>NC_087503.1:3627500-4827500 GCF_036417665.1 Passer domesticus | reverse complement strand
TCTCATTCGGGGATGGAGGGAAAAAAAAAACATAACACTTTATTTATTACAAATCTAGAAAGGAACACATACTAAACTAAGAATGAAAACCTTCCAAATACCTTCCTCCTCCCCCTCCCTTTTCTCCACAGATTCACCACCCCTCAAATTATCAACCCTCAAATCCATCAGGGAGAGAGGAGTCCCCCCTTGCCTCATGGGCCTCCCCCGGAAGCACAATTGAAACCTCCTGTGCTTCCGCGTCATCCATGGCCCCACCCAAAGAACATCGGCCCTCGTGACTTCTCCCCCCCCCATGTCCAGTGCTCTCACCACTGGACACGGGCCAGGACTGCCTTTAGGGCTCCCCGTTTAAAGATGCTCCACCCACTTCCAGAAACAGCAGTCTCTCAACTCTTGGGACACCAGTCCCCCCCAAATTTCACCCCCTGGGGCCGAGGGGCCTCATGAACAGAGATCTTCCTCTCCGTGGAGACAGAGGGCATCCCACACCCCCTTCAGCCGTCTCTGTTCACGCTGCTGCTTCACTCTTGACTCCCGGGTGTTGCCTCCCCCTAAATACAGTCTCTGGGTCACAGGGAAAAAACACGGGTCTGTCCATGGCTATACAAGAAAGAGTCCAGCCCAAGGCCACTCCATCATCTCTTCCACTCAGGATTCTTCTCTCTTCCAGCTTTCCTCACGCTTGCCCATCTCTCATCTCTCTCTCACCTCATCCTGATTCAGGAGGATTCAGTATTTGTAAGGTTTCTATTAGTCTACAAAGGGGTTAAATTTCTTCTGCCTGCCCAAGGACTCCCACAGCAGCTGGGCACCTCTCTCGCCGCATCCCCCGCTTCTGGCCGGCTGAACTGCCAGCACAATTTCTGTCCCTCTCTCCGGGGGGGCTGCCCAGACATCTAAATCTTGTCAACCCCTGCATGTTCTCCTCCACCTCTGCAGCTTTTGGGGCTCCCGGCCTCCTCCCTGTCATGGCCTCCCCCTCCCCCACCCAGACACAGCTGGGCAGGGGAGAGGTCGGACCTTACTCACCCACGCCGGATTCCCAAAGAGGAAGTTCTCTGGGAATCTCCTGCTTTTAACCCCCGTGTGTTCTCAGAGGCGTATCCAAACCCTTAGTGGCCACCTTAAATGCCAATTTTGAATTTGGCCCCTGATTGGCCCGACTTAGACCTTTCCAAAAACACATTTCCAGGCCAAACCACGACAATGATCTAGCAAAAACAATTATAAAAGAGTGTTTAACTTGCCAAAAAAAGTGAACCAGTATGAAATAGTGAATACCTTAGACTCAGACTGAAGTCCAAATTTTGTAGCCCAAACATTGCAAATTATAATTGAAGCTTCAAGAATAAAGTAGAGATTGCATACTCTGTGGCACCCCCAGAGTTCTGGGAGGGTGGAACAAATAAACAAAATTCTCAAAAATAAATTGGCTAAAGTGTTTACCCCTAGCGCTCTTGCGCATCAGAATAAGACCCCGGTCTGATATAAGGATTTCACCTTATAAAATGATTTTCGGATTGCCATTCTTGTTAACACCCTATAGCACAGGAGACTACCTGGAAGGAGAAATTTGAAGGCCCCTTTCAGGTACTCCTCATCGCTAATTCGGCTGTGCGAACCAGAGAAAAAGGTTGGACTCACATTACGAGAATTAAAGGACCAGTCCCACCCCCGAGCATTGGACAAGACTCGTCAGTGTCTCCTTCTGGTATTGGACCAGATTCTACACCACCCTCACACTCTAACTCAGGACAAGATTCAACTGCATCAGGAGTTAATTCAGCTGAGTATACTATTATAAAAGGACCAAATGACTTAAAATTGACATTCAAAAAGACTGATGAACTGCATAAGAAAAAAGTTTAAAATCATAACATGTCTTGAAGTGTTTTAAGAAATTTGTAAAAGTTAAAAATTGTTAATAAGTAATTCTGGTTAAGTCGGCCCAACTTGGTACCAAAGACCCCAGGTTAATCTTCTCCAGAGTGCTCCCCTAGGAGGAACCAAATTAGCAGGGACAGATCAAGAGAGGTTTAACCAGAGGAGCAAGAGACTCTAAAGAACTTGGAGACTTCTTTTCAGTAAAATCCTCAAGAGGCAAGGCCGGGTGGGCAGGCTGTGCAAGATGACCCATACCGGACTCTTGGGAAGGGTAGTAGTGCTGGCTCTGATTGCTGGTGGTGCTCTGGAGAGCCCAGGAGAGCTGTGCAATGAGTACTACCAACCTTTCTATGAGAAAGAAGTAAGCTCCTTGCTGAGAGTCCACAACAATTGTGTTAACCTCTCCCAATTGATCTTTTATCAAGAGAATAAGAAAATATATTGGATGACCCGGAACACCGCCACCTTTAGGCAGCCACTCCTGGGAGAGCACCCTGTAGGAGAAACCTGGTGGTGCTTTGAACGTGATGCTACTGAAGCAAACCTGGTAAATCTGGTAAAAGGAAAAAGTATTTCTAAATATTGGGAGGGCACGACAAAAATTAATATCTTTCAGGAAACCCCTAAACACCTGTTTTGGGTCAATGGTACCACAACATCCACTGAATTGCCAAGAAGCTGGTCTAGTGGTGGCATCATTAGAATTATAAAACAAACTGTCTTTATAATACACAAAGAATCTGAATCAAGTTTAAGAGTTCCTATATATGAGGATTTGAGAAAAACAAAACTGAAGAAACAATATATGTTAAACAAAATTTTGAAACTACAATCAGAATTAGAAGTAATATCTAATCAGACCGCATTAGCTCTTAATCATATTAATGACCAACTCAACCAAACCAAAACAGTAGTTTATCAAATCAAATTAATTGTGGCAGTCATTAGAAATACTTTAAACGAAATAAAAGAACTAGCATATTTACAAAATCAAAAGACTCCTACACTTAATTCCAGTTGGTGAGATAATCTATAGATTTTCAAAAAAAGTTGGAAAACTATAACCTTCACTGTGGGTACACTTGTTAGTCTGTTCTTATTTCCATGTTTAACAAAAATAGTGACATCTGCTGTACAGAATAACCTAAGAATCTCTAAAAAAATTAACCTGAAAAAACCAAAAAAGGTAATGAAGCTTAGTAAATATGATCACCCAAGTACTAAGGAAATGTATGATCAATACAAAAAATATAAGAAATTCTATGTTAATGAGCCAAAAATTATAAGTTGATGCAAGCTTAAGCTTAATCAAAGAAAAATAGGGGGGAACTGTTATGAATAGAAAGTTGTAATTTTTTTTAAGTTTCAGAGTTAAAAAAAAACCAAGCCAAACCGAGTCAGACTTCTTTAGGTTCCCTGCAAAGAAAAGCCCTTAATCACTCGTTGATAGCCGGTGATTAACTGATTGTTTCCCTGATGCTGGCTGCATGCCAAGAAGATACCAAGGGAAACCCTCCAGGGTAAAGAGATGAACAGTAACACCAGAGACAACATGCAAATGAGAAACGCAGTGCACCCTGGATTGTTACAGTTTTACAGTTTTTATAAGAAAAACCCCTAAAATCACGAGCCATAAGTGACTTAAAGTGACGTCTAAGGATGGGAGCATTGTCCCGTACCTGCTTAAACCTTTTTATTTCTCACTCTAACTTGAAAAGAAACTGATTAAAGAGACCCCCCGGGTTTCTAAACCAACAAACTAAGGACTCAACGACTCTCCCGTGAGGACAGAGTCCCCAGTTCTGTCTGCAGACCAGCGGACAAAACTGCATCATCCTCCTCCTTCGTGCCACGCCTGGGAGCAGCGGCGGCGAGGGCGCAACCCGTCGATTTCTTCCCACCTGAGCTGATTCTTCTTAATAAAGGCATTAAAAAGGAGAAAGATCTCCTGCCCATTTATTTCACCTTGTAATGGCCCAGTGCAGACTGGGATGATGATCCACCCTCCCAGCTGGCCCAGGGCAGCTCTGCAGTGCCCTTCCCCACAGCCTGTCTGCACAGAAGCACTTGCTGGGTGCTCTGCATTTCCCTTCCCTCACTCTTGGGTCTCTCCCACACCTCCCAACTCGGAGCTTTCAGCTGCAAGGAGTTCAAAGCTGGTCTGTCCATCAGGAGTTGGTCTAATTCTGCCCTGAGCAAACTCTGGATTTGTGTTTATTGCAGAACTTCCTGTGTGTCTAAAATATTCCTTGCAGGGTTCTGCCTTAGGGAAGGGGAACCTCCTTGGTGGCAGCTTGGGCTTGGCACACACTTGAGGAGGATGTCTGTTTTCAATGGGGAAACTCAGGAGTTTTAGATGGGTTCAAAATACAAAAGAAGATGACCCCTCTTTGGCTGTGTACAGCCAGTTCTCTGAGCAAAGCAGGTCCCAGGTGAGTGAGGAGAGACAAAATGGGCATGGGGAATGTGGAGCAAGGTTGTCCACGCTGCGTCAGAGCTCAAGGCACAGCTTCTCTGAGCAGGCCAGAGCTCCTTAGGAGAGTCCCTGCTGGATCAATATCAGTCACTGAATGCAGCAATCACCTCTTGTGTAATAAGAACAGCAATAAAAGATACCCTTTATAATAGGAATACATACTTCCTAGAAGCTCTTTGAAATATTTCTCCATAACTGAAAAAGGAAACCCTCCTAATGAACTGCAGTAGAGTGGAGGTAAATCAAGGCAGAGCCATGGTTTGTCAGGACTTGCTTGATGCTAATAAGCCCCAGGGTGCATTTAGAGCTGAGCCCTGGTATATCAGGATCTGAGAGGAGATTGTACAAGCCTGTCCAGGAGTCAAAGTCAGAAGAAAACCCCAAAGTGTCTCAAAGCATGAATGGGCCCACTAAACTCCATCCCCAGCACAGGCTCCTCCATGGACTCCTTGGAGGAGAGAATTGGAAGCCAGGATGGCACAAAAACTTCTCAAAGACTCAGTGTGAAAAGCAAAATTCGAAGTACCTTAAAAACCTTGAGTATCTCAAAGTATTAATGAGCCCCACTGAGTGTTAATTCAAAGCTCTCAAGGGACTCGTTAAAGCAGATAATTGGGGCCGTGATTGCACAAACCTCTCACAGAGTCTGTATCAAAAGGGAAACACCAAGTACCTTCAAATAACTGAAGTACCTTGAAGCATTAATGAGCCCCACTGAGTGTTGTTACTGACAAAGCCTCTCCAGGGACTAATTACAGCAGATAATTGGAGGCCATGATTGCACAAACCTCTCACGGACTCTAAGGCAAAAGCAAAACCCAAAGTCCTTTGAAAAACCTGCAGTCCCTGGGAGCATTCAGGAGCCCCCAGGGCCATTGCTGAGCAAGGCTCCCCAGGGACTCCTTCCAGCAGATCCTTGAGGCCACTGGGATGTGGGCTAGGGGGGGATGCTGAGGGCAGGACAAGGGGCTGGCAGTGCCCAGCCTGGCTGGGGCTGTGCCAGGAGGCCCCAGGGCCTCAGGACAAGGTGTCTCCTCCCAGCCCTTGCTGGCACAGACCCTGCTGCTGTGCCCCAGGCCACCAAGACTTGGCTTCTCTTTGTCCCCACCTGTCATCAGTGCCTCCAGTTCTCTGCCATGGCTGGGGCCTGGGGACACTTTCTCAGACGTGTCCCTCAGTGGAACCCATTAAAAGTCCAAGAAACTTTGGAGTTGGATTCTGACTTGGAGTTCTGGAGAGGTTTCTTCAGCTGCCTCTCAGGGACTGATGTTCAGGACCTGAGCACAAAGCCCCAGAGGGTCATTAAAGTCCTGCTGCTGTGTCTGTGCTGCTGAGCTGGGCTGGGCTCCTGGCACAGAGGCAGCTCCTGGGAAGCAAGAAGAGCTTCAAAAGCACATTTCTCTTGATGAGCAGCTCTTCTGCCAGCCCAGCAGGGCTGGGGCACTGCCTGCATCCAGCCCGGGCACAGCCCAGAGGCACAGAGAGCTTCAATCAGTCAGGGCTGGGAAGGAGCTGAGAAGTGCCTGGGGCAGAATCACTGCCAGCCTTGGCACAGCAACCTCTGGCTGCAGGACAATGCAGCTGCAGCTCCTGGAGCCATCTCCTAAAGCTGGAATATCCCAATGTCTGCAGACTCTGTGAGTACAACTCTGAGTATTTCTGGTGCAGGGGAGGTGAAATGCTCATGAAGCTCTGACATGCTGAGGGTTTCTGATCAGTCATAAAATATTTTCAAGTCAAGGATTTTGATAAAAAAGCAGAAATTTCCTAAGACTTTGTATTCAGTTTGCTACTACTGGAGAATGGCATAGAGGGAGAATGAACAATAAAGGATGATTATGAATTATTAATTATGAATTTTGACAAGTGCCTGAGACATCTGAACTGTTACTTTTAGTGATCAATAAGTTCACAGTAGATCCCTAATGTGCTTTAAGACACTCTGCCCATGGACAGCAGCAGCATCACCTTTGCTGGACCCGTCAGGCTCAGTCTGAGCTGTCCTTTCTCCAAGCTGCAAACAGAACCTGCCCCCAGCCAGTGCTCTCCAAACAGGCAGAGTTCTGTCAGGCCAAGGGGAGGGCACAGAGATTTGGGGTCTGTGAGTGCTGGCAGGGAGAGATCAGGCACGGGGAAACTCCTGCAGGAGGAAAATCTGCAGGAAGCAGAGAGAAGATCAGGCATAGAGAGGAAACAAAACCCAGCAATGCTGTGGCAGGGAGAGTTTAGAGATGTCCACAGGATCCCCTCCAGTGCAGCCCCTCCCTCTGAACAAGCCCCCTCCCTCCTGTCCCCCAGCCAAGCCTCTGTGAGTTAAAAGATTGATGGGGAAAGGCAGAGGTGTTCTGGCACTGAAAATGCTGTCGGGTTGGTGAAATGAGTAAAGTGAGACCTTGGCTACAAATGTGGAGCTGGGCTGTGGTGGATCCATCTGCTCTCAGCAGTACCTGGTGATGTTTAGGGAAAACTTGGGAGTGTGAACATCCTCCACCTGAGAAAGTTTTAAAGCCCAGAGAAACTCCAAAGAAAATGAAGTGCCAGACCATCTCCCCTCACTCTCTACTCATAACTTTGCATCACAAAACTTTCTCTGTCCTCCCAGAAGGCTGTAGAAATGCTGAGGGTTTTTGATATCCAGGAATACCAGGACAGATATGGGAGGGCTTAAAGAGAAAACCCCAGGACTCATGAACAAAAAAGGGTGTCTGTGTGTGTTACAGGGAAGGGTGTATGGGAAACAGCATTGATTTTGGTTACAGGTATCCCCTGTAACTCTTCACTGTCCTTTCTCCATGAACAGGTCCCCATGTGCAGCCCCAGCAAATGTCCAACAGCAGCTCCATCAGCCACTTCCTCCTGCTGGCATTGGCAGACACGCGGCAGCTGCAGCTCCTGCACTTCTGCCTCTTGCTGGGCATCTCCCTGGCTGCCCTCCTGGGCAACGGCCTCATCATCAGCGCCGTAGCCTGCGGCCACCACCTGCACACGCCCATGTTCTTCTTCCTGCTCAACCTGGCCCTCAGCGACCTGGGCTCCATCTGCACCACTGTCCCCAAAGCCATGCACAATTCCCTCTGGGACACCACCACCATCTCCTACACAGGATGTGCTGCACAGCTCTTTTTCTTTCTCTTTTTCATTTCAGCAGAGCTTTCCCTCCTGACCATCATGTGCTACGACCGCTACGTGTCCATCTGCAAACCCCTGCACTACGGGACCCTCCTGGGCAGCAGAGCTTGTGCCCACATGGCAGCAGCTGCCTGGGCCAGTGCCTTTCTCTATTCACTGCTGCACACAGCCAATACATTTTCCCTGCCCCTCTGCCATGGCAATGCCCTGGGCCAGTTCTTCTGTGAAATCCCACAGATACTCAAGCTCTCCTGTTTCAAATCCTACCTCAGGGAACTTGGAGTAATTGCATTTTCCAGCTCTTTAGCACTTGGTTGTTTTGTGTTCATTGTTTTCTCCTATGTGCAGATCTTCAGGGCTGTGCTGAGGATCCCCTCTGAGCAGGGACGGCACAAAGCCTTTTCCACCTGCCTCCCTCACCTGGCTGTGGTCTCCCTGTTCCTCAGCACTGGTATATTTTCCCACCTGAAGCCCCCCTCCATCTCCTCCCCATCCCTGGATCTGGCCCTGTCAGTTCTGTACTCAGTGGTGCCTCCAGTCCTAAACCCCCTCATCTACAGCCTGAGGAACCAGGAGCTCAAGAGTGCCCTGTGGAAAGTAATGACTATCTTTTCAGAGACAATAAACTCTCTTTTTTCTCCTCCAGAACCTTCAATCTCCTGGCTGTTTTTTTCCTATTTGTCTGTTTTTTCCTTGAGACATTTTTTATTATTTTTCTAGTGTTGTAATGTTTTTAATAAAATACTGTAGTACTACTCTTAGCATTTTCCATGAACATCTACTTTTCTTTTGTAAAACAAAGATATTTAGGAGACTTGTTCCCTGTGCATTTGAATAAAAATAAGTGGCTGTCCTGATCTGTGTGTTCAAGGCATTTCCTCAGCCCTTCTCTGGCTCTGCAGGGGCAGTGCCTGTGAGCAGAGGTGGAGGGAAGGGGCTCCCAGCACAGCAGCACGGCCAGGGACAATGGCCCTGCCTCTTTCCACATCCGCTCCTCCCAGCTCCACACTCCCCTTCCCAGCCCTGCTGTGGGTGCCAGGCCGGAGTGCTCTGGCAGCTTGGTCACTGTCCTGCTGCGTGTCCGTGCTGTGGCCTCAGGCAGGGACAGGCCATGGGCACTGCTGGGACACAGCTGGGCTCCAGCACAGCAGCTCCACCAGCAAAGGGCATCTCCTGAGCGCAGGGCAGGAAGGCTTTGCTCCCCTCCAGAGTTACTCTCAGGACTCTCAAGAGGCTCCTTGTGTTCCTTATTCTCCCAGGGCTCAGTGGGAAGAGATCAGGGTCTCACTGGGGCCTTCAGGGGACTCAGGTCTGGCTCAGGTTTTGCTTGTTGGTGGCCAGTGCCCATCAGATGCTGAATGGTCTGTGCTGAACCTTCCTGGGGCTCTGCAGCTTGTGCCAGGGCTGATGGCAGGGGAAGGTTTGTCTGGAGGGCCTTGGGAGCTGCCAGGAGAACACAGGGGACCTGCAGGAACAGGGTGTGCCAGGGAGCAGCAGGGAGTGGAGCTCACTGGGCACAGGCCTGGCCAGGCTGGGCTCACCCCGAGATCAAGGACTGAATGTCTGCTGTGAGCCAGGAGAGCTCTGCAGCCCAGGGACACAGCAGGCCCAGGAAAAGGAGTCTAGGCACTGCCTGCTCTGAGCCTCAGGGAACTCCCCCAGGAGGATCCAGGGCAGCCCCAAGCCCCTCTGGCAGCCCTGGCACAAGGCAGGCACCTCTGAGCCCCCTGCATGGCCCCGCAGAGCCTGTGTGGGAGGGGGTGAGTGCAGGGAGCAGCATCAGCTGCCTCTGTGTGCCAGGCTGAGCAGCAGAGCCCAGCAGAGGCAGCCCAGGGCCCCGGGCAGCACAGCCCCCGTGCTCTGCAGAGCAGCAGCCCCAGCTCGGGGCTCTGGGCAGCAGGGCAGGGGCTGCAGCAATGGCTGCTGGGGCCAGCCCAGACGTGTTCCCCTGGGAAAGGCTCTGGGGGCAGCTGGCATGGGCCAGGAGCAGAGCAGGAGCCCGTGGGTGTGCAGAGGAGCCCTGGCAAGAGGCTGCCCTGTCCCTGGGCCAGCAGGAGCTGCCTGAGGAGCCCCGGGGCCAACTCTGCTGCTGGGCTGGGCAGCGGGGCTGGCCCTGGGGCTGCAGGAGCTGCCCGAGCTGAGCATCTGCTGAGCATTCCAGACCCAGAGTGGCTGTCCCTGACCTCCAGTGCCTGCAGTTCCTGCTGCAGGGCCAGACCTGACTCTGCTGCTCTGCTGGGCTGGGGCAGGGGCAGGAAAGGCTGAACTGGGCAGTGCCAGGGAGAGGAAAACAATGGACCCTTGTCGCCATGAGTCCCCCCGCAGTGTCAGAATACACTCCGTGGTTCCATGAGGCCCCAGTGTCACAATGGCCCCTAGGTTCCATAAAGCCCCACAGGGTCACCATGGTCCCCAGGTCACACAAGGCCCTGCAGTGTCACAAGGGCCCCTTGGTTCTGTGGAGCCCACAGGGTCAGTTTTGCCAGTGGGTAGGGTCAGCACCAAAGACACAGACACCAACTGAAGGAATTGTGTCATTTATATAAGGTAAATCTGCAAAAATTACAAATGTAAAGCACATAATTATTTGAAAATAATTACAATAGGAGCAGCTCAGTAATGCACTCAGTCATCACCACCAAAGATCAAAGATTGCAGCAGTGATTAAGAAAGATCCAGCACCACTTACGCTCAGCCTTTACCATCCCCCAGATCCACACAGCAGCAGGGGGAAGCTGTCCCAGCCAAGGGCTGCAGAGCCACTCCTGGACACTGGGAATTCCTGCAGGTGCCTCCAGCCACAGGTGAGGCTCCAACCTCGCTGTGAGAGGGCCCAGCTCTGACAGTGCTGAATGAACAAACTGACAGCACTTCTAGTGTGGGAACATCTGGTTTCATCCTCCTCTTGGGTTCCTCCCAAAGCCTGGCCAGGGCCAGATGGGGCCTTGTCTGATTTTTAAATACAGAAAGGTAAATCCACATTTCACCAATGAACAGATAGAGATCATATTGCTAATAAAGATTCATTAATGAGCAGATACAAAGATAAGCTTTGGTTGGAAGTTTCATCTAGAGCTCAGCTTTGCCTCAGGGCCTGTTGTTCAGGCCACATACAGGACCTGGTGTTGAGGCCTCAGGACATCAATCAGTGCTTTGACTTACAGATGATGAACTGCAACCTTCATAACAATTCTTTGGATAACAGAGTTTAGATTTAGCTATTAGGCATAAAGACATCAGCTCTTGTTCTTCAATTAAGTGCTGTTCAAGTTCATTACTCAGAGCTATAATTTGCCTTCCATTTAAAACATCCCCAGTTAGTTGCTATTCTCCATTATTTTATCAAATGTCCCTTTTTTCTTGAGACTGTGTCTCTTTTTAGACAAGACTCAGTACTCCATTTCCAGCACAAAGTGCCACAACAACTCTAAAATGAAATCATAACACACCAAGTGCTCATATTGCAATGACGCGACACTGCCAAAAATTAATTTCACAGTAGCCTCCAATTTGGCAGCCATGAAGCCAATGCCACCAAGAAAAATTTTCTTCTTTCTGCCACTCTTCTACTGCCTTTTCTGTCAAGCTGATTCCTGACTGTTGGCCTTCAAACCCATCACTGAGAGCAGTGCAACATTCCTGTCCCATGAGAGCCCAGGTTCCTCGCTGGCCAGCAAGCAGATAATCCCAGTCTGTGTGTTTCTGTAGAGCCCCATTTGTGTTTGTTGGAGCTCCTGGGATGTGAGATTGGACATTTTAACAGCAGCATTTGCTATTTCTTCTAATAATTGATTTAGCTCATTACTGTAAAATCTGCAGAATGGGGTAGTACACATGGGACACAGGTTGAACCAGAATCTTTTGGTTTTCTGAGACCAAATGCACCCCTTGGGTGGAAAATGTTCTCTTGGCCCCAACTCTTCCTTGTGATTGTTGCTGAAGGACCCTCAAGGGAGGCATCAGCATTGCCTGGAAACAGGACCCAAACCATCCTTTAGGAAGCTATTTATGGGCAGTCTCCACACAGCCAGCAGCTTCCATTCTCAGTACCAAAGGTCTGATTTCCTATTTCCCACTGTGGGCTGCCAATGGATGCAGGGCTCTTCCCTGGGCCCTCCAAGGGAGCCCCATTCCTCCCAAAATTGGTTGAGAGCATATCCAGGAATTAATTACATTGAGTATTTTGGATACTTTGATCTTAGCATTCTCAAGAATTTAATGACTAATCCTTGGTGAAACTCTAAAGGTTTTTGTGGCAAACAAAGATTCTGGCTGACTATCAAGATACAACTTGCAGACATCAGCAGTACTTCAGTGACACGGTTATTCATTCTTTTTCCTCGGTCTCATTTGGGTTAGGAACAATAATTCGGTCGTCCATGGAGGTGGCACCGTGTTAATTTCAGAATAATGCCCCCAAGGTCCTTTGCTGTTCAGCTTTAGCACGGTGTCTGTGGCTAACAAGGCTTGGTGGGGCCCTTTCCCCTTGGGCTGGAAGGGGGCCGGGTCCCAGTCCCTGAGGGCACCCAGGCTCCTAGATGTAATTTGTGTGCAAGTCCCTCAGTGCCACAGCAGCCTTCACATGGAGCCCTGTGGATCAGAGCATTTTCCAAAGGGGCCGTTGGGGCAAACAAGGAGATTTGGTCTGGCAGGATGTGTAAAACAGTATCCTGTAATATCTACTTGTTCTCACACAGAATACTTGGCTGCAGGGACATATTCCCATTGTTCCTGGCCAGGTTTCAGGATTCAATGTTGTCTTTCCTAGGAGCTGTTCCTTCAGCTGCCTCAGGAGGGCCTTTTGGCCTCCGGGCCCACACTCTGGCTCCATTGTTAGGACTGCTGCATCCAAAACCTTTATCTCCACAAATGGTAATGACTGGAGGTGGATCTCCTTTTTTCACAATCGTGCTTAAAATTGCAATATCAGTAATTGTGCTACCCTGTCATGGGGTTGAATAACCCAATCTTATTGACAATTGTTTAACAGAATTACTGTAATTTCTCCTTTATATTCAGCACCAATTCCTCCTTTCCTCCTGCCATGACATGAACATTTTGCAAGGCCAAGCTCCAAATGAGCAGTTACCAAACCAAAGGGTCCTGGAGGAATCAGAATTCCTGTCTCAGTATTGATAGCTTTCATTTGCTTTGGATTTATCCTAATTAATGGCAATGCATGAAGGTCCAGCCCTGCAGCCTCTGGGCTGGCCCTGCCAGGGGCCACCACACCCACAACAATTTCCCAGGCAGTGCAAGCCTCACTGTTCATGGTTGTAGTTGCAAATTGGGTGCAGCTGTGCACAGCCAGGGGGTTTCCATTTCCCCAGTGGGCCATTGTTAAGGGTATGGAGCACATCTGGGAGATGGGTTCTCCATGGGGACAGGTTCCCATCTCCTCATTTTTTCAACTGCTCTTTTAACAACCCCTTCACCTGTTCAACAAATCCTGCAGCTTGAGGATAGTCTGTTACATGAAAAACTCAGCAGTCTTAATCACGGTATTTTCCACAGTAACAGACAAAGCACTCTGAATCACAGCATCAGCAAACCCTGTAAAAATAGCCAATTTCATCCCCTCCTCCTTTTTTCATTGTATACAATCTCACAAAGTTTACCTCTGACATTAGGGTCCTGGCCAATCCTTTTCTGTAGAGTATTTAGAGTTACATCCCTGAGCAGCCAAAGCTACCAAATTAGTATTGTCAGCACTATTTCACATTATTACAATTTTATACGTAGATATAGATATAGAAATATAGATATAGCTAGATAGGTATAGACATACATATAAAATATATATATATCAATATATATTAAGGCCTGATTATACTATAAATATGTACATAGTTATTTATGATATTAATATTTCACTTGCACAAATGCATCGGAGCTCAAGATTAAAACCTTCTTCTGTTGCTCCATGTGGGAGCATTCCAACAAGAATTGTTCCTTCTGAAGGTGCTGTTTTCAATGTACAGTTAACAAATTCATCTTTGTCTGCCCAAACCCACAAGTTCTTTTCCTTTTCCATATGCAATTTTTGGATACATTTTAAGACATCCAGGGGTTCAGCTTCTTTTAACCAACTGCCCCAGTGCTCACACAGTGCTGCGACCTCAGCCCACTCCAGAGCCAGCCAACTCCAGGGAAGGGCTTCCCATCTGGGAATTTCTGATGCCACTGATTCCTCACATTTACATTTAACAAGTGACATTTTGCTGTGATCTGGCCAGACTCTGCTAGTTTTGTTTTACCAGTGGGCAGGGTCAGCACCAAAGACACAGACTCCAACTGAAGGAATCAGTGTCATTTACTGCAGCTCAAAGCAGCAAAGAATCACAAAAGGAGCAGCTCAGAAATGCACCCAATCATCAGCACCAAAGATTGCAGCAGTGATTAAGAAAGATCCAGCACCAGTGTCCCTCAGACTTCACCATCCCCCAGATCCACACAGCAGCAGGGGAAGCTGTCCCAGCCAAGGGCTGCAGAGCCACTCCTGGACACTGGGAATTCCTGCAGGTGCCTCCAGCCACAGCTGAGGCTCCAACCTCGCTGTGAGAGGGCCCAGCTCTGACAGTGCTGAATGAACAAACTGACAGCACTTCTAGTGTGGGAACATCTGGTTTCATCCTCCTCTTGGGTTCCTCCCAAAGCCTGGCCAGGGCTCAAGGAGGAACCAAAGGAGCTGACTTTGATCCTTCATCCCTAAACAAGGCCAGATGTCAGATTTCATGGCCTTGTCTGGCTTGCCAATACAAAAAGATCAATACGTGTGTCACTAAGGAGTGGCTACATCTATCACAGTGCTAATGGCCATGCATATTTCATCAGTGAGCAGATACAAAGATAACCTTTGGTTGGAAGGTTCATCCAGAAGTCACCTTTGGCTCAGGGCCTGCTGTTCAGGCCTTGGCACTTCAGGGACGTGGTTTAGTGCTGGGCTTGGCACTGCTGGGTGACCGGCTGGACTGGATGAGCTCAGAGGTCTTTTCCAACAGAAAGGATGCTGTGATTCCATTACTATATCTGCTGCATTCAGCTAGGTCTATTTGAGCAGCATTACTTTGCTCCAAAAGTTCCCTCTTGGCTCAGCTCCTGTGGCCTATGGTGGCAGTTCCTTCAGCTTGGTGCTAAGCTGCTCATGTTGAATGAGACGACTCGGAGAGATGAATACAGTCCAGTTTCTTCTGGGACACAGAGAGGAGAGGGTGTAGAAACAGGAGCATTGTTTGCTGTGTGTTTTGGTTTAGGGTAAGTTTGGGAGATAACTCCCAAAGGGGCTTCTCTACAAAAGCAGATTCAATTGCCCCTCCTCCCCTCCAACCGGTTCGGGAGAAAATATCTCCTTGGAGAAAAGTGGAAAGAAACCTGTTTATTAAATAATAGAAACTAAACAATATTAACAATAGAACTTCTTACTGCTCTAAAGAAAGCAAACTCAGAACAGTCCCCTCCCCAGGTTGCAGCTCGGCTCACTCAGTCTCTGATCAGTCTCTCTGGTGCTGGAAATGCTGTGGCCCAGGCCCGGCCAGGGGGGGCCACAGGTGGAGCTGTCGGTGCTCTTCTGGGTGTTTAGTTCAGAGCAGGCTTGAACAGGTCCAAGAAAAAAGAAAAAATCACAGTTCAGGGAACTTCTTTGCTTCAGCTAGCTAAAACTAACTAAAAGCAAGAAAAAGGGAAAAAAGGAGCTCTGTCCGGCTGTCTGTCCATCCGCAGACAACACAGTCCAGGAGCAGGAATGTGGAGGAGTGAGAGCAGTCTGAAAACAAACTGCGCGCTTCTTCCCTCCCCTCCTCACTGTCTGGAAGAGAGTCTTAAAGGTGTAAAACTTATTATTCAGTATAAACAGAACAAGACGATTGGGGATAAAAGCATTATATAGTCAACCCAGGACATTCCACTCCTTATCTCCATATCGTCACCTTACTACTAAAACTAATATATATATTCTAACTCTACAAACACATACATTATACATCTAATATACAGCTATACACAGACAATGGTGGCAACATTCAGCAAACAGTGATATTTATACATGGTTCTCACCCAACAATCAGATTTTTTTGGGGTACACATCGTGTTTTTTCATCTTTTTGCATTATCTACTATGTGCAACCTGGTTCTTGAGTAAAAACAACCCCGCGAATGGGTTTGTCTGTACTCGAGGCAGGATTGATCTAAACTGTCTTCCCTAACAAACCCTTGACATGTACTACTGGGACTTTGTCTCTATCTACTCTATGTAAAGGCTCTGATTGGGCAGGGCTTACTTGGTTAGTAGAGCTTCGGGTATTAACTAACCAGGTGGCCTTTGCCAGATGCTGTTCCCAATTTTTGAAAGATCCCCCACCTAAGGTTTTTAAGGTGGTTTTTAGCAGCCCATTGTACCTTTTTACTTTTCTCGCAGTTGGTGCATGGTAGGGGATATGGTACACTTACTCAATGTCATGTTTTTTGGCCCAGGTGCTGATAAGGCTGTTTTTGAAATGAGTCCCGTTGTTTGACTCAATCCTCTCCGGGGTACCATGTCTCCACAGGACTTGTTTTTCGAGGTTTAGGATGGTGTTACGGGTAGTAGTATGAGGCACAGGATAGGTTTCTAACCACTCTGTGGTGGCTTCTACTATTGTGAGCACGTAGCGCTTGCCTTGGCGTGTCTGGGGCAGTGTGATGTAGTCAATTTGCCAGGCCTCTCCATATTTGTACTTGGACCACCGCTCACCATACCATAGGGGCTTCACTCTCTTGGCCTGTTTGATGGCAGCACACGTCTTACAGTCGTGGATAACTTGAGAAATACTGTCTATGGTTAAATCCACCCCTCGGTTTCGTGCTTACTTATAGGTGGCATCTCTACTCTGATGGCCTGAGGTATTATGGGCTCATCGAGCTAGGAATAACTTTTTCTTGTGCTCTCAATCTAGGTCTATCTTGGACACTCTTATCTTTGCAGCCTGGTTTACCTGTTCATTGTTTTGGTGCTCTTTATTGGCTCTACTCTTGGGCACATGGGTATTTACATGGTGGACCTTTACAGGTAGCCTCTCTACCCTGGTAGCGATGTCTTTTCACTCTTTAACAGCTCAAACTGGTTTTCCTCTACGTTGCTAATTAGCTTCTTTCCACCTCTCCAGCCATCCCCACAGAGCATTGGCTACTATCTATGAATTAGTATAGAGGTAGAGTTTTGGCCACTTTTCTTTTTCAGCAATGTTTAAGGCTAGTTGAACAGTTTTGAGTTCGGCAAATTGGCTTGATTCACCTTCTCCTTTAGTGGCCTCTGCAACTTGTCGTGTGGGGCTCCATACAGCTGCTTTCCATTTCCGATTTATTTTTACTATGTGACAGGAACCATTAGTAAAAAGAGTATATTGTGTTTCTTCCGCTGGCAGTTGGTTATATGGAGGAGCTTCTTCAGTACGTGTCACTTTTTGTTCCTCTTCATCAGTGAGACTGAAGTTTTTACCTTCTGGCTAGTTTGTAATTATTTCCAGAATCCCAGGGCGATTCAGCTTTCCAATACGGGCGCGCTGTGTTATGAGAGTAATCTACTTACTCCATGTAGCACTGGTGGCATGGTGGGTAGAGGGAACCTTTGCTTTGAACATCCACCCTAGTACTGGTAGTTGGGGTGCTAGGAGGAGTTGTGCTTCGGTGCTTATTACCTCTGAGGCAGCTTGGACTCCTTCATAGGCTGCTAAAATTTCTTTCTTTGTTGGAGTATAGTTGGCTTCAGACCCTCTGTAGCTTCGACTCCAAAATCTCAGTGGTCGGCTTCGAGTCTTCCCAGGCACTTTCTGCTACAGGCTCCAGGACAAACTATGGTTCCCGGCTGCAGAATAGAGTACATTCTTCACATTTGGTTTTGTCTTGACTGGGTCAAGGGCTACTGTATGAGCGATTTTCTGCTTAATTTGGACGAAGGTTTGTTGTTGTTCAGGGCTCCAGTGGAAAGTGTTCTTCTTACGGGTGACTAGATAGAGAGGGCTCACGATTTGGCTGTATTCAGGAATATGCATTTTTTAAAAACTTATGGCACCCAGGAAAGCTTGTGTTTCTTTTTTGTTGGATGGTGGAGACATTGCTGTTATCTTGTTGATGACATTAGTGGGAATCTGACGCCGTCCGTCTTGCCACTTCACTTCTAGAAACTGGATCTTTTGAGTAGGCCCCTTGACTTTGCTCTTCTTGATGGCAAAGTCGGCTTTCAGGAGAATCTGGATAATTTTCTTTCTTTTCTCAAACACTTCTGTTGCTGTCTTCTCCTATACAATGATGTCATCAATATATTGTAGATGTTTTGGAGCTTCACCCTTTTCTAGTGTACTCTGGATCAGTCCATGGCAGATGGTAGGACTGTGCTTTCACCCCTGGGGCAGCCGGTTCCAAGTGTACTGCACACTTCTTCAGGTGAAGGCAAACTGAGGCCTGCATTCTGCTGCCAGCGGAATGGAGAAAAATGTATTGGCAATATTGATAGTGGCATACTACTTCGCTGCTTTGGACTCAAGTTCATACTGGAGCTTTAATATGTCTGGCACAGCAGCGCTCAGTGGTGGAGTCACTTCATTCAATGCACGGTAGTCCACCGTCAGTCTCCATTTTCCTTCAGATTTACGTACAGGCTAGATGGGGTTGTTGAAGGGTGAGTGGGTCTTGCTGACTACCCCTTGGCTCTCTAGTTTTCGGATTATCTTATGGATGGGAATTACAGCATCTCGAGTGGTTCTATACTGTTGACGATGTACTGTGGAAGTGGCAATTGGTACCTGTTGCTTTTTTCCTTTCAGAAGCCTTACTGTAGATGGATTCTCAGACAGTCTAGGCAAGGTATTCAATTGCTGGACGCCCTCTGTCACTACAGCTGCTATCCTAAATGCTTACTTTAGTCCTTTTGGGTCTTTGAAATACCCACTTCGCAGATAATCTATGCCCAGAATACATGGGGCCTCTGGGCCAGTTACAATAGGATGTTTCTTCTACTCATTCTCAGTCAAGCTCACATTAGCTTCTACCAAAGTGAAGTCTTGTGATCCCTCTGTCACACCAGCGATAGAAACGGATTTTGTTCTCACGTGTCTTGATGGAATTATGGTACACTGTGCACCAGTGTCGACCAAAGCTTTATACTCTTGTGGTTCTGATGTGCCAGGCCAACGAATCCACACTGTCCAGAAAACACGATTTTCCTTAGCCTCTACCTGGCTAGAGGCAGGGCCCCTCTAAGCCTGGTTATTCTTCTTTTTTTGGGCATATGTCTTAGAGGTTCTTTCAAGGGGATTAGACATGTCATCATTATCATCATACCTGGCAGTTCGGCTATGGGCAACTGGAGCTGCTTTCCTTGTGGTGGAACTTCTTCTCTGAGCCTTGTCTTCTTTCAATTCACGCACCCTTCGGGCCAGAGTAGCGGTGGATTTTCCATCCCATAGCTTCATGTTTTCTTTACAATCACGCAGGAAGAACTACAGTTCAGCTTGTGGGGTGTACTTTTTCTTTCTATCTGGGGAACGTCTGCGTTGGGTACCAGAACCTCTGATCTGTACTGCCGAGATTTGGAGAAGGTTTTCTTTAATCTCCTCTCTGAGTTTCTTATGATTCTCCTCTATCTTATCTTCTAATCTCTGCAGACGTGTTTCCACCGCTGCGATTCTGGCATGTGTTGGGCCATGTACAGCATCTGCATAAGCTCGGAGCTTCCTTGTCATGTCAAGCACGGTCTCATCTGTGTCATCCCGCTTCATAATAGCTAGAGCAGATGCATATTTATGTGGCCCAAGTCGTACTAGTTTTCGCCACATCACAGATGTGCATGGTACTAAGTCTGGGTTCTTAGTTGTTATGTCATCTGAGAATATAATCTCCGCCACTGCCATTTCCCTCAAGCGTTGAATCTCTTGTTCTATGGTTTTCCACTGTGTTTGCTGCATGTAGAGATCATCGGCACACAGGTATCTTTGTGTTACACTGTCTAAGACCCGTGTCTAGAGGTTGTGAGGGTTAGCCCCCCTCATCATGCCTTGGTCGATGACAGGATCATGTGACAGGGATTCCAAATGCTTCGCTTTTGTGCCGTCTAGAATTGTAGCCTCGCCTGCAGCATCCCAAAGACGGACTAACCAGCTAATTATGGATTCATCAGATCGTCGGGTGTAATCCTTCCTTAGGCCACGCAGGTCCTTCAGGGAGAAGGACTCAATATTGGCTTCTGATCTTGTGCCAGTTGCCTTGACTTCTGATTTTATGTCAGGAAATGTTGAGGGTCCTTCTCCTGCATCATCATCATCATCATCCACTGGTCGATCGGTCTTGTCTGTGTACTTCCCACTTCTAGTGCTAGTAGCAACAGCTATTGGTTGAGGCTTATTGTCTGGTTTAACTGCTGGCTTAGGCTCACTATGTGGTTTAGCTGTTGGTTTTGAGCCTGGGGTGTTGGCTGCAACCTGAGCGACTGGGATAGCTGATGATGTATCTCCCTGCCCCCCTTCCTCGGTCTGCTGCCCTACAGTGTCTAGCAGTGTGCGATAAGCATATGCCAGGGCCCAGCTCACTGCAATGATCTTTTTCTCCTTAGGGTCATCATGATATTTCTCTTTCAGATATTTCTCCACCTCAGCTGGGTTCTGAATTTGTTCATGGGGAAAGTCTCAGACTATAGGGTCAGAGAATTCTTTCAGGATTTGGCCCATATTTTCCCATTTTCCACTCTACTCAGGATTCTCCACACGTGGGTCTACTTCTGGGTCAGGGGTCTCATCAGCTCTTCTAGACATCTCGGCCCTCATTCTAGAGAAGCTGCAGACCATATAGAGGAAGCTTACGAGATTAAATACCAGAAAGATGGTGTCTTTAACATTCAGGGGAAACTGAACATTCTCCAAAAGTGACATAACAGATTCAAAGGAGAAGAAGGAAAGGAAAGGCTGGAAAGCCTCATTCCCTGCTCCTCCTCTAACTAGCTGGGTGTAATTACTAATAAATTCCCAAAACATACTGCTAGAACTGGGATGCAGGGTAGGACGAAGAAACTATAAACCATACATATCGTAAACAGACGCCAGTATCTTTGTAAACGCCCTATAAATCATTATCACCAAGGTCAGCACAATAGCTAATCCAATCCGTGCCCCTTTACCGCAAAAGCTACGTGATAGGGACAATAATCCTAGTGACCAGAAAGGTATTGAAACCTCAAAAAGGTCTAGAGACCAGAG
Source organism: Passer domesticus (assembly GCF_036417665.1). Lineage (NCBI taxonomy): Eukaryota > Metazoa > Chordata > Aves > Passeriformes > Passeridae > Passer > Passer domesticus. Next base: position 4,806,788 of record NC_087503.1, on the reverse strand, counting down.
CCACATAAAAGCCTCCCCAAGAGACATTACAAATTCAAATAACATGGCTACTGGGTACTTTAACCTACTGCACAACCGATCTGCAATCAATAAAGGGTTTTTTTCCACTTTCTCAAGCCCCACGTTGGGCGCCACTAACTGTATTTGTTTTGGTTTAGGGTAAGTTTGGGAGATAACTCCCAAAGGGGCTTCTCTACAAAAGCAGATTCAATTGCCCCTCCCCCCCTCCAACCGGTTCGGGAGAAAATATCTCCTTGGAGAAAAGTGGAAAGAAACCTGTTTATTAAATAATAGAAACTAAACAATATTAACAATAGAACTTCTTACTGCTCTAAAGAAAGCAAACTCAGAACAGTCCCCTCCCCAGGTTGCAGCTCGGCTCACTCAGTCTCTGATCAGTCTCTCTGGTGCTGGAAATGCTGTGGCCCAGGCCCGGCCAGGGGGGGCCACAGGTGGAGCTGTCGGTGCTCTTCTGGGTGTTCAGTCCAGAGCAGGCTTGAACAGGTCCAAGAAAAAAGAAAAAATCACAGTCCAGGGAACTTCTTTGCTTCAGCTAGCTAAAACTAACTAAAAGCAAGAAAAAGGGAAAAAAGGAGCTCTGTCCGGCTGTCTGTCCATCCGCAGACAACACAGTCCAGGAGCAGGAATGTGGAGGAGTGAGAGCAGTCTGAAAACAAACTGCGCGCTTCTTCCCTCCCCTCCTCACTGTCTGGAAGAGAGTCTTAAAGGTGTAAAACTTATTATTCAGTATAAACAGAACAAGACGATTGGGGATAAAAGCATTATATAGTCAACCCAGGACACTGTGGCCTCCTCTCTGCACTTCATGCTTTTCAGTGCTTTAAACCAGCCAAGAGCTTTCTCCAAGAGTGCAATGCAGCAGCTGTTCCTGCTCCCAGGTCTGGCTCTCTCCAGTCTCTGACCTCGCCTGGCTTTGTCCCTCTTGCTGTGCCCTCTGCTCCCCCAGGGCTCAGTGGCTGCTGCCCAGGACTGTAGGACTGGCACAGATCCAGTGGTTGAGATGCTCCTTTCTCTGCCCTTGGAGCTGCCTGGACACAGCAGCCTTTTCCATCTGGAAGCTCCCCATGGACAGGGAGTCCCCAGCTGCATTCCTTGCACAACCTCCAGGAGCCCAGGGCTGCCATCTCAAGTCCCTGCTGGCACTGGGGGCTCCCAGGTGCCTCAGGCTGCTGTGACACCGCTGCACACGGGAGGGAAGAGTGGCAGGGGCTGTGCTGAAAGTCAGCTCCATGTGCTGCTGCTGCTGTGGGGTCATTTGTCCAGCCCTGGCCCAGAGTCAGCGATCAGATCCAGGCCCTGCTGCTGCTCCCTTGGGATCAGCCCCAGTTTGGGTGTTGCTGTCAGGGTCAGCAGGAGTGGTGGCTGGAGCAGCAGGTGCTGACAGTGCCCCAAGCCCTGGGGCTGGAGGGGTCCCTGGGCTGGGCTGAGAGGGAGCTGCCCCTTGTTCTCCCTCTGCCTCATACAGAGCTGGGCCGGGCACAAGTGGGGCAGCACAGCCACCAGGGAGCCTGCGAGTCTCTTCCAGCCCTGGCTGCTCAGAGTTTGGACCTTGGAGCCTCAGGTGGGCAAAGGCAGCTGCTCTTGGTCCCTCTGGGTGTGCCCGTGTTCAGCAGTGCTGCTCCATCAGTCTGTGCCCAGCAGTGGGGAAAAACCTCAGCCCTGCATGGCCAGGAGCTGCCGGGCTCTGCCTGAGCAGCTCAGCCAGCAGGAAGGGAGCTGCTCCGCATGGGAACCAGGAGCAAAGGACACTCTTTTTTTACAGCACGTTTTCTGTTATAAGGAAAAAAAAAATTGGTAAAATGATAAAGATAAAAACAAAACCCAAGTGTGCAGTGAAAAATCTTTCGTGACTTTGTATTAAGAGGCAAATGATCTTTTGAAGAAGAAAACTCAGTTATTTTTTTCATACATTACTTTGTGAATGTGCTGATGGCATGGATCCATCTTACTGACCTCAGCAGCCTTTTAAAAAAGTTTTTGGGCTTTGTTTCCAACATTGTTATTTTAAATTGTGGTTGAAGCAATGGGAAATTGCTTTGTGCCCTTCCAGCTCCAAGCAGCACTGGGAATATAACCTCTGTCAAACCCCAAACCCTTCAGAAGATGCCCTTCCTTCTCACCCTGTGAATGAGCTGCACATTCCCTTTGAAACTGTCAGGGGTTTCTTAAAGACACAAAGTCCCACTTACAGATTTTTCCTCTGGTTTGGGAGTGCAGAAAGGCAATTCTCCATCCATCAGCTCCAGACTGCACTGCCTCAGGGACACGGCCCACTCGCCAGCTTTGGCCCACTTGTGGCACCTCTAGAGGAAGAAAAAGCCAAAAAGGAACGAAGAGTGTGACAGATGAAACATCCTTTGGAGATCCAGGCGTTCAGCTGGGACTGTGGAGAGTTTGCGTTCTTGCCAATTGGATGTGTGTCCCCAGCTGCAATCTCTGGGCCTGCAGGAGAGTCTCACTCACCTGCCAAAGCAGAAAGCTCAGGCGCTGTGCTCGGAACGGGCTTGTCTGATGCAAAGCTGTCAGAGCAATGTGAGGGCAGAGCCAGCCCAGCTGTGCCCAGGGCTGAGCCCAACAGAGCCCTGGCAGAGCCCAGAGCAGCCTCAGCACCTGCAGAGCCCGGCTGCAAGGAGAGAAACCAGAAACTGCCCGTCAGCTGAAGGTTCCTGTCCCCTTGTCCCAGCTGCCCGTGGTGCTCAGGCCGTGCTGGCTGTGCCCAGAGCTGCCCATCAATGCTGTCTTTGGGAGCAGGGCAGGACATGTGCCCAGCCTGCAGCCAGCCACGGCACATCTAGCCCTCAGCAGCTGCCCAGAGCCAAAAAGCAGCTGGGGAGCTGAATGAAGAATTCGTTGCATCCCCCCCAGCAAAGGGGGAACCTTTGGTGCCCAGCCAGGCCGTGCCATGCCCAGATCTGGGAGCATCCCCCTGGCTGTGGAACTCACCTGCAAATTGGGTGTGGAGTGTGTCTTTAGAGAAGGTGCCAGAATCCAAGTCCATCTTCTTCAGCTGGCCAGGCCATGGAAGAGACTGTCGTCTTTGAGGTTGTCCTTGCTGTCTCCAGCAGCAGCCCCACCTGGTACAGCTTCTCCAGGAGCTCCTTCTCCTTCCCTGGGAACAGACCAGGCTGTCAGGGCTCTGCCCAGGGCCCCAGCCATCCATGAACCAGACAAACAAACCGGGGGGATGGTGACCACCAGTGCTTGCCACACCAGATCTCCAGCTCAGCTCCCGCCCAAGAGCTGCTTGTTCCCTTCTGCTGACCCCTGCTCAGAGCTACAGGCAGGACAAAACCAGTCTGGTTTGCTTTGCCACTGAGTGCCAAGAGATGTGTGGAGCTGGTACCTGCCAGGCCCCTGGATCCAACTGTGCACATGGATCTCTCCCATCTTCTAGGGCCGAGGAGCACCCTGCACCCAAGGATGGCAGAAAAGCTCTTCTAATGATGGCCTGTCCGAGGGCTGCATGGACAAACACCGCTTAATGACATCTTGGCACTCTGGGGAGACAAACCAGAAATCACCAGTCAGTTGGAGAAGTTGCCCCCCTGTTCCTGTGCCCAGGCCATACTGGGTGTGCCCAGAGCTGGGCCTAAACTTCCCCACGGATTCTCTGTTTGGAGGAGAGCAGGACATGTGCCACCTCCTCAGCAGCTGCCAGAGCAGGATGCCCATCAGCCCGCTGCTGTCTCCCAGCATTGGTATTCCCCCTGTGCCCAGAGATGAGGATCCACCTTGAGAGAGCCGTGCTGGGAACAAGATGCGCCCCCAGATGATCTCCTGGCCCCTCCTGAACGGGTGCTTCCCCACGACCAGCTGGTACAGCAGGAGGCCCAGGGACCAGATCGTCGCTGCCTCGCCATGGTAGCTTTGGTGCTGGGTCCACTCTGGAGGGCTGTAGGCCAGGGTTCCTGTGGAACACAGACAGAGCTCTTCAGGGGGATGCTGCTGCTCCCAGAGCCTGGCCCCAGCATCCCTGGGCATGTGGGGGCTGCTCCAGCAGCACACGGGGTGACCGCTGCCTTCTCACCATCACCTAGGACTTGTGTACAAACTCGGGGCTGGAAAAGAAGCCACTGGTGCTGGAAGAGGGCAGCAGAAACCCTGGGCAAGCCCAACCATGACACACAAAGGAAAAACCCACCCACTGGTGGAGAAAACCCACTCTCCTCTCTGCCTGCATGGGCCCCCAAAAAATGTTAATAAGCCAAGGCAAACAAGGTGAGTGGAGCAGTCCAAGCCCCTCCTCCCCTGCACACCAAACCATCCAGGGCATGGGTTCAGACCCCCCTCTCCATTACCCCCATGGGGGTTTTTGTCGGGCTGGCTGCACCAGCTCCAGCCCCAGCCCAGGCCACAGTGGGTACTGAAGGCTGTCAGCAGGGCTGGGAGCTGGCCCCCCTCACACCCCAACCAAATCAACTTGGCTCCAGCATTAATCCCATCCCAGCTGCAGTAGGGGGAAGCCCCGGTGCTACACCCAGGCTGGGCCATGAGATGCCCAGGAGCATCCCCTGCAAGGGCTCACCTGCAAACTGGGTGTAGGCTGTGTCTTGGAGGAAGGCGCCACAGCCAAAGTCAATCAGTTTCAGCTGCCCACTGGCCAGGTCGAGCAGGATGTTCTCAGGCTTGATGTCCCTGTGCAGGACCCCGCAGCTGGTGCAGTGCCGCACGGCCTCCAGCACCTGGCGGAACAGCCCCCGCGCCTCCTCCTCCGGCAGGAACCTCCGCTCCGCCAGGAAACCCGAGAGCTCCTGGCACCGCTCTGGACGCTCCATCACCAGCAAGAAGCTGTCGGGGAGCTCAAACCACTCCAGCAGCTGAATGACACCAGCACACCCACAGGACACCTTGGCCAGCAGCAGGATCTCCAGGGGCGCGCTGGTGCCGTCGGGCTGCGGGAGGAGCGCGATGCCGTCAGTGGAGCTGAGGCTGTGCCAGGGCTCTGGGACTCCTCAGCCAGCCCGGGATGCTCTGCATGCCCCGCTCAGCCCACGCCCGCTCTCCCCACAGGGCTCCCGGCAGCTTCCACCATGCCAGGCCCCGGCTCCTCGCCGCCCGGCACGGCCCGGCTTCTGCCGCTGGCCCCGCTCACTCACCAGCTCGCTCCAGTGCCGGATGCGATCCCGCGGCACGCGTTTGATGGCCACCTGCGAGCAAGGGGAGCAGCGGGCTGAGCTCAACTTCCTTCCCACTGGGCTCCGACATTTTCGTCCTTGTCTCCCTCTTCCCTCTCCGCCCGCCGCCGGCCCCGCCGCTCACCGGGGCGCCGTCCGAGAGCCGCGTCGCCGAGCACACGCTGCCGAATCCGCCGCGCCCCAGCAGGGAACCCAGGCGGTACCGCTCCTGCAGGGCCTCCTGCGCCTTCCCTGCGGGCGGGACGCGGCTGTCAGCGCTCGGCCCGGGGCCAGCAACGGCCCCCGAGCGCCCCTCACAGGCCCCGGGCCGGGCATCCCCACCCGCCCCGGCGGCCGCGCTGCCGAGCGGCGGAGCTCGGGCCGGGGAAGCCGCAGCGGAGGCGGCGGGAGAGGCAACGCCGCCTGTGTCCTCCGCGGGCCCCGGGAGGAGCCGGGACCGGGGCCGGGGACGGGGACGGGGACGGGGCCGGGACTGGACCCTGCGTCGGGGCCGGGCTCGGGCTCGGGCCAGGCGGAGCCAAAAGCCGGCGATGCCGCCCCAGCCCCAGGCATTGACGCCCGCCCAGCAGCGCCAGCGCCAGCACGGCCAGAGCCGGGCTGAGGCCAGGCGGCGGCGGGACGGCCGGGGGCGGGCACGGGGCAGCCCCGCCCGGGGCCGGGGGCGGGCCGGGGGCATGGCCCGGCCCGGCACGGGGAGAGGGAGGCGGGGAGAGGAGAGGAGAGGGACGCCGGGAAATCGACGCGGAGGGAAGGGTGCTCGTCAGCGGGAAAGGGCGAGAAAGAGAGAGAAAGAGAAAGAAAAAGAGTGTTTTAGATTCTCTGCTTGCGCTGCTTTTGCTGCCGCCGCTGCTACTGTCGCCGCTGCAACTGAAGCCCCAGGGCCGTTTGTCCGCGTGTCCGTTCCCCGCTCGAGCCCCACGAGCCCCACGGGCGAGCCCCGCGCGCCCCGGGACAGCCCCTTAGTCTGTCCAAACACGGGAACTTGGCAGTGTCGAGCCCAGGTGCAGAGCCCTGACTCCTGCACACTGGCAGAGGAATCCCCTCAATCACTGCTGTGTATTGTCCTTGCTGCGGGTCAAACACTGTCAGGGCACATTCCCTTGGTGTAGGATTCCTGCCTGACCCAAGCACTGCACTTACATCTGCAGTGTTGCTTTCCAGTAAAAACAGGGGAAGGAAAACTGTTGTGTGTCTCATGGTATTTTAGAGTGTCTAAAACATGATAAGTCACCGATCTTAGAGGTGAGGTGCATTTGGAATGAATGGGATAGAGAAGTAGTGCAACATGGGAAAGGGCAGACTAGAAATAAATGGAGGAAAACTTCTTGGAATGTTTCTCTCACTTTCATTTCACTTCTGGAAAGCTGTTTCAGTTTTCCAGGAATCTTCTCCTGTCTGCTCTTCTCAAGAACCTTTCATGGAGAACAAGGTGAAGCTTGTGTCCCAAGATTTGCCACCAGCTGCAGCTTCTCCTGGCTTTCCACACTGCACTGTGTGTGCAGCACGACTTTTGCAGCAAAGCAGGACAAATGTTTGGAGAACTTTACACATCCTTTCTTTTTGCTGGTGGGCTGTGGAATTGTGCTACTGGTGAAGTTTTCATTTTAACGGATTGTGCTGGTTTAGGGCAAATTTTGGGAGGAAACCTCCAAAATAGGTCCGTCTAGAAAGCAAGTTCAAGCAGCCCCTCCCCCTACTAGTTCAGGAAAAGACTTCCCTGTTAGAGAGCATTTTGGGCAGACACTGTGGCCTATGTGCACAGCCCTGCAGGCAAAACAATGGACATTCCGTGGATTTAGAAGCATGCTTGCAAACACTCTGTGTACGTGCCTGATAGCAGAAGCACACTGCCCTTGAGCAGCCAGTATGAGAAAGTTTGCCAACTGCATCCAAGAGAAAAGGATGTGAAATGTTATAAATGAGAAGCTTGACGAGGCCAATATTCAAGCAGCAATCAATTTATTAATTAATATGGTAAAGTATGAGCAATACAGCGCTGGGTACAGTGGGGGAAATTTTCCCTCCAACTGCACGCCGATAGTTGGGGCTTACAGATATTTATAGGGGTACTCATAAGCTTTCTCAGCAGTTTCTGTTCCCAATTTTTATGTCACAATTTTATACACTATTGTGATTTAGTTTTTCTCAGGATGTATCCCAGAAAAGAGTATCCCCGTATGGTGGGGTCCAGCTTCTGAAAGAAGAAAGAAGTCTCCCAGCTGGTGAGGTCCAGATTCCAGATGTGGGTCCACCTTTTAATTGCAAGGACTGTAAATCTCATAACAGTGATGTCCAGCTTCCCTTTGTTGAAACTATCAGTCCTTGATAGAGTTGATGTTCATCTTCCTTTCTCAAGCTGCTTTTCACTGTTTTGTTAAGGTGTTGAGATAAGCATGTTTCCTTTTGATATATTCTAAAGCTACAGTTCCAAAGATACTTACTACAAGCAATATTCTAAAATGATACTTCAAAAGGTTATTATTGCAAAACTCATTTTAGCTAGAAGCAGAAAGTTCCTGTCAAGCAGCAACATCCTTAAAGCTTTAATTCGAATGCTCCTAAATCAACTGAAGAGTTATAAAGGTTAATTGCGAACAAAGGATAGGTTCAAAGGCCTTCTTCCATGCTTTACTTCCTCAGTTATTTATTAGAATTGTCTTTGTAACTGTCCCATGATCAGTTTCCACACATATCCCAATCACAGGTACACAGGTTGCCTGTATGTACCTGACACAAAACATAGCTTTGTATTTCACAACATAAAAACTAGGTAAGAAAAAACAATGTTATTATTATAAATAGAAATGAATATAATAAATATATACGTAGTTAAATAATAACACAAAAAAAGTTGATACAGAATAAAATAAAAGAATAAATTACAGCAACATTTTTGCATGCTTTAGGATGTCAGTCCCAGGTGGGCCATGTCAGACATGGTGAGGCTGGGGTGAGCAGCAGGCTGTACAAACAGGGTCAGCCCAAAAGGGGCTTGTTCTTCTCCGTGCCCAGACCTCCTAAGGAGACATTCAGCATCAAGATCACTTCGGGAATGCTTCTATCACCTCTTTTCTGAACTGAAAAATAGAAAACCACCCATATGATTAAATCCAAACATCATGTGTTTGGTGCACATTGACATCTTCCTCCTTAACAGAACTCCAAACTGACTCCAATCACTGCACAAGCCCTGGAGACTTGAAGACAATTGAAGGGAGACAAAGAGCTCCTGAGGGCTTTCTGTGTTTTAATCAGCCCCACAGTGGATTTGGGGCTGGGTCCAGGAGCCTCAGGCACTGAGGGAAGGATGAAGAAGCTGCTCAAGGAGTCAGCAGCAAAACTCCAAGTGCCTTGGAGCATGGCTGGGCCCCAGTGAGGGCAGGGAGAGCCAAAGGCTCCCAGGGACTGGTGTGAGCAGATCCTTGAGGCCAGGAGTGCGGGGAGCCCAAGGCTCTGGGCAGGGAACTGCAATGCTGAGCAAGGCCTGGGCTGGCTGGGGGAAGCAGGAAGGCCAAGCCCTGAGCCCAGCCTGGGCCAGCAGGGCCTGTCCCTCACGGGTGGCTCAGGGCTCTCTGTGGGGCAGGGGGATGCGAGGGGCAGCAAGGACAAATGCCATAAACCTGCAGCCCCTGCCAGCCTGGCCAGGGAGGCTGAGGGAGAGCCAAAGTGCAGCCCCTGCCAGGAAAGTTCCTGCTGTGGGGCCTCCAGAGGCGCTGCCCGAGCCCAGGGCACAAAGGCCTGGGTGCCTGTGGCCCTGCCAGCCCTGCCCAGCCCTCGGCCATCTGTCCTGCAGGCTGTGCCCCCTGTGCGTGCTGCTCCTGTGCCCTGGCCGGCTGCACTTGCCCCTCTCGCTGTGCCCCAGCATTTCTCAGCCAGCGTTTCTGTGCCCTCCCTGGGCTCCCTGCACCCAGCGCTGCCGGCTCCTGGCACACAGAGCCGGCCATGGCCCAGCCTCACGCTGCCACACCTCGAGCACCACAATTCTACCCTGGCAGGGACTTTGCTTTCTCCTCAGCTCCAGCCTGAACCTTCCAAGCTGCACTTTGGGGAGGTTTCCTGCAATTCCCACTCCCAAGGAAAGCTCTGTCTCCTGCTGGTCACAAACAGAGAAGGGCTGGTGAGAGAAGTGCTGGTCAGAGGCTGTTTGGGGTACAGTGACCATGAAGACCATGAAATTATTAAGTTTTAAAATATTCCATGAAAGAAGGAGGGGCATCAATAAATCTTCTACACTGGACTTTTAAGGTCAGGGGTGGCAGTGCTGAGGCTGCAGCAGGGACAGGCCATGGGCACTGCTGGGGCAGCGCTGCCGCCTCAGGCCAGGCCCTGGGGGCTGCAGGCTCCTTGCCCAGGCTCTCTCAAGAACACGGCCAGGCCAATGCTCAGCACAGAAAAGCCCCAGGGTGAGCAGCCCCAGGCTGGCCGTGGGCAGGCCATGTGTGACCAGCCTGGTCTCCTTCTGTGACCAGCTGACCCGCCTGGTGGACGCAGGAAAGGCTGTGCATGTGGTCTATTTAGACTTCAGCTAGGCCTTTGATACTGTCTCCCACAGCACACTCCTGGAGAAGCTGGCAGCCCACGGCTTGGACAGGAGCACTCTTGGCTGGGTTAGGAACTGGCTGGATGGCCGGGCCAGAGAGTGATGGTGAACGGTGCTGCATCCAGCTGGCGGCCAGTCACCAGTGCTGTCCCTCAGGGCTCTGTGCTGGGACCAGTCCTATTTCATATTTTTATGGACGACATGGATGAGGGCATCGAGTCCTTCATTAGTAAATTTGCAGCTGACACTAAGCTGGGAGCTTGTGTTGATCTCCTGGAAGGAAGGAGGGCTCTGCAGAGAGACTTGGATCAGTTGGATGGATGGGCAGAGTCCAGCAGCATGAAGTTTAATAAGTCTAAGTGCCGAGTTCTACGTTTTGGCCACAAAAATCCCCTACAATGTTACAAGCTGGCGACAGTGTGGCTGGACAGTGTTCAGGCAGAAAGGGACCTGGGGGTGCTGGTTGACAGCTGGTTGAATATGAGCCAGCAATGTGCCTTGGTGGCTAAGAAGGCCAATGGCATCCCGGCCTGCAGTAGGAATTGTGTGGCCAGCAGGAGCAGGGAGGTCATTCTTGCCCTGTACTCGGCACTGGTGAGGCCGCACCTTGAGTACTGTGTCCAGTTCTGGGCCCCTCAGTTTAGGAAGGACGTTGAGATGCTTGAGCACGTCCAGAGGAGGGCAACAAGGCTGGTGAGGGGCTTGGAACACAAGCCCTATGAGGAATGTTTGAAGGAACTGGGGTTGTTTAGCCTGGAGAAACGGAGGCTTAGAGGTGACCTTATTGCTCTCTACAACTTCCTGAAGGGTGGTTGTAGACAGGTGGGGGTCAGTCTCTTCCACCGGGCAGTGACTGACAGAACAAGAGGACACAGTCTCAAGATACGTCAGGGAAGGTACAGGTTGGATATTAGGAAAAAAAAGTTAACCAAAAGAATAATAAAGTACTGGAATGTTCTTCCCAGGGAGGTGGTGGAATCAGTATCTTTGGATGTGTTTTAAAAATGGTGGAATATGGCATTTGGTGCTATAGTCTAATTGAGCTGTTGGGGCATAGGTTGGACTTGATGATCCTAGACATGTCTTCCAACCTCATTATTCTGTGGTTCTCTGAAAACCTTGAAAATTATCAGCGGGCTCTGGAAAACTTTTTAAAAAAATCAGAAATGGATGTAGCTCTGTGAATTTTCAGGCACAGCTCTTTGGATCTGGAGGAAATATTTGCTTTGCATCAGCTAAGACATAGACAGACACACAGCAAATGGAGCACTGAACATCACAGACTGGGCTAGTGTTTTTCCCAGAAGAACTGACAGAAGATCACAATGAAACACTACAGTGCCCCTGAACAATCCAATTGTCCAGGGAAACTCAGCAGCTGATGGTGTTGTGGTGCTACTGCCAATCCCTTCCATGAGCAAATCATTTCAGGACTGACTAACAGCCTCTGCCTTCTCACAGACACCAAGTGGTGCAGCAGTGCTCCAGGTGCTGCTGCCAACAGCCCCTGCAGGGAGGAGCACAGCCCCCAGTGCACGTGGGCTTTGGCTCCCTGTGGCACACAAGCCCCCCGGGGCACAGGTCTCTGGGGCAGGAGAGGGGCAGCAGTGCTGCCAGGGCTCGGGGGGTGGCAGGTGTGCTTGGGTGGGCACTCTGCCACACCTGCTGATGGCAGCGCTGCCCAGGCCCCAGGGCTCAGAGCAGCATTGGTGCCCTGGCCCACACGTTCCCTGTGCCTGTCACAGCCGCGGGTTTAGGATGGCCAGCAGCCGGGACGTGTCCCAAGGAGGCCGTGCCAGCTTCCGTGGAAGGCCCCGTGCCCTTGCCAGCGCGGCTGCCTCGGCAGCCCTGGGGGCTCCTTCTGCTGCCCTGAGCCCGCAGAGCAGGGCAGTGTTTGCTGATGGGCTGAGCCCTTCCTAAAGATCCTGTCGGGCTGCCTTAGACACTTGGGGCCAGGGATTCCTGCCAACCTGGGCCACTTTGGGTGGGCTGGGGGCGGCCCCAGGGCAGGTGGCAGTGTGTGCAAGGTTCCTTTGTGACACGCTGCAGCACAGTCACCGTGGCACGGAATGGAGGAGTGTGTCCTTTGTGACACGTGGTGACATAGGAGCTGGTGGTGACAAGAACACTCCACAGCGCTCGGAACAGGCGACGGGACAGGACGGGACAGAGCGGTGCTGTGAGGAGCCCCCGCACAGCGCACTCATTCATACCTGACCCGGAGCTTTTCTGAGGTGCTGTTCCTGCAGCTGACCTCGAGGCCAGACTGTGGGACTTGCTGACCTGAGTCATTTACCAGGAATCTCCTGTCATTGTGGCAGGAGCGCCCAAGACTAGAGTGCAGGACTTGCTGTCCTGCAGCTACCCTGAGACCTCTCTGTCTCAGAAATCTTCAAGGCACAACTGAAATTGCTGACTTGGCAATATCCTGAGGCATCTCTCTAGAAGGTGCCTTCAAGGCTGGAAGGTGGAATGGCAGGCAGATTTTTCAGCCTGTTCAAATGCTTCCGGGGGAAAAATAAGAAAGGCCCTGGAGCTGCTTCAGGAGAGCAACTTGAAGAGCCAGAGCAGATCCAGACACTGCAGGACGGTGAGTGGCAGAGCTGGGCCGTAGGACTGGAGCCTGCAGCCAGCCTGGCCCCATTCCGTCCCATCCCATCCCATCCCATCCCATCCCATCCCATCCCATCCCATCCCATCCCATCCCCTGGGGACATGCCCATGGACAGGACGGAAGAGGGCTCAGGCAGACACCCCGCAGTGGCCGTGCTCCATCCCCCTGGGGCATCCCGGGGCTGTCCCTGCCTGGGGAGCGCAGGGCTGGGCTGTGTTCTCCGGCCTCTCCCGCAGCCCCTCAGCTCTGGCTGTGCTCGCTCTTTGCCAGATGCAGTCGTGGAGCGCACACAAGAGCAGCAATCCAGCCGTGGCCACTTCCGCAGAACAGCGCAGGTACCTGCAGCCATGCCCACCTGGGCTGGGCCTGCTGTCCCTGCTCAGCCAAGCACTACACTTGGAGCATTCCTGGCTTCCCTGTCCTTTATTCTTTGGCAGATGTTCCGAAAATTCCCGCACATTCGGCGTAGAAAGACCAACACCACAGCAGCTGAGGGCCCAGCTGAGCCTGACTCGGGGCTGACCCAGCTCCAGGCAGAGCCTGATGTCAGACCAGATTCAGCTGGGCTCTCGCAAGACTTTGACACCTCAGGGACTGAAACCTGGCCACAGGCTCTTCCCACATCAGTGACTGAGGATGGAGTCATAAAAAACACTGACAATGAAGAGATTGAGGCCTTGAAAAATACTGGAGCCATGCCCACTCCCCCTGAGATTTGTGCTTCCACTGTGGATTTTTTCCAGGACAGTGCTGTTCCTTATCAGCAGCAGGTAAGCAGCCTGGGGCTAGGACTGGAGGCCTCCCAGGGCCGTGTGTCCCCTCAAGCCTCGGTCACTGGGCCCCCTCAGCCTTTGAGGCCAGTAGATTGTGACGGGAAAGGAGGCACTTCTTGGGGGGAAACTGGGGAAGTTGCTCCCATAGACAGCGCTCCAGGTCTTCCCCATGCCTCCTCCAGGTGCCAGCCATGGTGAAGAACATCCACCAGAATCTCATGTCCCACGTCACTGTGGATGCCAGGCTGCAAAGTGACATTGTGAGGCTGGCTGAGGAACACCCTGCAGACATGGCGCTGACCCTCCTGCACTGTGCCCCAACGTGTGACAGGTACGGGGCCCACGTGCCTTGAGAGCTCAGGGCTCACCAGCCTTTAGGGCCCGTGGCCCATCACAGCCTGTCCAATGGGCTCTGCCAGACAGGCAGAGAGCTCCAGGACCCTCGGGCCCCTCTCTTTGCCCAGCCTGCTGCCAATGCTCCCTCCCTGCCCCTCAGGGCACCGGGGCTCAGTCACCTGTGCCCCCACAGCTGCACAGGGCATGGTACTGTGACTGAGATTCCCCTGACACAGAGCCCTGATCCCACAGAGCTGCTGCAATGATGTGGAGAGCCATAGGCTCATCACGACCAACAATGGAGAAGGTGCTGGCAACACTGCTCTGTGTGATGGAGGATTGGCCTGTGCACAGCACATGCACCTCCGATGGGGACAACAAGGACGTTTTTGCCCTGGCTGTGAGTTTCTGGAACTGGCCTTTGCTTGCCACCCGGTTGCCTCTCCAGCAGCTCTCCATCCTCTCCCTGCCTCAGTTGCTGAGATGAAACTTGGTCTAGGGGCAGACTCAGGGGGCACTAGGCCCACTGCTCCCCCTGCATCTGCCCTTGGGCCCTGCCCCATGGACACCAGGGCACTGAGCGCTGTCTTGGGCTGCTTCTTCTGCAGGCAACTCTGGTGATCTGGGTCATTGTGCCTAAATGCCATGAGGCCATGATCCTTCATTCCTCCCGCCTGTTTGTGGCTCTGCTCTTCCACGTTGTCATCACCACACAGCAGCAGATGCCACCAGAGGAAGTTGAAAACTTCTGGAGAGCGTGCCAGGAGGAACACCGCCTTCCCAGCAAGCCCAGCAGGTCCCAGTCCTCCTGCCCTTCCCCTGCCCGTGTGGCCAGTGCCAGTGCTCCCAGTGTGACCTGGGCTTTGCTCTGCACACAGGTTTGCAGTGCAGGCCATGAAGGCTCTGCTCTGTCGACTGGAGTGTGACCAGGAGGTGATGGCTATGGAGCGTAAGTGTGGCTGGGACACGCTGCTGTGTGCTCACACCCAGCACTATGCCGTGGGTCTGCTGGCCAGGTGAGACCCCCTTCTCCTCCACACTGCCCCCAGCATTTGTGCCCTGTGCCCGGGTGCCCCACACAGTCCCTGTGGTCATGGGCCAGAGGGCCTTGTCACCAAGGGACGGCCAAGGAGACTGGAAAAGGCTGGGAGAGGAGGGTGCCCAGAAGGGGCCACCTCCCACAGCGCTCACATCCTCTCCAGGGATGCTGGGCAAAGACCAGACCTCTGTGAGTCAGTCCTGGGCAAGGTTTGGTCCCCCCACCTCAGGCTCTTGGTGTCTTTTTTCCCCTTCCAGAGAGATGCGCCGTGTCTCCCTCTCCTTGTGTTCTGGGATTGCTCTGCGCCTGCTTGGGCTGCTCAGCAGGGAGGAGCCACACTGGGATCTGCCCGGCCTGGCGTTCCTTGTGGAGGTGAGCCTGAAGGCCAGCGCTGCCTGGCTGAGCTGCCTCCCAGCTCTCTGCCCTCTCGTAGCCGCAGCTGCCTGGGACGGTGCCCGTGCCCTGTGCTGCTGCCTGGGCCCAGCCCTGTGCGGTTCCGGGCTCCTGCTGGCCGGGTGCCCTGTCACTGCCCTGTGCCTTTCAGGTCCTCGAGTGCCTGGACTTGAGGGAATGTGCTGACATCATCCTGGAGATCATGTCAAGGCACCTGAGGAACGAGTGCAGGGAGAGGCGTCGCCTGGCGCTCAGAGGCCTCGTGGTGCTCAGCAAGGATCCCTCGATGGTGAGAAGGGGCAGCGGCTGAAGCTGCGCTGGGGAAAGCAGCCCCATGGGCTGGCAGGGCTGAGGCAGCTGAGGCAGCTGCTCCCAGCTCTCCTGCCTCACCTGCCCCACTGCTTTGGGGCAGGCCTTTGGCCTGTGGGCCCTGCAGCAGCAGGCTGGGGTTGCAGTGCTGGGCTGGTGCTGGCGCTGCAGCCGTCCATGGCTTCCCAGCACAGCCTTGTGTTCCACACAGGCCAGGAGAATGGGCACTCTGTCTCCAAGCCTTCTGGAGCTGCTGGGTGATGCAGACGGAGAGCTGGTCAGCATGACGCTCTCTGTGTTCACTAATTTGCTCAAGAGCAAAGACATGCTGGTATCCAGCACCACTGCCCCGAAGCTGGCTGAGGCTCTCCTGCTGCTCTTCGACCACGTAAGGCTTTGTATCCCCAGCCTCGGGCACGGGTGCTGCCCTGAAACTTTGTGCACTGTGGATTTTTGTACTCTTCAGGTGGGCCTGGAGTAGATGGCGCTGAGTTTTTTTCTTTCATTCAGGACAACAGCCATGTGCACCTGCTCTCCCTTGACCTCTTCTTCAAGGTGATGGATTTGGTAGCAGAGGAGGGAAAAAAGCCTCTTAAGTCAGTGGTGTGCCAGAGCCTTCCTGCACTCTTCTTCCACTGCCACGATGAGAATCAGCGTGTGGCCGAGGTGAGGACTCGTGGGCTGCTGGTGTCCCCCTGGCAGGGGGCTGGGCTGCCGGCTGCCCTGCTCACATCCCGAGCTGCAGCCTCCTCCAGGCTGTGGCACAGGGATGTGAGTCCTGTGCCCTGGGCTGTGGGGCTATCTCTGGGTCTCTGCTGCTCTCCAGGCTTCTCGGGAAACGCTGCATTGTGCGGCCGGGTTCCTGAAGAGGAGGGATCTCAAAGAGCTGGTGGAGGCAGAGAAGCTGTTGGCGTTTGCCGAGGTGTTGGTAAGAACAGCCTTAAGAACCGGCGGCGCTGCAGGGCCGGCCCTCTGCCCCCTGCGGAGCCCGGCGCCAGCGGCTGCTGGCCGCGCCTCAGGGCTGTGCGGGCAGGGGAGGCCGGGGCTGGGCGCAGGGAGCGCCCGCCACAGGGGCTGAGCCCGCGCCAAGCCTTCCCTGCTGCCGCTCTCTGCAGCTGGCAGAGGACACGAGCCGAGCGGCCGAGCAGCTGCGCCGGGCCCTGCGCTACCTGGAGAGCCCCCAGGAGCCCCTGCGAGAGGCGGCCATCAGGTTCATGGGTGAGCCCCGAGGCCGGGCTCCCTCCCCGGCCCGCCGCAGCTCGGCCCCAGCCCCGCCCGCTGCCCCGGCAGCGCCATCCGGGCCCGGCGCCGTGGAGCCCCGCCTGGCCCGGGCGCTGCTGCCGCCCTCTGGCAGCCGTGCCTTTGGGCGGCAGCGTGCGGCAAGGGCCCGGGCTGAGCCCTGCCGGGCCAGCAGGGCGTGTGGCCGCAGCGCTGGCAGCGCCGCTGGCAGGGAGCTGTGCCGCTGCCACCGTGACAGGCTCTGTGTTCACAGGGGTGGCCGGGCGGCACCTCAGGGGGCAGCCAGGAGAGCTCCTGATGATCTGCAGTGGTGAGTGATGGCAGCGGGCTGACAGCAGGAGTTGGCGGGTGAAGACCTGCGAGCCCTGCCCCGGCTGTGGAGGGCTCTGCTCCCGTGGGCTGAACGCACAGAGGTTTCAGGGCCATGTGGGGCATTCCTGGCCAGCAGCTTTGGGCTGATGCCCTTGGTCCCTGCTCCCTCCTGGCCATGGCAAGAGCCGGCTGGGATGGCCCTGGCAGGGGGCTCTCCTCATCTCCGTGCAGATCCGGGATCTGACTGTGGCTCTGTTCCTCTCTCATGCAGCCCTTGAACTCCTGACGGAGGATATGAGCAGTGCCGTGTCAGAGCTGGCACTCCAAACACTGCATGTCCTCCGGGCAATTCAGCGTGGGCACTATTCCATCTTCCAGAGGCTGCAAGATCAGCTGCGCAGGGCATGGAAGAGTCGGCCTCGTCTGTCAGGGCTCGGCTGGCTGCATTGTCGGAGCTCTGAGGAGAACTGATGGGCAAGGCACACTTGGTGGGGGCAACCCTAGCCAGTGGGAATTTTCCTTTATCTTTTAAGATTTTTCTTTTTTTTTTTTTTTCCTCTTTTGAATTTCTGTAAATATAGAATGTGTTATAATTCACAGACTCCCAGGAGCTTTTCTTTGCTGCCCAGGATCTGCAGGGCAAGAGAGAGGAAACGGTGAAAAAGATGCTTGTGCTCAGCAGCAGAGCAAGCTGAGGGGTCCCTGAAGGGGGAAAATGGTGCTTGCACTCAGCCAGCTGCCCAGGCGTGCAGTGCTGCAGGGACAATGGCCAGAAGCCCCTTGGCCTGTGGTGGTTCTGCTGAAGCCTTTGTGCTGCCGCCAGAGCGGGTGGGCAGGGCCGGAGCTGCGGGGATCCCTGCGGGAGCGGTGCCTGGAGATGGCCACAAGGCCTGTGGCAGGCAGGAAGCGCCATCCATGTCCTCCTGGCCGTGTGCTGCTGGCTGCATTGCTGAGGGCTCCCAGGTGCCTCTGGCTGGGGCTCCTCTGGAGCTCCTGTGGGGCTGCGGCGCTGCTGCCGGGCAGCTTGGCCGGGCTGGGGGAGAGCCTGAGGGGCTGGGGCACTGGGAAGCCCTGAGCAATTGGGTGTCAGAGGCCATGAGCAGCCCCCTGGCAGCCGCCTTGTTCCTGACGGAGTTGACTTACAAGACAGGTCCTGGGCACTCTGTAACTCACTGCATCAGTGCTGTTGGAACCCGAAATGTAGGGAATTCTCAGACCTTTGGTCTTGTAAGCAAAGCTTAGAATTTAACAGAGGATTTGATCTGAGACCTTGGAAAAGGCTTCCAAATTTAGGTGCTGGAAGCAAGGATGTAGATTTAGAGTTCATAGCAGTGACACATGAAGCTCAGTGGAGGAAAGTTTAAAGTTATAGACTTTAAGATGTAGAAAAAATAAAAGTATTTACAAAGGTAAACAAGAAGTGGAGAATGCAGTGCTGTAGGTTTGTGTGCCATAACATGATTGGCTAAGGAAGCTTACAATGTAGCATGAATCCGTAAGACGAAATGTTGAAGGATTGGGTCCAAAACATACATATCCTTGTTGGCAATGTTTTATTGATCAAGTAAAGCTTAAAAGGTCTTGTAACAAGAAGTCTTGTGACCTTGTGGGCCATACAGTGGAGATGTGATCCAAACTCACCCTTCCTGTCTGTGTCAAAGATAAGAAAAAGAAATGGCATCATCTAAAAAACTCAGAGGTCCAGTCTCTAACTCATTCCAAACTCCTTCAAATCCCCCTAAGTGTGATGTAGCTACAAATAGATGACAAGGACTCTTAATTCTGGCTGTTTGACTCCAAACCAGCTGCTTTAGAAACTGTCACATAACCCTGTGTAATTATGTGGCAGAAATGCATCGTTTTAAGAAATTTTCGCAACAGACATGAATGGAGGTTTGTTTGAAGGGCAGTTTAGGGGAAACCCTCACAGCAGAGGTCTGGCCTTTGGCCGAGCTGTGTCCCCTGCTGGTTGTGAAGTGTGCCATCAGCTCCAGGTGTTTCTGGGCTAAAAATATAATCAAGTCACTTGGACTTGCTCTTTTTGGCCTATAAAAGCTTGACCCACTTTCAGAGCAAATTTGGAGACCTCATTTATGGGTGGATGGACCACCTAGGATTTTCCCAATTGCTGGGAATGGTTCTCCAGGTCCTTGGTGCAAAACAGGGCACCCCAGCAACTGAGGATCTACAAGATGATAAACAATTCAGGCAATTGATGATGCATCTTTCTAAATCACTCTCCTTTCTCTCTTACAGTACTGATTGAGGTGCACTGCCTTGCTTGTTTTTGCTTCTCACTAAAACCAAGTGCACATTTTTATTGAATGTATCATCTTTCACTGTGGTTCCTTAATATTCACAGTAAAATAAGAACATGATTTCCCGTGAGGTGTCCTTTAAATCGCCTCTGTCAATTGGCAGAACAACAGAAGGCTCCTGAGGGGCTGGAGCACTGGGAAGCTCTGAGGAATTGGGTGTCAGAGGCCACAAGCAGCCCCCAGGCAGCCACCTTGTTCCTGGCACCTGGCTGCTCTGGCGCTTCCCCACAGCATCTGCCAGGCCTGCAGCAGAAGCCCTCGAGGCCGGGCCTCAGCAGGAGGCTGGGGACAGCCCTGAGGTGCCAAGGCTGGGCTGGCTGGGGACAGGGAGGGCAAAGCTCCCCTGCTGGGGCAAGGGATGAGGTGGTGGGAAGGCAGATAACCTGAGATTTTACCCCCCAAGTGTTCTTTCTTTCTTTCCCCTAACATTTATCTCAGGTTTGGTCCCATAATTATCTCTATCTGCCCTTTAGAAATTACTCAGAACACAGCAGGCTTTTGGGCTGTGTGGATCCCTAGCACACCAGAGCCATAGAAATAAGAGGCTTTTGTCAGCACTGGTGCACGGTGTACTCTAATCCCATCAGGCCATGTGGGGGCAGAACCCGTTTCCACTGCTGGGGTGACGGGGGGATCACAGCAGGTGATCCTGTTGGAAGATGAGGTGAGCCTGACTGGGAAGGAGTGGCAGAAACATCCTATTGTGACCGGCCCAGAGGCCCCATGTATTCTGGGCATAGACTTCCTCCGGAAGGGCTATCACAAAGACCCAAAGGGATGCAGGTGGGCTTTTGGAATAGCTGCTGTAGAGGCTGAGAACATTAAGCAGTTGAACACCTTGCCTGGATATCAGAAAACCCATCTGCAGAAGGACTCCTGAAGGTGGAAGAGCAACAAGTACCAATTGCCACCTTGATGGTGCACTGCCGGGAGTATTGAACCAATCAAGATGCTGTGATCCCCATGCACAAAATGATCCGTGAACCGGAGAGCCAAGGGGTGGTCAGCAAAACCAACTCACCCTTCAATAGTCCCATCTGGCCTGTACAAAAGTCTGACAGAGAATGGAGATTGACTGTGGACTATTGTGCCTTGAATGAAGCGAATCCACCACTCAGCTCTGCTGTGGCACACGTGCTGGAACTCCAGTACGAGCTGGCAGCTTTCTCAGAAATGGCCCCTCCTGCCGGAGGGGTGAGGCGCCCTGAGCCCCGGTGGGCACCCCACAGATCAGGGTACCCCCTGACCAAGCAAGTACTGGTCAGAGAAAAATGCTGTTCCCAGAAAAGCACTGAGTGCCAGAGTTGTCAGTCTGGAGGCACGGACAAACAGCTGCAGAGCGGCACCTCCGCTTGAACGCGGTGGGGGTCAGAGAGCAGCCGCTGAAGGGGCAGATCATGGAGTGGAGGTTGCAGCATCCACTGGTTGCAGGGGTTTTTCCCCTGCAGCGTGGTGTTCGGAGAGAGCGGCAGCTGCCACCAGTGCAGCGGACACAGGCGTGAGGAATCGCCGCTGCAGATTTTCCCGGTTCCAGGGAGGGCGGCGCTGGCAGAGCCTTTGCCGCTGCCGGAGCGTTGCTGGCAACCCGAGGGCAACAGCGGGGAGCGGTGCCGGGAGTGGCGGAGGCGGCGGAATCGGCAGGGCCAGCGGGGCTGTTCCCTGCCGGCACTGCAGGCTCCCAGGTCATGAAATCAATTGCTGGCCGCGATGCAGGGGGACTGGATGTGCTCCCCAGCACAGGGCTGCCGGCTGCCGTCGCGGAGCCGGCCGCTCTCTTGTCGGGGGCGGGGGCGGCTTTGCACCCTCCTGGGGCACAGAGGCGGGGGAATCCAGCGGCGGGGCAGATCCACACGCCACACTGAGGGAAAAAGGAGGGGATGGAGATGGCAAAAGTCCCTCCAGCTCTGGTGAACGTGATGAAGAAGGGATGACCGCTGCTCCAGTCAAAATAATTGTTGACCCATAAAGCGCAGCTGCTGAAGGCTTTGGTCCTTCCTGTGCATGCTCCAGGGAGACAGAAAAAAGCTGTTTCTGAGCCATGCACAAAGCTGCTCCCCCCTGCCCCATGCAGGTGGGGAAAACCAGTGGAGACTGTCCCTGGACAATTTGGTCCAGCTGTGGCGAGGGGCCTGATGGCCACCAGCCTGGGGTAAGGCGCTCCTCCAACGAGGTTCTCTTCCTCACAATGGAGGAAAGTGATGCACTGAGTGGGAACTCCCGAGAAATTTCCTCAGCCCGCATGTGTTCCTCCAAAAGTCAAGATCCAGGGGTTGCCAAGCCCTGGAATCCAGCGAGAACTGCAAATCCACGAAAACCCATGAGCTTTTGCCCATCTGAAAAACTCATAGACATCTTCCTCCAACACAGGAATTCTGTAGTGCAGAGGCAGAAACCTCCACACTCCAATAGTGTTCTCCTCTAATGGAGAAAATTGAACTTCCATTTCTGAAGGCACCTCTTCCCAACCGTCACTCCATTTCTTGCGGAGGGCAATGCTATTGTCGGGAGGAGAAGGGTTAACAGTACCTTCTCAAGGAAGCCAAAGTGACTGGCCACAACGGGCTGTGCAGGGTCCCGCAGGGTCCAAGAGAAGGTCTAAGTGGCATCTCCCATCTCGTGACTCACCAAAGGAACACCGGACACTCTCTGTCAGTGTTCAGCAAACCTTTTCGTGTTCAGCCTCACCTGCAAACCCAATT
The DNA here is from genome assembly GCF_036417665.1 of Passer domesticus. Taxonomy (NCBI): domain Eukaryota; kingdom Metazoa; phylum Chordata; class Aves; order Passeriformes; family Passeridae; genus Passer; species Passer domesticus. The sequence goes on along the minus strand of NC_087503.1, from coordinate 4,785,060 downwards.
GGATCCATCCAGCTCCTGGTTCTTCAGCCAATGTCAGAAGTCACCACTTATCGAATGCAGGGAGCCCCCAACGCGGCAAATGATTGGTATTTGACTCCATTGTTTCAGAAGACTGAACAATTGCTTTATTAAAACTAAACTACATTACATTATACTAGACTATATTAAAGAGATACTAAAAGAGACTAAAGAAAAACCCATGACTGTCTCCAGACAGTCAGGACACAGCTTTTTCCCAACTGCCAAGGAAAAAAAAAACCTCATCAGGATCCAACTGAAAAATCACTTCAGGTAAAAAATCTTCCTAAACTATTCCATATGTCCAAAAACAACTGGAGCAGCAAGTAGAGACAAAAATTCTTTTCTCTTCTTCTCTGCTTCTCCAAAAAAAAATCCTGTGAGAGAAAATTATGTCCCTCTCTGTTCAGAGATTGTGAATGCCACATTGAACAAAAACAAAAAAAAAAGAAAAAGAAAACAAAAATCTTGAAGAAAAAGAAAATCCTTCTCAAATGGCCCCAGCAGACAGAGCCTTCCAAATCAGCCCTCCACAGAGCTCCAGCAGCACAGCAAGGCTCTGCGGCAGAGACGAGGCCGTTTCTTCCATGCACTGAGGAATTGATCTTGCACTTTACACCATGTGGAGGAGGGAGCTCTCTGAATGGCCCGGAGAACGAACCCAGTTTCTATTGCAAGGTTTCTGATGGCGGGATTGCTGTCAAATGCCATTTCTTCAAGGGCTGCAAGAGAGAGCAACAGAACCAAGGTCAGATCCTGGATCTGTGGGGAGCGGAGGAGAGCCCCCTGCGAAGGTCATCCCGGGCGGCAATTTCCATGTCCAGGAGGGATCAGGCCAAAGCTGCTGGCCACAAAACCCCATGTGCCCTTGAAATCTCAGTGTGCTCTGCCCACACCACTCCTCATCCGCACAGGCACCAGAGACCTCTGCAGATGGGGCAGGCCCTGAAGATCCCCCATGGCCAGCTCAAGTTGTCAGCCCACTGCCCTCACTCACCATCACAGATGACCCGGAGCTCTTCCATCTTCCCCCTGAGGTGCCGCCCGGCCATCCCTGTGAACACAGAGCCTGTCAGGGCGGCAGCGGCACAGCTCCCTGCCAGCGGCGCTGCCAGCGCTGCGGCCACACGCCCTGCTGGCCCGGCAGGGCTCAGCCCGGGCCCTTGCCGCACGCTGCCGCCCAAGGGCACGGCTGCCAGAGGGCGGCAGCAGCGCCCGGGCCAGGCGGGGCTCCACGGCGCCGGGCCCGGATGGCGCTGCCGGGGCAGCGGGCGGGGCTGGGGCCGAGCTGCGGCGGGCCGGGGAGGGAGCCCGGCCTCGGGGCTCACCCATGAACCTGATGGCCGCCTCTCGCAGGGGCTCCTGGGGGCTCTCCAGGTAGCGCAGGGCCCGGCGCAGCTGCTCGGCCGCTCGGCTCGTGTCCTCTGCCAGCTGCAGAGAGCGGCAGCAGGGAAGGCTTGGCGCGGGCTCAGCCCCTGTGGCGGGCGCTCCCTGCGCCCAGCCCCGGCCTCCCCTGCCCGCACAGCCCTGAGGCGCGGCCAGCAGCCACTGGCGCCGGGCTCTGCAGGGGGCAGAGGGCCGGCTGCTGCCCGGGGAGCCGCGGGGCCGCCCCGCAGCCCCGCCGCGCCGGGGCTCCATGGGCACCCGGCTCGGGCCCACAGCAGCCTGGAGAAGACCCCGCGCTGCCTCTGGGTGCAGCAGCGGGCAGGGGCACAGCTGCCAGCCCCGCACACTGAGCACCGCGCTCAGGGGCCTTCTCCAGGCTGAGGCTGGGGATTCTCGGTCGTCCTTACCAGGGCCTCGCCAAACCTCCATGTCTGATCCACCTGTAGCATTTGTTCAATATCCCTCCTCTTCAGGAATCTGGCTGAAGAATGCAGTGTTTCCCGGGAAGCCTGGAGAGCAGCAGAGATGTGGAGATGGCCCCACAGCCCAGGGCACAGGAGCATCCCAAAGCCACAGCCTGGGGGAGGCTGCAGCCTGCAAGGCGCCAGGACAGGAGGCAGCCCAGCCCCCTGCCAGGGAGACAGCAGCCGGCCACAAGTACTCACCTCAGCAACAATCTGATTCTCATCATGGCAGTGGAAGGAGAGTGGCAGCAGGCTCTGGAGCACGTGTGACTTCAGGGCCTTTTTTCCATCTTCCGTTAATAACTCCAGCATCTCTTGAAATAGAGTCATGGAGCTCAGCTGCACCTGGCTATCATCCTGTAGGAAAGCAAGAACAAAAGAGCTCAGCATCAGCTGCTTCGGGCCCAGCAGGGCACAGGCCTGCATCTCCACAGGGCACCAAGTGCCCGGGCAGCAGCCAGTGGCCGTGGCTGTGGGCACAGAGCCTTACGCGGTCAAAGAGTGGCAGGAGCGCCTCAGCCAGCTGCAGGGCGATGGAGGTGGGTATTGGGGCACCATTATCCAGAAATAAATATCTGAGTAGAAGAATGGTCATCCTGATCATGTCGCTCTCTTTTTCCTGCAGGAGCTCCACAAGACTTTCAGTCAGGCTCCACATTTTGTCAGCCTGTGTGGAACAAAAGTTTGTGAAATGCCACCCTGCTGCAGCAGGGCCTAGAGGCCAAAGCCTGTCCCGAAGCACTCGGGCAGCTGAAGTGGGAGGCAGGAGAGCTGGGAACAGCTGCCCCAGGGCCCAAAGCTCAGCCAAGCCCAAGTGACAGCGTTTTCCAGCCCCACGCTGCTGGCAGGGCTTCAGCCACTGCCCCCTTCTCACCATTAAGGGATTCTTGCTTGCCACTGTGACTCCTCGGAGTGCCAAGTGACGCCTCTCCCTGTATTTGCTCTGCAGGTTCTTCAACATGATCTCCAGAACACTGTCTCTGCATTCCCTCAAGTCCAGGCACTCGAGGACCTGAAAGGCAGAAGGCAGTGACAGGGCACCCGGCCAGCAGGAGCCCGGAACCGCACAGGGCTGGGCCCAGGCAGCAGCACAGGTCCCACGCGGGACCTACGAGAGGGCAGAGAGCTGGGAGACATCTCAGCGTGGTAGTGCACCTGGAGAAGGCACGGCAAGACTTGGAAAGATGCCAGAGGGAGCAATGTCCCCAGTGCACCCAGAGAAGTGCTTCCATTCCCACCGCAATGCCATGGCCTCAAAGGCTCACAGGGACCAGCTGACGTGGCTTGGGTCGCCATGTGACTCATGGGGGAATGGAAGCCTGGCCACAGGCTGCTTACTTGATCTAGCCTGGAAACACCATTCTCCACAAGCAAATGCAGCAGGGTGGCACTGGTCTCCTGTCTGAGGACCTCTGAGCGAGCTCGGAGCCCAGTGCCCATGGCCCTGGCCTCTTCCTGCCGAACACTCTTAATGAATTCGCAAACGAGCTGTAGGAGAAGGGCAAGAAGCCACGGATGTTCCATGGAGTGCTCCACACACAGTGCTCGGCCGAGCAGGGACAGCAGGCTCAGCCCAGGTGGGCATGGCTGCAGGTACCTGCGCTGTTCTGCGGAAGCGGCCACGGCTGGATTGCTGCTCTTGTGTGCGCTCCACGGCTGCATCTGGCAAAGAGCGAGCACAGCCAGAGCTGAGGGGCTGCGGGAGAGGCCGGAGAACACAGCCCAGCCCTGCACTCCCCAGGCAGGGACAGCCCCGGGATGCCCCAGGGGGATGGGGCACGGCCACTGCGGGGTGTCTGCCTGGGCCCTCTTCCGTCCTGTCCATGGGCATGGCCCCAGGGGATGGGATGGGATGGGATGGGATGGGATGGGATGGGATGGGATGGGATGGGATGGGATGGGATGGGATGGGATGGGATAGGACGGGACGGGATGGGGCCAAGCTGGCTGCAGGCTCCAGTCCTACGGCCCAGCTCTGCCACTCACCCTCCTGTGGTGGATGGAACGGCACCACCTCTTCTGTCTCCTGTCCTGGGTCAGCTCCAGGGCCTTCTTCCTCCTCCTCCACCCAGAGCAGCTTGGGTACTCTCGGGGGTCTCTGCTCCATGTCAGTGACTGGAGCTAGTTGCAGGACAGATGCCTTGGAAAAGCTCCGGGGCACCAAGTCCCACGCTCTGCCCTCGAGGGCACTGCCAAACAGAAGCCTCGGAAGGCCACAGGTCACCAGGTCCTCTGCTCTGACCTCGAGGTCAGCTGCAGGAACAACACCTCAGAACAGCTCCAGGTCAGACAGGAACGAGTGCACTGTGTGGGGGCTCCTCACAGCACCGCTCTGTCCCGTCCTGTCCCGTCGCCTGTTCCGAGCGCTGTGGAGTGTTCTTGTCACCCCCAGCTCCTATGTCACCAGGTGTCACAAAGGACACACTCCTCCATTCCATGCCACGGTGACTGTGCTGCAGTGTGTCACAAAGGGCCCTTGCACACACTGCCACCTGCCCTGGGGCCCTGCCCAGCCCACCCAAAGTGGCCCCGGTTGGAAGGAATCCCTGGCCCCAAGTGTCTAAGGCAGCCCGACAGGATCTTTAGGAAGGGCTCAGCCCATCAGCAAACGCTGCCCTGTTCTGCAGGCTCAGGGCAGCAGAAGGAGCCCCCAGGGCTGCCGAGGCAGCCGCGCTGGCAAGGGCATGGGGCCTTCCACGGAAGCTGGCACGGCCTCCTTGGGACACGTCCCGGCTGCTGGCCATCCTAAACCCGCGGCTGTGACAGGCGCAGGGAACGTGTGGGCCAGGGCACCAATGCTGCTCTGAGCCCTGGGGCCCGGGCAGCGCTGCCATCAGCAGGTGTGGCAGAGTGCCCGCCCAAGCAGAGCTGCCACCCCCCGAGCCCTGGCAGCGCTGCTGCCCCTCTCCTGCCCCAGAGACCTGTGCCCCGGGGGGCTTGTGTGCCACAGGGAGCCAAAGCCCACGTGCACTGGGGGCTGTGCTCCTCCCTGCAGGGGCTGTTGGCAGCAGCACCTGGAGCACTGCTGCACCACTTGCTGTCAGAAGCTCTTACTACATGCTGAAATTATTTTCTTATTGAAGTAATTTCCTTCAGCACAAAAGCATCTTTACCATGACAACACGGAAAAATCTGGCATTAAAGACTCCTCAGTTCAGGAAAGCTTTACTTTCCATTTCTCAACTCAAGTAATTCCAAAAAGTTGCAAACTCCCCCAATCAATTGCAATCGACTGAGAACATGACAGTTGGAAATTGGCTTCCCATCTCAAAGCAGCATCTCATCTGCCTTAATGTCATGCATTGGGAGTCACTTTACAAACATAACACTACACAGAGGCAAACAGAAGGCCATTCTTTGCTTTCAAATGATTTTCAATGAATGGATGATAATATCCTCATTCACTTAAGGAATAGAAGCTCTAAAAGAATGAAAGTCCACTCAGTGTTACAAAAGTAGCCCAATGAAATGAATAGATGGCAAAAGGGCCAATCGTCCCCCGGTAGAGATATCTAACTGGCCAATAAAGTTCAGCTCTCCCCTCTTCTTCCCTGCAGGAGAATCAGGACCATGAACAGAAATAGTCACAGCTGTCCTTTCTGCCCTCCATAACCAGTGTTGCACCAAACCACAGATGCTGCCTTCAAACTGACTCCCAATTCCATCCAAGACCTCTCACCTTACAGACAACTCCTTCCCCAACCTGCCCCCCAACACCAACCCCTCCAAACCACCCACACAGGAGCCCTCAACACCCCACCAGCACCCCCAGCTGTCCCTGTCCCTCCGCAGAGCTTTCCCAGCCTCCAGCAGACCCCCTGGTTGCCTGCACGTGCCGTGGGATGGCACTCAGGAGGATCTGCTCCAAGGCCTTTCCCGGTAGCAAGCTCAGGCTGCCAGGCCCATGGTTCCTGGATCATCCTTCCCACCGAGCCTTCCTGTGCACGGCTGTTCCCTTGGCACATTTGTGCTCGGCTGGGACTTCTCCACTCACCCAGGGCTGCTGCTAAAGGACCGAGAGCAGCCTGGCAAGCTCTTCCTCCAGCTGCCTCTTTCCTCTTGGGGGAGGAAGAACATTCCACAGGCAAGAAACTGGTGCCTCCACAGACCCTGGATCCATGCTGGGACAGACAAGGATGTGAAGTATGTCATATGGAAAAACTCTTTATCACTAACCGCTCGCATTGTTTTTCTCTGTTCCTTTGTTACCCGTGGTATAAAGCAATACTCACTCGTTTGTCATACGCAGAGGCCCCCGCCTACACAGCTCACTCACACCATGTGGGTTCAAGTCTGATGGGTGCCTTGCACAGGTGGCACAGGGAGTCCCACCTACACGGTCCCGGGTCAGGGGCTAGCGTCCCCTTGGTGGGTTAGAGTCCCAGAGTTCAGGAGTGGTATGCTAACTGGCATTGATTAAATGTGGCTGGAATTTGGATTGGGAGCTGGTTTAGAGAGTTTATTAAGTCTGGTATAATATCATGTGTGTGTCCATGTGTTAAATCTGTCAATGCAACATCGTTTATTCTTTGCTTATGTGAAGATAAGGAAGGGAATGTGCTCAACACTGTTACCTTTTTCCTTTGGGGATGGAATGCTATTAATTGGAGTAGAAGTAGTCAGAAAATTGAGTGTGCATTCCAAGGTTCATCTCTAAGAATGCAAGAAGCGGAGATACAGTCTCAGAGGGAAACAGCGTTGTATGGTTGTCCTGGGTTGACTATATGATGCTTTTATCCCCAGTGGTCTTGTTCTGTTTATACTGAATAAGAAGTTTTACTCCTGTAAGACTCTCTTCCAGACAGTGAAGAGGGGAGGGAAGAAGCGTGCAGTTTGTTTTCAGACTGCTCTCACTCCTCCACATTCCTGCTCCTGGACTGTGTTGTCTGCGGATGGACTGACAGCCGGACAGAGCTCCTTTTTTTCCTTTTTTTTTTTTTTTTTTTTTGCTTTTAGTTAATTTTAGCTAGCTGAGGCAAAGAAGTTCCCTGGACTGTGATTTTTCCTTTTTCTTGGACCTGTTCAAGCCTGCTCTGCACTGAACACCCAGAAGAGCACCGGCAGCTCCACCTGTGGCCCCCTGGCCGGGCCTGGGCCGCGGCGTTTCCAGCACCGCAGGGACTGATCAGAGACTGAGTGAGCCGAGCTGCAACCCGGGGAGGGGACTGTTCTGAGTTTGCCTTTTTTTTTTTTTGAGTAGTGAGAAGTTTTATTGTTTAATATTGTTTGGGTTCTATTGTTTAATAAACAGGTTTCTTTCCACTTTTTCTCCAAGGAGATATTTTCTCCCGAACCGGTTGGAGGGGGGAGGGGCAATTGGAGCTGCTTTTGTAGAGAAGCCCCTTTGGGGGTTATGTCCCAAACAAGCCCCAAACCAGGACAATGGTCTTGCAGATTGGAAATTGAAATTGATTGTCTAGAGAACTTAAAATACTCTCAGGAGGTTCTGGAGGACATAGGTCCCTGTCAGCCTAGCTGGGAAATTTTTCCAGCAATAGGATGATATCTTTTGGATGCTCAGAGCACCTTAAGCGCTCAGACAATTTTCTAGTTTGTGGGAAAGCCCCTAAGTACCCTTTTGTGTTGTATGAAAGAGTGTGAATGTGTGGAACTGCATTTGCATTGTCACCCTGAGGGGCTTGGCAGGTGAGGGACAAGGAAGAAGTAGATGGTGAGAAAGGCCAGAGTGACTCTGACACGAATGAGACTTACAGTCTGACAAGAACCAAGTGCAGTAGCTCTACCTGCATTTCCAATTTCTGATGACTGGAGTGGCAGGAAAAGCAAAGTGACTGATGCCCTATGCTCCTTGTAACCCTCTGATCCCTTGTTTGTTGTGTAGGGGGCGTAGAGATTGTAGTCCTTGTAGCGGCCCAAACAATTGGCCCATAGAAGAGAGCAATAGCCTACTTCTCAAAACAACTGGATGAAGTGAGTAGGGGACAGCCTGAGTGTGAGCAGTTGCTGCTTTTGTTTCAAACATCCAAGAAGCCTGAGAATTCACTCTAGGTCAACAAATAATTGTATTTATCTCACATTCAGTAGCAGCAATTCTTGAGCAAAAGGGTGGGCCTTGGCTTTCACCCTCCAGATTGCTTAAACATCAGGCAATTTTGGTGGAACAATGTGGTATTACCAAACTAATCTCTTCTCTAGTTAATCCAGCAGCATTCGTGGTCACTCACCAGACAGACAAGGAACCTTTGTAGCATGGCTGTATCAAAACCATGAACTCCACTTTATTCCAGCTGCCCAGATCTTAAAGAAACCCCAAATCCAGGAGCAGAATCTCAGTACACAGATGGGAGTGTCTTTGTAAGAGCAGATCAGTGAAAATCAGGATATACAATTAGCACAGAGCAAGTCAGCTCAGAAGGCAGAGATAATCACTTGAACCCGTACCTTCTGACCAGCCTGAGGAAAAAGGATCAATATATGAACAGATTCCAAGTATGCCTTCAGAGTAATAGGTGCCATGAAGCAGTTTGGAAAGAAAAGGAGTATTGACAGCTCAAGGAAAGCAAATTAAGCATTTGGAAGAAATCCTAAAATTGCTGGAGGCAGTACTAGTACCTCAAGAGGTTGCAGTTATGCACTGCAGAGGACATCAGAAAGGAGAAACAGACCCCAAAAGGGGTAACAGGTTGCAAAACGAGCAGCAGAACAAAGCCATGCTGAGTTTTGGGCACTAATTCCCAAAGGTAAGGAAGAATATGACAATGATGTATGTCGTAGAATCAGGAAGATCTAGAATTAGCAAGGAATTTATGAGCAGAACGGAAACATATTCTTTTTGCAACTCCTCAGGGATAGACAGTTATACCTGAAAGAGCATTGTGAAAATTAATTACAGATGAACATAATTGTATACAGTGGGAAGAGGATGCCTTACATAATTATTTGATGAGGACAAGTGTAAGATGCAACCTGTACTCTAGTGGAAAGCAGGTAAGCCAAGGGTGTGAAATAATGTCTCAGAACCAATCCACAAAATAGGACTAGAGTTGACCTTGGCACAGTAGACAAGGGACAACATCCTGGACAGTACTGGCAAGTTGACTTTTCTGAATTGCCAAGAAAAGGGGGCTACAAATACCTTTTACCTTTCACTGATACCTTCTCAGCGTGACCTAAGGCATTCCCAACCCAAACAAATAAAGCCAAAGAAGTTGTCAAGATTTTGTTAAACAACATAATGGCCTGGTTCAGAGTGCCTTTAGACATCTCCTCCGATCGAGGGCCATGTTTCCTAGCAAATATTGCACAGCAACTTTGCAATAATCTCCAAAACAACTGGCACCTACACATGCTGTATTGGCCGCAGGCCAGCAGCCAAGAGGAAAAGATGAATTATCTGCTAAAACAACAAATAGTCAAAACTGGACAAGGGGCCAACATACCTTGGCCCCAGGCCCTACTTTTGGCTTTATTACGGATTCCAGGAGACCAAGAACAAAAGAAAATCTGAATCCCTTGGAAATACTGTACAGAAGACCATATAAGCATAACTGTCAAGGGGAAGATAGTGTACAAGTTGGGGAGGGGTATCTGCAGAACCATGCTGTGCAACTAACACAACAGCTGCAGCAAATAAATCAACACATTTTGAGCAGAGGAGCAAGAGGATGCTCCTCTCCACAAATCCAGCCTGGGGACCAGGTATATGTCAAATCCCCTGGGGGAAAGCCTCTTATCCCAAAATGGAAAGGACTCTAATTAGTACTTTTAATCACTTATACAGCCTTTAAGGCTTGAAGCGTTAACCTCTTGGCTACACTATTCCAGAATTAAAAGACTTCTGCAAAAGGCAAGTGGAGTCCACAACTGGACCTCAGAAAGAACAGAAGAAACCAAGATGCACTTCACACCATCATCATCTTCCCGATATTTCTGATTAGAATCCAAGGCACAGTAGATGACTGTCACTACCATCATGATGTCCTTGGCCTTCAAGATCCTGCTAGATGGGGCACTCAAAACTATTCAGGACCTAATTGGCTAAAGGGGATTAATAAGGTAAAAACACTTTACGCCATATTAAGGATTAATGACCGAGCAGTTGAAGATTGAGGAAAACCTGACTCCATGCTGGCCTTTCTTGTCCCACCTGAAAGCAGGACCTCTATGGCATGTAAATTTGAAACTCACAAACCTCTTTTAAATGAGATTACTGCAGTGACCATGTGCATCCGTGACCTTTCTAACAAGCAGCATGTGAATCCATTCTCATGTGATTCCTATCAGGATTTTTGTGCTATGCAAATTAAAATGGGAGACTATAACCTAGCACAAGATAGTTCCCTTCTTCTGTGGGGCACAGGTGGGGTGGGAGGACCATCATCACACAGAGATACAGGAATTGAGCCTGCCAGGAATGCGACCCAACACATATTGTTTCCAGCAGGCAGCTCTTGTGCCACTAGAATAATAAACCATCCTGCTGGTATGCTTAGTACGTGGAACAGGTCTCACAGAGGATTTGCTTTTGAGAATTGAATTTCATTCTTGGCATATTCCAGGCCATCAGAAACAGTAACCAGTCAAGTTGGAGGGGAAGCTGGGAGCACAATCATCCTGTTAGGGTATATCATGCCCAATGTCATGACCGTGTGATGGCAACCCAGATATGCATGGAATCCTGACAGCACAACTACATCCTCTTATGGGCTGAGGTACTCAGAATACTCAGCCATTTGTACTGGGAACTTTAATAAAGTAAGTGTCCTGTGTAACACTACCAGGGGCCAGTGTAAGGTTTCTGAAGGTTTCTGAAACGCTTGCCTAAAGGCAGGCAATGTATCTGAAGAAACCTGTTACCATGCCTTGGGTACTCGACAAGGAGTGAAACAGAACGGGTTACATAATAGGCATTTAAACTTGAAACAAACAGCTTTACATTAGCAAACAATGGCATAGCACAGGACCCATATGTGAAATAATATAGTCTCTCACTCTGTGGTAAGAAAAACAAATGAACAATTGTTGCTTTTAGATCCACAGTACTCTCTGAAAAAGCTGGATGTAAAGATAGAGGCTAAAAGATCCAAAATTAAACAGCAATACTACCCATTCATACAGCAAAGCCTAAAAGTCTGGGAGACATGGATACATTCCCATTCACCAAATCATAGTCTAAAAAAGGCTTAAGGGGATGGTTTGGGTCTGAACTGGGAATATGAAATTCTATTGATCAAGAAGTCTTAGCCAATAAATGAAGCACTGTGAGTTCTTATATTGGACAGACACAAACTCCTCTCAGATCAGCCCTGCTAACACTTGCCCAAACCCACAGCCTGGCAGCTAACCTATTAACCACCCTGACCAACAATACACAGCAGGATTGTTTCCAGCAGTCGTTGGCTTTATGGGAAAACTACAGGGTAACATTTCTTTAGCATTTCAGTGTAGACAAGCTCAGCTGTGGCTACCGTTTGTAATCTCAGGAAAACTTAAAAAAAGGAGAGCTGGGGAAATTGCCAAGAAAATTAACTAAATCATGCCTAAAAATGAAACCACAAAGGAATTTGAAAAATACTTCCACACTTGGTGGCAATTGGTCAATTTCCCATAAAATGAACAGAACCCTGCAGTCTTTTACATTAACCATTAAGAATGCAACAAAATACAGTGCAATTCCAATTTTGGCCCTTGGAGCTATAAGAACTCATGTAACTCTCAGTCCCATTCAGCATAATGTGTGGGCCATTTTCAACAAGAAAACTGGAAAGTGGCAAATTCTTAGTATCAAAGCATGTGTGCCAAGGGATGCACTGAATTTTGTGTGCAAAAATGCAGGGCTTGACAGAGAGGATCGGTGTCTGCACACTGAGGGCAGCCCTTGTATTTGTGAAATGAGCCCAGTAACCCATGCACAGTCACAGGTATGTTATGTGGGAAGGGGATGTGCCTGGGTGAGATCTGCTTGCACAACTATTACAACAGATTATTCAAATAAAAGTGCTAATGATAATAACGTCTTATTTGTAATTCATAAACAAAAATGGATGTTACTTGAGTTGCACCACACAATAACTTCTCTTGAGATTATGCAGAATGCGTACAATGTGTATCATGAAGCACCCAAAATTCCGAACTGGAAGGAACATTGATGTTCCAAAACAAATGCTGTACCAGCCTAATATAGAATGGCTAGTGGCAGAAGTCAAAAATGCATCTCACAGAGCCTTATGGACACTGAAATTTGTATCAAAGAAGTTACCAAAATCATCACCAAAATAGAGAAATAAAGAGAACATCATGAGTCAGATGTCTTCTTGTGATGGACAAATCTGCAATCACCAACAGCTCCTCCGAGTTTTACCTTCCTCAGCAAACCAGTTCTAATTAAAAAAAAAAATAATTAACCCTCCTCTTAACCATCATGAACCTATGGATGTGGTAGAAAATTAAAAGAGCAGCATAACAGTACATATGTCCTGTGGACTGTGGAGGGAATCTTGCAAAAGAATGTGCATCAGGATAAAGAGAAGGGGAGGATGAAACAAGGCCTTTGTTTGACATAAGCACAAGCAATTCACATAAGCAAACAAGTACTTAGCACAGACACAGGGAAGTACTTTGCAGCAGTTAGCATAAGAAAAACCTGGCAGGTCTAACTTGACAGGAGAGGGACTTGAAGAAAGCTTTAGACACATTCTACCAGAAGAAGGAAGGGCAAGTAGGGAATGAGCCTTGGGCAGGGAAGGCATGAGGAAGAAGTGCTGCTTTAGGTCATGGAGACCGCTCTGGCCAGCGCCTGGCCATCAGCTTCAAGTACAGGAATCTGACAGAATGTATTTCTAACCCCCTGCCTATGCAATCACCTCAGCAGAGTAAAGATGGATGGTATTTTTGATACAACTCCTACATCAACCCACTGAAATTTATACATGGCAGAGAAGCATTTTGGTGGGGTGCAGACCCCTGTCCTCCCGTCAGCTCAATAAAAGGGCTTTTGGTGGACAATGCATTTGTCTGCAAATTTCTTTGAATTAGGGAGACCCCTCGGGACTGCTGTATCCTGAGGGAACACCATGGGCCCTGACCTGTGCCTCAGCTTCCAGGGCCGCTCTTGGCCAGCATCCTGACGTGGATGCAGGACAGCTGCCAGGCACTGCTGGGACCCAGCGGGACAGGACCGGCTGTCTCGTGCCCACGTAGCCCCCCTCACACAGCCAGGGCCAGCCCAAAACCAGACAAAGGCTCACATGTCAGCAGAGAGGAGCAAGGAGCACTGGGCAGCTCTCAGGGGATCTCAGCATGGTGCTGCAGTGGGAGGGGCAGGCAGGCCACCCACCTTCAGGGCATCCCCTGCATCAACAGGGCGTGCATTTTGCCCTTTTCATCCCTCCACACCAGAACCAGGCCTGACATCTCCTCCTCTGCAGTTTTTCCACTTAGGACGTCATCTCACGCTTGGCCAGTGCATCACATGAGGCCGCAATGGCTTCTGATACCACCTCCATGCCAACCACAGCTCCACTGTGTGCTGTTCCTCCTTCACAGGTTAACTTCCCATCAACTGACCAATCCATTGTTTCTCTCAAGGGTCACATTCCCACCAGTTCAACCATAAGGTTTCCTTCACTGTCTGTTCTTCATTATCTTGCTGACGTGCTCAACAGCGGATCAAATGTGGCTGGGCCTCTAGACACGACTTGGCTCCTGACACACGGGCTCCTTGTGCCACTGCTGGCCTTCCATGTGCTCAGCAGGATCTGTACCTGCACAGGGATGTGGAACTGCACCTTCAGCACAGGGACCGTGCCAGCCTGAGCTGCCCTCGTTCCTCTGGCTCTGTGCACAAAACACGGCGTGGCAGAGAACGGCAGCAGGGGCCTGTGTGTCCCAGGGCCCCGGATTTGTTCTGCTGTAGCTCCCCAGGGATGCAGGCAAAGTGAAGAAGCCAAACTGTTTAGTAATGGCAGGGGAAGCAAAGGAATGAGCTGGGAGGGGGAAAAGGGGAAGGGCTGGATCTGAGGACAAGAGGGAAAGAGCCATGAACAGGGAGGGAGAATGGAGGGAAAAAGAAGGGATGGGCAGAGTCTGAGGGCTGGAGGGAGGGAGCTATCTATAAGCAGGGAGAGGGCTGAAGCCATGCAAGTTTCCCACAGGCTCAGCTGTGCCAATCACGAGCTGTGCCTGGAGCTCCAGCTGGTCTCTTCTGGTCTCAAGGCAGTCTCATCTTCCATGGCATTTGCAGGTCTTCTACAAACACTGGTTCTTCTGAGCCAGTTCTGCAGCTCTCCCACTGACTATCTGTTGAATTACTATGTTTGTCTGGGAAGGGCTGTCATCTCTCCTCAGGGCTTGAAGGGCTGGAAGGGAGAGGAACAGAGCCACGGTCAGAGCCTGGATCTGTGGGAATCCTAGGAGACCTTTCTGCCAGGGCCATCCCACCCAGCTCTGGCCATGGCCACAAGAGAGGGGGTGTCAGCTGGATCAGCTGGCCACCCAATCTGCCCCACCACTCCCCCCCTTTCAGGCCATTCCCACTGACTAAGAAGGTGTCTTATTCTTTTCCATCGGTGTTCTTCCGCCTCTGGGTTCAAGGGTATTGTGGTTGGCAGCCACTCCAGAATGCCTAGTTCATTCTTCATTCTTGTTTTGGCAAGAACCCCTTGTGTGAGGACACGAGGCTTGACTCCATTTTCATCAGAAGGCTGATTTATTATGTTATATATTATACTAAAATACTACATTACAACTATACTAAAAGAACAGAGAGAAGAGATCAGAAGGCTACAAAGACAAGAATAGAATAGGAATGTATAACAAAAATCCTGTGACTGCTCACAGCCTTGGCACAGGTGGCTGTGATTGGTCACTGATTGAAAACAATCCACATGGACCAATGGAAGATGCACCTGTGGCATTCCACAGCAGTAGATAGTTATTGTTTATATTTCTTTCCTGAGACTGTCAGCTCCTCAGGACAGGAAAAATCCTAGCAGAGGCTTTTTCACTAAAATATCATGGCAACAGTTGTCTTCACATCAGGGGAGATCTCAAAGGTATCAGTCAGCTCTAACCTCTTTTATAGTCCTTTTGAAATGGGGGAAGGGGACCCATTTCAAAATAGTCTATTGATAAAGGGTACAAGGAGTCCATCAGTAGTCCATCAGGAGGAGGTGTGGTCAGCAGCAGATGGCATAGGCAGGAACCATTGTCTTCTCAGTCCACTGGTTGCTTGCAAAACTTGCTCCGGTCCCCACGCACACCTTTCCTCACCCTACGGTGGGTATTTCACTCTCAATCCTTTTGGGAAGAAGAGGGGAGCTTTTCCATGTAGGGGTCGCATGTCTCAGTCCTTGAGGGAGAAACCTCTCCCATCTCAGTCCATCTGTCACGGTGGATGATGTACGGAGAATGGAGGGTCTTTTAGTGGTGATCTCTGGGAAGGTCATTCCAGAGAGAAAGTCCAGGCAAGTCAGAAGGGTGGAGAAATTCCAGCACTAGCGTTGCTAGGTGATGCAGGCGAAGGAGAGCACACTGCCCCTTCTTGGGTGCACTGCACCCCTTCTTGGGTGCAGTGTTCCATGAGTTGAGCAAACACACCCGTGGGCAATAATCTGGCTTGGTGGACCGGACAGACCTGGATTTTCAGAACAGGATCTTTCCCCGGTGGTCTTGGCTTTCATGACGATCGAGAGGCAAAAAATGAGGGAAGTTTCGGACAGACTCTCACAGACGGTTGTGAGGCAATGGAAGGGAACTCCAGAGTGTCTCTCACACATGCCATGTGCCAGGCAGGATTTGGTGTCACCCAGGTGCCCTCAGCCCCAGGCTGGCAGAGCTCCAGGCCCAGGACAGCTGCCCCTGGCCCCTTTCCCAGCTCCATGTTGGCCACAGGCCTTGCCCAGAGCCAGACGCCACTGGCAGCTTTCCCCCTTTGGCCACGCACAATTCCCTCATGCTGAGTGGCCCCAGTGGCACCTGGCTTGCCTGCCTGAGCCCTGGGATCCGCCAGCCTCTTCCAGGGCACCCTGAACCCCATTCTACCCAAAAGGATGGCAGCAGCCCCTGTCCTCCGGCCCCCTTGGGAATATTGCCTGCTAGGGGTCTATGTATAAATCACCAACAGGATGGGACTGCTGTGGAACACACCTCGAGCTGTTTATTTGCCAGCATAAGTCTCATTACATGGTTATGACAATGGGAAGATTGCAGCAGCTCATGTCCCTGACAGCAGACCGAGAACTCAGTGTTACAACTCCAAGGTTTTTTTGGCCAATCACACAAAGCAAAAGCATATTGACAGTAGCTCTATCCAACCGCTAGAAAAACATGTACCTTTGTTTAAAATAATGCTTGCTGATTTTGAATACAATACCTCCTTGTAAGCCTTAAAATGCAATGCACAGAGCTCCAGTATTAAGCTTAGAACTTCCTAATCTCTTTCTGTAATGGACAATCCTATAAGTTAAGGCCATTGAAAGTGTTACTGTTAAATGTGAAGTTTCAATAAGTTAAGTGTGTTAATTATGTTGTTGTTAAAATGTAAAACTTCTAATGTTACTGTTGATTTGAAGTTGTAATAAGCAAAGTTGTTGTTACAAGGTTGAACCTGTTAGTCCCTGCAGTTCACACCCACCCTTGTTACCTCCGTCAAGTGCTGCCTCCACTGCTCTCTAAAATGGCGCCGAGGAAACCTCCCTGGGAAATATGCAAATCAAGAGGAAGTCAAGAGAATCTAACTAAAGACCCTGAAACCAACAAACTAAACTAAAATTTAAGAAACTAAGTGAATGGTTCTGCTTGCAAAAGGTACTCTTATTCAATTAGTGAGGTTTTAGAACTCACTGTAATTTCAACAGAACAGAGTTGAAGTGAGGACCCTAGACTTCGAGCCAGACAGTTGTCTTCCTGGGCACGCTCGTGAGGACGGAAGCCCCAGTTCTGCTGTGCAGCAAAACTGCGTCACCTCCTCCTCTGCGTCGCTACCGGGAGCAGTGGCGGTGTGCGCGACCCCTCGGGCCCCCACCCAGAGCTGATCCTTTAATAAAGGCACTGAAAAGGAGAAAGATCTCCTGCCCATTTTTATATCAGTTGGGGGCTCGTCCGGGATAGCCACGCCTGAAGAGGACACCAGGAACGGGACGGCCGCCCGCCTGGACCTCCAGGACAGCTGGCTACTCGGACCCAAGAGATCAGCCTGGGACCAGCGACGTCAAGGAGCGCCGAAGGAGTAAGTAATCCCGGCGGCGGGCGTAGGAGGCGTGCGATTGGTGTGTGAGTGAGACGAGGGCCGGCAGCTCGGACCCTCGAAGCGAGTGAGGACCCCCTAGTACCGCGGTTCCGGACTCCCGCGAGGGGGCCGGCCGGGAACGGGGGGAAGCAAGAGGTACTGTTGAGTGAGGCGTCTCCTGGGGATAGTGTGGGCCCCCTCCTGGGCGTGCAGGAGATAGCTAGGTGTGAGTGGCACGCATCAGGGCCTGGTCTCCCTTGGTAAGACCATTGCAGTCTAGGTAGGTCCGGGCGTGTGGAGTGCCTAGATATTGAGTGAGTCACACGCATCACAGGGTGCCCCCAGGCACTGCCAGTACCAGGTGCCCACGAGGGTCCTTGCTTCCCAGGACCGGGCCGGACGTACTGTAGGTGGTGTGCTGCCGCGATTTCAGGGAGGAAATCGTGAACCCACGGCCCAAGAGCACTGGGGTGGGGAGTCTTTAGATTAAGGCAAGGACAGGCACCACACATTCTTGCACACATCCCTTTCGCCTAGGCTATTCTGCTGGGGAGGGATAGCCAAGCCGGATGGTGGACGGCAAAGGGGTCGGGCCCCGCTTGGGTTGATCCCAGATTCTGGGAAGGGATACCCCCGGGTAACCCCACGGAGTCTCCTGGAACCTTCCTACCTCCATTCAAAAAGTGAGGAAGGCAGATACAGTATTAGAACAGGACAGTCTAGTCCAGGGTTAGGACTTGAGGTCCAGTTTGGCGGGTGGCTAGACAAGGGAAGGTCCTGGTGCCCAGGGAGGGGATTCTAATACTAGGGACCCTGGCTGCGTCGAAAAGGGTGCTCAAGAGTCTCTAGGGTAGAGGCAAGGCGCGGGGGTACATTTAGGTGGTGTGAATGTAGTTAGTTTACCCGGGTAAAAAGAGAGAGAGAGAGTGAGAGGGAGAGTGATTGAGAAAGGGTATAAATTATAAAAAGGGGGGGAAAAAAGACTTAAGTTAAAGTTATTTATTCAGTTGAAAAAAGACGAAGAATACTTGATTTACTTGTAGATTTGTGTTGCCCGTCAGTAAATTTCCGTTTGGGTAGGGGCACATTTGGGATCTTAGTTTAGTTATTTAAGGATGGGTCAGTGTGTTAGTAAAACAGGGATCCCTTTCAAAGGAAAAAAGAAGATAAAGAGTATTCCATTAGATAGTCCACTTGGACAGTTATTAGACCATTGGGATTCTCAAGAAGCCACTAAAACCCTTGACCAAGTTAGAATGATTTATTATTGTACAGAGATTTGGCCAAAGCTGAAATTACAAGGAAGGTGGCCATGGTATGGAACTCATGATCCATGGATGTGTTCCCAACTGAACCAGTTTTTGCGAACTCAGGAGAATCCCGATATAGAACAACTAACATATGCCGCCTGTTGGCAAGGTGGGGTTGTGAGTGAAGGGAGCGTGAAGATCTGTAAATTAAGGAAAAAAGAAGAAGATAAGGAGGAAAGTGAAGGGGAACAAAGAGTCACTAAGACCTGGGATCCCCTAGATCACCTACCACCTCCTCCTCCAATTTACCCAGTCCTAAACCCCAATTCTATACCTGCTCCCCCAACAGTAATTCCACTGCCACCTCCTCCTAATGCCCCTATGCAGGACCCCCTACCTGCTCCCCCAACAGTAATTCCACTGCCACCTCCTCCTAATGCCCCTATGCAGGACCCCCTACCTGTTCCTCCAACAGTGATTCCACTGCCACTTCCTCCTAACGCTTCTGGGCCAGATCCCAATCCGGTACCTACTCTTCCAGCAGCAAATCTAGTCCCTCCTACACTCTATCCCTCATCTTCAACCGCTCCTTTAACTTCACCTCCTTCCAACATTCCTACCCCTAGACTTGAGCCCTCATCTTCCCCTATGGTTACTCTTTCATCCTCCCCCAGTCATGATACATGTATGCCACCCTCTGTACATCCTCCATTATTATCCCCAAATATAGCTCCTGACGTTAATACTATGAATTTACCTCCTTCCCCCTCACCCATATCTATTCCTTTACCACCCGCCAATTGGAAACTGAGTTCGTCCCCTTTGTCCAGTAACGAACAAGACTCCGTTTTCCAGGTGACCACCCAAACTGACCATAGTATTGAAGGCCCTTGGTGTAACACTAGGTCAAAGACATCGAAACCTGAAAAAATGATGCCTCTCAGGGAAGTCCCAATGGGTGGGATGATAGGAGGGGTAGGATTTGTAAATGCACCACTCACAGCTTCGGAAGTCCGAGGGTTCAAGAAGAAGTTAGGAAATTTAGTAGAAGACCCAGTGGGCATTTCAAACCAAGTGGACCAGTTCCTTGGACCCAATATTTACACCTGGGGAGAACTCAATTCTATACTCAATATCTTGTTTTGTCCTGAGGAGGTTAGGATGATCCGAGCAGCGGGAATAAGGATTTGGGAAAAGGAGAATAGAGTTGGACCCCCTGGAGACCTTAAGATGCCTTTGGTAGATCCAGGATGGGATCCAAATCGGGAGGAGGGCAGGAGGAATATGAGAGATTACAGGTCTCTGATAATTAAAGGTATAAAGGAGTCTGTCCCTCGTAGTAGTAACACTAAATTGGCTTTTGAGGGTACCCAAGAGAAAGATGAGACTCCAGCGAGTTGGCTTACTAGACTGAGGAGGAATTTTCAGCTATACTCTAATATAGATCCCGATAGTCCAGAAGGACAAGTACTTTTAAAAGTGCAGTTCGTTACCAAATCTTGGCCCGACATTAGAAGAAAGTTGGAAAAAATTGAGGATTGGCAAGACAAATGTATAAATGACTTGCTAAAAGAGGCTCTGAAGGTTTACTTAAGAAGGGAAGAGGAGAAGGCCAGGGCAAAAGCTAAAATAATGGTAGCTGTGGCTCGGGAAAGCATCGGGGCGGATAGTAATTCACCGGTACGGTCCCCGGGAATAGACCAAAACAAGCCACCTCCATCGGTGGGACGATATTGGGAAAAGCCAGGATTTAGAAAGGATGGAGAAAGATCAAGGAAGATAGAAGGAGTACCCAGTGATAGGACCTGCTATTATTGCAGGGAGGTTGGACACTTTAGGAGATATTGCAAGAAATTGCGACTAGATGAAGCAATTGTGCAAGAACAGGAAGCATTAGAACGGGTTTTGAGGGGTGATGACTAGGGGTGTCAGGGGCTTTATCTATTAGGGGATCCAATAAGACACCAAGAAGAGCCCCTGGTAAATTTTAATGTGGGTCCCCAAGATGAAGACTTTGAATTCCTTGTGGATACAGGAGCTGATAGATCAAGTATTAATAGACTGCCAATGGGGATGACTCCTGGAAATAAGATCTGTGAAATATTAGGAGCAGAAGGGAAACCGTTTTTAGCACCAGTTGTTGAAAATGTAGAAATAAAAGGAAATTCGAGACAATGTACAGTAGATATTATCTATTTGCCAAAACTAGAAACCAATTTGTTGGGAAGAGATTTACAAGTCCTGTTGGGAGTAGGGATTGTACCAGATAACGGGAAGATGGTCGTTAGACTCATGAGGTTAACTCAAAAGGACTTAGAGGAGATTCACCCCGAGGTGTGGGCTGAAGAGGGAAAATATGGATATTTAAACATTCCACCGATAAAGGTAGAAATGCAAAAAGACATTCCTCCCATACGGGTAAAGCAATACCCCATATCATCAGATGGAAGGAAGGGACTGGCACCAGTGGTTGAACATCTATTAAAGGAAGGCATCCTCGAACCCTGCATGTCCCCCCATAATACCCCCATACTAGCCATTAAAAAGACCGAAGGAAAATACAGGTTAGTCCAAGATCTGAGAGAGGTAAATAAGAAGACTATTGCAAGATACCCCGTAGTGCCTAATCCTTACACGTTGCTAAGTCAAATCCCGAGAGAACATGCTTGGTTTACTATCATAGACCTGAAGGATGCTTTTTGGTCTTGTCCCTTGGCAGAGGATTGCCGGGATTGGTTTGCATTTGAGTGGGAACATCCAGATAGAAACCGGAAAATGCAGTTAAGGTGGACGCGCTTACCACAGGGATTTACTGAGTCCCCTAACCTGTTTGGGCAGGCACTAGAAGAGCTATTAAATCAATTCCATCCTAACGGAGAAATAAAATTGTTGCAATATGTAGATGATCTATTAATCTCTGGGGAACAGAAAAGCGAAGTCAGAACTGCCAGTATACAACTATTAAATTTTCTAGGGGAAAAGGGGCTGAAGGTATCGCGAGATAAGTTGCAATTTGTAGAATCGGAAGTCACCTATTTAGGACATGTGATTGGAAGGGGGTATAAGAAATTAAGTTCTGAAAGAATTACAGGAATTCTTTCCATCCCAGCTCCAAAAACTAAGAGAGATGTAAGAAAACTCCTGGGATTATTTGGGTACTGTAAATTGTGGATAGATAATTACACACAGAGAGTAAAATTCTTGTATAATAAATTGGTAGATCAAGAACCAATCAAATGGACAATAGATGATGACCGGCAATTACAAGACCTAAAGAATAAATTATCTTCAGCCCCTGTACTAAGTTTGCCCGATCTTAGTAAGGAATTTGATCTATTTGTAAGTGCAGAAGAAGGAATCGCCTATGGGGTACTTACCCAAGAATGGGGAGGATCACGAAAACCTGTAGCATTTCTGTCCAAATTACTAGATCCTGTAGCCCGGGGGTGGCCAACTTGCCTGCAAGCGATTGCAGCTGCAGCAGTCTTGATTGAAGAGGCCCAGAAATTAACATTACAAGGAAAAATTAAAGTGCATACACCGCATGATCTCAGAACTGTTCTTAGCCAAAGGGCCCAACAGTGGCTCACGGATTCTAGGATTTTAAAATATGAGATCATCCTGATAGATACTAAGAATCTGGACCTTGCTACCTCTAAGTGCCTTAATCCTGCCCAATTTCTTTTGGGAGAACCCGTGAACAACCTAGAGCATGATTGCCTAGAGTTAATACACATGCAAACAAAGGTGAGAGAAGATCTTGTGGATGTACCCTTACCTTATGGGAGAGTCTTGTTCACAGATGGATCCTCTAGAGTAGTCTCTGGGAAAAGAGCTTCTGGGTATGCGATAATAGATGGTGAAAATATGGAAGTTGTAGAAAAGGGGAAGCTGTCTTCGAATTGGTCAGCACAGTGCTGCGAAGTATTTGCATTAAAAAGGGGACTAGATCTGTTAGAAAAAGATAGCGGCACTATATATACTGACTCGCAATATGCATTTGGCATCGTACACACCTTTGGCAAAATCTGGGAAGAGCGTGGATATTTAAATTCTAAAGGGAAAAATCTAGTACATACAGAACTAATAAAGTTAGTATTAAAATCTTTACAAAAGCCAACAGAAATAGCAATAGTGCACATCAAAGGACACCAGAAAGGAGATAATTTTGAGATAAAAGGAAACAAACTTGCTGACCAAAAGGCTAAGGAGGCAGCCTTAGAAATAGGAGAACCAATTAAGATCTTCAAGCTAGAAAGGAAAGCCAGACAACAAGAAGACGAAGTAAGGCCAATCTTTAGTGAGAAGGAACGAAAAGCGATAGAGGAATTGAAATTACACCAAGGGGAACGTGGTGAATGGTTAACTCAAGATGGGAGGAGGTTTCTAAACCAGGCATTAGCACGGAAGATATTAACAGAA
Source organism: Passer domesticus (assembly GCF_036417665.1). Lineage (NCBI taxonomy): Eukaryota > Metazoa > Chordata > Aves > Passeriformes > Passeridae > Passer > Passer domesticus. The sequence continues at coordinate 4,762,333 of NC_087503.1, read as the reverse complement.
ATCCACGAATTAACACATTGGGGAACCCAGGGACTATGCGACCACTTCTTGAGAGAAAACATATGCATTGGAGTGTATGAATTAGCTAGGACAATAACCAAAGGGTGTGTAATCTGTCAAAAAGTTAATCAAAAAGTAATGAGAAGAATAGAACCTGGTGGAAGAGAATTGGCTCTAAGACCATTCCAAAATATACAGATAGATTTCACTGAAATGCCCCTAGCACAGGGATATAAGCATCTATTGGTAATAGTAGATCACCTCACCCATTGGGTGGAAGCTTTCCCCACCAAAAAGGAAACTGCAGAGGTGGTCGCAAAGATAATCCTGGAAGAAATCATTCCCCGGTATGGTTTAGTAAACACGATTGATTCTGATAGAGGGCCTCACTTTGCTGCTCAGGCCTTACAACGAATAATTGAAGCCTTGGGGATGAAATGGAGACTACACACTCCATGGCATCCCCAGAGCTCGGGCAGAGTTGAAAGGATGAATAAAACACTTAAAAATGTGTTGACAAAGTTAATATCTGAGACCAAATTAAATTGGCTAAAGTGCTTGCCCTTAGCCTTATTACGTATTAGAACAAGACCTCGAGCAGACATAGGGGTTTCCCCCTATGAGATGATGTTTGGGCTTCCCTTCTTATTGTCCCCCTACAGTACTGGAAATTATCTAGATGGAGAAGAAGCTACACGGAAGTATTTAGGAGTAATTGGGAAAACGTTGGAGGACCTCAGAAAAAAGGGATATATACCTCAAACCTCTCCTCATGATACAAATGTTCATGATATTCATCCTGGGGATTGGGTACTAATTAAATCATGGAACAATACGCCTCTAATGCCTAAGTTTGAAGGTCCCTTTCAGGTGTTGCTGACCACTCACACGGCGGTATTGACTCAAGAAAAGGGTTGGACACATATTACTAGAGTTAAAGGGCCGGTAACACCTCCCAACGCAGGATCCAACTCCCTTGATCCATCTACCGGACCAGTAGAAGGAACCTCATCTACCAGTTCGCGGGAATGGACTGTAATCCAGAACCCGACAGATCTAAAGATAACTCTTAAGAGAAACCCGAGGACTGACAAAGACTGAAAGTGAAATCAGAGAGTTATGTCTATAAAAGTTCAGAAATTTGTTGTAATGTTGTTAGTGTTCTAAGAGTTAAGAAGTTAAAATTATTCCCTATGGAAAATTAATGAAAATTAAATTCTCCTACTGAGCTTTCCTAAAAAGGGGCAGTGAAAATTAGTAATTAGAGAGTGAAACAGCTAGTGTAAAAGGACTCTTATCAGACCTCTAAGAAGACCTTAGATCCAAGAGGCAAGACCGGAGGGAGCAAACAGGGGAGAAATGGCCCCTACCGGACTCTTGGGGAAACTGGTACTGGTGCTAGTGATGAGTGCTGCTCTTAGCAGAGACGATGACCCTTGCACCAAATGTTATCATCCTATCTATGATGGGGAAGACCTGAGGTCCTTCTTTAGAGTCCATAGCAACATAAACCCGAGCTGTTTTAATCACTCTCAGTTAATTACCTGTCGAGAAGATGGGAAAGTATATTGGACTACCAGGAATACAGCCACTTATAGGCAACGCCTACTTGGGGAGTGCCCAGTAGGAGAATCCTGGTTTTGTTTTGAACATGAAGGATTGAAAGACTTGGTAAAGGAAAAACAGCTGATAAGGGAGAGAGAAATCCCGGATGCTCCCTTAGAGAGAAATTTATTTATAGATCTAGTGGAGAAAATAAGCAAAGAGTTAAACTTAACTGAATGCTGGGTTTGCGGAAGTACTCAAATGACAGAAATTTGGCCATGGGAGGGAATTAGCCTAAGCCCACTAGAAATTCTAAGATGGAAACAAACAAAATTAGATTATGAATCTTTGACATCCCGTGGAAAAGAAAAATGGAATTTAAAATCAAGAGTAGTAGGTGAAGAATGTATACTGAGAATAGGAAAAAGATACAACACCCCTGTAGGAAAAATGGCATGTAAAAGGTATATAATGATAAGGGAACAAGATTCCAAATGGGTCCCAAAGGAACCCAATACATATTGGGCTGTTGGAAAAACTGAGACAGGATGTATATATCATGAAGGATATAAGCTCCATAAATGTACAGGAAAAAGAATAAATCCCTTCTGGGGGATTAGGGAACTATCAAAATTCTGGGAATTGCCAGGTGAAACTGAGGATGAGTTCTGGCAAGCCCCAGAATATTTGTTCTGGATCTGTGGAAACACCGCTTACACCAGGTTACCTGGAGATTGGATGGGGAGTTGCACCATAGGGGTCATTAAACCAGCCTTTTTCCTATTGCCTAAGAAATCAGGAGCACACTTAGGAGTCCCGGTATATGATGACTTACGGAAGGATAATAGAAAGAAAAGAGATGTAATTGACATGGGAGGTACACAAGTATGGAGAAGTAAAGTATGGACTCCAGAAGAAATTATTCAAACATATGGGCCAGCCACATGGGCTCAGGATGGATCCTGGGGCTACCGTACCCCTATCTATATGTTAAATAGGATAATCAGGCTCCAAGCAGTACTGGAAAAAGTTTCAAATCGAACAGCGCTAGCATTCGAACATATAAGTGACCAATTGTCCCAAACGAGAACAGTAATTTATCAAATTAGGTTGGCAGTAGACTACTTATTGGCAGATGAAGGAGGAATATGTGGAAAATTCAACTCGTCTGAGTGCTGCTTGGAGATTGATGATAAAAGTACAGTAATAAAAAATATCTCTAAGGAAATCCGCAAACTGGCCTATGTTGGAAATCAGGAATGGACACCTCTAATAAATAGTAACTGGTGGGATGAGTTCTGGTCCTTTAAAGGAACATGGTGGAAAAAGGCTGCGTTTATAACCATCTGTTCAATAACCGGTTTGGTGTTTTTACCTTGTCTGTTCCCTTGTCTAGTCAAAATACTAACTTCCACAGTACAGGCAAGTATTCGACGTCTTGAAGTAAATACTCAAAAACAGGCAAAAATAATGTTGATGGAAAGCCAGAGGCCAAACCACGAGACGGCAAAAGAGATATATAATAAATATCAAAAACTCAGGAAATTTTATTTCCAAGAGCAAGAAACAGCAAATTGATGCGGGCATCAGCCCGATCAAAGGAATAGAGGGGGGAGTTGTAATGGACAATCCTATAAGTTAAGGCCATTGAAAGTGTTACTGTTAAATGTGAAGTTTCAATAAGTTAAGTGTGTTAATTATGTTGTTGTTAAAATGTAAAACTTCTAATGTTACTGTTGATTTGAAGTTGTAATAAGCAAAGTTGTTGTTACAAGGTTGAACCTGTTAGTCCCTGCAGTTCACACCCACCCTTGTTACCTCCGTCAAGTGCTGCCTCCACTGCTCTCTAAAATGGCGCCGAGGAAACCTCCCTGGGAAATATGCAAATCAAGAGGAAGTCAAGAGAATCTAACTAAAGACCCTGAAACCAACAAACTAAACTAAAATTTAAGAAACTAAGTGAATGGTTCTGCTTGCAAAAGGTACTCTTATTCAATTAGTGAGGTTTTAGAACTCACTGTAATTTCAACAGAACAGAGTTGAAGTGAGGACCCTAGACTTCGAGCCAGACAGTTGTCTTCCTGGGCACGCTCGTGAGGACGGAAACCCCAGTTCTGCTGTGCAGCAAAACTGCGTCACCTCCTCCTCTGCGTCGCTACCGGGAGCAGTGGCGGTGTGCGCGACCCCTCGGGCCCCCACCCAGAGCTGATCCTTTAATAAAGGCACTGAAAAGGAGAAAGATCTCCTGCCCATTTTTATATCATTTCTAGATATACTTTTCTGTAGCTTAGGGAGTTCTTCTAGCCAAGCATTAATACACTGACCACTGTTCTATTTCTCCTTACTTTTCTACTTCTAGCATTACTTTTCTGCTGACAAACCTTAGGGCTACCACTTAGCTCTAATCACAGTTCTGCTGTCTCTCAGGCCTGCCTTTTGCAGCTTTCCCAAACCCCTCTGACTCTGAGGATTCCCACAGAGGATGTGGCAGGGAGCTCTTGGCAAAGCTGCTCAGCCCTTCTGAGCCTGGGGGCTGCAGCTGCCCTCAGGCTGCCAGGGAGAACAGCAGCAGCCTCTTGCAGCAGCTGCAGCCTCCCGCAGCTGCCTCCCGAGCCTCCTTTGCTCCAGGCTGAACATGCCCGGCTCCCTCAGCTGCCCCTCACCAGCTCCAGTGCCATCTCTGCACGTGCCCCAGCCTCACAGTGTGGTCCCAAACCTGAGCCCACCATTCCAGATGCACCCGCAGCAGTGCCAAGTACTGGGAGATTGGTACAAAATCATAGAATATTCTGAGCTGGAAGGGATCCACGAGGATAGATCCTAAAGGATGCCAAACACTCTCACAGTGGTGTTCAAATGTAGAGAGCAGCAGAAGAAAGGAAGACATTTTTCATATCAGAGCATCAAACTGCCTGAATTAATCAAATTAGATGAAGAAACAGGTAATCATGGAATAAAATGAATTTATTTACATACTGCTTTCCATCATTTTAAAACATGGCCTTATGTGATTGGATTCAGGCATTTGTCTCTTTTCTTTTCTTGAGCAGAAATTAAATAGTTCCTTTAAAAATAACACCAAGATGTGGGTACACTACTGGCTGTGATGAAGGCCATCAATGATGGCAGTAATGCCGCTGGGATAAAATAGTTATGAAGGAAAGAAAAAAAGAACAGCCCAGATTGCAGCCAGAGAAGAGACCACAGTGCCACAAGAGAGTCTCAGGGAAATTACCTGTGGGGATGGATAGGAGCAGGGCAAGAAGCAGGAGCGGTCCATCAGCAGCAATTCCTCACAGCAGCACAGCGAGCCAAGGGAGCCTCCTCACAAGAGCCAAGTGGCCAGAGCTCCTCAGGACACTCCTCTGCCCACAGAAATGCAACAGCTAGAAGCCTCCTTTATTTCAGTGCTTAAGTAGGATACCTTATGGCCTGGAAATCCAGCATTAGGAAGGGGAAAATGAGGCATGGGCTTTTATGTGCTTAGAAACCAAACTGTACATTTAAAGAGGATGAAGTAGACAATTTTGTAATAAAAACAAAAGAAATGTGAAGTGGAATGAAAGCTGTGCTTTTATTTCCACAGAGTGCAGAAGGTCACATGGAGCCATTGGGTTAGGTGGGACAGAGGCTGGCAATAGGTGTCCTGTCTGTGAGGAGAGCCTTTGTCACCTCAGGTCCCTGAGGGCTCCCTCGGTGCCGGCAGGGCCCAGGGGCTCGGTGGCACAGGGCCCTGCTGGCCCCGCCGTGGGGAGAGCCCGTGTGCTGCTGCCTGGCAGGCCTGGGTTCCCGCAGTGCAGCCGGGGCTGCGGGCAGGCTGCAGCAGGGTTCCGTGCCCGCTGAGCCCCCGTGGCACCGGGACACCGCCCGGCCGGGCCGGGCACGTTCCGCCGGCACCCGGGCCCTGCCAAGGGCAGAGCCGCCTGTGGGCAGCGCCCGCGGGCTGCAGCAGCGCGGAGCGAGCGCAGCTCCACTCGGGGAGCGCTGCTCGGCCTGAAAGCCTGTTCCAGCGCCTTTCCTGCCGCTCGGGAGACATTCCTCGCCAGCAAGCCCGCAGGCTTGTGCCAGGTAATTCTGCGCTCTGCTGCCGGGGGCGAACACAGCAGTCGCGGCTGTCTCTGCTGCATTCCAGCACTGAGCACCGGCAGGAACAGCTTCAAAGCCAGGCTCTTGCTCCTGTCTCTGCCAGCTGGCAGCACTTTGCTGGGAAACAGTCACTGACCAGCCAAATGGCCTTCAAGGCCTTCTGGATGCAAATATTTAGCATTATTCTCCTCCAGCTTGCAGCAGAACAAATCCCTTGCAAGTGCAGAGGGCAAGGTTGCAGGAGGGCTTGCTGCTGCTGATTCAGCTTGAATGCTAAGTGTCTCTGAAGAGCAGGAGAGCCAGGCAATCCCTGGGGAAGGAGGGTGACAGGGGAAGCCCAAAGGCCCCGGCTTCTGCCCCACGTGCTGCCAAAAGGTGCCAGCACGGAGAGGGAGAGGCTTGAGGGCAGAGGCAGCAGATGGGTGCCAGGGGGAACTCTGGGCTTTTCCTGGGCACTGCCTGCAGCAGGTGCTCCAGCTGGGGCCTGGGATTGCCCCGTTGGGAGTGGGAGCAGCTGCCAGGGGCCGCTCTTGCAGTTGAACGGTCACAGCCGGGACTCCAGAGGGAGGCTGCAAAGCCCACGTGGAAACAGCCACATGCCAAAGTGAAGCCAAAGGTATTGACTGATAATTTTTCAGTTTGAAGACTCAAGGCCATTATAATGACAGTGGCTTTGTCTGTATCTATATTTGTAATCATGTGTCTATAAGAACAGTGGCCACCAGAATATTTGAATCATTCAAGGATAGGTTGGACAAGTGTCTGTTTCACACCAGTTGTGCCAGTGGGGTGGTTCAGAAGCCATCACAGGATGCTCCTGTAACCTCCTCCGCAGCAAGAAATGATTCTGCTCCCTCCAGAGTGTGAGATACTGCAAGTCAATACCAATCGAAATGTAAATGTTTTCAGTCCTTTTTGTAGCTTTTTGAGATCTTGCATTGCAAGATTCCCTCTTGCATCTGTTGACGGAATATTGTTATCTTTTCATCTAGAACTGTCTTTTAATTACTTTTTTTTACCCTCCATTTCTTTCCTTCTTCTTCCCACAAATGCTGCCATTCATGTGGGGCCCATTTTGTTGTCTACAGGCAGGGTTCTTAGGGCACTTTTGTTTTCAACATGGAACTAAATTTCCTGGAGGCTGTAGCAGTGGCCTGGTTTGTTGTGCTCTTGGCCAAATCTGGAGTTCAGTGCTGGCTTGAAATGCAGCATCCCTGCTCGGGGAAGGGAAAAATGGATCTCTTGGTTCTCCCATTCTCAGCTACGTGCCATCCTTGTGTTTGGATGGTTTCTGTTTAGGAGCACTGGAATGAGTCCCAGTTGGGCACTCCAGGCTCTGAGTGCAGCAAGTCCCTGGAGATCTTGACCTCCCCTTTAGGCATGAACTCGTGCAGATGGTGAATATCTGTTTGTTCTCTTCCAGAGGAGCTGACTCCAACTGAGGCTTCCTAATGGAACAGACAGACAAGCAGAAGATCGACAATAGGTAGGAATTAATTTGATGTAATCTTGGCTTCCCGGGTGCTGTGGTGAATGTTGTGATGGTTTAGAAAAAGAATTCCCCCTGCTGTGCAAGAATCCGCATTCCAGAGTGGGAGAAATGAAGTAAGGATTGCCTGCCACTGAGAGTGGCTTCAGAGCACATGGGTATTTTAAGAGCTTCTGTTACAGAGCCAGGCCTGGAAATGATCCTGGGTCAGGACAGATTCCCTGCTGAACTTTCTGAAGCCAATCTCTCATTGTGGGAGCCAGGGCACTCCCCTCTGCAGTTGGGGATGCTTTTGGCCTAGGAGTATTTTCCTGTTTCAGTCTGTAGCAACGCACGAGTTGCGTTTTTTTGGGATGGGGGTGAATTGTGTGAATTTTTACTTCTTGTGGCAAAAGATATTTGAAGATGTTGAGGACTAAGGTGATGTTTCAGGGCCGGCATTCAGTTTCATCTGCTTCTTTGAGCAGTCAGGTTGTTGGGGTTTCCCTGGTGACACATTAAGTGAGGAGCAGCTGCAGCAAGTACAGGACTATTTGTTAATCTGCAGTGCTGAGCTGTTTTCCCCCTGGAGATGGAGGGCTTGGGACTGTGCAGTCTCCTTGCACCAAGGCTCCCAGGTGCTGGGCGTGTTGGTGCAAAGCCTGGAGGTGCAGTTCCCAAAGCTTCCAGTGTTCCCTGACCTTTAGGGAACTCTGCAGGGTTCTGAGTGGGTGCAGAGCTCAGGTTTGCAAAGGGTTTGAAGAGCATCTGGACAAACACCTTCAAGGGCAAGCCAGACATGGGCAGCAAAGGTGTCTCCAGGGCTGGGGAGACCGGGAGATCTACAGGCTTATCTAAAAAGTCTGGGCATTTCAGTAGACAGCAGACTCAGACTCTGAATTAGGAATGCCATCCAGTGCAAAAACCTGTCGATTGTAAGTGGCGGCCCCTCAGGATGAGATGAGGCAGCTGTGCCTCGGCTCTAGGAATGATTAAACTTTCAGGAGCTGATTATTGGTGTGGTATTGGAGTAAATGTCACTGCTGGAGCAGACAAAGCTCCCCCCTTGCAACCCGGGACACTAGGGAAGTTGCATTTGCAAAGAAGAATTTATGATTTGTGTGTACAGAGAAGACTTTGCAGCAGGGTAGAAATAGATACCTGCATGCACTGTGCCTGCATGCTTTTCCTTCCCTGATGTCCATAAATATCAGAGCCAGAGTTTGCCCCATTTTGCAGTAGTCTTTCAAAGGCCAGGGACAGTTTAAAGGATCTGGTTTCCCATACTGGGACACTTTATTGTTGTTTTCTTGTGGTTTCTCAGCTGTGATTGAGTACATACATATGTGGCTGAGGAGGAACAGGGGGATTTGACCTGGTGTTTTCTGAATTCCTGAGAACTCCTTTCTAATTACGCTGATAGGATGGCTTTAAATGCAGCTCCATGATTTTCTAGGGAAGCAGCTTTCCAAATGTCTGTTTGAAGTTGAGAGTGAATTTCCAAGATTGTTAATAAAGTGGACAAAGTTCAAGCCTTGAAAGTTGAAACACCTTCAGAACAGAAGATTCTGTTTGACTCGCAAGGGGTGAGACTGGGGTGAGAGGTCTGAAGGAGAAAAAGACTGGCGCTTTCTCCAATTAATCATTGCATGTGGATTTGCCAGCTCATGTGCTGATCAGCCCAGTGACTGGTTCTGCCTTTCACAAGGAAATGGGGGGAGAGTCTTTCCCTTCCCAGCCTTCTTGGAGGCTGGGATCAGGAGTAGCATTCCCTGAGAAGGGTTTGTGCTGTCCCCTGTGTGTCTCATGGCTCTGGGGCACAGCACACAGTGGACAGAACTGATCTGTCCACTGTCAGCATGCTGAGGATTTCAACATTGCTTTGCTGCTGGCCATGTGCCCTTGTGGGAAAGGCCCCGTTTCTGCAGGGAGTATAAACAGGGCTTGGAGTGTTAAGTCTCTTTTCTGTGTCTCTGTGTGAAAGGTGGAAGAACAACAGAGACTTGCTCCGTATTGTGGAGCAAGAGAGGCGGAGGAGGCAGGTGGCTCCAGAGGAGAAAGATCCATTTTTGGAGAAAACTCCTCTCTTTGCCAAGCCCTACAAGGTAATGGGAGTGGAGTGCAGGCTGGAAGGAGAGAAGGAAGGAGGCTTGGGGTGGGAGAGGAGAGCTGTGCCTTCTGCATGGGCTGTAGCAGCCTAGAGCCTGATTCCTGCAAACACGGCATCTTCCCATCTGCTGCACTGAGCTTGCCTAACTGCCCTTGTGGGGATGCATGGAGATTCCATGAAGATGCTGAGCAATGTCTCTTGCTGAGCTGGATCTCTTGCTTGGGCTGTTTCTGACATTTCCCCCTCTCTGTTCTTGTGCTGCAGACAGATAAAGAAGATGAGCTGTCAAGGCGCATCAAGAACTTGCTGGGCGATGTGGACTCCCAGGTGCTCCTGAGCCATGAGTCCCCTCTGAATCCCAGATGGATCCCAAAAAAGCCTCAGTCCAACTCACAGGCCTCCAGTCACAGGCCGGCCTCCAGTAAGACAAATCCATGTGAGGACATATGGAGAGAATCCTCACCAGAATCACTGAGCACCAGACCTAAGCCTGAGCAGAGCTACGGTGCCAGCAATGAATGTCTTCTCTCAAATGGGAGGTCAGAAGCCAAAGCTCCACAATCTGAAATCTTTCCTGAGCCTGTCAAGGTGAGTTCCATTGTTGGGGTCCTCTGTTGTTGCAGTCCCTCAAGGCCAAGGGAGCAGCACACAGGCCCTGCCTGGTTCATGGCTCAGCCTCCCCAAAGGTCAAAGGCACTTGGTTGCCAGGTGCAATTTGGAGTTTTGCCAGGCTGATCCATCAGCACTGGGATGTTGCTGTGCCCTATGGAATGTAGGAGCCCACAGTGCTGAAGCACAGCAGTTGGTGTAGGATGGCCATGGAGATGGTTTTCAAATTGTGTTTGGCTTTGGAATGAGAAGGAAGAGCTGGAGGCTGCAGCCAGCTTTTCCTGAAAAATGCTGTTGATCAGCTCCAAAGGACTGGAGGCAACATCATGTGGAAAACGGGAGGCAGCTGAGAGAAGTAGAGCACTGCAGGGCCTTGCTTTTTGCAGGAGCCATGCTTCATGCCAAAAAGATGAAGCAGCAGTGTGGATCTCCAACCCTTGAATGTGCAGAGTGATGCAATCAGCCCTGAGGCTCCCAGCAATGGGCAGTGTTTTTCCTTGCTGCTTGCAAGCCCAGTTGAGGGAGTGTGAAGAAAGGAGCAGGGATGTTGCATCTTCCTTGGAGAATGCAGTGAGGGAGGGGAAGGAGTGTTTTTCTCTCAGACAAAGTGTTTCTGAGGGAGGGCTGGAGTCCCTGCTAGCTTCTGCCATCAGCTGGACATGGACTCAGCAATTTGGGGGAGCCCAAAGCCAACTTCTCTCCATAGTGTGTCTCTGGGCACCCCTGGACAACCTCCACTGCTCCAAATTTGGCTGCTAAATCCATCCCTTTGCCAAGCAAGGGGAGAGTGAGGAAAGAGAAATTTGCAAATCCTGCAGGGGCAAGACCAGGAAGCCTAAAATCGGCCAGAATTTGCATAAACTGTGGGGCATCATTCCAGAAACGTCAGAAGTCAGTGTCTTGTCCAGACTGCTGTTGCCTTCAGAAGAATAAGGAGTCTCCTTTCATTTGGGTGAATGAGAAATATTCCTCTTTCTCTAGAACTGGCTTAGAAGAATTGGGAACTATTATTTCTGTCTGTTTTTCTTTTAACTAGTATAATAGTAGAATTCCATAAAAGGAGAAGACTGCACAGACATACTTATATCATCATAATGACAGTAATGATAAATAGCAGTAGTAGGAGTAGGAGTAGGAGTAGTAGTAGTAGTAGTAGTAGTAGTGGTAGTAGTAGTAGCAGCAGCAGTAGTTTAAGAATGGAAAGAATATTTCCAGCCTGCCAGGTTCCAAAGAGATTTCCTCTTTTTCTTAGAGGCAGAAGAGATGACTTTGGGAATGTCAGCTGCTTTTCCACTTGACCTTCTCAATTCCCCTTCAGAAGGGCCTTTTGATCCTCAGTAGCATTGGATTATGAATGGAATTGCATGCCATTTCTAGAGTTGTTGGTAACCAAATGCTGCTGTGTCCATGTCAATTAGTAAAAAAGCCAAACAAACTCCTTCTGCCTCCCTGATTCTTGTTTCAGAAAAAGAAGCCCATTGATGTGCCATCCACTGCAAAAACGTTGAAGTTTGGTCTCTTCCATAATAGACCTCTGTATTTGCTCATGTTCTGCATACATGAAAGAAATGGTTGGGGAAAAAATACATTGTTCAGCTCCTGCTGACTCAGCAGACGTTGCCCTCTCTGAAAGTGTGTTTTGGGCTGGGCTGAGGAGAAGTAGGGATAAAAGCTGGAGTTGTAAGATCAGCCTTCCTCTCAGTCTGTGAGCGTAACGCTGCCTAGAGCAGTTCAAGGACCAGACTGACAACTCATGCCAGGCAGCCAGAGCTGCTCCTCCCTCAAGCTGGGGACTGCCTTTCCTGAGCTCCCCTTGTCCAAAGGCTCTGGACCTGCTGCCTCGTGTCTGGGCTTCCAAATTTCCATTTGGGAAACAAAGGGCATCCAGCCCCATGCGTTCCTGAGAACCAGGTGCCATTGTGCCTCAGAGTGTTTCTGCGTGGGCCAATGTGGCAGCAAACTTCTCTTGCCTCTTTTCCATTGTTTTCAGTAGGCTCTGTATGGGTAGAGCTGTAACACGTTTGAGCCAGAGGAGGCAGAGGAATGGAAAATGGTTCAGGAACTCCTACTTGTGTTTCAGTTGTGATCTGCAATGTGATGTTTTTCTGGAACACTTGAAGCATGTCATTTGTGTGGCAGCACAAAGCCTATTTTATCTTGATTGTCAGCACAAGCATTATCTGAGAGTGTTAGCCAGAAGTGGGAGTGCTGAGAGTGCTGCTGACCAAGTGGCTTTTAGGTGGTGCCTACGCCAGGCACACAGACATGCCTTGAAATCATTCCCACTTGTTGCACTGGGCTGAGTTCCCTCAGCTAACCTTGCCTTCTCCTCTCCTCTCCTCTCTGTTTTTGTGACCAAAACAGGTTGTGGAAAAGCCATCTTCTTCACTGGCTCCTCCAAGGTACAGTTGTGTCCCCATACTACCCTCTAGAACAAACCAACCACTTTTCATTTGAGGGGGAGAGGGAAGGGCTTCCTGGTTTCCCTTGAAGCTGCAGCCTTTGGTTTGATGCTGCTCAGGGCTGCTGTTGAAAGTTGGTTTCATTCTTGTGAGGGTTTCAGGAAAGCTGCCATTAGAAATGAACAATCCAGGCTTGCTGGAGTCGGCCTAAGAACCAGACTTGTATTTCCCCTGGTGCTCCATTCTATTCTCCTCCTCACCCCCAGTGTGTCTGTAGATCCTCTGGTTTTGTATTGACCAAGAATCCATCCTGATATTTGTTACCCTCTATTGGAAGTGTTTCTTTTGGGGGTTGGGGCTTTCAGAAAGGCACTGGGCCGTTTTGGTAGGTTTTATCAACTTGAGTTGGCTGAATGCAGCTTCACAATGTAGCAGTGAAATCTGTTTACATTCTTGTCTGGCTGGGTGGGTGTTGGAGGTTTTATTATTCCCAGAGTGGTTTTTCATATATGCTTTATTTTTGGAGCATGGCAATGTATTCCTCTGGCCTTCATCCCTCTGCTCTGAATGGCCAAACACAGAGTTCAGTTTTAGTTTTGAATGCTGCCATGTCAATGGAATAAGTAAGTAACCTTCCTCACTGCTGCTTCCTAATTTTGTCTCCTGGTGGCCTTGCAGAGCTCTCCAGTCCCAGCACAAGAGGGTGGCAGCAGCACAGCCCAGCAGCTCGGAGTCAGGGAGCACCAGGGAGTGCCACAGCTCCTCAGTGTCTGCACTTCCAAGAGCACCAGCACCTGAGGTGAATGCAAATCAAATGTAGAGGCTGCTCCCACAGCCCCTTGCCTCACCCTCTCTGCTGTCTGCGGGCAGTCAGGACAGGAGACCTTAAATACTGTCACTCTTCAGGTGTCCCCTTGAGACCTCTGCAGCAGCATCAGACATTTCTTGCCCTCTGTTTCCTTTCTAGATTTTCTCCTTTATAAACCCTTCCTGGACTTCAGTGCTAAACCTGGCAGTGTTCCCACTTGTCCTTTGGCATCATTGTCTAGCCATTCTGGAGTTTTCACTCCATGAGGAGTCCATTTAGGAGCTGAGAGATGAAACTTGGAGTGAATATGCTGAATGATCCTTGTCTGCAGCAGGGATCTCTGACTTTGGCCCCTGAGTCACTGGTTTCTCTTCATGGTTGTTTTGGACAATGGCTCTGTAAGGGAAAAGTCCCATCTTTCATTTTCTGCTTGTTTCAGTTCTGTTGGTATCCTATTTCCTTCCTTCGACTTTCTCGGAAAGATGAACCTGTCTTTGATCATACAGCCCTGCAGTACTGAAGCCTGGAGAGGGAGGAGGAGGAAGAAACAGTGAGGCTGCAGCCCTGCATCTATGGCCTGTGTGCTGGGTGTTCAACATGGGAGAGGTGATTGGGCAACAGGGCTGGGCTCCTTGGCTCTCAGGAAATATCCAGTGAGCTGTGCTGCATGCAGGAGAAAGATTCAGCCAGAGAAAGGATCTTGGCAAGGCTGATCAAGGGGCCTTGGGATGAAAGGTCACCCCTCCCTGCTGTTTTGGGTGAAACAAGAGCTGTGGGGAGACTCGTGCCCTGCAGGGAACCTGACAGTGAAGAGGTCTAGAGCAGAAGAAACTCTGCTGTTCTTCCCTCCTCCTGCTTTGAAATCCACTGGAATTAAAGTCTTTGGCCTCAGTTATACTGAACAGCCACACGCCAAATAGGATTTTTCCTGGCACATCCCTGGACATCCCTTCAGAAAGCCATTTCCTCCAGGCCAGGAGTTTGGCTCATTCAGCGTCTAAGGCACATGTCACCTGCAGCTGGGAATTCCTTCTTGATGGCTTCTTTTCCTGGCAGCACTGAAACCTAGAGGCTTCCAGCTGGAACAGACAAGCAGAATGCAGTGCAGAGTGACTTAATCCACAGGGGATAACCGTGCAGGGACTCACTTTGCCTTCACAGAGACACTGAACAGCTCTTTCTCCTCTTGCCCAAAGCAGAACCTTCGCTTCCTACGTCACCCCAGTCTCTTGAAGGCATCTTTCCAAAGGAGCTGTGAGAAGCCTTGAAAATAGTGCATCAATGAAGCTCAGATGTATCTCTTGTGCTCCAGTGCCAGGTTTCCCCTCTTCTCCCAGCACATGAACAAAGCTGTTTGTAAAGCCAACCTCCTTGTTCGTGTCTTTAGGAGCCCCTCAGCCCCAGCGGGAGCCTGGTATTGCCTGCACTGACAGACTGGGATGTGTCAGAGGCTTCATGGCAGGGCCAAGAATTAGGGAGTGTCAGTGTGCAGAAAGGAACAGGAATGTGACATCTTCCTTGGAGTGTGTTGAAAAAGGAGAGTCAAAACAATCCCAACCAAACAATAAAAAGGGCAAGTCAAGCTGTGTTCCTCTGCAGTTTACAAAGTCTGGAGGCGAGAAGCAGAATTTGAGGACAACTTACAGTCACTGCTGTTCTCAGGAAATAGGAAGATTTCTCCCTTGAAGCTGGCTGAAAACAGACGACGAGTCTGCTCTACCTTGCATGAGCTCCATGTGTGGGTGCTTTTCTTGTGCCAGAAATGCTCACCAGAATCAAAGCAACCTTGCAGAGCTTGTCCATGAGCTGGCCTTAGTGTGAAGTTTGTGGTCTCTGCTTTAATCCTTCAGAAAAGCTCCTGTGCCTGTAAGCCTGAACCCTTTTCTGTGTTCAAGTGCTGTGTGTAAGAAGTAGTGGGATGCCTTTGCAGGCGGCCAAGTGATGATGGTCAAGTGCTTTGCCAAGCAAAAGCTCAATCTTGGCAGGAGGAGCCAGCCTAGAGCCAGCCCGAGTTACCTGAACAGGAAGAGTGTTCTGAACTGGAAGCCAAGCACCAACTGTACCTTACAAGGGTTGCATTTCAATGAAGGTCGTTTGGTTTTTGGGGTTTGTTTGGTTGGGTTTTTTTGTTTTGATTTTACTTCAGAAAAATGAGTCCCGTATTATTTGGGTGAATGACAAATATTACTCCTTCTCTAGAACTGAATGGGGAATTTCTCTGGAATTGAAAACTATATTTTCTAACTGTTTTTCTTAACTAATGAAACTTTTTGTCCAACTCTTTCACATGCAGAGGCAGTCTAAGCCTTTGAAGGCAGAGCTTAGCTGCTACACTAGCAACTACAGGAAGTGATATTCAATAAAGGGAGAACACTACAGAAACATACTTTCTTAATAAGATGAATAAAAAGTCAGCAATGGAAAGGGTGTTTCCTGACTGCCAGGGAAGCCAGACCTTGATCATGCAGGAGGTGACTGGTGGTCTCAGCTCTTGCTGTGCCTGGTCTCTTTTCCTCAGTGCCCTTCAGACGAAACTGTTATTCCTTACTAGCATTTCATGATGGATGGACTTGCATGACATTTTTAGAGCTGCTGGTCAGGAAATGTTGACTGAGTGCATGCTTGTTTGCTATCAATGAGGAAAATCCCCAAACAAACTGACAGTGCTTCCCTCTTTCTTGTTCCAGCCCATGGTGCACACTGCTGTGCAGTCCATTGAAGGAATATTGAAGGTGGGTACTCTTCAGTAGCAGATCTCCATGGGAAAGCCTGTACAGATCCATGGGGAGGTGGATCCCTCTGACTCTGGGAAGGGTGAAACTCCCTCTGTGTCCTGAGAGCTGCTTCTCTCCCTCTCTTTGCAGGAAATTTGCAGCCCCCTGTCCCCTCTTCTGCCCTCCCTTCAGTCACCTGAGAGAACAGAGACTTCCAAATTTCCTGTGCAGGCAAAGGTAACCCAGCCCAGTTTTTACAGGGCTTCCAATAAATGACAAGCGATCTTTCTGTTGAGCAGAAGTCCAGTCTTGGCAGAAGGAGCCTGCCTGGAGACCTGCCTGAGTTCCCTGACCATAAACAGTGTTGAGAGTTAGAAACCAAGCAGCAGCTGCACCTTGTGTGGGGCTGCATTATACCCAGGTGGTTTTGGTTTGTTTTTTTGTTAACTTCAGTAAAAGAAAGACTCTGATTTTATATGTCTAAATGACAAATATTCTTGTCTCTCGTGAACTGTCTTAGAAGAATTGGCAATTATTATTTCTAAATGCTTTAGTGTTTTTTTAAACTACTGAGGCTTTATGCACAAGTCTTACATGCAGCCTGTGCCTTTGCAGGCAAGGATCAACTGCTTCAACAGCAGCTTAGGGAAAGTGCAGTTTCATAAAGGGAGCAGATTACAAAAGCATACTTTATTTTAAAATTACAGATAATAAGGATATGGTAGTGATGATGATGATGAGAATGATAATAATAACTAAAACAATTATAATAATTTCAGAAATTCGTAATAGTAATAAAGAGCAGTAGGAGGAGGAGCAGAAGTTTAGAGATGGAACCAGTGCCCCCTGATTGCCAGATTGCAAAGGGAAGACACACATCTCAGAGCAGGAAGAGTAAGAGGAGTTGACATTGCTGGGTTCAGCTCTGTCCATGCCTGGTCTCTGTTGTTAACTCTCCTTTAGATCAGCCTTTTTCATTCTTACTCTCTTTTTATTATTAATACATCTGCAATACATTTATGGAGCTGTTGGTAAGCAAAGGTTTGCTGAGTTCCTGCCAATTAGTAACAAACCCAAACAAACTCCTGCTGTTTCCCTGATTCTTGTTTCAGTCAAAAAAGCCCTCTGATGTGCCATCAATTGAAGAAATTTTCAGGGTAAGTGCTCTTAAATAGAAGATCTCTGTGCTTGCTAATGTTTCACATACATTAACAAACTGGGTGGGGGCAAAATCCATTTTGAGAGCTGCTTCTCTCCCTCTCTTTCCAGGAAATGAGCAGCTCACTGCCAGCTCTCCTGTCCCATCTCCAGACGCCTCCAAGAGCAGAGACTTCCAAACTTCCATTGGCAACAAAGGTGACCCAGCCCATTTATGCCAGGTCTTCTGATAAATGACAAGAGACCTTTCTGCTGAGCAGAAATTCAGCTCAGCTCTTTGGCAGCTCTTAGAGTGTTTTCAAAAGATTTCTTCAAAAATGCACATGCCCATAAGGTGCCATTAACACAGTTTTGATGTCAGTAGATGTGCTGTTTAACTCCACGCTAAGCTCCTTTGTCCTTTTATTCTAGGAATCCCAACCTGATGGATCTGCAGCACAGAAGCAGAGTAAGTAGAAGTGCAAAGTAAACACAGTTCTTTGTGTGCCGTCAGGTATTTTTGTGTGTTCTCTGTAGCAGAGACCATCAAGTGTTCCTACTGATGAAGCAGGGTGATTTCCTCTGCTTTGCTGAACAGGGATGGATTTAGGAATGGCTTAGGAAACTCTGACCATTCATTATCTTGAGCTCAAGGCAGCGGTTCAGCAGAGGACAAGCAGTATTGAGTTAGGAAACTCCCATCTGGAGTAATGAACAATCTTGGTGGCAAAGCCCTCCCTAGAAGAAAGTGACTCTCTAATCTGGTGCTGAGAGACCACAGGGTAATATACACTCTGAGGGAGGCATATAAATGCAATGTTTTCATTTCTGCTTTCCAGAGCAGGCTGGCACAGCTTCAGAAACATTGCTGAGTTCTCAGCCAAGAGCATTGTAAGTAACCAGGCTCTGTTCTCATCTCTGCTGGGCAGTTACTTTGAAGAACTTGGAATGCACAACAATCTGGGTTATTAGTAAATTTTTCTCAGCAAACTTGATTTCAGGGAATTTTCACCAACAGAAAAAGTGTTGTTTTATGATGGACTCACTGAAATTGTTAAGGTTTGAAAAGCACTTGAAGGTCATCAAGTCCTATTGTTAATCCAGCAATGCCAAGTGCACTAAACCATGTCATGACTACACTGGCTGTGATAAAAAGCAAAAAATAACAAAAGAGAAGAAAAAAACTCTTAAGTCTTTGTGTACCAGACTGAAGATTTTTTCTTCCTTTAAGCTCTGTGGTGCTTAACATCTTGTCCCACTTGGCACTCCTCAACCTGCTGATAATGCTGAGGCTGACATAAATGCCAAGGGATACCAGCTGAATCGGATCATTCCTGGCTATGGTTTTGGTGCCTGGCAGGACAAGTAATGCTACAGCTACCTAAACTGTGTAGATCTACTGATATTTTCAAGTTCCTTTGTTGTAAAACTTTCTTCAATTGCCCAAGTAGAGGTTTTCAAAAATGTGTTGTAGTTCTTTTATTTCAAAAGAAACGCAAAGAAATATAGTATTTCACATGGACTTTTTAGGAACCTCACTTTATATGCTAATAATATTGTTAGTTGCAGAGTGGGATAAAGATAAAATTTCTATAAGCTTTGGGAGCTGTTTATGTTTGTCTGAATGGGTGTGAGTTGGAGATTTGATAATTTGCAAGCATTTTTTCATTCTGGTACTTTGTATTTTGAGTAAGGCAATGTATTCCTCTGGCCTTCTCCCCTCTGCTCTCAGTGCCCAAACACAGGGTTCAGTTTTAGGTTTGAATGCTTCCATGTCAGTGGAATATGTAAGTAATCTTTCCCCCTGCTGCTTCCTAATTTTGTCTCCTGGTGGCCTTGCAGAGCTCTCCAGTCCCAGCACAAGAGGGTGGCAGCAGCACAGCCCAGCAGCTCGGAGTCAGGGAGCACCAGGGAGTGCCACAGCTCCTCAGTGTGTGACAGAGAGATCAGCTGCAGTGACAGTGAGGAGGACAACCTTCCAAGGGTGCTGGACCTGCCAGTGCGTGAGGTGAATTCAGAGACCATGGAGAGGCTGCTTCCACAGCCCCTTGCCCACTGCAGTGCTGTGTCTTAGGAAGGAAGCAGATGTGGTACTCTGTTACCAAATTCTGCCTGGTTTGTCCTGGAAATACTGATTTGTAAGACCCCTCTCACTGCAATGAAGGCTTAGGTATTTGCCACTGACTGGTTTATGGTTTTTTATTCCTCACATATCCATGCATGGTGCTCAAGGAGCAAATTTGTTGCTGGTTAGTTTAGAGTCATTTCTTCACAGGCCAAAGGCCAGACTTGATGACCTCTGGGCAAGAGTCCCTGGGCTCTGGTGAGCTGTGCTAGGACAGAAAGAGTCACAAGAGGCACCAGTCTTGAATCCTTCTTTTCTCTTTTGTTGGCAGCCTGAGCCATCAACTGCTAAAAAGTGGCGCCTTGACAACCTGGTGACCCAGAGAAAGCAAGGATTAGTGGCAAGAGAAGGTCCCAGGGAAATTGCCTGTGGGAATGGACGTGAGGAGGGTGTGAGGCAGGAGCAGGGCCTCAGCAGCACTTCCTACCAGCACCACTCCAAGGCAAGGGAGCCTCCTCCCAAGAGCTGTGGCCAAGTGGCCGAGGACACTCACAAGACCTCTGGCCAAACCGCCAAGCATTTTCACAAGACCTCTGGCCAAGTGACTCAGGCTCCTCTGGAATCTCACGTTATGAGCACACACAGCTCTCTGAAGCCTCTTGTGCACACCAAGGAGGCCTTGCCCAGGAAGACTGTGGGTATCAAAAGGCCCAGCAAGTCCCTGGTGCATGACAAATGGAAAAAAGTCCTGAAACTGGAGAGTGAGCCTGGTCCTTTGGAGGTCAGAGACCAGTCTTGCAAGCACCAGCCCCGAGACAAGAAAACAGAGGAGCCAAAATCCACCACTAAAAAAGCCCTGCAGCCGGCACTTCACAAGCCCTCTGAGGAGAGAAAGGACAAGGGCTCCCAGCAGGCCAAGGCCAAAGGCTTTTTGGATGCCAGGCTCCTGAGACATGCTCAGGAATGTGATGCCCTCATCCCCAGTAGCCACAGGCCTGGGGAATGGCACAGGGAGAAAGTGCCCTTGCCTCCTGGGGAGAAGAAGTTGTTCTTGCCTTTGAGGAAGGCAGACTTGAAGAGGAAAGCCATGAGGAGTCCTGAGGAGTCCCCTGGAAAGAAGAAGGTGAGAGGGGCCAGGGCAGGTGGGTTTGGACAATGAGCAAGGTGGTGCTTGAAAAACCCAAGTGGAGTTTCCCCTTCATAGGTTGTCAGTGGAGCCATGATGCTTCTCCTCTCAAGGGACTTCCAGTGTGCTATTTTTAATGTTTTCAGCCAGAATCTATCAAAGTGAGCTGTATTGGTCTGTACTTTAGGTAAACTTTTATGACCTGAGTCAATTTTTTCCCTTTTTTTATTCTTCCTACTAGAAGGAAGACAAAGGGGACACTCCCAGGAAGAAAAAGGAATGAGACAAAATATTCCCAACCAAATAATTTTGGCTTTCAGCCAACAAAGGCTCCAATCAACTGAAGTGAGTATGCAGTGATGGGATGTAAGAAAGATGTGCAAATCTAAGTCTCTCTTCAGAAGGGTAGCATGAAGAACTGGATCTCCTGTCCAGACATTCCAGAGTTTGCTTCTAACATGGTGTGCCTTCTGCAACTTCAGCTGCTGCAGGTTGGCCTTTGCATGCTGGAAGCTGCTGTTGGTTGGGGCTTTATGTAGAAATGATGAATGGGATGGGATTGATGTGGAGCATGTCTTAAATTATTTATTTTTTAGCATTACTCTTGTTGCATATTTATGACAATGAGAAAATGTTAGTAGTTTACATTTTTGGTAGTAGACAAAGAACTTAATGTTACAACTTACTTTAAAAGTTTTTTTGACTCATCACGCAAAGGAAAATCATCTTGAAAGTTGTTCTATCTAGCTGCTATAAGTACATGTATTTTTTGTTAAAAATATGTTTGCTTCTTTTGTGTATAATACTTGTTTGTAAGCTTTAAAGGACAATGCACAGAGCTCTGTAATTAAGCTTAGAACTTCTTAATATCTTGTTAGATATACTCTGTAGCTTAGGGACAAGTGTTAATATACAGAGCATTGTTTGACTTGTCTTAGTTTTCTACTTCTTCTATAATTTTTCTGTTGATAAATCTTAGGGCCATTGCTTAGCTCTCATTGTAGTTTTATTGTCTCTGAGGTTTGCTTTTTGTACCTTTCCTAAAACTCTGTGATTTTAAGAATCCCCACAGCAGCACCCAGTGCAGAAAGCAGCTCTGAAGGTGTAGGTGGGTCAGGGAAGGGAGCCTTTCCCTTCTGACATTCTCTGAAAGCACAGAGATGTCAGGGCTGATGATTGGCTGTGAGAAGGGCTGTTCCAATGGCATTAGGAATGGAAGAGCTTTGATTCTGGAATTCCTGCCTCCCTTTTCCTCAGGGAAAATGAGCAGCTGTCTTAGTCATGTGCTGGCCTTTGGAGTGGCAAGGGTGGGAGGTAGTTTGGGGCAGAGAGGGCTCTGGAGCAGGTCGGGGATGGTGCTGTGCTCTGTGTCAAATGGTCCTTGGTGCAGCATCAGCTGAGCCAAGGCAGAGCAGCTGGAGAGCACGTCTGCAGTGAGTAGGGACCAAAGCACGGGAAAAGTGGCTGCTGAAAGAGGTGAGAGGACTGTGCCATGCACAGCAGCATCAGGCAAGAAGTGCAGCCTTACACCTGAGCCTTCTCACTGCATTTAACTTCATTTCCTGCTCTTCTGATGCTGCAATCCATGAGCTGGGATTTTCTGCTTGGTGTGTTCTTGGAAACTTTGCAAAGCTGACTACAAATGGTGCAAATGAGCAGTGGTGAAACAAGGTTGAGAGCTACTTGGTGCTGCTTCTTGTTGCCAGAATTCCGTGGATCTCCTGATTTCAGATGATCAGAGATGTGATAGGCCACTCTGTTATTGAATGTGAAAGTCTCTGCCAATTCAAACTGCCTCTTATTTGAAGTCTCTCGTCTTTGAAAGAGTTGCATTGCTGAAACAACACCATGAATGGCAGGATGTAGCCAAGCTTTTAAGAAATGCCTATATTATATGTACATCAGAGTCATGAATTTGCTTCTCTTGTCCAGAGCATCAGAAGACTCATTCCAAATGGAGAGGGCAAATGTGTTGCTGTCACCACTGCCAGCCATGACTGCTGCACAACGTGAACTGAATTTGACCACGATGACCCAAATGTGACCCAGAGCTGCGACTGACAACCTGGAGCTGCCTGCCGTGGATAACCCTGCCAGGAAGCAGGATGGATTCTTTGCCAAGCACAGGAAAGTGGAGGAAGACCCCAAGGAGCAATCCCAGGCTATCAACATTGGTATCCAGGAGGGCTGGTGGGAGTATTCTTGCAACCCAGGCGTGCTGTGTGATGCACTGCAGAAACATCCTCTCAGATAAGTGACCATTTCTGACTGTAGGCGACTGCAACTAAAAGGAGTGTGTGTATAAAAAGGAGTGTGTTTATAAAAAGAAAAGGACTGCAATCTGGGCCTTAGGTTGTATATAATTCGGAGGAAATTGCTGCATTTATGGGTTAAAAAATTAGAATTTACTTGCTTTTTATAAAAAATTTGGCAGTTTAATGATGGCTTGTGGTATGGGGTCTATGATACTTGGGGGTGAGGGAGCATGTGTCAGTGTTCTGTCTTAGGCCAGACTGTGCACAGTGCATTAGCTGCCTTCTAACTGCTTGCTTTTTCCTGATCATTTTCCTGCTTCCAGCCCTCACTGCACTCCCAGCTATTGAGCAAGGAAATCTGCTGCTGAATTTCTCTGTGTTTGGGAGAAGTTGAATGGTGCAAAGCAATATGAGCTGCCAGGTGAGAAGCCAAGGTTGCTTTTCAATTATTGGAGTCATTGCTGGGAAAGAAGGCAAGAGGGGGAGAGCCTGGTGCATAGACTATGCCTGGGAGAAATGGACATTTTCTCTGGGAATTTAGGAAAGCCTGGCTTTGCAATTGCTTTAGGCATCTCTCTCTGAGCAGCTTTCTCTCGGTGGTTTTTCAGGGATCTGCAGAGGATGAGAAGAATCCTTTTCCAGTGCCTTCTGTGCCACATGAAGCCAAGACAAGAAGACCTGAAGTTAGGACAGTAAGTGTTTGTTTTGCAGCCCTGCCTGTAGTTTCTGAAGACAGCAGCCAGAGCTGGCCCTGCAGCCACCCTGGCCTCTGCTTCCTCATGAGCACTTCTTTTGGGAGCAAAGCGAGACGGAGGGATGGGGCAGAGCTGCCCTCTCAGGGAAGCACTTGCTGAGTCTCCTGGCTACAGCTGAACAGCACTTGAATTTTGACTGCTTGCTGGGCCTTGGATCAGTATTGGCCAGAAGGAATTCCTAGAGCTGCTGATCTGTTTTTGATTGTACACTTTAATCATTACAAATGTTGCATTGTCCTGTGGTACAAGCAGTGGGGAATACTGAAAAGCTGTAACCTGCCATCGCATGGGGCCTTGGCAGTGTCATTTTCCATAAAACACCAGGGTTTGTGGGCCCCTCTGGGCAAAGGGATGCATTGCCATGATCTGCTGGCAAACTTGCAAAAGAAAATAAACACGATGGGGCTAGCTGAGTGGCTGGCAGGCTGTAAAAATCCTCTGCAGAAAGAGGCAGCTGCTGAAAGTCAAAAAGTCTTGCAGTTCCTCTTGTAGTAAAGTCACTCCAGTCATTGATTGTGTTCTGCCAGGTGTGCCTGTTGGATGAATGCAACCAAATATTTTCTCTCTTGCTCCTTTTGTTCCAGAGTTTGCTGCTGAACAAAGCCCAGTGAGGGGACCAAGAACCAGCCTGACATCATCCACGGAATAAGTCAGAATTTACAGTGACCCAGACTGGAACCAAGTGCCTTAACAGGGTCTCCAGGATGTAAATAGTTCCAAATTCTCTCTTCCATGTAAACCTTACAAATAGTTCTATTTTATTTGTTGTTTAGTGCAAAGTACCTGCTCTTTTTTTGTTTGTTTTATTTTAAATGCAGTTATAAATTATTTTGGTTACTTTTGGAAATCCTTGTGGTTTTTGAGGGTAATGCTTTTCTATCTTGCAAAAGAAGAGATGGGCTGTGGTATCAGCCATTAAGATAAAACTGTGGAGAGGATGGTGTAATATTAACTATAAAATAACTGGTGGTTAATGCAATAAAATTAATAAAACCCACAGCATTATGTGTACTAAAACCAGTGGCCAAAAAGGCAGTGATCCGACTAAATGATAGAGATTCAAACAGGAAGGCAGCTGTCCCCAGAAATGTACATTCCAGGGGATTTCTCTTCTCTGACAGGAGGCATTTTGGTAAGCATCACCAGCAACCACAAACTAAGTGATAGAAATTCAAATAGCAGGGAGATACTGTCTCCAGAGACATATACTCCAATGTATATTCCAAGGGATTTTTCCTTTGACCAGATTCCAGCAGGAGGCATATTGATAAGCATCATCAGAAGTTTTCCCCAGAAAGTTTTTTACCTGACAGGATTCCAGGAATTATCCACCAGTTCCAGAAACCGTGATAATATGCTAAAGAAGAAACCCTTCCAGGGCACAAAGAACTGTATAAAAGGGACTCTCTGAGAAATGCTCTTTGGAAACCCATGGGGACTTTGGTGCAAAAGGGCCAAATCCTAAATCTCCCCAACTCTGATCACCCGGCTCAGAGTCAATTTTAGCTTCTGTTTTATTCCAAATGTGTAATTTGATAACTTCATAAATTTAATTAATAATTGAGTTGGAGTAGTCATTTATAATAGTAGTGTCATGGTTTGACCCTGGCACAGTGCCAGGGCCCCCATGAAAGGGTGTATTTCCAAAATGGTTGCTGTGAGATGTGATCCGGGAACAGAACAAAGCAGGCTCCCATTGGGGGATGGAGGGAAAAACCGCAACACTTTATTCATTACAATATCTAAAAAGGAACATACACACAAAGCTAAGAAATGAAAACCCTCCAAATACATTCCTCCTCCCCCCTCCCTTTTCTCCACAGATTCACTACCCCTCAAACAATTCACCCTCAAATGCATCAGGGAAAGAGGAGTCCCCCCTTGCACCATAGGCGTCCCCTGGAAGCACAATTAAAACCTCCTGTGCTTCCGTGTCACCCATGGCCCCACCCAGAGAACATCGGCCCTCGTGACTTCTCCCCCCCATGTCCAGTGCTCTCACCACTGGACACGGGCCAGGACTGCTTTTAGGGCTCCCCGTTTAAAGATGCTTCACCCAGTTGCAGAAGCAGCAGTCTCTCAACTTCGGGACACCAGTCCCCCCCAAATTTCACCCCCTGGGGCCGAGGGGCCTCGTGAACAGAGATCTCAAACCCTCTCTGAGGACAGAGGGCATCCCACACCCTTCTCACCCATCTCTGTTCTCACCACTGCTTCACCTCTCAACTTTGGGACACCAGTCCCCCCCACATTTCACCCCCTGGGGCCGAGGGGCCTCATGAACAGAGATCTTCCTCTCCGTGGAGACAGAGAGCATCCCACACCCTCCTCAACCATCTCTGTTCTCACCACTGCTTCATCTCTCAACTTTGGGACACCAGTCCCCCCCAGATTTCATCCCCTGGGGCCAAGGGGCCTCATGAACAGAGATCTTCCTCTCCGTGGAGACAGAGAGCATCCCACACCCTCCTCAGCCATCTCTGTTCACGCCGTGGATTCACTCTTGACTCCCAGGTGTTGCCTCCCCCTAAATACAGTCTCTGGGTCACAGGGAAAAAAAAACACGGGTCTGTCCATGGCCATACAAGAAAGAGTCCAGCTCAAGGCCACTCCATCATCTCTTCCCACCTAGGATTCTTCTCTCCTCTTCCAGCTTCCTCACGCTTACCCATTTCCTCTGGCTTCATCTCTCTCTCTCCTCATTCTGATTCAGGAGGATTCAGTATTTGTAAGGTTCCCATTAGTCTACAAAGGGGTTAAAATTCTCACTTCTGCCTGCCCAAGGACTCCCACAGCTGCCGCATCCCCGGCTTCTGGCCGGCTGAGCTGCCAGCACAGTCTGTGTCTCTCGCTCCGGGGGGGCTGCCCAGACATCTCAAGTCTCCGCCACCCCTGCACGTCCAACAACCTCCACCCCTGCACCTTTTGGGGCTCCCGGCCTCCTCCCTGTCATGGCCTCCCCCTGCCCCACCCAGACGCAGCTGGGCAGGGGAGAGGTCAGACTCTACTCACCAACCCGGATTCCCAAAGAGGAAGTTCTCTGGGAATCTCCTGCTTTTAACCCCTGTGTGTTCTCAGACGCGTATCCAGATCCTCAGTGGCCACGCCACAGGCCAATTTTCAATTTGGCCACTGACTGGCCCAACCTAAACCTTTCCAGAAACACATTTCCGGGCCAAACCACGACAATGTGGCCATCACGACTGCCAGCACCAGAGAGACTCAGAGCATCACAAATAATGACACCAGCACAGATTCGGCTGAGTACTAAGAAGACTCTGAGGCTGTAATGAATCCCAGTGATCACAGGGCAAAGGCTGATTTGGCAGTGACTCAGGATGTGGCCATCACCACTGCCAACACCGGAGAGACTCAGGGAATCCCAAATACTGACATGATTCCCACTCCCACTGTGATTTGTACTCCCACTAAGGATTTCTTCCAGGAGAGTGCTGTTCCATCTCTACAACAGGTAAGCAGCCTGGGGCTCAGCCAAGCACTACGCTTGGAGCATGCCATGGAACACCCCTGACTTCCCTGTCCTTTCTTCTGCAGATATTCCCAAAGTTTCTCCACATTCAATGCAGAAAGACCAGCACCGCAGCAGCTGAGGGCCCAGCTGAGCCTGACTCGGGGCTGACCCAGCTCCAGGCAGAGCCTGATGTCAGCCCGCATTTGGCTGAGCACTAAGACGACTCTGACAACTCAGTGACTGAAATCTGGGTGAAGGCTCTTCTCATGTCAAGGATCGAGGACATGACAATCACAAACACTGACCACAGAGAGACTCAGAGCATCGAAAATTCTGACACCAGCACAGATTCAGCTGAGTACTCAGAAGACTCTGAGACTGCAATGAATCCCAGGGATCACAGGGCAAAGGCTGACGATGCAGTGAATGAGGATGTGGCCATCACCACTGCCAACACCGGAGAGACTCAGGGAATCCCAAATAGTGACACGATTCCCACTCCCACTGTGATTTGTACTCCTACTAAGGATTTTTTCCAGGAGAGTGCTGTTCCATCTCTACAACAGGTAAGCAGCCTTGGTCTCAGCCAAGCACTACGCTTGGAGCATGCCATGGAACACCCCTGACTTCCCTGTCCTTTCTTCTGCAGATATTCCCAAAGTTTCTGCGCAGTCGACATAGAAAGCCCAGCAACACAGCAGCTGAGGACCCAGCTGAGCCTGACTCGGGGCTGAGCCAGCTCCAGGCAGAGCCTGATGTCAGCCTGGATTTGGCTGAGCTCTCAGAAGACTCTGAAACGTCAGTGACTGAAATCTGGGTGAAGGCTCTTCTCACGTCAATGACTGAGGATGTGACATCACAAACACTGACCATGGAGAGACTCAGAGCATCACAAATTCTGACACCAGCACAGATTTGGCTGAGTACTAAGAAGACTCTGAGGCTGCAATGAATCCCAGAGATCACAGGGCAAAGGCTGACTTGGCAGTGACTGAGGATGTGGCCATCACCACTGCCAACACCGGAGAGACTCAGGGAATCCCAAATAGTGACACGATTCCCACTCCCACTGTGATTTAGGCTCCCACTAAGGACTTTTTCCAGGAGAGTGCTGTTCCGTCGCAGCAACAGGTAAGCAGCCTGGGGCTCAGCCAAGCACTACGCTTGGAGCATGCCATGGAACACCCCTGACTTCCCTGTCCTTTCTTCTGCAGATTTTCCCAAAGTTTCTGCGCATTCAGTGCAGAAAGACCAGCACCGCAGCAGCTGAGGACCCAGCTGAGCCTGACTCGGGGCTGAGCCAGCTCCAGGCAGAGCCTGATGTCAGCAAGGATTTGGCTGAGCTCTCAGAAGACTCTGAGACCTCAGTGACTGAAATCTGGGTGTAGGCTCTTCTCACGTCAATGACTGAGGATGTGACCATCACAAACACCGACCATGGAGAGACTCAGGGCACTGCAAATACTGACACCAGCACAGATTTGGCTGAGTGCACTGAAGACTCTGAGGCTGTGATGAACCCCAGGGATCATGGGGCAAAGGCTGACAAGGGAGTGACTGAGGATGTGGCCATCACCACTGCCAACACCAGAGAGACTCAGGAAATCCCAAATACTGACACCATGCCCACTCCCCCTGTGATTTGTACTCCCACTAAGGATTTTTTCCAGGAGAGTGCTGTTTGCACACAGGAACAGGTAAGCAGCCTTGGTCTCAGCCAAGCACTACGCTTGGAGCATGCCATGGAACACACCTGAGTTCCCTGTCCTTTCTTCTGCAGATTTTCCCAAAGTTTCTGCGCAGTCGACGCAGGAA
Source organism: Passer domesticus (assembly GCF_036417665.1). NCBI lineage: Eukaryota > Metazoa > Chordata > Aves > Passeriformes > Passeridae > Passer > Passer domesticus. Next base: position 4,733,966 of record NC_087503.1, on the reverse strand, counting down.
GTCCAGCACCACAGCAGCTGAGGGCCCAGCTGAGCCTGACTCGGGACTGACCCAGCTCCAGGCAGAGCCTGATGTCAGCCTGGATTTGGCTGAGCACTCAGACAACTCTGACAACTCAGTGACTGAAATCTGGGTGAAGGCTCTTCTCACGTCAATGACTGAGGATGTGACATCACAAACACTGACCATGGAGAGACTCAGAGCATCACAAATTCTGACACCAGCACAGATTTGGCTGAGTACTAACAAGACTCTGAGACTGCAATGAATCCCAGAGATCACAGGGCAAAGGCTGATTTGGCAGTGACTCAGGATGTGGCCATCACCACTGCCAACACCGGAGAGACTCAGGGAATCCCAAATAGTGACACGATTCCCACTCCCACTGTGATTTGTACTCTCGCTAAGGATTTTTTCCAGGAGAGTGCTGTTCCATCTCAACAACAGGTAAGCAGCCTGGGGCTCAGCCAAGCACTACGCTTGGAGCATGCCATGGAACACCCCTGACTTCCCTGTCCTTTGCTCTGCAGATATTCCCAAAGTTTCTGCGCAGTTGACATAGAAAGCCCAGCAACACAGCAGCTGAAGGCCCAGCTGAGCCTGACTCGGGGCTGAGCCAGCTCCAGGCAGAGCCTGATGTCAGCCTGGATTTGGCTGAGCTCTCAGAAGACTCTGAAACCTCAGTGACTGAAATCTGGGTGAAGGCTCTTTTCATGTCAAGGATCGAGGACATGACAATCACAAACACTGACCACGGAGAGCCTCAGAGCATCGAAAATTCTGACAACAGCACAGATTCAGCTGAGTACTCAGAAGACTCTGAGGCTGCAATGAATCCCAGGGATCACGTGGCAAAGGCTGACGATGCAGTGACTGAGGATGTGGCCATCACCACTGCCAACACCAGAGAGACTCAGGAAATCCCAAATACTGACACCATGCCCACTCCCCCTGTGATTTGTACTCTCGCTAAGGATTTCTTCCAGGAGAGTGCTGTTTGCACACAGGAACAGGTAAGCAGCCTTGGTCTCAGCCAAGCACTACGCTTGGAGCATGCCATGGAACACCCCTGACTTCCCTGTCCTTTCTTCTGCAGATATTCCCAAAGTTTCTCCACATTCAATGCAGAAAGACCAGCAACACAGCAGCTGAGGGCCCAGCTGAGCCTGACTCGGGGCTGACCCAGCTCCTGGCAGAGTCTGATATCGGCCCGGATTTGGCTGAGCACTCAGACGACTCTGACAACTCAGTGACTGAAATCTGGGTGAAGGCTCTTCTCATGTCAAGGATCGAGGACATGACAATCACAAACACTGACCACAGAGAGACTCAGAGCATCACAAATAATGACACCAGCACAGATTCAGCTGAGTAGTCAGAAGACTCTGAGGCTGCAATGAATCCCAGAGATCACAGGGCAAAGGCTGATTTGGCAGTGAATGAGGATGTGGCCATCACCACTACCAGCACCGGAGAGACTCAGGGAATCCCAAATAGTGACACGATTCCCACTCCCACTGTGATTTGTGCTCCCACTAAGGATTTTTTCCAGGAGAGTTCTGTTCCATCTCAACAACAGGCAAGAAGCCTTGGTCTCAGCCAAGCACTATGCTTGGAGCATGCCATGGAACACCCCTGACTTCCCTGTCCTTTGCTCTGCAGATATTCCCAAAGTTTCTGCCCAGTCGACGCAGGAAGTCCAGCACCACAGCAGCTGCGGGCCCAGCTGAGCCTGACTCGGGGCTGACCCAGCTCTAGGTCTTGTTTCCTTTTTCCTCTTGGCAGAGAAATTCGCCAGTCATCCATACACTTTTGTTGTGGGATTGCATTCTACCTGCTCAGCCTGCTCAGCAAAGAGATGCCGTACTGGGATTTCCCTGCTCTGGCGTTCATTGTGGAGGTGAGCCTGAAGGCCAGCACTGCCTCGCTGAGCTGCCTCCCAGCTCTCTGCCCTCTCGTAGCCGCAGCTGCCTGGGACAGTGCCCGTGGCCTGTGCTGCTGCCTGGGCCCAGCCCTGTGCGGTTCCGGGCTCCTGCTGGCCGGGTGCCCTGTCCCTGCCCTGTGCCTTTCAGGTCCTCGAGTGCCTGGACTTGAGGGAATGCCGTGACAGCGTTCTGGAGATCATGACAAAGAACCTGCAGAGCGAGGACGGGGAGAGGCGTCACTTGGCACTCCGAGGCCTCGTGGTGCTGGGCAAGAATCCCTTGATGGTGAGAAGGGGGCAGTGGCTGAAGCCCTGCCGGCAGCGTGGGGCTGGAAAACGCTGTCACTTGGGCTTGGCTGGGCTTTGGCCCTGGGGCAGCTGCTCCCAGCTCTCCTGCCTCCCGCTTCAGCTGCCCGAGTGCTTCGGGATGGCCTTTGGCCTCTAGGCCCTGCTGCAGCAGGATGGCATTTCACAAACTTTTGTTCCACACAGGCTGAAAAAATGTGGAGCCTGACTGAAAGTCTTGTGGAGCTCCTGGAAGAAAATGATAGTGATGTGATCAGGATGACTGTTCTTCTATTCAGATATTTATTCCTGGATAATGGTACCCCAATACCCAGCTCCCTCGCCCTGCAGCTGGCTGAGGCACTCCTGCCACTCTTTGACCGTGTAAGGCTCTGTGCCCACAGCCACGGCCACTGGCTGCTGCCCGGGCACTTGGTCCCCTGTGGAGATGCAGGCCTGTGCCCTGCTGGGCCCGAAGCAGCTGATGCTGAGCTCTTTTGTTCTTGCTTTCCTACAGGATGATAGCCAGGTGCAGCTGAGCTCCATGATGGTCTTTCAAGAGATCCTGGAGTTATTAACGGAAGATGGAAAAAATGCTCTGAAGTCACCCGTGCACCACAGCCTGCTGCCACTCTACTTCCACTGCCATGATGAGAATCAGATTGTTGCTGAGGTGAGGACTTCTGGTTGGCTGCTGTCTCCCTGGGAGGGGGCTGGGCTGCCTCCTGTCCTGGCGCCTTGCAGGCTGCAGCCTCCCCCAGGCTGTGGCACTGGGATGCTCCTGTGCCCTGGGCTGTGGGGCCATCTCCACGTTTCTGCTGCTCTCCAGTGTTCTCGGGAAACGCTGCTTTGTGCAGCCAAGTTCCTGAAGAGGAGGGACATCAAAAAGCTGGTGAAGGAGGAAAAACTGTGGAAGTTCAGCAAGTGCCTGGTAAGGATGACCGAGAATCCCCAGCCTCAGCCTGGAGAAGGCCCCTGAGTGCAGTGCTCAGTGTGCGGGGCTGGCAGCTGTGCCCCTGCCCGCTGCTGCACCCAGAGGCTGAGCGGGCTCTTCTCCAGGCTGCTGTGGGCCCGAGCCGGGTGCCCATGGAGCCCCGGCGCGGCGGGGCTGCGGGGCGGCCCCGCGGCTCCCCGGGCAGCAGCCGGCCCTCTGCCCCCTGCGGAGCCCGGCGCCAGCGGCTGCTGGCCGCGCCTCAGGGCTGTGCGGGCAGGGGAGGCCGGGCTGGGCGCAGGGAGCGCCCGCCACAGGGGCTGAGCCCGCGCCGAGCCTTCCCTGCTGCCGCTCTCTGCAGCTGGCAGAGGACACGAGCCGAGCGGCCGAGCAGCTGCGCCGGGCCCTGCGCTACCTGGAGAGCCCCCAGGAGCCCCTGCGAGAGGCGGCCGTCAGGTTCATGGGTGAGCCCCGAGGCCGGGCTCCCTCCCCGGCCCGCCGCAGCTCGGCCCCAGCCCCGCCCGCTGCCCCGGCAGCGCCATCCGGGCCCGGCGCCGTGGAGCCCCGCCTGGCCCGGCCGCTGCTGCCGCCCTCTGGCAGCCGTGCCTTTGGGCGGCAGCGTGCGGCAAGGGCCCGGGCTGAGCCCTGCCGGGCCAGCAGGGCGTGTGGCCGCAGCGCTGGCAGCGCCGCTGGCAGGGAGCTGTGCCGCTGCCGCCGTGACAGGCTCTGCCTTCACAGGGATGGCCGGGCGGCACCTCAGGGGGCAGCCAGGAGAGCTCCTGATGATCTGCAGTGGTGAGTGATGGCAGCGGGCTGACAGCAGGAGTTGGCGGGTGAAGCCCTGCCCCGGCTGTGGAGGGCTCTGCTCCCTGTGCGGACAAAGGCTGGTCTGGGCAGAGCACACACAGATTTCAGGGCCATGTGGACAATCCGTAGCCAGCAGCTTCAGGCTGATATCCTTGGTCCCTGCTCCCTCCTGGCCATGGCAAGAGCCGGCCGGGATGGCCCTGGCAGGGGGCTCTGCTCGCATCCCTGCAGGTCCAGGTTCTGACCATGGCTCTGTTCCTTTCTCTTGCAGCCCTTTAAGACAGGGCAAATGACATCAGCCTTGCCGTCGGAAGCCTGGCAATTGAAACATTATGCATTGTCAGGTCAGCAGAGCGGGCTCCAATCTCCAGGTTCCAGAGGCTGCGCAGGGTGTGGAAGGCTCGGCCACGTCTGTCGCGTCTCTGCAGGCTGAGCTGCTGGAGCTCTGAGGAGAACTAATCCCAGAGTCTCTTTTTGCTGAGACCCCCTGAGTAATGGGGAATTTTTTTTCTTCAATTTTTTTTTCTTTCTCCTTTTTGTTCGCTTTTATTATATAAATATAGAATGCGTTATAATACACAGACTCCAGCATCTTTCTTTTGCTGCCCTGCATCCACAGGGCATAGATGAGGAGGGGGAAAATGGTGCTTGCACTCAGCCAGCTTCCCAGGCGTGCAGTGCTGCAGGGACAATGGCCAGAAGCCCCTTGGCCTGTGGTGGTTCTGCTGAAGCCTTTGTGCTGCCGGCAGAGCGGGTGGGCAGGGCCGGAGCTGCAGGGATCCCTGCTGGAGCGGTGCCTGGAGATGGCCACAAGGCCTGTGGCAGGCAGGAAGCGCCATCCGTGTCCTCCTGGCCGTGTGCTGCTGGCTGCATTGCTGAGGGCTCCCAGGTGCCTCTGGCTGGGGCTCCTCTGGAGCTCCTGTGGGGCTGCGGCGCTGCTGCCGGGCAGCTTGGCCGGGCTGGGGGAGAGCCTGAGGGGCTGGGGCACTGGGAAGCCCTGAGCAATTGGGTGTCAGAGGCCACGAGCAGCCCCCTGGCAGCCGCCTTGTTCCTGACAGCCGGCTGCTCTGGTGCTTCCTCAGTGGGCGCTTGGAGGGAACCCCTGGCATCAGGTGTGGAACCTGGTCCCGGCCTTTCAGGGCTGTGAGGCCAGGAGTTGTGGGGCTGGGCGTGTGCCCTCCCTGTGCTCAAGACTGGAGCCCGCGGCCCCTCAGCCTTAGGCACTGAGCTCCAGTGCCTGCTAGCCGAGTCTTGTTCCTGTTGCCGTGGGGGAGGCCGAGCTCTCTGGCTTTAGGCAGGATTGAGCCAGAAGAGCAGCAGCTCTGAGCTCTGAGCACAGAGGGGCTGAAGAAAGGCAAATAGAACAATTTTGGTGCCGACACCCATGAAGGCTCTCCAAGTCCGGGGGAGATGGATAGCCCTCAGGAAAGGAGCTCCCCACCACCAGACTTTTAAGTGGTCCCGAGACTTGACCAGTCTCCCTTGGAAAAGAGAGCCTTAATTACAATGATGCATAAGCAAATTAGTTATTATGATCCGCGTAAAAGAGGCTCCCATCAGAGTGGAGGCTTGTAGGAGAAAGGGAGTACCCATATAAAACTTCTTTGTGCACCAAGACCCTCGTGAGAAAAGGAGGCTGTGAGTATCACGAGGTTTTGGGTCTGGGGGGCTGCTGTGTGCATGTGTGAGTGTGTGTGGAGTATCTGAGACGGGGGCTGGGCAGCCTTGGACCCCCAAAGTGAGTGGGAGCTGCCGGCACTGCGTTTCCGAGATCTCCGCCAGGAGACCGGCCGAGAAAGGAAGAAAGCAAGAAGAAGTGAACAAGGGAGGCTCTGGGAGGGATTGACCAAGGAAGGAAGGGAGTCCCTGGTCCAAGAACCCGTGGGAAGGTCCTTGAGCAGGAGAGAGTGACTCAGTAAGGAGACTAAGAAGAGGAGTGATTGAATTAGTTCAATTTTCTTTGAACAGTTGATGGGTAGCAGTTTAGTATGTGATTAAATAGTGAGAAGAGTTAGCCAGAAAAGTGTAAAATAAATGAAGAAAGGAAGGTAGAAATAGATTGAGAAAGAAGGAGAAAATTAAAAAAGAGAAGTGGAAATAGATTGAGAAAGAGAGAAAAATAAATAGGTGTAGAACAAGTAGTTTGAGAAGGTAGTGTGACAGAGGAATAAGTGAGGCAGTGGAACCACAGGGTGAGTGTGAGAAACCAACATTCTCCCGGTACTGGAGTGTGTTGCCACAAGGGATAAGTCAGGGAAAAAGTAAGTGCCTAAACTCAGGGGCTGCGGATTGTGTGAAAAATTCACAGGAATTTGGAGGATCTGAGGACCGTGAAGGAAGCTCTCAAGAAGAGAGCATTCCTCAAGACAGCCGCTGGGGATGATGATACAGTTTTAGGATGAATGAGAATCCCAAAGGGGAAAAGTAAGCAAAAAATGATTAAGTATTGTATGTTTGAATAGACAAAGGAAATGATCCAGAAAAGTAATTTCTATTGGCCTAAGTTTGGATCATTTGAGGATTGGATTTGCCAGGCTCTAAATATATATGTGAATTCCAAAGAGCCTGTTAATCAGGAAGAGAGTGAGTATGCTGCCTTACAGATCCCTGAGGGGAGAAGTGGGTTTGTTGTTCAGAAGCAAGAAGGTCAGGGTTACCTGTTGTATCCTTTATTAAGCAAAGAGCAAGTGGTCAAAAGGAACAGGCAGGAGCCGTGAGACCCATTGAATCATCTCCCACCCCCCTATGGACAACCTAAGCAGCTAGCTCAGCCTCAAGTCCCTGAGGGTCCCCCTGTGAATCCAAAGGCACCTCTTATTCAAGAGGAACCAGTGGCACACAGCACCAGAGGCAGGGGGAGACACGGGGTGGAGAATGATGGAGATGAGGGGGAAGAAAGGGAAAATCGATTATTACCCACTTAGAGGCGTTCCAATGGCAAATGCAGGACAGGGACCACCTATTAGTTATGTGACTGCTCCCCTAAATACAGGGGATGTCAGGGAGTCTAAGAAGGAGATGGGCGAGCTGATAGAGGACCCTGTTGGAGTGGCAGAATAGTTGGATGAGTCTTTGGCACCAAACACATATACCTGGGTGGAGTTGCAGTCTATCCTAGGAATTTTGTTTACCAGAGAAGAAAGAGAGATGATCTGACAGGCAGGGATGCGGATTTGGGACAGACAACATCAGGGACCAGAGCGGGGTGATCAGAAATGGCCTGTGCAGGATCCAAACTGGAATAATCAGGATGCATGGCATAGGCAGAATATGAATGATCTTCGGTGGATAATTATTCGAGGAATTTGGGAGGCAGTGCCCAGGGGGCAAAATATGGGAAAAGCTTTGAGTGAGCATCAAAGAAAGGATGAGTCCCCGGCAGCATGGTTAGAGAGATGAAAGGAGGACTTGCAATTATATTCAGGTATAGATGCTGATTCTGCAGCTGGGCAGGTTCTTTTGAAACCTCGGTTTGTGGTGAAATCTTGGGGAGACATCAGGAAGAAGCTGGAGAAACGAGAAGATTGGCAGGACAGGGGGCTTCAGGAGTTCCTGAGAGAAGCACAGAAGGTGTATGTAAAGAGAGATGAGGAGAAGCAGAGGGCAGATGCAAGAATCTTGATGGCAGCAGTTAAAGAAATGCAGGCAGCTTTGAATAGAGAAAAACCCTCAGGAAAGAACAAACAGCAGACGTCAGGTCCTATTTTTAGAAACTCAGGACCGACGTGCTTTTCTTGCCATCTGAAGGGACACTCCCAAAATTCATGCCCTACCTTTAAGGGTACAGGACCCACCTGTTTTTATTGTCATAAAAAGGGACACCTACAAAAAAGTTGTAGGAGAAAGCAGCAAGGTGAGAAAATTTTTCAGGAAGATTAGGGTGGTCAGGGGCTCTATTTAATGAAGAGCCACCAGAAGAGCCCTTGATAAAGTTAAAAATAGGTCCCCATAGTGAAGAAATTATATTTTTAGTGGACATGGGAACTTCTAGGTCAAGAGTAAGGAAATTACCACAGGGATGTGAGATAAGTCGGGAGAAAATTCCAGTAATTGGATTTTAAAAAGTGGCTTTTCCTGTAATTAAAGGGGTGCAAATTGAGACAGATGACAGATTTGGAGTGAGTGACTTATTGTTGCTACCAGAGGCTGAGAATAATTTGTTGGGCAGAGATTTAATAATAGCCTTGGAATACAGATAAAACCCTGTGAAGGGAAACTTAAAATATATTCTTTATCTGAAGAGGATGATCTGGAAATTAATAATACCTTTTGGCATTCAGGTGAGGTAGGGAGGTTGAACATTCCACCCATCAAAGTTAAAATACAAAATCCAGAAATACCAATCCGAGTGAGGCAATATTCAATATTACTAGAGGGGCGGAGGTGACTAAAAACAGTAATTGAAAATTTAATATAGCAAGGAATATTAGAACCTTGCATGCCACCCCATAATACTCCCATTTTACGGGTAAAGAAATCTGACGGGAGCTACAGACTATTTCAAGATTTAAGGGCAATAAATCAAAGAACTGTTCCTCATTTTCCCATAGTAGCTAACCCATATCCTTTGTTGAGTCAATTGCCCCCTAATTACACCTGGTACGGTGTAGTGGATTTGAAAGATGCCTTTTGGACTTGCCCTTTGGATAAGGGCAGTAGAGATTATTTTGCCTTTGAGTGGGAAGATCCGGATACAGGTAGAAGGGAACAGCTTAGGTGGACGGTGCTACTGCAAGGTTTCACGGAGTCACCCAATCTTTGTGGGAGAACATTAGAAAATCTCTTGAAATCTTTTGAGTTGCCCAAAGGAATCAAGTTGTTACAGTATGTGAATGATTTGTTATGGGCAGGGGAAACTGAGGAGAAAACTAGGAGGAGTACTATTGATTTGCTGAATTTTTTAGGTGAGAATGGTCTAAAAATATCCAGATCCAGATTACAGTTTGTGGAGTCAGATGTCAGCATTTAGGTCATTGGATCAGGAAGGGAAAGAAACAGCTGGACTCTGAAAGAGTTTCAGGAATATTAAACATGGGATCCCCAAAATCAAAAAGAGATATAAGATAGTTTTTAGGTCCTTTGGATTATTGTAGACAGTGGATTGAAGGACTTTTTTTTTAGTGGAAAAGTGAAATTTTTCTATGAAAAATTGTCTACAAACCATTTTAAGTGGACTAGGGAGGATGAGAAAAAATTGGAATAGGTTAAAGAACTTCCGTTGCAGGCTCCTGTATTAAGTCTTCCTGATCTGGGAAAACCCTTTCAGTCATTTGTAAATACAGCCAAGCAGACAGCCTATGGAGTGCTGACTCAGGACTGGGCAGGAAGTCAGAAACCAGAGGGGTATTATTCAAAACTCTTAGATCCACTTAGTAAAGGCTGGCCAAGGTGTTTACAGGCTTTGGCAGCGACTGCGTTGCTAGTGGAAGAGGCCCAGAAAGTAACCTTTGGGGTGCCTTTGGAAGTATATACCCCTCATAATCTTAGGGGAATATTAGCACAAAAAGCTGAGAAATGGCTAACAGATAGCCGAATACTGAAATATGAGGCTATCGTGACTACCTCCCCTGAATTTGAATTGAAGTTGACACAAGTCCAGAGCCCTGCTCAATTTCTTTATGGGGATCCAGGGGAACAGCTGGTACATGATTTCATAGAGATTATAGAGTTACAAACAAAAATAAGTCCAGATTCGGGAGAGCAGGAGTTACAAAGGTGGGGAGAAGTTATTTATAGATGGGTTGTCTCAGGGAGTGAGTGGGAAAGGAAAATCAGGTTATGCTATAATCCGTGGGGAAGAGCTTGAGGTAAAGCAGTCTAGTCTCCTTAGTCCATCCTGCTCAGCACAAGCTTGTGACCTGTATGCATTACTCTGTGCATTATTTATACTAAAAGAGAGAGAAGGGACTATTTATACGGATTCCAGATATGCTTTTAGTGTAGTACATACTTTTGGAAAAATTTGGAAAGAAAGGGGACTTAGAAACCCTCAAGGAAAAGGGTTAGTACACAAGGGATTGATAGTTCAGACACGTGAAACATTAAAGGGTCTGAAGAGAATAGCAGTGGTTCACGTAAAGGGGCACCAGAGAAGGAGGGATATTAGAGCCTGTCTCCCTTTGGCTTTATTAAATATCAGAACTAACCCATTCTGAGACCAGGATTTCACCATATGAAATGTTATATGGAATGCCCTATCCTCAGGGTATGACAGTGGACCCCTCGTTAGTTGGGGATAAATCCATCCAGGGATATATAACAACTATTGCAAACAATTTAAAGGAGTTAAGAGAAAAAGGGGTTTTAGCTCAAACAACTCCCCTGGATTTTCCAATCCATTCTATTTGACCAGGACATTATGTATTAATTAAGTGCTGGAGGGGAGAAAGCCTGGAGCCGCGGTGGGAGGGAGCATTTTTAGTTCTCCTGACCACGGAAACTGCAGTTCGAGCAGCAGAAAGGGCTTGGACACATGCTTCATGAGTGAAAGGCCCAATACCTGATTGGAAAATTGTCTCAACACCAGGAGATTTAAAAGTAAAATTAAGAAGCATTTGAAATTAGGCAGACCTTTTCTTACAGAAAACTGGAGTAAGAGTGTAATTTATGACATAGTAACAAGAGTAATGTGAGGATATGGTAGGATTTAAGTTGATTTTTTTATTAATCCTGATTTATGAAGAAGGAACTAGGCATTCTGGAGTGGCTGCCAACCACAATTCCCTTGAACCCAGAGGTGGAAGAACACCGATGGAAAAGAATAAGACACCTTCTTAGTCAGTGGGAATGGCCTGAAAGGGGGGGAGTGGTGGGGCAGATTGGGTGGCCAGCTGATCCAGTTGACACCCCCTCTCTTGTGGCCATGGCCAGAGCTGGGTGGGATGGCCCTGGCAGAAAGGTCTCCTAGGATTCCCACAGATCCAGGCTCTGACTGTGGCTCTGTTCCTCTCCCTTCCAGCCCTTCAAGCCCTGAGGAGAGATGACAGCCCTTCCCAGACAAACATAGTAATTCAACAGATAGTCAGTGGGAGAGCTGCAGAACTGGCTCAGAAGAACCAGTGTTTGTAGAAGACCTGCAAATGCCATGGAAGATGAGACTGCCTTGAGACCAGAAGAGACCAGCTGGAGCTCCAGGCACAGCTCGTGATTGGCACAGCTGAGCCTGAGGGAAACTTGCATGGCTTCAGCCCTCTCCCTGCTTATAGATAGCTCCCTCCCTCCAGCCCTCAGACTCTGCCCATCCCTTCTTTTTCCCTCCATTCTCCCTCCCTTTTCACGGCTCTTTCCCTCTAGTCCTCAGATCCAGCCCTTCCCCTTTTCCCCCTCCCAGCTCATTCCTTTGCTTCGCCTTCCATTAATAAACAGTTTGGCTTCTTCACTTTGCCTGCATCCCTGTGGAGCTGCAGCAGAACAAATCCGGGGCCCTGGGACACACAGGCCCCTGCTGCCGCTCTCTGCCACGCCGTGTTTTGTGCACAGAGCCAGAGGAACGAGGGCAGCTCAGGCTGGCACGGTCCCTGTGCTGAAGGTGCAGTTCCACAACACTGTGCAGGTACAGATCCTGCTGAGCACACAGAAGGCCAGCAGTGGCACAAAGAGCCCGTGTGTCAGGAGCCAAGTCGTGTCTAGAGGCCCAGCCACATTTGATCCGCTGTTGAGCACGTCAGCAAGATAATGAAGAACAGACAGTGAAGGAAACCTTATGGTTGAACTGGTGGGAATGTGACCCTTGAGAGAAACAATGGATTGGTCAGTTGATGGGAAGTTAACCTGTGAAGGAGGAACAGCACACAGTGGAGCTGTGGTTGGCATGGAGGTGGTATCAGAAGCCATTGCGGCCTCATCTGATGCACTGGCCAAGCGTGAGATGACGTCCTAAGTAGAAAAACTGCAGAGGAGGAGATGTCAGGCCTGTTTCTGGTGTGGAGGGATGAAAATGACAAAGTGCACGCCCTGTTGATGCAGGGGATGCCCTGAAGGTGGGTGGCCTGCCTGCCCCTCCCACTGCAGCACCACGCTGAGATACCCTGAGAGCTGCCCAGTGCTCCTTGCTCCTCTCTGCTGACACGTGAGCCTTTGTCTGGGTTCGGGGTGGCCCTGGCTGTGTGAGGGGGGCTACGTGGGCACGAGACAGCCGGTCCTGTCCCGCTGGGTCCCAGCAGTGCCTGGCAGCTGTCCTGAATCCACGTCAGGATGCTGGCCAAGAGCGGCCCTGGAAGCTGAGGCACAGGTCAGGGCCCATGGTGTTCCCTCAGGATACAGCAGTCCCGAGGGGTCTCCCTCATTCAAAGAAATCTGCAGACAAATGCATTGTCCACCAAAAGCCCTTTTATTGAGCTGACGGGAGGGCAGGGGTCTGCACCCCACCAAAATGTTTTTTCTGCCATGTATAGATTTCAGTCAGTTGATGTAGGAATTGTATCAAAAATACCATCCATCTTTACCCTGCTGAGGTGATTGCATAGGCAGGGGGTTAGAAATACATTCTGTCAGATTCCTGTACTTGAAGCTGATGTCCAGGTGCTGGCCAGAGCTGTCTCCATGCCCTAAAGCAGCAATTCTTCCTCATGCCTTCCCTGCCCAAGGCTCATTCCCTACTTGCCCTTCCTTCTTCTGGTAGAATGTGTCTAAAGCTTTTTTCAAGTCCCTCTCCTGTCAAGTTAGGCCCCCCAGGTTTTTCTTATGCTAACTGCTGCTAAGTACTTACCTGTGTCTGTGCTAAGTACTTGTTTGCTTATGTGAATTGCTTGTGCTTGTGTCAAACAAAGGCCTTATTTCATCCTCCCATTCTCTTTATCCTGATGCAAATTCTTTTGCAAGATTCCCTCCACAGTCCACAGGACATATGTACTGTTATGCTGCTCTTTTAATTTTCTACCACATCCATAGGTTCATGATGGTTAAGAGGAGGGTTCATTTCTTTTTTTTTTTAATTAGAACTGGTTTGCTGAGGAAGGTAAAACTCGGAGGAGCTGTTGGTGATTGCAGATTTGTCCATCACAAGAAGACATCTGACTCATGATGTTCTCTTTATTTCTCTATTTTGGTGATGATTTTGGTAACTTCTTTGATACCAATTTCAGTGTCCATAAGGCTCTGTGAGATGCATTTTTGACTTCTGCCACTAGCCATTCTATATTAGGCTGGTACAGCATTTGTTTTAGAACATCAATGTTCCTTCCAGTTCGGAATTTTGGGTGCTTCATGATACACATCGTACGCATTCTGCATAATCTCAAGAGAAGTTATTGTGTGGTGCAGCTGAAGTCACATCCACTTTTGTTTGTGAATTACAAATAGAGAAGTCAGTACTATTAGCAGTTTCATTTAATGAATCTGTTGTAATAGTTGTGCAAGCAGATCTCACCCAGGCACATCCCCTTCCCACATAACATACCTGTGACTGTGCATGGGTTACTGGGCTCATTTCACAAATACAAGGGCTGCCCTCAGTGTGCAGACACCGATCCTCTCTGTCAAGCCCTGCATTTTTGCACACAAAATTCAGTGCATCCCTTGGCACACATGCTTTGATACTAAGAATTTGCCACTTTCCAGTTTTCTTGTTGAAAATGGCCCACACATTATGCTGAATGGGACTGAGAGTTACATGAGTTCTTATAGCTCCAAGGGCCAAAATTGGAATTACACAGTATTTTGTTGCATTCTTAATGGTTAATGTAAAAGACTGCAGGGTTCTGTTCATTCTATGTGAAACGGACCAATTGCCACCAAGTGTGGAAGTCTTTTTCAAATTCCTTTGTGGTTTCATTATTAGGCACGATTTAGTTAATTCTCATGGCAATTTCCCCAGCTCTCCTTTTTCTATGTTTTCCTGAGATTACAAACGGTAGCCACAGCTGAGCTTGTATACATTGGAATGCTAAAGAAATGTTACCCTGTAGTTTTCCCATAAAGCCAACGACTGCTGGAAACAATCCTGCTGTGCATTGTTGGCCAGGGTGGTTAATAGGTTAGCTGCCAGGCTGTGGGTTTGGGCAAGTGTTAGCAGGGCTGATCTGAGAGGATTTTGTGTCTGTCCAATATAAAAACTCACAATGCTTCATTTATTGGCTAAGACTTCTTGATCAATAGAATTTCATATTCCCAGTTCAGACCCAAACCATCCCCTTAAGCCTTTTTTAGACCTATGATTTGGTGAATGGGAATGTATCCATGTTTTCCAGACTTTTAGGCTTTGCTGTATGAATGGGTAGTATTGCTGTTTAATTTTGGATCTTTTAACCTCTATCTTTACATCCAGCTTTTTCAGAGAGTACTGTGGATCTAAAAGCAACAATTGTTCATTTGTTTTTTTTACCACAGAGTGAAAGACTATATTATTTCACGTATGGGTCCCGTACTATGCCATTGTTTGCTAATGTAAAGCTGTTTGTTTTAATTTTAAATGCCTATTATGTAACCCGTTCTGTTTCGCTCCTTGTCGAGTACCCAAGGCATGGTAACTGGTTTCTTCAGATACATTGCCTGCCTTTAGGCAAGCGTTTCAGAAACCTTCAGAAACCTTACACTGGCCCCTGGTAGTGTTACACAGGACACTTACTTTACTAAAGTTCCCACTACAAATGGCTGAGTATTCTGAGTACCTCAGCCCATAAGAGGATGTAGTTGTGCTGTCAGGATTCCATGCATATCTGGGTTGCCATCACACGGTCATGACATTGGGCATGATATACCCTAAAAGGATGATTGTGCTCCCGGCTTCCCCTCCAACTTGACTGGTTACTGTTTCTGATGGCCTGGAATATGCCAAGAATGAAATTCAATTCTCAAAAGCAAATCCTCTGTGAGACCTGTTCCACGTACTAAGCATACCAGCAGGATGGTTTATTATTCTAGTGGCACAAGAGCTGCCTGCTGGAAACAATATTTGTTGGGTCGCATTCCTGGCAGGCTCAATTCCTGTATCTCTGTGTGATGATGGTCCTCCCACCCCACCTGTGCCCCACAGAAGAAGGGAACTATCTTGTGCTAGGTTATAGTCTCCCCTTTTAATTTGCATAGCACAAAAATCCTGATAGGAATCACATGAGAATGGATTCACATGCTGCTTGTTAGAAAGGTCACGGATGCACATGGTCACTGCAGTAATCTCATCTAAAAGAGGTTTGTGAGTTTCAAATTTACACGCCATAGAGGTCCTGCTTTCAGGTGGGAAAAGAAAGGCCAGCATGGAGTCAGGTTTTCCTCAATCTTCAACTGCTCGGTCATTAATCCTTAAAATGGTGTAAAGTGTTTTTACCTTATTAATCCCCTTTAGCCAATTAGGTCCTGAATAGTTTTGAGTGCCCCATCTACCAGGACCTTGAAGGCCAAGGAGATCATGATGGTAGTGACAGTCATCTACTGTGCCTTGGATTCTAATCAGAAATATCGGGAAGATGATGATGGTGTGAAGTGCATCTTGGTTTCTTCTGTTCTTTCTGAGGTCCAGTTGTGGACTCCACTTGCCTTTTGCAGAAGTCTTTTAATTCTGGAATAGTGTAGCCAAGAGGTTAACGCTTCAAGCCTTAAAGGCTGTATAAGTGATTAAAAGTACTAATTAGAGTCCTTTCCATTTTGGGATAAGAGGCTTTCCCCCAGGGGATTTGACATATACCTGGTCCCCAGGCTGGATTTGTGGAGAGGAGCATCCTCTTGCTCCTCTGCTCAAAATGTGTTGATTTATTTGCTGCAGCTGTTGTGTTAGTGGCACAGCATGGTTCTGCAGATACCCCTCCCCAACTTGTACAGTATCTTCCCCTTCATAGTTATGCTTATATGGTCTTCTGTACAGTATTTCCAAGGGATTCAGATTTTCTTTTGTTCTTAGTCTCCTGGAATCCGTAATAAAGCCAAATGTAGGGCCTGGGGCCAAGGTATGTTGGCCCCTTGTCCAGTTTTGACTATTTGTTGTTTTAGCAGATAATTCATCTTTTCCTCTTGGCTGCTGGCCTGCGGCCAATACAGCATGTGTAGGTGCCAGTTGATTTGGAGATTATTACAAAGTTGCTGTGCAATATTTGCTAGGAAACGTGGCCCTCGATCAGAGGAGATGTCTAAAGGCACTCTGAACCAGGTCATTATGTTGTTTAACAAAATCTTGACAACTCCTTTGGCTTTATTTGTTTGGGTTGGGAATGCCTTAGGTCACGCTGAGAAGGTATCAGTGAAAGGTAAAAGGTATTTATAGCCCCCTTTTCTTGGCAATTCAGAAAACTCAACTTGCCAGTGCTGTCCAGGATGTTGTCCCTTGTCTACTGTGCCAAGGTCAACTCTAGTCCTATTTTGTGGATTGGTTCTGAGACATTATTTCACACCCTTGGCTTACCTGCTTTCCACTAGAGTACAGGTTGCATCTTACACTTGTCCTCATCAAATAATTATGTAAGGCATCCCCTTCCCACTGTATACAATTATGTTCATCTGTAATTAATTTTCACAATGCTCTTTCAGGTATAACTGTCTATCCCTGAGGAGTTGCAAAAAGAATATGTTTCCGTTCTGCTCATAAATTCCTTGCTAATTCTAGATCTTCCTGATTCTACGACATACATCATTGTCATATTCTTCCTTACCTTTGGGAATTAGTGCCCAAAACTCAGCATGGCTTTGTTCTGCTGCTCGTTTTGCAACCTGTTACCCCTTTTGGGGTCTGTTTCTCCTTTCTGATGTCCTTTGCAGTGCATAACTGCAACCACTTGAGGTACTAGTACTGCCTCCAGCAATTTTAGCATTTCTTCCAAATGCTTAATTTGCTTTCCTTGAGCTGTCAATAGTCCTTTTCTTTCCAAACTGCTTCATGGCACATATTACTCTGAAGGCATACTTGGAATCTGTTCATATATTGATCCTTTTTCATCCGGCTGGTCAGAAGGTACGGGTTCAAGTGATTATCTCTGCCTTCTGAGCTGACTTGCTCTGTGCTAATTGTATATCCTGATTTTCACTGATCTGCTCTTACAAAGACACTCCCATCTGTGTACTGAGATTCTGCTCCTGGATTTGGGGTTTCTTTAAGATCTGGGCAGCTGGAATAAAGTGACTTCATGGTTTTGATACAGCCATGCTACAAAGGTTCCTTGTCTGTCTGGTGAGTGACCACGAATGCTGCTGGATTAACTAGAGAAGAGATTAGTTTGGTAATACCACATTGTTCCACCAAAATTGCCTGATGTTTAAGCAATCTGGAGGGTGAAAGCCAACGCCCACCCTTTTGCTCAAGAATTGCCGCTACTGAATGTGAGATAAATACAATTATTTGTTGACCTAGAGTGAATTCTCAGGCTTCTTGGATGTTTGAAACAAGAGCAGCAACTGCTCACACTCAGGCTGTCCCCTACTCACTTCATCCAGTTGTTTTGAGAGTAGGCTATTGCTCTCTTCTATGGGCCAATTGTTTGAGCCGCTACAAGGACTACAATCTCTACACCCCCTACACAACAAACAAGGGATCAGAGGGTTACAAGGAGCATAGGGCATCAGTCACTTTGCTTTCCCTGCCACTCCCGTCATCAGAAAATGGAAATGCAGGTAGAGCTACTGCACTTGGTTCCTGTCAGACTGTAAGTCTCATTCGTGTCAGAGTCATTCTGGCCTTTCTCACCATCTACTTCTTCCTTGTCCCTCACCTGCCAAGCCCCTCTGGGTGACAATGCAAATGCAGTTCCACATATTCACACTCTTTCATACAACACAAAAGGGTACTTAGGGGCTTTCCCACAAACTAGAAAATTGTCTGAGCGCTTAAGTTGCTCTGAGCATCCAAAAGATATCATCCTGTTGCTGGAAAAAATTCCCAGCTAGGCTGCCAGGGACCTATGTCCACCAGAACCTCCTCAGAGTATTTTAAGTTCTCTAGACAATCAATTTCAATTTCCAATCTGCAAGACCATTGTCCTGGTTTGGGGCTTGTTTGGGACATAACCCCCAAAGGGGCTTCTCTACAAAAGCAGCTCCAATTGCCCCTCCCCCCTTCAACCGGTTCGGGAGAAAATATCTCCTTGGAGAAAAAGTGGAAAGAAACCTGTTTATTAAACAATAGGACCCAAACAATATTAAACAATAAAACTTCTCACTACTCCAAAAAAAAAAAAAAAAAAGGCAAACTCAGAACAGTCCCCTCCCCGGGTTGCAGCTCGGCTCACTCAGTCTCTGATCAGTCCCTGCGGTGCTGGAAACGCCGCGGCCCAGGCCCGGCCAGGGGGCCACAGGTGGAGCTGCCGGTGCTCTTCTGGGTGTTCAGTGCAGAGCAGGCTTGAACAGGTCCAAGAAAAAGGAAAAATCACAGTCCAGGGAACTTCTTTGCCTCAGCTAGCTAAAATTAACTAAAAGCAAAAAAAAAAAAAAAAAAAAAGGGAAAAAAGGAGCTCTGTCCGGCTGTCTGTCCATCCGCAGACAACACAGTCCAGGAGCAGGAATGTGGAGGAGTGAGAGCAGTCTGAAAACAAACTGCGCGCTTCTTCCCTCCCCTCTTCACTGTCTGGAAGAGAGTCTTACAGGAGTAAAACTTATTATTCAGTATAAACAGAACAAGACCACTGGGGATAAAAGCATCATATAGTCAACCCAGGACAACCATACAATGCTGTTTCCCTCTGAGACTGTGTCTCCACTTCTTGCATTCTTAGTGATGAACCTGAACGCACACTCAATTTTCTGACTACTTCTACTCCAATTAATAGCATTCCATGCCCAAAGGAAAAAAGGTAACAGTGTTGAGCACATTCCCTTCCTTATCTTCACATAAGCAAAGAATAAACGATGTTGCATTGACAGATTTAACACATGGACACACACATGATATTATACCAGACTTAATAAACTGTCTAAACCAGCTCCCAATCCAAATTCCAGCCACATTTAATCAATGCCAGTTAGCATACCACTCCTGAACTCTGGGACTCTAACCCACCAAGGGGACGCTCACCCCTGACCCGGGACCGTGTAGGTGGGACTCCCTGTGCCACCTGTGCAAGGCACCCATCAGACTTGAACCCACATGGTGTGAGTGAGCTGTGTAGGCGGGGGCCTCTGCGTATGACAAACGAGTGAGTATTGCTTTATACCACAGGTAACAAAGGAACAGAGAGAACAAATGCGAGCGGTTAGTGATAAAGAGTTTTTCCATATGACATACTTCACATCCTTGTCTGTCCCAGCATGGATCCAGGGTCTGTGGAGGCACCAGTTTCTTGCCTGTGGAATGTTCTTCCTCCCCCAAGAGGAAAGAGGCAGCTGGAGGAAGAGCTTGCCAGGCTGCTCTCCATCCTTTAGCAGAAGCCCTGGGTGAGTGGAGAAGTCCCAGCCAAGCGCAAATGTGCCAAGGGAACAGCCGTGCACAGGAAGGCTCGGTGGGAAGGATGCTCCAGGAACCATGGGCCTGGCAGCCTGAGCTTGCTCCCGGGAAAGGCCTTGGAGCAGATCCTCCTGAGTGCAATCCCACGGCACGTGCAGGGAACCAGGGGGTCTGCTGGAGGCTGGGAAAGCTCTGCGGAGGGACAGGGACAGCTGGGGGTGCTGGTGGGGTGTTGAGGGCTCCTGTGTGGGTGGTTTGGAGGGGTTGGTGTTGGGGGGCAGGTTGGGAAAGGAGTTGTCTGTAAGGTGAGAGGTCTTGGATGGAATTGGAGTCAGTTTGAAGGCAGCATCTGTGGTTTGGTGCAACACTGGTTATGGAGGGCAGAAAGGACAGCTGTGACTATTTCTGTTCATGGTCCTGATTCTCCTGCAGGGAAGAAGAGGGGAGAGCTGTACTTTATTGGCCAGTTAGATATCTCTACCAGGGGGACGATTGGCCCTTTTGCCATCTATTCATTTCATTGGGCTACTTTTGTAACACTGAGTGGACTTTCATTCTTTTAGAGCTTCTATTCCTTAAGTGAATGAGGATATTATCATCCATTCATTGAAAATCGTTTGAAAGCAAAGAATGGCCTTCTGTTTGCCTCTGTGTAGTGTTATGTTTGTAAAGTGACTCCCAATGCATGACATTAAGGCACATGAGATGCTGCTTTGAGATGGGAAGCCAATTTCCAACTGTCATGTTCTCAGTCGATTGCAATTGATTGGGGGAGTTTGCAACTTTTTGGAATTACTTGAGTTGAGAAATGCAAAGTAAAGCTTTCCTGAACTGAGGAGTCTTTAATGCCAGATTTTTCCGTGTTGTCATGGTAAAGATGCTTTTGTGCCGAAGGAAATTACTTCAATAAGAAAATAATTTCAGCATGTAGTAAGAGCTTCTGACAGCAAGTGGTGCAGCAGTGCTCCAGGTGCTGCTGCCAACAGCCTCTGCAGGGAGGAGCACAGCCCCCAGTGCACGTGGGCTTTGGCTCCCTGTGGCACACAAGCCCCCCGGGGCACAAGTCTCTGGGGCAGGAGAGGGGCAGCAGCGCTGCCAGGGCTCGGGGGGTGGCAGGTCTGCTTGGGTGGGCACTCTGCCACACCTGCTGATGGCAGCGCTGCCCGGGCCCCAGGGCTCAGAGCAGCACTGGTGCCCTGGCCCACACGTTCCCTGTGCCTGTCCCAGCCGCGGGTTTAGGATGGCCAGCAGCCGGGACGTGTCCCAAGGAGGCCGTGCCAGCTTCCGTGGAAGGCCCCGTGCCCTTGCCAGCGCGGCTGCCTTGGCAGCCCTGGGGGCTCCTTCTGCTGCCCTGAGCCTGCAGAGCAGGGCAGCGTTTGCTGATGGGCTGAGCCCTTCCTAAAGATCCTGTCGGGCTGCCTTAGACACTTGGGGCCAGGGATTCCTGCCAACCGGGGCCACTTTGGGTGGGCTGGGCAGGGCCCCAGGGCAGGTGGCAGTGTGTGCAAGGGCCCTTTGTGACACGCTGCAGCACAGTCACCGTGGCATGGAATGGAGGAGTGTGTCCTTTGTGACACCTGGTGACATAGGAGCTGGTGGTGACAAGAACACTCCACAGCGCTCGGAGCAGGTGACGGGACAGGACGGGACAGAGCGGTGCTGTGAGGAGCCCCCACACAGTGCACTCGTTCCTGTCTGACCTGGAGCTGTTCTGAGGTGTTGTTCCTGCAGCTGACCTCGAGGTCAGAGCAGAGGACCTGGTGACCTGTGGCCTTCCGGGGCTTCTGTTTGGCAGTGCCCTCGAGGGCAGAGCGTGGGACTTGGTGCCCCGGAGCTTTTCCAAGGCATCTGTCCTGCAACTAGCTCCAGTCACTGACATGGAGCAGAGACCCCCGAGAGTACCCAAGCTGCCCTGGGTGGAGGAGGAGGAAGAAGGCCCTGGAGCTGACCCAGGACAGGAGACAGAAGAGGTGGTGCCGTTCCATCCACCACAGGAGGGTGAGTGGCAGAGCTGGGCTGTAGGACTGGAGACTGCAGCCAGCTTGGCCCCATCCCGTCCCGTCCTATCCCATCCCATCCCATCCCATCCCATCCCATCCCATCCCATCCCATCCCATCCCATCCCATCCCATCCCATCCCATCCCATGGCATCCCATCCCATCCCATCCCATCCCATCCCATCCCATCCCATCCCATCCCATCCCATCCCATCCCATCCCATCCCATCCCATCCCCTTGGGACATGCCCATGGACAGGACGGAAGAGGGCCCAGGCAGACACCCCGCAGTGGCCGTGCTCCATCCCCCTGGGGCATCCCGGGGCTGTCCCTGCCTGGGGAGCGCAGGGCTGGGCTGTGTTCTCCGGCCTCTCCCGCAGCCCCTCAGCTCTGGCTGTGCTCGCTCTTTGCCAGATGCAGCCGTGGAGCGCACACAAGAGCAGCAATCCAGCCGTGGCCGCTTCCGCAGAACAGCGCAGGTACCTGCAGCCATGCCCACCTGGGCTGGACCTGCTGTCCCTGCTCGGCTGAGCACCGTGTGTGGAGCACTCCATGGAACATCCCTGGTTCTTGCCCTTCTCCTACAGCTCGTTTGCGAATTCATTAAGAGTGTTCGGCAGGAAGAGGCCAGGGCCATGGGCACTGGGCTCCGAGCACACTCAGAGGTCCTCAGACAGGAGACCAGTGCCACCCTGCTGCATTTGCTTGTGGAGAATGGTGTTTCCAGGCTAGATCAAGTAAGCAGCCTGTGGCCAGGCTTCCATTCCCCCATGAGTCACATGGCGACCCAAGCCACGTCAGCTGGTCCCTGTGAGCCTTTGAGGCCATGGCATTGCGGTGGGAATGGAAGCACTTCTCTGGGTGCACTGGGGACATTGCTCCCTCTGGCATCTTTCCAAGTCTTGCCATGCCTTCTCCAGGTGCACTACCACGCTGAGATGTCTCCCAGCTCTCTGCCCTCTCGTAGGTCCCACGTGGGACCTGTGCTGCTGCCTGGGCCCAGCCCTGTGTGGTTCCGGGCTCCTGCTGGCCGGGTGCCCTGTCACTGCCTCCTGCCTTTCAGGTCCTCGAGTGCCTGGACTTGAGGGAATGCAGAGACAGTGTTCTGGAGATCATGTTGAAGAACCTGCAGAGCAAATACAGGGAGAAGCGTCACTTTGCACTCCGAGGAGTCACAGTGGCAAGCAAGAATCCCTTGATGGTGAGAAGGGGGCAGTGGCTGAAGCCCTGCTGGCAGCGTGGGGCTGGAAAACGCTGTCACTTGGGCTTGGCTGAGCTTTGGGCCCTGGGGCAGCTGTTCCCAGCTCTCCTGCCTCCCGCTTCAGCTGCCCGAGTGCTTTGGGACAGGCTTTGGCCTCTAGGCCCTGCTGCAGCCGGGTGGCCTTTCACAAACTTGTGTTCCACACAGGCTGAAAAAATGTGGAGCCTGACTGAAAGTCTTGTGGAGCTCCTGGAGGAAAAAGACAGCGACGTGATCAGGATGACCATTCTTCTACTCAGATATTTATTTCTGGATAATGGTGCCCCAATACCCAGCTCCCTCGCCCTGCAGCTGGCTGAGGCGCTCCTGCCACTCTTTGACCGCGTAAGGCTCTGTGCCCACAGCCACGGCCACTGGCTGCTGCCCGGGCACTTGGTGCCCTGTGGAGATGCAGGCCTGTGCCCTGCTGGGCCTGAAGCAGCTGATGCTGAGCTCTTTTGTTTTTGCTTTCCTACAGGATGATAGCCAGGTGCAGCTGAGCTCCATGACTCTATTTCAAGAGATGCTGGAGTTATTAATGGAAGATGGAAAAAAGGCCCTGAAGTCACACATGCTCCAGAGCCTGCTGCCACTCTCCTTCCACTGCCATGATGAGAATCAGATTGTTGCTGAGGTGAGGACTTGTGGCCGGCTGCTATCTCCCTGGCAGGGGGCTGGGCTGCCTCCTGTCCTGGCGCCTTGCAGGCTGCAGCCTCCCCCAGGCTGTGGCTTTGGGATGCTCCGGTGCCCTGGGCTGTGGGGCCATCTCCACATCTCTGCTGCTCTCCAGGCTTCCCGGGAAACACTGCATTCTTCAGCCAGATTCCTGAAGAGGAGGGATATTGAACAAATGCTACAGGTGGATCAGACATGGAGGTTTGGCGAGGCCCTGGTAAGGACGACCGAGAATCCCCAGCCTCAGCCTGGAGAAGGCCCCTGACCACGGTGCTCAGTGTGTGGGGCTGGCA
This sequence comes from Passer domesticus, assembly GCF_036417665.1. Classification (NCBI taxonomy): domain Eukaryota; kingdom Metazoa; phylum Chordata; class Aves; order Passeriformes; family Passeridae; genus Passer; species Passer domesticus. The sequence continues at coordinate 4,710,515 of NC_087503.1, read as the reverse complement.
GCTGTGCCCCTGCCCGCTGCTGCACCCAGAGGCGGCGCGGGCTCTTCTCCAGGCTGCTGTGGGCCCGAGCCGGGTGCCCATGGAGCCCCGGCGCGGCGGGGCTGCGGGGCGGCCCCGCGGCTCCCCGGGCAGCAGCCGGCCCTCTGCCCCCTGCGGAGCCCGGCGCCAGCGGCTGCTGGCCGCGCCTCAGGGCTGTGCGGGCAGGGGAGGCCGGGGCTGGGCGCAGGGAGCGCCCGCCACAGGGGCTGAGCCCGCGCCGAGCCTTCCCTGCTGCCACTCTCTGCAGCTGGCAGAGGACACGAGCCGAGCGGCCGAGCAGCTGCGCCGGGCCCTGCGCTACCTGGAGAGCCCCCAGGAGCCCCTGCGAGAGGCGGCCATCAGGTTCATGGGTGAGCCCCGAGGCCGGGCTCCCTCCCCGGCCCGCCGCAGCTCGGCCCCAGCCCCGCCCGCTGCCCCGGCAGCGCCATCCGGGCCCGGCGCCGTGGAGCCCCGCCTGGCCCGGGCGCTGCTGCCGCCCTCTGGCAGCCGTGCCCTTGGGCGGCAGCGTGCGGCAAGGGCCCGGGCTGAGCCCTGCCGGGCCAGCAGGGCGTGTGGCCGCAGCGCTGGCAGCGCCGCTGGCAGGGAGCTGTGCCGCTGCCGCCCTGACAGGCTCTGTGTTCACAGGGATGGCCGGGCGGCACCTGAGGGGGAAGATGGAAGAGCTCCAGGTCATCTGTGATGGTGAGTGAGGGCAGTGGGCTGACAACTTGAGCTGGCCATGGGGGATCTGCAGGGCCTGCCCCATCTGCAGAGGTCTCTGCTGCCTGTGCGGATGAGGGGTGGTGTGGGCAGAGCACACTGAGATTTCAAGGGCACATGGGGTTTCGTGGCCAGCAGCTTTGGCCTGATCCCTTCTGGACATGGAAATTGCCGCCCGGGATGACCTTTGCAGGGGGCTCTCCTCCACTCCCCACAGATCCAGGATCTGACCTTGGTTCTGTTGCTCTGTCTTGCAGCCCTTGAAGAAATGGCATTTGACAGCAATCCCGCCATCAGAAACCTTTCAATAGAAACTGGGTTCGTTCTCCGGGCCATACAGAGAGCTCCCTCCTCCACATGGCGTAAAGTGAAAGATCAATTCCTCAGTGCATGGAAGAAACGGCCTCGTCTCTGCCGCAGAGCCTTGCTGTGGTGCTGGAGCTCTGTGGAGGGCTGATTTGGAAGGCTCTGTCTGCTGGGGCCATTTGAGAAGGATTTTCTTTTTCTTCAAGATTTTTGTTTTCTTTTTCTTTTTTTTTTTTGTTTTTGTTCAATGTGGCATTCACGATCTCTGAACAGAGAGGGACATAATTTTCTCTCACAGGATTTTTTTTGGAGAAGCAGAGAAGAAGAGAAAAGAATTTTTGTCTCTACTTGCTGCTCCAGTTGTTTTTGGACATATGGAATAGTTTAGGAAGATTTTTTACCTGAAGTGATTTTTCAGTCGGATCCTGATGAGATTTTTTTTTTTCCTTGGCAGTTGGGAAAAAGCTGTGTCCTGACTGTCTGGAGACAGTCACGGGTTTTTCTTTAGTCTCTTTTAGTATCTCTTTAATATAGTCTAGTATAATGTAATGTAGTTTAGTTTTAATAAAGCAATTGTTCAGTCTTCTGAAACAATGGAGTCAAATACCAATCATTTGCCGCGTTGGGGGCTCCCTGCATTCGATAAGTGGTGACTTCTGACATTGGCTGAAGAACCAGGAGCTGGATGGATCCAATTGGGTTTGCAGCTGAGGCTGAACACGAAAAGATTTGCTGAACACTGACGGAGAGTGTCCGGTGTTCCTTTGGTGAGTCACGAGATGGGAGATGCCACTTAGACTTTCTCTTGGACCCTGCGGGACCCTGCGCAGCCCATTGTGGCCAGTCACTTTGGCTTCCTGGAGAAGGTACTGTTAACCCTTCACCTCCCAACAATAGCATTGCCCTCCGCAAGAAATGGAGTGACGGTTGGGAAGAGGTGCCTTCAGAAATGGAAGTTCAATTTTCTCCATTAGAGGAGGACACTATTGGAGTGTGGAGGTTTCTGCCTCTGCACTACAGAATTCCTGTGTTGGAGGAAGATGTCTATGAGTTTTTCAGATGGGCAAAAGCTCATGGGTTTTCATGGATTTGCAGTTCTCGCTGGATTCCAGGGCTTGGCAACCCCTGGATCTTGACTTTTGGAGGAACACATGCGGGCTGAGGAAATTTCTCGGGAGTTCCCACTCAGTGCATCACTTTCCTCCATTGTGAGGAAGAGAGCCTCATTGAAGAAGCGCCTTACCCCAGGCTGGTGGCCATCAGGCCCCTCGCCACAGCTGGACCAAATTGTCCAGGGACAGTCTCCACTGGTTTTCCCCACCTGCATGGGGCGGGGGGAGCAGCTTTGCGCATGGCTCAGAAACAGCTTTTTTCTGTCTCCCTGGAGCATGCACAGGAAGGACCAAAGCCTTCAGCAGCTGCGCTTTATGGGTCAACAATTATTTTGACTGGAGCAGCGGTCATCCCTTCTTCATCACGTTCACCAGAGCTGGAGGGACTTTTGCCACCTCCATCCCCTCCTTTTTCCCTCAGTGTGGCATGTGGATCTGCCCCGCCGCTGGATTCCCCCGCCTGTGTGCCCCAGGAGGGTGCAAAGCCGACCCTGCCCCCGACAAGAGAGGCGGCCGGCTCCGCAACGGCAGCCGGCAGCCCTGTGCTGGAGAGCACATCCAGTCCCCCTGCATCGTGGCCAGCAATTGATTTCATGACCTGGGAGCCTGCAGTGCTGGCAGGGAACAGCCCCGCTGGCCCCGCCGATTCCGCCGCCTCCGCCACTCCCGGCACCGCTCCCCGCTGTTGCCCTCGGGTTGCCAGCAACGCTCCGGCAGTGGCGAAGGCTCTGCCAGCGCCGCCCTCCCTGGAACCGGGAAAATCTGCAGCGGCGATTCCTCACACCTGTGTCCGCTGCACTGGTGGCAGCTGCCGCTCTCTCCGAACACCACGCTGCAGGGGAAAAACCCCTGCAACCAGTGGATGCTGCAACCTCCACTCCATGATCTGCCCCTTCAGCGGCTGCTCTCTGACCCCCACCGCATTCAAGCGGAGGTGCCGCTCTGCAGCTGTTTGTCCATGTCTCCAGACTGACAACTCTAACACTCAGTGCTTTTCTGGGAACAGCATTTTTCTCTGACCAGTACTTGCTTGGTCAGGGGGTACTCTGATCTGTGGGGTGCCCACCGGGGCTCAGGGTGCCTCACCCCTCCGGCAGGAGGGGCCATTTCTGAGAAAGCTGCCAGCTCGTACTGGAGTTCCAGCACGTGTGCCACAGCAGAGCTCAGTGGTGGATTCGCTTCATTCAAGGCACGATAGTCCACAGTCAATCTCCATTCTCTGTCAGACTTTTGTACAGGCCAGATGGGACTATTGAAGGGTGAGTTGGTTTTGCTGACCACCCCTTGGCTCCCCAGTTCACGGATCATTTTGTGCATGGGGATCACAGCATCTCGATTGATTCAATACTCCCGGCAGTGCACCATCGAGGTGGCAATTGGTACTTGTTGCTCTTCCACCTTCAGGAGTCCTTCTGCAGATGGGTTTTCTGATATCCAGGCAAGGTGTTCAACTGCTTAATGTTCTCAGCCTCTACAGCAGCTATTCCAAAAGCCCACCTGCATCCCTTTGGGTCTTTGTGATAGCCCTTCCGGAGGAAGTCTATGCCCAGAATACACGGGGCCTCTGGGCCGGTCACAATAGGATGTTTCTGTCACTCCTTCCCAGTCAGGCTCATCTCATCTTCCAACAGGATCACCTGCTGTGATCCCCCCCGTCACCCCAGCAGTGGAAACGGGTTCTGCCCCCACAAGGCCTGATGGGATTAGAGTACACCGTGCACCAGTGCTGACAAAAGCCTCTTATTTCTATGGCTCTGGTGTGCTAGGGATCCACACAGCCCAAAAGCCTGCTGTGTTCTGAGTAATTTCTAAAGGGCAGATAGAGATAATTATGGGACCAAACCTGAGATAAATGTTAGGGGAAAGAAAGAAAGAACATTTGGGGGGTAAAATCTCAGGTTATCTACCTTCCCACCACCTTGTCCCTTGCCCCAGCAGGGGAGCTTTGCCCTCCCTGTCCCCAGCCAGCCCAGCCTGGGCACCTCAGGGCTGTCCCCAGCCTCCTGCTGAGGCCCGGCCTCGAGGGCTTCTGCCGCAGGCCTGGCAGACGCTGTGGGGAAGCGCCAGAGCAGCCGGGTGTCAGGAACAAGGCGGCTGCCTGGGGGCTGCTTGTGGCCTCTGACACCCAATTCCTCAGGGCTTCCCAGTGCTCCAGCCCCTCAGGAGCCTTCTGTTGTTCTGCCAATTGACAGAGGCGATTTAAAGGACACCTCACGGGAAATCATGTTCTTATTTTACTGTGAATATTAAGGAACCACAGTGAAAGATGATACATTCAATAAAAATGTGCACTTGGTTTTAGTGAGAAGCAAAAACAAGCAAGGCAGTGCACCTCAATCAGTACTGTAAGAGAGAAAGGAGAGTGATTTAGAAAGATGCATCATCAATTGCCTGAATTGTTTATCATCTTGTAGATCCTCAGTTGCTGGGGTGCCCTGTTTTGCACCAAGGACCTGGAGAACCATTCCCAGCAATTGGGAAAATCCTAGGTGGTCCATCCACCCATAAATGAGGTCTCCAAATTTGCTCTGAAAGTGGGTCAAGCTTTTATAGGCCAAAAAGAGCAAGTCCAAGTGACTTGATTATATTTTTAACCCAGAAACACCTGGAGCTGATGGCACACTTCACAACCAGCAGGGGACACAGCTCGGCCAAAGGCCAGACCTCTGCTGTGAGGGTTTCCCCTAAACTGCCCTTCAAACCAACCTCCATTCATGTCTGTTGCGAAAATTTCTTAAAACGATGCATTTCTGCCACATAATTACACAGGGTTATGTGACAGTTTCTAAAGCAGCTGGTTTGGAGTCAAACAGCCAGAATTAAGAGTCCTTGTCATCTATTTGTAGCTACATCACACTTAGGGGGATTTGAAGGAGTTTGGAATGAGTTAGAGACTGGACCTCTGAGTTTTTTAGATGATGCCATTTCTTTTTCTTATCTTTGACACAGACAGGAAGGGTGAGTTTGGATCACATCTCCACTGTATGGCCCACAAGGCCACAAGACTTCTTGTTACAAGACCTTTTAAGCTTTACTTGATCAATAAAACACTGCCAACAAGGATATGTATGTTTTGGACCCAATCCTTCAACATTTCGTCTTATGGATTCATGCTACATTGTAAGCTTCCTTAGCCAATCATGTTATGGCACACAAACCTACAGCACTGCATTCTCCACTTCTTGTTTACCTTTGTAAATACTTTTATTTTTTCTACATCTTAAAGTCTATAACTTTAAACTTTCCTCCACTGAGCTTCATGTGTCACTGCTATGAACTCTAAATCTACATTCTTGCTTCCAGCACCTAAATTTGGAAGCCTTTTCCAAGGTCTCAGATCAAATCCTCTGTTAAATTCTAAGCTTTGCTTACAAGACCAAAGGTCTGAGAATTCCCTACATTTCGGGTTCCAACAGCACTGATGCAGTGAGTTACAGAGTGCCCAGGACCTGTCTTGTAAGTCAACTCCGTCAGGAACAAGGCGGCTGCCAGGGGGCTGCTCATGGCCTCTGACACCCAATTGCTCAGGGCTTCCCAGTGCCCCAGCCCCTCAGGCTCTCCCCCAGCCCGGCCCAAGCTGCCCGGCAGCAGCGCCGCAGCCCCACAGGAGCTCCAGAGGAGCCCCAGCCAGAGGCACCTGGGAGCCCTCAGCAATGCAGCCAGCAGCACACGGCCAGGAGGACACAGATGGCGCTTCCTGCCTGCCACAGGCCTTGTGGCCATCTCCAGGCACCGCTCCAGCAGGGATCCCCGCAGCTCCGGCCCTGCCCACCCGCTCTGGCGGCAGCACAAAGGCTTCAGCAGAACCACCACAGGCCAAGGGGCTTCTGGCCATTGTCCCTGCAGCACTGCACGCCTGGGCAGCTGGCTGAGTGCAAGCACCATTTTCCCCCTTCAGGGACCCCTCAGCTTGCTCTGCTGCTGAGCACAAGCATCTTTTTCACCGTTTCCTCTCTCTTGCCCTGCAGATCCTGGGCAGCAAAGAAAAGCTCCTGGGAGTCTGTGAATCATAACACAGTCTATATTTACAGAAATTCAAAAGAGGAAAAAAAAAAAAAAAAAGAAAAATCTTAAAAGATAAAGGAAAATTCCCACTGGCTAGGGTTGCCCCCACCAAGTGTGCCTTGCCCATCAGTTCTCCTCAGAGCTCCGACAATGCAGCCAGCCAAGCCCTGACAGACGAGGCCGACTCTTCCATGCCCTGCGCAGCTGATCTTGCAGCCTCTGGAAGATGGAATAGTGCCCACGCTGAATTGCCCGGAGGACATGCAGTGTTTGGAGTGCCAGCTCTGACACGGCACTGCTCATATCCTCCGTCAGGAGTTCAAGGGCTGCATGAGAGAGGAACAGAGCCACAGTCAGATCCCGGATCTGCACGGAGACGAGGAGAGCCCCCTGCCAGGGCCATCCCAGCCGGCTCTTGCCATGGCCAGGAGGGAGCAGGGACCAAGGGCATCAGCCCAAAGCTGCTGGCCAGGAATGCCCCACATGGCCCTGAAACCTCTGTGCGTTCAGCCCACGGGAGCAGAGCCCTCCACAGCCGGGGCAGGGCTTGCAGGTCTCCATGCCAGTCCCTGCTGTCAGCCCGCTGCCCTCACTCACCACTGCAGATCATCAGGAGCTCTCCTGGCTGCCCCCTGAGGTGCCGCCCGGCCATCCCTGTGAACACAGAGCCTGTCACGGCGGCAGCGGCACAGCTCCCTGCCAGCGGCGCTGCCAGCGCTGCGGCCACACGCCCTGCTGGCCCGGCAGGGCTCAGCCCGGGCCCTTGCCGCACGCTGCCGCCCAAGGGCACGGCTGCCAGAGGGCGGCAGCAGCGCCCGGGCCAGGCGGGGCTCCACGGCGCCGGGCCCGGATGGCGCTGCCGGGGCAGCGGGCGGGGCTGGGGCCGAGCTGCGGCGGGCCGGGGAGGGAGCCCGGCCTCGGGGCTCACCCATGAACCTGATGGCCGCCTCTCGCAGGGGCTCCTGGGGGCTCTCCAGGTAGCGCAGGGCCCGGCGCAGCTGCTCGGCCGCTCGGCTCGTGTCCTCTGCCAGCTGCAGAGAGCGGCAGCAGGGAAGGCTCGGCGCGGGCTCAGCCCCTGTGGCGGGCGCTCCCTGCGCCCAGCCCCGGCCTCCCCTGCCCGCACAGCCCTGAGGCGCGGCCAGCAGCCGCTGGCGCCGGGCTGCGCAGGGGGCAGAGGGCTGGCTGCTGCCTGGGGAGCCGCGGGGCCGCCCCGCAGCCCTGCCGGTTCTTAAGGCTGTTCTTACCAACACCTCGGCAAACGCCAACAGCTTCTCTGCCTCCACCAGCTCTTTGAGATCCCTCCTCTTCAGGAACCCGGCCGCACAATGCAGCGTTTCCCGAGAAGCCTGGAGAGCAGCAGAGACCCAGAGATAGCCCCACAGCCCAGGGCACAGGACTCACATCCCTGTGACACAGCCTGGAGGAGGCTGCAGCTCGGGATGTGAGCAGGGCAGCCGGCAGCCCAGCCCCCTGTCAGGGGGACACCAGCAGCCCACGAGTCCTCACCTCGGCCACACGCTGATTCTCATCGTGGCAGTGGAAGAAGAGTGCAGGAAGGCTCTGGCACACCACTGACTTAAGAGGCTTTTTTCCCTCCTCTGCTACCAAATCCATCACCTTGAAGAAGAGGTCAAGGGAGAGCAGCTGCACATGGCTGTTGTCCTGAATGAAAGAAAAAAACTCAGCGCCATCTACTCCAGGCCCACCTGAAGACTACAAAAATCCACAGTGCACAAAGTTTCAGGGCAGCACCCAGTGCCCGAGGCTGGGGATACAAATCCTTACGTGGTCGAAGAGCAGCAGGAGAGCCTCAGCCAGCTTCGGGGCAGTGGTGCTGGATACCAGCATGTCTTTGCTCTTGAGCAAATTAGTGAACACAGAGAGCGTCATGCCCACCAGCTCTCCGTCTGCATCACCCAGCAGCTCCAGAAGGCTTGGAGACAGAGTGCCCATTCTCCTGGCCTGTGTGGAACACAAGGCTGTGCTGGGAAGCCATGGACGGCTGCAGCGCCAGCACCAGCCCGGCACTGCAACCCCAGCCTGCTGCTGCAGGGCCCACAGGCCAAAGGCCTGCCCCAAAGCAGTGGGGCAGGTGAGGCAGGAGAGCTGGGAGCAGCTGCCTCAGCTGCCTCAGCCCTGCCAGCCCATGGGGCTGCTTTCCCCAGCGCAGCTTCAGCCGCTGCCCCTTCTCACCATCGAGGGATCCTTGCTGAGCACCACGAGGCCTCTGAGCGCCAGGCGACGCCTCTCCCTGCACTCGTTCCTCAGGTGCCTTGACATGATCTCCAGGATGCTGTCAGCACATTCCCTCAAGTCCAGGCACTCGAGGACCTGAAAGGCACAGGGCAGTGACAGGGCACCCGGCCAGCAGCAGCCCGGAACCGCACAGGGCTGGGCCCAGGCAGCAGCACAGGGTACGGGCACCGTCCCAGGCAGCTGCGGCTACGAGAGGGCAGAGAGCTGGGAGGCAGCTCAGCCAGGCAGCGCTGGCCTTCAGGCTCACCTCCACAAGGAACGCCAGGCCGGGCAGATCCCAGTGTGGCTCCTCCCTGCTGAGCAGCCCAAGCAGGCGCAGAGCAATCCCAGAACACAAGGAGAGGGAGACACGGCGCATCTCTCTGGAAGGGGAAAAAAGACACCAAGAGCCTGAGGTGGGGGGACCAAACCTTGCCCAGGACTGACTCACAGAGGTCTGGTCTTTGCCCAGCATCCCTGGAGAGGATGTGAGCGCTGTGGGAGGTGGCCCCTTCTGGGCACCCTCCTCTCCCAGCCTTTTCCAGTCTCCTTGGCCGTCCCTTGGTGACAAGGCCCTCTGGCCCATGACCACAGGGACTGTGTGGGGCACCCGGGCACAGGGCACAAATGCTGGGGGCAGTGTGGAGGAGAAGGGGGTCTCACCTGGCCAGCAGACCCACGGCATAGTGCTGGGTGTGAGCACACAGCAGCGTGTCCCAGCCACACTTACGCTCCATAGCCATCACCTCCTGGTCACACTCCAGTCGACAGAGCAGAGCCTTCATGGCCTGCACTGCAAACCTGTGTGCAGAGCAAAGCCCAGGTCACACTGGGAGCACTGGCACTGGCCACACGGGCAGGGGAAGGGCAGGAGGACTGGGACCTGCTGGGCTTGCTGGGAAGGCGGTGTTCCTCCTGGCATGCTCTCCAGAAGTTTTCAACTTCCTCTGGTGGCATCTGCTGCTGTGTGGTGATGACAACATGGAAGAGCAGAGCCACAAACAGGCGGGAGGAATGAAGGATCATGGCCTCATGGCATTTAGGCACAATGACCCAGATCACCAGAGTTGCCTGCAGAAGAAGCAGCCCAAGACAGTGCTCAGTGCCCTGGTGTCCATGGGGCAGGGCCCAAGGGCAGATGCAGGGGGAGCAGTGGGCCTAGTGCCCCCTGAGTCTGCCCCTAGACCAAGTTTCATCCCAGCGACTGAGGCAGGGAGAGGATGGAGAGCTGCTGGAGAGGCAACCAGGTGGCAAGCAAAGGCCTGTTCCAGAAACTCACAGCCAGGGCAAAAATATCCTTGTTGTCCCCATCGGAGGTGCATGTGCTGTGCACAGGCCAATCCTCCATCACACAGAGCAGTGTTGCCAGCACCTTCTCCATTGTTGGTCGTGATGAGCCTATGGCTCTCCACATCATTGCAGCAGCTCTGTGGGGTCAGGGCTCTGTGTCAGGGGAATCTCAGTCACAGTACCATGCCCTGTGCAGCTGTGGGGGCACAGGTGACAGAGCCCCGGTGCCCTGAGGGGCAGGGAGGGAGCATTGGCAGCAGGCTGGGCAAAGAGAGGGGCCCGAGGGTCCTGGAGCTCTCTACCTGTCTGGCAGAGCCCATTGGACAGGCTGTGATGGGCCACGGGCCCTAAAGGCTGGTGAGCCCTGAGCTCTCAAGGCACGTGGGCCCCGTACCTGTCACACGTTGGGGCACAGTGCAGGAGGGTCAGCGCCACGTCTGCAGGGTGTTCCTCAGCCAGCCTCACAATGTCACTGTGCAGCCTGGCATCCACAGTGACGTGGGACATGAGATTCTGGTGGATGTTCTTCACCATGGCTGGCACCTGGAGGAGGCATGGGGAAGACCTGGAGCGCTGTCTATGGGAGCAACTTCCCCAGTTTCCCCCCAAGAAGTGCCTCCTTTCCCGTCACAATCTACTGGCCTCAAAGGCTGAGGGGGCCCAGTGACCGAGGCTTGAGGGGACACACGGCCCTGGGAGGCCTCCAGTCCTGGCCCCAGGCTGCTTACCTGCTGCTGATAAGGAACAGCACTCTCCTGGAAAAAATCCACAGTGGAAGCACAAATCTCAGGGGGAGTGGGCATGGCTCCAGTATTTTTCAAGGCCTCAATCTCTTCATTGTCAGTGTTTTTTATGACTCCATCCTCAGTCACTGATGTGGGAAGAGCCTGTGGCCAGGTTTCAGTCCCTGAGGTGTCCAAGTCTTGCGAGAGCCCAGCTGAATCTGGGCTGACATCAGGCTCTGCTTGGAGCTGGGTCAGCCGCGAGTCAGGCTCAGCTGGGCCCTCAGCTGCTGTGGTGTTGGTCTTTCTACGCCGAATGTGCGGGAATTTTCGGAACATCTGCCAAAGAATAAAGGACAGGGAAGCCAGGAATGCTCCAAGTGTAGTGCTTGGCTGAGCAGGGACAGCAGGCCCAGCCCAGGTGGGCATGGCTGCAGGTACCTGCGCTGTTCTGCGGAAGCGGCCACAGCTGGATTGCTGCTCTTGTGTGCGCTCCACGGCTGCATCTGGCAAAGAGCGAGCACAGCCAGAGCTGAGGGGCTGCGGGAGAGGCCGGAGAACACAGCCCAGCCCTGGGCTCCCCAGGCAGGGACAGCCCCGGGATGCCCCAGGGGGATGGAGCACGGCCACTGCGGGGTGTCTGCCTGGGCCCTCTTGCGTCCTGTCCATGGGCATGTCCCCAGGGGATGGGATGGGATGGGACGGGATGGGACGGGACGGGACGGGACGGGATGGGATGGGATGGGATGGGATGGGATGGGATGGGATGGGATGGGACGGAATGGGGCCAGGCTGGCTGCAGGCTCCAGTCCTACTGCCCAGCTCTGCCACTCACTGTCCTGCAGTGTCTGGATCTGCTCTGGCTCTTCAAGTTGCTCTCCTGAAGCAGCTCCAGGGCCTTTCTTATTTTTCCCCCGGAAGCATTTGAACAGGCTGAAAAATCTGCCTGCCATTCTACCTTCCAGCCTTGAAGGCACCTTCTAGAGAGATGCCTCAGGATATTGCCAAGTCAGCAATTTCAGTTGTGCCTTGAAGATTTCTGAGACAGAGAGGTCTCAGGGTAGCTGCAGGACAGCAAGTCCTGCACTCTAGTCTTGGGCGCTCCTGCCACAATGACAGGAGATTCCTGGTAAATTACTCAGGTCAGCAAGTCCCACAGTCTGGCCTCGAGGTCAGCTGCAGGAACAACACCTCAGAACAGCTCCAGGTCAGACAGGAACGAGTGCACTGTGTGGGGGCTCCTCACAGCACCGCTCTGTCCCGTCCTGTCCCGTCGCCTGCTCCGAGCGCTGTGGAGTGTTCTTGTCACCCCCAGCTCCTATGTCACCACGTGTCACAAAGGACACACTCCTCCATTCCATGCCACGGTGACTGTGCTGCAGTGTGTCACAAAGGGCCCTTGCACACACTGCCACCTGCCCTGGGGCCCTGCCCAGCCCACCCAAAGTGGCCCCGGTTGGAAGGAATCCCTGGCCCCAAGTGTCTAAGGCAGCCCGACAGGATCTTTAGGAAGGGCTCAGCCCATCAGCAAACGCTGCCCTGCTCTGCGGGCTCAGGGCAGCAGAAGGAGCCCCCAGGGCTGCCGAGGCAGCCGCGCTGGCAAGGGCACGGGGCCTTCCACGGAAGCTGGCACGGCCTCCTTGGGACACGTCCCGGCTGCTGGCCATCCTAAACCCGCGGCTGTGACAGGCACAGGGAACGTGTGGGCCAGGGCACCAATGCTGCTCTGAGCCCTGGGGCCTGGGCAGCGCTGCCATCAGCAGGTGTGGCAGAGTGCCCACCCAAGCAGAGCTGCCACCCCCCGAGCCCTGGCAGCGCTGCTGCCCCTCTCCTGCCCCAGAGACCTGTGCCCCGGGGGGCTTGTGTGCCACAGGGAGCCAAAGCCCACGTGCACTGGGGGCTGTGCTCCTCCCTGCAGGGGCTGTTGGCAGGAGCACCTGGAGCACTGCTGCACCACTTGGTGTCTGTGAGAAGGCAGAGGCTGTTAGTCAGTCCTGAAATGATTTGCTCATGGAAGGGATTGGCAGTAGCACCACAACACCATCAGCTGCTGAGTTTCCCTGGACAATTGGATTGTTCAGGGACACTGTCGTGTTTCATTGTGATCTTCTGTCAGTTCTTCTGGGAAAAACACTAGCCCAGTCTGTGATGTTCAGTGCTCCATTTGCTGTGTGTCTGTCTATGTCTTAGCTGATGCAAAGCAAATATTTCCTCCAGATCCAAAGAGCTGTGCCTGAAAATTCACAGAGCTACATCCATTTCTGATTTTTTTAAAAAGTTTTCCAGAGCCCGCTGATAATTTTCAAGGTTTTCAGAGAACCACAGAATAATGAGGTTGGAAGACATGTCTAGGATCATCAAGTCCAACCTATGCCCCAACAGCTCAATTAGACTATAGCACCAAATGCCATATTCCACCATTTTTAAAACACATCCAAAGATACTGATTCCACCACCTCCCTGGGAAGAACATTCCAGTACTTTATTATTCTTTTGGTTAACTTTTTTTTCCTAATATCCAACCTGTACCTTCCCTGACGTATCTTGAGACTGTGTCCTCTTGTTCTGTCAGTCGCTGCCCGGTGGAAGAGACTGACCCCCACCTGTCTACAACCTCCCTTCAGGAAGTTGTAGAGAGCAATAAGGTCACCTCTAAGCCTCCGTTTCTCCAGGCTAAACAACCCCAGTTCCTTCAAACATTCCTCATAGGGCTTGTGTTCCAAGCCCCTCACCAGCCTTGTTGCCCTCCTCTGGACGTGCTCAAGCATCTCAACATCCTTCCTAAACTGAGGGGCCCAGAACTGGACACAGTACTCAAGGTGCGGCCTCACCAGGGCTGAGTACAGGGCAAGAATGACCTCCCTGCTCCTGCTGGCCACACAATTCCTACTGCAGGCCAGGATGCCATTGGCCTTCTTGGCCACCAAGGCACATTGCTGGCTCATATTCAACCAGCTGTCAACCAGCACCCCCAGGTCCCTTTCTGCCTGAACACTGTCCAGCCACACTGTCGCCAGCTTGTAACATTGTAGGGGATTTTTGTGGCCAAAACGTAGAACTCGGCACTTAGACTTATTAAACTTCATGCTGCTGGACTCTTCCCATCCATCCAACTGATCCAAGTCTCTCTGCAGAGCCCTCCTTCCTTCCAGGAGATCAACACAAGCTCCCAGCTTAGTGTCAGCTGCAAATTTACTAATGAAGGACTCGATGCCCTCATCCATGTTGTCTATAAAAATATGAAATAGGACTGGTCCCAGCACAGAGCCCTGAGGGACAGCACTGGTGACTGGCCACCAGCTGGATGCAGCACCGTTCACCATCACTCTCTGGCCCGGCCATCCAGCCAGTTCCTAACCCAGCCAAGAGTGCTCCTGTCCAAGCTGTGGGCTGCCAGCTTCTCCAGGAGTGTGCTGTGGGAGACAGTATCAAAGGCCTTGCTGAAGTCTAAATAGACCACATGCACAGCCTTTCCTGCGTCCACCAGGCAGGTCAGCTGGTCAGAGAAGGAGACCAGGCTGGTCACACATGGCCTACCCTTCGTAACCCCTGATGACTGGCTCTGATACCCTGGCCATGCTGTAAGTGCTGTGTGATAGCACTCAGTGTGAACTGTTCCATCTTACCTGGTACTGAGGTCAGGCTAACTGGCCTGTAATTGCCAGGATCCTCCTTACCACCTTTTTTGTAAACAGGTGTCACATTGGCCAGTTTCCAATCATCTGGAACCTCACCAGTGAGCCACGACTCCTGGTAAATGATGGAGAGCGGCTTGGCAACCTCATCTGCCAGCTCCCTCATCACCCTAGGGTGAATCCCATCTGGTCCCATTGATTTTTAAATATCCAAGTGTCCCAGCAGTTCTCTGACTGCCTCCTCTTGGATAATAAGAGGACCATTCTGATCCCTGGCACCACCTACCAACCCTTGAGGACAGTTGTCATGAGGATAAGCTGTCTTACCACTAAAGACTGAGGTGAAGAAAACATTAAGCACTTCCGCCTTTTCCGCATCTTTAGTAACTAGTTTGCCTGCTCCATCCAATAAGGAACTGAGGTTGGTTATACCCTTCCTTTTACCATTAATATATTTGTAAAAACTTTTTTTATTATTTTTAACAGATGTTGCCAAGTTGAGTTCAAACTGAGCTTTGGCCTCCCTAATTTTTTTTCTACATGCCCTGGCAGCACCCTTAAATAATTCCTCAGAAATCACTCCCTCCTTAAAAAGATGATACATCTTTTTCTTATTTCTAAGTTCCTTCAAAACCTCATTACTCATCCAGACTGGACGTTTGCCTCGTCTACTCATCTTTTGGCACACAGGGACAGTCTGTTCTTGTGCCCTCAAGATCTCTGCTTTGAAGCACACCCATCTCTCCTGGACTCCTTTGTTTTTAAAGGCTGTTTCCCAAGGAATTCTCTGGACAAGTCTTTTAAATAGGCCAAAATCTGCCCTCCGGAAGTCCAGTGTAGAGATCTTATTGATACTCCTCCTTATTTCACCAATTATTGAGAATTCTATAGTTTCATGATCACTATGCCCCAAGCGGCCTACAACCTCCACATCACCTACCAGTCCATCTCTATTTGTAAACAATAGGTCTAACATAGCCCCTCCCCTGGTGGGTTTGCCCACCAGTTGTGACAAAAAGTTATCCTCCACACATTCTAAAAACCTTCTAGATTGCTGTTTTTTTGCTGTATTGAGTTGCCAGCAGATGTCTGGTAGGTTGAAGTCACCTACAAGAACAAGGGCTGATGATCCTGAGACTTTGTTCAGTTGTTTATAGAATAAGTTGTCCACCTCTTCATCCTGGTTGGGTGGACGATAGCAGACTCCCAGTAGGATGTCAGCCTTGTTGGCCTTCCTCTTAATTTTTACCCATAGGGACTCAACTTCATCATCATTAGTCTCAATACCTGTGACATCCAAAACCTCCCTAATATAAAGGGCCACCCCTCCACCTCTTCTCCCTTTTCTGTCTTTTCTGAAGAGCTTGTAGCCATCCAGTGCAGTGCTCCAACTATGTGAGTCATCCCACCACGTTTCTGTGATGGCAACTACATCATAGTCCTGCTGATGCACCATGGCCTCCAGCTCTTCTTGTTTGTTACCCATGCTGCGTGCATTGGTATACATGCATCTCAGCTGGGCTGCTGATTTCTCCCCTAACACAGTCTTACCACCCCTGGGCCTGCTTCCAAACAGCCCAGCTGCATCCCCTTCCCCCTTCAAACCTAGTTTAAAGCCCTCTCAATAAGGTCTGCCAGTTCATGAGCTAAAAACCTCCTACCCTTAACAGAGAGATGTACCCCATCTGATTCCAATAGAGCAGGTGCCATAAAGGTTGCTCCATGATCAAAGAATCCAAAATTTTGCCGATAACACCAACCCTTGAGTCATTTGTTAATGATATGAGTTTTCCTATTCCTTTCATTATTTTTCTCTGCCACCAAAGGGACTGAGCAGAACACTACCTGTACACCTGTCCTATCAACCACTTGACCCAGTGCCCTAAACTCCCTTTTAATCACCTTGACACTCCTCTTTTCAATCTCATCACTGCCAGCTTGGAGTATCAGCAGTGGGTAATAATCAGAGGACTGAATCAGCCTAGGAAGTTTCTCAGTGATGTTTTGTACCTGGGCCCCAGGGAGGCAGCAGACCTCCCTGTGGGATGGGTCAGGTCGACATACGGGGCCCTCTGTCCCCCTCAGAAGGGAATCACCCATCACGATTACCCTTCTTTTTTTCTTGACATTAGAGGTGGTAATCCTCTTTTTAGGCAAGTCATAATTGGGAGGCTCACTGGGTAGATGATTTTCCTCTAAATCATCTCTCTGGCTGTCTAGATCCAGTGCCTCATACCTATTCTGAAGTGGCACCTGGCTAGGGGATGGGGGGCAGGAGGGGTTTTTTGTTATTACCACCCCGAGCAGGGACCCATTTCCACTCCCCTTCATCTACCAGGTGCCCCTCTATTGCCTGAGAGTGAAAGACACATGAGCCCTCTGACTCCTGGTGGGCCTCCCTTAAAGATGTAAGGGCTGAACTCCACCAGTCTATTTCCTTTTCACTATCCCTCATACTCCTTAACCTTTCAACTTCTTCCCTAAGCTCAGCCACTAGCGAAAGGAGGTCATTCACTTGTTCACACCTCAGGCAGGCCTTCTCCATAACATCCCCTGAAGCCACTGATAAGCTCAAACACTCCGGGCAGGAATGGGTCTGTACGGACACATCCTTTTTGGAGGGCTCTACTTGGTCATATACACTTGTACCAACCACAGATTTTGACCGGGTTAAAACCATTGCTTAGGAGAAAGCCCAAGATCAATCAACCAATAAAACAATACTTCACCAAACTAGCTGGAACCTGCAGCCCTGCCTGCTTGCCCTGCCTGCGCAAACTGCTGTGACCCTGTTTGCCTGCTCCTGTTCACCGCACTCCGGGTCGCCGCGCTCCCCAGAGGTCTCTTATAATGGGTCACTCCGGAACAAGGAAGCTCCACCTCCTGCTCCTGAGTGGCTCACAAAGCAATTAAGGTCATTAAAGTCCTTGTGCTGTGTCTGTGCTGCTGAGCTGGGCTGGGCTCCTGGCACAGAGGCAGCTCCTGGAAAGCAAGAAGAGCTTCAAAAGCACATTTCTCTTGATGAGCAGCTCTTCTGCCAGCCCAGCAGGACTGGGGCACTGCCTGCAGCCACCGCGGGCACAGCCCAGAGGCACAGAGAGCTTCAATCAGTCAGGGCTGGGAAGGTGCTGAGAAGTGCCTGGGGCAGAATCACTGCCAGCCCTTGGCACAGGAACCTCTGGCTGCAGGACAATGCAGCTGCAGCTCCTGGAGCCATCTCCTAAAGCTGGAACATCCCAATGCCTGCAGACTCTATGAGTACATTCTCTGATTGTCTCTTGTGCAGAGCAGCCAGGGGTGCCCAGGGCTGTCCTGCAGAGCAGGCTCCTGCAGCCCAGGGCACTGTGCTGGGGCAGGGACTCTGCTGCCTGCCAGGGACAGCTCTCAGCCGGCCCTGGCAGCTGCTCCCAGCACTGGGGGACAAGATCTGGGGGGGGAGGAGACAGCTGGTAAGGCTTTGAAGTGTTCTCCTTGTGTGGTGAGGATGCTGCATTGGTCAGGATTGCTCCCAGCATAACATTTAACTGCCGAACATCTACAAGTAGATTATACAGCTAACACAGCTAGTCAGGGGCTGGATAAAAGGGAAAATCCTGCTTTTTAAATCTACTGCTGTTGGTTGCCTGGATCGGAAATTCCATATAGATGTTAATCTCAGTTCAGGTGAAGAAAAATAAAAACAATTTTCTCAAATCTGAACAAACCAGGCAGTGACAGCAATCACCACAGTTCACTTTAAAGGCAGCATCAGTGTCAATTTTCCAGCCTGCTCAGGGTTGCTCTGATGTTGCCATCAGAGCCTGCAGAGCCAGAGCTGCCCCTGGGCAGTGCCAGAGCTGGGAGGGGTCTGCAGGGCAGAGCTGAGCCCCCAGGGCTGGGCTGGGCTCTGGCAGCACTGGCAGGACCCAGCCCTGGGCACAGGGAAGCAGCTGCTGGCAGGGACAGCTCCAGGCAGCAGAGCCCTGGGCAGGCAGTGGGGGGAAAGTGTCCCCAGCCCGTGCTGGGATATTTAAAATCCTCTCCTAATGCAACTATTCTATGATTAATTTTTATACAGATCCCCATGCCAAGGCACCACAAATGTCCAACAGCAGCTCCATCAGCCACTTCCTCCTGCTGGCATTGGCAGACAGGCGGCAGCTGCAGCTCCTGCACTTCTGCCTCTTGCTGGGCATCTCCCTGGCTGCCCTCCTGGGCAACGGCCTCATCATCAGCGCCGTAGCCTGCGGCCACCACCTGCATACGCCCATGTTCTTCTTCCTGCTCAACCTGGCCCTCAGCGACCTGGGCTCCATCTGCACCACTGTCCCCAAAGCCATGCACAATTCCCTCTGGGACACCACCACCATCTCCTACACAGGATGTGCTGCACAGCTCTTTTTCTTTGTCTTTTTCATCTCAGCAGAATTTTCCCTCCTGACCATCATGTGCTACGACCGCTACGTGTCCATCTGCAAACCCCTGCACTACGGGACCCTCCTGGGCAGCAGAGCTTGTGCCCACATGGCAGCAGCTGCCTGGGCCAGTGCCTTTCTCTATTCACTGCTGCACACGGCCAATACATTTTCTCTGCCCCTGTGCCATGGCAATTCCCTAGGCCAGTTCTTCTGTGAAATCCCTGCAATCCTCAAGCTGTCGTGCTCCAAATCCTATCTCAGGGAACTGGGGCTACTTATGGGTAGTGCTTTTCTGTTATTTAGTTGTTTTGTGTTCATTGTTTTCTCATATGTGCAGATCTTCAGGGCTGTGCTGAGGATCCCCTCTGAGCAGGGACGGCACAAAGCCTTTTCCACCTGCCTCCCTCACCTGGCTGTGGTCTCACTGTTCATCAGCACTGGTATATTTGCTCACGTGAAGCCCCCTTCCATCTCCTCCACATCCCTGGATCTGGCCCTGTCAGTTCTGTACTCGGTGGTGCCTCCAGCCCTGAACCCCCTCATCTACAGCCTGAGGAACGAGGAGCTCAAGGCTGCTGTGAGGAGGCTGATGACTAGATGATTTCAGGAACATGAAACTCTTGGGCAATTGCTGCAAACCACTTGTAATAAAAGTCACCTTTGATATTTCTTCTTGGTTTGGTTGTGGGGTCTTTTATTCCTTGGTTTAGTGTTCTCATGTTGTCCTCAAAGAGATGTCATTTTCTGTGTGATTTCTCACTTTGTTTCTCTCCACCTTCCCTGTGACCACACACTTTGTCAATCATGGGCTGATCTCTTGGTGGCTTGAAAGGAACTCAAGCATCTCCCAGCAGAGTTTTCTGCAGAGATGCCCTTTTGTTGCCTCCTCTGGAGCTGCAGCAGCAATGTCTGTGTGCAGAGCTGGGGCAGATCAGTGCTGGCACAGCAGCTGTGCCCAGCAGCAGCAGCACTTGGTGTTGCCAGTGCTGCTGCCGTGGCCCTGCCCCGCTGCCCTGGTGGCCCTGGTGTTGCTGCAGGGCCTGAGTGCTCTCGGGGCCGGGCACAGTCCTGGGGGTGGCAGTGCCGGGGCTGCAGCAGGGACAGGCCATGGGCACTGCTGGGGCAGCGCTGATGCCTCAGGCCAGGCCCTGGGGGCTGCAGGCTCCTTGCCCAGGCTCTCTCAAGAACACGGCCAGGCCCATGCTCAGCACAGAAAAGCCCCAGGGTGAGCAGCCCCAGGCTGGCCGTGGGCAGGCTGGGGGCAAACAGCATGGCTGGGGCTCTGCAAGGGCTCTGGGGGAGACGGGAAGGAGCAGCAGAGCAGGGGCTGATCCATCCCCAGTGCGCTGCACAGCCCAGGGCAGCGTCCCAGAGCGTCCTCATGGAGCTGCCAACAACATCCCCCCTCTGCAGCCCTGGCCTCTCCCCCAGCTCACACAGGTGCCACATCCTTGCAGGCACAGCCACGGCAGCACTGGCTCAGGAGCCCCTGTTTGCATTGCACACAGCAGGCGGGAGCACCCCCATGCTGCTGCTGTGGGGACATCAACCTGAGGGAGCACAAATGCCATCAGCCCCTGGGGCCAGCAAGGGCTGGGGGACACCAGGGAAACCACTCAGCTCTGTCCTGGCCTCTGCAGTCAGCCAGAAAGTTTGTTCCCATCAGCTGGGAGTTTCCTGTGCCACTGCAGATGCTGTTGCTTAGAGCCAGGGCTGCCAGGCAGCCACCCCCAAACTGCCACAAGCATTTCCTTTTCATCACCTCTGTTTTCTTTACTCTTTCCTGCTACAAATTTCTTCTTCTTGCCCAGCCCTGTTCCCTCCCCTGCAAACAGCCCATCCATGTTTGCCCTTTCCTCTCTGGCCCCACTCCCCATTGCAGACCCTGACTTGGCACCATGGGAACGTCCCTTGGGGACCAGGATCATCCTCCAAGTGCTGCAGGAATTGTCTGCAGGCTCCTGCAGTGCCTGGTGCTGCTCCCTTGCCAGAGGCACCCCAGGCCAGGGGGGCACATCTGGGCTGCTGTGTCTGCCTGTGGGGCTCCCTGTTCTGGGCAGTGAGGAGGAGCTGCAGAGGCTCTGCAGGACTGACAGGATGGGCTTTGGGGCTGGCAGGAGAAGCTGAGGCACCTGGGCTGCTGCAGCTTCTGAAGAGGAGATCCAGGGCTCATCCTGCAACTTCTGCAAGAGTGGTTTCAGAGAATCCCAGAATCAGCAAGGCTGGAGAAGGCCTTGGAGATCATCAAGTCCAACCTGTGCCCTGACACCGCCTTGTCTCCCTGAGCCTCCTCTTCTCCAGGATAAACAACCCAGCTCCCTCAGTCGCTCCTCAAAGGACTTGTGTTTCCAGACCCCTCCCCAGCCTTGTTGCCCTTCTCTGGACATGCTCCAGCCCCTCCACGTCCTTCTTAAATTGGGGGCCCTAGGACAGCAAACAGCACTTGAGGTGCTGCCCAACCAGTGCTGAGCACAGGGGAAGAATCACTGCCCTGCTACTGCTGGCCACACCATTCCTGATCCAGGCCAGGAGCCATTGGCCTTCTTGGCCACCTGGGCACACTGCTGCCTCATGTCCAGCCTGCTGTCCATCAGTCCCTGCAGGTCCCTTTCTGCCTGGCTGCTGTCAGCCACTCTGTCCCCAGCCTGTAGTGCTGCAGGGGTTGTTGTGGCCAAAGTGCAGGACCCGGCACTGGGACTTGTTAAACCTCACCTTGTTGGATTTGGGCCCTGGATCCAGCCTGTCCAGGGCCCTCTGCAGAGTCCTCCTACCGTCCAGCACATCCACATTCACACCCAGATGGTGTCATCTGCAAATTTGCTGATGCTGGACTCAGTCCCCTCATGCAGATCATCAGGGCAGATATTGAAATCCACCCTGGCTGGCTCTGATCCCTCGGCCATCCTGTGGGTACCCTGTGATGGCTCTCAAGGTGATCTGTTCCATAACCTTGCTGGGCACCCAGGTCAGGCTGACAGGCCTGGAGTTCCCCAGATCCTCCTTCCAACCCTTCTTGGGGATGGGCTCACACTGACACCTCCAGTGCTCTGGGACCTCCCTGGTGTGCCAGGACTGATGGTAAATGATGGAGAGCAGCTTGGGGAACTCATCCACCAGCTTCCTCATCCTCCTGGGATGGATCCCATCTGGTCCCAGAGACACCTGTGAGCACCTGAGTGGCTCAGCAGGTCCCCAGCTGCTTCCTCCTGGATTGCAGGGGCTCTTCAGCTCCCTGTGCCCATCTACCAGCTCAGGAGAACACTTGTCCTGAGGGTGGCCTGTCTTACTGTTGAAAACTGAGACAAAGAAGGGGTGAAGTACCTGAGCCTTTTCCTCATCTTTTGTAACCATATCCCCCACAATAAGAAATGCAGGTTGCCCTTAGCCCTCTTTTTACCATTAATGTACTTATAAAAACATTTTTATTATCCTTCACAGAAGAATCCAAGTTGTCCTAACTGAGCTTTTACCGCTCTAATTTTCTTTCTGCATGACCTAACAACATCCTTAAATATTTCTTGATTTACCTGCCTCTATGTCCAAAGGTGATGCACCCTCTTTTTAACCCCTAAATTCCTGCAAAAGCTCCATGCCCAGCCTGGCCAGTCATTTCTTCCTCTGGGTCATCTTTCTGCACAAAGGGACAGCCTACTCTTGCTCCATCAAGTTTTCTTTGCTGAAGTGTGTCCATCCTTCCTGGAACCCTGTGTTTTTACGGGCTGTTTCCCTTAAAAGAATCAGTTCCTGATTTGTTACTCCCCAAATCTGCATCCTCAATTCGGCCTAAGTCTGCCCTTAAAAGTCCAGGGTAGAAGATTTATTGATGCCCTTCCTTCTTTCATGGAATATTTAAAAACTCAATAATTTCATGGTGACTGTGCCCCAAACAGCCTCTGACCAGCACTTCTCCCACCAGCCCTTCTCTGTTTGTGAACAGCAGGAGACAGAGCTTTCCTTGGGAGTGGGAATTGCAGGAAACATCCCCAAAGTGCAGCTTGGAAGGTTCAGCCTGGAGCTGAGGAGAAAGCAAAGTCCCTGCCAGGGTGGAATTGTGGTGCTCGAGGTGTGGCAGCGTGAGGCTGGGCCATGGCCGGCTCTGTGTGCCAGGAGCCGGCAGCACTGGGTGCAGGGAGCCCAGGGAGGGCACAGAAACGCTGGCTGAGAAATGCTGGGGCACAGCGAGAGGGGCGAGTGCAGCCGGCCAGGGCACAGGAGCAGCACGCACAGGGGGCACAGCCTGCAGGACAGATGGCCGAGGGCTGGGCAGGGCTGGCAGGGCCACAGGCACCCAGGCCTTTGTGCCCTGGGCTCGGGCAGCGCCTCTGGAGGCCCCACAGCAGGAACTTTCCTGGCAGGGGCTGCACTTTGGCTCTCCCTCGGCCTCCCTGGCCAGGCTGGCAGGGGCTGCAGGTTTATGGCATTTGTCCTTGCTGCCCCTCACATCCCCCTGCCCCACAGAGAGCCCCGAGCCACCCGTGAGGGACAGGCCCTGCTGGCCCAGGCTGGGCTCAGGGCTTGGCCTTTCTGCTTCCCCCAGCCAGCCCAGGCCTTGCTCAGCATTGCAGTTCCCTGCCCAGAGCCTTGGGCTCCCCGCACTCCTGGCCTCAAGGATCTGCTCACACCAGTCCCTGGGGAGCCTTTGGCTCTCCCTGCCCTCACTGGGGCCCAGCCATGCTCCAAGGCACTTGGAGTTTTGCTGCTGACTCCTTGAGCAGCTTCTTCATCCTTCCCTCAGTGCCTGAGGCTCCTGGACCCAGCCCCAAATCCATCGTGGGGCTGATTAAAACACAGAAAGCCCTCAGGAGCTCTTTGTCTCCCTTCAATTGTCTTCAAGTCTCCAGGGCTTGTGCAGTGATTGGAGTCAGTTTGGAGTTCTGTTAAGGAAGAAGATGTCAAAGTGCACCTCATGATTTTTGGTTTTTTAATCACATGTGTGGGTTTGGTTTGTTTTTTTTTTCATTGCAGAGAAGAGGTGATAGAAGCATTCCTCAAGTGATCTTGATGCTGAATGTCTCCTTAGGAGGTCTGGGCACGGAGAAGAACAAGCCCCTTTTGGGCTGACCCTGTTTCCACAACCTGCTCCTCACCCCCAGCCTCACCATGTCTGTAATAACCCACCTGGGACTGACATCCCAAAATATCAAAAAATGTTAATGTAATTTATTCTTTTATTTTATTCTGTAACACATTATTTTGTGTGATTATTTAATTATGTATATATTTATTTTCATTTATAATATTAACAATGGTTTTTCTTACCTGGTTTTTATATTTGCATAAAAAATCTATACATTTTTACTAGCCAAGAACATTAATGTTCTTTGGTTCTATGTAGCACATTCCCCTTCCTTAATTAATTAAGGTCTATTGGCTATTTATTTCTTCCTCTTTATGGTAATTACTAATATGTCCAGTCATTTTGTCATCATTTTTATCATCTTTTTCTCAGACAGGGGCATGGGAGAGCCCTTTGGTGTCCAGGGAGACATTTCTGGGGCACATTGGAGGCAGTTGTGGGTTTGGGGAGGGAATTTAGAAAGAACTTGAGGGTATGGACTACACTTGGGGGAGCTGGGTGGGCACTTGGAGGGGCACTCAGGAATTCTGAAGGACAGTTCGGGGTCCAGGGCAGCACTTGGGGGTCCAGGGGGGCCCTTGCTGGAGGTCAGGGAGGGGAATTTGGGGCCCTTCAGCGTCCGGGCGGGCCCTTGGGGGGCTCGAACGGGGCTCTCTGGGGCGCGGGGGGTGATGGGAGCTGTAGGCGCGGGTATAATACGGTTAAACGGGGCCGCAGAGCACCACGGGAGCTGTAGGCGCAGCTGCAATGGCTTTTGGTGATGGCGGGGCATGACGGGAGATGAAGTCCCGGCTCGAAGAGCGCTGTACGTGCCCCGCGGAGCATGATGGGAGCTGTAGTCCCGGAAGTGGCTGGACCGCGGTGTTTAGGAGTTCAGGAAGGCACTTGGGGAACACTTCAGGGTCCGAGCCGCGACGTGAGGTCCTCGGGGGGAACGTAACTGGTTCGGGAATACCTGGGGGGCGCTTGGGGAGCTCCAACTGGGCTCTGTAGGGCGCGGGGCACGGCACGAGTTTTAGGTGCGGGACTGTGCTCTGAGGGGCTCCGGGGCCGCGGGGGATGAGAGGAGATGAATTCCCACAAGTGGCTGTGACAGGCATGTGTGGGGTTGGGAGCACTCAGGGGATCCGGGGGCGCTTTTGGGTGGTCCCGAATGGGCGCTGAGGGGCACTGAGGGATCCTGGAGGGTCTGGGGGACACTTAAGGGACAGATGGGGGGCGGATGCCGGGGTGGGTTCTGTGGAGCGCGGGGCATGACGGGCGTTGTAGTCCCAGCTCCAATGGGGCTCTATTGGGCTGCAGGGCATGATGGGAGTTGTAGGCAAAAATAAAAGATGGCGCTGACACCAGGCACTGCTTCCAAGTCTCCGATCCCTGCGCTGATTTGCTGCTGGCTGTGATTGGCAGGACCATCGGCAAATGGGAGACAGTGGAGGCGGGAACAGCCCATTCAACTCCTCCAGTCCCTCCCAGCACAGCCCAGTTCATCCCCAGTACAGACCAGTACGACCCCAGTGCCTCTCCAGTCCCTTCCAATACACCTGAGTCCCTTCCAGTTCCTCCTATTGTCATCCACAGTATGCCCCAGTGTCTTCCACTCTTCTATGCTGTGTCCCCAGTGATCCCAGTTTGTCCCAGTATCTCCCAGTGTCACTCCAAGTGTGTCCCAGTATGTCACACTGTGTCTCACTGTACCTGCATAGCCCCTCCCAGTCTGCCCAGATTGCCCCTCAGCATTCCCTGTGTTCCCAGATTGTCCCAGTATCCCCCAGTGTCAATCCCAGTATACCCCCGTGTCTCCCACAGCGTTCCCAGTGTTCCCCAGTATGTCCCAGGCCTCCCCAGTGTTTCCAAGCACAGTTTAATGTCTCACGGTTGCCGTGGCAGCCAAACCCAGCAGTGGGGTCAGGGCAGTGTCCACGGCCACAGCCCCTTGCAGTGGCCCAGTGCAGCTTGGGCTGATGATCCACCCTCACAGCTGGCCCAGGGCAACCTGCAGTGGTTTTGGTGGCACCTTGGGCTGGCACACACCTGAGGAGTGTGTCTGTGTTCAGTGGGGAAACTCAGGAGATTTTGATTGCTTCAAAAAAGATAAAAAGGGAAAACCCCTCTTAGGCTGAGTGCAGCCAGCTCTGCAAGCCCAGCAGGTCCCACGTGAGTGAGGACAGACAGGATGGGGCTGGGGAATGTGGAGCAAGGCTGTCCACACTGGGTCAGAGCTCAAGGCAAAGCTTCTCTGAGCAGGCCAGAGCGCCTGAGGAGAGACCCTGGGTCAATATCAATCACAGAATGCTGCAATCACCTCTGATCTAAAGAGAAATGTAATAAAATAAACCCTTTAAAATAGGTATGTGTATGTCTTACAAGCTCTTTGAAATATTTCCCCATAATTGGACTTGGAAAACTTTAATGACACTCTCAGGGCTTTGGTGTTGTTTACATCAGACTCGGTCCCTGAGAGAGTCTTCAAAGAACTTTTCAAGAACTCAAGGTTAAATTGAAACTCTGAACTTTCTTGAAGTTTTAATGGGTCCCACTGAGGGACATGACTGAGAAAGTGTCCCCAGGTTCCAGGTAGAGCAGAGAACTGCAGGCAGTGATGACAGCTGGGGATAAACAAGGCAAAGGTGTCTCTGGTGCTGAGCACACCTGGATGTGTTTCAGGAATGCAAAGGGCCAAGGCCTGAGCCCCAGCCCCTGGCCAGGCAGATCCTGTCCCTCCCTCATTGCTCAGGGCTCTTCCCGGGATGGGCTCTGGCATGTGGGGATGTGCAGTGCCAAGGGCAGGACCATGGGGCAGCCCCTGCCAGGCTGCTGAGCAGGGACAAGGAGGCAATGAGGCCCCAGGGCTGCCAGGGTCAGTTGTCCCCTCCTTGTGGCCTCAGGCCCAGGGCCAGCAGCCATGGCCAAAGTGCTGCCCAAGTTGGCTCTGTCAGGGCCTTGCAGCTGCTGCACATCCCTGTGCCCTGTGCAGCCCAGGCTGTCCTACGGTGTCCCTGCCCTGCGCCTCTGTCCCTGCAGGCTGTCGGCATCCCCCGGCTGCCCCACCTGGCTGGCCCCTTCCTTTGCTGACAGCTCTGCCTCTGCCTGCCCACACAAAGCCTTGGGCTGCTCCAGGCTCTGATTGGGGGATATTTTGCACCACAGCCTTGCCCGGGAGGGAAATTCCTTTCTCCTGGTGTCCAGTCTGGGTCTCCCCAGCTGCCCTTGGTGCCATTATCTCTTTCTCTGGCTGTTTTATACAATAAAGAAAAACTCCGAGATGTGTGAAACCACCCTTCAATCCCTCCCCAGCTACTCTTATTCTGTCCTCAGTCTCCACACCACTGAGCCCAGAGTCTGCTGCTTCTCCCTGCTGGTTATGGGATAAGGCCTCCAAACCATATCTTGAGAGGTTTGTGGGTCCTCTCCAAGGTCTGTGAAAATGAAAAAAGTGGTCAAAGTTATTTTCTCCCAAATCTTGCAGTGACAGAACAAGGCTCAATATCTTTGAACTGAATGAGGGCAGATTTACAATTGTTTAAAGGAGGAAATATTTTACATTTATGAGAATGGCACAAAACTGCAACTGTTCTTCCAGGGAAGTGGATTCCCCATCTCAGGAATTATCCAAGAGCAAGAGCTTTGTACAACCTGACCCAATGAAACCCTGTCCCCTCCCTGAGGACAGAATTCCTGTTGTGTGTGTTCTCTGATGTGCTGGGTGCCCTCACAACGCTTCTGGCCAGAATGTCTGCTGAGGGCAGCCAGGCTGCTGCAGGGGCAGTGACCTCACAGCCATCACCATGGCAGCCCTGTGCCCTGGGCCTGGCTCTCCCCTTTCCTCTGCCCCTGCCTTGTCCCTGCTGGCATGAAGAGTTTTGTCACTCATATCTTGTCCCCAAGGTGCTGGGGCCAATGGCTTCCCAGGCAGGCTCCTGGAGCAGAAGTGGCTTTTCAGAGCCCAGGCAGAAATGAGCCCTGAGGCAGCAGCTCTGCAGTGCTGGCCACCAGGCCGGGCTGCCAAGGGAGGCTTCTGGCCATGCCCTGCAAGCAGCTGCTGCTGCCAAGGTGCCTTTGGTGCCTCAGGCTCTGCCTGGCACAGCTCCCAGCACGGCACTCTGCCCTTGTGCCCGAGCCCTTCCCTGTGCTGGGGCTGGCCTGGGGCTTTTCCTGCAGCGGGACCTGCCCTGCTCCTGGCACAGGAAAGGCAGTTCCTGCTGGAGCAGGAGGCTCTCTCTGCCTGCAATGGGCTCCAACAACTCCAGCAAGGCCCTGTTGACTGCAAAATTGCTTCCTACAGCACTATATTCTAATAATTGTTATAATTCCAGTACTATGGTGAAATAACTGTGGTTAAGATCTTTCTGACTAGTCATGATCATAATCCATCAGGGCTGTATTTAGGTAAATTTATCTGTCATTCCATCATTAATCCTGTGGGACAAATTGCATTAAGGTTCCATTCCACCTGTCCAATCTTTACACCTTTGAAAAAGTCTGGGGCTGGGATGGGATCCAACCACTCCCAGTCTCCTGTATTAAAAGGAATTTTAGAAGTCTAGGGGCCCTGCAGGGGTTTGAGGATCCATGGTGGCTGTTGGGGGTTATTTCCCCACCTCATGTCTCAACAGACATTTCTCCAATAAAGAAATAAAGCTTTTGCCTGAAGCTCCCACTGTGCCCATGACTTGAGCCCCTGTGAGTGTCTGGGACATCCCGGCTCTTTGGCAGCCTGGGGACTCCTGGGATGTCACCGTGAAGCCCCCGTGAGTGCCTGTGACAGATCGGTGCCTTTGCAGCCCAAGGTCCCCTGGGATGTCACCATGGAATGGCCGTGACTGCCTCTGAGCACAGGGCTCTTGACCATCTCCAGAAACCCCTGGGAGGTGTCCATGGAGCCCCTGTCTCTGCCTGTGACATTCCAGCTCTTGAACAGCCTGGAGACTCTTGGAATGTCCCCATGGAACCCTTTTGAGGGCCTGTGACAAATCTGATCCTTAGCGGGCAACCATCACCAGCCCCCTGTTGCTATGGTCAGTTTCCATGGCAACCATCACCAGGCCCCTGTTCCCCCCGATCCACAGAATTGGCTGAGCTGGGAGGGACCCATCAGGATCCTGGAGTCCAACTGCTGGCCCTGCACAGGACACCCCAACAATGCCAGCCTGGGCCTGGCAGCGCTGCCCAAACGCTGCTGGAGCTCAGAGAGACCGGGAGCTGGGAGCCTTCCCTGGGGAGCCTGGGCACTGCCCCAGCAGCCTCTGGGGAAAAACCTTTTCCTGAGATCCAACCTCAGCCTGCCCCGACTCAGCTGCAGCCGTTCCATCCAGTCCTGTCCCTGGGCACCAGAGGGAAGAGGTTCCCACAGCCCCAGCCAGGGACCTGCTCCCAAGGCTGCTGCCATGGCCACCAGGGCTGGGACCAGCTGGGATGCTCGATTTCCACAGACTGGGTTTAGGAATGGGATTCCCCAGTTCTGTGCTCTTGCTAAAACCGCTCGTTCCCTTTCCCACCACCCATGGAGAGCAGAAAAGGCAAAGATCCTGGGCTGAGCTAAGAACAGTTTACTGCGAACAGCGGCAAGATAAGGAACAAACAGGAACAGCAACAATATTGATAGCTGGAATTAACCTACATATTTTGTTATGTAAAATTAAATTAAAATTAAATAGGCCAAGTAGGGAGTGTTTCCAGAGCCAAAATTGCCAATGACCCTGAGCTTGCATGGCCTCTTTGTGGGCAGCTGGATCCCGCACCAGAGGCTGGAAGAGATTAAATGGTTCAACCATTCACATACCTGGGAGAAGCTGAAGGACAAACTTCACAGGAACCCTCTTGTTGCCTATGACAAAGTGGTCAAAGCATTTCAGCTGCAGGGAGCAGCTCAGGTGTTCCAAGATGTGCCACAGCCACTGCAGGAAATCCCAGCTGTGCCACCATGACAGGGGTGTGGTGTGGAGGAGGTGCATCCCAACCCTCTTCTAGGCAGGGCTGGAAAAGCCTGTGTCTGTCACAGTTTTGGGACAGACAGGCAACTTGACACTCCATGCAGCAACAGCCAATGTTTATTGAAGGGCAGCCCCTTTTGTAGGGGATTCAAATTTCCCACTCATGCAGAAGTGACGACAAAGGTTTCAACTCCGCCGAGCCCACTGGTTGCATCCATGACTCAAAGGAATTGGCTGGGGTCCCCTTGTTTGAGCCTGAATTCAGCCAATCACTTTCATTCTTATGGACTTGTTTACTTCAATGAGCTAATGAGCTAGCTGGTCGAGTGAGTGTCTGTCAAGACCAAATTGTTTGTGCAGCTGTAGACCAGCTATAGCTGTCACAGTTCCCCCTTTCAGTTTTATTAGAAATTCAAAGTGTTCTCTGTCATCCTTCTTCAAGGACCCTTTGCAGATAGAATGACAGCATAGAAAGATGACACATATGATTGTCCCAAACTCAACCAGCCTGACCTCTCTCAGCCCGTGATGCATTCCACTTATCATTGAAGATGATTCATTCATTCCTGCAAGCTATCAGGCAGGATCACCAGCATTTCAGGCTTTCTAATTGGTATGCCACAGGCTTATTACTGAGAAGTTACAAACTGATAACTCTACAAACAGGAAACATTTTAACTTTCAGAACTGTGGGAAAATTCAAATAACTGAGTAAATGACTTGTCCAGTTTCAGATTTTTGTCTTATGTTCTTAAATATATAAAATCTTCAATTTGCTATCCTTAAATATATATATAATCTGCATGTCCCTAAATAGATGAAGTCCTTAAATGAACTTTTCATCTCAAAAGTCCTGTATCAGTTGCATGAGTTATTTAGCTCCCCAGCATCTGCTGGAGCTTCATCGGGATGATGTTGTCTCTGATCCTGAGCAGGACATAGATCAGGGTGGACACATCTAGCTGGTATCCACCATGTCCCGTTTCTGTGGAGACACACTCATACACACATCCCCGTGTAATGAGGTCCCATGGATCTTCCCACTTGTTTGTCATAATGTCTTTTATCATTACTTTAGATTTGGGTGATTGAGCATCACCAGATGATTGCAGTGACAGGAAATGATTGAAGATTATTGGGTTTTGAGATTGCTTCAACACTGTCAAATGATGTAATGTGTAAACAGTCTTTGTCACTTTGCTCTGTGGGGTTTTGCCAAACATTCCCCCCTTTTGTTTTTCTAACATGCGTTTTAGAGTTCCATGTGCCCTTTCTACAATGGCCTGTCCATTTGCTTGTCAGGGAATTCTAGTTTGGTGTGCCACACCCCAGAGCTGTAAAAATGGTCTAGTTTTTTGTGATGTGTATGCAGGTCCATTATCTGTTTTTATATCACGAGGGATACCCAAAGCAGCAAAGGCTAATTGCCGATGTGCAATTGCATCCCGACCTTTCTGCCCTGAATGTATTGATGCCCATATGGCAGAAGAAAAAGTATCAATTGATCTCCATGCACATATTTTAATTTTCCAAATTCTTGAATATATGTGACGTCAGTTTGCCAGATTTGTAATGCTTTTAATCCACGGGGATTAACCCCCATCTGTAATGGAGCAGTGTGGCCCTGGCGATCAGCACGTGTGTTTACTACGTTGCAAGCCTCTGTGCTGGAAAGCAGAAAATGTCCCCGTAGGGCTTGATTGCCTTGGTGAGAGAAGGCATGTGATGCCTTTGCCTGAGCCAGCATATCTGGCTGGGGTGCTGTCCAGGCAGGGCCAGCCAGGTGATCTGCTTGTGCATTGCCCTCTGTAATGAAACCTGGGAGATGTGTATGACTTCTAATATGAAGGATGTAATAAGGGCAAGTTCTGGCCAGAATGGCGTGCCACAAAGTTTTTAGCAAGCCAAATAATTGTGCGTTGTTAACTTCCTTTAATAGAGCTCAGTCCAATTTTTGTGTTCTATCTGCAACATGTGCAGAGTCAGTAACTACATTCAAAGGAGTGTGGAGAAAACACTGAAAAGCCATAGCTACAGCACATAGCTCTACTAACTGAGGTGACCCAATCTCATGTCCTTCCAATATTTGCCTTCCTTCCATGTCACAATGGACTTTACCATTTTCCCAGACCCGTCAGTGAATACAGCAATTCCTTTTTAAGGGTGTTCAACTGCTCACGGGTTTTAGGGATAGCTCAGTGGTCTTACTCATTTGCAGCAGTGGTAAATGGTAGCCAATTTGTCCCTTGAAATTTTGTAAAGCACGCTGTAGAGATGTTCTGTTGGCACAGCACCATTCAAATTCTTCCTGCTTTACAGGGAAAATGATTTTAGATGGATCTTTTGCATTCAATTCCAAACATCTTTGAGGTCATTTAATAATTAACCAGACAATTCATTTGTAGATGGTAGGGGCTGTCTTTTGTGGTTGATGGGGCAAGAACACCCACTGTAAAACATGCAAAGGGGTCAGACCACTGAGTATCCCATTGTCCAATGACAGTGGTAGTATGGAAATTAACATTGAAAATAAACACAGTGATACACACTCCCAGGCACACTTGGTGAACCGGTCTGTGAGAGCTGCTCTGCTATTTGAAGAGGATCTTTTGCCTCTGGGGTCAGTGTCCAGGGAGATGTTAAATTAGGATCACCCTTTAGAAGGTTGAACAAGGGTGCTAATTGCAGAGTGGTCAATCTGATATAAGGTCTGAGCCAGTTTATGGTACCCAAAAGTTTTGAGCATCATTTACGTTTCTAATTTTTGTTGAAAATTGAATTGTCTGGGGCTGTATGAATCACACTTTGGAGTCCAAGGTACTTCCAAGGTGGTTGCTGCTGTATCTTTTCTGGTGCCACTTGCAGCCCAAATGCTCTTACTGCTTGCATCAGGCTTGGCCAAATGAGTGAAAGATCTTCTTTAGTTGGAATCGCTATTAAAATATCATCCATAAAATGGTAACAGTATGGCTCTGGGAATTGTTCCCTTACTGATGAAAGAACATGAGCAACATACCATTGGCAAATTATGGGGCTGCTTTTTAAACTTGAGGAAGAACTTTGCATTGATAATGCTCCACGTTAAGTGGAGCGTTATTAATGGATGGCACAGTGAAAGCAAACTTTGGGATATCATTTGGATGCAGTGGAGTGGTAGAGAAGCAATCTTTTAGATACACAATTAGGATATCCCAATTGGCAGGAAACATTGTGGGAGATGGCATATCTGCCTGTAAGGCTCCTGTGCTCTCCATGACTGCATTGATCTTTCTTAAAATGTCGAGCAGCCTCCATTTCCCAGACTTCTTTTTTATAACAAACACAGGGGTGTTCCAAGGGCTTATGGATGATTCTATGTGCCCTTGAGCCAGTTGTTCCTGCACCAAATTCTTAAGGGCATGTAGCTTCTGTTTCTCAAGGGGCCACTGTGGCACCCAGACAGGCTGAGTGTTAAGCCATTTTAAGGCTGGCGTGGGATGTTTCACAGTCTTTAGGACAGTGGTTGCCATTAAAAATTCATCCCCACCCTGACTCCCCAAGCAGATAAAATATTCCTTCCCCACAGGTTCAGTGGTGCTGCCGTGATGTAAGATCTAATGGTAGCTGTTTGACCCTCAGGATTTTTTTACAAAGACAAGGGTACCATCCCACCATGGCCAGGCATGGTCTCACCATGGCTAGGCATGGCTGTAGGGGTGTTTTCAGGCCCAGCAAAGCATGCAGAGGTGGCTCTGCCACAGGCAGAGACAGCTACAGGGGTTTCAACCATTGCAGCATATAACAGAGGGGCTGGAATCTCACAGGGGCTGGGCACTGCTTCTGTGATTTCAGCCAGTGTGGCAGGGCTTGGCGGAGTGGCAGCAAGCCCTGATCCACAGCCAGGCATCCTACCACAGGGGCAAGGCATCTCACAGCAGGGATGGCTGGGTGCCTTGCAGTGGCCGCAGTGGCAAAGCGCCTCCCTGCCACTCCCAAGCATCACTTCTGGGGTCCCAGCTGGTGCAGCAGGGCATGGGGGAGCAGCAGAGTGCCTGTTCAGTGCGAGTCTGCAGCACAGCATCTCTCTACCCTCTGGATTGGCAGCACCATGCTTGGTTGACAACACGCACTGGTCTTGGGTGGTTGTGGAGGTTTCTGCCAGCCAGCAGAACAAGGAGTAGCAGAGCACAGAGCAGCAAAGCAGCCAGGCATTGCAGGGGTCTCAGCAGCCATGGCAGGGCACAGAGGGGCTGCAGGGTGCCCATTCAACACAGCACGGCTGCTTGGGGCATCTCTGCTGCCGGCCCCAGGGACGGCGCACTCTGCTGACAACACGCTCCCAGCTGGGGCATGGCACGGCACCGGGCAACTGGGCGACATCCCACTGGGCAAATACCCCTGCTGGGGCAGCAGCCTGGTCCCAGGGGGCGTAAGGGTGCTCCTCAGGCAGGTCACCCTCGCCTGGGGAGGGTCCACAGCTGCCCAGTGGCCTCCCAGCACCCTGTGTTTTCTGCATTCATCCTCTTGCCTCACTCACCCAGCACAGCATCTGCTCTCCTTGCCACCTCCCCCTCTCCCTCCTGCCCTGCTTTCGCCGTTCACCACCTGCGATGCCTCTGCTGTCCTAACCACCCGCTTGCTCTGCAGCTATTTTATCATGTCCATTACAAGTCTCCAATGTTTAACAGCATTATTGGCAGAGTCGTCTCCTGTAAAGGCAGTTGTGAGGATATATCAGCCAGCCCACTCCCAACTTTTTAAATCTAGGGCAGCCCCTTCCAACACGTCCAGTCCGTGGCTCTCACGTCATGTTATTAGGACTAATAAAGTCCGTTCATCATATTTTTCAAATATTTTCTTTAAAATAGGAGTCCATACCTGCAGGAGGGGGTCCTCTGTTGTCAAAGCCCCTGCTCCCATGCTGGTGGTGTCTTCCACTTACAAAAAGAAAAAGAATAAGAGGGGGAAAAAGGGGGGGCATCCAGACTGATCACGGCTCTCTACACCATTCTTTGCAGCTCAAAGGCTGCAAAGCCTGCAAAGGCAACTCCTCCTGGATGCCCCGCAGCACTGGACGCCACTTTTCACAGTTCAAAGCTGTGGGCAGCTCCTCTTGGCTGCCCTGCCTGTTCCCTGTGCTATTGGTGGAAGCTGTCGTGATCACATCGGGGTCACCAATGGTTTCAGTTTCGGAGACGGGTGACTTGACACTCCGTGTTCATGCAGCAACAGCCAGCTCACTTCCTTATATAGATAAGAAAGCCCATGAGGTTAATCCTCATTACATAAGTAAGGTAATTACAAAATCAATCACATATTTCAGTTATAAAGTTGGAATTATTTATACTGTGAGACCTACAGGCCACCACAGAGGAACAGCTTGTGAATATGTAATCACTGTGTGTGATAAGACCTCTGCTGACTTGATGTTTGGGGCACTCACATGGATGAATGATCCCCCAAGTGACCAGCACTGCATAAAGAATGGCTGGTTTCTAATACCCAAACTGTGTTAGAAAGTATCTATTTGGACAATTTCAGTATCAGTTCCACAAGGCCCCGTAGTTTCACAGTGGCCCTTTGGTTCTGAAGTGTCACAATGGCCTCAGTTCCACAAGGCCCTGCAATGTCCAAACAGTCCCCTTAATTCCATGGGGCCCTGAAGTGCTACAATGGCCCCTTGGCTCCATGAGGCCCTGCAGTGTCACCCGGGGGCAGGAGGCCAGGAGGGATTCGTTCCCCACACGCTGCAGCTCCCTGCGCCAGCTGGCACCGACACCTTCTCCCAGGCCAGCACTGCAGGGCACAGCCAGGGCTGTGCCACACTGCAGCTCCCTGCAAACCACGGCAGGGGCTGCGAGGCCAAAACCCAAGTCACAGACAGTTTCTCACTCTTTCTGTCTGTATTTGACCAACAAATGACCTATTGTGGGGTCCTCTTTCCTGCAGTCACTGCAGCACTGGGACCATACCCGCAGCTCTGAGGGAGAGAAATGGCCAGCGCTGCACCTCTGCACTGACTCAGGGATGGTGGGAAATGCTCTGTGGGGTGGCTGGAATGATGGAAAAGGGACAATTGGCAGTGCAGAGGGAAACCCATCTGGGCTGCTGGACGGGGGCAAGACATCGTTGCCCAGGGGAGAAGTTGGCTGTGAAAGTCCCTCCTATGGATGCTCACGTGCCCAAGAGTCAGGCACTGAAGAGCATCAAAACAACAGAGAGGAGGATGGGGCTGCCAGGATTAAAGTGTCTCAGCTGGGTCTGGACTGGTCACACAAGGGTGAGTTATTTCTGGACACCCCAGGTCATCAGAGCAGAGATGCAACCCCCAGATGGGCTCATGAGCAAGGGGTAGGTTTAACCATGGACACCATCTCCAGGTTATCCCTGACTGTGAAACGTGTCTGAGATCAAGCAGGGCCAGGCAGGCAAAGCCCCTGTGGTGTGGGGACAATGGTGGGAATATCAATCTGGAGAGACACGTGGTCTTTGTAGTGGGAGTAGGAAATTGGAGAGCACCATTCCTAAACCACAACAGCCCTGTCAGAGCCAGCCCTCTCCCTGCCCCACCACTGCTGGATCAGGAAGGGCAGAGGCATGGGGGAGGGAAATGCACAGGGACTCCTCCTGGGAGAGACCTCGGGTAGTTTCCAGGCCAGGCCAAAGCACAGTCAGTGGAGAAGGGACACAGGGATGGGCTGTTTGTGTGCTCTGCCATGGCAGGAGGAGAGGCAGAGCTGCAGAGACACCCAGACCATGTGGATCCCTGCAGGAGTGGATCTCACACAGCATCTCTCAGGCCTCTGCTGCTCACTGGTTGCTCTGGTTTGATGTTCCCTGGTGGTTACACCAGCCCCCCACACCAGTGCTGTGTGCACATACACACCAGTCTCACCAGTGCCTGGGCCCCCAAAGGACACAGGACCTGATGATTTGTGGTCCCCACTCCAGTATCTGGCACTTGGACATCCCTTGGTACCCAGAGCAGAGAGAGCTCCCTTGTTCCAGACAGTTCCTGGCAATGGGGGTTTAGGAAAATGCCACAGGCTGTGGGGATCAGCTGTAGGGCGTAGCCAGGGACGCACGTTTGCTCATGACCAGCTCTTTCATCCCCTTTTCCCTGCTGATTCATGTTTGTTCTTTCACAAAGCACCATGGTGCCACCCTTTCCCTTCCTGTGGGCCTTTCTTAGGCATCACATGGGAAATGTTGCACATTCCCCAAATGCCCCTTGTGGATTTCCGTCATGAATCTCAGACTCAATGCAGAACCCCCCATGCTCAACTGGCAAGGTCATGCTGGAAAGCTCTGCCATTGACCCCCTTGATGAGTCTTTCATGAGGAGGTGTCAGAACTTTCATAAATTTGTTTTTTATCTTCTGTTTTTCAAATTGGAATGGCATTAAAATATCATCTACTGCAGCCCCGTTTCTGTGGCAAGGCACAACTACCACTGGAACAGATGGTCAAAGATCCTGACCTTGAACACATTTTGGAATGGGGTATTCATGTCTATGGATGACCTGTTTACAAATTCTCAACCTTATCACAAAATATTTATTTCTTATATCAAATCTAAAAATACCCTTGAGCATTCTAAAGGCTATGTCCCTTTCTCTGCCACTACAGGCCTATACAAATATTTCAATTTTTCTTGGATTATGACCACAATGTTTTAATCTGAAAAGACCTTGAAAGGACACAAAAATCTTCCAAGATGGGATTGGGAGGCCTCAAGCACATGACCCAGAGAGACTGATGGCCCAGGGCTCAGTGGTGTGAAGACTGATGACAGAACAGGAGTAGCCTGAGAGGGCTTGAAGGGTGGTTTCAGAAATGGTAGAGCTCTTCTTCATTGGATGAAAAAACCTGAGAAAAAATCATGCCACAGAGAGTCACCTGGGGAGGTCCAGACTGGACGCAAGGAGAAAGGAATTTCTCTCCCAGGGCAGGGCTGTGGTGCAACACGTCCCCCAGAATGGGTCTGGGTCAGGCCAAGGCTTTGTGTGGGCAGGCAGAGGCAGGCAGGAGGCAGAGCTGCCAGCAAAGGAAGGGGCCAGCCAGGTGGGGCAGCCGGGGGATGACGACAGCCTGCAGGGACAGAGGCGCAGGGCAGGGACACCGTAGGACAGCCTGGGCTGCACAGGGCACAGGGATGGGCAGCAGCTGCAAGGCCCTGACAGAGCCAACTTGGGCAGCACTTTGGCCATGGCTGCTGGCCCTGGGCCTGAGGCCACGAGGGGACAAGTGACCCTTGCAGCCCTGGGGCCTCATTGCCTCCTTGTCCCTGCTCAGCAGCCTGGCAGGGGCCGCCCCATGGTGCTGCCCTTGGCATTGCACATCCCCACATCCCAGAGCCCATCCCGGGAAGAGCCCTGAGCAATGAGGGAGGGACAGGATCTGCCTGGCCAGGGGCTGGGGCTCAGGCCTTGGCCCTTTGCATTCCTGAAACACATCCAGGTTTGCTCAGCACCAGAGACACCTTTGCCTTGTTTGTCCCCACCTGTCATCACTGCCTCCAGTGTTCTGCTCTACCTGGAACCCGGGGACAGTTTCTCAGTCGTGTCCCTCAGTGGGACCCATTACAACTTCAAGAAAGTTCAGAGTTTCAATTTAACCTTGAGTTCTTGAAAAGTTCTTTGAAAACTCTCTCAGGGACCGAGTATGAGGTAAACAACACCAAAGCCCTGAGAGTGTCATTAAAGTTTTCCAAGTCCAATTATGGAGAAATATTTCAAAGAGCTTGTAAGACATACACATACCTATTTTAAAGGCTTTATTTTATTACATTTCTCTTTAGATCAGAGGTGATTGCAGCATTCTGTGATTGGTACTGACCCAGGGTCTCTCCTCAGGAGCTTTGGCCTGCTCAGAGAAGCTGTGCCTTGAGCTCTGACCCAGTGTGGACAGCCTTGCTCCACATTGCCCAGCCCCATCCTGTCTGTCCTCACTCACCTGGGACCTGCTGGGCTTGCAGACTGGCTGCACTCAGCCTAAGAGGGGTTTTCCCTTTTTGTATTTTTTGAAGCAATCTAAAACTCCTGAGTTTCCCCACTGAACACAGACACACTCCTCAGGTGTGTGCCAGCCCAAGGTGCCACCAAAACCACTGCAGGTTGCCCTGGGCAAGCTGTGAGGGTGGATCATCAGCCCAAGCTGCACTGGGCCACTGCAAGGGGCTGTGGCCATGGACACTGCCCTGACCCCACTGCTGGGTTTGGCTGCCATGGCAACCGTGAGACATTAAACTGTGCTTGGAAACACTGGGGAGGACTGGGACATACTGGGGAACACTGGAACGCTGTGGGAGACACTGGGATATACTGGGATTGACACTGGGGGATACTGGGACAATCTGGGAACACAGGAAATGCTGAGGGGCAATCTGGGCAGACTGGGAGGGACTATGCAGGTACACTGAGACACACTGAAACATACTGGGACACACTTGGAGTGATACTGGGAGATACTGGGACAAACTGGGATCACTGGGGACACAGCATAGAAGAGTGGAAGACACTGGGGCATACTGTGGATGACAATGAGAGGAACTGGAAGGGACTAGGAATGAACTCAGGTGTATTGGAAGGGACTGGAGAGGCACTGGGGTCGTACTGGTCTGTACTGGGGATGAACTGGGCTGTGCTGGGAGGGACTGGAAGGGTTGAATGGGCTATTCCCACCTCCTCTGTCTCCCATTTGCCGATGGTCCTGCCAATCACAGCCAGCAGCCAATCAGCGCAGGGATTGGGGTCTTGAGAGCAGTGCCTGATGTCAGCGCCATCTTTTATTTTTGCCTACAACTCCCGTCATGCCCTGCGGCCCGATAGCGCCCCATTGGAGCCGGGACTACAACGCCCGTCATGCCCCGCGCTCCACAGAACCCACCCCGGCATCCGCCCCCCATCTGTCCTTAAGTGTCCCCCAGACCCTCCAGGATCCCTCAGTGCCCCTCAGCGCCCATTCGGGACCACCCAAAAACGTCCCCGGATCCCCTGAGTGCTCCCAACCCCACAGATGCCCGGTACAGCCGCTTGTGGGAATTCATCTCCTCTCATCCCCCGCGGCCCCAGAGCCCCTCAGAGCACAGTCCCACACCTAAAACTCGTGCCGTGCCCCGCGCCCTGAAGAGCCCAGTTGGAGCTCCCCAACCGCCCCCCAGGTATTCTCGAACCATTTACGTTCCCCCCGAGGACCTCAATTCGCGGCTCGGGCCCTGAAGTGTTCCCCAAGTGCCTTCCTGAACCCCCAAACGCCGCGGTCCAGCCACTTCCGGGACTACAGCTCCCATCATGCCCAGCGGCGCACGTACAGCGCTCTTCAAGCCGGGACTTCATCTCCCGTCATGCCCCGCCATCACCAAAAGCCATTGCAGCTGCGCCTACAA
Organism: Passer domesticus; assembly: GCF_036417665.1. Classification (NCBI taxonomy): domain Eukaryota; kingdom Metazoa; phylum Chordata; class Aves; order Passeriformes; family Passeridae; genus Passer; species Passer domesticus. Next base: position 4,670,702 of record NC_087503.1, on the reverse strand, counting down.
CTCCCGTGATGCTCTGCGGCCCCGTTTAACTGTATTATACCCGCGCCTACAGCTCCCATCACCCCCCGCGCCCCAGAGAGCCCCGTTCGAGCCCCCCAAGGGCCCGCCCGGACCCCGAAGGGCCCCAAATTCCCCTCCCTGACGTCCGAGGGCCCCCCTGGACCCCCAAGTGCTGCCCTGGACCCCGAACTGTCCCTCAGAATCCCTGAGTGCCCCTCCAAGTGCCCACCCGGCTCCCCCAAGTGTAGTCCATACCCTCAAGTTCTTTCTAAATTCCCTCCCCAGACTCACAACTGCCTCAAATGTGCCCCAGAAATGTCTCCCTGGACACCAAAGGGCTCTCCCATGCCCCTGTCTGAGAAAAAGATGATAAAAATGATGACAAAATGACTGGACATATTACTAATTACCATAAAGAGGAAGAAATAAATAGCCAATAGACTTTAATTAATTAAGGAAGGGGATTGTGCTACATAGAACCAAAGAACATTAATGTTCTTGGCTACTAAAAATGTATAGATTTTTTATGCAAATATAAAAACTAGGTAAGAAAAACCACTGTTAATATTATAAATGAAAATAAATATATACATAATTAAATAATCACACAAAATAATGTGTTACAGAATAAAATAAAAGAATAAATTACATTAACATTTTTTGATATTTTGGGATGTCAGTCCCAGGTTATAACAGACATGGTGAGGTAGGGGGTGAAGAGCAGGTTGTCCAAAAAGGGTCAGCCCAAAAAGGGCTCATTCGTTTCCATGCCCAGACCTCCTAAAAAGACATTCAGCATCAAGATCACTTAGGGAATGCTTCTATCACCTCTTCTCTGCAATGAAAAATAAAAACCAAACTCACATATGTGATTAAAAAACCAAAAATCATGAGGTGCACTTTGACATCTTCCTCCTTAGCAGAACTCCAAACTGACTCCAATCACTGCACAAGCCCTGGAGACTTGAAGACAATTGAAGGGAGACAAAGAGCTCCTGAGGGCTTTCTGTGTTTTAATCAGCCCCACGGTGGATTTGGGGCTGGGTCCAGGAGCCTCAGGCACTGAGGGAAGGATGAAGAAGCTGCTCAAGGAGTCAGCAGCAAAACTCCAAGTGCCTTGGAGCATGGCTGGGCCCCAGTGAGGGCAGGGAGAGCCAAAGGCTCCCCAGGGACTGCTGAGAGCAGATCCTTGAGGCCAGGAGTGCGGGGAGCCCAAGGCTCTGGGCAGGGAACTGCAATGCTGAGCAAGGCCTGGGCTGGCTGGGGGAAGCAGAAAGGCCAAGCCCTGAGCCCAGCCTGGGCCAGCAGGGCCTGTCCCTCACGGGTGGCTCGGGGCTCTCTGTGGGGCAGGGGGATGTGAGGGGCAGCAAGGACAAATGCCATAAACCTGCAGCCCCTGCCAGCCTGGCCAGGGAGGCCGAGGGAGAGCCAAAGTGCAGCCCCTGCCAGGAAAGTTCCTGCTGTGGGGCCTCCAGAGGCGCTGCCTGAGCCCAGGGCACAAAGGCCTGGGTGCCTGTGGCCCTGCCAGCCCTGCCCAGCCCTTGGCCATCTGTCCTGCAGGTTGTGCCCCCTGTGCGTGCTGCTCCTGTGCCCTGGCCGGCTGCACTCGCCCCTCTCGCTGTGCCCCAGCATTTCTCAGCCAGCGTTTCTGTGCCCTCCCTGGGCTCCCTGCACCCAGCGCTGCCGGCTCCTGGCACACAGAGCCGGCCATGGCCCAGCCTCACGCTGCCACACCTCGAGCACCACAATTCTACCCTGGCAGGGACTTTGCTTTCTCCTCAGCTCCAGGCTGAACCTTCCAAGCTGCACTTTGGGGATGTTTCCTGCAATTCCCACTCCCAAGGAAAGCTCTGTCTCCTGCTGCTCACAAACAGAGAAGGGCTGGTGAGAGAAGTGCTGGTCAGAGGCTGTTTGGGGTACAGTGACCATGAAATTATAGAGTTTTTAAATATTCCGTGAAAGAAGGAGGGGCATCAATAAATCTTCTACACTGGACGTTTAAGGGCAGACTTTGGCCTGTTGAGGATGCAGATTTGGGGAGTACTAAATCAGGAACTGATTCTTTTAAGGGAAACAGCCCTTAAAAACACAGGGTTCCAGGAAGTATGGACACACTTCAGCAAAGAAACCTTGATGGAGCAAGAGTAGGCTGTCCCTTTGTGCAGAAAGATGACCCAGAGGGGGAAATGACTGGCCTGGCTGGGCATAGAGCTTTTGCAGGAATTTAGGGGTTAAAAAGAGGGTGCAGCACCTTTGGACATAGAGGCAGGTAAATCAAGAAATGTTTAAGGATTTTTTAGGTTGTGCAGATAGAAAAAATTAGACAAGGTGAAAGCTCAGTTAGGACTTAACTTGGACACTTGTGTGAAGGATAATTACTATGTATTTATAAGCACATTAATGGCAAAAGGAGGGGTAAGGATAACCTGCATTTCTTATTGTGAGGGATATGGTTACCAAAGATGAAGAATGGGCACAGGTGCTTCACCCCTTCTTTGCCTCAGTTTTCAACAATAAGACAGGCCATCCTCAGGACAAGTGTTCTCCTGAGCTGGTAGATGGGCACAGGGAGCAGCCCCTGGAATCCAGGAGGAAGCAGATGGGGACCTGCTGAGCCACTCAGATGCTCACAGGTGTCTCTGGGAATAGATGGGATCCATCCCAGGGGGATGAGGGAGCTGGTGGATGAGCTCCCCAAACTGCTCTCCATCATTTACCATCAGTCCTGGCTCAGCAGGGAGGTCCCAGAGGAGTGGAGGTGCCAGTGTGAGCCCATCCCCAAGAAGGGCTGGAAGGAGGATCTGGGGAACTCCAGGCCTGTCAGCCTGACCTGGGTGCCTGGCAAGGTTATGGAACAGATCACCTTGAGAGCCATCACAGGGCACCCACAGGATGGCCGAGGGATCAGAGCCAGCCAGGGTGGATTTCAATATCTGCACTGATGATCTGGGTGAGGGAATTGAGTCCAGCATCAGCAAATTTGCAGATGACACCATCTGGGTGTGACTGTGGATCTGCTGGAGGGGAGGAGGGCTCTGCACAGGGCCCTGGACAGGCTGGATCCAGGGCCCAAATCCAACAAGGTGAGGTTTAACAAGTCCCAGTGCCGGGTCCTGCACTTTGGCCACAACAACCCCTGCAGCACTACAGGCTGGGGACAGAATGGCTAGAGAGCAGCCAGGCAGAAAGGGACCTGCAGGGACTGATGGGCAGCAGGCTGCACATGGGCCAGCAGTGTGCCCAGGTGGCCAAGAAGGCCAGTGGCTCCTGGCCTGGATCAGGAATGGTGTGGCCAGCAGGAGCAGGGCAGTGATTCTACCCATGGTGCCAAGTCAGGAACTGAAATGGGGAGTGGGGCCAGAGAGGAAAGGGCAAACAGGGATGGGCTGTTTGCAGAGGAGGGGACAGGGATGGGTAATAGGAAGAAATTTGTACTGCTAGGAGTAAAGAAGAAAAAGTGAAGCAAAGGAAATCCTGAGGGCCGTTTGGGGGTGGCTGCCAGGCAGCCCTGGCTCTGAGCAACAGCGCCTGCAGTGGCACAGGAAACTCCCAGCTGATGGGAACAAACTTTCTGGCTGACTGCAGAGGCCAGGACAAAGCTGAGTGGTTTCCCTGGTGTTCCCCAGCCCTTGCTGGCCCCAGGGGCTGATGGCATTTGTGCTCCCTCAGGTTCATGTCCCCACATCAACAGCATGGGGTTGCTCCTGCCTGCTCTGTGCAATGCAAACAGGGGCTCCTGAGCCAGTGCTGCCATGGCTGTGCCTGCAAGGATGCGGCACCTGTGTGAGCTGGGGGAGAGACCAGGGCTGCAGAGGGGGGATGTTGTTGGCAGCTCCATCAGGACGCTCTGGGACGCTGCCCTGGGCTGTGCAGCGCACTGGGGATGGATCAGCCCCTGCTCTGCTGCTCCTTCCCATCTCCCCCAGGGCCCTTGCAGAGCCCCAGCCATGCTGTTTGCCCCCAGCCTGCCCACGGCCAGCCTGGGGCTGCTCACCCTGGGGCTTTTCTGTGCTGAGCATTGGCCTGGCCGTGTTCTTGAGAGAGCCTGGGCAAGGAGCCTGCAGCCCCCAGGGCCTGGCCTGAGGCGTCAGCGCTGCCCCAGCAGTGCCCATGGCCTGTCCCTGCTGCAGCCCCGGCACTGCCACCCCCAGGACTGTGCCCGGCCCCGAGAGCACTCAGGCCCTGCAGCAACACCAGGGCCACCAGGGCAGCGGGGCAGGGCCACGGCAGCAGCAGTGGCAACACCAAGTGCTGCTGCTGCTGCTGGGCACAGCTGCTGTGCCAGCACTGATCTGCCCCAGCTCTGCACACAGACATTGCTGCTGCAGCTCCAGAGAAGGCAACAAAAGGGCATCTCTGCAGAAAACTCTGCTGGGAGATCTTTTATTTCCTTTATAGCCACCAGGAATGCAGCCTGTCATTGACACAGTCTGTGTCAATGCCACAGGGGAGATGGAGAGAAACAAAATGTGAAATGGCACAGACAATGACATTTATTTGTAGTCAATGTGAAAAATATAAAACAAAGGAAAAAATCCCAACAACTATACCAATAAGAAGTATCAAAGATGACTTTTATTACAAGTGATTTGCAGACACTGGCCAGCAGTTTAATGTTTGTGAAAGCATCCAGTCATAAGTCTCCACACTGCAGCCTTGAGCTCCTGGTTCCTCAGGCTGTAGATGAGGGGGTTCAGGGCTGGAGTCACCACCGAGTACAGAACTGACAGGGCCAGATCCAGGCATGGGGAGGACATGGAGGGGGACTACAGGTGAGCAAACATGACAGTGCTGAAGAACAGAGAGACCACAGCCAGGTGAGGGAGGCAGGTGGAAAAGGCTTTGTGCCAACCCTGCTCACAGGGGATCCTCAGCACAGCCCTGAAGATCTGCACATAGGAAAAAACAATGAACATAAAACAGCCAAGTGCTAAACAGGCACTAATAGCAATGAGCCCAAGTTCCTTGAGGTTTGAGTGTGAACAGGAGAGTTTGAGGATCTGGGGGATTTCACAGAAGAACTGGCCCAGGGCATTGCCATGGCACAGGGGAAGGGAAAATGTATTGGCTGTGTGCAGCAGTGAATAGAGAAAGGCACTGGCCCAGGCAGCTGCTGCCATGTGGGCACAAGCTCTGCTGCCCAGGAGGGTTCTGTAGTGCAGGGGTTTGCAGATGGACACGTAGCGGTCGTAGCACATGATGGTCAGGAGGAAATACTCTGCTGAGATGAAGAACAGAAATGAAAAGAGCTGTGCAGCACATCCTGTGTAGGAGATGGTGGTGGTGTCCCAGAGGGAATTGTGCATGGCTTTGGGGACAGTGGTGCAGATGGAGCCCAGGTCGCTGAGGGCCAGGTTGAGCAGGAAGAAGAACATGGGCGTGTGCAGGTGGTGGCCGCAGGCTACGGCGCTGATGGTGAGGCCGTTGCCCAGGAGGGCAGCCAGGGAGATGCCCAGCAAGAGGCAGAAGTGCAGGAGCTGCAGCTGCCGCGTGTCTGCCAATGCCAGCAGCAGGAAGTGGCTGATGGAGCTGCTTTTGGACATTTGTGGTGCCTTGGCATGGGGATCTGTATAAAAATTAATCATAGAATAGTTGCATTAGGAGAGGATTTTAAATATCCCAGCACGGGCTGGGGACACTTTCCTCTCACTGCCTGCCCAGGGCTCTGCTGCCTGGAGCTGTCCCTGCCAGCAGCTGCTTCCCTGTGCCCAGGGCTGGGCCCTGCCAGTGCTGCCAGAGCCCAGCCCAGCCCTGGGGGCTCAGCTCTGCCCGGCAGACCCCTCCCAGCTCTGGCACTGCCCAGGTGTAGGGGTGCATTAGTTTTAAGTTGGTTTATTCCTGTACCCCCCATTCCTGTTTATGGTTCTGCCCGGGCTCTCTCTTTCTCTCCCTTTTCTTGATTGTCCCGTCAGTTGCACTTTTTCCACTCCCTTTCCCTACGAGTTATCTCTCCTAATCCCTCCCTGGCTGCCTGTCTGTTATTCAGTGTCCATGCCCTTCCATCCAGAACCTTCTGTCTTGGACACTGAGTGATTGGACCAGAGGTCAGGGTTCAACCCTCAGTTTATTCCCACTGGAGATCCGAGATGTTTGTTACGCGTTATTCCCTCCTCTCAAAAATTTAGATTGGTCAGTGTATTCTGTTTATAAGGCCCTGCCGGGCATGCATTTTTGTCCGCGCCCGACGCACTTTCAATAAACCCTCCCGTTCTCCCTGTCGGCGCGGTCCGGTCTTTCTCCTGTGGGTCGCAGCCCAGCTCCTCTTCAAATAGCTCCGGGGATTCTCGCTCTTCTGAAGGCATTTTGCCTTAAGCACTCTCCCCAGGAAGTCTCCCAGCGGGAGGGTGCCCTTCCCCCTCTGTGCTGCCGGCGGTGCTGGCTGCAGCTAGCCAGAAGAGTCAGAGACCCAGAGGCCAGCCGCTGCCGCTGCACCCAGGGGCAGCTCTGGCTCTGCAGGCTCTGATGGCAACATCAGAGCAACCCTGAGCAGGCTGGAAAATCGACACTGATGCTGCCTTTAAAGTGAACTGTGGTGATTGCTGTCACTGCCTGGTTTGTTCAGATTTGAGAAAATTGTTTTTATTTTTCTTCACCTGAACTGAGATTAACATCTATATGGAATTTCCAATCCAGGCAACCAACAGCAGTAGATTTAAAAAGCAGGATTTTCCCTTTTATCCAGCCCCTGACTAGCTGTGTTAGCTGTATAATCTACTTGTAGATGTTCGGCAGTTAAATGTTATGCTGGGAGCAATCCTGACCAATGCAGCATCCTCACCACACAAGGAGAACACTTCCAAGCCTTACCAGCTGTCTCCTTCCCCCCAGATCTTGTCCCCCAGTGCTGGGAGCAGCTGCCAGGGCCAGCTGAGAGCTGTCCCTGGCAGGCAGCAGAGTCCCTGCCCCAGCACAGCGCCCTGGGCTGCAGGAGCCTGCTCTGCAGGACAGCCCTGGGCACCCCTGGCTGCTCTGCACAAGAGACAATCAGAGAATGTACTCATAGAGTCTGCAGGCATTGGGATGTTCCAGCTTTAGGAGATGGCTCCAGGAGCTGCAGCTGCATTGTCCTGCAGCCAGAGGTTCCTGTGCCAAGGGCTGGCAGTGATTCTGCCCCAAGCACTTCTCAGCACCTTCCCAGCTCTGACTGATTGAAGCTCTCTGTGCCTCTGGGCTGTGCCCGGGCTGGCTGCAGGCAGTGCCCCAGCCCTGCTGGGCTGGCAGAAGAGCTGCTCATCAAGAGAAATGTGCTTTTGAAGCTCTTCTTGCTTACCAGGAGCTGCCTCTGTGCCAGGAGCCCAGCCCAGCTCAGCAGCACAGACACAGCACAAGGACTTTAATGACCTTAATTGCTTTGTGAGCCACTCAGGAGCAGGAGGTGGAGCTTCCTTGTTCCGGAGTGACCCATTGTAAGAGACCTCTGGGGAGCGCGGCGACCCGGAGTGCAGTGAACAGGAGCAGGCAAACAGGGTCACAGCAGTTCGCGCAGGCAGGGCAAGCAGGCAGGGCTGCAGGTTCCAGCTAGTTTGGTGAAGTATTGTTTTATTGGTTGATTGATCTTGGGCTTTCTCCTAAGCAATGGTTTTAACCCGGTCAAAATCCGTGGTTGGTACAAGTGTATATGACCAAGTAGAGCCCTCCAAAAAGGATGTGTCCGTACAGACCCATTCCTGCCCGGAGTGTTTGAGCTTATCAGTGGCTTCAGGGGATGTTATGGAGAAGGCCTGCCTGAGGTGTGAACAAGTGAATGACCTCCTTTCGCTAGTGGCTGAGCTTAGGGAAGAAGTTGAAAGGTTAAGGAGTATCAGGGATAGTGAAAAGGAAATAGACTGGTGGAGTTCAGCCCTTACGTCTTTAAGGGAGGCCCACCAGGAGTCAGAGGGCTCGTGTGTCTTTCACTCTCAGGCAATAGAGGGGCACCTGGTAGATGAAGGGGAGTGGAAATGGGTCCCTGCTCGGGGTGGTAATAACAAAAAACCCCTCCTGCCCCCCATCCCCTAGCCAGGTGCCACTTCAGAATAGGTATGAGGCACTGGATCTAGACAGCCAGAGAGATGATTTAGAGGAAAATCATCTACCCAGTGAGCCTCCCAATTATGACTTGCCTAAAAAGAGGATTACCACCTCTAATGTCAAGAAAAAAAGAAGGGTAATCGTGATGGGTGATTCCCTTCTGAGGGGGACAGAGGGCCCCGTATGTCGACCTGACCCATCCCACAGGGAGGTCTGCTGCCTCCCTGGGGCCCAGGTATGAAACATCACTGAGAAACTTCCTAGGCTGATTCAGTCCTCTGATTATTACCCACTGCTGATACTCCAAGCTGGCAGTGATGAGATTGAAAAGAGGAGTGTCAAGGTGATTAAAAGGGAGTTTAGGGCACTGGGTCAAGTGGTTGATAGGACAGGTGCACAGGTAGTGTTCTGCTCAGTCCCTTTGGTGGCAGAGAAAAATAATGAAAGGAATAGGAAAACTCATATCATTAACAAATGCCTCAAGGGTTGGTGTTATCGGCAAAATTTTGGATTCTTTGATCATGGAGCAACCTTTATGGCACCTGCTCTATTGGAATCAGATGGGGTACATCTCTCTGTTAAGGGTAGGAGGTTTTTAGCTCATGAACTGGCAGACCTTATTGAGAGGGCTTTAAACTAGGTTTGAAGGGGGAAGGGGATGCAGCTGGGCTGTTTGGAAGCAGGCCCAGGGGTGGTAAGACTGTGTTAGGGGAGAAATCAGCAGCCCAGCTGAGATGCATGTATACCAATGCACGCAGCATGGGTAACAAACAAGAAGAGCTGGAGGCCATGGTGCATCAGCAGGACTATGATGTAGTTGCCATCACAGAAACGTGGTGGGATGACTCACATAGTTGGAGCACTGCACTGGATGGCTACAAGCTCTTCAGAAAAGACAGAAAAGGGAGAAGAGGTGGAGGGGTGGCCCTTTATATTAGGGAGGTTTTGGATGTCACAGGTATTGAGACTAATGATGATGAAGTTGAGTCCCTATGGGTAAAAATTAAGAGGAAGGCCAACAAGGCTGACATCCTACTGGGAGTCTGCTATTGTCCACCCAACCAGGATGAAGAGGTGGACAACTTATTCTATAAACAACTGAACAAAATCTCAGGATCATCAGCCCTTGTTCTTGTAGGTGACTTCAACCTACCAGACATCTGCTGGCAACTCAATACAGCAAAAAACCAGCAATCTAGAAGGTTTTTAGAATGTGTGGAGGATAACTTTTTGTCACAACTGGTGGGCAAACCCACCAGGGGAGGGGCTATGTTAGACCTATTGTTTACAAATAGAGATGGACTGGTAGGTGATGTGGAGGTTGTAGGCCGCTTGGGGCATAGTGATCATGAAACTATAGAATTCTCAATAATTGGTGAAATAAGGAGGAATATCAATAAGATCTCTACACTGGACTTCCGGAGGGCAGATTTTGGCCTATTTAAAAGACTTGTCCAGAGAATTCCTTGGGAAACAGCCTTTAAAAACAAAGGAGTCCAGGAGAGATGGGTGTGCTTCAAAGCAGAGATCTTGAGGGCACAAGAACAGACTGTCCCTGTGTGCCAAAAGATGAGTAGACGAGGCAAACGTCCAGTCTGGATGAGTAATGAGGTTTTGAAGGAACTTAGAAATAAGAAAAAGATGTATCATCTTTTTAAGGAGGGAGTGATTTCTGAGGAATTATTTAAGGGTGCTGCCAGGGCATGTAGAAAAAAAATTAGGGAGGCCAAAGCTCAGTTTGAACTCAACTTGGCAACTTCTGTTAAAAATAATAAAAAAAGTTTTTACAAATATATTAATGGTAAAAGGAAGGGTATAACCAACCTCGGTTCCTTATTGGATGGAGCAGGCAAACTAGTTACTAAAGATGCGGAAAAGGCGGAAGTGCTTAATGTTTTCTTCACCTCAGTCTTTAGTGGTAAGACAGCTTATCCTCATGACAACTGTCCTCAAGGGTTGGTAGGTGGTGCCAGGGATCAGAATGGTCCTCTTATTATCCAAGAGGAGGCAGTCAGAGAGCTGCTGGGACACTTGGATATTTAAAAATCAATGGGACCAGATGGGATTCACCCTAGGGTGATGAGGGAGCTGGCAGATGAGGTTGCCAAGCCGCTCTCCATCATTTACCAGGAGTCGTGGCTCACTGGTGAGGTTCCAGATGATTGGAAACTGGCCAATGTGACACCTGTTTACAAAAAAGGTGGTAAGGAGGATCCTGGCAATTACAGGCCAGTTAGCCTGACCTCAGTACCAGGTAAGATGGAACAATTCACACTGAGTGCTATCACACAGCACTTACAGCATGGCCAGGGTATCAGAGCCAGTCATCAGGGGTTACGAAGGGTAGGCCATGTGTGACCAGCCTGGTCTCCTTCTGTGACCAGCTGACCCGCCTGGTGGACGCAGGAAAGGCTGTGCATGTGGTCTATTTAGACTTCAGCAAGGCCTTTGATACTGTCCCCCACAGCATACTCCTGGAGAAGCTGGCAGCCCATGGCTTGGACAGGAGCACTCTTGGCTGGGTTAGGAACTGGCTGGATGGCCGGGCCAGAGAGTGATGGTGAACGGTGCTGCATCCAGCTGGCGGCCAGTCACCAGTGCTGTCCCTCAGGGCTCTGTGCTGGGACCAGTCCTATTTCATATTTTTATAGACGACATGGATGAGGGCATCGAGTCCTTCATTAGTAAATTTGCAGCTGACACTAAGCTGGGAGCTTGTGTTGATCTCCTGGAAGGAAGGAGGGCTCTGCAGAGAGACTTGGATCAGTTGGATGGATGGGCAGAGTCCAGCAGCATGAAGTTTAATAAGTCTAAGTGCCGAGTTCTACGTTTTGGCCACAAAAATCCTCTACAATGTTACAAGCTGGCGACAGTGTGGCTGGACAGTGTTCAGGCAGAAAGGGACCTGGGGGTGCTGGTTGACAGCTGGTTGAATATGAGCCAGCAATGTGCCTTGGTGGCCAAGAAGGCCAATGGCATCCCGGCCTGCAGTAGGAATTGTGTGGCCAGCAGGAGCAGGGAGGTCATTCTTGCCCTGTACTCGGCCCTGGTGAGGCCGCACCTTGAGTACTGTGTCCAGTTCTGGGCCCCTCAGTTTAGGAAGGATGTTGAGATGCTTGAGCACGTCCAGAGGAGGGCAACAAGGCTGGTGAGGGGCTTGGAACACAAGCCCTATGAGGAATGTTTGAAGGAACTGGGGTTGTTTAGCCTGGAGAAACGGAGGCTTAGAGGTGACCTTATTGCTCTCTACAACTTCCTGAAGGGAGGTTGTAGACAGGTGGGGGTCAGTCTCTTCCACCGGGCAGCGACTGACAGAACAAGAGGACACAGTCTCAAGATACGTCAGGGAAGGTACAGGTTCGATATTAGGACAAAAAAGTTAACCAAAAGAATAATAAAGTACTGGAATGTTCTTCCCAGGGAGGTGGTGGAATCAGTATCTTTGGATGTGTTTTAAAAATGGTGGAATATGGCATTTGGTGCTATAGTCTAATTGAGCTGTTGGGGCATAGGTTGGACTTGATGATCCTAGACATGTCTTCCAACCTCATTATTCTGTGGTTCTCTGAAAACCTTGAAAATTATCAGCGGGCTCTGGAAAACTTTTTAAAAAAATCAGAAATGGATGTAGCTCTGTGAATTTTCAGGCACAGCTCTTTGGATCTGGAGGAAATATTTGCTTTGCATCAGCTAAGACATAGACAGACACACAGCAAATGGAGCACTGAACATCACAGACTGGGCTAGTGTTTTTCCCAGAAGAACTGACAGAAGATCACAATGAAACACTACAGTGCCCCTGAACAATCCAATTGTCCAGGGAAATTCAGCAGCTGATGGTGTTGTGGTGCTACTGCCAATCCCTTCCATGAGCAAATCATTTCCGGACTGACTAACAGCCTCTGCCTTCTCACAGACACCAAGTGGTGCAGCAGTGCTCCAGGTGCTCCTGCCAACAGCCCCTGCAGGGAGGAGCACAGCCCCCAGTGCACGTGGGCTTTGGCTCCCTGTGGCACACAAGCCCCCCGGGGCACAGGTCTCTGGGGCAGGAGAGGGGCAGCAGTGCTGCCAGGGCTCGGGGGGTGGCAGCTCTGCTTGGGCGGGCACTCTGCCACACCTGCTGATGGCAGCGCTGCCCGGGCCCCAGGGCTCAGAGCAGCATTGGTGCCCTGGCCCACACGTTCCCTGTGCCTGTCACAGCCGCGGCTTTAGGATGGCCAGCAGCCGGGACGTGTCCCAAGGAGGCCGTGCCAGCTTCCGTGGAAGGCCCCGTGCCCTTGCCAGCGCGGCTGCCTCGGCAGCCCTGGGGGCTCCTTCTGCTGCCCTGAGCCCGCAGAGCAGGGCAGCGTTTGCTGATGGGCTGAGCCCTTCCTAAAGATCCTGTCGGGCTGCCTTAGACACTTGGGGCCAGGGATTCCTGCCAACCGGGGCCACTTTGGGTGGGCTGGGGGCGGCCCCAGGGCAGGTGGCAGTGTGTGCAAGGGCCCTTTGTGACACGCTGCAGCACAGTCACCGTGGCATGGAATGGAGGAGTGTGTCCTTTGTGACACGTGGTGACATAGGAGCTGGTGGTGACAAGAACACTCCACAGCGCTCGGCGCAGGCGACGGGACAGGACGGGACAGAGCGGTGCTGTGAGGAGCCCCCACACAGCGCACTCGTTCCTGTCTGACCTGGAGCTGTTCTGAGGTGTTGTTCCTGCAGCTGACCTCGAGGCCAGACTGTGGGACTTGCTGACCTGAGTCATTTACCAGGAATCTCCTGTCATTGTAGCAGGAGTGCCCAAGACTAGAGTGCAGGACTTGCTGTCCTGCAGCTACCCTGAGACCTCTCTGTCTCAGAAATCTTCAAGGCACAACTGAAATTGCTGACTTGGCAATATCCTGAGGCATCTCTCCAGAAGGTGCCTTCAAGGCTGGAAGGTGGAATGGCAGGCAGATTTTTCAGCCTGTTCAAATGCTTCCGGGGGAAAAATAAGAAAGGTCCTGGAGCTGCTTCAGGAGAGCAACTTGAAGAGCCAGAGCAGATCCAGACACTGCAGGACAGTGAGTGGCAGAGCTGGGCCGTAGGACTGGAGCCTGCAGCCAGCCTGGCCCCATTCCGTCCCATCCCATCCCATCCCATCCCATCCCATCCCATCCCATCCCATCCCATCCCATCCCATCCCATCCCATCGCATCCCATCCCATCCCATCCCATTCCCTGGGGACATGCCCATGGACAGGATGGAAGAGGGCCCAGGCAGACACCCCGCAGTGGCCGTGCTCCATCCCCCTGGGGCATCCCGGGGCTGTCCCTGCCTGGGGAGCGCAGGGCTGGGCTGTGTTCTCCGGCCTCTCCCGCAGCCCCTCAGCTCTGGCTGTGCTCGCTCTTTGCCAGATGCAGTCGTGGAGCGCACACAAGAGCAGCAATCCAGCCGTGGCCACTTCCGCAGAACAGCGCAGGTACCTGCAGCCATGCCCACCTGGGCTGGGCCTGCTGTCCCTGCTCAGCCAAGCACTACACTTGGAGCATTCCTGGCTTCCCTGTCCTTTATTCTTTGGCAGATGTTCCGAAAATTCCCGCACATTCGGCGTAGAAAGACCAACACCACAGCAGCTGAGGGCCCAGCTGAGCCTGACTCGGGGCTGACCCAGCTCCAAGCAGAGCCTGATGTCAGCCCAGATTCAGCTGGGCTCTTGCAAGACTTGGACACCTCAGGGACTGAAACCTGGCCACAGGCTCTTCCCACATCAGTGACTGAGGATGGAGTCATAAAAAACACTGACAATGAAGAGATTGAGGCCTTGAAAAATACTGGAGCCATGCCCACTCCCCCTGAGATTTGTGCTTCCACTGTGGATTTTTTCCTGGAGAGTGCTGTTCCTTATCAGCAGCAGGTAAGCAGCCTGGGGCCAGGACTGGAGGCCTCCCAGGGCCGTGTGTCCCCTCAAGCCTCGGTCACTGGGCCCCCTCAGCCTTTGAGGCCAGTAGATTGTGACGGGAAAGGAGGCACTTCTTGGGGGGAAACTGGGGAAGTTGCTCCCATAGACAGCGCTTCAGGTCTTCCCCATGCCTCCTCCAGGTGCCAGCCATGGTGAAGAACATCCACCAGAATCTCATGTCCCAAGTCACTGTGGATGCCAGGCTGCACAGTGACATTGTGAGACTGGCTGAGGAACACCCTGCAGACGTGGCGCTGACCCTCCTGCACTGTGCCCCAACGTGTGACAGGTACGGGGCCCACGTGCCTTGAGAGCTCAGGGCTCACCAGCCTTTAGGGCCCGTGGCCCATCACAGCCTGTCCAATGGGCTCTGCCAGACAGGCAGAGAGCTCCAGGACCCTCAGGCCCCTCTCTTTGCCCAGCCTGCTGCCAATGCTCCCTCCCTGCCCCTCAGGGCACCGGGGCTCAGTCACCTGTGCCCCCACAGCTGCACAGGGCATGGTACTGTGACTGAGATTCCCCTGACACAGAGCCCTGATCCCACAGAGCTGCTGCAATGATGTGGAGAGCCATAGGCTCATCACAACCAACAATGGAGAAGGTGCTGGCAACACTGCTCTGTGTGATGGAGGATTGGCCTGTGCACAGCACCTGCACCTCCGATGGGGACAACAAGGACGTTTTTGCCCTGGCTGTGAGTTTCTGGAACTGGCCTTTGCTTGCCACCTGGTTGCCTCTCCAGCAGCTCTCCATCCTCTCCCTGCCTCAGTCGCTGGGATGAAACTTGGTCTAGGGGCAGACTCAGGGGGCACTAGGCCCACTGCTCCCCCTGCATCTGCCCTTGGGCCCTGCCCCATGGACACCAGGGCACTGAGCGCTGTCTTGGGCTGCTTCTTCTGCAGGCAACTCTGGTGATCTGGGTCATTGTGCCTAAATGCCATGAGGCCATGATCCTTCATTCCTCCCGCCTGTTTGTGGCTCTGCTCTTCCATGTTGTCATCACCACACAGCAGCAGATGCCACCAGAGGAAGTTGAAAACTTCTGGAGAGCGTGCCAGGAGGAACACCGCCTTCCCAGCAAGCCCAGCAGGTCCCAGTCCTCCTGCCCTTCCCCTGCCCGTGTGGCCAGTGCCAGTGCTCCCAGTGTGACCTGGGCTTTGCTCTGCACACAGGTTTGCAGTGCAGGCCATGAAGGCTCTGCTCTGTCGACTGGAGTGTGACCAGGAGGTGATGGCTATGGAGCGTAAGTGTGGCTGGGACACGCTGCTGTGTGCTCACACCCAGCACTATGCCGTGGGTCTGCTGGCCAGGTGAGACCCCCTTCTCCTCCACACTGCCCCCAGCATTTGTGCCCTGTGCCCGGGTGCCCCACACAGTCCCTGTGGTCATGGGCCAGAGGGCCTTGTCACCGAGGGACGGCCAAGGAGACTGGAAAAGGCTGGGAGAGGAGGGTGCCCAGAAGGGGCCACCTCCCACAGCGCTCACATCCTCTCCAGGGATGCTGGGCAAAGACCAGACCTCTGTGAGTCAGTCCTGGGCAAGGTTTGGTCCCCCCACCTCAGGCTCTTGGTGTCTTTTTTCCCCTTCCAGAGAGATGCGCCGTGTCTCCCTCTCCTTGTGTTCTGGGATTGCTCTGCGCCTGCTTGGGCTGCTCAGCAGGGAGGAGCCACACTGGGATCTGCCCGGCCTGGCGTTCCTTGTGGAGGTGAGCCTGAAGGCCAGCGCTGCCTGGCTGAGCTGCCTCCCAGCTCTCTGTCCTCTTGTAGCCGCAGCTGCCTGGGACGGTGCCCGTGCCCTGTGCTGCTGCCTGGGCCCAGCCCTGTGCGGTTCTGGGCTGCTGCTGGCCGGGTGCCCTGTCACTGCCCTGTGCCTTTCAGGTCCTCAAGTGCCTGGACTTGAGGGAATGTGCTGACATCATCCTGGAGATCATGTCAAGGCACCTGAGGAACGAGTGCAGGGAGAGGCGTCGCCTGGCGCTCAGAGGCCTCGTGGTGCTCAGCAAGGATCACTCGATGGTGAGAAGGGGCAGCGGCTGAAGCTGCGCTGGGGAAAGCAGCCCCATGGGCTGGCAGGGCTTCAGCAGCTGAGGCAGCTGCTCCCAGCTCTCCTGCCTCACCTGCCCCAGTGCTTTGGGGCAGGCCTTTGGCCTGTGGGCCCTGCAGCAGCAGGGTGGGGTTGCAGTGCCGGGCTGGTGCTGGTGCTGCAGCCGTCCATGGCTTCCCAGCACAGCCTTGTGTTCCACACAGGCCAGGAGAATGGGCACTCTGTCTCCAAGCCTTCTGGAGCTGCTGGGTGATGCAGACGGAGAGCTGGTTGGCATGACGCTCTCTGTGTTCACTAATTTGCTCAAGAGCAAAGACATGCTGGTATCCAGCACCACTGCCCCGAAGCTGGCTGAGGCTCTCCTGCTGCTCTTCGACCACGTAAGGCTTTGTATCCCCAGCCTCGGGCACTGGGTGCTGCCCTGAAACTTTGTGCACTGTGGATTTTTGTACTCTTCAGGTGGGCCTGGAGTAGATGGCGCTGAGTTTTTTTCTTTCATTCAGGACAACAGCCATGTGCAGCTGCTCTCCCTTGACCTCTTCTTCAAGGTGATGGATTTAGCAGAGGAGGGAAAAAAGCCTCTTAAGTCAGTGGTGTGCCAGAGCCTTCCTGCACTCTTCTTCCACTGCCACGATGAGAATCAGCGTGTGGCTGAGGTGATGACTCGTGGGCTGCTGGTGTCCCCCTGGCAGGGGGCTGGGCTGCCGGCTGCCCTGCTCACATCCCGAGCTGCAGCCTCCTCCAGGCTGTGGCACAGGGATGTGAGTCCTGTGCCCTGGGCTGTGGGGCTATCTCTGGGTCTCTGCTGCTCTCCAGGCTTCTCGGGAAACGCTGCATTGTGCGGCCGGGTTCCTGCAGAGGAGGGATCTCAAAGAGCTGGTGGAGGCAGAGAAGCTGTTGGCGTTTGCCGAGGTGTTGGTAAGGACGGCCTTAAGAACCGGCGGGGCTGCGGGGCGGCCCCGCGGCTCCCCGGGCAGCAGCCGGCCCTCTGCCCCCTGCGGAGCCCGGCGCCAGCGGCTGCTGGCCGCGCCTCAGGGCTGTGCGGGCAGGGGAGGCCGGGGCTGGGCGCAGGGAGCGCCCGCCACAGGGGCTGAGCCCGCGCCGAGCCTTCCCTGCTGCCGCTCTCTGCAGCTGGCAGAGGACGCGAGCCGAGCGGCCGAGCAGCTGCGCCGGGCCCTGCGCTACCTGGAGAGCCCCCAGGAGCCCCTGCGAGAGGCGGCCATCAGGTTCATGGGTGAGCCCCGAGGCCGGGCTTCCTTCCCGGCCCGCCGCAGCTCGGCCCCAGCCCCGCCCGCTGCCCCGGCAGCGCCATCCGGGCCCGGCGCCGTGGAGCCCCGCCTGGCCCGGCCGCTGCTGCCGCCCTCTGGCAGCCGTGCCCTTGGGCGGCAGCGTGCGGCAAGGGCCCGGGCTGAGCCCTGCCGGGCCAGCAGGGCGTGTGGCCGCAGCGCTGGCAGCGCCGCTGGCAGGGAGCTGTGCCGCTGCCGCCCTGACAGGCTCTGCGTTCACAGGGATGGCCGGGCGGCACCTCAGGGGGCAGCCAGGAGAGCTCCTGATGATCTGCAGCGGTGAGTGAGTGCAGCGGGCTGACAGCAGGGACTGGCAGGGAGACCTGCAAGCCCTGCCCCGGCTGTGGAGGGCTCTGCTCCCGTGGGCTGAACGCACAGAGGTTTCAGGGCCATGTGGGGCATTCCTGGCCAGCAGCTTTGGGCTGATGCCCTTGGTCCCTGCTCCCTCCTGGCCATGGCAAGAGCCGGCTGGGATGGCCCTGGCAGGGGGCTCTCCTCGTCTCCGTGCAGATCCGGGATCTGACTGTGGCTCTGTTCCTCTCTCATGCAGCCCTTGAACTCCTGACGGAGGATATGAGCAGTGCCGTGTCAGAGCTGGCACTCCAAACACTGCATGTCCTCCGGGCAATTCAGCGTGGGCACTATTCCATCTTCCAGAGGCTGCAAGATCAGCTGCGCAGGGCATGGAAGAGTCGGCCTCGTCTGTCAGGGCTCGGCTGGCTGCATTGTCGGAGCTCTGAGGAGAACTGATGGGCAAGGCACACTTGGTGGGGGCAACCCTAGCCAGTGGGAATTTTCCTTTATCTTTTAAGATTTTTCTTTTTTTTTTTTTTCCTCTTTTGAATTTCTGTAAATATAGAATGTGTTATAATTCACAGACTCCCAGGAGCTTTTCTTTGCTGCCCAGGATCTGCAGGGCAAGAGAGAGGAAACGGTGAAAAAGATGCTTGTGCTCAGCAGCAGAGCAAGCTGAGGGGTCCCTGAAGGGGGAAAATGGTGCTTGCACTCAGCCAGCTGCCCAGGCGTGCAGTGCTGCAGGGACAATGGCCAGAAGCCCCTTGGCCTGTGGTGGTTCTGCTGAAGCCTTTGTGCTGCCGCCAGAGCGGGTGGGCAGGGCCGGAGCTGCGGGGATCCCTGCTGGAGTGGTGCCTGGAGATGGCCACAAGGCCTGTGGCAGGCAGGAAGCGCCATCTTTGTCCTCCTGGCCGTGTGCTGCTGGCTGCATTGCTGAGGGCTCCCAGGTGCCTCTGGCTGGGGCTCCTCTGGACCTCCTGTGGGGCTGCGGCACTGCTGCCGGGCAGCTTGGCCGGGCTGGGGGAGAGCCTGAGGGGCTGGGGCACTGGGAAGCCCTGAGCAATTGGGTGTCAGAGGCCATGAGCAGCCCCCTGGCAGCCGCCTTGTTCCTGACGGAGTTGACTTACAAGACAGGTCCTGGGCACTCTGTAACTCACTGCATCAGTGCTGTTGGAACCCGAAATGTAGGGAATTCTCAGACCTTTGGTCTTGTAAGCAAAGCTTAGAATTTAACAGAGGATTTGATCTGAGACCTTGGAAAAGGCTTCCAAATTTAGGTGCTGGAAGCAAGGATGTAGATTTAGAGTTCATAGCAGTGACACATGAAGCTCAGTGGAGGAAAGTTTAAAGTTATAGACTTTAAGATGTAGAAAAAATAAAAGTATTTACAAAGGTAAACAAGAAGTGGAGAATGCAGTGCTGTAGGTTTGTGTGCCATAACATGATTGGCTAAGGAAGCTTACAATGTAGCATGAATCCGTAAGACGAAATGTTGAAGGACTGGGTCCAAAACATACATATCCTTGTTGGCAGTGTTTTATTGATCAAGTAAAGCTTAAAAGGTCTTGTAACAAGAAGTCTTGTGACCTTGTGGGCCATACAGTGGAGATGTGATCCAAACTCACCCTTCCTGTCTGTGTCAAAGATAAGAAAAAGAAATGGCATCATCTAAAAAACTCAGAGGTCCAGTCTCTAACTCATTCCAAACTCCTTCAAATCCCCCTAAGTGTGATGTAGCTACAAATAGATGACAAGGACTCTTAATTCTGGCTGTTTGACTCCAAACCAGCTGCTTTAGAAACTGTCACATAACCCTGTGTAATTATGTGGCAGAAATGCATCGTTTTAAGACATTTTCGCAACAGACATGAATGGAGGTTTGTTTGAAGGGCAGTTTAGGGGAAACCCTCACAGCAGAGGTCTGGCCTTTGGCCGAGCTGTGTCCCCTGCTGGTTGTGAAGTGTGCCATCAGCTCCAGGTGTTTCTGGGCTAAAAATATAATCAAGTCACTTGGACTTGCTCTTTTTGGCCTATAAAAGCTTGACCCACTTTCAGAGCAAATTTGGAGACCTCATTTATGGGTGGATGGACCACCTAGGATTTTCCCAATTGCTGGGAATGGTTCTCCAGGTCCTTGGCGCAAAACAGGGCACCCCAGCAACTGAGGATCTACAAGATGATAAACAATTCAGGCAATTGATGATGCATCTTTCTAAATCACTCTCCTTTCTCTCTTACAGTACTGATTGAGGTGCACTGCCTTGCTTGTTTTTGCTTCTCACTAAAACCAAGTGCACATTTTTATTGAATGTATCATCTTTCACTGTGGTTCCTTAATATTCACAGTAAAATAAGAACATGATTTCCCGTGAGGTGTCCTTTAAATCGCCTCTGTCAATTGGCAGAACAACAGAAGGCTCCTGAGGGGCTGGAGCACTGGGAAGCTCTCAGGAATTGGGTGTCAGAGGCCACAAGCAGCCCCCAGGCAGTCACCTTGTTCCTGGCACCCGGCTGCTCTGGCGCTTCCCCACAGCATCTGCCAGGCCTGCAGCAGAAGCCCTCGAGGCCGGGCCTCAGCAGGAGGCTGGGGACAGCCCTGAGGTGCCCAGGCTGGGCTGGCTGGGGACAGGGAGGGCAAAGCTCCCCTGCTGGGGCAAGGGACAAGGTGGTGGGAAGGCAGATAACCTGAGATTTTACCCCCCAAGTGTTCTTTCTTTCTTTCCCCTAACATTTATCTCAGGTTTGGTCCCATAATTATCTCTATCTGCCCTTTAGAAATTACTCAGAACACAGCAGGCTTTTGGGCTGTGTGGATCCCTGGCACACCAGAGCCATAGAAATAAGAGGCTTTTGTCAGCACTGGTGCACGGTGTACTCTAATCCCATCAGGCCATGTGGGGGCAGAACCCGTTTCCACTGCTGGGGTGACGGGGGGATCACAGCAGGTGATCCTGTTGGAAGATGAGGTGAGCCTGACTGGGAAGGAGTGACAGAAACATCCTATTGTGACCGGCCCAGAGGCCCCATGTATTCTGGGCATAGACTTCCACCGGAAGGGCTATCACAAAGACCCAAAGGGACGCAGGTGGGCTTTTGGAATAGCTGCTGTAGAGGCTGAGAACATTAAGCAGTTGAACACCTTGCCTGGATATCAGAAAACCCATCTGCAGAAGGACTCCTGAAGGTGGAAGAGCAACAAGTACCAATTGCCACCTCGATGGTGCACTGCCGGGAGTATTGAACCAATCGAGATGCTGTGATCCCCATGCACAAAATGATCCGTGAGCTGGAGAGCCAAGGGGTGGTCAGCAAAACCAACTCACCCTTCAACAGTCCCATCTGGCCTGTACAAAAGTCTGACAGAGAATGGAGATTGACTGTGGACTATTGTGCCTTGAATGAAGTGAATCCACCACTGAGCTCTGCTGTGGCACACGTGCTGGAACTCCAGTACGAGCTGGCAGCTTTCTCAGAAATGGCCCCTCCTGCCGGAGGGGTGAGGCGCCCTGAGCCCCGGTGGGCACCCCACAGATCAGGATACCCCCCGACTAAGCAAGTACTGGTCAGAGAAAAATGCTGTTCCCAGAAAAGCACTGAGTGCCAGAGTTGTCAGTCTGGAGGCACGGACAAACAGCTGTGGAGCGGCACCTCCGCTTGAACGCGGTGGGGGTCAGAGAGCAGCCGCTGAAGGGGCAGATCATGGAGTGGAGGTTGCAGCATCCACTGGTTGCAGGGGTTTTTCCCCTGCAGCGTGGTGTTCAGAGAGAGCGGCAGCCGCCGCCAGTGCGGCGGACACAGGTGTGAGGAATCGCCACTGCAGATTTTCCCAGTTCAGGGAGGGCGGTGCTGGCAGAGCCTTCGCCACTGCCGGAGCGTTGCTGGCAACCCGAGGGCAACAGCGGGGAGCGGTGCCGGGAGTGGCGGAGGCGGCGGAATCGGCAGGGCCTGCGGCAGGTGTTCCTGCCGGCACTGCAGGCTCCCAGGTCATGAAATCAATTGCTGGCCGCGATGCAGGGGGACTGGATGTGCTCTCCAGCACAGGGCTGCCGGCTGCCGTCGCGGAGCCGGCCGCTCTCTTGTCGGGGGCAGGGGCGGCTTTGCACCCTCCTGGGGCACAGAGGCGGGGGAATCCAGCGGCGGGGCAGATCCACACGCCACACTGAGGGAAAAAGGAGGGGATGGAGATGGCAAAAGCCCCTCCAGCTCTGGTGAAAGTGATGAAGAAGGGATGACTGCTGCTCCACTCAAAAGAATTGTTGAACCATAAAGCGCAGCTGCTGAAGGCTTTGGTCCTTCCTGTGCATGCTCCAGGGAGACAGAAAAAAGCTGTTTCTGAGCCATGCGCAAAGCTGCTCCCCCCGCCCCATGCAGGTGGGGAAAACCAGTGGAGACTGTCCCTGGACAATTTGGTCCAGCTGTGGCGAGGGGCCTGATGGCCACCAGCCTGGGGTAAGGCGCTTCTCCAACGAGGTTCTCTTCCTCACAATGGAGGAAAGTGATGCACTGAGCGGGAACTCCCAAGAAATTTCCTCAGCCCGCATGTGTTCCTCCAAAAGTCAAGATCCAGGGGTTGCCAAGCCCTGGAATCCAGCGAGAACTGCAAGTCCATGAAAACCCATGAGCTTTTGCCCATCTGAAAAACTCATAGACATCTTCCTCCAACACAGGAATTCTGTAGTGCAGAGGCAGAAACCTCCACACTCCAATAGTGTCCTCCTCTAATGGAGAAAATTGAACTTCCATTTCTGAAGGCACCTCTTCCCAACCGTCACTCCATTTCTCATGGAGGGCAATGCTATTGTTGGGAGGAGAAGGGTTAACGGTACCTTCTCAAGGAAGCCAAAGTGACTGGCCACAACGGGCTGTGCAGGGTCCCGCAGGGTCCAAGGTCTAAGTGGCATCTCCCATCTCGTGACTCACCAAAGGAACACCGGACACTCTCCGTCAGTGTTCAGCAAACCTTTTCGTGTTCAGCCTCAGCTGCAAACCCAGTTGGATCCATCCAGCTCCTGGTTCTTCAGCCAACGTCAGAAGTCACCACTTATCGAATGCAGGGAGCCCCCAACGCGGCAAATGATTGGTATTTGACTCCATTGTTTCAGAAGACTGAACAATTGCTTTATTAAAACTAAACTACATTACATTATACTAGACTATATTAAAGAGATACTAAAAGAGACTAAAGAAAAACCCGTGACTGTCTCCAGACAGTCAGGACACAGCTTTTTCCCAACTGCCAAGGAAAAAAAAACCTCATCAGGATCCAACTGAAAAATCACTTCAGGTAAAAAAATCTTCCTAAACTATTCCATATGTCCAAAAACAACTGGAGCAGCAAGTAGAGACAAAAATTCTTTTCTCTTCTTCTCTGCTTCTCCAAAAAAAATCCTGTGAGAGAAAATTATGTCCCTCTCTGTTCAGAGATCGTGAATGCCACATTGAACAAAAACAAAAAAAAAAAGAAAAAGAAAAAGAAAACAAAAATCTTGAAGAAAAAGAAAATCCTTCTCAAATGGCCCCAGCAGACAGAGCCTTCCAAATCAGCCCTCCACAGAGCTCCAGCAGCACAGCAAGGCTCTGCGGCAGAGACGAGGCCGTTTCTTCCATGCACTGAGGAATTGATCTTGCACTTTACGCCATGTGAAGGAGGGAGCTCTCTGTATGGCCTGGAGAACGAACCCAGTTTCCATTGCAAGGTTTCTGATGGCGGGATTGCTGTCAAATGCCATTTCTTCAAGGGCTGCAAGAGAGAGCAACAGAACCAAGGTCAGATCCTGGATCTGTGGGGAGCAGAGGAGAGCCCCCTGCGAAGGTCATCCCGGGCGGCAATTTCCATGTCCAGGAGGGATCAGGCCAAAGCTGCTGGCCACGAAACCCCATGTGCCCTTGAAATCTCAGTGTGCTCTGCCCACACCACCCCTCATCTGCACAGGCACCTGTCCTGGTTTAGGGCAAGTTTGGGAGATAACCCCCAGAGGGGCTTCTCTGCAAAAGCAGATTCAATTGCCCCTCCCCCCTCCAACCGGTTCAGGAGAAAATATCTCCTTGGAGAAAAGTGGAAAGAAACCTGTTTATTAAACAATAGAAACCAAACAATATTAAACAATAAAACAATATTAAACAATCTAAGGAAAAGCAAACTCAGAACAGTCCCCTCCCCAGGTTGCAGCTCGGCTCACTCAGTCTCTGATCAGTCTCTCTGGTGCTGGAAACGCCGTGGCCCAGGCCCGGCCAGGGGGGCCACAGGTGGAGCTGCCAGTGCTCTTCTGGGTGTTCAGTCCAGAGCAGGCTTGAACAGGTCCAAGAAAAAAGGAAAAAAATCACAATGCAGAGAACTTCTTTGCCTCAGCTAGCTAAAACTAACGAAAAGCAAGAAAAAGGGGAAAAAGGAGCTCTGTCCGGCTGTCTGTCCATCCGCAGACAACACAGTCCAGGAGCAGGAATGTGGAGGAGTGAGAGCAGTCTGAAAATAAACTGCGCGCTTCTTCCCTCCCCTCCTCACTGTCTGGAAGAGAGTCTTAAAGATGTAAAACTTATTATTCAGTATAAACAGAACAAGACGATTGGGGATAAAAGCATCATATAGTCAACCCAGGACACACCTGCAGCTGGGAATTCCTTCTTGATGGCTTCTTTTCTTGGCAGCACTGAAACCTTGAGGCTTCCAGGTGGAACAGACAAGCAGAATGCAGTGCAGAGTGACTTAATCCACAGGGGATAACCATGCAGGGACTCACCTTGCCTTCACAGAGACACTGAACAGCTCTTTCTCCTCTTGCCCAAAGCAGAACCTTCGCTTCCTACATCACCCCAGTCTCTTGAAGGCATTTTTCCAAAGGAGCTGTGAGAAGCCTTGAAAATAGTGCATCAATGAGGCTCAGATGTACCTCTTGTGCTCCAGTGCCAGGTTTCACCTCTTCTCCCAGCACATGAACAAAGCTGTTTGTAAAGCCAACCTCCTTGTTCGTGTCTTTAGGAGCCCCTCAGCCCCAGTGGGAGCCTGGTATTGCCTGCACTGACAGACTGGGATGTGTCAGAGGCTTCATGGCAGGGCCAAGAATTAGGGAGTGTCAGTGTGCAGAAAGGAACAGGAATGTGACATCTTCCGTGGAGTGCGTTGAAAAAGGAGAGTCAAAACAATCCCAACCAAACAATAAAAAGGGCAAGTCAAGCTGTGTTCCTCTGCAGTTTACAAAGTCTGGAGGCGAGAAGCAGAATTTGAGGACAACCTAAAGTCACTGCTATTCTCAGGAAATAAGATTTCTCCATTGAAGTTGGCTGAAAACAGACGAGTAGTCTGCTCTATCTTACATGAGCTCCATGTGTGGGTGCTTTTCTTGTGCCAGAAATGCTCACCAGAATCAAAGCAACCTTGCAGAGCTGGTCCATGAGCTGGGCTTAGTGTGAAGTTTGTGGTCTCTGCTTTAATCCTTCAGAAAAGCTCCTGTGCCTGTAAGGCTGAACCCTTTTCTGTGTTCAAGTGCTGTGTGTAAGAAGTAGTAGGATGCCCTTCCAGGAGGCCAAGTGATGATGGTCAAGTGCTTTGCCAAGCAAAAGCTCAATCTTGGCAGGAGGAGCCAGCCTGGAGCCAGCCCGAGTTACCTGAACAGGAAGAGTGTTCTGAACTGGAAGCCAAGCACCAACTGCACCTTACAAGGGCTGCATTTCAATCAAGGTCGTTTGGTTTTTGGGGTGTTTGGTTGGGGTTTTGGTTTTTTTGTTTTTCACTTCAGAAAAATGTGTCTCGTATTATTTGGGTGAATGACAAATATTAGTCCTTCTCTAGAACTGAACTGGGAATTTCTCTGGAGTTGAAAATTATATTTTCTAACTGTTTTTCTTAACTAATGAAACTTTTTGCTCAACTCTTTCAAACGCAGAGGCAGCCTAAGCCTTTGAAGGCAGAGCTTAGCTGCTACACTAGCAACTACAGGAAGTGATATTCAATAAAGGGAGAACACGACAGAAACATACATTCATAATAAGATGAATAAAAAGTCAGCAATGGAAAGGGTGTTTCCTGACTGCCAGGGAAGCCAGACAAATGATCTTGCAGGAGGTGACTGGTGGTTTCAGCTCTTGCTGTGCCTGGTCTCTTTTCCTCAGTGCCCTTCAGACAAAACTGTTATTCCTTACTAGCATTTCATGATGGATGAACTTGCATGGCATTTTTAGAGCTGCTGGTCAGGAAATGTTGACTGAGTGCATGCTTGTTTGCTATCAATGAGGAAAATCCCCAAACAAACTGACAGTGCTTCCCTCTTTCTTGTTCCAGCCCATGGTGCACACTGCTGTGCAGTCCATTGAAGGAATATTGAAGGTGGGTACTCTTCAGTAGCAGATCTCCATGGGAAAGCCTGTACAGATCCATGGGGAGGTGGATCCCTCTGACTCTGGGAAGGGTGAAACTCCCTCTGTGTCCTGAGAGCTGCTTCTCTCCCTCTCTTTGCAGGAAATGTGCAGCCCCCTGCCCCCTCTCCTGCCATCCCTTCAGTCACCTGAGAGAACAGAGACTTCCAAATTTCCCGTGCAGGCAAAGGTAACCCAGCCCAGTTTTTACGGGGCTTCCAATAGATTACAAGAGATCTTTCTGCTGAGCAGAAGTCCAGTTTTGGCAGAAGGAGCCTGCCTGGAGACCTGCCTGAGTTCCCTGACCATAAACCGTGTTGAGAGTTAGAAACCAAGCAGAAGCGGTACCTTGTGTGGGGCTGCATTATACCCAGGTGGTTTTGGTTTGTTTTTTTGTTAACTTCAGTAAAAGAAAGACTCTGATTTTATATGTCTAAATGACAAATATTCTTGTCTCTTGTGAACTGTCTTAGAAGAATTGGCAATTATTATTTCTAACTGCTTTCTTGTTTTTTTTTTAAACTACTGGGGCTTTATGCACAAGTCTTACATGCAGCCTGTGCCTTTGCAGGTAAGGATCAACTTCTTCAACAGCAGCTTAGGGAAAGTGCAATTTCATAAATAGAGCAGATTACAAAAACATACTTTATTTTAAAATTACAGATAATAAGGATATGGTAGTAATAATGATGATGATAATGATAATAATAATAACTAAAACAATTATAATAATTTCAAAAATTAGTAATAGTGATAAAGAGCAGTAGGAGGAGGAGCAGTAGTTTAGACATGGAAGCAGTGCCCCCTGATTGCCAGATTGCAAAGGGAAGACAGACATCTCAGAGCAGGAAGAGTAAGAGGAGCTGAAATTGCTGGGTTCAGCTCTGTCCATGCCTGGTCTCTGTTGTTAACTCTCCTTTAGATCAGCCTTTTTCATTCTTACTCTTACTCATCTGCAATACATTCATGGAGCTGTTAGTAAGCAAAGGTTTGCTGAGTTCCTGCCAATTAGTAACTAACCCAAACAAACTCCTGCTGTTTCCCTCGTTCGTGTTTCAGGCAAAGAAGCCCTCTGATGTGCCATCAGTTGAAGAAATTTTCAGGGTAAGTGCTCTTAAATAGAAGATCTCTGTGCTTGCTAATGTTTCACATACATTAACAAACTGGGTGGGGGCAAAATCCATTTTGAGAGCTGCTTCTCTCCCTCTCTTTCCAGGAAACGAGCAGCTCACTGCCAGCTCTCCTGTCCCATCTCCAGACACCTCCAAGAGCAGAGACTTCCAAACTTCCATTGGCAACAAAGGTGACCCAGCCCATTTATGCCAGGCCTTCTGATAAATGACAAGAGATCTTTCTGCTGAGCAGAAATTCAGCTCAGCTCTTTGGCAGCCCTTAGAGTGTTTTCAAAAGATTTCTTCAAAAATGCACATGCCCATAAGGTGCCATTAACACAGTTTTGATGTCAGTAGATGTGCTGTTTAACTCCATGCTAAGCTCCTTTGTCCTTTTATTCTAGGAATCCCAACCTGATGGATCTGCAGCACAGAAGCAGAGTAAGTTGACATGCAAACTAAACACAATTCTTTGTGTGCTGTCAGTAATTTTGTGTGTTCTCTGTAGCAGAGACTATCAAGTGTTCCTACTGATGAAGCAGGGTGATTTCCTCTGCTTTGCTGAACAGGGATGGATTTAGGAATGGCTTAGGAAGCTCTGACCATTCATTACCTTGAGCTCAAGGCAGCAGTTCAGCAGAGGACAAGCAGTATTGAGTTAGGAAACTCCCATCTGGAGTGATGAACAGTCTTGGTGGCAAAGCCCTCCCTAGAAGAAAGTGACTCTCTAATCTGGTGTTGAGAGACCACAGGGTAATATACGCTCTGAGGGAGGCATATAAATGCAACCTTTTCATTTCTGCTTTCCAGAGCAGGCTGGCACAGCTTCAGAAACATTGCCCAGTTCTCAGCCACGAGCATTGTAAGTAACCAGGCTCTGTTCTCATCTCTGCTGGGCAGTTGCTTACAAGAACCTGGAATGCACATCAGTTTGGGTTATTAGTAAATTTTTCTCAGCAAACTTGATTGCAGGGAATTTTCACCAAGAGAAAAAGTGTTGTTTTATGATGGACTCACTAAATTGTTAAGGTTTGAAAAGCACTTGAAGGTCATCAAGTCCTGTTGTTAATCCAGCAATGCCAAGTGCACTAAACCATGTCACGACTACACTGGCTGTGATAAAAAGCAAAACATAACAAAAGAGAAGAAAAAACCTCTTAAGTCTTTGTGTACCAGACTGAAGTTTTTGTCTTCCTTTAAGCTCTGTGGTGCTTAACATCTTGTCCCTTGGCACTCGTCAACCTACTGATAATGCTGAGGCTGACATAAATGCCTAGGGATACCAGCTGAATTGGATCATTCCTGGCTATGGTTTTGGTGCCTGGCAGAACAAGTAATGCTACAGCTACCTAAACTGTGTAGATCTACTGATGACATTTTCAAGTTCCTTTGTTGTAAAACTTTCTTCAATTGCCCAAGTAGAGGTTATCAAAAATGTGTTGTAGTTCTTTTATTTCAAAAGAAGCACAAAGAAATATAGTATTTCACATGAACATTTTAGGAACCTCACTTTATATGCTTATAATATAGCTAGCTACAGAGTGGGATGAAGACAAAATTTCTGTAAGCTATGGAAATTGTGTATGTTTGTCTGAATGGGTGTGAGTTTGAGATTTGATAATTTGCAAGCATTTTTTCATTCTGGTACTTTGTATTTTGAATAAGGCAATGTATTCCTCTGGCCTTCTCCCCTCTGCTCTCAGTGCCCAAACACAGGGTTCAGTTTTAGTTTTGAATGCTTCCATGTCAGTGGAATAGAAATAGAGTAGAATGGAATAGTGGCATGGAATGCTTCCCCCCTGCTGCTTCCTAATTTTGTCTCCTGGTGGCCTTGCAGAGCTCTCCAGTCCCAGCACAAGAGGGTGGCAGCAGCACAGCCCAGCAGCTCGGAGTCAGGGAGCACCAGGGAGTGCCACAGCTCCTCAGTGTGTGACAGAGAGGTCAGCTGCAGTGACAGTGAGGAGGACAACCTTCCAAGGGTGCTGGACCTGCCAGTGTGTGAGGTGAATTCAGGGACCATGGAGAGGCTGCTCCCACAGCCCCTTGCCCACTGCAGTGTCATGTCTTAGGAAGGAAGCAGATGTGGTACTCTGTTACCAAATTCTGCCAGATTTGCCCTGGAAATACTGATGTGTAAGACCCCTCTCACTGCAATGAAGGCTTAGGTATTTGCCACTGACTGGTTTCTGGTTTTGTATTCCTCACATATCCATCCATGGTGCTCAAGAAGCAAATTTGTTGCTGCTTAGTTTAGAGTCATTTCTTCACAGGCCAAAGGTCAGACTTGATGACCTCTGGGCAAGAGTTCCCAGGCTCTGGTGAGCTGTGCTAGGACAGAAAGAGTCACAAAAGGCACCAGTCTTGAATCTGTCTTTTCTCTTTTGTTGGCAGCCTGAGCCATCA
This sequence comes from Passer domesticus, assembly GCF_036417665.1. Lineage (NCBI taxonomy): Eukaryota > Metazoa > Chordata > Aves > Passeriformes > Passeridae > Passer > Passer domesticus. Next base: position 4,641,281 of record NC_087503.1, on the reverse strand, counting down.
GCTGCTAAAAAGTGGCGCCTTGACAACCTGGTGACCCAGAGGAAGCAAGGATTGATGCCAAGAGAGGGTCTCAGGGAAATTGCCCGTGGGAGTGGACGTGAGGAGGGTGCAAAGCAGGAGCAGGGCATCAGCAGCACTTCCTGCCAGCACCACTCCAAGGCAAGGGAGCCTCCTCCCAAGAGCTGTGGCCAAGTGGCCGAGGACACTCACAAGACCTCTGGCCAAACCACCAAGCATTTTCACAAGACCTCTGGCCGAGTGACTCAGGCTAATCAGGAGTCTCACATTACGAGCACACACAGCTCTCTGAAGCCTCTTGTGCACACCAAGGAGGCCTTGCCCAGGAAGACAGTGGGTATCAAAAGGCCCAGCAAGCCCCTGGTGCATGACAAATGGAAAAAAGTCCTGAAACTGGAGAGTGAGCCTGGTCCTTTGGAGGTCACAGACCAGTCTTGCAAGCACCAGCCCCGAGACAAGAAAACAGAGGAGCCAAAATTCACCACTAAAAAAGCCCTGCAGCCGGCACTTCACAAGCCCTTTGAAGAGAGAAAGGACAAGGGCTCCCAGCAGGCCAAAGCCAAAGGCTTTTTGGATGCCAGGCTCCTGAGACATGCTCAGGAATGTGATGCCCTCATCCCCAGTAGCCACAGGCCTGGGGAATGGCACAGGGAGAAAGTGCCCTTGCCTCCTGGGGAGAAGAAGTTGTTCTTGCCTTTGAGGAAGGCAGACTTGAAGAGGAAAGCCATGCGGAGTCCTGAGGAGTACCCTGGAAAGAAGAAGGTGAGAGGGGCCAGGGCAAGTGGGTTTGGACAATGAGCAAGATGGTGCTTGAAAAACCCATGTGGAGTTTCCCCTTCATAGGTTGTCAGTGGAGCCATGATGCTTCTCCTCTCAAGGGAGTTCCAGTGTGTTATTTTCAATGTTTTCAGCCAGAATCTATCAAAGTGAGCTGTATTGGTCTGTACTTTAGGTAAACTTTTATGACCTGAGTCAATTTTTTCCCTTTTTTTATTCTTTCTACTAGAAGGAAGACAAAGGGGACACTCCCAGGAAGAAAAAGGAATGAGACAAAACATTCCCAACCAAATAATTTTGGCTTTCAGCCAACAAAGGCTCCAATCAACTGAAGTGAGTATGTAGTGATGGGATGTAAGAAGGATGTGTAAATCTAAGTCTCTCTTCAGAAGGGTAGCATGAAGAACTGGATCTCCTGTCCAGATACTCCAGAGTTTGCTTCTAACACGGTGTGCCTTCTGCAACTTCAGCTGCTGCAAATTGGCCTTTACTTGCTGGAAGCTGCTGGTGGTTGGTGGTTTATGTAGAAATCATAAATTGGATGGGATTGTTGTTGCCATGTTGGAGCATGTCTTAAGTTGTTTATTTTTTAGCATTAGTCTTATTCCATGGTTATGACAACGAGAAGTTTACATTTTTGGTAGCAGACATGGAACTCAGTGTTACAATTTACTATGAAAGTTTTTTTGACTAATCACACAGAGCAAATCATCTAGACAGTAGTTCTATCTAACTACTATATGTACATGTATTTTTTGTTAAAAATATCTTTGCTTCTTTTGAGTATAATACTTGTTTGTAAGCTTTAAAAGACAATGCGCAGAGCTCTATAATTAAGCTTAGAACTTCTTAATATCTTGCTAGATATACTTTTCTGTGGCTTAGGGACAAGTGTTAATATACAGAGCATTGTTTGATTTGTCTTAGTTTTCTACATCTTCTGTAATTTTTCTGCTGATAAATCTTAGGGCCATTGCTTAGCTCTCATCATAGTTTTGTTGTCTCTGAGGTTTGCTTTTTGTAGCTTTCCTAAAACTCTGTGATTTTAAGAATTCCCACAGCAGCACCCAGTGCAGAAAGCAGCTCTGAAGGTGTAGGTGGGTCAGGGAAGGGAGCCTTTCCCTTCTGACATTCTCTGAAAGCACAGAGGTGTCGGGGCTGTTGATTGGCTGGGAGAAGGGCTGTTCCAGTGGCATTAGGAATGGAAGAGCTTTGATTCTGGAATTGCTTCCTCCCTTTTCCTCAGGGAAAATGAGCAGCTGTCTTAGTCATGTGCTGGCTTTTGGAGTGGCAAGGGTGGGAGGTAGTTTTGGGCAGAGAGGGCTCTGGAGCAGGTCGGGGATGGTGCTGTGCTCTGTGTCAAATGGTCCTTGGTGCAGCATCAGCTGAGCCAAGGCAGAGCAGCTGGGGAGCACGTCTGCAGTGAGGAGGGACCAAAGCACGGGAAAAGTGGCTGCTGAAAGAGGTGAGAGGACTGTGCCATGCACAGCAGAGTCAGGCAAGAAGTGCAGCCTTACACCTGAGCCTTCTCACTGTGTTTAACTTCATTTCCTGCTCTTTTGATGTTGCATTCTATGAGCTGGGAATTTCTGCTTGGTGTGTTCTTGGAAACTTTGCAATGCTGACTGCAAATGGTGCAAATGAGCAGTGGTGAAACAAAGTTGAGAGCTACTTGGTGCTTCTTCTTGTTGCCGGAATTCCGTAGATCTCCTGATTTCAGATGATCAGAGATGTGCTAGGCCACTCTGTTACTGAATGTGAAAGTCTCTGCCAATTCAAGCTGCCTCTTATTTGAAGCCTCTTGTCTCTGAAATTGTTGCATTGCTGAAACAACACCATGAATGACAGGATGTAGCCAAGCTTTTAAGAAATGCCTACATTCCATGTACATCAGAGTCATGAATTTGCTTCTCTTGTCCAGAGCATCAGAAGACTCATTCCAAACTGAGAGGGCAAATGTGTTGCTGCCACCACTGCCAGCCATGACTGCTGCACAACGTGAACCAAAGTTCACCATGACTATGCAAAAGAGACCCAGAGCTGTGACTGACGACCTGGAGCTGCCTGCCGTGGATAACCCTGCCAGGAAGCAGGATGGATTCTTTGCCAAGCACAGGAAAGTGGAGGAAGACCCCGAGAAGCAATCCCAGGCCATTACCATTGGTATCCAGGAGAGCTGGTGGGAGTATTCCTGCAACCCAGGCGTGCTGTGTGATGCACTGCAGGAACATCCTCTCAGATAAGTGACCATTTCTGACTGTAGGTAACTGTAACTAAAAGGAGTGTGTGTATAAAAAGGAGTGTGTTTATAAAAAGAAAAGAACTGCAATCTGGGCCTTAGGTTGTATATCATTCGGAGGAAATTGCTGCATTTATGGGTTAAAAAATTAGAATTTACTTGCTTTTTATAAAAATTTGGCAGTTTAATGATGGCTCGGGACTTGGGGTCTATGATATTTGGGGGTGAGGGAGCATGTGTCAGTGTTCTGTCTTAGGCCAGACTGTGCACAGTGCATTAGCTGCCTTCTAACTGCTTGCTTTTTCCTGATCATTTTCCTGCTTCCAGCCCTCACTGCACTCCCAGCTATTGAGCCAAGGAGACTTGCTGCTGAATTTCTCTGTGCTTGGGTAAAGTTGAATGGTGCAAAGCATTGTGAGCTGCCAGGTGAGAAGCCAAGGTGGCATTTCAATTATAGGAGGGATTGCTGGGAAAGAAGGCAAGAGGGGGAGAGCCCAGTGCATAGACTATGCATGGGAGAAATGGACATTTTCTCTGGGAATTTAGGAAAGCCTGGCTTTGCAATTGCTTTAGGCATCTCTCTCTGAGCAGCTTTCTCTCGGTGGTTTTTCAGGGATCTGCAGGGCATGAGAAGAATCCTTTTCCAGTGCCTTCTGTGCCACATGAAGCCAAGACAAGAAGACCTGAAGTTAGGACAGTAAGTGTTTGTTTTGCAGCCCTGCCTGTGGTTTCTGAAGACAGCAGCCAGGGCTGGCCCTGCAGCCACCCCGGCCTCTGCTTCCTCATGAGCACTTCTTTTGGGAGCAAAGAGAGAGGGAGGGATGGGGCAGAGCTGCCCTCTCAGGGAAGCACTTGCTGAGTAGCTTTGCTACAGCTGAACAGCACTTGAATTTTGACTCCTTTCTGGGCCTTGGATCAGTATTGGCCAGAAGGAATTCCTAGAGCTGCTGATCCGTTTTTGATTGTATATGTTAATCGTTACAAATGTTGTGTTGTCCTGTGGTACAAGCAGTGGGGAATACTGAAAAGCTGTAACCTGCCATCCCATGGGGCCTTGGCACTGTCATTTTCCATAAAACACCAGGGTTTGTGGGCCCCTCTGGGCAAAGGGATGCATTGCCATGATCTGCTGGCAAACTTGCAAAAGAAAATAAACACGATGGGGCTAGCTGAGTGGCTGGCAGGCTGTAAAAATCCTCTGCAGAAAGAGGCAGCTGCTGAAAGTCAAAAAGTCTTGCAGGTCCTCTTGTAGTAAAGTCACTCCAGTCATTGATTGTGTTCTGCCAGGTGTGCCTGTTGGATGAATGCAACCAAATGTTTTCTCTCTTGCTCCTTTTGTTCCAGAGTTTGCTGCTGAACAAAGCCAAGTGACGGGACCAAGAGCCGGCCTGACCTCACATAGAGAATGATTCAGAACGTTCAGTGACCAAGTGCCTTAACTGGGTCTCCAGGATGTAAATAGTTCCAAGTTCTCTAGTCTATCGAAACCTTACAAACACTTTGGTTTTATTTATTGTTCAATGCAAAACACCAACTTTTTTTGTTTGTTTGTTTGTTTGTTTGGTTTGTTTTGTTTTAAATACAGTTTTATGTTCTTTTGGTTACTTTTGGAAATCCTTGTGGTTTTTGAGGGTAATGCTTTTCTATCTTGCAAAAGAAGGGATGGGCTGTGGTATCAGCCATTAAGATAAAACTGTGGAGAGAAGGATGGTGTAATATTCACTATAAAATTACTGGCGGTTAATTAAATAAAATAAAAAACCCCACAGCGTTATGTGTACTAAAACCAGTGGCCAAAAAGGCAGTGAACAGACTAAATGATAGAGATTCAAACAGGAAGGCAGCTGTCCCCAGAAATGTACATTCCAGGGGATTTCTCTTCTCTGACAGGAGGCATTTTGGTAAGCATCACCAGCAACCACAAACTAAGTGATAGAAATTCAAATAGCAGGGAGACACTGTCTCCAGAGACATATATTCCAGTGTATATTCCAAGAGATTTTTCCTTTGACCAGATTCCAGCAGGAGGCATATTGATAAGCATCATCAGAAGTTTTCCCCAGAAAGCCTTTTACCTCACAGCATTCCAGGAATTATCCACCAGTTCCAGAAACCGTGATAATATGCTAAAGAAGAAACCCTTCCAGGGCACAAAGAACTGTATAAAAGGGACTCTCTGAGAAATGCTCTTTGGAAACCCATGGGGACTTTGGTGCAAAAGGGCAAAATCCTAAATCTCCCCAACTCTGATCACCCGGCTCAGAGTCAATTTTAGCTTCTGGTTTATTCCAAATGTATAATTTGATAACTTCATAAATTTAATTAATAATTGAGTTGGAGTAGTCATTTATAATAGTAGTGTCATGGTTTGACCCTGGCACAGTGCCAGGGCCCCCATGAAAGGGTCTATTCCAAAATGGTTGCTGTGAGATGTGACCTGGGAACAGAACAAAGCAGGCTCCCATTCGGGGATGGAGGGAAAAAACACAACACTTTATTCATTACAATACCTAAAAAGGAACATACACACAAAGCTAAGAAATGAAAACCCTCCAAATACATTCCTCCTCCCCCCTCCCTTTTCTCCACAGATTCACTACCCCTCAAACAATTCACCCTCAAATGCATCAGGGAAAGAGGAGTCCCCCCTTGCCTCATAGGCGTCCCCCGGAAGCACAATTAAAACCTCCTGTGCTTCCGTGTCACCCATGGCCCCACCCAGAGAACATCGGCCCTCGTGACTTCTCCCCCCCATGTCCAGTGCTCTCACCACTGGACACGGGCCAGGACTGCTTTTAGGGCTCCCCGTTTAAAGATGCTCCACCCACTTCCAGAAACAGCAGTCTCTCAACTTTGGGACACCAGTCCCCCCCCAAATCACCCCCTGGGGCCGAGGGGCCTCGTGAACAGAGATCTCAAACCCTCTCCATGGAGACAGAGAGCATCCCACACCCTCCTCAGCCATTTCTGGTCACGCCGCTGCTTCACTCTTGACTCCCAGGTGTTGCCTCCCCCTAAATACAATCTCTGGGTCACAGGGAAAAAAACCACGGGTCTGTCCATGGCCATACAAGAAAGAGTCCAGCCCAAGGCCACTCCATCATCTCTTCCCACCCAGGATTCTTCTCACCTCATCTAGCTTTCCTCATGCTTGCCCGTTTCATCTCTCATCTCTCTCTCCTCATTCTGATTCAGGAGGATTTAGTATTTGTAAGGTTTCCATTATTCTACAGAGGGGTTAAAATCTTCACTTCTGCCTGCCCAGGACTCCCACAGCTGCCGGGCACCTTCTCTCGCCGCATCCCCGGCTTCTGGCCGGCTGAGCTGCCAGCACAGTCTCTATCTTTCTCTCCGGGGGGGCTGCCCAGACATCTCAAGTCTCATCAACCCCTGCATGTTCTCCTCCACCTCTGCACCTTTTGGGGCTCCTGGCCTCCTCCCTGTCATGGCCTCCCCCTGCCCCACCCAGACGCAGCTGGGCAGGGGAGAGGTCCAGACTCCACTCACCAACGCCGGATTCCCAAAAAGGAAGCTCTCTGGGAATCCTCTGCTTTTAACCCCTGTGTGTTCTTAGAGGTGTGTCCAAATCCTCAGTGGCCACACCAGATGCCAATTTCAAATCTGGCCACTGATTGGTTTGACCTAGACTTTTCCAGAAACTCACTTCCGGGCCAAACCACTTTTCCAGAAACCACTTTCGGGTCGGGAAACGAAATCTTGCGATTTTAATGGGGAGCAATTGTGCTATCCGTGGTCCATGTCCCTGCACTTGACGGCATCCCAGGACTTTTGATGGTTTTGACTTGGGCCAAAATTTTTTTTTGTTTTTTCAGTATCCATGCCATGTGACTCATATCTTCCCATCAATGTTCTGTCTTGCTCCCTGATTTTTATTCCTGCTTTTGCAACATCTGTCAGGTTAGTTTTGGCATGTTTTGGCCCTTTGCACTGCACCTCATATCATCCTGGTCCATTTTCTTGTTGTCCATAAATCTCACCACTTTTTTTTTTTTTTTTTCAGTATCCATGCCATGGGTCTGATATTTTCCCCTCAGAGATATGTCTTCCTCCTTGATATTTTTCCCCTGCTTTTGCAGCATGTGTCAGGTTAGTTTTGGCATCTCTTTGTCTTTTGTGCTGCATCTCATTTCCTCCCAGGCCATTTTCTTGTAGTCACTAAATCTCCAAAATTTCTGATTTTTTGGGGTTTTTTTCAGTTGCATTTCGTTTGATTGTATGTCTTTTCCAGAGCGTTTGTAAGCCTTTCTTTCCTGAGCCACAAGATTTCGTTTCCCAGCCCAAAAGAAATTCCCTTTCCTTTCGGGCCGGGAAAGGAAATCTTGCGATTTCAATGGGGACCAATTGGGCTATCCGTGGTCCATGTCCCTGCACTTGACGGCATCCCAGGACTTCTGAAGGTTTTTTGATCGTCCTCCTCCTACTCCTCCTTCTCCTCCGCCTCCTCCTCATCCTCCTCCTCGTCCTCCTCGTCATCCTCCTCCTCCTCGTCCTCCTCATCATCGTCCTCATCCTCATCCTTCTCGTCCTCCTCCCTTTCCTTGTACTCGTCCTCCTCCTCGTACTCGTTGTCCTCCTTCTCCTCAGCCTGGTCCTCCTCCAACTATTCCGTCCTCCTTATCCTCCTCCTCCTTTTCCTACTCCTACTCGTCCTCCTCCTTCTAGTCACCCTCCTCCTCCTCCTTATCCTCCACATTCTACTCCTCCTCGTCCCATTCCTCCCTCATCCTCATCCTCATCCTCATCCTCATCCTCATCCTCATCCTCATCCTCATCCCTGTCCGTCTTCTGATCTTCATCCTCCTCCTCGACCTCGTCCTCCTCTTCCTCCTTGTCCTCCTCGTCCTTGTCATTTTCCTAACACTTCCTCCTCGTCCACACCCTGGTGGTACTCCTCATATTCCTCCTTCTTGTCCTCATCCTCCTCCTCCTCCTCGTCTTCCTCCTCGTTCTCCTCCTCGTCCTCCGCCTCATTCTTGTCCTCCTCCTCCTCATCTTCATTGTCCTTGGCCTCCTCCTCATCCTCTTCCTCCTCCTCCTCATCCTCCTCCTCCTCCTCCTCGTCCTCCTCCGCCTCCTCATCCTCCTGGTCCTCCTCATCCTTCTCCTCGTCCTCCTCCTCTTCCTCCTCCTTGTCCTCCTCGTCCCCCGTTTCATCCTTGTCCTCCTCCTCCTGCTCATGTTCATCATCCTTGGCCTCCTCCTCATCCTCAACCACCTCATTCTGCTCGCCATCCTCCTTGTCTTCCAACTCCTCCTCATCCTCTTTGTCCTCTCATTCTCATCCCCATCTCCGCCTCCTCATCCTCCTCCTCCTTCTCGTCCCCCTCTTCCTCGTCCTTCTCCTTTGCCTCCTTGTCCTCCTCCTCGTCCTCCTCATCATCCTCCTTGTCCTCCTCATCCTCCTCCTCGTCCTCCTCCACTTCCTCCTCCTCTTCCTCCGCCTCATCCTCGTCCTCCTCCTCCTCCTCCTCCTTGTCCTCCTCATCCTCCGCCTCATCCTTGTCCTCCTCCTCCTCCTCATGTTCATCGTCCTTGGCCTCCTCCTCATCCTCGACCACCTCATTCTGCTCGCCATCCTCCTTTCTTCCAACTCCTCCTCATCCTCTTTGTCCTCTCATTCTCATCCCCATCTCCGCCTCCTCGTCCTCCTCCTTGTCCTCCTCCTCCTTCTCGTCCTCCTCCTCCTTCTCCTCCTCCTCCTCCTCCTTCTCCTTGTCCTCCTCCTCCTCCTCCTTCTCCTCCTCCTCCTCCTCCTCCTCCTCGTCCTCGACCTCCTCCTCCTCCTCCTCCTCCTCCTCATCCTACTCCTCGTCCTCCTCCTCTTACTCCTCCTTTTCATCCTCCTCGTCCTCCTTGTCCTCTTTCTCCTCCTCGTCCTCATCATCTTTATCTACTTCGTCCTCTTCCTCCACCTCCTCCTCTTCCTCCCCCTCGTCCTCCTCCTCATCCTCATTCTCCTCCTCCTCGTCCTCCTCCTCCTTATCCTCCTCCTTGTCCTCCTCCTCCTCTGCCTCCTTGTCTTCCTGCTTATCCTCCTCCTTCTCCTCCTCGTCTTCGTCCTCCTCCTCGTCCTCATCCTACTCGTCCTCGTCCTCGTCCTCCTCCTCCTCATCCTCCTCATCCTCCTCATCCTCCTCCTCCTCCTCCTCGTCCTCGTCCTCCTTGTCCTCCTCTCCTCGTCCTCCTCGTTGTCCTTCTTCTCGTCCTCCTCCTCCTCCTTCTCCTTGTCCTCCTTGTCCTTCTCCACCTCCTCCTCCTCCTCCTCCTCCTCCTCCTCCTCCTCCTCCTCCTCCTCCTCCTCCTCCTCCTCCTCCTCCTCCTCCTCTTCCTTGTCCTCCTCCTCCTTGTCCTTCTCCACCTCCTCCTCCTCCTCCTCCTCCTCCTCCTCCTCCTCCTCCTCCTCCTCCTCCTCCTCCTCCTCCTCCTCCTCCTCCTTCTTGTCTTCCCACTCCTGGTCATCCTCTTTGTTCTCTCATTCTCATCCCCATCTCCTCCTCTTTGTCTTCCTCCTCGTCCATTTCCTCGCCTTCCGCCACATCATCCTCCTCCACCTCCTCTTTTTCTCCTCATCCTCCTCCCCTTTGTCCTCCTGCTTGTCTTCCTCTATTTCCTCCTCGTCTTCTTCCTCCTCCACGTCCTTGTCCTAGTCCTTTTCATCCTGATCCTCTTCCTCCTCCTCTTCCTCCTTGTCCTCTCATTCTCATCCTCCTCATCCTCCTCCTAGTCCTCATCCTCGTCCTTATCCTTGTCTTCCTCTTCCTCCTCCTCTCCTCCTCCTCATCTTCCTCCTTGTCCTCCTCCTGCTCTCTCTCCTTCCTCCTCCTCCTTCTTCTCCTCCTCATCCTCCTCATCCACCTCCTCCTTTCCCTCATCCTCATCCTCATCCTCCTCCACCAATCTTCATCCTCCTCATCCTCCTCCTTCTCCTTATCCTCCTGGTCTTTGTCCACCTCCTCCTCATTTTCATCCTCCTCCTCATCTTCATCCTCGTACTCCTCCCTGTCCTGTTCGTCCTCCTCATACTCATCCTCGTCCTCATCCTCCTTTTCCTCCTTTTCCTACTCCGCCTCCTACTCCTCATCCTCTACTCATCTTGATTATCCTCCTCCTAGTCCCTGTTCTCTTCCTCGTCCTCATCCTCATAGTCCTCTTCCTCCCTGCCCTCCTCATCGTCCTCATCCTCCTCCTCCTCATCCTCGTCATCTTCCTCCTCATCGTCCTGCTTGCCCTCATCCTGGTCTTCCTCTTCATCCTCGTCCTCCTCCTCTTCTTCCTCCTTGTCCGCATCCTCCTCCTCCTCCTCATCTTTGTCCTCCTCCTCGTCCTCCCAGTCCTCACCATCCTCCTCATCCTCCTCGTCCTTCTCCTTCTCCTACTTGTCCTCGTCCTCCTCCTGCTCATCTTTATCCTCCTCATCATCCTCCTCCTCGTCTTCCTCCTTATCCCCCTCCTCCTCCACATCCTCCTCCTTGTCCTCCTCCTCCACTTCGACCTCCTCCTCATTGTTTTCCTCATCATTCTCCTCATCCTCGTCCTCCTCCTCCTCGTTGGCCTCCCCCTCCTCATCCTTGTCCTCCTCCTCATCCTCCTCCTTGTCCTTGTGCTAGTCCTCCTCATCCTCCTCATACTCCTCGTCCTCATCCTCATCCTCATCTTCATCCTCATCCTCATCCTTGCCCTCCTTTTCCTCCTCCTCTTCCTCATCTTACTTGTCCTTCTCCTCCTCATCTTCCTCCTCCGCTTCCTTTTCCTCCTCCTCCTCCTCCACCACCTCATCCTTCTCGTCCTACTCATTCGCCTCCTCATCCTCATCCTCGTGCTCCTCCTCATCCACCTCCTTGTCATCCTCCTCATCCTCCACCTCGTCCTTCTCTTCATCCTTGTCTTCCTCAACCTCATCTTCATCCTCATCCTTGTCCTCCTCCTTCTCCACATTCTCCTCCTTCCCTGCATGCTCCACCTTTTCCTTCTCCTCGTCCTTGTCTTCCTCGTCGTCACCTTCCTCCTCCTCCTCGACTTCCTCCTCTTTCTCCTTTTCCTCCTCATTTTCCTCCTCCGCCTCATCCTCATCCTCCTCCTCCTCCTCCTCCTCCTCCTCCTCCTCCTCCTCCTCCTCCTCCTCCTCCTCCTCCTCCTCCTCCTCTTCCTCCTCCTCCTCCTCCTCAAGATTCTCTTTGTTGTGGTCCTTGTCCTTTTCGTCTGCCTACTCGTCCTCCTCCTCCACATCCTCCTCCGTCATCTCCTCCTCATCCTTCTCCTCCTCCTCATCGTCCTCCTTCCTCTGCTCGTACTTCTCTTCCTCATCATCCTCCTCCTCCTCCTCATCCTCATCCTTCTCCACATCCTCCTCCTCCTACTAATCCTCTTTCTCATCCTCCTCCTCATTCTCCACCTCATCCTTGACCTCCCCCACCTCCTCATCCTTCTCCTCTTAGTCCTCCTCCTCCTTGTCCTCCTCATCCTCCTCTTTATCCTCCTCCTCTTTCTCATTCTTCTCGTCCTCATCCTCGTCCTCCTCCCCCTCTTTTTCTTCCCCATCTTCCTCCTCATCCTCATCATTGCCCTCCAAGTCCTCCTCCTTCTTGTCCTCCTCTTTGTCCGCATCCTCATCCTCCTTATCCTCTTCCTTCTGCTCGTCCTCTTCCGCCTCATCTTCCTCCTTGCCCTCCTCTTCCTCCTCCTCATCTTTGTCCTTATCTTTTTCCTCATCACTGTCCTCCTCCTTCTCCTCCTCCTTGTCGTCCTCTTCCTCCTTGTCCTCGTGCTCCTGCTCTTCCTCCTTTTCGTCCTCGTCCTCCTCTTCCTCCTCCTCCTCATACTCCACCTCATCCTTCTCGTTGTCCTCCTCTTTGTCCTCGTCCTCCTCCTCCTCGTCCTCATGCTCCTTCTCATCCTCCTCCTCATCCTCATGCTCCACTTCATCCTCATCCTTGTTCTCCTCCTGCCCGTCATCCTCCTCTTCCTCCTCCTCGTTTTCTTCCTCCTCATCCACCTCCTCCTCATCCTTGTTTTCCACCTCCTCCCCCTCCTCCCACTCTTCATCCTCATCCTCCTTCTCATCCTCCTTTTACTTCTTGTCCGCTTCCTCCTCTCATCCTCCTTTTACTTCTTCTCCTCCTCATCCTCCTCATCCTCCTCATCCTCCTCTTTCTTGTCCTGCTCCTCCTCCTCATCTTCCTCCTCAGCTTCATCATTCTGCTCATCCTCCTTTTCCTCATCCTCCTCCTCATCCTCCTTTTCCTCCTCATCCTAGTCATCATCTTTCTACTCATCATTGTGCCCCTCCCCCTCCTCATCATCATCCTCATTCTCCACCTTGTCCTCCTCCTCCTCCTCCTCCTCCTCCTCCTCCTCCTCAGCTTCATCTTCATCCTCATCCTCCTCCTTGTATTGCTCCTCCTCCTCTTCATCAGTCTCCTCCTCTTCATCCTCCTTCTTGTCCTCCTGCTCATCCTCTTTTTCCTCATCCTCCTCCTTGTACTCCTCATCCTTGTCCTCCTCCTTGTCCTTCTCCTCCTCCTCCTCCTCATCCTCGTCCTCCTGGAACCAAAGGTCCATTGTGATTCTGCAGCACCAAGGAGACCCCTGTGACACTGCAAGGCCTCATGGGAGCAAGGGACCATTGTAACACTCTGGAGCCCCATGGAAACAAGAAGCCAGTGTGACACATCTGGGCCTCATGGAACCAAGGATCCAATAGATCAGCACCATTGTGACACTGTGGGGCCCCATGAATCCAAGGTAACAGGGAACAGGTCTGCTTGGCTTGGCCTGACTGGTCTAACTGCCCTTGGCATGTCGAAGGTCTCTTCTCATGTAGCCCTGTAACCCTGGGGCTCTGGGCTTTCCTTCAAATGGAAAAGAACTGCCCTTCTCATTCAAGCATCCATAGCTAAAATGGGATTCCCTTTCCAAAATTCCCAATATTCAGGGTATGCAGCCAGACCAAAGCTGCCATATGAGCAGCTTTGCTCATATGAGTCTGGCTGACCTTGTCTTCCTGACACCTGCTCTCATCTGCCTTCAAACACTGGGGCTCTGGGCCTTCCCTCTATGGAAAATAACCGTCCCTTCTGCACAGGCACCCATGGCCAAAATTGGTACTTTTCCTCCAAAGGTCCCTATATGCAAGGGTTTCTCCCAGTCAAAAGCTGCCAGGACAGACAGGTCTGACTGGTCTTGGCCTCTGGTGGTTGCCTCTATTCTGCCCTGAAACACTGGGGCTCTGTGGTTTCCTTCCTGTGGAAAAGAACCATCCTTCTCCAGGCACCCATGGCTGAAATTTGGATTCCACCTCAAAAAGTCCTGTATCCAAAGATTGCTCCTACACAAAGCTGCCATTACAGAAAGGTTTGGCTGGCCTTGGCCTCCTGATGTCTAGCTCTCACCTGCCTTCCAAACACAGGGGCTCTGTGCTTTCACTTCTATGGAAAAGAACTGGCCTTGTCCTCCAGGAACAAAGGGCTGAAACTGGGATTTCACATTCAAAATTTTGAATATCCATGGGTTGTTCCCAGACCAACCGGCAGGACGGACAGGTCTGTCTGGCTTTGGCCTCTGGGGGCTGCAGCTCATCAGCCCCTGAAACATCTGAGCTCTGTAGTTTCCTTCCTGTGGAGACCACAGTGACACTGTGAGGCCTCGTGGGACCATGGAGACCACTGTGACACTTTGGGGCCTGGCAAAATGCAGAGCCCATTGTGACACTGTGGGGGCTCTGTGGAACCAATGAGCCATTGTGACCCTGCGAGGTGTCATGGAAGCAAGGGGACATGGAACAGATCTGCCTGGCTTGGCCTCCCAGGGCCCACCTGACATGTCAGGCTGATCTTGGAATGTTAAGGGCTGCCCTGGAGAACAGGTGCTCCATGCTTTCCTTCCTATGGAATAACTCATCCAACTTTCCAGGTGCCCATGGCTGAAATTGATACTCCCCCTAAAAAGCTCCCTATATACACCTCTGTGCTCTGGTCACTGTCCTGCTGCGTGTCCGTGCTGTGGCCACAGGCAGGGACAGGCCATGGGCACTGCTGGGACACAGCTGGGCTCCAGCACAGCAGCTCCACCAGCAAAAGGGCATCTCCTGAGCGCAGGGCAGGAAGGCTTTGCTCTCCTCCAAAGGCACTTTCAGGAAGAGGCCCAAGGAACAGTTTCTGAAGAGGATCTGTGTGGGATGAGATCAGGGTCCCACTGTGGCCTTCGGGGTACTCAGTCTGGCTCAGGTTTTGCTTGTGGTGGCCAGTGCCCATCAGATGCTGAATGGTCTGTGCTGAAGCTTCCTGGGGCTCTGCAGCTTGTGCCAGGGCTGATGGCAGGGGAAGGTTTGTCTGGAGGGCCTTGGGAGCTGCCAGGAGAACACAGGGGACCTGCAGGGACAGGGTGTGCCAGGGACCAGCAGGGAGTGGAGCTCACTGGGCACAGGCCTGGCCAGGCTGGGGTCACCCCGAGATCAAGGACTGAATGTCTGCTGTGAGCCAGGAGAGCTCTGCAGCCCAGGGACACAGCAGGCCCAGGGAAAGGAGTCTGGGCACTGCCTGCTCTGAGCCTCAGGGAACTCCCCCAGGAGGATCCAGGGCAGCCCCAAGCCCCTCTGGCAGCCCTGGCACAAGGCAGGCACCTCTGAGCCCCTTCCATGGCCCCGCAGAGCCTGTGTGGGAGGGGGTGAGTGCAGGGAGCACCATCAGCTGCCTCTGTGTGCCAGGCTGAGCAGCAGAGCCCAGCAGAGGCAGCCCAGGGCCCCGGGCAGCACAGCCCCCGTGCTCTGCAGAGCAGCAGCCCCAGCTCGGGGCTCTGGGCAGCAGGGCAGGGGCTGCAGCAATGGCTGCTGGGGCCAGCACAGACGTGTTCCCCTGGCAAAGGCTCTGGGGGCAGCTGGCATGGGCCAGGAGCAGAGCAGGAGCCCGTGGGTGGGCAGAGGAGCCCTGGCAAGAGGCTGCCCTGTCCCTGGGCCAGCAGGAGCTGCCTGAGGAGCCCCGGGGCCAACTCTGCTGCTGGGCTGGGCAGCGGGGCTGGCCGTGGGGCTGCAGGAGCTGCCTGAGCTGAGCATCTGCTGAGCATTCCAGACCCAGAGTGGCTGTCCCTGACCTCCAGTGCCTGCAGTTCCTGCTGCAGGGCCAGACAGGGCTAGGCTGGGGAAGGGAGAGGAAAACAGTGGGCCCTGCAGTGTCAGAATGATCTCCATGGTTCCATGAGGCCCAAAGTGTCACTCTGGTCCCCTTGGTCACAGGAGGCCTGCAGTGTCACAAGGCACCTTTGGTTCTGTGGGCCCGCAGTGTCTGTTTTGCTGGTGGGCAGGGTCAGAACCAAAGACACAGACACCAAGTTCAGGAATTGTGTGATTTATTGTAATGCGAACTGCAAAGAATCACAAAAGGAGCAGCTCAGCAATGCAACCAATCATCAGCACCAAAGATTGCAGCAGTGATTAAGAAAGATCCAGCATCATTTACCCTCAGACTTTACCATCCCCCAGATCCACACAGCAGCAGGGGAAGCTGTCACAGCCAAGGACTGCAGAGCCATTCCTGGACACTGGGAATTACTGCAGGTGCCTCCAGCCACAGGTGAGGCTCCAGCCTCGCTGTGAGAGGGCCCAGCTGTGACAGTGCTGAATGAACAAACTGACAGCACTTCTAGTGCGGCAACATCTGGTTTCATCCTCCTCTTGGGTCCCTCCCAAAGTTTGGCCAGGGCTCAAGGAGGAACCAAGGGAGTTGACTTTGATCCTTCAGCCCCAAACAAGGGCAGATGTCAGATTTCATGGCCTTGTCCGGCTTCTAAATACAGAAAGGTCAATACATGTTTCACTAAGGAGTGGCTACATCTATCACAGTGCTAATGACCATGCATATTTCATCAGTGAGCAGATAGAAAGATAACCTTTGGTTGGAAGGTTCATCCAGAGGCCACGTTTGGCTCAGGGCCTGCTGCTCAGGCCTCACTCAGGGCTGTTGTCCAGGCCTTGGCACTTCAGGGACATGGTTTAGTGCTGGGCTTGGCACTGCTGGGTGAACAGCTGGACTGGATGAGCTCAGAGGTCTTTTCCAACAGAAAGGATGCTGTGATTCCATTATTATATCCACTGCATTCAGCTAGGTCTATTTGAGCAGCATTACTTTGCTCCAAAAGTTCCCTCTTGTTCAGCTCCTGCGGCCTATGGTGGCAGCTCCTTCAGCTCCTGGTGCTAAGCTGCTCATGCTGAACGAGACAACTCGAAGAGATGAATACAGTCCATGAAATTCCTTCTGGGACACAGAGAGGGGAGGGTGTGGAAACAGGAGCATTGTTTACTGTGGCCTCCTCTCTGCCCTTCATGCCTTTCAGTGCTTTGAACCAGCCAAGAGCTTTCTCCAAGAGTGCAGTGAAGCAGCTGTTCCTGTCCCAGGTCTGGCTCTCTCCAGTCTCTGACCTTGCCTAGTTTTGTCCCTCTTGCTGTGCCCTCTGTTCCCCCAGGGCTCAGTGGCCGCTGCCCAGGACTGTGGGACTGGCACAGATCCAGTGGTCGAGACCCTCCTTTCTCTGCCCTTGGAGCTGCCTGGGTACAGCAGCCTTTTCCATATGGAATCTCCCCATGGACAGGGAGTCCCCAGCTCCATTCCTTGCACAATCTCTAGGAGCCCAGGGCTGCCATCTCAAGTCCCTGCTGGCACTGGGGGCTCCCAGGTGCCTCAGGCTGCTGTGACACTGCTGCACACAGGAGGGAAGAGTGGCAGGGGCTGTGCTGAAATGTCGCTATAGGACACAAGACGACACGACGCAGAGACGCTGTTGCTCTCAAGGCAGGAAAGAGGGCAAGTTTATTTTTTTACTCCAACATTTATAATTTCCAAATATGACAGTGAATTGGAGGGTGAAAGTGCCACCTCTCCAAGGACAAACAGTCCATCAAGTTTCTCCTCCTTCATAAAAGAATGCAAAACAGTAAGTTGTTTACAGAAAGTGTGTGAGAAAGTTTGGTACAAGAATGCAAACATCAGAACACTTAGAAAATCTTAAAAAGTCAAGGCGACATTGAAAGTCAGCTCCATGTGCTGCTGCTGCTGCTGCTGTGGGGTCATTTGTCCAGCCGTGCCCCAGAGTCAGGGATCAGATCCAGGCCCTGCTGCTGCTCCCTCGGGATCAGCCCCAGTTTGGGTGTTGCTGTCAGGGTCAGCAGGAGTGGTGGCTGGAGCAGCAGGTGCTGACAGTGCCCCAGGCCCCGGGGCTGGAGGGGTCCCTGGGCTGGGCTGGGAGGGAGCTGCCCCTTGTTCTCCCTCTGCCCCAAGCCAAGCTGGGCCAGGCACAAGTGGGGCAGCACAGCCACCAGGGAGCCTGCGAGTCTCTTCCAGCCCTGGCTGCTCAGAGTTTGGGCCTTGGAGCCTCAGGTGGGCAAAGGCAGCTGCTCTTGGTCCCTCTGGGTGTGTTCGTGTTCAGCAGTGCTGCTCCATCAGTCTGTGCCCAGCAATGGGGAAAAGCCTCAGCCCTGCATGGCCAGGAGCTGCCGGGCTCTGCCTGAGCAGCTCAGCCAGTGGGAAGGGAGCTGCTCCACACGGGAACCAGGAGCAAAGGGCTGCAGCACCTCGTGCTGGGGCAGAGCCCGAATTCTGAGAGGGAATAACAGAGTTATTCATGTGCATTGGTGTGTCAGCACTGCAGGTGCTGTGCCTGCAAACACAGGGTTCAAGATGTGCAAAAGAATTCTGCAGCTCTTGAGTGGATCAGGATGTCAGCAGTGCTGAACTCCAGCACAGTCCAAATGAAACACTTCACACCTCTGCTCATATCTGCTAGATTTTTTTCTTCAGGGTATCCAGAGAAAAGTAAACAGAGGAGGAGCCTACCTTTTAATTGTTTATCAGAAATGTTTCTCAATTTGCTGTACATTCCTTTTGTAGGACGAGTTCTCTGTTAAAAACACTGGACAAAAAAGAAAAGAAAAAAATATGAAAGATAAAACCTAAAAAACAAATGTGTAGTGAAAATCTTCAGTAACTTTGGATCAAGAGGTAACTGATCTTTTTAAGAAGAGAAATCAGTTACTCTGTAAATGTTCTGATGGCATGGATTCATCTTACTGACCTCAGCATCCCTTTTTAAAAATATTCAGGGTTTTGTTTGCAATATTATGTTATTTTAAATTGTGATTGAATCAATAGGAAATTGAAAGATCTATTATGCATTTATGCATTACTGTGTCTTGAGTGTAAAAATACTGCAGTTTGAAATTTGGATTTAAAGTGTTGCAAATGAAAGTTATAAATCCCAATGGATTGTGTGACAGCAGCTTTTCCTAGAGGATGTACAGCACTGCAAGCACTTCATCAGTGGGGTTGGGGGTACTTGGACATTTGTCCTGTGCCACTCTGAGAATATCATAGAATGGAACCTCACCTGCCACCAGCCCAGGTCACCCTCTGCCACCAAAGCTCCTTGGACCTTGTGTCCCCCAGGCAGGCACAAAGTGTTTGTGCTGCTCCCCCTTTTGCACAAACCCACAGAGAGCTGGGATTTTTCCAAGTCTTGTGTCTGCATTGGGCCAAATTCCTAGAGAAGCAGCAGCCCATCCCGATGAATATGGTGAGTTATATGGATGGTTGTGAGCTCCACTTCCTGCCTAGAAATCCTGAAACTACTTCTGAATTGTGCTCCTTCAGCTCTGGGACACCTTCTCCCACAGAGCTGGGGAAAAAATCCCCTGGTCTCTGGCTAAAGGGTGAGTTATGCCAAAGTTAGAGCTCTGTGCGAAGTCTCTATCCATTCCTATCCTATTAATATACCAATATGTGGGGGTGTGCATGGATGTGTCTTGTACACAAAGGAAGGAGTGTGCAAGCAACGTGACTGACACTTTCACTGTCCGTGTTCATCCCATACCCATGGGTACAGAGACGTTATGGAAACCCAGGCACACACAGAGCCTTCTGTCCCTGGATACAGAGACATCCAAGAGCCCCTGGCACACACAGAGCCTTCTGTCCATGGATACAGAGACATCCAAGAGCCCCTGGCACACACAGAGCCTTCTGTCCATGGATACAGAGACACCCAAGAGCCCCTGGCACACACAGACCCTTCTGTCCATGGATACAGAGACATCCAAGAGCCCCTGGCACACACAGACCCTTCTGTCCCTGGGTACAGAGACATCCAAGAGCCCCTGGCACACACAGACCCTTCTGTCCCTGGATACAGAGACATCCAAGAGCCCCTGGCACACACAGACCCTTCTGTCCCTGGATACAGAGACATCCAAGAGCCCCTGGCACACACAGACCCTTCTGTCCCTGGATACAGAGACATCCAAGAGCCCCTGGCACACACAGAGCCTTCTGTCCATGGATACAGAGACATCCAAGAGCCCCTGGCACACACAGACCCTTCTGTCCATGGATACATAGACACCCAAGAGCCCCTGGCACACACAGACCCTTCTGTCCATGGATACAGAGACATCCAAGAGCCCCTGGCACACACAGAGCCTTCTGTCCATGGATACAGAGACATCCAAGAGCCCCTGGCACACACAGACCCTTCTGTCCATGGATACAGAGACATCAAAGAGCCCCTGGCACACACAGACCCTTCTGCCTCTGGAGGATGGAGCGTGGCGGGTGGGGGCGGTTGGTGGGCAGCGAGTCCCGGACAGCAGGCCAGACCTGGCTCCAGCCCTGCCAGGCCCTGCCAAGGCTCAGTACCAGCTCCTCTGGAATGGGAAAGCCCTTCAGCATTGTCCCTGCCCAGAGGAGCAGTGCTGGCCTGGCAGCACAGGTTGTTTTCCCCTCAGGCTGCAGGAGATGAGAACACAACGCTTGCCAGCACTGAGTGCGAGGCACAGCTCCGGGTGCTCCCCATGAACCTCAGCTCTGGGAGCACTGTCTGCCCCAAGCTCCAGGGGCTGCAGTGGGAGCCCGGCTGGGCTCTGCCCTGGGGCCATCCTGCAGGGACAGCTGGAAACAGGGAGCATTCAGCTGCCACAAACAGCCAAGCCAGGGCTGCAAGGCAGCTGCTCCAGCCTGGACTGCACTGCTGTGTGCTGTGCTCTGGGACTGGGGCTCCCCATACAGGGGACTGGACTGGTGTGCCAGAGGAGACAGAGAAGCTTTAGCCTGAGGTGGCTGCGTGGGCTGGGAAGAGTGGGGAGGCTCAAGGGCATTCACAGAGCTCATCTTGCTGCAAGGATGAAGAAAAGGGAGTGGGAACTCAGCAGTGAGGAGAGCTGAGGGCTGGAGAGTGGCTCTGAATGACACTAAAATCCCACTGCACCTCTGAGACATTGCTGCTCCTCAGCCAGTGACAGCATGAGTCCCTAAACCTGGGGTTCGGCCTTTCTTGTGGTCAGGGGCAACAAGGAAGGCCAGCAAGTGATGGAGACTGCGATGGGCTGGGAATTCACTGGGGGGAAAGAAGGGAGCAGTTGAGAAGTAAAAGGCAGGTGGGGGAGATAACTGTTCAGGGAAGGGCTGAGCTACATCTTGAGCACGGTGAAAAATGTCATTTGGAGTCATCCCAGATTGATTTGATTTCAGAAGGTATTGAAAAATTTTAATTTTTGGGAGGTGTCATGTTTTCCCTTGGAGATGTCCACGCTGCAAACTTGAGCTGCGTTGTCAAAATGCTCAAGCAAGTCTGTGCTGCAGGTGACACCATTTCTTCTTTGGCTGATTCCAGCCCGGTGCTGAGCTCCAGCAGAGCCCTGGCAGAGCCCAGAGCAGCCTCAGCATCCGCAGAGCCCGGCTGCAAGGAGAGAAACCAGAAACTGCCCGTCAGCTGAAGGCTCCTGTCCCCTTGTCCCAGCTGCCCGTGGTGCCCAGGCCGTGCTGTCTGTGCTCAGAGCTGTGCCCAGAGCTGCCCATCAGTGCTGCCTTTGGGAGCAGGGCAGGAGGGCAGGACATGTGCCCAGCCTGCAGCCAGCCATGGCACATCCACCTGCTCAGCAGCTGCCCAGAGCAGGATGCTCCTGTGCTCGCTGCCATCTCCCAAAAGCTCTGATCCCACCCTGCCAAGCAGACGGGGACCCACCTCACGCCATCCACGGCTGGAAGAAAAGCTGGTCCCAAACAATGTCCTCAGCCTGCTCCAAGGGCACGGCCCATCCACGCCACAGCTGCTCCCAAGCACTTCCCAATGCAGACTGGACCACCTAGAATGCTTCCTCTAGAAAAAAAACAAACAAATTGTTGAAAAGAGGTTAGAGACAAAAAGGGAAAAGAAGAAGAAAGGTCAAAACTCTTAGCTCTGTCAGGGCCTTGAGGAAGGCCCAACCCCTACATGCTAGGGAAAAATCCAGCCATGGGTGAGGGAGGTCCACACTTTCTCTCTTTCCCTCTGCACTGCCCCCCAAAATAACCATGATCCCAAAGCAAACAAGGGCAGTGGAGCAGCCCAAGCCCTTCCTTGCCTGCACAGCAAAGCAGCCCCTGCACAGATTTGGGAGTCCCACCCCTGCTCCCACCACGGGGGTTTGTTTGTGTTGGGCTGGCTGCCCCAGCCCCAGCCCAGGGCACGGTGGGTGCTGGGGCCTGTTGGCAGGGCCAGGAGCCCACTCCCATTTTGTACCCACCCCAGCCCATCCCACCAGCCCTGCCAAAAGCAGCTGGGCAGCCAACTGAAGGATCAGTTGCATCTGCCCCAGCCAAGGGGGAACCTTTGCTTCCCAGCCAGGCTGGGCAATGCCCAAACCTGGGAGCATTTCCCCACGTGTGGACTCATCTGCAAACTCCCTGTGGAGTTTGGCTTTGAAGAAGGTGCCACAATAATAGTGCATCACCTTCAACTGCTGGTGGCCAGGTTGAGGAAGAGGTTGTCATCCTTGATGTCATCCTCGCTGTCTCCTGCAGCAGCAGCCCCACCCGGTACAGCTTCTCTGGGAGCTCCTTCTCCTTCCCTGGGGTGAGACCAGGCTGTTAGGGCTCTGCCCAGGGCCCCAGCTGTCAGGGAACCAGGACAAGCAAAACCTGCTTGGATGGCGACCACCAGGGCTGGGCAGAGCAGCTCAGCTCCAGCACAAGGGCTGCGTGTTCCCATCCCATGACCCTGGTGCAGTGACACGGGCTGGGTTCCTTTGCTTCTCATTGCCAAGGCATGTGTGCAGCTGTAACTTACCAGGGCCCTGCATCACAGTGCGACTGTGGCTCTCTCCCTTCTTCTATGGCAGATGAATATCCTGCATCCAAGGATGACAGAACACCTCTTCTAATGAGGGTCTGTCCAAGAAGTGCATGGATAAACACCACCCGATCAGATTTTGGCACTCTGGGGAGAGAAACCAGAAACCGCTGGTAAGCTGGAGAAGGCTCCTGTCTGCTTTGCCCCACTGTTCCCTGCCCAGGCCATGCTGGATGAGCTCAGAGCTGGGCCAGAACTTTCTTGATTTTGGGGGAGAGCAGGACATGTGCCACCTCCTCAGCAGCTGCCAGAGCGGGATGCTCCCGAGCCCGCTGCTGTCTCCCAACACTGGCATTGCACCCATGCCCAGAGAAGAGGATTCACCTGGAGAGAGCCGTTGTGGCAGCGAGAGCTGGCCCCAGCTGAAGTTCCAGCCCCTCCTGAAAGGCATCTTCCCACAGACCATCTGGTGCAGCAGGACGCCCAGGGACCAGATGGTAGCTGGCTCGCCATGGTACCAGCCAAAGCGGGTCCATTCCGGGGGGCTGTATGATGGTGTTCCTGTGGAATACAGATGGAGTTCATCAGGGGGATGCTGCTGCTCCCAGAGCCTGGCCCCAGCATCCCTGGGCGTGCAGGAGCTGCAGCAGTGGCACACAGGGTGACCACTGCCCTCTCACCAGCATCTGGGACTGGTGTACAAACTTTGGGTTGGAAAAGGAGCCACTGGTGTGGGAAGAGGACAGCGGAAGCCCTGGCTAGGCCTGACCATGACACGCAAAGGAAATACCACTGCGTGCTGGGGAAAAACCATGCCCTCATTCTCCCTGCCTGCATTGCCCCAAACATATTATGAAGCCAAGACAAACAGGGCGAGTGGAGCAGTCCAAGCCCTTCCTCTTGCCTGCACACCAAACCCGGGGCACAGGTTCTGACCTCCCTCTCTGCTACCCCCACCCACAGCTGTTTTTGTCAGGCTGGCTGCACCAGCCCAGCCCCAGTCCTGGGCAGAGTGGTGGGCAAATCCTGCCAGCAGGGCTGGAAGATGGCTCCCCACCCAGCCCTGCTCTAAAGCAACTCAGCTGCAGATTCAGTCCCCTGAGTGGCAGCAAAAGGGAGAATCCCCGCTGCCACAGCCAGCTTGGGCTGTGAGATCTTGGGCCATGAGATGCCAGGAGCGGGAGCACAGCCCTGTGTAGGCTCACCTGCAAAGTGAGTGTAGGCTGTGTCTTGCAGGTAGGTGCCACAGCCAAAGTCGATGAGCTTTGCCTGCCCGGTGGCCAGGTCAACCAGGATGTTCTCTGGTTTGATGTCTCTGTGCAGGACCCCGCAGCTGGTGCAGTGCCGCACGGCCTCCAGCACCTGGCGGAACAGCTGCCGCGCCACCTCCTCGCGCAGGAACCCCCGTGCCCGAATGAAATGCAGGAGGTCCTGAGACTGCTCTGGCCGCTCCAGCACCATCAGAATGTCGCTGGGGAGCTCAAGCCATTCCAGCAGCTGGATGACACCGGGGAAGCCTGTGGACACCTTGTCCTGCAGCACAACCTCCAGGGGAGCGCTGGTGCCGTCGGGCTGCGGGAGGAGCACGATGCCGTCAGTGGGGGCCGATGCCGGGCCAGGGCTGGGCAACCCCTCAGCCAGCCCGGGATGCTCTGCGCCCTGCGCTGGCCCCACGCCCGCTCCCCCTCGGGATGTCCTGGCGGCTTCCACCATGCCAGGGCTCGGCTCATCCCCGCCCAGCACGGCCCGGCTTCTCCCGCTGTCCCGGCTCACTCACCAGCTCGCTCCAGTGCCGGATGCGGTTCCGTGGCACCCTTTTGATGGCCACCTGCAAGCCAAGGGGAGCAGCGGGCTCAGCTCAACGCCGCCCTGCCCAGCCCCATCCTCCTCCTCCTCCTCCTCCTGCGCCCCCTCCTCCTCCGCCCGCCGCCGGCCCCGCCGCTCACCGGGGCGCCGTCCGAGAGCCGCGTCGCCGAGCAGACGCTGCCGAATCCGCCGCGCCCCAGCAGGGAACCCAGGCGGTACCGCTCCTGCAGGGCCTCCTGCGCCTTCCCTGCGGGCGGGACGCGGCTGTCAGCGCTCGGCCCGGGGCCAGCAACGGCCCCCGAGCGCCCCTCACCCGCCCCGGCCCGGCCATCCCGCGGCGTTCGGTTTTCGGAACGCGACACGGGAGGCTCGGGGCCGGCGGCTGCGCTGCCGAGCGGCGGAGCTCGGGCCGGGCAAGCCGCAGCGGAGGCGGCGGGAGAGGCAACGCCGCCTGTGTCCTCCGCGGGCCCCGGGAGGAGCCGGGGCCGGGGCCGGGGCCGGGGCCGGGGGCGGGCTCGGGGCCGGGACTGGACCCTGCGTCGGGGCCGGGGCCGGGCTCGGGCCAGGCGGAGCCAAAAGCCGGCGATGCCGCCCCAGCCCCAGGCATTGACGCCCGCCCAGCAGCGCCAGCGCCAGCGCCAGCACGGCCAGAGCCGGGCTGAGGCCAGGCGGCGGCGGGACGGCCGGGGGCGGGCACGGGGCAGCCCCGCCCGGGGCCGGGGGCGGGCCGGGGGCATGGCCCGGCCCGGCACGGGGAGAGGGAGGCGGGGAGAGGAGAGGAGAGGGACGCCGGGAAAAGGAGAGCGGGGGAGGAGAGGGACAGCGGGAGAGGGAGAGGAGAAGAGAATCTAAAGTTTTGTCTGTTGCTGCTGCTGCCGCCGCCGCTGCCGCTGCCGCTGCTGCTGCCGCTGCTGCAACTGAAGCTCCGGGGCCGTTTGTCCCCGTGTCCGTTTGTCCCCGTGTCCCTTTGTCCGTTGCCCGCTCGCCCCCGCCCCGAGCCCCACGTTCCCCGAGGGCAGCCCCTGAGCCTCTGCAAACACGGGAACTTTGCCGAGTTCAGCCAAGAGCCAGAGTCTGGACTCCTGCACAGTGGCTCAGGAATCCCCTCAGTCCCTGCTGTGCATTGTCCCTGCTGAGGGTCAAGCACTCTCAGAGCGCATTCCCTGAATGCAGAATTTGTAGCTGACCCAAGCACTGCACTTACCTCTCCAGCATTGATTTCCAAGAAAAATAGGGGAATCCAAACTGTGTGTAGGTCATGGTATCTTAAAATGTCTAAAACTTGCCAACTCATGGATCTTAGAAGTGAGATCTGTTTGGAATTAATGGGATGGACAACTAGTGCAAGATGGAAAGGGGGATCATAAAAATAAATAGAGAAAAACGTCTTGAATTGTTTCAATTTTCCTTTAATTTCTTAAAAGCTCTTTCAGTTTTTCCAGAATCTTCTCCTCAG
This sequence comes from Passer domesticus, assembly GCF_036417665.1. Taxonomy (NCBI): domain Eukaryota; kingdom Metazoa; phylum Chordata; class Aves; order Passeriformes; family Passeridae; genus Passer; species Passer domesticus. The sequence goes on along the minus strand of NC_087503.1, from coordinate 4,615,881 downwards.
TCCTGTTTGCTTTTTCCAAGAACCTTTCCTGGAGAACGAGGTGCAGCTTCTGTCACAAGGTGTGCCACCAACTGCAGCTTTCCACACTGTGGGTGCAGCACAACACTTGCAGCAAAGCAGGAGAAATATTTGAAGAATTTGACAGCTTGTTCTTTTCTTTTCCTTGTGGGCTGGGCAGTTGTGCCATTGGTAAGGTTTTCATTGTTACTGTTCTACCCTAAGAAAACATGACAGGCTACCAAGAACTCTTAGGGAATGCAAGCCTGACTGAATGCAGAGAAACAAACTCTGGAGCCTGCAGCCAGAAGTGGAGAGCTGTGTGATAATCATTCCAACACCCCCAAGGACATCTTGAAAATGATCTCGAAGATGAAAATGGGCTGACAGGGAGTTTGTTTCTGTCTTCAGTCCAGATTCTTCTACATCTGAAAACAATTCCACAGTCTCCATCTAAATCAAGAGTACAATCAGTTCATGAAAAGCACCAGAACAAAGTGTACCTCTCAGGAGATGACTGAAAGAATCTGAAAAGGGAAAATGCAGAAGAAATGCATTTCTCATCACTGCAGTACTTGCCTACCTGAAACCCTCCTCCATTTCCTCTGCATGCCTGGATCTGTTGGTGTCAGTTCTGTATTGGGTGGTGCCTCCAGCCCTGAATCCCCTCATCTACAGCCTGAGGAACCAGGAGCTCAAGGCTGCAGTGAGGAGACTGATGACTGGACATCTTAGGAAGCATTAAACGGATTGCCAATTTCGGCAAATCACTTGTAATAAAAGTCATCTCCTATAGCTCTTTTGGTTTGGTTCTTCTATTTCCCTGTCATTTTCCTTTTTAAATATTCTTCCTAAAGCTAGATGATTCATTCTGCCATCTCTGACTTTGTTTCTCTCCACCTTCCCTGTGGCCACAGACTGTGACAATGAGGGGCTGCAGTCTCAAAGGTTTTAAAGGAACTAAAGGATCTCCCAGCAAAGTTTTCTGCAGAGATCCCTCTATTCTTGCCTTCCCCGGAGCTGCAGCAGCAATGTCTGTGTGCAGAGCTGGGGGCAGATCAGTGCTGGCACAGCAGCTGTGCCCAGCAGCAGCAGCAGCACTTGGTGTTGCCAGTGCTGCTGCCGTGGCCCTGCCCCGCTGCCCTGGTGGCCCTGGTGTTGCTGCAGGGCCTGAGTGCTCTCGGGGCCGGGCACAGCCCTGGGGGTGGCAGTACCGGGGCTGCAGCAGGGACAGGCCATGAGCACTGCTGGGGCAGCGCTGACGCCTCAGGCCAGGGCCAGGGGGCTGCAGGCTCCTTGCCCAGGCTCTCTCAAGAACACGGCCAGCCCAATGCTCAGCACAGAAAAGCCCCAGGGTGAGCAGCCCCAGGCTGGCCGTGGGCAGGCTGGGGGCAAACAGCATGGCTGGGGCTCTGCAAGGGCCCTGGGGGAGATGGGAAGGAGCAGCAGAGCAGGGGCTGATCCATCCCCAGTGCGCTGCACAGCCCAGGGCAGCGTCCCAGAGCGTCCTCATGGAGCTGCCAACAACATCCCCCTCTGCAGCCCTGGCCTCTCCCCCAGCTCACACAGGTGCCCCATCCTTGCAGGCACAGCCACGGCAGCACTGGCTCAGGAGCCCCTGTTTGCATTGCACACAGCAGGCGGGAGCACCCCCATGCTGCTGCTGTGGGGACATCAACCTGAGGGAGCACAAATGCCATCAGCCCCTGGGGCCAGCAAGGGCTGGGGGACACCAGGGAAACCACTCTGCTTTGTCCTGGCCTCTGCAGTCAGCCAGAAAGTTTGTTCCCATTAGCTGGGAGATTCCTGTCCCACTGCAGACGCTGTTGCTCAAAGCCAGGGCTGCCTGGCAGCCACCCCTGAACTGCCCTGAGCATTTCCTTGGCTTCACCTTTCCTTTTTTTTTCCCCTTTTTTTGTATAAATTTCTTCCTATTTCCCACCCCTGTTCCCTCCCCTGCAAAAAGCCCATCCCTGTTTGCCCTTTCCTCTCTGACCCCACTCCCCATTGCAGTTCCTGACTTGGCACCATGGAAACGTCCCTTGGGCAGCAGGATCATCCTCCAAGTGCTGCAGGAATTGCCTGCAGGCTTCTGCAGTGCCTGGTGCTGCTCCCTTGCCAGAGGCACCCCAGGCCAGGGGGGCACATCTGGGCTGCTGTGTCTGCCTGTGGGGCTCCCTGTTCTGGGCAATGAGGAGGAGCTGCAGAGGCTCTGCAGGACTGACAGGATGGGCTTTGGGGCTGGCAGGAGAAGCTGAGGGACGTGGGCTGCTGGAGCTCCTGAAGAGGAGGCCCAGGGCTCATCCTGCAACTGCTCCAAGGGTGGTTTCAGAGAATCCCAGAATCAGAAAGGTTGGAAAAGACCTTGGAGATCATCAAGTCCAACCTGTTCCATTGACACCACCTTGTCTCCCCTGAGCCTCCTCTTCTCCAGGATAAACCACCCCAGCTCCCTCAGCCGCTCCTCATAGGACTTGTGCTCTAGACCCCTCACCAGCCTTGTGGCCCTTCTCTGGACCCCCTCCAGCCTGTAGGAGCCTGAATGAAAGATGCAGGACTCCAGGCGGCTCTTCCAAAATGCAGTTTATTACATGCAAGACGTTAGAGCAGTCCAGGGTCATGGGCGACAGAGCCTGTGCCTTCAGCTGTCAGCCGCAGCTCAGGCAGGCCTGGAGACCCTTAGTTTAGGTTACAAATGCATTATATACTTTTCTTTGCTGCGCATCTTAATACAGTAGAACCAATCTATACCTTAACTTTTATCTATAGCCTATCATAACTATTACAATTACCATATTCATGTTACTATTCTCCAATCACTAAACGTTAGTACATTACAGTTTAAGCTAGAAGTTGTTTTTCAGTTTTCTTGCAGTGGAAAATTCTGAGACCTTTTTTCTACTTGCAACATTTGCTGACTTGTTTGCTTGTGCTATCTTTCTGCTTGGTAAAATCATCTTCTTGTTTGAAGTGGGTTTATCCTTTGTTCTAAGTCATAAAAACCCCCTTCTAACTAACATACCCTTTGTCTCCTTGGTTATCCAGTAAGACTGGCTCAGCAATTCTTTTCTTCTATATCAAAACTTGCTTCCATCTCTATTCCTTCCTCAGCTTCTACATTCAAAAATCTTTCTGCTAAGCATACATATCTGTGAGACTTTCTTGTCAAACTTTCATCCTTCCCAACAGGCTGCATTTTGAATAAATCAATTGCAGTGTTCTCCACATGGAATATATAACTTGTTTCATATTTCAGATTTCATTGCATACCATTAGCATATTCATGTCTTCTCTACAACTTCAATTATTTAAAGAAAATGGAATAATCAAAAATAGCTCCATCTTCAGGATAATGTTTGAAGGTGTAAACTAACTATTCAAAGAAGTAGATCTACTTCATTTCACAGAATTGAGGACTTTGGACACTACTCATGAGCAAATATCTTTGAATTTTTTTCCTATATTTTGTCTACCTGTGGTTCATTTTAGTTCTGTTTCGTAGCTGCCCTGTGTGCATTCAGCCTAAAACTCTAGTGCTTTTATAGGCAAGGCCAATAAATTTCTCCCAACCTGCTTGATGAGTTAAGAGCTGAGACCAACCTGAGGATTGAGAGATGAGGAGGAATGACTAAAATGGCAGGAATTAGCTTTTGTTGTGTCATTACTTTGTAACAATTGAACAAGGAAAAATTTTTTGATCCCTTTTTTCCTCAGTAAATTCCTCACTGGCTCCCAGGAGCCAAATTCAAAGTGTTAGAGTAGAGCACTGGGTGTAGAGCAGAACAGGTTTGTTTGTAAGTCATCTTCCTTTTGGCATCACAGCAGAAAAAACCCAAAAAACATCACCAAAATGGAAGAAGCACTTCTCTCACTCTGTCCAGTCTGGTATCTGCTTTTCTCACTGATAAGCTGGGGGTTTGTGAGGGCAGGTTTGAAGTTGGTTTAACACATTACTGTTTTGCTGCCGTTGTAGGCTATTTTAGGGTCTATTTTATTCAGATAACTTTTGCATTTCTGCTGGCTAACCTCACATAAGAAGTCCCTTGTGCAATTTTTTTTTCAAAATTTTCCCCGTTTCCCAGCTTGAGAAGCAGATTTACATCAACTGAAAAGAAGAAAATACAATTGAGTGATATTTCTTTTCAGTGTTTTTCTCAAGTTCTGAATTTCTCATACCTCTTGTTTTTGTGTTCAGTCCCTTGCTGTTTCTTACTTTCTCTCACTTTTTTCCTAGCCCTCTGTATTTCATAGAAGCTAGAGAAGTGGAGTAAATGTAAGATCTTCATGCAGGCTTTACAGCACCATCTGAATTTCTGGAGTGATCTCTTTTCCCAACACTACTTCTGTGTCAGCCAGACCCGCTATCATTCACTATCAGCTTTCACAAACTGCATCTTGTTTACTAAATCTCACAGAAGAAACAAAACCTTTTCACCTTTTTTGGGCACGCTGTCAATGTGCAGTCGGTGCAAAATTTTACCAACAGCAAGCTCTTTTGATTAACAATCTGTTTCCCTCTGGTGCTTTCAGTGTTAAACTCTCAAAATACCTTGCAAAAAGCAAGGACTGGGTTTTGACACACTTCTGTGTTGATGCCCAGGAAGAGTGCAGGAAGGCTGGCAGAATAACCTGAGCACAGCCCCATAAAGGATGGCCACGGCACACAGACATGGAGCTGATGGTGGGGAAGTTTCTCCCTCCCACAAGCCAAAGAGAAGCCCAGCCTGGTCCTGCAGGGCCCTGTGCTCACAGGATCCCCCTGGCAGGCCCCTTCCTGCCTGCAGCCTCACATCAGGGGAACAAAAAGGCACTGACTGGCACCCCTGGCTGATGTTACATTCAGAATGGCATAAAGTGCAAAGCAGAGCAGAATCAGAGAATTAGTTTTAGCATGAAGCCTTGATTGCCACAACAGGAACTGTGACTCCATTATAAGTTAGTAAAAGCATTTGAAAACATTTCAAAGATACCCACACAGACCTCTGTAAATTGTGCTCAAAGGTGATAATGATCTGCAGAAGTCCTTCCTCTCCTTCATTTGTGACACAGGAAAATGGTAGCAACCTTTCCAAAGAGGAAAACTTCATTCATCTGACCAAGTACTGTATCTGAATGCTTATGTTGGAGAGTTATCCAAATCTCACCCAAAGTGTCCTGATAGCTAGGAGTCTAATGGAGCTTTATAAATCCATGCAAATCACTCTGTAGCAATGCCTTTAGGTGTAAAAAGAGCTCAGGACCACTAACTGTACTATAGAAACTTTTGGAAGAGAGCTTTCCTAGAAGGATCTCTGACTCTCTCCCCTGCTGCTTTGATGAGCAGTGTAAGGCAGGAGGAGCAAATCTCATTGCTGAGATCAGGTCCAGCTCCCCTTTTAATTGCTTCCATTTGAATATTTTATATTCAAATCAAATAGCAGTGTCTTACTTTTAAAGGGGGAAATGGATATGTGGAATCAGTACTCTAAAAACATGTCAATAGATGAGTTCTGTCTCTCTTCAGCTGCAGCAAACAAATCTGCTTGAACACAGCTCCCTGTCTGTGAATTCCTGTCAGCACTGGAACATGGCAAGGCACGTCTTGTCTGGCTTTGGATCTAAACTGCACTAATTGCTTTCACCTCCTCCCAAGCAGAGACAGATAGAGCACTGTGTTCACTGAAAAATGTCACTTCCAGCATGTGGTTGGCATAATGTTTCATAAAATTTACTTTAGTAATGTATTTCTGACCAGAAACAGAACACCAAAATACTTAAGGCATCTCTCCCTGCCCTCTCTGTGATTCATTCTTGCACTTGGAGATTTGAAGCTATTTTAGACAAATAGGATAAAAAGAACCTACCAGATCAGGATGATTTTATGTGTGAATGTTTGTACATTAATACATCCCAGTACATCTATGTGGTGTGAGCAGATCCATTAACTTCAAAGTGAACTGAGCTATAACTGTATTTATAGGAATATAATATTAATTAAAACTTCACATGTGCTATGGGATATTTTGTGTAAAAGAATCCTTTCCATGTCTCCAATATTTTCCTAACAGTTATGAATTCTATGCAAAATGCTTAAGAAGTTTGTACAAAAATGCATTGAAGCAATCTCTTCATTGCAAGCTAAAGCATGCATACAAATGTACTGCACTTTTGCCTCCAGTAATTGCAGATCACAGTCTTTAGAGAGATCTATTTCACTTGATCAGGTAATCACATAAATTAGACCATGTTTGCAGGTCATTGTGAGACTAATAATGAAAATACATGAACCATTATGTATTTTTTCCCTTTGAATCTTTACACAAGACCTTGGCACTGACTTTATTTGTAGAAGAAAAAAGCCATTAGATTATGAGATACTGCTGTTTATTACTTGTATTACAGTGGCATCAGGCTGCCTCACATTAGATGGCATTTCCATTATATAACAAATTAGGAACTTTGTGTAGATTACAGTCTGAAGTAGAAAGACAGAACAGGGAATTGCTCAGAGTTCCTCATTTCCAGTGGCAAGAAAAAAAAATTTAAAAAAAAAAACTGGCTGATAATGTGATCTTCAGAACTGAAGTGATATAATTAACATAGGCACAGAAACAGTCCCCTTCCTGGTCAGAAAGACAAAGGCATTAGTTTCATATTAAGCACATGTTACCCCTTTTGAATAAACAAGGGCATATTTTTAGGATTGAACATGCTTCTCCAGGGCTTTCTTATCACAATGACTTGTACACTGTTACAAAGGGAATTTTTTACATACAGGATATAGGACTTCTTAAATCACAGTGAAGTTTATCAGCTCTGAGATTTCCCTATCTTCCATGAAAACAAGTGAAAAATAACTTCTTTAGATATTAGATACTCTTGTAATTCCTGTAACAACTAAGTACCTAGTGACATGTAAAATGATATTTAGTCTAGTCCCTTCCATTTTGTTTGCTACCACCAGACAGAAATGATATTTTCCAGAATCCAACAATCCAAAAATATATAGCTGAGAATTTCTGAGAGGATGCCTAGAGCTGAGAATCCCACAGCTTGGCTGGGACATGAAAGATGACAGCCAAGGCAGACAGCAGCAGAGGGAAAGATGGTGTTTGCTGTTAGTTTGATAAAAAGAGGGTGAGAGGTCCAAAGTTGGCTCACAATTCTCCACTATCTTTCAACAACTAAAAAGTCTTTTCACAGCAACACAATAAGACATTTTATATAAAAGTTACAATTTGGTAACCTTTCACAATTTCACTGCCTCCATTTCATTGCATGGAGCCCTGATGGCATCCCTTTTAAATGCTGAGAGATAAGAGATTGATAAAAGTGTGAAAAGGAGAAAAAGGTAAAAGGTTTCTGCTCAGGGCTCTAAATTAATACATTATTGATCAAAACTTGAATCAGAAAAGTTCAATGATTTGGTCACAACTAGCCTTTATTCTTTCTATCAATTCATATGCAGTCAATACCCTATTGTATTGCTACTTTGAAAGGATGTCTAGAGAAATAATGTGCTTGAACAATGCATTCCAGTGAACCTGCCTGATTGTGATTATGGGATTCATTTTTTTTCCCGGTAATCCAAAAAATGAATAGGATCTATAAAACACACAAATGGCACAGGTACTACTGCAACAGTTTGGGCACTAATATGTAGCTGACATTGGTGAAATCTGTACCAATCTCCACCTTAAAGCAGGAAGAAATTATTTGATCTTCTTTATATATATACATATATATATGTGTATGTGTGTGTGTGTGTGTGTGTGTGTGTATAATGTGTGTATCTCCTTGAGTAAATGCTTCTGCTCCTTATTGATTCCCCAGGAAATAGATCTTCCAAGTACCTTAAGCCAGTGTTGACATTCTATGTAACTTCATTCACCATATCATGTCAAATTAGCATTAGGTGATTATAGCTCAATGTAATTAGCTGCGTATATTAGAAGAGCAGCAATGCATGGGGCAGTTGATTACCCTGATTTTCAGTCAGCAGGGGCAGACACACATTCCCCAGTGCTCAGGGCAGCAATATGGGCTGAGCTCTCTGTGGCTGTGCTGTTCCTGCTCCAGGGCAGGCAGTGCAGGGGGGGCACAGCACCCTGCAGGCCACGGGCACCCTGTTCAGTGCCCTGGAGCTTCCACATCCATCACCAGGGCTCTGAGGTTCCCTCCAGGATCCCCGCCAGTGGAAGTCATGGCATTCTCCAGGGTTCAGGGTAGTTTGCCCAATAACACACAAAATAATAGCCATAAAAAGACAGTATGGTAATACAATGAAAAATAAAAAAGTGCCTTAAAAAAAAAAAACTAAAAAAAGGGGACTTTTCAGTTAGAAACCAGTTATTGTTAAGAACAGGTAATAAAGATAACATAGAAAAACCTACATATGCATGGTGGTGGTTAATAGTACAACAGTGAGTGTTAGATGTGTTGCTTGTCTGCTCAGTTACAAGGGAAGTACATTTAATCTTTTGATTCCTTGGAAAATGCTTACTTGAAGACAGCTGGACTGGGAACAAAGTACCAAACAAACTATTTCGTTTTGCCTTTTTTATGATGAGCAATTAAATAAAAAATATACCAGTTCTGTTGATTAGCTAGAGCTTTGCAACACCTTTTGCTAACTTGCAGCAGATCTGGCTCTACAGAGAAATGAAAGAGTTCAGAGAAACAGATTTTCCTTTGCTTTTCCCCTTTTCCAATATTCTTTGTTTTACTCTTCCTGTCTTTTTCATTTCCTTTTTTTTTCTTTTGCTGTTTTTGTTATTTTCTCTCTCTTTCTTTTTTGTAGCCAGAAAAGCCAGAGAAGTTGCAAGACAATGAGGCCCTCACCAAACAACAGGGTGGCATTCCCATTGCGTTTGCTAGCTAGCCACATTAAATGCCAAAAATTGTTAATGTGATGGCAGAGGTATGAGCAAGCAGTCCAGCTGCCTCCTTCCCCTCCCTAAAGGGAAGGGAAAGGAGTACCTGCCTGCCTGGAAGCTCTCTAGGGTTGGGGATGTGATTGGGGTGAGATTGCCTGACCTTGGTTCCACAGAGGTGAAATCCGTGTTCTCAGGGCCCTTAAACCTGACTTGTAAAGGCTGCCATGGTTGCCTGTGGCACAGTAATTGCCATTTAAATTACCTCTTGCCATCCACTACAGGGATGACAACTTTCTGCTGCAGTGCCAGGCTCTCAGAGGCTGACACCCTGACTTCCTTTCCCAACCCTTAGGCTGAGAGGGGTGAATATGAGCATTAATGAATATGGAACTGGATATGCTGCCTGTTCTAGCAATAAGGACATCAGAAATTCAGTTTACAGCTGCCTTCTGTTGTCTGAGGAGGTTCTAAAGAACTTTTTACCAGTTTGGTTTTGTTACTTTCTAGTGCTTCTCAGTGTGTATGTACCATAACTTCCATTAGAATTGTATATTAACCTTCCACCTTCAGAAGGTTCAATTGGAGAACCACTGGGGTATGAGGAAAAATTAATTATAAAAATCAGTAGAGAACAGAAAAAAGGGACTATTAAAAATGGAAGATTTTAATTGACCATTTCAGCCTTCTTCAGAATTTTGGTTTGGTTCAAGACAAAGTCAGTAAGAAAAAGCTGATTCCTAAAATGAGAGGTATGCTATGCATTGCTTTATAGCTACAAAGAATTCCTCCATGCATTTTCTTATCTGGTTCCAGTGGTAAACCATTGAGTGTGAATCCTTTCTTTTGCTACTCTTTATGTAATTAAAGATAGTCATTCAGATTACAACAGGTTCCTTTGTCCAAAGATTAGAGCAAGAGCTATGGAAGACAAGACTAAGCAGGGTCAAGCCATTTATTATCACATAGTGTATCTTACAGCAGTTGCATTGTTGTTATCAAACTTATGCTAAATTGGCCCATGTTTTGTCAAATAGATGAGCTGTCTTTTATGCAATCTCATTGTTAATTTCTTTGCAGTGGACAATCCTAAGGCTTCAGCCATGGGGATATTCACAGGGAAAAAGGGATGGAATATATGTGGGGTTTTATTTGCTGCTGTTTGTTACTTGTTGCTCATACTCAACTGCTGCTAGGAAAATGCATCATTTTTGGTGTCTGTATCATTCTGATTGTGCAAGAGGACACCGTTCATTTCACTCACACTGCAAAGGATTCTAAGATAGAAATTTAATTTTGCATTCAACCTGAAGTTTGAAAGAAATTGGTTCTTTGATTCCAGGGCCACTGCAGTGCTCTTGGTCCAAGTTAGAATTTTATCTGACTGCTTGCTCCATAGGCCAAAGAAAATAATCAGCAAACCTAAGAATATGTTCTATAGAGTGTGTTATAAGATAAGGAAGTAGGGCACAGATTCCAATCTTCAGTAGCCAAACCATGTGGAAATGTGAGAACTCCTTCAGCTATGTAAGATGAACTATCTAGCTCTCAGTCTGGCAACAGAAGACTTATGCAGTGAAATTATTTGAAAACAATGAAGATCATTTAAATAAAAGCTGTGAGGCTTCAGAAGCTCAGTGTGGAAGACCACAACGTTTCCTACTGTCAATAACCTCAAATACCAGATCATCACACACACTGGGGCATATTGTGAGTTAGAGCAGACTGCAGGCAGGATGGCAGGGGAGGCAGAGCAGGGCCCTGTTTGTAAGGCTGCTGTGACAAGAATGATGGTGGCTGGCTTTGCGTTTCATGCAGATAGACTCTGAAACCTTACAGGGTCCCCAGTTCAAAAGAATCCCTTTGGGGCGTAGTTTAGGCAGGCGGCCTCTCTCACTGCTGCACCAGGGGCTTGTGCCAGCTCCTGCAGGCAGCAACAGCGACGTGGGCAGGTGTTGTGGCCGTGGTGAGTGGTGTCCCCACACACGGAGCTGTGCCACTCCATGCGCTTTTGTAGGGGCAGTCACCTGCTCCCCACTCGCACAGCTGTGATCCTCCCCCTTCCACACACAGCTCCAAATATCCTCGCTGTCTGCAGCCCTTGCTGCTCCCCTGTGTGTGCCCAGCTGCACTCCCTGCCCCACTCCCTGTGGAAAAGCTTCTCTACATCACACCTATTCTCCTACCTTACCCTGATTTGCCTCTTCTCTGGTCCTGAGCAGGAAATCAATATTCTGGGCGCCCATTGGTTCTGAACAGATCACTTGGAAACATTGATCTGGAAACATTTTCTGGGGAGAAAAGGTTTGTATGCCTGTGTTAAAAGCTCTGCCAAACAGAAAACACTGGGCAGAAAACACATCAGTGCCTCTTACAGAAAGCCTAAAATGTCAGAGGGACAAGGAAAAGCAATACTCAATAAAAGTTGGAAAGTGAATATGATATCCAGTTTCTGGGGAAATCGAGTCCTTTCTTTTCTTTCTCAGGATGGAATGGTTTACGTCTGAAAACTTTTCCTTTTAAAATGGTTGTATATTTGAATTTATTTTCATTCATTTATTTCCAAGCCAATGTTTCTGTTGGTATCTAATCTTACCGATGATATAAATGTTGCTGTTTTAAAGATGGCAAATTAGTACATGGAACTAATAGGAGCAGGTTCATTATCTTTGCAGTTAAGAGGGGTGAAATCTATATATGCAGAGAGGTCCTTCAAACACATTTTGAAGTCTTTACTAAAATACAACTAAAAGGTATCGCATGAAACAATATACCCCATTAAAATCTCACCATACACTCTTGCTATGAACCTCTTCCCTTCCTAGCACTACATTTAGAAATCTCTGGAATCACTTGCATCATTTTCTCTACAAAACAATTCAGAATTCCAAGGACAGATATGATGGAATCATTCTGGCTCTCATTGCAGATGAAAAAATCTCCTCTATTCTTTTTAAAAATAACCATTATTATTTCATCAGGTAATGTCAGTGGCAAAACCACAGAATTATGTTCAGTTGCCATTCAATGAGTTTAGAATAGAAAATTAGCTCCTTTTCCTCAGATATTTGAAAATAAGTGTCCTCTGGAAATCTGGATTTCCCTAGAGATTTGAAAGTAAATGTCCTCTGGAAATCTGGCAAGATAAAAGAGCTTCGGACAATAAATACCAAATTAAAGCCCAGCAAACACAGTTCTTACATTGTTGCAGTGAAGTAAATCCTACACTTCAAAACATTTCATTTTTCAAGGTGAAACTGAGGATCTAGTTACATTTTCCTGTGCACTTCAATGACTAAAAATGCAGTTCAACCCACTTGTGGCCTCAAAACTGTCGATGAGGGCTTTCCCAAGGAGAAATCCAAAGTGGTCTGACAACAGAACAAAGCAAGTCTCAGTGGCTTCAGGACCCCTACACAGTGCATATTAACTGCAGGGGCTGCTCCATCCTTGAGGAGACAAAGTTGTGCACATATCTCTTTAGCACAGACATATATTAACCCAATTGCTTCTTCCTTACTTTTTCTCTACTTAACACGAAAGAGTCCAAAGGCCAACAAGCTGAAGGGAAGTGTTTCTGATTACCTAGCTACTGGAAAAACACACTCATCTGTAACACCAAGAAATATGTTTGGACAGAGCTGTTCTCCTTCAGCTATTTCCAACCATACCATCGAACAGCAATGGAAATGTTGTTTTAAAAGTACAGCTAGAACAGGTATTCTCTAATGCATTTATAGCTCTTAATCTCCTGAAAATTGCCTTCAAGAAAAAAAAAAGTGTTACATCTAATTTTGCCTTAAGACCTGACCATATATTTTACCTTCCACTATATCTACTGTAAGGAAGTGCTGTAGTGCTCTGCTATTGTCAGTACCTGCAGGACACATTCTGACACAATGGTCTGAAAATTAACACAAGACAATCCATTCCTGTTTCCTCAGACAAACAGCCTCTTTTATTATCAGGAGCTTTCTTTTACAGTCAATTCAAAAGTCCTGAGTCGCGACAGCTCATTGGTCTATCAGAACCAAAAAAATGCCTGCACCCTAGGAGAGCTCCTATTGCTTGTGAGCCCATCAGTCAGCCCAGAGGCTAGTTCACCCAGCTGAGCTAGACTTTCTAATTGCACACATTTTCAGTACAAATCAGTTTGCAATGCAACAGTATTCTTTCCCTAAATAACATAAATTACCTCTTCTTTCCTACAATATCATTCCTTCCCCCAACTCTGTAACCACATGTCACTTTGGGCTCACAGGACGGGACCACCTACAAACACAAGCAGCTGTTTTGCAGCCATGCCCCACAGAGATGAGAAGGATCTCCTGCCCCTGGTCTCTCTTGGTTGGGTTTCTGACTGGCTCTGAGGCAGGGGCTGAGCTTCCTCGCTTGTGGGAAGAGCAGAGCCGCCGGAACCACACCCAGCGTGCAGGCACTGCCTGACAGCGCTGCGGCCACTGGGACGCTCGCGCCTCTGAGCCTCAGACACTGCTGCTGCTGCTGCTTCATTTGCTTTGAGGCACACCCAGAGCTCACTGCTGGGCCACAGTGGTCTCTGTTTCTGCCCTCTTCCTGTCCCCATGTAGAGCTGGAGCACTGCTGTGCTTTCAGGAAGCTTTTGTGAAAACTTCCAGCATTGCAAGCTCCTTTGCCCTCGGTGGATGCCTGCCATGGAATCCCTCACGGCTGGGTTCAGAGCATACTCAAGCTGGCTCTTCTAAAACCCAGGCTCCTTGTCCCCCTCAGCGTGCTCAGCACCACCTTTAACTCCACAGTGCTGTGCAACTGGAGCAGCAGGGCAGGGACCTTTGCAGCCTGAGCTGCCCTTGTTCCTCTCTGTCCATGCACAGAACGCAGCACACAAGAGAAGGGCAGCAGGGCCCTGCATGTCCCTGGGCTCAGGTTTTGCACTGCTTCAGCTCCATGAAGACGCGGGTAACGTGAAAAAGCCAAACTTTATTAAGAGAAAGAGAAGGGAAGGGGTAAGCTGGGAGGTAAAAAGGGGGATGGACAAGGCCTGAGGGCTGCAGGGAGGGAGCTGCCAAGAGGGAGAGGGATGGCAGGAGCTCCTGGAGCTTGCCACAGGCTCAGCTGTGAGCAGCTAGAGCTGTGCCTGGAGCTCCAGCTGGTCCATTCTGCTGTGCAGGTGCTCCTGCCTTTGGGTTTTGGAAAAAGCCAAACTGTTTATTAAGGAGAAGCAAAGGAAAGGGGTCAGCTGGGGAGGTAAAAAAGGGGATGGGCAGGGTCTGAGGGCTACAGGGAGGGAGCTGCTAACAGGGAGAGAGATGGCAGCAGGGATGGCTCCTGGAGCTTTCCACAGGCTTAGCTGTGAGCAGCTAGAGCTGTGCCTGGAGCTCCAGCTGGTCCATTCTCCTCTGCAGGTGTTCCCATCGCCAATGGGAGCTGGAAATCACTGAAGGACTCTGGTCCATCTGATCCAGCAGACAAACTAAGTCTCTCAGATCTTCTTTCCAATGCAATCTGCATCAGAGTGCTCCTGCAGGATGGACTCTGATCTTCCCTGACGGCTTGAAGAACTGGAAGAGAGAGGAACAGAGCCACGGCCAGAGGCCAGATTGAGGGAATGCAAGGAAAGCCTCCTGCCAGGGCTGTCGCAGCTGGCTCTTGCCATGGCCAGGAGGGAGCAGCAGACAAGGGCTTGGGCTGGAAGGTGCTGGCCTCGCATCCCCCACGTGTCCCTGAAAGCTCTCCGGGCTCTGCCCCTGCCGCCCCTGGTCCGCACAGGGAGCAGAGCCCTCGGCAGCCAGGGCACGGATTGTAGCTCCAGGGCCGGGATGTGCAGCTGCCCCGGCGGTCCCCGCTGGCCCGCGGCTGCCCTCACTCACCCTCAGCGAAGACGCGGAGCTCCTCCTTCTGCCCCGTCATGAGCGATCCGGCCACCCCTGGCAACACAGAGGCTGTGGGGCCCCAGGCGGCACAGCTGCCCGACACGGGCGCTGCCAGCCCCGGGGCCGCACGCCCTCCTCCCCGGGCAGGGCTCAGCCCGGGCCCTGCCGCACGCTGCCGCCCGAGGGAGGGCACGGCTGCGGGAGGGCAGCGGCAGCACCGAGGGCGGGCGGGGCTGCAGCGCCCGGGCGCGGCTCCCGCTGCCGGGGCAGCGGCCGGGCCGGGAGGCGGGGAGGGACGCCGGGCTTGTGGCTCACCGATGATCCTGACTGCCACCTCTCGCAGGGGCCTCTGCGGGCTCTGCAGGCGCGGCAGGGCCCAGCGCAGGTGCTCGGCCGCTCGGCTCGCATCCTGCAGCAGCTGCAGGGAGCGAAGGCTCGGCGCGGGCTCTGCCCCTTGGCCGGGCGCTCCCTGTGCCCAGCACTGGCCGAGCTGGCCCGCACGGACCAGGGCAGGGAGCAGCGTGCGGGGCGCGGGCTGGCGGCCCCGGGTGCGGCGCTGGGCAGGGACACAGCTGCCAGCCCCCCACGCTGAGCACCGGGGGCAGGGGGCTTCTCCAGCCTGCGGCTGGGGCTCCCGGGTGTCCTTACCAGGCTCTGGACAAACTTCATCCGCTGCTCCTTCGTCAGCAGCTCCTCGAGGTCCGTCCTCCTCAGGAAGCGTGCCGCACAAAGCAGGGCTTCGTGAGAGGCCTGGAGAGCAGCAGAGAGCCGCAGGTGGCCCCACAGCCGAGGGCACAGGACCTGTGTCCCTGTGCCAAGGCCAGGGGGAGGCTGGAGCCCGCCAGGCGCCAGGGCCGGAGGCGGCCGAGCCCCCTCCCAGGGATGCAGCAGCATGCCACAAAACCTCACCTTGGCCACGTGCAGGTTCTCATCGTGCCAGCGCAGGAATAGAGGGAGCAGGCTCTGGCTCACGATTCTCGTGAGAGGCTCTTCCCCCTCTTCCACTACCAGCTCCATCACCTTGCTGAAGAGCTGAATGGAGAGCAGCTGCACCTGGCTGTTGTCCTGGAAGGAAAGGAAAAGTCCTAAGCACCAACTACTCCAGGCCCACTGGGGCAAAGGCCCAAAACTGTAGAGAGTACAAAGTTTCCAGGCAGCGTCCAGTGCCCTTGGCTGGGGGCACAAAGCCTTACATTGTCAAAGTGTGGCAGCAGGGCCTCAGCCAGCTTCAGGGCGGTGATGCTGGGTATCTTATGGTCTTTGTCCTGGAGCACATGCGTGAGCACAGAGAGGGTCATCCAGACCACCTCTGCATCGGGATCAGCCAGCTGCTCCAGCAGCTGTTGATAGAGGCTGCATATTTCTCCACCCTGTGTGCAAGATGAGGTTGTGCTGTGAAGCCATGAATGGCTGCAGCACCAAGAGCTGCTTGGGTCACTGGGGCAGCTGAAGCGGGAGGCAGGAGAGCTGGGAGCAGCTGCCTCTGCTGCCAGAGCCCAGCCAAGGCCAAAGGTCTGTGTTCCCCAGCCCCACCCTGCCAGCGCGGCTTCAGCCACTGCCCCCTTCTCACCAGCGAGGGCTCCTTGCTGAGCACCACGAGGCCTCTGATCTGCAGGAGCAGCCTATCCCTGCACTTGCTCGGCAGGTGCCTGGATACGACCCACAGGGCACTGGGACCGTGTTGGCTCAAGTCCAGACACTCCAGGAGCTGAAAGGCACAGGGCAGTGACGGGGGATGTGGCCAGCAGGAGCCCGGAGCCGCATAGGGCCGGGCCCAGGCAGCAGCAGCGGGCACAGGCAGCGTCCCAGGCGGCTGCAGCTACCAGAGGCCAGAGAGCTGGGAGGCAGCTCAGCCAGGCAGCGCTGGCCATCAGGCTCACCTCCACCAAGAACGCCAGGGCAGGCAGATCCCAGCGTGGCTGCTTCCCGATGAGCAGGCTGAGCAGGTGCGAGGCCATGTGGGGACACAAGGGGGTCAAGCCACAGCGCATCTCCCTGGCAGGGGAAAAAGGCACCCAGGCCCTGAGCCGGTGGGCAAACCTCTCCCAGGAGTGACTGACAGAGGTCTGATCTTTCCCCAGCATTCTGCGAGGGGTCACGGGCCCCTTGGGAGGCAGCTGCTCCTGGGCATCCTCCTCTCCCAGGCTTTTACAGTCTGCTTGGCCGTCCCTTGGCCCTCTGGCTTACAACCACAGGGACTGTGTGGGGCACTCCGGGCACAGGGCACAAATGCTGGTGGTGGCGGTGGGGAGAAGGGGGTCTCACCTGGCCAGCAGGCCTGCTGCCTCATGCTGGGTGTCGGCACAGAGCAGGGTGTCCCAGACCTGCAGGTGCTCCAGAGCCACCAGCTTCTTGTCAAAGCCCAGCTGGGAGAGCAGAGCCTTCATGGTCTGTGCTGCAAACCTGTGTGCCGAGCAAAGGCCAGGTCATGCTGGGAGCACGGGCCCTGGCCACAGGGGGCGTGGGAAGGACAGGGCGACTGGGACCTGTTGGGGTCACTGGGAAGGCCGTGTTCCTCCTGGCACACTCTCCAGAAGTTCTGAACATTCTCTGGCATCTGCTCTGTGGTGATGAAAATTTGCAAGAGCAGATCCACAAACAGCTGGGGAGAATGAAGGAGTATTTCGTAGTGCCACTCAGACATGGGGGCAATCCTCCACAGCTCCAGAGTTGCCTGCAAGACACAAAGCACCCCGAGGCAGCGCTCAGTGCCGAGGTGTCCATGAGGCAGGGCCCGAGGGGAGACGCAGGGCGAGCACCCAGCCTGCTACCCCTGAGCCTGCCCTGAGCCCAGCTTTCAGCCCAGGCCGGGAGCTGCAGCGTGGCGTGAGCATGGAGAGCTGCTGGAGAGGTGACCTGGAGGGCGAGCAAAGGCCAGCTCCAGAAACTCACAGCCAGGGCAAAGACGGCCTCGTCCCCGCTGCAGAAGAACGTGCCGTACGGTGGCTGATTCTCTAGCACAGAGAGCAGTGCTGGAAGCACCTCCTCCGCAGCTACTTCTGAGGTGCCCATGGCCCTCCACATCAGTGTGGCAGCTCTGTGGGACCAGAGCTGTGCGTCAGCACCCTGCCCCATGCAGCTGCATGGGGCCGGGTGACAGAGCCCCAGTGCCCTGAGGGGCCGGGAGGGAGCATGGCAGCAGGCTTGGGAAACAGAGGGGCCCGAGAGTCCTGGAGCTCTCCGCTGTCTGACAGACCCCACCGGACAGGCTGTACAGGGCAAGGGGCCCTACAGGCCCACGAGCACTGAGCTCTTGAGGCAGTTGTGCTCCGTACCTGTCACACAATGGGGCACAGTGCAGGAGGCTCATCACCACGTGAGCAGGGTGTTTTTCAGTCAGGCTCACAATATCCATTTGCAGCTCGGCATCCACAGTGTCACAGGACGTGAGTCTCTGTAGAATGTCCTTCACCGTGGCTAGCACCTGGAGGAAGCAGCATGGGGAAGACTTGGTGTGGTGTAAAAAGGGAGCAACTTCCCCAGCTTCCCCCAGGAAGTGCTTGCCTTCCCACCCCACTGTGATGGCCCCAAAGCTGAGCGGGCCTAGTGGACGTGGCTTGAGGGGCCACATGATCCCGAGAGGCCTCCAGCCCTGGCCCCAGGCTGCTTGCCTGCTGCAGAGAAGAAACACCCTTCTGGAAAACTCCAGCCTGGGTGCAGGACTCACAGTTCGTGCAGTCATGGCGTCAGTCTGTGGCATGGCCTGAGTCTGGTTGTTTGAGGTGGCCATGCCCTCAGTCAGGGTCATGTCAGCCTCCACCCTGCCCTCGGCCGCTGCCTGGTCACAGGTTGCAGCAAGCTCAGAGGACGCTGTGCTGGCAGCAGGCTCTGTCCTCAGCTCGTTGGGCCTGGAGTCGGGGTCGGCCGTGCTCTTGGTCATGGAGGCGCTGGTCTTTCTGCGCCGAAGGTGCAGGAACCTCCGCAGTGCCTGCAGCAGAAGGAAGGGCGGGAAGAGAGGGACGTTCCATGGCCTGCTGCAAGCGTGGGGCTGGGCTGAGCAGTGCCAGCAGGCCCGGCCCAGGTGAGGATGGCCGCAGGTACCTGCACCGCTCTGCGGAAGCGGCCACGGGTGGGGTCCTGCTCTTGAGTCTGGTCCTTGGCTGCATCTGGCAAAGAGGGAGCGCAGCCAGAGCTGAGGGGCCGTGGGAGAGGCCGGAGAACACAGGCGAGCCCTGCGCTCTCCAGGCAGGGACAGCCCCCTGCGTGCCCGGGGCACGGAGCATGGCTGCCATTGGAGGGGCAGTCCTAGCCCTGTCTGTGGGCATGTCCACAGGGATGGGATGGGATGGGATGGGATGGGATGGGATGGGATGGGATGGGATGGGATGGGATGGGATGGGATGGGATGGGATGGGATGGGATGGGATTGGGCCAGGCTGGCTGCAGGCACCAGCCCTGCTGCCCAGCTCTGCCACTCACCATCCTGCAGTGGCTGCAACTGCTCCGGTTCTGCAGGCTGGTGCACTGGGGCAGCTGCAGGGACGTTCTTTTTCTTCCCCCGAAGCCTCCTGAACAGGCTGAACACTCTGCTTGCCATCCCGCTGTCCGACCTTGAGGACACCTTCGAGACAGATGCCTCAGCAAAGGTCCGAGTCAGCGATGCCGCAGTCGCGCCTTGCAGGCACCTGCAAAAGAGAGGCCTCAGGAAGACTACAGGACAGCAAGTCCTGCACTGTGTTCCCGAGGGCTCCTGCCACAATGACAGGAGACTCCTCGTGAAAAATGGATGTCACCAAGTCCCACGGCCTGGCCACGAAGGCACTGGCCGCAGGGATGGGGGATGCCTTGGAAAAGCTCCAAGTCAGCGAGTCCCGAGGTCTGGCCGTGAGACCAGCCGCAGGAGTAATGCCTCGGAAAAGCTCTGGGTCAGCAAGGAATGAGCTGGCTGTGCGGGGGCTCCTCACAGCACCGCTCTGTCCTGTCCTGTCCCGTCGCATGCACCGAGCACTGTGGCCTGGCCGCGACGCTGCTGGCACCTATGTCAGCACGTGTCACAAAGGGCTGCTGTGACACCCTGTCCCACTCTGCCCCACGGTGACCCTGCTGCAGTGTGTCACAAGGGGCCCTTGGAGACGCTGCCACGTGCCCCGGGGCCACCCCCTCCCCAGGCAAGGTGCCCCCGCTTGGAAGGAATCCGTTTCCCCGAGTGTCTAACGCAGCCCTGGACACACCAAGGACGGCCAAGTGCTCAGGGAAGGACTCTCCACCTCTGTGCCTGGCCCGCACAGCCCAGCTCGGTGCTGGCCCTGGAGCAGAGCGGCTTCCAGCAAGCAAGAAGCAAACGCATCTTGCCAAGAGCTAAAGCACACCAGATAGGGAAGATGGCATTAATGTGTGCATAAAGGCCTTTGAATTCACAGCTCTCTGAGAGACATTTGGGGCTCTTGGCTGGACAGAGATGATCCGGCTGTGTCCTGTGCTCAAAGCGGAGAACATAGCCTACCAGAGGTGCTTGGCTTGGTCTCTGCAGGGCCAGGCAGATGCCAAATTTGCTCTTCACAGCCTTCTCCCTTCCCACTCCCCTCTGCCAAGTGCAAGGGGACTCAAGGACAGAAAGGAGCGCAGGGAGGCAAAGGGAGACAGCTGCACCCACCTCACTGGGGGCTCCTGGGGAAGCCCTTTGCTTGAGAAGCAAGCCCCTCTCTTCCAAAGGCATTTCCCCAAATGTGCACATTTCCCGGGGAACACCAACACACACTTAAGAAACCCTGGCAATGCTGAATTCCTTCTGCTCCTTGCAACACAGGCACTCCAGCTCAAGCTCCTCTTCCTTCCCCCGAGTCTGTTTCCACAGGTCCCTTCTGGCACGCAGCCCCAGGCCCCCTATAAACAAGAGCTGCCCACTGCCTCTTCACGTGCCCGAACTCCTGCCTGCACTGAGGGCAGCAAAACCAGGCTGTTGCCAGCCAGGGAGCGGAGCCCTGTTCCCGCAGGAGGCTCTGGTGAGCCCCTTCCCCACTGTGCACACAGCACTTCTGCCTGCCCAGAACGCTCCTGGGAGAGCAGAGCACAAGCTGGCTGGCTCTGGGCTCAGCACACCCCAAACACAGGCACAGGAAGACGCAGCCGCTGTTTTGCAGCCATGCCTCAGAGAGATGAGAAGGATCCCTTGCCCCTGGTCTCTCTTGGTTGGGTTTCTGACTGGCTATGAGTCAGGGGCTGAGCTTCCTTGCTTGTGGGGAGAGCAGAGCCACCGGAACCACACCCAGCGTGCAGGCACTGCCTGACAGCACTGCGGCCACTGGGACGCTCGCACCTCTGAGCCTCAGACACTGCTGCTGCTGCTTCATTTGCTTTGAGGCACACCCAGAACTCACTGCTGGGCCACAGTGGTCTCTGGTTCTGCCCTCTTCCTGTCCCTGTCTAGGGCTGGAACATTGCTGGGCTTTCAGGAAGCTTTTGTGAAAACTTCCAGCATTGCAAGCTCCTTTGCCCTCGGTGGATGCCTGCCATGGAATCCCTCACGGCTGGGTTCAGAGCATACTCAAGCTGGCTCTTCTAAAACCCAGGCTCCTTGTCCCCCTCAGCGTGCTCAGCACCACCTTTAACTCCACAGTGCTGTGCAACTGGAGCAGCAGGGCAGGGACCTTTGCAGCCTGAGCTGCCCTTGTTCCTCTCTGTCTGTGTACAGACAACAGCATGGAAGAGAAGGGCAGCATAGCCCTGCATGTCCCCAGGCTCAGGATTTGTGCTGCTTCAGCTCCACGGACGGAGCCATGGGTCAAGTGAAAAAGCCAAACTGTTTATTAAGGGAACACAAGGTGAAGGGGTGAGCTGGGAGGTAAAAAAGGGGATGGGCTGTCGGAACCCAGGACATCTCTCTGGATGCCCTGGATGTCTTAAATCCCTGGCAGGGGCTCGGAGACCCTGGCAAGAAGCCAAAGACACCTGGAAATTCGATCTTAATTCATGGAGCAAATTGCCAACCTTATATAAAGAATTGCGGGTCACAAAAGTTTAAGTAGCACAGTAGTAGCAATCACAGGGTGAAGGGAAAAACTTTGGAGCACTGTACAGGGGGGTTTTGTATGTTGTACAGGGGGGTTTGAAATTCTGTACATGGGGGTCAGGAGTCCCAGGATGGAGGAATTTGGGCATGCCCTGTCCTTCTTCTTTCTTCTCCTTGGCATCCATATTCAGGATGATGTTGGTGTGGATTGGTTCATAGTGAAAGTGCACTTGCCAACAAGGGCGAAAAGTATTGGAAATTGAAGGTAAATATCTTATACGTAGTTTTTACTATAAAAGAGACAACCGCCCCGTGGGCGGGAGAGAGTGCCCTTGGCTGTCTTGCTGATCAGACCTCGGCTGGACAGACAGAAAAACTTTGTAGATAAGGAACAATAAACTCAACTGAAGACCAAAAAGCAAGAGTCCAGACTCCTTCTTCGAGACCGTGGCCTGCCCAGAACCACCTTTTCCCGTGCTGGGGCAGAGACCACTGGCAGCCGACCCCGGCATTAAACCACTAAGGAAACTGTACACCCCTCTGTGAAGACACATGTTAAAGACAAGAAAGCCCTGGGAGGGTCTCTTTCCCTTCTGGCCAGCAAAGAGGTAACAAGGCTGGCCCAGCCCCCGTCTCAGCCAGGCTGGGCCGGGCGGCTCCTGCCGTGGGGCCGGGCCCCTTCCCAGGGAGCCCCCCAGGCCCCATCGGCTGCCGGGCAGGGCAGGGGAGGCCGCGGGGCCGAGGCCGGGCCGGGCCATGGCTGCGGTTGCCAACACCTGGGCGCTACCGAGCCCTGCCCCGCCGCCAGCCCGGGCCCAGCCAGGATCCACCGGGCCCCAGGAGCAGCCCCGGGCCGGGCCGGCTCGGCCAAGATTCTGCCACCCTTGGGGTTCACCCGCAAGCCCCAGGCAGGGGAAGGAGAAGCCATGGGCCCCGGCCGTGCTGCTGCTGTGTTCTGGCCTGGCTGCTGAGATCCTGGCCCTGCCCCAGCGCGGCCCATCCTGACACAGCCCCAGCGCAGCCGCTGCAGAAACCTCCATGGTAAAACAGCTCTGGCCGCAAGGACCGAGCCCGGCCGGGGTCACGGAACCATCTGCAGGCCCCGGGAGAGATATTAACTCTTTCAGTGCTTCCATCCTCCCTCGAGTGAGAGAAAAGGACAAAGTGCAGGCACACAGAGGAGCAACATGAAGACACCAACGTCATTGAAGATGAACTTTAGTCCCAGATGGGAGGGATGAGGAAATGCCTTGATCATAGGGCTGAAATCCTCTTGTAAAGCTATAGAGAAGGATGCAATTATAAATCAAACTCTCTTTTTCCCTATAACACATTGAAAAGTATGGGGAGATGACTTGTTCAGCAAAGGCCGCCATAGTAAAGTAGCATATGTTGAAGTAGCTGTGATCACATGAGATATTTGAACAGTGAAAGAGAGAAGAGTGATGAGACCCTGTGTCCTCACAGAACAGAGAAAAGATCTCTGTTCTCAGAGATGAAGATGATTTCAGAAATAGATGAAGAGAACCTTTGCTCTCAAACAACTCATCTTTAAACCAATACCCCATACATAAACATGGCCCATAAACACATCTGTGGGGAAAGGTGTGAAAAAATGGGAAAGACTTCACGACTGCAGATTTTCTGGGTGGCTGCTATTCATGGGAATTGAGAGCCATGGAGAACTGTTTTCTTATGGAGAAGCCTCCATAGCATGAAAGAGAGACTCCTCTCCCTAGGTGAACTGAAGAAAGACTATTCTGGAGGTCATAAACTGACTGAAATTTTAGGTTTTGTTTCCTTACATTCTCAGTAAGAAAGAAAAGGTTGTAGGGAGAAGAAAATAGTTCTGAAAGTTTTGATCTGCTTCTTATTACTCTTTCATTTAGTTATTATTCATAAACTTTAAAAGTAAACTTTAAAATAAACTTTATATACTTTTAAAGTTTTGAGTCTATTTTCCCTTTCTCCTAATCCTACCTCACAGCAGGAAATATTAAGAATATTCCAGTGAGTGCACTGGAAATTACCCAACACAGAACCCACCTCCCTAATTGATGCACTGGCCAAGAAATCTCAAATTGGCGAACCAAAACCATTACAGAAATCTCCCTGATGAACTGTGCAGAACAGAGGGAAATCAAGGCACAGCCATGGTTTGTCAGGACTTTCCTGATCCTAATGAGCCCCATGGTGTATTTGGAGCTGAGCCCTGGAACCTCAGGGCCTGAGAGGAGATTGCACAAATCTTTCCAGGAGTCAAAGTCAGAGGAAACATCCAAAGTGTCTCAAAGCATGAATGGGACCCAGTGAGGTCCATCCCCAACACAGGCTCCTCATGGACTCCTTGGAGGAGAGAACTGGAGGCCAGGATGGCAAAAAAAAATCTCAGAGACTCAGTGTGGAAAGGAAAATTCAAAGTATTTTGAAAACCCTTAAGTACCTGAAAGTATTAATGAGCCCAACTGAATGGCAGTACAAAGCTCCCAAGGGATTTGTTAAAGCAGATAATTGGGGCCATGATTGCATAAACCTCTCCCAGTCTGTATCACAAGGGAAACACCAAGTACCTTAAAATAACTGAAGTACCCTGAAGCATTAATGAGCCCCACTGAGTGTTGTTAGTGACAAAGCCTCTCCAGGGACTAATTACAGCAGATAATTGAAGGCCATGATTGCACAAACCTCTCAGAGACTCCAAGGCAAAAGCCAAAACCAAAGTCCTTTGAAAAACCTGCATTCCCTGGGGGCATTCAGGAGCCCCCAGGGCCATTGCTGAGCAAGGCTCCCCAGGGACTCCTTCCAGCAGATCCTTGAGGCCACTGGGATGTGGGCTAGGGGGGGATGCTGAGGGCAGGACAAGGGGCTGACAGTGCCCAGCCTGGCTGGGGCTGTGCCAGGAGGCCCCAGGGCCTCAGGACAAGGTGTCTCCTCACAGCCCTTGCTGGCACAGACCCTGCTGCTGTGCCCCAGGCCACCAAGACTTGGCTTCTCTTTGTCCCTACCTGTCATCACTGCCTCCAGTTCTCTGCTCTGCCTGGGGCCTGGGGACACTTTCTCAGTCGTGTCCCTCAGTGGGACTCATTAAAAGTCCAAGAAACTTTGGAGTTGGATTCTGACTTGGAGTTCTGGAGAGGTTTCTTCAGCTGCCTCTCAGGGACTGATGTTCAGGGTCTGAGCACAAAGCCCCAGAGGGTCATTAAAGTCCTGGTGCTGTGTCTGTGCTGCTGAGCTGGGCTGGGCTCCTGGCACAGAGGCAGCTCCTGGTAACCAGGAAGAGCTTCAAAAACACATTTCTCTTGATGAGCAGCCCTTCTGCCAGCCCAGCAGGGCTGGGGCACTGCCTGCATCCAGCCCGGGCACAGCCCAGAGGCACAGAGAGCTTCAATCAGTCAGGGCTGGGAAGGTGCTGAGAAGTGCCTGGGGCAGAATCACTGCCAGCCTTGGCACAGGAACCTCTGGCTGCAGGACAATGCAGCTGCAGCTCCTGGAGCCATCTCCTAAAGCTGGAACATCCCAATGCCTGCAGACTCTATGAGTACATTCTCTGATTCTCTCTGGTGCAGAGCAGCCAGGGGTGCCCAGGGCTGTCCTGCAGAGCAGGCTCCTGCAGCCCAGGGCGCTGTGCTGGGGCAGGGACTCTGCTGCCTGCCAGGGACAGCTCTCAGCCGGCCCGGGGAGCTGCTCCCAGCGCTGGGGAGAAGCTGTGGGGGGAAGGAGCCACCCTGAGCAGGGCAGGTGCTGCTGCTGCTCCACACCAGCCTGGGCACAGCTCCAGAGGACACTTCCCAAAGAAGGTAAGCTTGGCATTGCTGGAAAGTCAGGAGCCTTCCTGAGAGTTTTTTCAATTTCCTGCTTGGAGAAGGATGGGAATGTTGGGATGATGACAAAAAGATTTTTGCATTTTATACATTTTTATATTTATATCTCTGTAAATTACTATTATATAGTTATAAAACTATAATCCTTAGTTTATGATACTCTTTACTAACTGTATTAAACTACTATTATATACTTCTCTAATTATAATACTTAATTAACTCCAGTGTTTCCTAACCTTTCTCTTAAATTTTAGAAGAATAAGATCACTGTCTAAATACATTGCTGAAATGCTGTATAGTCTTATTATAAGGAGGAGGGCTTACAGGAAGAACATTTTAGTTTTTTACCAGAATGTGAGCAGTCACAACAAAAAGTGAAGGCAAAGGAGCCCTTGGACCTACTCCAATGGGTTGACCCAGGGGTATGCAACTGGGGCAACTCAATCTGCTATTGGATGTTCCTATTAAATATCCTAATTAATCCACCGTAATAAATTGTTGAAATCAGGCGCCAGGTGTGCCCCATCCCCACTGGGACACCTGGAAGCTTCCAATAAAGGTCTGTTACTACCTTACTGTTCCAACACAGTTGCAGGGGGAGTGTTTCCCTTTTGATTATAGACAAGAGGGGGATAAGGGAGGCAGAACAGGAATTGTAATCCCAGAATGACAGAACATTCTGAGTTTAAAGGGACACACAGGATCACCAAAGGAATGTTTGAACATTTACAGAGACTCCAGAACTGTAACGTTGGGTGGTCAGTCTCTCTGCTGGGAGCCTCCCAAAGGGCCCTCAGCCACTCCTCAGCCCTGGAGAGCAGCAGCATCACCTCTGCAGGGCCCAGCAGGGCTCTCCTGAGCTGCCCTTGCCCACCTGCACACACAGCCTGCCCCAGCCAGGGCCCTGCACACAGGCAGGTTTCTGTAGGGCCGGGGCCAGGGCACACAGGGTGGGATGGGCTCTGTGAGCGCTGGCAGGGACAAGGCTCCTCTCAGCAGGGAATGTCCAGGCCCAGGGAGATGCTCAGGCAAGGAGAGAGGGCTGAAGAGAGGAGTGCTGGGCCAGGAGGGCACTGTTGGTGTGTGGGAGGTGCCGGGCACAGCTGGGCACGGGAACACTGTCCTGAGTGCCCGGCTGTCTCTGCCCTGCCCTCTCAGGCACAGCACCACAGCATCTTCTCTTGTTTCTGCCCTGCCCTGATATTGTCACTGTTATCTGCTGCTCTCAGGGAGGCTCTGGCATTTGCAGCAGCTGAGTCAGGCACTGCCCTTGGCATTCCTGCCAGGCAGGGCTGTCCATGGGAATGGGGTGTCTGACCTTCCCTGGGACCTGTGGGGCTGTGGGCAAAGCAGTCCATGGGAAAGGGGAATGAGCTGAGCCCCCTCCCTGAGATCCCATCATGGGCACAGCCGGGGATCTCCTTGCTGTGCCCTTCCAAGCTCTGAGCTGCCCTCCTAGGTGCAAATCTGTGCCAGAGCCTCTGGCAGTTCCCTGAATGTCCCACGGGGAAGGGCAGAGCTGCCACAGCTGAGGAAATGCTGCTGGGTTTGCCAAGGGAGCCGTGAGTGTCCTTGGCACAAGGGGGTGCTGAGACCTTGCCCAGAGACCTTGAGAGAGGGTGAGACATTCAGGGATCCCTCTGCTCTGGGCAGGGTGTGGTTAATCCCAGGCTGACCTGGGACTGGGATTGTGCTCTGATTGCAGCCAAAGGTGCCAAGCCAGGGCAGTTGGGAACAAGCCCATCCAGCTCCTCACCTTCCCTGAGCCACAGGGAATCCTTTGCCTCTCTCATCTCTCAGTGGCAAACTCTGAGTGCAGAAGGAATGCTGGGGATTTCTGACCTCAGAGAGCCAGGAATGAATTTCTAAAACAATTCCAAAACCCAACTCCGGACATTCTTTAGAAGTGTGAGTGCAGATGGTACCAATTCTTTCTCCATTAGGAGTGATTCCCCTGACAAATCCTGAATATCCAGCCTTGTCCCTCTGCCCCATTGCCACAAACCCAGGGCAGCAGGGCAGGGATGGCTCCTTGAGAGCCCCCATGCACAGGCCTGGCTGCTCCTGGCACACTCAGCCAGCACAACTGGAGCTCAGGCAGGGACCTGGGTGAAGGTTTTCCCAGAGCAGGAACAAGGGT
Organism: Passer domesticus; assembly: GCF_036417665.1. Classification (NCBI taxonomy): domain Eukaryota; kingdom Metazoa; phylum Chordata; class Aves; order Passeriformes; family Passeridae; genus Passer; species Passer domesticus. The sequence goes on along the minus strand of NC_087503.1, from coordinate 4,588,270 downwards.
GGGCGAGTACCACTGGAACAGTCTGCAGGGAATGGCCCAGGTTTGGCTCAAAGCAGCCTCTCCTGACTTCTCACTGTCCTTTCTCCATGAACAGGTCCCCATGTGCAGCCCCAGCAAATGTCCAACAGCAGCTCCATCAGCCACTTCCTCCTGCTGGCATTTGCAGACACGCGGCAGCTGCAGCTCCTGCACTTCTGCCTCTTGCTGGGCATCTCCCTGGCTGCCCTCCTGGGCAACGGCCTCATCATCAGCGCCGTAGCCTGCGGCCACCACCTGCACACGCCCATGTTCTTCTTCCTGCTCAACCTGGCCCTCAGCGACCTGGGCTCCATCTGCACCACTGTCCCCAAAGCCATGCACAATTCCCTCTGGGACACCAGGAACATCTCCTACACAGGATGTGCTGCTCAACTCTTTTTCTTTGGATATTTCACTTCAGCTGAGTTTTATCTCCTGACCATCATGTGCTACGACTGCTACGTGTCCATCTGCAAACCCCTGCACTACGGGACCCTCCTGGGCAGCAGAGCTTGTGCCCACATGGCAGCAGCTGCCTGGGCCAGTGCCTTTCTCAATGCTCTCATGCACACAGCCAATACATTTTCCCTGCCCCTTTGCCATGGCAATGCCCTGGGCCAGTTCTTCTGTGAAATCACCCAGATCCTCAAGCTCTCCTGCTCACAATCCTACCTCAGGGAACTGGGGCTCAGTGCAGTTAGTGCTTGTTTGGTATTTGGCTGTTTTGTGTTCATTGTTTTCTCCTATGTACAGATCTTCAGGGCTGTGCTGAGGATCCCCTCTGAGCAGGGACGGCACAAAGCCTTTTCCACCTGCCTCCCTCACCTGGCCGTGGTCTCTCTGTTTGTCAGCACGGTTATCTTTGCTCACCTTAAGCCCCCCTCCATCTCCTCTCCATCCCTGGATCTGGCCTTGTCAGTTCTGTACTCGGTGGTGTCTCCAGCCCTGAACCCCCTCATCTACAGCCTGAGGAACCAGGAGCTCAAGGATGCCCTGAGGAAAATAATAACTCTATCTTTTCAGAAGCAGTAAACTCTCTTTTTTTCTGCTCAGAACCTTCAGAAGGTAACTCTTTACAATCTTGACTGTTTTTTTCCTATTTGTCCATTTCTTCATTCAGATCTTTTTCTTATTATTTTTCTGGTGTTATAATATTTTTCATAAATTACTGGAGTACTACTCATCATTTTTACATGAACATCTACTTTTCTTTTGCAGCACAAAGAATTTCAGGAGGCTTTTTCCCAGTCCATTTCAATAAAAATAAGTGTTTTCCCTGACTTGTGTGCCCAAGGCATTTCCTCAGCCCTTCTCTGGCTCTGCAGGGGCAGTGCCTGTGAGCAGAGGTGGAGGGAAGGGGCTCCCAGCACAGCAGCATGGCCAGGGACAATAGCCCTGCCTCTTTCCACATCTGCTCCTCCCAGCTCCACACTCCCCTTCCCAGCCCTGCTGTGGGTGCCAGGCCGGAGTGCTCTGGCAGATTGGTCACTGTCCTGCTGTGTGTCCGTGCTGTGGCCTCAGGCAGGGACAGGCCATGGGCACTGCTGGGACACAGCTGGGCTCCAGCACAGCAGCTCCACCAGCAAAGGGCATCTCCTGAGTGCAGGGCAGGGAGGCTTTGCTCCCCTCCAGAGTCACTCTCAGGACTCCTAAGAGGCTCCTTGTGTTCCTTGTTCTCCCAGGGCTCAGTGGGATGAGATCAGGGTCTCTGGGGCCTTTGCGGGACTCAAGTCTGGGTCAGGTTTTGCTTGTTGGTAGCCAGTGCCCACCAGATGCTGAATGGTCTGTGCTGAACTTTCCTGGGGCTCTGCAGCTTGTGCCAGGGCTGATGGCAGGGGAAGGTTTGTCTGGAGGGCCTTGGGAGCTGCCAGGAGAACACAGGGGACCTGCAGGGACAGGGTGTGCCAGGGAGCAGCAGGGAGTGGAGCTGACTGGGCACAGGCCTGGCCAGGCTGGGCTCACCCCGAGATCAAGGACTGAATGTCTGCTGTGAGCCAGGAGAGCTCTGCAGCCCAGAGACACAGCAGGCCCAGGGAAAGGAGTCTAGGCACTGCCTGCTCTGAGCCTCAGGGAACTCCCCCAGGAGGATCCAGGGCAGCCCCAAGCCCCTCTGGCAGCCCTGGCACAAGGCAGGCACCTCTGAGCCCCCTGCATGGCCCCGCAGAGCCTGTGTGGGAGGGGGTGAGTGCAGGGAGCAGCATCAGCTGCCTCTGTGTGCCAGGCTGAGCAGCAGAGCCCAGCAGAGGCAGCCCAGGGCCCCGGGCAGCACAGCCCCCGTGCTCTGCAGAGCAGCAGCCCCAGCTCGGGGCTCTGGGCAGCAGGGCAGGGGCTGCAGCAATGGCTGCTGGGGCCAGCACAGACGTGTTCCCCTGGCAAAGGCTCTGGGGGCAGCTGGCATGGGCCAGGAGCAGAGCAGGAGCCCGTGGGTGCGCAGAGGAGCCCTGGCAAGAGGCTGCCCTGTCCCTGGGCCAGCAGGAGCTGCCTGAGGAGCCCCGGGGCCAACTCTGCTGCTGGGCTGGGCAGCGGGGCTGGCCCTGGGGCTGCAGGAGCTGCCCGAGCTGAGCATCTGCTGAGCATTCCAGACCCAGAGTGGCTGTCCCTGACCTCCAGTGCCTGCAGTTCCTGCTGCAGGGCCAGACCTGACTCTGCTGCTCTGCTGGGCTGGGGCAGGGGCAGGAAAGGCTGAACTGGGCAGTGCCAGGGAGAGGAAAACAATGGGGCCTGGTCCGTATGAGTCCCCACAGTGTCAGAATGGTCTCCAGGGTTCCATTAAGCCCCACAGGGTCACCATGGTCCCCAGGTCACACGAGGCCCTGCAGTGTCACAAGGGCCCCTTGGTTCAGTGGAGCCCACAAGGTCAGTTTTGGCAGTGGGCAGGGTCAGCACCAAAGACACAGACACCAACTGAAGGAATTGTCTAATTTATATAATGTAAATTCCGAAACTACAAAAGGACCAGCTCAGCAATGCACCCAACCATCACCACGAAGGATTGCAGCAGTGATTAAGAAAGATCCAGCATCATTTACCCTCAGGCTTTACCATCCCCCAGATCCACACAGCAGCAGGGGAAGCTGTCACAGCCAAGGGCTGCAGAGCCACTCCTGGACACTGGGAATTCCTACAGGTGCCTCCAGCCACAGCTGAGGCTCCAACCTCGCTGTGAGAGGGGCCAGCTCTGACAGTGCTGAATGAACAAACTGACAGCACTTCTAGTGTGGGAACATCTGGTTTCATCCTCCTCTTGGGTTCCTCCCAAAGCCTGGCCAGGGCCCAAGGAGGAACCAAGGGAGCTGACTTTGACCATTCAGCCCCAAACAAGGCCAGATGGGGCCTTGTCTGATTTTTAAATACAGAAAGGTAAATCCACATTTCACCAATGAACAGATAGAGATCATATTGCTAATAAAGATTCATTAATGAGCAGATACAAAGATAAGCTTTGGTTGGAAGTTTCATCTAGAGCTCAGCTTTGCCTCAGGGCCTGTTGTTCAGGCCACATACAGGACCTGGTGTTGAGGCCTCAGGACATCAATCAGTGCTTTGACCTACAGATGATGAACTGCAACCTTCATAACAATTCTTTGGATAACAGAGTTTAGATTTAGCTATTAGGCATAAAGACATCAGCTCTTGTTCTTCAATTAAGTGTTGTTCAAGTTCATTACTCAGAGCTATAATTTGCCTTCCATTTAAAACATCCCCAATTAGTTGCTATTCTCCATTATTTTATCAAATGTCCCTTTTTTCTTGAGACTGTGTCTCTTTTTAGACAAGACTCAGTACTCCGTTTCCAGCACAAAGTGCCACAACAACTCTAAAATGAAATCATAACACACCAAGTGCTCATATTGCAATGACGCGACACTGCCAAAAATTAATTTCACAGTAGCCTCCAATTTGGCAGCCATGAAGCCAATGCCACCAAGAAGAATTTTCTTCTTTCTGCCACTCTTCTACTGCCTTTTCTGTCAAGCTGATTCCTGACTGTTGGCCTTCAAACCCATCACTGAGAGCAGTGCAACATTCCTGTCCCATGAGAGCCCAGGTTCCTCGCTGGCCAGCAAGCAGATAATCCCAGTCTGTGTGTTTCTGTAGAGCCCCATTCATGTTTGTTGGAGCTCCTGGGATGTGAGATTGGACATTTTAACAGCATCATTTGCTATTTCTTCTAATAATTGATTTAGCTCATTACTGTAAAATCTGCAGAATGGGGTAGTACACATGGGACACAGGTTGAACCAGAATCTTTTGGTTTTCTGAGACCAAATGCACCCCTTGGGTGGAAAATGTTCTCTTGGCCCCAACTCTTCCTTGTGATTGTTGCTGAAGGACCCTCAAGGGGGGCAACAGCATTGCCTGGAAACAGGACCCAAACCATCCTTTAGGAGGCTATTTATGGGCAGTCTCCACACAGCCAGCAGCTTCCATTCTCAGTACCAAAGGTCTAATTTCCTATTTCCCACTGTGGGCTGCTGATGGATGCAGGGCTCTTCCCTGGGCCCTCCAAGGGAGCCCCATTCCTCCCAAAATGGGTTGAGAGCATATCCAGGAATTAATTACATTGAGTATTTTGGATACTTTGATCTTAGCATTCTCAAGAATTTAATGACTAATCCTTGGTGAAACTCTAAAGGTGTTTGTGGCAAACAAAGATTCTGGCTGACTATCAAGATACAACTTGCAGACATCAGCAGTACTTCAGTGACACGGTTATTCATTCTTTTTCCTCAATCTCATTTGGGTTAGGAACAATAATTCGGTCGTCCATGGAGGTGGCACTGTGTTAATTTCAGAATAATGCCCCCAAGGTCCTTTGCTGCTCAGCTTTAGCACGGTGTCTGTGGCTAACAAGGCTTGGTGGGGCCCTTTCCCCTTGGGCTGGAAGGGGGCCGGGTCCCAGTCCCTGAGGGCACCCAGGCTCCTGGATGGAATTTGTGTGCAAGTCCCTCAGTGTCACAGCAGCCTCCACATGGAGCCCCGTGGATCAGAGCATTTTCCAAAGGAGCCATTGGAGCAAACAAGGAGATTTGGTCTGGCAGGATGTGTAAAACAGTATCCTGTAATATCTACTCGTTCTCACACAGAATACTTGGCTGCAGGGACATATTCCCATTGTTCCTGCCCAGGTTTCAGGATTCAATGTTGTCTTTCCTAGGAGCTGTTCCTTCAGCTGCCTCAGGAGGGCCTTTTGGCCTCCGTGCCCACACTCTGGCTCCATTGTTAGGACTGCTGCATCCAAACCCTTTATCTCCAGAAATGGTAATGACTGGAGGTGGATCTCCTTTTTTCACAATCGTGCTTAAAATTGCAATATCAATAATTGTGCTACCCTGTCATGGGGTTGAATAACCCAATCTTATTGACAATTGTTTAACAGAATTACTGTAATTTCTCCTTTATATTCAGCATCAATTCCTCCTTTCCTCCTGCCATGACATGAACATTTTGCAAGGCCAAGCTCCAAATGAGCAGTTACCAAACCAAAGAGCCCTGGAGGAATCAGAATTCCTGTCTCACTATAGATAGCTTTCATTTGCTTTGGATTTATCCTAATTAATGGCAATGCATGAAGGTCCAGCCCTGCAGCCTCTGGGCTGGCCCTGCCAGGGGCCATCACACCCACAACAATTTCCCAGGCAGTCCAAGTCTCACTGCCCATGGTTGTAGTTGCAAATTGGGTGCAGCTGTGCACAGCCAGGGGGTTTCCATTTCCCCAGTGGGCCATTGTTAAGGGTATGGAGCACATCTGGGAGATGGGTTCTCCATGGGGACAGGTTCCCATCTCCTCATTTTTTCAACTGCTCTTTTAACAACCCCTTCACCTGTTCAACAAATCCTGCAGCTTGAGGATAGTCTGTTACATGAAAAACCCAGCAGTCTTAATCACGGTATTTTCCACAGTAACAGACAAAGCACTCTGAATCACAGCATCAGCAAACCCTGTAAAAATAGATAATTTCATCCCCTCCTCCTTTTTTCATTGTATACAATCTCACAAAGTTTACCTCGGACATTAGGGTCCTGGCCAATCCTTTTCTGTAGAGTATTTAGTGTTACATCCCTGAGCAGCCAAAGCTACCAAATTAGTATTGTCAGCACTATTTCACATTATTACAATTTTATACGTAGATATAGATATTGATATAGAAATATAGATATAGCTAGATAGGTATAGACATACATATAAATATATATATATATCAATATATATTAAGGCCTGATTATACTATAAATATGTACATAGTTATTTATGATATTAATATTTCACTTGCACAAATGCATCGGAGCTCAAGATTAAAACCTTCTTCTTGCTCCATGTGGGAGCATTCCAACAAGAATTGTTCCTTCTGAAGGTGCTGTTTTCAATGTACTGTTAACAAATTCATCTTTGTCTGCCCAAACCCACAAGTTCTTTTCCTTTTCCATATGCAATTTTTGGATACATTTTAAGACATCCAGGGGTTCAGCTTCTTTTAACCAACTGCCCCACTGCTCACACAGTGCTGTGACCTCAGCCCACTCCAGAGCCAGCCAACTCCAGGGAAGGGCTTCCCATCTGGGAATTTCTGATGCCACTGATTCCTCACATTTACATTTAACAAGTGACATTTTGCTGTGATCTGGCCAGACTCTGCCAGTTTTGTTTTACCAGTGGGCAGGGTCAGCACCAAAGACAGACTCCAACTGAAGGAATCAGTGTCATTTACTGCAGCTCAAAGCAGCAAAGGATTACAAAAGGAGCAGCTCAGCAATGCACCCAATCATCAGCACCAAAGATTGCAGCAGTGATTAAGAAAGATCCAGCACCAGTGTCCCTCAGACTTCACCATCCCCCAGATCCACACAGCAGCTGGGGGAAGCTGTCATAGCCAAGGACTGCAGAGCCACTCCTGGACACTGGGAATTCCTGCAGGTGCCTCCAGCCACAGGTGAGGCTCCAACCTCACTGTGAGAGGGCCCAGCTCTGACAGTGCTGAATGAACAAACTGACAGCACTTCTAGTGTGGGAACATCTGGTTTCATCCTCCTCTTGGGTCCCTCCCAAAGCCTGGCCAGGGCTCAAGGAGGAACCAAAGGAGCTGACTTTGATCCTTCATCCCTAAACAAGGCCATATGTCAGATTTCATGGCCTTGTCTGGCTTGCCAATACAAAAAGATCAATACGTGTGTCACTAAGGAGTGGCTACATCTATCACAGTGCTAATGGCCATGCATATTTCATCAGTGAGCAGATAGAAAGATAACCTTTGGTTGGAAGGTTCATCCAGAAGTCACCTTTGGCTCAGGGCCTGCTGTTCAGGCCTTGGCACTTCAGGGACGTGGTTTAGTGCTGGGCTTGGCACTGCTGAGTGAACGGCTGGACTGGATGAGCTTAGAGGTCTTTTCCAACAGAAAGGATGCTGTGATTCCATTACTATATCTGCTGCATTCAGCTAGGTCTATTTGAGCAGCATTACTTTGCTCCAAAAGTTCCCTCTTGCTCAGCTCCTGTGGCCTGTGGTGGCAGTTCCTTCAGCTCCTGGTGCTAAGCTGCTCATGTTGAATGAGACGACTCGGAGAGATGAATACAGTCCAGTTTCTTCTGGGACACAGAGAGGAGAGGGTGTGGAAACAGGAGCATTGTTTGCTGTGGCCTCCTCTCTGCACTTCATGCTTTTCAGTGCTTTAAACCAGCCAAGAGCTTTCTCCAAGAGTGCAATGGAGCAGCTGTTCCTGCCTCAGGTCTGGCTCTCTCCAGTCTCTGACCTCGCCTGGCTTTGTCCCTCTTGCTGTGCCCTCTGCTCCCCCAGGGCTCAGTGGCTGCTGCCCAGGACTGTAGGACTGGCACAGATCCAGTGGTCGAGACGCTCCTTTCTCTGCCCTTGGAGCTGCCTGGACACAGCAGCCTTTTCCATCTGGAAGCTCCCCATGGACAGGGAGTCCCCAGCTGCATTCCTTGCACAACCTCCAGGAGCCCAGGGCTGCCATCTCAAGTCCCTGCTGGCACTGGGGGCTCCCAGGTGCCTCAGGCTGCTGTGACACTGCTGCACACAGGAGGGAAGAGTGGCAGGGGCTGTGCTGAATGTCAGCTCCATGTGCTGCTGCTGCTGTGGGGTCATTTGTCCAGCCCTGGCCCAGAGTCAGCGATCAGATCCAGGCCCTGCTGCTGCTCCCTCGGGATCAGCCCCAGTTTGGGTGTTGCTGTCAGGGTCAGCAGGAGTGGTGGCTGGAGCAGCAGGTGCTGACAGTGCCCCAAGCCCTGGGGCTGCAGGGGTCCCTGGGCTGGGCTGAGAGGGAGCTGCCCCTTGTTCTCCCTCTGCCTCATGCAGAGCTGGGCCGGGCACAAGTGGGGCAGCACAGCCACCAGGGAGCCTGCGAGTCTCTTCCAGCCCTGGCTGCTCAGAGTTTGGGCCTTGGAGCCTCAGGTGGGCAAAGGCAGCTGCTCTTGGTCCCTCTGGGTGTGCCCGTGTTCAGCAGTGCTGCTCCATCAGTCTGTGCCCAGCAGTGGGGAAAAGCCTCAGCCCTGCATGGCCAGGAGCTGCCGGGCTCTGCCTGAGCAGCTCAGCCAGCAGGAAGGGAGCTGCTCCACATGGGAACCAGGAGCAAAGGACACTCTTTTTTTACAGCATGTTTTCTGTTATAAGGAAAAAAAAAATTGGTAAAACGATAAAGATAAAAACAAAACCCAAGTGTGCAGTGAAAAATCTTTTGTGACTTTGTATTAAGAGGCAAATGATCTTTTGAAGAAGAAAACTCAGTTATTTTTTTCATACATTACTTTGTGAATGTGCTGATGGCATGGATCCATCTTACTGACCTCAGCAGCCTTTTTAAAAAGTTTTTGGGCTTTGTTTCCAACATTGTTATTTTAAATTGTGGTTGAAGCAATGGGAAATTGCTTTGTGCCCTTCCAGCTCCAAGCAGCACTGGGAATATAACCTCTGTCAAACCCCAAACCCTTCAGAAGATGCCCTTCCTTCCCACCCTGTGAATGAGCTGCACATTCCCTTTGAAACTGTCAGGGGTTTCTTAAAGACACAAAGTCCCACTTACAGATTTTTCCTCTGGTTTGGGAGTGCAGAAAGGCAATTCTCCATCCATCAGCTCCAGACTGCACTGCCTCAGGGACACGGCCCACTCGCCAGCTTTGGCCCACTTGTGGCACCTCTAGAGGAAGAAAAAGCCAAAAAGGAATGAAGAGTGTGACAGATGAAACATCCTTTGGAGATCCAGGCGTTCAGCTGGGACTGTGGAGAGTTTGCGTTCTTGCCAATTGGATGTGTGTTCCCAGCTGCAATCTCTGGGCCTGCAGGAGAGTCTCACTCACCTGCCAAAGCAGAAAGCTCAGGCGCTGTGCTCGGAACGGGCTTGTCTGATGCAAAGCTGTCAGAGCAATGTGAGGGCAGAGCCAGCCCAGCTGTGCCCAGGGCTGAGCCCAGCAGAGCCCTGGCAGAGCCCAGAGCAGCCTCAGCCCCCGCAGAGCCCGGCTGCAAGGAGAGAAACCAGAAACTGCCTGTCAGCTGAAGGTTCCTGTCCCCTTGTCCCAGCTGCCCGTGGTGCTCAGGCCGTGCTGGCTGTGCCCAGAGCTGCCCATCAATGCTGTCTTTGGGAGCAGGGCAGGACATGTACCCAGCCTGCAGCCAGCCACGGCACATCTAGCCCTCAGCAGCTGCCCAGAGCCAAAAAGCAGCTGGGGAGCTGAATGAAGAATTCGTTGCATCCCCCCCAGCAAAGGGGGAACCTTTGGTGCCCAGCCAGGCCGTGCCATGCCCAGATCTGGGAGCATCCCCCTGGCTGTGGAACTCACCTGCAAATTGGGTGTGGAGTGTGTCTTTAGAGAAGGTGCCAGAATCCAAGTCCATCTTCTTCAGCTGGCCAGGCCAAAGAAGAGACTGTCGTCCTTGAGGTTGTCCTTGCTGTCTCCAGCAGCAGCCCCACCTGGTACAGCTTCTCCAGGAGCTCCTTCTCCTTCCCTGGGAACAGACCAGGCTGTCAGGGCTCTGCCCAGGGCCCCAGCCATCCATGAACCAGACAAACAAACCGGGGTGATGGTGGCCACCAGTGCTTGCCACACCAGATCTCCAGCTCAGCTCCCGCCCAAGAGCTGCTTGTTCCCTTCTGCTGACCCCTGCTCAGAGCTACAGGCAGGACAAAACCAGTCTGGTTTGCTTTGCCACTGAGTGCCAAGAGATGTGTAGAGCTGGTACCTGCCAGGCCCCTGGATCCAACTGTGCACATGGATCTCTCCCATCTTCTAGGGCCGAGGAGCACCCTGCACCCAAGGATGGCAGAAAAGCTCTTCTAATGATGGCCTGTCCGAGGGCTGCATGGACAAACACCGCTTAATGACATCTTGGCACTCTGGGGAGACAAACCAGAAATCACCAGTCAGTTGGAGAAGTTGCCCCCCTGTTCCTGTGCCCAGGCCATACTGGGTGTGCCCAGAGCTGGGCCTAAACTTCCCCACGGATTCTCTGTTTGGAGGAGAGCAGGACATGTGCCACCTCCTCAGCAGCTGCCAGAGCAGGATGCCCATCAGCCCGCTGCTGTCTCCCAGCATTGGTATTCCCCCTGTGCCCAGAGATGAGGATCCACCTTGAGAGAGCCGTGGTGGGAACAAGATGCGCCCCCAGATGATCTCCTGGCCCCTCCTGAACGGGTGATTCCCCACGACCAGCTGGTACAGCAGGAGGCCCAGGGACCAGATCGTCGCTGCCTCGCCATGGTAGCTTTGGTGCTGGGTCCACTCTGGAGGGCTGTAGGCCAGGGTTCCTGTGGAACACAGACAGAGCTCTTCAGGGGGATGCTGCTGCTCCCAGAGCCTGGCCCCAGCATCCCCGGGCATGTGGGGGCTGCTCCAGCAGCACACAGGGTGACCGCTGCCTTCTCACCATCACCTGGGACTTGTGTACAAACTCGGGGCTGGAAAAGAAGCCACTGGTGCTGGAAGAGGGCAGCAGAAACCCTGGGCAAGCCCAACCATGACACACAAAGGAAAAACCCACCCACTGGTGGAGAAAACCCACTCTCCTCTCTGCCTGCATGGGCCCCCAAAAAATGTTAATAAGCCAAGGCAAACAAGGTGAGTGGAGCAGTTCAAGCCCCTCCTCCCCTGCACACCAAACCATCCAGGGCATGGGTTCAGACCCCCCTCTCCATTACCCCCATGGGGGTTTTTGTCGGGCTGGCTGCACCAGCTCCAGCCCCAGCCCAGGGCACAGTGGGTACTGAAGGCTGTCAGCAGGGCTGGGAGCTGGCCCCCCTCACACCCCAACCAAATCAACTTGGCTCCAGCATTAATCCCATCCCAGCTGCAGTAGGGGGAAGCCCCGGTGCTACACCCAGGCTGGGCCATGAGATGCCCAGGAGCATCCCCTGCAAGGGCTTACCTGCAAACTGGGTGTAGGCTGTGTCTTGGAGGAAGGCGCCACAGCCAAAGTCAATCAGTTTCAGCTGCCCACTGGCCAGGTCGAGCAGGATGTTCTCGGGCTTGATGTCCCTGTGCAGGACCCCGCAGCTGGTGCAGTGCCGCACGGCCTCCAGCACCTGGCGGAACAGCCCCCGCGCCTCCTCCTCCGGCAGGAACCTCCGCTCCACCAGGAAACCCGAGAGCTCCTGGCACCGCTCTGGACGCTCCATCACCAGCAAGAAGCTGTCGGGGAGCTCAAGCCACTCCAGCAGCTGAATGACACCAGCACACCCACAGGACACCTTGGCCAGCAGCACGATCTCCAGGGGCGCGCTGGTGCCGTCAGGCTGCGGGAGGAGCGCGATGCCGTCAGTGGAGCTGAGGCTGTGCCAGGGCTCTGGGACCCCTCAGCCAGCCCGGGATGCTCTGCATGCCCTGCTCAGCCCACGCCCGCTCTCCCCACAGGGCTCCCGGCAGCTTCCACCATGCCGGGCCCCGGCTCCTCGCCGCCCGGCACGGCCCGGCTTCCGCCGCTGGCCCCGCTCACTCACCAGCTCGCTCCAGTGCCGGATGCGATCCCGCGGCACGCGTTTGATGGCCACCTGCGAGCAAGGGGAGCAGCGGGCTGAGCTCAACGCCCTTCCCACTGCGCTCCGACATTCTCGTCCTTGTCTCCCTCTTCCCTCTCCGCCCGCCGCCGGCCCCGCCGCTCACCGGGGCGCCGTCCGAGAGCCGCGTCGCCGAGCAGACGCTGCCGAATCCGCCGCGCCCCAGCAGGGAACCCAGGCGGTACCGCTCCTGCAAGGCCTCCTGCGCCTTCCCTGCGGGCGGGACGCGGCTGTCAGCGCTCGGCCCGGGGCCAGCAACGGCCCCCGAGCGCCCCTCACCCGCCCCGGCCCGGGCATCCCCACCCGCCCCGGCGGCTGCGCTGCCGAGCGGCGGAGCTCGGGCCGGGCAAGCCTCAGCGGAGGCGGCGGGAGCGGCTGCGCCGCCTGTGTCCTCCGTGGGCCCCGGGAGGAGCCGGGACCGGGGCCGCGGCCGGGGCCGGGGCCGGGACTGGACCCTGCGTCGGGGCCGGGACCGGGCTCGGGCCAGGCGGAGCCAAAAGCCGGCGATGCCGCCCCAGCCCCAGGCATTGACGCCCGCCCAGCAGCGCCAGCGCCAGCACGGCCAGAGCCGGGCTGAGGCCAGGCGGCGGCGGGACGGCCAGGGGCGGGCACGGGGCAGCCCCGCCCGGGGCCGGGGGCGGGCCGGGGGCATGGCCCGGCCCGGCACGGGGAGAGGGAGGCGGGGAGAGGAGAGGAGAGGGACGCCGGGAAATCGACGCGGAGGGAAGGGTGCTCGTCAGCGGGAAAGGGCGAGAAAGAGAGAGAAAAAGAGAAGGAAAAAGAGTGTTTTAGATTCTCTGCTTGCGCTGCTTTTGCTGCCGCCGCTGCTGCTGCCGTCGCTGCAACTGAAGCCCCGGGCCGTTTGTCCGCGTGTCCGTTCCCCGCTCGAGCCCCACGAGCCCCACGGGCGAGCCCCGCGCGCCCCGGGACAGCCCCTTAGTCTGTCCAAACACGGGAACTTGGCAGTGTCGAGCCCAGGTGCAGAGCCCTGACTCCTGCACGCTGGCAGAGAAATCCCCTCAATCGCTGCTGTGCATTGTCCTTGCTGCGGGTCAAGCACTGTCGGGGCACATTCCCTTTGTGTAGGATTCCTGCCTGACCCAAGCACTGCACTTGCATCTGCAGTGCTGCTTTCCAGTAAAAACAGGGGAAGGAAAACTGTTGTGTGTCTCATGGTATTTTAGAGTGTCTAAAACATGATAAGTCACCGATCTTAGAGGTGAGGTGCATTTGGAATGAATGGGATAGAGAAGTAGTGCAACATGGGAAAGGGCAGACTAGAAATAAATGGAGGAAAACTTCTTGGAATGTTTCTCTCACTTTCATTTCACTTCTGGAAAGCTGTTTCAGTTTCCCAGGAATCTTCTCCTGTCTGCTCTTCTCAAGAACCTTTCATGGAGAACAAGGTCAAGCTTGTGTCCCAGGATTTGCCACCAGCTGCAGCTTCTCTTGGCTTTCCACACTGCACTGTGTGTGCAGCACGACTTTTGCAGCAAAGCAGGACAAATGTTTGGAGAACTTTACACATCCTTTGTTTTTGCTGGTGGGCTGTGGAATTGTGCTACTGGTGAAGTTTTCATTTTAACGGATTTTGCTGGTTTAGGGCAAATTTTGGGAGGAAACCTCCAAAAGGGTCCGTCTAGAAAGCAAGTTCAAGCAGCCCCTCCCCCTACTAGTTCAGGAAAAGACTTCCCTGTTAGAGAGCATTTTGGGCAGACACTGTGGCCTATGTGCACAGCCCTGCAGGCAAAACAATGGACATTCTGTGGATTTAGAAGCATGCTTGCAAACACTCTGTGTACGTGCCTGATAGCAGAAGCACACTGCCCTTGGGCAGCCAGCATGAGAAAGTTTGCCAACTGCATCCAAGAGAAAAGGATGTGAAATGTTATAAATGAGAAGATTGACGAGGCCAATATTCAAGCAGCAATCAATTTATTAATTAATATGGTAAAGTATGAGCAATACAGCGCTGGGTACAGTGGGGGAAATTTTCCCTCCAACTGCACGCCGATAGTTGGGGCTTACAGATATTTATAGGGGTACTCATAAGCTTTCTCAGCAGTTTCTGTTCCCAATTTTTATGTCACAATTCTATACACTATTGTGATTTAGTTTTTCTCAGGATGTATCCCAGAAAAGAGTATCCCCATATGGTGGGGTCCAGCTTCCGAAAGAAGAAAGAAGTCTCCCAGCTGGTGAGGTCCAGATTCCAGATGTGGGTCCACCTTTTAATTGCAAGGACTGTAAATCTCATAACAGTGATGTCCAGCTTCCCTTTGTTGAAACTATCAGTCCTTGATAGAGTTGATGTTCATCTTCCTTTCTCAAGCTGCTTTTCACTGTTTTGTTAAGGTGTTGAGATAAGCATGTTTCCTTTTGATATATTCTAAAGCTACAGTTCCAAAGATACTTACTACAAGCAATATTCTAAAATGATACTTCAAAAGGTTATTATTGCAAAACTCATTTTAGCTAGAAGCAGAAAGTTCCTGTCAAGCAGCAACATCCTTAAAGCTTTAATTCGAATGCTCCTAAATCAACTGAAGAGTTATAAAGGTTAATTACGAACAAAGGATAGGTTCAAAGGCCTTCTTCCATGCTTTACTTCCTCAGTTATTTATTAGAATTGTCTTTGTAACTGTCCCATGATCAGTTTCCACACATATCCCAATCACAGGTACACAGGTTGCCTGTATGTACCTGACACAAAACATAGCTTTGTATTTCACAACATAAAAACTAGGTAAGAAAAAACAATGTTATTATTATAAATAGAAATGAATATAATAAATATATACGTAGTTAAATAATAACACAAAAAAATTTGATACAGAATAAAATAAAATAATAAATTACAGCAACATTTTTGCATGCTTTAGGATGTCAGTCCCAGGTGGGCCATGTCAGACATGGTGAGGCTGGGGTGAGCAGCAGGCTGTACAAACAGGGTCAGCCCAAAAGGGGCTTGTTCTTCTCCGTGCCCAGACCTCCTAAGGAGACATTCAGCATCAAGATCACTTCGGGAATGCTTCTGTCACCTCTTTTCTGAACTGAAAAATAGAAAACCACCCATATGATTAAATCCAAACATCATGTGTTTGGTGCACATTGACATCTTCCTCCTTAGCAGAACTCCAAACTGACTCCAATCACTGCACAAGCTCTGGAGACTTGAAGACAATTGAAGGGAGACAAAGAGCTCCTGAGGGCTTTCTGTGTTTTAATCAGCCCCACAGTGGATTTGGGGCTGGGTCCAGGAGCCTCAGGCACTGAGGGAAGGATGAAGAAGCTGCTCAAGGAGTCAGCAGCAAAACTCCAGGTGCCTTGGAGCATGGCTGGGCCCCAGTGAGGGCAGGGAGAGCCAAAGGCTCCCCAGGGACTGGTGTGAGCAGATCCTTGAGGCCAGGAGTGCGGGGAGCCCAAGGCTCTGGGCAGGGAACTGCAATGCTGAGCAAGGCCTGGGCTGGCTGGGGGAAGCAGAAAGGCCAAGCCCTGAGCCCAGCCTGGGCCAGCAGGGCCTGTCCCTCACGGGTGGCTCGGGGCTCTCTGTGGGGCAGGGGGATGTCAGGGGCAGCAAGGACAAATGCCATAAACCTGCAGCCCCTGCCAGCCTGGCCAGGGAGGCTGAGGGAGAGCCAAAGTGCAGCCCCTGCCAGGAAAGTTCCTGCTGTGGGGCCTCCAGAGGCGCTGCCCGAGCCCAGGGCACAAAGGCCTGGGTGCCTGTGGCCCTGCCAGCCCTGCCCAGCCCTCGGCCATCTGTCCTGCAGGCTGTGCCCCCTGTGCGTGCTGCTCCTGTGCCCTGGCCGGCTGCACTCGCCCCTCTCGCTGTGCCCCAGCATTTCTCAGCCAGCGTTTCTGTGCCCTCCCTGGGCTCCCTGCACCCAGCGCTGCCGGCTCCTGGCACACAGAGCCGGCCATGGCCCAGCCTCACGCTGCCACACCTCGAGCACCACAATTCTACCCTGGCAGGGACTTTGCTTTCTCCTCAGCTCCAGCCTGAACCTACCAAGCTGCACTTTGGGGATGTTTCCTGCAATTCCCACTCCCAAGGAAAGCTCTGTCTCCTGCTGGTCACAAACAGAGAACGACTGCTGGGAGATGTGGAGGTCAGAGGTTGTCTGGAGCAAAGTGACCATAAAACAATCAAGTTTTCAATATTCTGTGAAAGAAGGAGGGGTAGCAAGGAAAATTCTACACTGGACATACAGAGATCAGACTTCAACCTATTCAGGATGTAGATCTGGGATGTTCTGAATCAGGTACTGAATTTTAAAGGGAAAAAGCCCTTTAAAGCAGAGTTGTTCAGAAAAGAATGGACATATGTCACGAACAAAACCTTGAATGCACAGGAACAGGCTGTCCCTATGTGACCAAAAATGAGCCAGCAAGGACAATAATTGGCCTGGCTGGGCATGGGGCTTTAGCAAGAACTCAGGGGATAAAAGAGGACACATCACCTTTGGACAGAGGAGCAGGAAACTCGGGAATTGTTTAAGGACGTCGTTAGGTCATGGGAAAGAAAATTACAGAGGTGAAAGCTGAAGTGGGGCTTAACCTGGTTGCTTCTGTGAAGGATTATAAAAATGTTTTTATGAATACATGATTGGCAAAAGGTGGGGGCAAGGACAATCTGCATAATTATTGGATGCAGGGGGAGATATGGTTACTAAAGATGAGGAAAGACTGAGGTATTGAACACCTTCTTTGCCTCCGTTTTCAACCATAAGACAGGTTGTCCTCAGGACCAATGTCCTACAGAGCTGGTGAATGGGCACAGGGAGCAGAACAGCCCCCTGGAAACCAGGAGGAAGCAGTTGCTGACCTGCTGAGCCACTCAGATGCTCAAAGGTGTGCGGGATAGGATAGGACCCATCCTAGGGGAATGAGGGAGCTGGTGGATGAGCTCCCCAAGCTGCTCTCCATCATTTACCATCAGTCCTGGCTCAGCAGGGAGGTTCCAGAGGAGTGGAGGTGTCAGTGTGAGCCCATCCCCAAGAAGGGCTGGAAGGAGGATCTGGGGAACTCCAGGCCTGTCAGCCTGACCTGGGTGCCTGGCAAGGTTATGGAACAGATCACCTTGAGTGCCATCACAGGGCACCCACAGGATGGCTGAGGGATCAGAGCCAGCCAGTGTGGATTTCAATGTCTGCACTGATGACCTGGATGAGGGGAATGAGTCCAGCATCAGTAAATTTGCAGATGACACCAAGCTGGGTGTGAGTTTTGATCTGTTGAGGGTAGGAGGGTTCTGCACAGGGCCCTGGACAGGCTGGATCCAGGGCCCAAATCCAACAAGGTGAGGTTTAACAAGTCCCAGTGCTGGATCCTGCACTTTGTCCACATCAACCCCTGCAGCACTACAGGCTGGGGACAGAGTGGCTGGACAGCAGCCAGGCAGAAAGGGACCTGCAGGGACAGATGGACAGCAGGCTGGACATGAGGCAGCAGTGTGCCCAGGTGGCCAAGAAGGCCAATGGCTCCTGGCCTGGATCAGGAATGGTGTGGCCAGCAGCAGCAGGGCAGTGATTCTTCCCCTGTGCTGGGCACTGGTTGGGCAGCACCTTGAGTGCTGTGTCCAGTTCTGGGCCCCCCAATTTAGGAAGGACATGGAGGGGCCGGAGCATGTCCAGAGAATGGCAATAAGGTTGGTCAGGGGTCTGGAACACAAGTCCTGTGTGGAGTGGCTGAGGGAGCTGGGGTTGTTTATCCTGGAGAAGACGAGGCTCAGGGGAGACAAGGCAGTGTCAGGGCACAGACTGGACTTGATGATCTCCAAGGTCTTTTCCAACCCTACAGATTCTATGATTCTCTGAAACCACCCTTGGAGCAGTGGCAGGATGAGCCCTGGGCCTCCTCTTCAGAAACTGCAGCAGCCCAGGTGCCTCAGCTTCTCCTGCCAGCCCCAAAGCCCATCCTGTCAGTCCTGCAGAGCCTCTGCAGCTCCTCCTCATTGCCCAGAACAGGGAGCCCCACAGGCAGACACAGCAGCCCAGATGTGCCTCCCTGGCCTGGGGTGCCTCTGGCAAGGGAGCAGCAGCAGGCACTGCAGGAGCCTGCAGACAATTCCTGCAGCACTTGGAGGATGATCCTGCTCCCCAAGGGACGTTCCCGTGGTGCCAAGTCAGGAACTGGAATGGGGAGTGGGGCCAGAGAGGAAAGGGCAAACAGGGATGGGCTTTTTGCAGGGGAGGGAACAGAGGTGAGAAAGAGGAAGAAATTTGTACTAGGGAAAGAGTAAAGGAAGCAAAGGAGAAGCCAAGGAAATTCTCAGGGCAGTTTGGGTGTGGCTCTGAGCAACAGCATCTGCAGTGCCACAGGAAACTCCCAGCTGATGGGAACAAACTTTCTGGCTGACTGCAGAGGCCAGGACAAAGCTGAGTGGTTTCCCTGGTGTCCCCCAGCCCTTGCTGGCCCCAGGGGCTGATAGCATTTGTGCTCCCTCAGGTTCATGTCCCCACAGCAGCAGCATGGGGGTGCTCCCGCCTGCTGTGTGCAATGCAAACAGGGGCTCCTGAGCCAGTGCTGCCGTGGCTGTGCCTGCAAGGATGCGGCACCTGTGTGAGCTGGGGGAGAGGCCAGGGCTGCAGAGGGGGGATGTTGTTGGCAGCTCCATGAGGATGCCCTGGGACACTGCCCTGGGCTGTGCAGCACACTGGGGATGGATCAGCCCCTGCTCTGCTGCTCCTTCCCGTCTCCCCCAGGGCCCTTGCAGAGCCCCAGCCATGCTGTTTGCCCCCAGCCTGCCCACGGCCAGCCTGGGGCTGCTCACCCTGGGGCTTTTCTGTGCTGAGCATTGGCCTGGCCGTGTTCTTGAGAGAGCCTGGGCAAGGAGCCTGCAGCCCCCAGGGCCTGGCCTGAGGCGTCAGCGCTGCCCCAGCAGTGCCCATGGCCTGTCCCTGCTGCAGCCCCGGCACTGCCACCCCCAGGACTGTGCCCGGCCCCGAGAGCACTCAGGCCCTGCAGCAACACCAGGGCCACCAGGGCAGCGGGGCAGGGCCACGGCAGCAGCACTGGCAACACCAAGTGCTGCTGCTGCTGTTGGGCACAGCTGCTGTGCCAGCACTGATCTGCCCCAGCTCTGCACACAGACATTGCTGCTGCAGCTCCAGAGAAGGCAACAAAAGGGCATCTCTGCAGAAAACTCTGCTGGGAGATCCTTTAGCTCCTTTGAAGCCATCGAGAGTGCAGCCCCTCATTGACACAGTTTGTGGCCACAGGGAAGGTGGAGAGAAACAAAATGTGAAATGGCACAAACAATGACATTTCATTGTGGAAAATATGAAAGACTAAAACAAAGGTAAAAAACTACACAACTAAACCAACCAGAAGTATCAAATATGACTTTTATTTCAAGTGATTTTCAGAAATTGCCCAGCAGTCTAATGTTCCTGAAAGCATCCAGTCGTCAGTCTCCACACTGCAGCCTTGAGCTTCTGGTTCCTCAGGCTGTAGATGAGGGGGTTCAGGGCTGGAGGCACCACCGAATACAGAACTGACAGGGCCAGATCCAGGGATGGGGAGGAGATGGAGCGGGGCTTAATGTGAGCAACTATGCCAGTGCTGAGGAACAGGGAAAGCACGGCCAGGTGAGGGAGGCAGGTGGAAAAGGCTTTGTGCCGTCCCTGTCCAGAGGGGATCCTCAGTACAGCCCTGAAGATTTGCACATAGGAGAAAACAATGAACACAAAACAACACAATGCTATAGAGATGGAGAGCACAATAAGCCCCAGTTCCCTGAGGTAGGAATTTGAGCAGGAGAGCTTGAGGATTTGAGGAATTTCACAGAAGAACTGGCCCAGGGCATTGCCATGGCACAGGGGCAGGGAAAATGTATTGGCCATGTGCAGCAGTGAATAGAGAAAGGCACTGGCCCAGGCAGCTGCTGCCATGTGGGCACAAGCTCTGCTGCCCAGGAGGGTCCCGTAGTGCAGGGGTTTGCAGATGGACACGTAGCGGTCGTAGCACATGATGGTCAGGAGATAAAACTGTGATGTGATAAAGAAGAGAAAGAAAAAGAGCTGTGCAGCACATCCTGTGTAGGAGATGGTGCTGGTGTCCCAGGGGGAATTGTGCATGGCTTTGGGGACAGTGGTGCAGATGGAGCCCAGGTTGCTGAGGGCCAGGTTGAGCAGGAAGAAGAACATGGGCGTGTGCAGGTGCTGGCCGCAGGCTACGGCGCTGATGATGAGGCCGTTGCCCAGGAGGGCAGCCAGGGAGATGCCCAGCAAGAGGCAGAAGTGCAGGAGCTGCACCTGCCGTGTGTCTGCCAATGCCAGCAGGAGGAAGTGGCTGATGGAGCTGCTGTTGGATATTTGTGCTGTCTTGGCATGGGGATTTGTAAAAAAATGTAATCATGGAATAGTTGAGTTTGGAGAGGACTTTAAATATCCCAGCACAGCCTGGGGGCACTTTCCCCCCACTGCCTGCCCAGGGCTCTGCTGCCTGGAGCTGTCCCTGCCCCTGCCAGCTGCTTCCCTGTGCCCAGGGCTGGTCCCTGCCAGCGCTGCCAGAGCCCAGCCCAGCCCTGGGGGCTCAGCTCTGCCCTGCAGACCCCTCCCAGCTCTGGCACTGCCCAGGGGCAACTCTGGCTCTGCAGGCTCTGATGGCAACGTCAGAGTAACCCTGAGGAGGCTGGAAAAGCGACACTGAGGTTGCCTCTAAGGGACCCTGTGCTGATTTTATTCTCTGCCTGGTTAATTACCATCTGAGAAAAAATGTTTTTATTTTCCTCACTTGAACTGAGAGATGAATATCTATGTGCCATTTCCCATCCAGGCAAACCAGAACCATAGATTAAAAAAGCAGGATTTTCCCTTTTATGTAACGCATGTCTTGCTGCTCTCCCTGTATCACCTAATTCGAAAAGTTCCGCAATTAAATGCCCTGCTGCTAGCAGCCCTGAACAATGCAGCATCCTCAACACAGAAGGAGAACACTTCCAAGCCTTACCACATGTCTCCTTCCCCCCAGATCTTGTCCCCCAGTGCTGGGAGCAGCTCCCCGGGCTGGCTGAGAGCAGTCCCTGGCAGGCAGCAGAGTCCCTGCCCCAGCACAGGGCCCTGGGCTGCAGGAGCCTGCTCTGCAGGACAGCCCTGGGCACCCCTGGCTGCTCTGCACAAGAGACAATCAGAGAATGTACTCACAGGGTCTGCAGGCATTGGGATGTTCCAGCTTTAGGAGATGGCTCCAGGAGCTGCAGCTGCATTGTCCTGCAGCCAGAGGTTCCTGTGCCAAGGCTGGCAGTGATTCTGCCCCAGGCACTTCTCAGCACCTTCCCAGCCCTGACTGATTGAAGCTCTCTGTGTCTCTGGGCTGTGCCCGGGCTGGCTGCAGGCAGTGCCCCAGCCCTGCTGGGCTGGCAGAAGAGCTGCTCATCAAGAGAAATGTGCTTTTGAAGCTCTTCTTGCTTACCAGGAGCTGCCTCTGTGCCAGGAGCCCAGCCCAGCTCAGCAGCACAGACACAGCACCAGGACTTTAATGACCCTCTGGGGCTTTGTGCTCAGGCCCTGAACATCAGTCCCTGGGAGGCAGCTGAAGAAACCTCTCCAGAACTCCCAGTCAGAATCCAACTCCAAAGTTTCTTGGACTTTTCATGGGTCCCACTGAGGGACACGACTGAGAAAGTGTCCCCAGGCCCCAGGCAGAGCAGAGAACTGGAGGCACTGATGACATGGGGGGACAAAGAGAAGCCAAGTCTTGGTGGCCTGGGGCACAGCAGCAGGGTCTGTGCCAGCAAGGGCTGGGAGGAGACACCTTGTCCTGAGGCCCTGGGGCCTCCTGGCACAGCCCCAGCCAGGCTGGGCACTGTCAGCCCCTTGTCCTGCCCTCAGCATCCCCCCCTAGCCCACATCCCAGTGGCCTCAAGGATCTGCTGGAAGGAGTCCCTGGGGAGCCTTGCTCAGCAATGGCCCTGGGGGCTCCTGAATGCTCCCAGGGACTGCAGGTTTTTCAAAGGACTTTGGGTTTGGCTTTTACCTTGACTTTCTAAGAGGTTTGTGCAATCATGGCCTCCAATTATCTGCTGTAATTAGTCCCTGGAGAGCCTTTGTCAGTAACAACACTCCGTGGGGCTCATTAATGCTTCAGGGTACTTCAGTTATTTTCAGGTACTTGGTGTTTCCCTTTTGATACAGACTCTGGGAGAGGTTTCTGCAATCATGGCCCCAATTATCTGCTTTAATGAGTCCCTTGAGAGCTTTGCACTGACACTTAGTGAGGCTCATTAATACTTTGAGATACTCAAGGTTTTTAAAGTACTTTGGATTTTCCTTTTCACACTGAGTCTCTGAGAGGTTTTTGTGGCATCCTGGCCTCCAGTTCTCTCCTCCAAGGAGTCCATGATCAGCCTGTGTTGGGGATGCACCTCAGTAGGACCTAGTCATGCCTTGACAAACTTCGGGGTTTTCTTCTGACTTTGACTTCTGGACAGGTTTGTGCAATCTCCTCTCAGGCCCTGAGGTTCCAGGGCTCAGCTCCAAATGCACCATGAGGCTTATTAGCCTCAAGCAAGTCCTGACAACCCATGGCTCTGCCTTGATTTCCCTCTGCTCTAGTGCTGTTCATCACGAAGTTTTCCTCCTGGATAAATATTTCAAAGATTTTCTAGTAAATATGTATTCCTATTTTCAAGGATGTCTTTTATTATTTTTCTTAGTACACAAGAGGTGATTGAAGCATTCTGTGACTGATATTGATCCAGGGACTCTCCTAAGGAGGTCTGGCCCGGTCAGAGAAGCTGTGCCTTGAGCTCTGACCCAGTGTCAACAACCTTGCTCCACATTCCCCAACCCCATCCTGTCTCTCCTCACTCACCTGGGATCTGCTTTGCTTGGAGATCTGACAGCACACAGCCAAAGAGGGATTTTGTCTTTTTAATTCTTTGAAGCAATCTAAAACTCTTGAGTGTCTCTGTTGAAAACATAGACCCTCCTCAAGTCTGTGCCAAGCCCAAGGTGCCACCAAGGCCACTCCCGGCCTGCCCTGGGCCAGCTGTGAGGGTGGATCATCATCCCAACCTGCACTAGGGCATTGTAAAATGAGAAATTGTGCTTAGTTTGATGTTGATTTCTGTTAGGGACCGGATACCACCCTACCCCAGAGATAATATTTTCTAAAATGTCCTTGTTGACCACACCAGAAACATATTTTTGGGCCCTGTAATTGTTGCTGGGGCACCTTAAAGGAGAATGGCATGGCCACTACGGCCTCTGCAACTCCTTGCCCAATGGCCTGGGCTTGTACGGCCGCTACGTGTTCTGTGGTCCTGAGGCAATTACAGCCTCAATCATCTGCAGGAGTGTGGGTTCCATCTCTAGTGGAAGGGCACGCAGCCCTTTCTTACATTCCAGGTTGGCATTGGCTACCCCCAGTGAGTTTAGTAATTCATTTTGAGTCTTTTCATCCCAGACTTGTTTCTCTAGTGCCTTTTTAGGGCAATCAATCAATGTCATGCAGGGCTCTCCGGGTTCTTGTCTTATGTTTACATAGTCCAAACTGGGGGTGCTACCATCCGGTACCTGGATTAAAGCTTTCAAAGCCATCTCTTTTATATCGTCCAATACTTCTCTATGGATACCTGCTGCTTGATCCTCTGGCAGGCTGTGTTGTCCTTCTCCAGCCAGATGGCTGATTGTCAATTGCGCCCTTGCCTCATTATTAGCATAGTCTGCTATTAATTGATTTAGTAAACACTTCCATCCCTCTTTCCCACAGGGTGTATTCTGTAGGTGATAAAAACATGGTCATAATATATTTTAAATCATAGGGGGTTATATGTGCTGTGAACATGGACCTCATTAGGCTATTAAAACAAGGTGAGTCCTGCCTCTAGTCTTTAGCTGCCCTACACTGCTCCTTGATTTCCCCGTAAACCAGTGGCTGATACCTGGGATTCTGCTCCCTTCTTTCATCATGTCCTGGGGCAATGAGGAGTTTCAAGACTATTTGCCAGTCTCCTTCCTTAACTGCTTCCTTCCAGATCCTTTCCCAGGGATCTTCTAGGGTTGAGGGGAGAGGTGGCTCTGGGGAATCCAAACTGTCGTCTGGGGAGGAAGAATAACTTGGAGCAGAAACACTGGGATTAGAAATAGTGTGACAGTTTGGTTCAGTATCCTTGATCATGGGGTTTCTATTGTTGCCGGAGGTGAGTAAAGGCGCTGCCATTTTGTCATTTTCTGGAGCTGTGGCCCAGGGTGGAGGTGGAATGAATGACTGTGGAGACGTGACCTGCAGTCACGGGGGTGGAGTCTGGAGGTTCGTTCAGAGTGGAAGAGAAGGTTGTGGGAGCAGGAAGTGGAGGAGCCAAGATGGAGGGAGGATGGTCAGGCTCCCGAGCCACATTCGGGCTTCTTCCATCTTGGGTCTCCAGGGCACAATGCTCCAAGACAGCGTGGCCATTGCCATCTTGGACCATCATGGAGAGTCCAAGAAAGGCAGGTTTCAGGGGAGGTCCCGGGTTAGGAGTGACTGATGGATCAAGTTTTCAACACACAGCTTGCTGGTGAAGGGTCTCAAGGATGGTGTAGAAGAAGGGGAGCATGCAGGGTGCAATGGGGTCCCTTTTGATTGAAAGGTTGCACAATTGAAATCCCACAGAGTCACAAAATTCAGTGGTATGGATTTCGTCAGCATAAGTGTCTGGAAAATTTTTAATGATCATTGATTAATGACAATTGATTCTAATTTCTTCTTTGAAAATATTTTGTCATGATCAGTGAGAATTAACTTAAAGTGTCCATATAAGCTCCTTTCTACTTTGGACAACTGACCACCTATTTTTCTCCCTTCTCCGCCTTGGGGGGAACAGCCACCGGAACGCCCCAAATCAATTATGTGATGTGGTGCTGTATTTTAAAAACAGGATGGCAAAATGGATAATAAATGTCCTACATGTTCCCAAACCCACCTGCAATCCTCCACAGGAGGAAACCATCATCCTCCCCACCAATGCTGGCTCAGGTCCCTCGAAGTGATGGGAAATCCACTGGGCCCGGCACAATCCACAATCCCGGGGAGCACTGGTCTATCTCTCAGCTAACCTCAGCTGACGTAACTGAATGTCAGGGTCCCTGCTCAGGGGCCAGATGTCACAGTGAGGGTGGCTGCGACAAACCTCTCTGGTTCCCTGAGTTAAGAGTGAAGTTGGCGAAAATGAAAAGGAGCGGGTTCAATGGAGTTGCCCAAAAAAAACTTCAATAACGGGGTGAAAAACAAAAAACATGGAGAAGTTGAGCACAGTATGAAGGGCAGGATCCAAAGACCTGAGATAAAGGGGAAGCAACAACATATACACTTGGGGCTAGAGAACTAGAACAATACGCATATAGGGGAAACAAGTAACCAGTAGGGAAGCAGAACTTGGACAACTTAGCATAACAAGGCTAAAGACTTATGGGAGAACTCCCAAGCTCATCCTAAGTTAAAGAAATGATTCCCAGGGCTAGAACCTCATATAAATTATTCCCAGGGCTTGAACCTCATGCAGGTTCTTTTGGGGTAAAATCTGGCTGACTCTGATTTACAGCCGGGCTAATTCCCACACTGCTGCTTCACACTGGCCCTTTGGGACCATGGGGCCCAACAGAGGCACAGTGATGTCCTTGGTTCCACGAGGCTCCAGAGTGTCACAATGGTCCCTTGGATCCATGGTGCTCTGCAGTGTCACAATGGCCCCTGCATTTCACAAGACCACAAAGCATCACAATGATACGATGGTTCCTCAAGACCCTACAGTGTCACAACTATCCCCATGGTTCAGAGTCTGCATGAGATCGATGTCCCGAGACACCTCGGGATGCTCGGAATGCCCGTGTGGGGCCAGGGCCGGGTCAGGCCTTGGTTTGTGGTGGGACAGAGCCCCGCCCCCAGCCCTGGCAGAGCTGTCAATCACACAGCAGGGGCGGTGCTATCCCAGCTGTGATTGGCAGCAGAGCAGATGTTGATGGGACAGGAGCCCTGCAGGGCTGGCAGGGACCTGCAGCTTGCAAGGTGCTCTGCTCTCCCTCAGGTGCTCTCGGAGAGATCCAATCCCAGCTGGGCACCTCAGGGCACAAGTGGCACTGCCTGTTCATGGGCACACAGCTGATGTCTGCCTGGAAAGGGGCACACGTTTTAATACCTGTTACCTTCATAATATACCAGAAAATATTTTTTATCTGGATTACTTGAGTACTTAGAAGAAATGGCATAGTTTTCCCATCAGGAACAGGAGTTTCCTGGATCTCATGGATTCTTCTACTGATGGCAGGAGAAAACAATACAGATCTTCCCCTCTACCTTTGCCACCAACATTCAGTCTAGTATTTCACGACCCTCTTCCTTTAGGTGTTTCCAGCTCTTCTGGTTAAATGCCCGTGTCTAAGGACATCTCTTCATTTAGAGCAGCTGGATCTATGCCCTTCCCCTTGCTCCCAGATTTCTTCCTGCAGCTGTTCTCTGGTCATTCCAATGTGTCTCCCTTGACTGGCTTCATGCTTTGAGCATCAGGGAGTTGCCCAATTTTTCAAAACTTTAAATACCTTCTTAGTCAGCATCTTAGTTTTGTTTTATCTTTTATATCCCCTCTTCCTATGTCTTTGTCTAAAATCCTTCCCGTATGGCAATACCTTGTGGATGGTGGACATGTCAGATGTTGCTGTCACAAGGAGCTCAGGGAAGGGTTTTCATGTTTATTAAATTTATTCAATTTTATCATGTTCACATTTTTTCTGCTGGCCATGAAGAGAAACCTTTCTGTGCCTCTGAGTCTCACCAGTTCCTGGTCCCTCAAAGGACACAAACCTGATGAGTTGTGGTTCCCATTCCAGTGGCTGCACTTGGACCTCCCTCCATAGGCAGAGCAGAGCTCCCTTGTCCCAGAAAGTGCCTGGCAAAGGAGGGATGAAGGAAACAGGACAGGCTGTGGGGATCAGGGGCAGGGCAGAGCCAGGGAGAAGAATGCATATATCAGTTTATTAAGAGGAAAAAAAACCTAAACAGGACCTGAAAAAATGTTTTTTCACTGTTTTTTAAAATAGAATATATTGAGTTTGAATTGGCTTCTGAAACCTGTGTAATTAGCCAGAAATTATTTGAAATCTAAAATCAAATTAGTCCCAGAGGCTTGGCTTGTTAAGGCGTTCTGAATGTTAATGAGCCCTGGGACACTGAATTCCTGCACTGAAAGGCTGAAGGCTGAACAAGCCTCTGGAGCAGTGAAATCCAGCAGCAGCCTCCAAGTTGCTGAGGATGTCAGCAGCCCCCACTGAGGCCATCCCTGCCCAGAGACCGTGGGGGAATGGGCAGACAAGGAGAGCGTCCCTGGGGCTGGGCCAGCAGAACTCAGAGGCAGCAGTGGCTCCAGCTGGGAAATGGAGAGTGGAATGTGGCTGGGAAAGCCCTGCCTGGGCTGTGCCAAGCAGGACAGACAAGTCCTGACTCCCATCCTCCAAACACCTCTCTCAGTGAGACTTTAAAAGGAATTACAATTGTTTGTGTACCGTGAGTTGGACTCACTGGAGAAATACTGACAAGAGATTCTCAGGAGCTCAAATTAATAAAATAGCTTTTACTGCGCACTTTATAAAATCAGAGAAACTTTAGTAAAAGGTTTATTATCATATTATAGTTGTTTGGGTTTGTTAATGTAAGATTTTCTAATTTTGAGATTTCTTAGTTAATGTATTGATGAGTGTGGTGGGTTTTATTGTCGGTTAATTATTTATGGGGGTTTTTTTTGTGAAATTGGATTAGGAGAAAGGTAAAGAAGGTTTCAAATTTTAAGTGGATATAAAGAAAATTTTATTATAAGTAAATAAAGGAAAAATGTAGTAAGAATTCAAATAAACTCTTTAGAACACGTTTTTGCTTTAGACCTTTTTTTTTACTGACTGTTTAAAAACTAAACTTAAAATTTCTAGTTAGTTTATTCTTTCTAGAATAGTCTTTTTTAGTTTTCTTAGGGAGAGAAATTTTTCTTGTTAAGGTTTGGTGATTTGGTTTACAAGAGGAAAAACTAGATTTTTTGTGGCTCTTAATTTTGTCATGGATAACAGTTGTCTGGGGAACTTTGTTATTGTGAAGTTGGTTTTATTGCTACAAGGTTTTTTTACAGCTTGTTGATGGGCCATGTTGACGTATGGAGTACTGTTTTAAAGATGAGTTCCTTAAAGGTAAAAGTTTTTATTACTTACTTTTAAAATTACTTCTATGTGTGGGAATAGAGATCTTCTCTTGGGGGTACTGGACTACTTTTTTTTCTGTTTAAACTTTTGATGAAATTACAGTTATTTTAACATTTGTTTATTTGAATATGCAGGTTTTTGTTTGATATTAATTTATTTTTTTATAGTTTTATGTGTTATAAAGAAAAAGAGATTTTTCTCCATAGTTTATAAGATTATTTTTTTTTAAGATTAAGGTATTTTTTCTGGGTTTTTTTTTTTTCCTTTTTTTTTGGGGGGATTTAAATTCTTCTTTACTGACTTTGATGGTTTCATGTTGTTTTTTTATATGCTTGTATTTTGTTTTGGTTTTTGTTTTTTTTTTACTCGAGGGAGGATTGAAGTATTGAAAGGATTAACACCTGACCTGCTGGTAACTTCTGGTGGGAGTTGTGCTTGGGTTGTGTTAGGACTGGTTTTATGGTTGGTTTTTGTGGTTTTTTGTGTTTAATTTTAGTTGTAGGGTTATTTTATATGGGTTCTAGTTTGTAGGTGTTTGGTTTTAGTTGTGTTGGGGGAGGGCACTTGATGGTAATATTTTAACAAATTCAATTGACCTATCTGGTCAAAGCTGAATTGGACAGCCTGCAAGGGTGATGGGTTTTTCTTAATGGTGTAGTATAGTATACTAAAGTGATTGATCAGCCTTCTGGAATAATGGAGTTGTCAATGCTAATTATTAATTACCCAGCAGGAACCCATGCTATGGTAAAGCACAGAGCCTCTCCCAGTGTTTTGGGGACAGGTGAGAGGTGACCCTCATGAAACCATTGCCAGCCAGACTTGACCTGGCAATATTCTTATAGGAACAATCCCTAAATATAAGGAAATTTGGAGGTGAAATCCCAATTGTGGCCGTATGTTCCTGGAGGAGAAGGAGAGTTCTTTACCACACAGAGCACCAGTGTTTCAGCAGCAGATAAGATGTGACATACCAAGGTCAGTTGGACCAGTCAGGCAGTCTACAGGAGGCCAAACCAGCCAGTGCTGTTCTGTGTCCCCTTGGTTCTATGGGGCCCCATTTTGTCACAATGACTCCTTGGTTACACGAGGCCTTGCAGTGTCACAATGGTGCCTTTAATCCATGGGGCCCCGCAGTGTCATAATGATGCCTTAATTCCATGGGGTTCAGCAGAGTCACAATGGCCCCTTGGTTCAATGAGGTCACACAATGTCAGAATGGACCCTAGTTTCCAGAAGGCCCCACTGTGTCACAATGATCCAAATGATTCCATGGGACCTTGCAGTGTCACAATGGTCTCCTTGGATCCACAGGCCCTGCAATGTCATGTGGCTTCTCTGTTCCATGAGCCCTGATGTGTCACAATGGACCTTTGGACCCTGGGGGTTTGCAGTGTCACAATGGTCGCCTTTGCCTCCACAATGTAACAATGGAGCATTGATGACAGGAAGCCCCTCTGTGTCACCCTGGAGCTTTGGTTCCATACAGCCCTGCAGCGTCACAATGGTCTCCTTTGGCTCCACAGTGTCACAATGGACCACTGATGGCACAAGGCCTCACAATGTCACAGTGGACCTTTGGTTGCATGCAGCCCTGCAGTGTCACAAAGGCTAGTGTTTCACAAGGCCCCACAGTATCACAGTGGCCCTCTTGGTTCTGTGGGGATCCGCAGTGTCACAATGGTCTCACAGCGTCACAAAGCTTTGCTTATTCCACGGGGCCTCATAGTGTCACCATGGTCTCCATGATCCCATAAGTCCCCTCAATGTCACAATGGCCCCCTGGTTCCACGAGGCTGTGAAGAGTCTTAATGGTCTGTCCATGGTTCTATGAGGCCTTGCAAAGTCACAATTATTCCGCAATTTTCCATGTGGCCCCACAGTGTCACCATGGCCCCTTGGTCTCACAGGGCCCCACAGTGTCACCATGGCCCCTTGGTCTCACAGGGCCCCACAGTGTCACCATGGTCCCTTGGTTCCATGGGCCCGGTGCTGCTGCATTCCCCCCTCCCCTTCTCAGGCCGCCCTGCCAGCTCAGAAATGCTCCTTGGGCCTCGGCCTTGGCCAACAGCCCCTGGGCTCAGCTCCTCTGCAGCTCAGCACAAACACTGTCTGCTCCAGGCACTGCTGTGCCCAACCAGCACCTGGTTGCTGTAGGAGCAGCCCTGGGAACTGGTTTTGTTCCCTCAGTGCACAACATCCCTGTTCTCACAGTGCCAAAGAAAGCTGTTGATGCCAAGTGTGGCCAGGATGAACCATTGCTGTGACTGCAGCCCCTCTCTTGGGGCCCTACAAACAGCGCTGCAAAAGGAGCCCCTTGGAGCTCTCCTGGGCCAGCGACTCCCTCTGAGTGGGGCCTCTCCCAGCCGGGAACTCTCCCGTTTGCTGCACTCGGGGATCCTGAACAAGGACAGAGCCTGGGCCGATCCCCCCACTCCTCCAGGCTCAACCCTTCACCCGCTGGGGAGATGCCAAAGCATCCACAGGGAGCATTTCCCTCCCTCAGGGGAATTTCTCACAGGTGCCTTGCACTGACTCTTTGTGTCTGTGTGCACACAGGAGTGCCTGTGCTGGGGAGATGTGGCAGAAATGCTGCTCTTGGAGGGGTTGGAGTGCCTTGGATAGCTGAGTCAGTCAGGCCTGGAAGTAAAGTTAAGTCACGAGGTCTAAGCTAAGGTAAATGCTTCTAAGAGTTGTTCTTTTGCTAATTTGTTAGGTTTAATTTATTAGCAAGATAACTATTGTTAATTGTTATTCCACTGTTAAATTATTGAGGCATAGGTTACAAATGAGGTTAAAGACTGTTAAGTGTTGTTCTTTTGCTAAATTGTGAAGTTTAAGGTAGAAGTTAAGGCTAAAGTATAAATTAAGTCCTGTTAAGCTTGAGCTCTGTTCAGCTTTTAGATCATATTCCTTTTATCCTTGCCCTCACTGTCCTTGTGTCACACACACACCTACACAGGGACAGTTCTTGGTTCATTTCTGCTTTATTTGCCTGGATTTGGTTTGGGTTTTGTTGTTGCTTTGTTTCTTTGGTGTGCCTGAAATGTCCAGTCAGGAGCAGAGTGACTCTTGACAAGGAACTTTGTGGTGCTGTCCCTTAATATTAAATCTGGTTGTTGCTGATCCCTTGCAGGGATTTTTTCAGCACTCTCAAGCCCTCGTTCATAACAGGGTGAAGGAGCCCTGGCCAAGGCTCTGGCCCTGGGAGACACAGGAACGCTGCTAGGGGGTCCCTATCCCCCTGTCCCACCCCCCAGCCCCCCATCCCTGTGTCAGGCTCTGGGGTCGATCTCGTGGAACATCCTCTGGGGGAGGCTGTGGCGCTGGGGGCGGGGGGACCCGGGGGGACAGGGGACCCCGCTGTGCACGAGCAGGGTTGGACTGCTCTGGGGGAACTGTGAGGGGGGCTGGGGCAGAGTGACCTCCCCAGTGACCTCACACAGCCCCGTGATGTCACACGGCCCCTTGTGATGACACACAGCCCCTTTGTGATGACACAACCCTCATTATGATGTCACAGTTAATCTTGTGATATTACACATCCTACCCTGGGATGTCACACAGTCATTCTGTGATGTCACATCCCCTCTGTGATGTCACACAGATACCCTGTGATGGCAGAATCCATTCTATGATGTCATAACCTATGATGTCACAGAGCCTACTCTATGATGTCACAGGCAACTCAGTGATGACACACACTACTGCTCTGTGATGTCACAGCCTGCTATGTAATGTCACAAAGCCCCTTCATGATATCACAGGGCCAGTACTGTTGTGTCACTCTGTGATATCATACAGGTGCACTGCAATGTCACAGAAGGTTCAGTGATGTCACAAAGTCACCAGTGATGTCACAGTCTGTTCTGTGATGTCACATCTGGGTCTATGATGTTACTCAGTCACCCAGTGATGTCACAACCCACTCTCTGATGTCAAAGAGACACCCTCCATGATGGCAGAGGCGACCATGGCCTCACACCCTACGCTATGATATTGCAGACAGCTGTGTGATGTCACAACCCCTCAGTGATGTCACAACCCCCTCAGTGATGTCACAAAACCCTCTCTGTGATACCATACTGCCACTCTGTAGTGTCACAGCACACACTGTGACCTTACCGCCTGCTCTACGATGTCCTACAGTGATGTCATGATGTCACAGCCTGCTCTGTGATGTCACACCATCTCCTCTATGATGATGTACCTGCCCAATGACCTCACACAACAAACTCTGTGATGTCATAGCCCAATCTCGGACCTCACACAGCCCACTCTGTGCAGTCACACAGCCCCTTTCTGACATCACAGCTGCTCTGTGCCTCTAGGGCACAGCCACAGAGGTGCCGCTGTGACACAGCCCCCTCTGGGACATCCCCCAGCCCCTGCCAGTGCTGAGCCCCTGTCAGCTCTGTCTGTGCCCTGCTGCTGTCCCTGAGCTGCCCTGGCAGTGCCCCAGCCCTGCTGGGCTGTGCACAGGAGCTGCTCCTGGCCAGAGCTGTCTCTCTGCAGCGCTGCCCTTGCCAGGAGCTGCCTCTGGGCCAGGAGCCCAGCCCAGCTCAGCAGCACAGACACAGCACAAGGACTTCAATGACCCTCTGGGGCTTTGGTGCTCTTTGCATCAGACTCAGTCCCTCAGAGTGTGCTCAAAAACCTCTCAACAACTCAAAGTGAGATTGAAACACAGAAGTTTTCTTCAAGGGTTAATGTGTCCTATTGAAGGACAGGTCTTAGAAAGTGTCCCCACGTTCCAGGTAGAGCGGAACACTGGAGGCAGTGATGACAGGTGGGGACAAGCAAGGGAAAGGTGTCTCTCATGCTGAGCAAACCTGTGCTGCTGTCCCTGCAGGCTGTCGTCATCCCCCGGCTGCCCCACCTGGCTGGCCCCTGCCTTTGCTGACAGCTCTGCCTCCTGCCTGCCTCTGCCTGCCCACACAAAGCCTTGGCCTGACCCAGGCTCCTTGTGGGGATGTGTTGCACCACAGCCCTGCCCTGGCAGGGAAATTCCTTTCTCCTGGTGGCCAGTCTGGGCCTCCCCAGATGCCCTTGGTGCCATTGTTGGTTTCTCATGCCTATATCCTCTATGAAAAAAAGCTCCAGCCTCTCTGAACCACCCTTCAATTCCTCCCAGGCTATTCCTGTTCTGTCCTGTCTCCACACCACTGATCACAGAGCCCTGTGCTTCTACCTGCTGGTTATGTAATGAGGCCTCCAAACCCCATCTTGGGAGACTTTTGGGTCCTCTCCAAAGTATGTGAAAATGGAAAAATAATGGTCAAGGTTGTTTTGTCCCAAATCTTGCAGTGACAGAACAAGGCTCAATATCTCTTAACTGAATGAGGGCGGATTTACATTTGTTAGAAAGAGGAAATATTTTATAATGATGAGAATTGCACAAAATGGCAACTGTTTTTCCAGAGAAGTAGATTCCCCATCCCAGGAATGCTCCAAGAGCATGAGCTTTGTGCAACCTGACACAGTGAAACCCTCTCATCCCCAAGGACAGAATTCCTGTTGTGTGGGTTCTCTGATGTGCTGGGTGCCCTCACAACGCTTCTGGCCAGAACGTCTGCTGAGGGCAGCCAGGCTGCTGCAGGGGCAGTGACCTCACAGCCATCACCATGGCAGCCCTGTCCCCTGGGCCTGGCTCTGCCCTTTCCTCTGCCCCTGCCTTGTCTCTGCTGGCATGAAGAGTTTTCTCATTCATATCTTGTCCCCAAGGTGCTGGGGCCTATGGCTTCCCAGGCAGGCTCCTGCAGCAGAAGTGGCTTTTCAGAGCCCGGGCAGAAACGAGCCCTGAGGCAGCAGCTCTGCAGTGCTGGCCACCAGGCCAGGCTGCCAAGGGAGGCTTCTGGCCATGCCCTGCAAGCAGCTGCTGCTGCCAAGGTGCCTTTGGTGCCTCAGGCTCTGCCTGGCACAGCTGCCAGCACGGCACTCTGCCCTTGTGCCCGAGCCCTTCCCTGTGCTGGGGCTGGCCTGGGGCTTTTCCTGCAGCGGGACCTGCCCTGCTCCTGGCACAGGAAAGCAGTTCCTGCTGGAGCAGGAGGCTCTGCCTGCCATGGGCTCCAACAACTCCAGGAAGGCCTTGTTGACTTCAAAATTGCTTCCTAGATCACAGATTCTAATAATTGTTATAGCTGCTATACTATGGAGTAAATAACTCTTTTTTAAAATTTTACTCTCTTGTGTAAATAAACCATTATGTCTAATCATGATCTGATTCAATCAGAGCTGTATTTATATAAATTTATCTGGTATTCCATTGTTAATTCTGTAGGACAAATTGCATTAAGGTTCAATTCTACCTGTCCAATCTTTTGCACCTTTGACAAAGTCTGGGGCTGGGATTGGATCCAGCCACTCCAAGTCTCCTGTATTAAAAGGAATTTTGGAAGTCTAGGGGTTTCGCAGGGGTCTAAGGATCCATGGTAGATATTCAGTATCATTTCTCCATCTCATAACCCAGCAGGAGTTTCTGTAATAAAGAAATAAAGCTTTTGCCTGAAGCTCCCACTGTGCCCATGACAGGAACCCCTGGGAGTGTCTGGGACATCCCGGCTCTTTGGCAGCCTGGGGACTCCTGGCATGTCACCGTGGAGCCCCCGTGAGTGTCTGTGACAGATCGGTGCCTTTGCAGCCCAAGGTCCCCTGGGATGTCACCATGGAATGGCTGTGACTGCCTCTGACCACAAGGCTCTTTACCAACCCCAGAAACCCCTGGGAGGTGTCCATGGAGCCCCTGTCTCTGCCCGTGACATTCCAGCTCTTGAACAGCCTGGAGACTCTTGGAAAGTCCCCATGGAACCCCTGTGACAAATCTGATCCTTAGTGGGCAACCATCACCAGCCCCCTGTTGCTATGGTCAGTTTTCATGGCAACCATCACCAGGCCCCTGTTCCCCCAGATCCACAGAATTGGCTGAGCTGGGAGGGACCCATCAGGATCCTGGAGTCCAACTGCTGGCCCTGCACAGGACACCCCAACAATGCCAGCCTGGGCCTGGCAGCGCTGGCCAAACGCTGCTGGAGCTCAGAGAGCCCTGGAGCTGGGAGCCTTCCCTGGGGAGCCTGGGCACTGCCCCAGCAGCCTCTGGGGAAAAACCTTTTCCTGAGATCCAACCTGAGCCTGCCCCGACTCAGCTGCAGCCGTTCCCTCCAGTCCTGTCCCTGGGCACCAGAGGGAAGAGGTTCCCACAGCCCCAGCCAGGGACCTGCTCCCAAGGCTGTTGCCATGGCCACCAGGGCTGGGACCAGCTGGGATGCTCGATTTCCACAGACTGGGTTTAGGAATGGGATTCCCCAATTCTGTGCTCTTGCTAAAACCGCTCGTTCCCTTTCCCACCACCCATGGAGAGCAGAAAAGGCAAAGATCCTGGGCTGAGCTAAGAACAGTTTACTGCGAACAGCGGCAAGATAAGGAACAAACAGGAACAGCAACAATATTGATAGCTGGAATTAACCTACATATTTTGTTATGTAAAATTAAATTAAAAATAAATATGCCAAGTAGGGAGTGTTTCCAGAGCCAAAATTGCCAATGACCCTGAGCTTGCATGGCCTCTTTGTGGGCAGCTGGATCCTGCACCAGAGGCTGGAAGAGATTAAATGGTTCAACCATTCACATACCTGGGAGAAGCTGAAGGACAAACTTCACAGGAACCCTCTTGTTGCCTATGACAAAGTGGTCAAAGCGTTTCAGCTACAAGGAGCAGCTCAGGTGTTCCAAGATGTGCCACAGCCACTGCAGGAAATCCCAGCTGTGCCACCATGACAGGGGTGTGGTGTGGAGGAGGTGCATCCCAACCCTCTTCTAGGCAGGGCTGGAAAAGCCTGTGTCTATCACAGTTTTGGGACAGACAGGCAACTTGACACTCCATGCAGCAACAGCCAATGTTTATTGAAGGGCAGCCCCTTTTGTAGGGGATTCAAATTTCCCACTCATGCAGAAGTGACGACAAAGGTTTCAACTCCGCCGAGCCCACTGGTTGCATCCCTGGCTCAAAGGAATTGGCTGGGGTCCCCTTGTTTGAGCCTGAATTCAGCCAATCACTTTCATTCTTATGGACTTGTTTACTTCAATGAGCTAATGAGCTAGCTGGTCGAGTGAGTGTCTGTCAAGACCAAATTGTTTGTGCAGCTGTAGACCAGCTATAGCTGTCACAGTTCCCCCTTTAAGTTTTATTAGAAATACAAAGTGTTCGCTGTCATCCTTCTTCAAGGACCCTTTGCAGATAGAATGACATCGTAGAAAGATGACACATATGATTGTCCCAAACTCAACCAGCCTGACCTCTCTCAGCCAGTGATGCATTCCACTTATCATTGAAGATGATTCATTCATTCCCGGAAGCTATCAGGCAGGATCACCAGCATTTCAGGCTTTCTAATTGGTATGCCACAGGCTTATTACTGAGAAGTTACAAACTGATAACTCTACAAACAGGAAATATTTTAACTTTCAGAACTGTGGGAAAATTCAAATAACTCAGAAAATGACTTGTCCAGTTTCAGATTTTTGTCTTATGTTCCTCAAATATATAAAATCGTCAATTTGCTATCCTTAAATATATATATAATCTGCATGTCCCTAAATAGATGAAGTCCTTAAATGAACTTTTCATCTCAAAAGTCCTGTATCAGTTGCATGAGTTATTTAGCTCCCCAGCATCTGCTGGAGCTTCATCGGGATGATGTTGTCTCTGATCCTGAGCCGGACATAGATCAGGGTGGACACATCTAGCTGGTATCCACCATGTCCCGTTTCTGTGGAGACACACTCATACACACATCCCCGTGTAATGAGGTCCCATGGACCTTCCCACTTGTTTGTCATAATGTCTTTTATCATTACTTTAGATTTGGGTGATTGAGCATCACCAGATGATTGCAGTGACAGGAAATGATTGAAGATTATTGGGTTTTGAGATTGCTTCAAAACTTTCAAATGATGTAATGTGTAAACGGTCTTTGTCACTTTGCTCTGTGGGGTTTTGCCAAACATTCCCCCCTTTTGTTTTTCTAACATGCATTTTAGAGTGCCATGTGCCCTTTCTACAATGGCCTGTCCATTTGCTTGTCAGGGAATTCCAGTTTGGTGTGCCACACCCCAGAGCTGTAAAAATGGTCTAGTTTTTTGTGATGTCTATGCAGGTCCATTATCTGTTTTTATATCACGAGGGATACCCAAAGCAGCAAAGGCTAATTGCCGATGTGCAATTGCATCCCGACCTTTCTGCCCTGAATGTACTGATGCCCATATGGCAGAAGAAAAAGTATCAATTGATCTCCATGCACATATTTTAATTTTCCAAATTCTTGAATATATGTGACATCAGTTTGCCAGATTTGTAATGCTTTTAATCCACGGAGATTAACCCCCATCTGTAATGGAGCAGTGTGGCCCTGGCGATCAGCACGTGTGTTTACTACGTTGCAAGCCTCTGTGCTGGAAAGCAGAAAATGTCCCCGTAGGGCCTGATTGCCTTGGTGAAAGAAGGCATGTGATGCCTTTGCCTGAGCCAGCATATCTGGCTGTGGTGCTGTCCAGGCAGGGCCAGCCAGGTGATCTGCTTGTGCATTGCCCTCTGTAATGAAACCTGGGAGATGTGTATGACTTCTAATATGAAGGATGTAATAAGGGCAAGTTCTGGCCAGAATGGCGTGCCACAAGGTTTTTAGCAAGCCAAATAATTGTGCGTTGTTAACTTCCTTTAATAGAGCTCAGTCCAATTTTTGTGTTCTATCTGCAACAGGTGCAGAGTCAGTAACTACATTCAAAGGAGTGTGGAGAAAACACTGAAAAGCCATAGCTACAGCACATAGCTCTACTAACTGAGGTGACCCAATCTCATGTCCTTCCAATATTTGCCTTCCTTCCATGTCACAATGGACTTTACCATTTTCCCAGACTCATCAGTGAATACAGCAATTCCTTTTAAGGGTGTTCGACTGCTCAGGGGTTTTAGGGATAGCTCAGTGGTCTTACTCATTTGCAGCAGTAGTAAATGGTAGCCAATTTGTCCCTTGAAATTTTGTAAAGCACGTTGTAGAGATGTTCTGTTGGCACAGCACCATTCAAATTCTTCCTGCTTTACAGGGAAAATGATTTTAGATGGATCTTTTGCATTCAATTCCAAACATCTTTGAGGTCATTTAATAATTAACCAGACAATTCATTTGTAGATGGTAGGGGCTGTCTTTTGTGGTTGATGGGGCAAGAACACCCACTGTAAAACATGCAAAGGGGTCAGACCACTGAGTATCCCATTGTCCAATGACAGTGGTAGTATGGAAATTAACATTGAAAATAAACACAGTGATACACACTCCCAGGCACACTTGGTGAACCTGTCTGTGAGAGCTGCTCTGCTATTTGAAGAGGATCTTTTGCCTCTGGGGTCAGTGTCCAGGGAGATGTCAAATTAGGATCACCCTTTAGAAGGTTGAACAAGGGTGCTAATTGCAGAGTGGTCAATCTGATATAGGGTCTGAGCCAGTTTATGGTACCCAAAAGTTTTGAGCATCATTTACGTTTCTAATTTTTGTTGAAAATTGAATTGTCTGGGGCTGTATGAATCACACTTTGGAGTCCAAGGTACTTCCAAGGTGGTTGCTGCTGTATCTTTTCTGGTGCCACTTGCAGCCCAAATGCTTTTACTGCTTGCATCAGGCTTGGCCAAATGAGTGAAAGATCTTCTTTAGTTGGAATCGCTATTAAAATATCATCCATAAAATGGTAACAGTATGGCTCTGGGAATTGTTCCCTTATTGATGAAAGAACGTGAGCAACATACCATTGGCAAATTATCGGGCTGTTTTTTAAACCTTGAGGAAGAACTTTGCATTGATGACACTCCACTGGTGCAGTGTTATTAATGGATGGCACAGTGAAGGAAGACTTTGGGATACCATTTGGATGCAATGGAGTGGTAGAGAAGCAATCTTTTAGATACACAATTAGGATATCCCAATTGGCAGGAAACATTGTGGGAGATGGCATATCTGCCTGTAAGGCTCCTGTGCTCTCCATGACTGCATTGATCTTTCTTAAAATGTCGAGCAGCCTCCATTTCCCAGACTTCTTTTTTATAACAAACACAGGGGTGTTCCAAGGGCTTATGGATGATTCTATGTGCCCTTGAGCCAGTTGTTCCTGCACCAAATTCTTAAGGGCATGTAGCTTCTGTTTCTCAAGGGGCCACTGTGGCACCCAGACAGGCTGAGTGTTAAGCCATTTTAAGGCTGGCGTGGGATGTTTCACAGTCTTTAGGACAGTGGTTGCCATTAAAAATTCATCCCCACCCTGACTCCCCAAGCAGATAAAATATTCCTTCCCCACAGGTTCAGTGGTGCTGCCGTGATGTAAGATCTAATGGTAGCTGTTTGACCCTCAGGATTTTTTTACAAAGACAAGGGTACCATCCCACCATGGCCAGGCATGGTCTCACCATGGCTAGGCATGGCTGTAGGGGTGTTTTCAGGCCCAGCAAAGCATGCAGAGGTGGCTCTGCCACAGGCAGAGACAGCTACAGGGGTTTCAACCATTGCAGCATATAACAGAGGGGCTGGAATCTCACAGGGGCTGGGCACTGCTTCTGTGATCTCAGCCAGTGTGGCAGGGCTTGGCGGAGTGGCAGCAAGCCCTGATCCACAGCCAGGCATCCTACCACAGGGGCAAGGCATCTCACAGCAGGGATGGCTGGGTGCCTTGCAGTGGCCGCAGTGGCAAAGCGCCTCCCTGCCACTCCCAAGCATCACTTCTGGGGTCCCAGCTGGTGCAGCAGGGCATGGGGGAGCAGCAGAGCGCCTGTTCAGTGCGAGTCTGCAGCACAGCGTCTCTCTACCCT
Source organism: Passer domesticus (assembly GCF_036417665.1). Lineage (NCBI taxonomy): Eukaryota > Metazoa > Chordata > Aves > Passeriformes > Passeridae > Passer > Passer domesticus. Next base: position 4,548,241 of record NC_087503.1, on the reverse strand, counting down.
CTGGATTGGCAGCACCATGCTTGGTTGACAACACGCACTGGTCTTGGGTGGTTGTGGAGGTTTCTGCCAGCCAGCAGAACAAGGAGCAGCAGAGCACGGAGCAGCAAAGCAGCCAGGCATTGCAGGGGGCTCAGCACCCATGGCAGGGCACAGAGGGGCTGCATGGTGCCCATTCAACACAGCACGGCTGCTTGGGGCATCTCTGCTGCCGGCCCCAGGGATGGCGCACTCTGCTGACAACACGCTCCCGCCTGGGGCATGGCATGGCACCGGGCAACTGGGCGACATCCCACTGGGCAAATACCCCTGCTGGGGCAGCAGCCTGGTCCCAGGGGGCGTAAGGGTGCTCCTCAGGCAGGTCACCCTCGCCTGGGGAGGGTCCACAGCTGCCCAGTGGCCTCCCAGCACCCTGTGTTTTCTGCATTCATCCTCTTGCCTCACTCACCCAGCACAGCATCTGCTCTCCTTGCCACCTCCCCCTCTCCCTCCTGCCCTGCTTTCGCCGTTCACCAGCTGCGATGCCTCTGCTGTCCTAACCACCCGCTTGCTCTGCAGCTATTTTATCATGTCCATTACAAGTCTCCAATATTTAACAGCATTAATGGCAGAGTCGTCTCCTGTAAAGGCAGTTGCGAGGATATATCAGCCAGCCCACTCCCAACTTTTTAAATCTAGGGCAGCCCCTTCCAACACATCCAGTCCGTGGCTCTCACGTCATGTTATTAGGACTAATAAAGTCCGTTCATCATATTTTTCAAATATTTTCTTTAAAATAGGAGTCCATACCTGCAGGAGGAGGTCCTCTGTTGTCAAAGCCCCTGCTCCCATGCTGGTGGTGTCTTCCACTTACAAAAAGAAAAAGAATAAGAGGGGGAAAAAGGGGGGGGATCCAGACTGATCACAGCTCTCTACACCATTCTTTGCAGCTCAAAGGCTGTAAAGCCTGCAAAGGCAACTCCTCCTGGTTGCCCCGCAGCACTGGACGCCACTTTTCACAGTTCAAAGCTGTGGGCAGCTCCTCTTGGCTGCCCCGCCTGTTCCCTGTGCTATTGGTGGAAGCTGTCGTGATCACATCGGGGTCACCAATGGTTTCAGTTTCGGAGACAGGTGACTTGACACTCCGTGTTCATGCACCAACAGCCAGCTCACTTCCTTATATAGATAAGAAAGCCCATGAGGTTAATCCTCATTACATAAGTAAGGTAATTACAAAATCAATCACATATTTCAGTTATAAAGTTGGAATTATTTATACTGTGAGACCTACAGGCCACCACAGAGGAACAGCTTGTGAATATGTAATCACTGTGTGTGATAAGACCTCTGCTTACTTGATGTTTGGGGCACTCACATGGATGAATGATCCCCCAAGTGACCAGCACTGCATAAAGAATGGCTGCTTTCTAATACCCAAACTGTGTTAGAAAGTATCTATTTGGACAATTTCAGTATCAGTTCCACAAGGCCCCGTAGTTTCACAGTGGCCCTTTGGTTCTGAAGTGTCACAATGGCCTCAGTCCCACAAGGCCCTGCAATGTCCAAACAGTCCCCTTAATTCCATGGGGCCCTGAAGTGCTACAATGGCCCCTTGGCTCCATGAGGCCCTGCAGTGTCACCCGGGGGCAGGAGGCCAGGAGGGATTCGTTCCCCACATGCTGCAGCTCCCTGGGCCAGCTGGCACCGACACCTTCTCCCAGGCCAGCACTGCAGGGCACAGCCAGGGCTGTGCCACACTGCAGCTCCCTGCAAACCACGGCAGGGGCTGCGAGGCCAAAACCCAAGTCACAGACAGTTTCTCACTCTTTCTGTCTGTATTTGACCAACAAATGACCTATTGTGGGGTCCTCTTTCCTGCAGTCACTGCAGCACTGGGACCATACCCACAGCTCTGAGGGAGAGAAATGGCCAGCGCTGCACCTCTGCACTGACTCAGGGATGGTGGGAAATGCTCTGTGGGTGGCTGGAATGATGGAAAAGGGACAATTGGCAGTGCAGAGGGAAACCCATCTGGGCTGCTGGACCGGGGCAAGACATCGTTGCCCAGGGGAGAAGTTGGCTCTGAAAGTCCCTCCTATGGATGCTCACGTGCCCAAGAGTCAGGCACTGAAGAGCATCGAAACAACAGAGAGGAGGATGGGGCTGCCAGGATTAAAGTGTCTCAGCTGGGTCTGGACTGGCCACACAAGGGTGAGTTATTTCTGGACACCTCAGGTCATCAGGGCAGAGATGCAACCTCCAGATGGGCTCATGATCAAGGGGTAGGTTTAACCATGGACACCATCTCCAGGTTATCCCTGACTGTGAAACGTGTCTGAGATCAAGCAGGGCCAGGCAGGCAAAGCCCCTGTGGTGTGGGGACAATGGTGGGAATATCAATCTGGGGAGACACGTGGTCTTTGTAGTGGGAGTAGGAAATTGGAGAGCACCATTCCTAAACCACAACAGCCCTGTCAGAGCCAGCCCTCTCCCTGCCCCACCACTGCTGGATCAGGAAGGGCAGAGGCGTGGGGGAGGGAAACGCACAGGGACTCCTCCTGGGAGAGACCTCGGGTAGTTTCCAGGCAAGGCCAAAGCACAGTCAGTGGAGAAGGGACACAGGGATGGGCTGTTTGTGTGCTCCGCCATGGCAGGAGGAGAGGCAGAGCTGCAGAGATACCCAGACCATGTGGATCCCTGCAGGAGTGGATCTCACACAGCATCTCTCAGGCCTCTGCTGCTCACTGGTTGCTCTGGTTTGGTGTTCCCTGGTGGTTACACCAGCCCCCCACACCAGTGCTGTGTGCACACACACACCAGTTTCACCAGTGCCTGGGCCCCCAAAGGACACAGGACCTGATGATTTGTGGTCCCCACTCCAGTATCTGGCACTTGGACATCCCTTGGTACCCAGAGCAGAGAGAGCTCCCTTGTTCCAGACAGTTCCTGGCAATGGGGGTTTAGGAAAATGCCACAGGCTGTGGGGATCAGCTGTAGGGCATAGCCAGGGAGGCACGTTTGCTCATGACCAGCTCTTTCATCCCCTTTTCCCTGCTGATTCATGTTTGTTCTTTCACAAAGCACCATGGTGCCACCCTTTCCCTTCCTGTGGGCCTTTCTTAGGCATCACATGGGAAATGTTGCACATTCCCCAAATGCCCCTTGTGGATTTCCGTCATGAATCTCAGACTCAATGCAGAACCCCCCATGCTCAACTGGCCAGGTCATGCTGGAAAGCTCTGCCATTGACCCCCTTGGTGAGTCTTTCATGAGGAGGTGTCAGAACTTTCATGAATTTGTTTTTTATCTTCTGTTTTTCAAATTGGAATGGCATTAAAATATCATCTACTGCAGCCCCGTTTCTGTGGGAAGGCACAACTACCACTGGAACAGATGGTCAAAGATCCTGACCTTGAACACATTTTGGAATGGGGTATTCATGTCTATGGATGACCTGTTTACAAATTCTCAACCTTATCACAAAATGTTTATTTCTTATCTCAAATCTAAACATATCCTTGAGCATTTTAAAGGCTATGTCCCTTTCTCTGCCACTACAGGCCTATAAAAATATTTCAATTTTTCTTGGATTATGACCACAATGTTTTAATCTGAAAAGACCTTGAAAGGACACAAAAATCTTCCAAGATGGGATTGGGAGGCCTCAAGCACATGACCCAGAGAGACTGATGGCCCAGGGCTCAGTGGTGTGAAGACTGATGACAGAACAGGAGTAGCCTGAGAGGGCTTGAAGAGTGGTTTCAGAAATGGTAGAGCTCTTCTTCATTGGATGAAAAGCCTGAGAAAAAAATCATGCCACAGAGAGTCACCTGGGGAGGTCCAGACTGGACGCAAGGAGAAAGGAATTTCTCTCCCAGGGCAGGGCTGTGGTGCAACACGTCCCCCAGAATGGGTCTGGGTCAGCCCAAGGCTTTGTGTGGGCAGGCAGAGGCAGGCAGGAGGCAGAGCTGTCAGCAAAGGAAGGGGCCAGCCAGGTGGGGCAGCCGGGGGATGACGACAGCCTGCAGGGACAGAGGCGCAGGGCAGGGACACCGTAGGACAGCCTGGGCTGCACAGGGCACAGGGATGGGCAGCAGCTGCAAGGCCCTGACAGAGCCAACTTGGGCAGCACTTTGGCCATGGCTGCTGGCCCTGGGCCTGAGGCCACAAGGAGGGGACAAGTGACCCTTGCAGCCCTGGGGCCTCATTGCCTCCTTGTCCCTGCTCAGCAGCCTGGCAGGGGCCGCCCCATGGTGCTGCCCTTGGCATTGCACATCCCCACATCCCAGAGCCCATCCCGGGAAGAGCCCTGAGCAATGAGGGAGGGACAGGATCTGCCTGGCCAGGGGCTGGGGCTCAGGCCTTGGCCCTTTGCATTCCTGAAACACATCCAGGTGTGCTCAGCACCAGAGACACCTTTGCCTTGTTTGTCCCCAGCTGTCACCACTGCCTGCAGTTCTCTGCTCTACCTGGAACCTGGGGACACTTTCTCAGTCGTGTCCCTCAGTGGGACCCATTAAAACTTTAAGAAAGTTCAGAGTTTCAATTTAACCCTGACTTCTTGAAAAGTTCTTTGAAAACTCTCTCAGGGACCGAGTCTGATGTAAACAACACCAAATCCCTGAGAGTGTCATTAAAGTTTTCCAAGTCCAATTATGGAGAAATATTTCAAAGAGCTTGTAAGACATACACATACCTATTTTAAAGGCTTTATTTTATTACATTTCTCTTTAGATCAGAGGTGATTGCAGCATTCTGTGATTGATATTGACCCAGGGTCTCTCCTCAGGAGCTTTGGCCTGCTCAGAGAAGCTGTGCCTTGAGCTCTGACCCAGTGTGGACAACCTTGCTCCACACTCCCCAGCCCCATCCTGTCTTTCCTCACTCACCTGGGACCTGCTGGGCTTGCAGAGCTGGCTGCACTCAGCCTAAGAGGGGTTTTCCCTTTTTGTCTTTTTTGAAGCAATCAAAAACTCCTGAGTTTCCCCACTGAACACAGACACACTCCTCAGGTGTGTGCCAGCCCAAGGTGCCACCAAAACCACTGCAGGCTGCCCTGGGCCAGCTGTGAGGGTGGATCATCAGCCCAAGCTGCACTGGGCCACTGCAAGGGGCTGTGGCCATGGACACTGCCCTGACCCCACTGCTGGGTTTGGCTGCCACGGCAACCGTGAGACATTAAACTGTGCTTGGAAACACTGGGGAGGACTGGGACATACTGGGGAACACTGGAACGCTGTGGGAGACACTGGGACATCCTGGGAGTGACATTGGGGGATACTGGGACAAACTGGGAACACTGGGGACACAGTGTAGAAGACTGGAAGGCCTTGGGGCATACTGTGGATGACAGTGGGAGGAACTGGAAGGGACTAGGAATGAACTCAGGTGAATTGGAAGGGACTGGAGAGGCACTGGGGTCGTACTGGTCTGTACTGGGGATGAACTGGGCTGTGCTGGGAGGGACTGGAGGAGTTGAATGGGCTGTTCCCGCCTCCACTGTCTCCCATTTGCCGATGGTCCTGCCAATCACAGCCAGCAGCCAATCAGCGCAGGGATTGGGGTCTTGGGAGCAGTGCCTGGTGTCAGCGCCATCTTTTATTTTTGCCTACAACTCCCATCGTGCCCTGCGGCCCGGTAGGGCCCCATTGGAGCTGGGACTACAACGCCCGTCATGCCCCGCGCTCCACAGAACGCACCCCAGCATCCGCCCCCCATCTGTCCTTAAGTGTCCCCCAGACCCTCCAGGATCCCTCAGTGCCCCTCAGCGCCCATTCGGGACCACCCAAAAACGTCCCCGGATCCCCTGAGTGCTCCCAACCCCACAGATGCCCGGTACAGCCACTTGTGGGAATTCATCTCCTCTCATCCCCCGCGGCCCCGGAGCCCCTCAGAGCACAGTCCCGCACCTAAAACTCGTGCCGTGCCCCGCGCCCTACAGAGCCCGGTTGGAGCTCCCCAAGCGTCCCCCAGGTATTACCGAACCATTTACGTTCCCCCCGAGGACCTCAATTCGCGGCTCGGGCCCTGAAGTGTTCCCCAAGTGCCTTCCTGAACCCCCAAACGCCGCGGTCCAGCCACTTCCGGGACTACAGCTCCCATCATGCTCCGCGGCGCACGTACAGCGCTCTTCGAGCCGGGACTTCATCTCCCGTCATGCCCCGCCATCACCAAAAGCCATTGGAGCTGCGCCTACAACTCCCGTGGTGCTCTGCGGCCCCGTTTAACCGTATTATACCCGCGCCTACAGCTCCCATCACCCCCCGCGCCCCAGAGAGCCCCGTTCGAGCCCTCCAAGGGCCCGCCCGGACCCCGAAGGGCCCCAAATTCCCCTCCCTGACCTCCAAGAGCCCTCCTGGACCCCCAGGTGCTCCCCTGGACCCCGAACTGTCCTTCAGAATTCCTGAGTGCCCCTCCAAGTGCCCACCCAGCTCCCCCAGGTGTCCTCCAGACCCTCCAGTTCTCTCTGAATTCCCTGCCCAGACCCAAATGTCCCCCAAATGAGCTCCAGAAATGTCTCCATGGACACCAATGGGCTCTCCCTTGACCCTCTCTGAGGAAAAGATGATAAAAAAAGATGACAAAATTACTGGAAACATTACTAATTAACATAAAGAGGCAGAAATTAATAGCCAATATACTTTAATTAAGGAAGGGAATTGTGTTACGTAGAACCAAAGAACATTAATTTTCTTGGCTACTAAAAATGTATAGATTTTTTATGCAAATATTGTTATAAATGAGAAGCTTGACTAGGCCAATACTCAAGCAGCAATCAATTTATTAATTAATATGGTAAAGTATGGGCAATCCAGGCTGGGTACAGTGGGGGAAATTTTCCCTCCAACTGCACACCGATAGTTGGGGCTTACAGGTATTTATAGGGGTACTCATAAGCTTTCTCAGCAGTTTCTGTTCCCAATTTTTACATGACAATTCTATACACTATTGTGATTTAGTTTTTCTCAGGATGCATCCCAGAAAGGAGTATCCCCAGATGGTGGGGTCTGGCTTCTGAAAGAAGTCTCCCAGCTGGTGAGGTCCAGATTCCAGATGTGGGTCCACCTTTTAATTGCAAGGACTGTAAATCTCATAACAGTGATGTCCAGCTTCCCTTGGTCGAAACTATCAGTCCTTGATAGAGTTGATGTTCACCTTCCTTTCTCAAGCTGCCTTTCAATGTTAAGGTGTTGAGATAAGCATGTTTGCTTTTGATATATTCTAAAGCTACAGTTCCAAAGATACTTACTACAAGCAATATTCTAAAATTATACTTCAAAAGGTTATTATTGCAAAACTCTTTAAGGCTTAGCTACAAGCACAAAGTTCCTGTTAAACAGCAACATCCTTAAAGCTTTAATTCAAATGCTCCTAAATCAGCTGAAGACTTATAAAGGTTAATTGCAAACAAAGGAAAGGTTCAAAAGTCTTCTTCCATGCTTTACTTCCTCAGTTATTTATTAGAATTCATCTTTATATTTGTCCCATGGTGGGTTTCCACACATATCACAATCACAAATACACACATTGCCTGTGTGTACCTGAGACAAAACACAGCTTTGTATTTCACAATCTGCAGCTGCCTGAATGCAAAAACTGCAATAGGAGCCTCTCTCCAGGGGGAAATCTCCCCTCCTGTGCCAGCCCGTGGCAATGCTGCCATTCTCTGCTGCTGCTGCTGCTGCTGGGGCACTCGGGGCTCGGGCTGAGCAGCAAAGGTGACCCTGAGCCAGGAGCTTTCCTTGGCTGCAGCAAAGCCTCGGCACGCAAAGCCCTTCCCGGCGCTGTGCCCTGTGCCAGGAGGGATTGTGCCAGCCGAGCTGACCCGAAATTTCTTCTCCCAGACAGCTTTAGGACACGCACCATGGAGAAGCCAGAGCCCACTCTCAGCTTTGCGCAGTCCTGCAGAAGAATCCTGTGTGTGAAGCAGCCTGGGAACAGGGTTTAGTGTCAGGGGAGGGGAGCTCAGAGCCCTTTTCTGCCCTGTGGGCTGAGGCTCTGCATTTGCAATGGCCCTGCAGCTGCCAAAGGGGCCTTTTTGGCTCAGCTGAGAACAGTTCTGCTGAGAGCCTGTCCTAAAACTATTTTTCCTGCAAATGTGCCCAATGAATCCTCATTTATTGCAAATCCAGGTCTTCTGTGAGTGCAGGTGTGACAGCTGAAGGACGGAATAGCTCTGCTGAGGGGAAGTTCTCTTTTTCTTGTTTTTTTTTTTTTTTCCTTTAGTTTGCTTTTATTCTTTGTTTTGGTTTGGTTTGTTTCTTTTTGTTGGCTTTTGGTTTTTTTTTGGTTTGCGTTGGGTTTTATTTTTGTTGTTGTTGTTGTTTAGGTGATAGGTTTTTTGTTTTCCTATAGTTTTGTTTGGTTTTTTGTTGGTTTTCTGCAACTGTGTCTGACACATGTCTGTGGCACTGTGCAGGTGGCCAGGGGGACCTTCCCCGAGCTGTGTGCAGAGGAATCCACATCAGCCCAGGCCGGGCTGGGCAGTGGCCGCTCAGTTCCATGGACTGGACACGGCTCTGGACGCTTCCCTTGGAGCGTCTGCAGGGAGGGAACGCTGGGGCTGTCACTGCTGAGGTGTCACACACAGGGGAACGCTGGGGCTGTCACTGCTGGGGTGTCACACACAGGGGAACGCTTGGGCTGTCACTGCTGGGGTGTCACAGACAGGGGAACGCTGGGGCTGTCACCGCTGGGGTGTCACACACAGGGGAACGCTGGGGCTGTCACCGCTGGGGTGTCACACACAGGGGAACGCTGGGGCTGTCACTGCTGGGGTGTCACACACAGGGGAACACTGGGGCTGCTCTGCTCCTGCCCTGTCCCCAACAGCTCTGCCAGCGTCTCAAGGGGACACAAAGGCTGAGCCAAAGGGTGAGAATTGCAGAAGGGGCTGAGCTGGGAGGGACCCTTTGGCATCATCAAGTCACAGAATGTCAGAATTACTCGGTTGGAAGAGACCTTCAAGATCATTGAGTCCAATCCAGCCCTAACACCTCAATCAGACCATGGCACTGAGTGCCCAGTCCTGTCTTTTTTTAAACACATCGAGTCTTTTTTAAACACATCCAGGCATGGGGACTCTACCACCTCCCTGGGCAAACCAATCCTATACTTTATTACCCTTTATATAAAAAACTTTATCCTAATATCTAACCTATATTGGATAAGCTCAGCTGGTCCTTGGCCCAACTTAAGACTGTGTCCTCTGGTTCTGTCAGTTGTTGCCTGGAGAAAGAGACCAACCCCCATGTGACTACAACCACCTTTCAGGAAGTTGTAGACAGTGATAAGGTCACCTCTGAGTCTTCTTTTCCCCGGGTCCCTCAGTCAGTCCTCACAGGATTTGTGTTCCTGACCCCTCAGCAGCCTTCTTGGCCTTCTCTGGACACGCTCCAGCCCCTCCATGTCCTGCCTAACCTGAGGGACCCAGAACTGGACACAGCACTCAAGGTACAGTGCCAGTCCAGGGGAAGAATGCCAAGTACACCCATACCAAATGCAGGGGCAGAATGACCTCCCTGCTCCTGCTGGCCACACCATTCCTGATCCAGGCCAGGAGCCATTGGCCTTCTTGGCCACCAGGACACACTGCTGGCTCATGTTCAGCCGGCCATCGAGCAGTGCCCCCAGGTCCCTTTCTGCCTGGGCACTGTCCAGCCACACCATCCCCAGCCTCTGGCATTGCAGGGAGTTATTGTGACCAAAATGCAGAACTTGGTACATGGATTTATTAAACTTCATCTTATTTGACTCTGTCCATCCATCCAACCATTCCAGGTCTCCCTGCAGAGCCCTCCTATCTTCCAACAGATGGACACACGCTCCCAGCTCAGTGTCATCTGCAGATTTACTAATGAAAGACTCAATCCCCTCATCCATGCCATTAATAAAAACATTGAACAGAGCTGGCCCCAGCACAGAGCCCTGAGGGACAGCCCTGGTGCCTGGCTGCCAGCTGGATGCAGCAGCGCTCACCAGCACTCTCTGGGCCGGCCATGCAGCCAGTTCTGAACCCAGCACAGAGTGCTCCTGTCCCAGCCCTGGGCTGCAGCTTTTCCAGGAGTGTGCTGTGGCAGACAGTGCCAAAGGCCTTGCTGGAGTCCAAATAGACACATCCACAGGCTGTCCTGCATCCCCCAGGAGGGTCACCTGGTCATAAAAGGAGACCAGGTTGGTCAAACTCGACCTACCCCTCCTGAACCCCTGCTGGCTGGGTCTGATACCCTGGCCATGCTGCAAGTGCTGGGTGATGACACTCAGTAGAAACTGTTCCATTTCCTTAGTGGGTACTGAGGTCAGGCTGACTGGCCTGTAATTACCAGGATCCTCCTTCCCACCCTTGTTGTGAATGGGTGTCACATTGGGCAGTTTCGAGTCATCTGGAACCTCCCCAGTGAGCCAGGACTGCTGGTAAATGATGGAGAGCGGCTTGGAAAGCTCATCTGCCAGCTCCCTCATCACCCTGGGGTGGATCCCATCTGGGCCCATGGATTATGAACATCCAAGCATCTTACAAGTTCTCTGACTGCATTCTCTTGGATAATGGGAAGACCGTTCTGCTCCCTGACACCATCAACCCACACAGGACCACTGTCCTGAGGACAAGCCATCTTCCCACTAAAGACTGAGTCAAAGAAGGCGTTAAGCGCCTCTGCCTTCTCCTCATCTGCAGTTACTAAATTCCCTCCCTCATCTGGTAAAGAACAAAGGTTGGTCTTACCTTTCCTTTTACCATTAATATATTTGTAAAAACATTTTTATTATCCTTTACTGAACTCACCATTCTAAGTTCAAAGTGACCTTTGGCCTCCCTAATGTTTTCCTACATGCTCTAGCATTCCCCTTAAATACTTCCTGAGAGACCTGATGCTCCTTCCAAACATGATACATCCTCCTTTTATTCTTAAGTTCCTGCAAAACCTCCTTGCCCATCCAGGCTGGACGTTTGCCTCGTCACCTCATCTTTCAGCACACAGGGACAGTCTGTTCCTGTGCCCTCAAGATCTCTGTTTGGAAGCACATCCACTTTTCCTGAACCCCTTTGCATTTAAGGACTGCTTCCCAAGGAACTCTTTGAATAAGCCTCCTAAATAGGTCAAAGTCTGCTCTCCAAAAGTCTGGTATAAAAGTCTTATTGATGTTCCTCCTGACTTCACCAAATATTGAAAATTCTATAATCTCGTGATCACTCTGCCCCAAGTGGGCTCCAACCACCACATCTCCCTCCAGCCCATCTCTATTTGCAAACAACAAATCTAACACAGCCCCTCCCCTGGTGGGTTTACCCACCAGCTGTGACAAAAAGTTTGTCCTCCACACACTCTAAAATTTCCTGGACTGCCTCTTTTCAGCTGTATTGAGTTCCCAGCAGATGTCTGGCAGGTTGAAGCCACCTACAAGAACAAAGGCTGATGATCCTGAAATAGTATCTAGCTGCTTATAGAATGAGTTGTCCACCTCTTCTTCCTGGCTGGGTGGACGATAACAGACTCCCAGCAGGATGTCAGCCTTGTTGGACTTTCCCCTAATTCTCACCCACAGGCATTCAACTCCATCCTCATTAGTTTCCATATCTATGGTGTCCAAAGCCTCCCTAATATAAAGGGCCACCCCTCCACCTCTTCTCCCTTTCCTGTCTCTGCAGAAGAGCTTGTAGCCATCCAGTGCAGCACTCCAGCCATGTGAGTCATCCCACCACGTTTCTGTGATGGCAATTCCATCACAGCTCTGCTGTTGGACCATGGCCTCCAGCTCTTCCTGTTTGTTACCCATGCTGCGTGCACTGGTATCCATGCACCTCAACTGGGCTGCTGATTTCACCCCTAACTCAAGCTTACGGCCCTTGGGCCTGCTTCCAGACAGCCCAGCTGCATCCCCTTCCCCCTTCAAGCCTAGTTTAAAGCCCTCTCAACAAGTTCTGCCAGTTCATGAGCTAAAAACCTTCATGAGCAAATGCCCTTAACAGAGAGATGGAGCCCATCGGATTCTAGCAGGCCAGGTGCTGTAAAAGTTGCCCCATGATCAAAGAATCCAAAATTCTGCTAATGACATTAACCCTTGAGCTACTTGCTGATGATGTGAGCTCTCCTATTGCTTTCACAGTTTTTCTTAGCCACCAAAGGGACTGAGGAAAGGACAACCTGTGCCCCTGTCCTATCAACCGCTTGTCCCAGTGCCTTAAAGTCCCTTTTAATTGTCCTGACACTCCTCTTTTCAATTTCATCACTGCCAGCCTGGAGTATCAGCAGTGGGTAATACTCACAGGGCTGAATCAGCCCAGGCAGTCTCTCAGTGATATCCTGTACCCAGACCCCAGGGAGGCAGCAGACCTCTCTGTGGAATGGGTCCAGTCGACACATGGGGCCCTCTGCTCCCATCAGGAGGGAGTCACCAACCATGATTATGCTTCTTTCCTTTTTGATGTTAGAGGTGGTAATCCTCACAGGTGAATCATAATTGGGAGGTTCACTGGGCAGATAATTTTTTTCTAAATCATCTGACTGATTCTCCACATCCAGGGGCTCATACCGGTTCTGAAGTGACACCTGGCTTGGGAGGGGGAGTCAGGAGGAATTTTTATTATAACCTACTCGAGTAGATATCTACTCCCACTCCCCTTCATCTACAAGGAGTCCTTCTATTGTCTGACAGTGGGAGGCATAAAAGAGAGTGGGAACCAAGGACAGCATTGCTGCACTGGCAGACCCCATGGAACCAAGGATCCCTTGGGACATTTCAGGGCCTTGGGGGACCACGGCGCCATTGTGACACTGTGGGGCCCAAGGATTCAAGGGACTTTGTGACACCAAGGGGTTCCATGAAACCAAAGGGACATTGTGAGACTGGGAGGCCTCATGGAGACTGTTGGGACACACTACGGCCTCATGGAACTGTGGTGACACAAAGCGGGGTGCAAGTGTGGATCTGCTGGAGGGTAGGAGGGCTCTGCACAGGGCCCTGGACAGGCTGGATCCAGGGAACAAATCCAACAAGGTGAGGTTTAACAAGTCCACGTGCCGACCCTGCACTTTGGCCACAACAACCCCTGCAGCACTACAGGCTGGGGACAGAGGGGCTGGACAGCAGCCAGGCAGAAAGGGACCTGCAGGGAGTGATGGACAGCAGGCTGGACATGAGGCAGCAGTGTGCCCAGGTGGCCAAGAAGGCCAATGGCTCCTGGCCTGGATCAGGAATGGTGTGGCCAGCAGGAGCAGGGCAGTGATTCTTCCCCTGTGCTGGGCACTGGTTGGGCAGCACCTCGAGTGCTGTGTCCAGTTCTGGGCCCCTCAATTTAGGAAGGACATGGTGGGGATGGAGCAGGTCCAGAGAGGGGCAAGAAGGCTGGTGAGGGGCTTGGAGCACAAGTCCTGTGAAGAGCAGATGAAGGAGCTGGAGCTGTTTATCCTGGAGGAGAGGAGGCTCAGGGGAGACAAGGCAGTGTCAGTGCACAGGTTGGACTTGATGATCTCCAAGGTCTTTTCCAGCCTTGCTGATTCTGGGACTATCTGAAACCACCCTTGGAGCAGCTGCAGGATGAGCCCTGGGCCTCCTCTTCAGAAGCTGCAGCAGCCCAGGTGCCTCAGCTTCTCCTGCCAGCCCCAAAGCCCATCCTGTCAGTCCTGCAGAGCCTCTGCAGCTCCTCCTCATTGCCCAGAACAGGGAGCCCCACAGGCAGACACAGCGGCCCAGATGTGCCCCCATGGCCTGGGGTGCCTCGGGCAAGGGAGCAGCACCAGGCACTGCAGGAGCCTGCAGACAATTCCTGCAGCACTTGGAGGATGATCCTGCTCCCCAAGGGACGTTCCCGTGGTGCCAAGTCAGGAACTGCAATGGGAAGTGGGACCAGAGAGGAAAGGGCAAACAGGGATGGGCTGTTTGCAGGGGAGGGAACAGAGGTGTGCAATAGGAAGAAATTTCTATCAGGAAGAGTCAAGAAATTAAAGGTGAAGCAGAGGAAATGCTTGTGGCAGTTTGGGGGTGGCTGCCAGGCAGCCCTGGCTCTGAGCAACAGCATCTGCAGTGGCACAGGAAACTCCCAGCTGATGGGAACAAACTTTCTGGCTGACTGCAGAGGCCAGGACAAAGCTGAGTGCTTTCCCTGGTGTCCCCCAGCCCTTGCTGGCCCCAGGGGCTGATGGCATTTGTGCTCCCTCAGGTTCATGTCCCCACAGCAGCAGCATGGGGGTGCTCCCGCCTGCTGTGTGCAATGCAAACAGGGGCTCCTGAGCCAGTGCTGCCGTGGCTGTGCCTGCAAGGATGGGGCACCTGTGTGAGCTGGGGGAGAGGCCAGGGCTGCAGAGGGGGGATGTTGTTGGCAGCTCCATGAGGATGCTCTGGGACGCTGCCCTGGGCTGTGCAGCGCACTGGGGATGGATCAGCCCCTGCTCTGCTGCTCCTTCCCGTCTCCCCCAGGGCCCTTGCAGAGCCCCAGCCATGCTGTTTGCCCCCAGCCTGCCCACGGCCAGCCTGGGGCTGCTCACCCTGGGGCTTTTCTGTGCTGAGCATTGGGCTGGCCGTGTTCTTGAGAGAGCCTGGGCAAGGAGCCTGCAGCCCCCAGGGCCTGGCCTGAGGCGTCAGCGCTGCCTCAGCAGTGCCCATGGCCTGTCCCTGCTGCAGCCCCGGCACTGCCACCCCCAGGACTGTGCCCGGCCCCGAGAGCACTCAGGCCCTGCAGCAACACCAGGGTCACCAGGGCAGCGGGGCAGGGCCACAGCAGCAGCACTGGCAACACCAAGTGCTGCTGCTGCTGCTGGGCACAGCTGCTGTGCCAGCACTGATCTGCCCCAGCTCTGCACACAGACATTGCTGCTGCAGCTCCAGAGAAGGCAACCAAAGGGCATCTGTGCAGAAAACTCTGCTGGGAGATCAATTAGTTTGTTTATAGTCATTGAGGGAACAATTCCTTGTTGACACAATGTGGGGCTCCTCTAAATGAGGAGAGAAACAAAATGAGAAATGGCACAAACAAGTACATTTCTTTGTAGTCGGTATTAATAAAATAATACAAAAGAACAAACCCACAACAAAACTAACAGGAAGTATCAAAGATTATTTTTATTAGGAGTGGTTTGCAGAAATTCTCCAGCAGGTTAATGTTACTTCAAGCATCCATTCATCACTCTCCACACTGCCGCCTTGAGCTCCTGGTTCCTCAGGCTGTAGATGAGGGGGTTCAGGGCTGGAGGCACCACCGAGTAGAGAACTGACACTGCCAGATCCAGAGATGTGGAGGAGATGGAGGGCGGCTTTAGGTGGGCAAATGTGCCAGTGCTGAGGAACAAAGAGACCACAGCCAGGTGAGGGAGGCAGGTGGAAAAGGCTTTGTGCCGTCCCTGCTCAGAGGGGATCCTCAGCACAGCCCTGAAGATCTGCACATAGGAGAAAACAATGAACACAAAACAACCAAGTGCTAAACAGGCACTAAAAGCAATTAGCCAAAGTTCCCTGATGTAGGATTTGGAGCAGGAGAGCTTGAGGATCTGTGGGATTTCACAAAAGAACTGGCCCAGGACATTGCCATGGCACAGGGGCAGGGAAAATGTATTGGCCGTATGCAGCAGAGCATTGAGAAAGGCACTGGCCCAGGCAGCTGCTGCCATGTGGGCACAAGCTCTGCTGCCCAGGAGGGTCCCGTAGTGCAGGGGTTTGCAGATGGACACGTAGCGGTCGTAGCACATGATGGTCAGGAGGCAATACTCTGCTGAGATGAAGAACAGATAGAAAAAGTGCTGTGCAGCACATCCTGTGTAGGAGATGGTGGTGGTGTCCCAGAGGGAATTGTGCATGGCTTTGGGGACAGTGGTGCAGATGGAGCCCAGGTCGCTGAGGGCCAGGTTGAGCAGGAAGAAGAACATGGGCGTGTGCAGGTGGTGGCCGCAGGCTACGGCGCTGATGATGAGGCCGTTGCCCAGGAGGGCAGCCAGGGAGATGCCCAGCAAGAGGCAGAAGTGCAGGAGCTGCAGCTGCCGCGTGTCTGCCAATGCCAGCAGGAGGAAGTGGCTGATGGAGCTGCTGTTGGACATTTCTGCTGTCTTGGCAAGGGGATCTATATAAAAATAATCATGGAATAGTTGGGTTTGCAGAAGACGTTAAATATCCCAGCCCAGCCTGGGGGCATTTTCCCCCCACTGCCTGCCCAGGGCTCTGCTGCCTGGAGCTGTCCCTGCCAGCAGCTGCTTCCCTGTGCTCAGGGCTGGGCCCTGCCAGTGCTGCCAGAGCCCAGCCCAGCCCTGGGGGCTCAGCTCTGCCCTGCAGACCCCTCCCAGCTCTGGCACTGCCCAGGAGCAGCTGTGGCTCTGCAGACTCTGATGGCAACGTCAGAGCAACCCTGAGGTGGCTGGAAAAGTGACACTGATGCTGCCTGGAAGAGGCCCTGTGGTGATTTCTGTTACTACATGGTTTAGGAATAACTGCGAAAAAAAATAAAAAGTTTTTCTTATGCTGAACTAAAAGGTTAATATCTATGTGCAATTACCATCCAGTCAACCCAGAGAAGTAGAATAAAAATTCCGGATTTTCCCTTTTATGCCGCCCCTGACTTGCTCTGCTGCCTGTATAATCTACTCGGAAATATTCTGGAGTTAAATGCCATGCTGGGAGCAGTCCTGAACAATGCAGCATCCTCCCCACACAGGGAGGACACTTCCAAGCCTTACCAGTTGTGTCCTTCCACCCAGATCTTGTCCCCCAGCACTGGGAGCAGCTCCCCGGGCCGGCTGAGAGCTGTCCCTGGCAGGCAGCAGAGTCCCTGCCCCAGCACAGTGCCCTGGGCTGCAGGAGCCTGCTCTGCAGGACAGCCCTGGGCACCCCTGGCTGCTCTGCACAAGAGACAATCAGACAATGTACTCACAGGGTCTGTAGGCATTGGGATGTTCCAGCTTTAGGAGATGGCTCCAGAAGCTGCAGCTGCATTGTCCTGCAGCCAGAGGTTCCTGTGCCAAGGGCTGGCAGGGATTCTGCCCCAGGCACTTCTCAGCACCTTCCCAGCCCTGACTGATTGAAGCTCTCTGTGCCTCTGGGCTGTGCCCGGGCTGGCTGCAGGCAGTGCCCCAGCCCTGCTGGGCTGGCAGAAGAGCTGCTCATCAAGAGAAATGTGCTTTTGAAGCTCTTCTTGCTTACCAGGAGCTGCCCTGTGCCAGGAGCCCAGCCCAGCTCAGCAGCACAGACACAGCAGCAGGACTTGAATGAGCCTCTGGGGCTTTGTGCTCAGGCCCTGAACATCAGTCCCTGAGAGGCAGCTGAAGAAACCTCTCCAGAACTGCAAGTCAGAATCCAACTCCAAAGTTTCTTGGACTTTTAATGGGTCCCACTGAGAGACACGACTGAGAAAGTGTCCCCAGGCCCCAGGCAGAGCAGAGAACTGGAGGCAGTGATGCCAGGTGGGGACAAAGAGAAGCCAAGTCTTGGTGGCCTGGGGCACAGCAACAGGGTCTGTGCCACCAAGGGCTAGGAGGAGACACCTTGTCCTGAGGCCCTGGGGCCTCCTGGCACAGCCCCAGCCAGGCTGGGCACTGCCAGCCCCTTGTCCTGCCCTCAGCATCCCCCCCTAACCCACATCCCAGTGGCCTCAAGGATCTGCTGGAAGGAGTCTCTGGGGAGCCTTGCTCAGCAATGGCCCTGGGAGCTCCTGAATGCTCCCAGGGACTGCAGGTTTTTCAAAGGACTTTGGCTTTTGATTTTGCCTTGGAGTCTCTGAGAGGTTTGTGCAATCATGGGCTCCAATTATCTGCTGTAATTAGTCCCTGGAGAGGCTTTGTCAGTAACAACACTCAGTGGGGGTCATTAATACTTCAAGGTACTTCACTTATTTGAAGGTACTTGGTGTTTCCCTTTTGATACAGAGTCTGTGAGAGGTTTGTGCAATCATGGCCCCAATTATCTGCTTTAACAAATCCCTTGGGAGCTTTGTACTGACACTCTGTTGGGCTCATTAATACTTTCAGGTACTCAAAGTTTTTAAGGTACTTTGGATTTTCCTTTCCACACTGAGTCTCTGAGATTTTTTTTTTTGCCATCCTGGCCTCCAGTTCTCTCCTCCAAGGAGTCCATGAGGAGCCTGTGCTGGGGATGGACCTCAGTGGGTCCCATTCATACTTTGAGACACTTTGGATGTTTCCTCTGACTTTGACTCCTGGAAAGATTTGTGCAATCTCCTCTCAGGCCCTGAGGTTCAAGGCCTCAGCTCCAAATGCACCACAGGACTCATTAGGATCAAGAAAGTCCTGACAGACCATGGCTCTGCCTTGATTTCCCTCTGCTGTGCATAGTTCATCAGGGAGATTTCTGTAATGGTTTTGGTTCGCCAATTTGAGATTTCTTGGCCAGTGTATCAATTAGGGAGGTGGGTCCACTGTTGGGTAATTTTCAGTACACTCACTAGAATATTCTTAATCATTTCCTGCTGTGAGGTACGATTAGGAGAAAGGGAAAATAGACTCAAAACTTTAAAAGTATATAAAGTTTATTTTAAAGTGTACTTTAAAAGTTTACGAATAATAACTTAATGAAAGAGTAATAAGAAGCAGATCAAAACTTTTAGAACAATTTTCTTCTCCTTATGACCTTTTCTTTCTTACTGAGAATGTAAGGAAACAAAACCTAAAATTTGAGTCAGTTTACAACCTCCAGAATAGTCTTTCTTCAGTTCACCTAGGGAGAGGAGTCTCTCTTTCATGCTATGGAGGCTTCTCCATAAAAAAAGAGTTCTCCGTGGCTCTCAATTCCCATGAATAGCAGCCACCCAGAAAATCTGCAGTCATGAAGTCTTTCCCATTTTTTCACACCTTTCCCCACAGATGTGTTTATGGGCCATGTTTATGTATGGGGTATTGGTTTAAAGATGAGTTGTTTGAGAGCAAAGGTTCTCTTCATCTATTTCTGAAATCATCTTCATCTCTGAGAACAGAGATCTTTTCTCTGTTCTGTGAGGACACAGGGTCTCATCACTCTTCTCTCTTTCACTGTTCAAATATCTCATGTGATCACAGCTACTTCAACATATGCTACTTTACTATGGCGGCCTTTGCTGAATAAGTCATCTCCCCATACTTTTCAATGTGTTATAGAGAAAAAGAGAGTTTGATTTATTAATTGCATCCTTCTCTATATCTTTACAAGAGGATTTCAGCCCTATGATCAAGGCATTTCCTCATCCCTCCCATCTGGGACTAAAGTTCCTCTTCACTGACCTTGGTGTCTTCATGTTGCTTCTCTGTGTGCCTGCACTTTGTCCTTTTCTCTCACTCGAGGGAGGATGGAAGCACTGAAAGAGTTAATATCTCTCCCGGGGCCTGCAGATGGTTCCATGACCCCGGCCGGGCTGGGTCCTTGTGGCCGGAGCTGTTTTACCATGGAGGTTTCTGCAGCGGCTGCGCTGGGGCTGTGTCAGGATGGGCCGCGCTGGGGCAGGGCCAGGATCTCAGCAGCCAGGCCAGAACACAGCAGCAGCACAGCCGGGGCCCATGGCTTCTCCTTCCCCTGCCTGGGGCTTGCGGGTGAACCCCAAGGGTGGCAGAATCTTGTCCAAGCCGGCCCGGCCCGGGGCTGCTCCTGGGGCCCGGCGGATCCTGGCTGGGCCCGGGCTGGCGGCGGGGCAGGGCTCGGTAGCGCCCAGGTGTTGGCAACCGCAGCCATGGCCCGGCCCGGCCTCGGCCCCGCGGCCTCCCCTGCCCTGCCCGGCAGCCGATGGGGCCTGGGGGGCTCCCTGGGAAGGGGCCCGTCCCCACGGCAGGAGCCGCCCGGCCCGGCTGAGACGGGGGCTGGGCCAGCCTTGTTACCTCTTTGCTGGCCAGAAGGGAAAGAGACCCTCCCAGGCTTTCTTCTCTTCAACATGTGTCTTCACAGAGGTGTGTACAGTTTCCTTAGTGGTTTAACAGTTTCTCAGTTCTCAAAGCTGATTATTGATTGGTTTTCTGTTAGACATGGAGGAAACTGCTAGCAGCTTCTCTTAGGACATCACTTTTGTGATGCCAAACCACCAAAACCAGACAGAGCACAGAGCTCCTTTGTCCATTTGTAGTGGTCATGAGCCCAAGGCCTCAAAACTCTACCTTGGGAGATCTCTGGGCTTTCTCCAAAGTGTTTTCAAATGAAAACATTCAGCTCAGAGTCTAAGAAAATCACCAGAGGACAGGGCCAGCCTGACCTGACTGTCCTGGCTACTCTTGTTTTGGAGCAATCTTTGGATATATGGAATTTGGGAGGCCGAATTCTAATTTTGGCCATGGAGCCTGGACATTAATGATGTTTTTTTTCCACAGGAGTTAAGGAACAGAGCCCCACTGTTTCCTGGGCAGAAAAGAGGTGACCACCAGAGGGCAAGGCCAGCCAGAGCTGGCAGATTTTGTTCTAGGAGATACCCTTGTGTCCTGGCTTATAAAATAAGCATGTATTCTATTTTTGCCATCTGTTGGGGGTTAGGCAGTTTTTCTTATGTCTTTCAAGAACAATGACACTGCCAGAAAGATAATCTCCTGCTAATGGGCTATTGAATTACTCACTGTGGCTGGTAAGATTAGTTACATCATCCCATTGGGAGATGCTCCACCCAGAGGGAGGAGCCAAGCATCCCTGCCACCATAAAACAAGCATTTCTGAGACCACAGACAGCCTTCTTCGCTGGATTTCCCAGAGGAATCAGGAACCAAGGCCCAGCTGCTCCTTCGCCACATTTTCAGAAAGGATCTACACCCTTCTGCAGATCGCCGCTCCAGGAGGAGCAGCCACCATCTGGCTGGACTACTATCAACACCCTGACTTCTCAGGGTGTCAGGTTTTTCTCACTCTGCCAGTGGTTTTTTTTTGCTTGTGCTAAATTACATTGTTATTTAGTTTTTTTTTTCTTCCTAGTAAAAAACTGTTATTCCCATTCCCATATCTTTGCCTGAGAGCCCTTTTAATTCTGAAATTGTGATAATTCGGAAGGAGGGGGTTTACCTTTTCCATTTCACAGGAGGCTTTTGCCTTCCTTCACAGACTCCTGTCTTTTCAAACCAAGACACCTTGCATATGGGAAATTTTTTCAGGACAGTACCAATTTTGGCAGTGGGCATCTGAAAAGAGGGACACTTCTTTTCCATAGCAAGGAAAGCCCAGAGCCCCAGTGTTTCAGGAGCTGATGAGAGGCAGCCCTTGACATGCCAAGATCAGCCAGACCTGTCAGGTGGCCTCTGGGAGGCCAAGCCAGCCAGACCTGTTCCATGTTCCCTCGGTTCCATGGGGCCCCAGAGTGTCCCAATGGCCCCTTGCTTCCAGGAGGCCCTGAGGTGCCATAATGCCCCCTTGGTGACACCAGGCCCTGAAGGGCCCTAATGGCCTCCATGGTTCCATCAGGCCCCACAGAGTCACAATGGTCTCTGGGTTCCATGAAGCCCCGCTGTGTCACCATGGTCCCTTGGTTCCATGGGCTCCAGTGGTGCCACAATGATCCCCTTGGTTTCATGAGGTCCCTTCCCACAGTGTCCCAGGGATATCCATGGCAAGGAAAGAACCCAGCCCCAGGGTTCTTTCCTTGCCATGGAGAAAAGTTCTCAGAAAGAGAAAGAACCCAGACTGCCCCTGGGTTCTTTCCTTGCCAGGGAAAGAACCCAGGGGCAGTCACCAGAGGCAAGGCCAGCCAGACTTGACAATACTGGCAGATTTTGCCTGGGAGCAACCCTTGGGTGTTTGGAATTTTTGAGGTGGAATTCCAATTTCAGACATAGACACCCAGGGAAGGATGGTTCTGTTCCATAGGAAGGAAAGCATGGAACTCCAGTTTTTCGGGGCAGATGAAAAGCGGCCATCAGAGGCCTAGGCCAGCCACACCTCTCTGTCCTGGTAGCTTTTGTCTGAAAGGAACCCTTGGATATAGGGAATTTGGGAGATGGAAGCCAAATTTTGGCCACTTCTGTGTAGATAAGATAGATCATTCTTTTCCATAGGAAGGAAAGTACAGAGCCCATATGTTTCAAAGGCAGATGAGGAGAGAGGTGGCTCCTGGAATGATATTAATGATATCCTCAGGCCAGGTCTTATGAGCTCTTGGGGACCTATATTACACCAAAGATAGTTCAGCCACCTCAGATGGCATAAAATCAGCATGTCTTCAGTGGTAGTGTTGGAAACAGAAAAATTTTTAAAAAAGATAAAATAACAAAGGTCTTTACAGAGAAAACCTACACCAGTGGCAAGAGGCTCTTGCTTCCGGTAAAAACCCCACAAAAGTGTTTAGTTCCTTTGTTCCACTTTTTCTAGTAAATTGTTTAGGAAGGACCTTTTGGCTTCTGTCCAGTTATCTATCCTTAAGTTTGGAGTAAAGTCGCAAAAGTCCTATGAGGTGTCTTTTTACCAAAGTGAGGAGAGAAACTTCTGGGCTTTTTCCCTTTTTAAGGAGACAAGGATAATTTGGTTACTCCGTCAACAGGGGGCACATTCCTACACTGGGAGGCCAAGCCCGCCAGACCTGTTTGTCCTGGCAGCTTTTATCATGGAGGAATCCTTGGTTATATTGAATTTGGGAGGAGGAATCTCAATTTTGACCATGGACACCTTGAGAAGAAGGATGGTTCTTTTCCATTGGAACAAAAGCACCAGTGTTTCAAAAGCAGGTGAGAGGCAGCCCCCAAACGGCCAAGGGCAGCCAGACCTGTCTGTCCTGGCAGCTTTCACTGGGGAGAAATCCTTGTATGTATGGAATTTTGGAGGTGGAATCCCAGTTTTGGCCATGGGCACCTGGTCAAGATGGATGGTTTTTTTCCTATAGGAAAGAGAAGTGCAAAGTCCAAGTGTTCTGGAAGATGATGAGAGGTGACCACCCTTAGGACAAGCCAGACAGACCTATCTCTGCTGGCACCTTTTGTCTAGGGTCTATCCTTGGACATAGGGCACTTTGGAGATGGAATCTTAACTTTGGCCATAGGCACCTGGACAGGAAGAAGAGTTCCCTTCATGAGGAAGGAAAGCACCGAGCCCCAGTGTTTCAGAGGCAGATGAGTGCCAGCCCTCAGAAAGCCAAGGCCAGCCAGACTTGTCAGTCCCGGCAGCTTTTGTCGGGGAGTTATCCTTGGATATAGGGAATTCTGGAGGCAGATACCCAATTTTAGCCATGGGTGCCTGGTTGAGATGGATGTTTTTTTTCCCATAAGAAAAAATAAGCACATGGTCCCAGTGTTTCAAAGACAGATGAGAGGTGGCCCCTGGGTGGCCAAGGCAGACAGAGCTGTCTCTCCTGGCAGATTTCATCTGGGAACAATCTTTGCATATAAAGAGATTTGGAGGAGGAATCCCAATTTTGGCCATGGGCCCCTGGAGGAGAAGGACAGTTCTCTCCCACAGGAAGGAAAGCCCAGAGCCCCAGTGCTTCAGGGGCAGATGAGAAGCAGCCCTCAACATGCCAAGGTCAGCTGGACCTGTCAGGTGGTCCCCAGGAGGCCCAGCCAGCCAGACCTGTTCCCTGTTCCCTTGGTTTTGTGGGACCCCACAGTGTCACAATGGCCCCGTGTTTCCATGAGGCCCTGGAGTGTCACAATTGCTTTGTGGTTCCACAAAGCCCTGATGTATCACCATGGCCCCTTGGCTCCATGCACCCTTGCTGTGTCACAATGGCTCCTCTGTGACACTACAGGCTCCACAAGGTCACCATGGACCCTTGGTTCCTTGGGGCCTCTGAGTTTCACAATGGAGACCATCCTGGATTGCCAAGCAGATTGTATTCTATTTGCCATCTGTATGGCAGTTGTCTTCTGTTAAGTGGGCATTTTTCCTTATCTCTTCAACACCCAATCCTCCCTCCAGGCAGACATCTGCTGATAACAGGTTATTGAATGTCACTGCATGACTGATAAGAACTACAGCATCCCACTGGGAGATGTTCTGCCCAGAGGGGAGAGCCAAGCATTCCTACCCAGATATAATCTTGAAATTCTGGAACACCAGCATGGCTTTCTCCACTGGATTTCCCAGAGGAACAGCAGCTGCCTCTTCCACTGGATCTTCAGAGGAAGACTATATCTTTCTAAAGGACCCCTGCTCCAGCAGAACTACACCTGACACTCCAGGAGGACTGCAGCCACCATTCCAATTGGACTGCTACCAACACCCTGACCAACAGGGTGTCAGGTTGTGTTCTGACTCTGTCAGTGTTGTCTTGCTTTACTGCATTGTTTATTTTATCCTTTTATTTGCTTCCCTAATAAAGAACTGTTATTCCTGCTTCCATATCTTTGCCTGAGAGCCCCTTAATTTCAAATTTGTAACAATTCAGAGGGAGGGGGTTTACATTTTAGATTTCAGGAGAGGCTCCTGCCTTCCTTAGCAGACATCCATCTTTCCAAACCAAGACAGGGAGTGACATCAATCTTTGCTTAATAACTGGTTTCGCTTTAACACAGTTACTTTGAAATCACTTCCTAGTATATGATAGTATATGATAGTATATGATAGTATATGATATAATATGATATACTATATGATATGACATGACATGACATGACATGACATGACATGACATGACATGATATAATATCATATCATTTCATAATATTACAGCTGTTATATCTAGGAGCAATTTTTTCAATTACCATAAGAGATAATATATATTTATAGAAATAGCTCTGGTTTGCCATCTTTAATCCTGTGGGACAAATTCTATAAATGTTTCATTCCACCTTTATAATTCTTTACATACAAAATCTTGAAAAGTCTGGGTCTGGGATTCTAACCAGCTGCGCCAAGGCTCCTCTCATAAGGAGTTTAGAAAGCTTGAAGGTCCTTGCGGGTGTTTGGGGATCTGTGGGGGCTATTGGGGGGAAAATTAACTGTCTAATTAACAGAAGATAACTGCCCTACCTGTTACAGATGACAAATAGAATACACACATTTTCTTTCAATCCAGAACAAAAGGAATTCAAATTAATAGAATGTAACTTAACATTGCTCAAATCTAACAATAATGAAGTTTAATTTTGCTTAATCTTATCAACCCTGAATTTGCATTAAATTTAACATCACAGAATTAAAAATTAATATCCTTAAAAGTTATACATACAACAAAATATAACTTACTCTGATGCTATTAATGGAAATAAGGCACTGAAAAGTTGAACAATCCGTGATTGAAATAACAGCATTATGGATTTACTGGAGGGATTAAAAGGATGGAATAAGTGTGTCATGATTTTATGTAATTTATTTTTGAGAGAAGCCCATGGTAGACACAAATTTTATGCAAGCATAAATTTACTAAGACCTTTTAAAGTGCAGTTTTAATGAAAGAAACAACAATGTGGAATTCGGCAAACTGCCCAGCAAACCAGCAGCTTCTTGAAATTGTATTTAGTGTAATTTCTGCTGGTCAATTTACCAGCATTTCTGTTAAAGAACCACCGGAAAGCGCCGTGGTGTGGGGGCCTGGCGGAGCCGCGCCGGGGGCTCGGGGGAACCGCGCCGGGAGCAGCCGAGCCACACACCCCAAATCACCCGCGGTTCCCCCTCCTGCTCCAGAGCCTGTGAATGTGCTTCCGTGCCAGATTGAAGGGGAAGGAGATCCGCCAGTGCATCCCCGGCAATAAACTTGGCAGAAATCAAATTTAACTCTGCATTAATCACTTTGATGAATATTTGATTTTCCCACAAGTCACATGTGATTAAAATGCAAACAAATCCAATACATGAAAAAACCAATAATAGAAGCAATTCTGTGGCAATTCCAAGTTTCATTGGTTCCTGCACAGCTCCAGCTCAGCTGCTGGCACGTTCAGATAAAAGAAAAGTGGAAATTCGGCCCAATACAGATTACTAAAAGGAAGAGAAAGCACTGTGGGGCTGTCACAACGGTGACAGGGACGAAGAGAATAATGATTCTCACATTTGGCAAAGCCCTCAAGCCTATGTATTTGGCATTTATTCAGAAATTAAGCTCCTTGAGCTGGGCTTCCTGTGGGACTTTTAGCAGCCTTGTGTTCCTCACCTTGGGGTGAATGAACCTTGTCAGTCTTGCTTGTGACATTTGCACCCTTTCCTCCAGTGATTTTAAGAAACTTTTCAAGGAAGGAGAACAAAACATTTTCTTTACACTGGCCACCCATAACAGCCATTTTCCTCATCAGTTCTTACATAAGTTGCTCAGATGAAGCTGCATCCAAGTTTCCAAGAGTTCCTCCAGAGAGAACCACAACCTCTTCAGAGGAGGGAACCATGCTGTTATCCAAGACACTTGGGGTCAGAGAACAGTGCCTAAACTCGCTGTGCCAAAATAATGTTGCAACCTGGTTAAGAAAATTGTTAGAGAAATGCCTCTGCCCCAATTAAGGTGCTTCCGAGACCAAATCCAAAGTGGATTGTACTGAACAGGAAGTGTGAGGTAGAGAGAGACATGGAAAGGAAGAGAAAAGCGGGGACAACAAGGGAGTGACAGAGACAGAGACCTCCCCTGGGGTGGGGCAAGTGTGACAGGGCAGTGTTCTTTATCTCTTCCATGACTCAGCCCTGATAACACCCTCCAGGGGCCATCTTCTGTGAATGGGCCATTGAGTGTCCCTGCAGGGCTGATAAAATGACATCATCCCATTGTGGGATACTCCGCCCAGGGGGAGGAGCCAAGCATTCCTACCTGGATATAAACTGAGGTTTGCAACACCAGTAGCACCTTGCATACTGGGTTCCCACAGGACAAGAGCTCCGTAAGCACCATTGGACCTTCAGAGGAAGACCAGACCCTTCTACAGGATCACTGCTTTGACAGAATCACAATCATCACTGCAACAGGACTGCAGCCACCACTTAATGGGACTGCTGCTACCACCCTGAGCAACAGGGTGTCAGGTTATATCCTGACTGTGTCATTTTAAGGCCTTGTTTCTGTATCATTGCCTTGATCTTAATTTTCTTATTAAATTGTAATTCTGGCTTAGACTCTCCACCTGGTTTGCCCGCAAACCAGTGCAAAACTCAATGCACTCATCTCTTGTTTTCCTCCCAAAACAGAATTTCCTATCCCCACATCTTCACCAGATGGCAGAGAAGGCTGAGCGGAAGACGAAGATTCCCCGGGACACGCAGGCAGGTGAGGAGGAAGTCAGTGCCCCTTTCCCCCTCTCTCCCGCTCCATCTCCCAGCCCAGCACAGCCCAAGGCTGCAGGACAACCCTGCAGCCAACACCATCCTGCTGGGGAAGCCCTGGAATGATCTCCTTCCCTTTCCCTGTGGCACAGAGGCAAATCCCATCATCTCCTTCTCCTTCCTCCCCCAGACAAGGAGATGAGGATGGAGACCAGGGATGACAAATCCCCACGGCAGAACCTCATGGAAGAGGTAATTTTGAGTGGCTCTATGGCACAGGAATCCAATGGGGAATTAAAGACACAGAGATCCCATAGGATGAGGGGCTCCAAACCCAGCCCAGGGTACTCTGAAAAGGAAAGACCCCCCCTGGGCCAGGAAGGTGGAGAGAGCTTCAGCCAGAGCTCAGAGCTGGTGGTCCATGAGCAGCTTCATGATGGGGAGCAGCCCTACAAGTGCTTGGAGTGTGGGAAGTGCTTCAGGCAGAGCAGCAGCCTGATCCACCACCAGATGATCCACACTGGCGAATGACCCTACGAGTGTGGGGAATGTGGGAAGGGCTTCAGCTACAGATCCACCCTTGTGACCCACCAACGCATCCACACCGGGGAGAGGCCCTATGAGTGTCCTGAGTGCCAGAAGAGGTTTCGGATCAGCTCAGATCTCCTCAGACACCAGCGGATTCACACCGATGAGAGGCCCTTCTGCTGCCCAGATTGTGGGAAGGGCTTCAAGCGCAATTCCCACCTCATCACCCATCAGCCCATCCACACTGGGGAGAGGCCCTACGAGTGCTGCACGTGTCAGAAGAGGTTTCAGACCAGCTCAAATCTCTGCCTGCATGAGCGGATTCACAATGAGGAGTGGCCCTTCCACTGCCCCGACTGTGGGAAGGGCTTCAAGCACAACTTCACCCTCATCACCCACCAACGCATCCACAGTGGGGAGAGGCCGTATGAGTGCCCCACATGTGGGAAGGGATTCACCCAGAGCTCTCACTTGATCAGACACCAACGGAAGCATCCGTAAGGGAAGCCCTGCAAATGTCCCAACTGCAGGGAGAGCTTTGTGCCCTGCTCCAGCTTCATCTCTCATTGGAGGACCCATGTTGGGAAGAGCCCTAGTGATCCATGTTCCCTGTGATCCATGCTGGGAAGACACCTGTCCCTTTTCCTGCCCCTGCCAATGACATGATGTGGGATCAAAGAATATGAGGGTCAGATCAGGACCGTGTCATTACATTCACTGTCACCTCAAGTCAAGTCATTGCCAGGGGCAGGAAAGGGTCTCTCTCTCTCCCTGAGGAGAAGATTGTCCTTTGCAGGCAGGAGGAAATTGTGGCCGGGAAGAGACAGTCACTTGTGTTGCAGTTTTCCCTTTTTCATATCCCTTCTGTTGTCAATATTATTTTTATTTCTTTTTGGTTTTTATCTCATTGCTGTTCCCAATAAATTTTTCTTATCCCAGCCCGGGATCTTTCCTTTTTGTGCTTTCCATGGAAGGCGGGAGGGCAGGGAGCAGCAGCGTGGTTTTAGCGGGAGCAGAAAATTGGGGAATCCCATTTCTAAACCCTGGCCCGTGGAAAGCGAGCATCCCAGCTCGTGCGAGCCCTGGTGGCCATGGCAACAGCCTTGGGAGCGGGTCCTTTGCCAAAGGTATAAAAGATTGGACAGGTGGAACTGAACCTTAATGCAATTTGTCCCACAGAATTAACAATGAAATACTAGATAAATTTATGTAAATACAGCTCTGATTGATTCTGATCATGACTAGACAGAATAGTTTGTTTACACCACAGACTAAATTTTAAAAAATGAGTTATTTACTCCACAGTATCAGAGCTAAAACAATTATTAGATTATTCTGCTCTAGGAAGCAATTTTGCAGTCAACAGGGCCTGGCTGGAGTTGTTGGAGCCCATTGCAGGCAGAGCCTCCTGCTCCAGCAGGAACTGCCTTTCCTGTGCCAGGAGCAGGGCAGGTCCCGCTGCAGGAAAAGCCCCAGGCCAGCCCCAGCACAGGGAAGGGCTCGGGCACAAGGGCAGAGTGCCGTGCTGGGAGCTGTGCCAGGCAGAGCCTGAGGCACCAAAGGCACCTTGGCAGCAGCAGCTGCTTGCAGGGCATGGCCAGAAGCCTCCCTTGGCAGCCCGGCCTGGTGGCCAGCACTGCAGAGCTGCTGCCTCAGGGCTCGTTTCTGCCCGGGCTCTGAAAAGCCACTTCTGCTCCAGGAGCCTGCCTGGGAAGCCATTGGCCCCAGCACCTTGGGGACAAGATATGAGTGAGAAAACTCTTCATGCCAGCCGAGACAAGGCAGGGGCAGAGGAAAGGGCAGAGCCAGGCCCAGGGGACAGGGCTGCCATGGTGATGGCTGTGAGGTCACTGCCCCTGCAGCAGCCTGGCTGCCCTCAGCAGACATTCTGGCCAGAAGCGTTGTGAGGGCACCCAGCACATCAGAGAACACACACAACAGGAATTCTGTCCTCAGGGAGGAGACAGGGTTTCATTGGGTCAGGTTGTACAAAGCTCTTGCTCTTGGATAATTCCTGAGATGGGGAATCCACTTCTCTGGAAGAACAGTTGCAGTTTTGTGCCATTCTCATCACTGTAAAATATTTTTTCCTTTAAACAATTGTAAATCTGCCCTCATTCAGTTGAAAGATATTGAGCCTTGTTCTGTCACTGCAAGATTTGGGAGAAAATAACTTTGACCACTTTTTTCATTTTCACAGACCTTGGAGAGGACCCACAAACCTCTCAAGATGAGGTTTGGAGGCCTGATCACATAACCAGCAGTGAGAGGTGGCAGACTCTGGGCTCAGTGGTGTGGAGACTGAGGACAGAATAAGAGTAGCCGGGGAGGGATTGAAGGGTGGTTTCACACATCTTGGAATTTTTCTTTATTGTATAAAACAGCCAGAGAAAGAGATAATGGCACCAAGGGCAGCTGGGAAGACCCATACTAGACACTAGGAGAAAGGAATTTCCCACCCAGGGCAAGGCTGTGGTGCAAAATATCCCCCAATCAGAGCCTGGAGAAGCCCAAGGCTTTGTGTGGGCAGGCAGAGGCAGGCAGGAGGCAGAGCTGTCAGCAAAGGAAGGGGCCAGCCAGGTGGGGCAGCCGGGGGATGACGACAGCCTGCAGGGACAGAGGCGCAGGGCAGGGACACCGTAGGACAGCCTGGGCTGCACAGGGCACAGGGATGGGCAGCAGCTGCAAGGCCCTGACAGAGCCAACTTGGGCAGCACTTTGGCCATGGCTGCTGGCCCTGGGCCTGAGGCCACAAGGAGGGGACAAGTGACCCTTGCAGCCCTGGGGCCTCATTGCCTCCTTGTCCCTGCTCAGCAGCCTGGCAGGGGCCACCCCATGGTCCCGTCCTTGGCACTGCACATCCCCACATGCCAGAGCCCATCCCGGGAAGAGCCCTGAGCAATGAGGGAGGGACAGAATCTGCGTTGCCAGGGCCTGGGGCTCAGGCCTTGGTCCTTTGCATTCCTGAAACACATCCAGGTTTGCTCAGCACCAGAGGCAGTTTTGCCTTGTTTGTCCCCAACTGTCATCACTGCCTGCAGTGTTCTGCTCTACCTGAAACCTGGGGACACTTTGACATGAGTTTTGTCCCACAGTGGGACCCATTTAAAGTTAAATACATTTTGGACTTTGAATCTGATTTTGAGTTCCTGAGAAGTTCTATGAGCACACTCTGAGGGACTGAGTCTGATGCAATAACCACCCAATCCCCAGAGGGTCATTCAAGTCCTTGTGCTGTGTCTGTGCTGCTGAGCTGGGCCGGGCTCCTGGCCCAGAGGCAGCTGCTGGCAAGGGCAGCGCTGCAGAGAGACAGCTCTGGCCAGGAGCAGCTTCTGTGCACAGCCCAGCAGGGCTGGGGCACTGCCAGGGCAGCTCAGGGACACCAGCAGGGCACAGACAGAGCTGACAGGGGCTCAGCACTGGCAGGGGCTGGGGGATGTACCAGAGGGGGCTGTGTCACAGCGGCACCTCTGTGGCTGTGTCATGGAGGCACAGAGCAGCTGTGATGTCAGCAAGGGGCTGTGTGACAGCACAGAGTGGGCTGTGTGAGGCCCCAGATTGGGCTGTGACATCACAGAGTTTGTTGTGTGAGGTGATTGAGCAACTACAGCATCATGGAGGGAACTATGTGACATCACAGCACAAGCTGTGACATCATGACATCGCTGTAGGACATCATAGAGCAGGCTGTAAGGTCACACTGTATGCTGTGACATTACAGAGTGGCAGTATGGTATCACAGAGGGGGATTTGTGACATCACTGAGGGGGTTGTGACGTCACAGAGCTGTCTGTAATGTCATAGAGTAGGGTATGAGGCCATGGAGTATCCTCTGCAATCATGGAAGGTGGCTCTGTGACATCAGAGAGTGGGTTGTGACATCACTGGGTGACTGAGTAACATCATAGAGCCAGATGTGACATCACAGAGCAGCTTTATGGTATCACAGAGTGATATCCTAGCACTGCCCCTGTGATATCATGAAGGGGCTTTGTGACATTACATAACAGGCTGTGACATCACAGAGCAGTAGTGTGTCATCACTGAGTTGCCTGTGACATCATAGAGTAGGCTCTGTGACATCATAGGCTGTGACGTCATAGAATGGATTCTGCCATCACAGGGTATCTGTGTGACATCACAGAGGGCATGTGACATCACAGAATGGCTGTGTGACATCCCAGGGTAGGATGTATAATATCACAAGATTAACTGTGACATCATAATGAGGCCTGTGACATCATAATGAGGGTTGTGTCATCACAGGGGCTGTGTGACATCACAGGATGCTGTGAGACATCACAGGAGCTGTGTGACATCACAGGGGTGTGTGAGGTCACTGGGGAGGTCACTCTGCCCCGGCCCCCCTCACAGTTCCCCCAGAGCTGTCCAACGCTGCTCGTGCACAGCGGGGTCCCCTGTCCCCCCGGGTCCCCCCGCCCCCGGCGCCGCAGCCTCCCCCAGAGGATGTTCCACGAGATCGACCCCAGAGCCTGACACGGGGACGGGGGGCCAGGGCCCTGGGGGTGGGACAGGGGGACAGGGACCCCCTGGCAGTGTCCCTGTGTCCCCCAAGGCCAGAGCCTGGGCCAGGGCTCCTTCACCCTTTTACAAACGAGGGCTTAAGAGCACTGAAAAAATCCCCGGCAAGGGATCAGCAAAAACCAGATTTAATATTGAGCAACAGTACCACAAAGTTCCTTGGCAAGTGATATTCTTGAGTGGACACTTCAGGCACAACAAAGAAACAAAGCAACAACAAAACCAAACAAAATCCAAGCAATCGAACCAGAAATGAACTGACAACTGTCCCTGTGTGTGTTTGTGACACAAGGACAGTGAGGGCAAGGATAAAAGGAATATGGTCTAAAAGCTGAACAGAGCTCAAACTTAACAGGACTTAACTTATACCTTAACCTTAAGTGATACCTTCAACTTCACAATTTAGCAAAAGAACAGAGCTTAACAGTATTTAACCTAATTTATAACATATGACTTTGCAATTTAATAGAGGAATAATACTTAATAATATTCAACTTAGCTTATAACTTATATTAAACATAACAACTTAGCAAAAGAACAACTCTTAGCAGCATTTAATGTCCCTTAGATCTCATGACCTAACCTTACTTCCAGGCCTGACTGACTCAGATATCTAAGGCACTCCAACCCCTCCGAGAGCAGCATTTCTGCCACATCTCCCCAGCACAGGCACTCCTGTGTGCACACAGACACAAAGAGTCAGTGCAAGGCACCTGTGAGAAATTCCCCCGAAGGCAGGAAATGCTCCCTGTGGATGCTTTGGCATCTCCCCAGTGGGTGAAGGGTTGAGCCTGGAGGAGTGGGGGGATCGGCCCAGGCTCCCTCGTTGTTCAGGATCCCCGAGTGCAGCAAACGGGAGAGTTCCCGGCTGGGAGAGGCCCCACTCAGAGGGAGTCGCTGGCCCAGGAGAGCTCCAAGGGGCTCCTTTTGCAGCGCTGTTTGTAGGGCCCCAAGAGAGGGGCTGCAGTCACAGCAATGGTTCATCCTGGCCGCACTTGACATCAACAGCTTTCTTTGGCACTGTGAGAACAGGGATGTTGTGCCACTGAGGGAACAAAACCAGTTCCCAGGGCTGCTCCTCCAGCAACCAGGAGCTGGTTGGGCAGCAGCAGTGCCTGGGGCAGACAGTGTTTGTGCTGAGCTGCAGAGGAGCTGAGCCCAGGGGCTGTTGGCCAAGGCCGAGGCCCAAGGAGCATTTCTGAGCTGGCAGGGCGGCCTGAGAAGGGGAGGGGGGAATGCAGCAGCACAGGGCCCATGGAAGCAAGGGGCCATTGTGACATTTTGGGACCCCATTGAACCAAGGTGTTATTGTGTCACTGCAGGGCCCCATAAAACCAAAGCGACACAGAATGGGTCTGGCTGGTTTGGCCTCTCATGGGCTGCCTCACTGCTCCAGCTCACCTTGGAATGTTGAGGGTCTGTTCTCATCGGCTGCTGGAACACTGGTTCTCCGTGGTTTCCTTCCTATGGAAAAGATCTCTCCTTCTCCAGGCACCCATGGCCAGAATTGGGGTTTCACCTCCAAATCTCCTTATATCCAGGGATTGTTCCCACAGGAATATTGCCAGGACAATTCTGGCTGGCAGTGGTTTCACAAGGGTCAGCTCTCATTTGTTCCCAAAAAGCCTGGGGAAGGCTCCATGCTTTCCTTCCTGTTGGAACAAAATATCCTGCTTCTCCAGGCACCCATGGCCAAGACTGGTTTTCCAACTCCAATATTCCCTACATACAAACACTGCTCCCAGACAAAATCTGCCATTACTGATAAGTCTGCCTGGCCTTGGCCTAGTGAGGCTCTCAGCTGCCTTCCAAACACTGGGGCTCTGTGCTTTCCTTCCTAAGGAAAAGAACTGTCCTTGACATCCAGGTGCCCACAGCCAGAATTGGGATTTCACCTCCAACATTGCCTATTCTGACAGACTGGAGGAGATTGTTGGCTGGAAACATTTCATGTGTGAGACAGGAAGAGGCACGTCCAGCCTTGCCCTGCCCTGGAACCTCAGCACTGCCCTGCCCTGGAACCCCAATCTCACAAGAGCCTCTATCCCAGCACAGCAGTGGCTGCCAGTCCCTGGCACAGCACAGGCAAAGCTCCACAGCCACCTCTGGAGCCCCAGCCCAGCTCCTGAGTGACCAAATGAGCCCAAGTCCCACCTGGGGAAGGGCCCAGGAAGACCAAGCGGTATTGAAGGCTGACCACAAGGTAAGCACACATCTTGACCCTACCTCCTCTTGGAATTTCCATCTGAATGCTGCTGGAATCCAGGAGTTAATAGTTGTGTGTGTGTGTTTCTAAATGGTTTTTTGTCTTTCTTTCTGTATCTTCTTCTAATTCCATCCCCCTTGCAAATTTTGAGTTTAATTAAATTGAATAGGCTTACAGATTCTGAATTTGAACGGGCCATGTTATTGTGTTAAGAAGTGGTTTTTTTGTTGATTGAATATCATATTAAACCTTTTGCTGAAGTTTCTCTGATTTTCTGTGTTTGCCAGTAAAGGCTGTTTTGTTGTTTTGAGCTTCTGAGGATCTCTTATTGGTATTTCTCCAGGGAGTCTAAATCAGAGTACACAAACAATTGCAATTCCTTTTAAATGTCTCCATGAGAGAGTTTTTTAGTGGATGAGAGTCAGGGCTTGTCTGTCCTGCTTGGCACAGCCCAGGCAGGGCTTCCCAGCCACATTCCACGCTCCATTTCCCAGCTGGAGCTGCTTGTGCCTCTGAGTTCTGCTGGCCCAGCCCCAGGGACGCTCTCCTTGTCTGCCCATTCCCCCATGGTCTCTGGGCAGGGATGGCCTCAGTGGGGGCTGCTGACATCCTCAGCACCTTGGAGGCTGCTGCTGGATTTCACTGCTCCAGAGGCTTGTTCAGCCTGCAGCTCTTCAGCTCAGGAATTCAGTGTCCCAGGGCTCATTAACATTCAGAACACCTTAACAAGCCAAGCCTCTGCGAATAATTTGATTAATGTTTTCAAATATTTTGTGGTTAATTATACAGATTTCAGTACTGTATTTGAACTGAATATATTCTCTTTTAAAAGACAAGGAGAAAATGTTTTTTAGATCCTATTAGTGGTTTGGTTTTTTTTCCCAATAATACACTGATATGTGCAATCTCCAACTGATATTGAATCCAAGTACCTCCTGATGCAGTCTGAATAGATATGAAAATCAAGACCCTTCGTGGCTGACAATCAATCAGACTCTGTCCCTACGCCCACCCCACCATTTCCCCCATCCAAGCCCTGGCACTCAGAGCAGCCTTGTGCAAATCTCAGCTCCCTCCAGCCCAGGCTGCACCTGCAGCTTTCAGCTCCTTGGCTCCAACTCCCACCTGCTTTCCTTGGAGAAGGAGCTGCCCGAGACACAGAGGGATGTTCATTGATTGTCAGCCAACAAAGCCAAGGGAAGGCACAGCTCCATCAAATGCAAAAGTCATTCTTCTCCCTGGCAGTGCCCTGCCCCTGATCCCCACAGCCTGTCCTGTTTCCTTCATCCCTCCTTTGCTAGGCACTTTTTGGGACAAGGGAGCTCTGCTCTGGCTATGGAGGGAGGTCCAAGTGCAGCCACTGGAGTGGGAACTACAACTGATCAGGTTTGTGTCCTTTGAGGGTCCAGGAACTGGTGAGACTCTGAGGCACAGAAGGGTTTCTCTTCATGGCCAGCAGAAAAAATGTGAACATGTTAAAATTAAATAAATTTAATAAACATTAAAACCCTTCCCTCAGCTCCTTGTGACAGCAACATCTGACATGTCCACCATCCACAAGGGATTGCCATATGAGAAGGATTTTAGACAATGACTTACGAAAGAGGTGATATAAAATATTAAAATTCAACTAAGATGCTGACTAAGAAGGTATTTAAAGTTTTGAAAATTTGGGCAACTCCCTGATGCTCAAAGCATGAAGCCAGTCAAGGGAGACACATTGGAATGACCAGAGAAAAGCTGCAGGAGGAAATCTGGGAGCAAGGGGAAGGGCAAAGATCCAGCTGCTCTAAATGAAGAGATGTCCTTAGACACGGCCATTTAACCAGGAGAGCTGGAAACACCTGAAGGAAGAGGGCCCTGAAATACTAGACTGAATGTTGCTGGCAAATGTAGAGGGGAAGATCAGTATTTTTTTCTCCTGCCATCAGTAGAAGAATCCATGAGATCCAGGAAACTCCTGGTCCTGGTGGGAAAACTTTGCCATTTTTTATACGTACTCAAGTAATCCAGATAAAAAATATTTTCTGGTATATTATGAAACTAACAGGTATTAAAACCTGTGCCCCTTTCCAGGCAGACATCAGCTGTGTGCCCATGAACAGGCAGTGCCACTTGTGCCCTGAGGTGCCCAGCTGGGATTGGATCTCTCCGAGAGCACCTGAGGGAGAGCAGAGCACCTTGCAAGCTGCAGGTCCCTGCCAGCCCCACAGGGCTCCTGTGCCATCAACATCTGCTCTGCTGCCAATCACAGCTGGGATAGCACCGCCCCTGCTGTGTGATTGACAGTTCTGCCAGGGCTGGGGGCGGGGCTCTGTCCCACCACAAACCAAGGCCTGACCCGGCCCTGGCCCCACACGGGCATTCCGAGCATCCCGAGGTGTCTCGGGACATCGATCTCATCCAGCCTCTGACAGCGACCACGGTGACACTCTGGAACCTCATGGAACCAAGGGTCACTGTGACAATGCGGGTCCAAGGAAACTATGGTGGGACTGTGAAACTTCATGGAATCAAGGAAACCATTGTGCAGTTCAGGGGCCCTGTGGAAGCAAGGGTCAATGATCAAACTGTGGGGCCCATAGAAACAAGGAGCCATTGTGACACAGCAGGGCCGCATGGAGCCAAGGGACCACTGTGACTCTGTTGGGGCTCATGAAACCAAGAAGCCATTGTGACATTGCCAGACTTCATGGAATCAAGGAGACCATTGTGATGGTGTGGGGACCCATGATATCAGCGGAACATGGAACAGGTCTGCCTGCTTTGGCCTCCTGGGGCCTGTCTGACAGGTCCCGCTGAATTTGACATGTCAAGGGCCACTTCCCATCTGACTGTGAAGCACTGGGGCTCTGTGCTTTCCTTTCTATGGAAAAGAACTATCTTTCTTGTCCAGGCTCCCATGGCTTAAATTAGGATTGCTCCTTTAAAATTCCCTATATCCAAGGCTTTCTCCCAGACAAAATCTGCCAA
The DNA here is from genome assembly GCF_036417665.1 of Passer domesticus. Taxonomy (NCBI): domain Eukaryota; kingdom Metazoa; phylum Chordata; class Aves; order Passeriformes; family Passeridae; genus Passer; species Passer domesticus. The sequence goes on along the minus strand of NC_087503.1, from coordinate 4,510,977 downwards.
TACAGTCAAGTCTGGCTTGCCTTGGCCTCTGGTGGTTTCCTCTCATCTGCCCCTGGGGCTCGGCTGTTTTCTTCTTGTGGAGACCACGGAGACACCGTGGGGCATTGTGGAGCCAAAGGGCGTTGTTACACTGTAGGAACTTGTGGAACCAAGGGGTTCATTGTGACACTGAGGGGTCTTGAGGAACCATGGGATCATTGTGACACTGTGGGGTCTTGTGAAATGCAGGGCCATTGTGACACTGCAGAGCACCATGGATCCAAGGGACCAGTGTGACAGTGTGGAGCCTCACAGAACCAAGGACATCATTGTGACTCTGTTGAGCAGCATGGTCCCAAGGGGCCAGTGTGAAGCAGCAGGGCTTTGTGGAACCAAGAGGCTATTGTTGCATTTCAGGGCCTCATGGAGCCAAAGGGCCGTTGTGATCCTGTGGGGCACCATGGATCCATGGAGAGCATTGTGGCACTGCAAGGCCCCATGGAATCACTGTGACACTCTGGGACCCCACAGAACCAAAGAGCCATTGTGACCCTGCAGGGCCTCAAGGAGGGAAGGGGTCATTGTGACACTGTGGGAAGCTGTGGAACCATTGTTGCACTACTGTTGCCCCAACAGAACCAAGGGCCATGGTGACACAGCAGGGCTTCATGGAACACAAACACCACTATGACACTGTGGGGCCTTTTGGAACCATGGAGACCATTAAGATCCTTAAGAACTTGTGTAACCAAGAGGCCATTATGATGCCACAGGACATCATGGAAGCAAGAGAACCACTGTGATGTTGCAAGACTTCATGGAAGCATAGAGCCATTTTGACACTGCAGGGCCCTGTGGAACCAAGAGAACACAAAATAGGTATGGCTGCCTTGGCCTCCCAGGAGTCACCTGACAGGTCTGGCTGACCTTGGAATGTGGAAAGCCACTCCCATCTGCCCCTGAAACACTGGGGCTCTGGGCTTTCCTTTGTATGGAAAAGAACTGTCCATCTTTTCCAGGTATCCATGGCCAAAATTAGGATTCCACCTCCAAATTTCTTTGTATCCAAGGATTGCTGCCAGAGAAAAGCTGCCAGAAGAGACAGGTCTGGCTGGTCTTTAACTCCTGAGTGCCAGCACTGCCCTGTTTTTCAAACACTGGAAAGGGCTCTATGCTTTTCTTTCTGTGGAAAAAAATCCTCCTCCTGCAGGCACAAATGTCTGAAATTAGGATTCCACATTCATAATTTTGAATATCTAAGGGTTGCTCCCAGACAAACCTGCCAGGACAGACAGGTCAGGCTTGCCTTGGCCTCTGGTGGCTGCCGTTCATCAGCTTCTGAAACATGGGGGCTCTGTGGTTTCCTTCCCATGGAGACCAATGTGACACTTTGTGGCCTTGTGAAATGCAGGGGCCATTGTGACACTGCAGAGCACCATGGATCCAAGGGACCATTGCGACACTCTGGAGCCTCGTGGAACCAAAGACATCACTGTGGCTCTGTTGGGCCACATGGTCCCAAGGGGCCAGTGCAAAGCAGCAATGTGGGAGTTAGCCCGGCTGTAACTCAGAGTCAGCCAGATTTTACCCCGAAAGAACCTGGCATGAGCTTCAAGCCCTGGGAGTCATTTGTTTAACTAAGAATGAGCTTGGGAGTTCTCCCATAAGCCTTTAGTGTTGTTATTCTAAGTTGTCCAAGTTCTGCTTCCCTACTGGTTACTTGTTTCCCCTATATGGGTATTGTTCTAGTTCTCTAGCCCCAAGTGTATATGTCGTTGCTTTCCCTTTATCTCAGGTCCTTGGATCCTGCCCTTCGTACTGTGCTCAACTTCTCCATGTTTTTTGTTTTTCACCCTGTTATTGAAGTTCTTTTAGGGCAACTCCATTGAACCTGCTCCTTTTCATTTTTGCCACCCTCTCCCTGAAGTCAGGGAACCACAGAGGTTTGTCTCAGCCACCCTCACTGTGACATCTGGCCCCTGAGTAGGGACCCTGACATTCAGTTACGTCAGCTGAGGTTAGCTGAGAGATAGGCCAGTGCTCCCTGGGATTGTGGATTGTGCCCGGTGGATTTCCCATCACTTCGAGGGACCTTAGCCAGCATTGGTGGGGATGATGAAGGTTTCCTCCTGTGGAGGATTGCAGGTGGGTTTGGGAAAATGCAGGATATTTATCGCCTATTTTGCCACCGTGTTTTTAAAATACGGATCCACATCCCATAATTGATTTGGGGCATTCTGGTGGCTGTTCCCTCCAAGGCGGAGAAGGGACAAAAATGGGTGGTCAGTTGTCCAAAGTAGAAAGGAGCTTATATGGACACTTTAAGCTAATTCTCACTGATCATGACAAAATATTTTCAAAGAACAAATTAAAATCAATTGTGAGGTGGATCATTAAAAATTTTCCAGACACTTATGCTGACGAAATCCATACCACCGAATTTTGTGACTCTGTGGGATTGAAATTGTACAACCTTTCAATCAAAAGGGACCCCATTGCACCCCGGATGCTCCCCTTCTTCTACACCATCCTTGAGACCCTTCACCAGCAAGCTGTGTGTTAAAAACTTGATCCATCAGTCACTCCTAACCCGGGACCTCCCCTGAAACCTGCCTTTCTTGGACTCTCCATGATGGTCCAAGATGGCAATGGCCATGCTGTCTTGGAGCATTGTGCCCTGGAGACCCAAGATGGAAGAAGCCCGAATGTGGCTCGGGAGCCTGACCACCCTCCCTCCATCTTGGCTCCTTCACTTCCTGCTACCACAACCTTCTCTTCCACTCTGAACGAACCTCCAGACTCCACCCCTGTGACTGCAGGTCGCGCCTCCACTGTCATTCATTCCACCTCCACCCTGGGCCACAGCTCCAGAAAATGACAAAATGGCAGCGCCCTTCACTCACCTTCTGGCAAGAATATAAACGCCATGGTCAAGGATACTAAGCCTGGCTGTCACACTATTTCTAATCCAAGTGTTTCTGCTCCAAGTTATTCTTCCTCCCCAGAAGACACTTTGGATTCCCCAGAGCCACCTCTCCCCTCAACCCTAGAAGATCCCTGGGAAAGGATCTGGAAGGAAGCAGTTAAGAAAGGAGACTGGCAAATAGTCTTGAAACTCCTCATTGCCCCAGGACATGATGAAAGAAGGGAGCAGAATCCCAGGTATCAGCCATTGGTTTACAGGGAAATCAAGGAGCTGTGTGGGGCAGCTAAAGACTAGAGGCAGGACTCACCTTGTTTTAATGGCCTAATGAGGGCCATGTTCACAGCACATGATTTAAAATATATTATGACCATGTTTTTATCAGCTACAGAACACACCCTGTGAGAAAGGGGGGATGGAAGTGTTTACTAAATCAATTAATAGCAGACTATGCTAATAATGAGGCAAGGGCGCAATTGACAATCAGCCATCTAGCTGGAAAAGGACAACACAGCCTGCCCGATGATCAAGCAGCAGGTATCCCCAGAGAAGTATTGGACGATAGAAAAGAGATGGCTTTGAAAGCTTTAATCCAGGTACCGGATGGTAGCACCCCCAGTTTGGACTATGTAAACATAAGACAAGAACCCAAAGACCCCTGCATGAAATTGATTGATCGCCTTAAACAGGCACTAGAGAAACAAGTCTGGGATGAAAAGACTCAAAATGAATTACTAAAATAATTGGGGGTAGCCAATGCCAACCTGGAATGTAAGAAAGGGCTGCATGCCCTTCCACTAGAGATGGAACCCACACTCCTGCAGATGACTGAGGCTGTAATTGCCTCAGGACAGCAGAACACGTAGCGGCCGTACAAGCCCAGGCCATTGGGCAAGGAGTTGCAGAGGTCCTAGTGGCCATGCCATTCCCCTTTAAGGGGCCCCAGCAACAATTACAGGGCCCAAAAATATGTTTCTGGTGTGGTGAACAAGGAGATTTTAGAAAATATTGTCTCTGAGGTAGGGGGGCATCCGGTCCCTAACAGAAATCAACATCAAATTAAGCAGAATTTGGCTTTTTGCAATGGCCCAGTGCAGGTTGGGATGATGATCCACCCTCACAGCTGGCCCAGGGCAGGCATGGAGTGGCCTTGGTGGCACCTTGGTGACACCTTGGGCTTGGCACAGTCTTGAGGATGGCCTATGTTTTCAACAGAGAAACTCAAGAGTTTTAGATTGTTTCAAACAATTAAAAAGACAAAACCCCACTTTGGTTGTGTGCAGTCAGATCTCCAAGCAAAGCAGATCCCAAGTGAGTGAGGAGAGACAGGATGGGGATGGGGAATGTGGAGCAAGGTTGTTGACACTGGGTCAGAGCTCAAGGCACAGCTTCTCTGAACAGGCCAGACCTCCTTAGGAGAGTCCCTGGATCAATATCAGTCACAGAATGCTTCAATCACCTCTTGTGTAATAAGAAAAATAATAAAAGGCATCCTTTAAAATAGGAATACATATTTACTAGAAAATCTTTGAAATATTTCTCCAGCAGGAAAACCTCCTGATGAACAGCACTAGAGCAGAAGGAAATCAAGGCAGAGCCATGGTTTGTCAGGACTTGCTTGATGATAATAAGCCCCGTGCTGCATTTGGAGCTGAGCCCTGGAACCTCAGGGCCTGAGAGGTTCAGGAGTCAACGTCAGAAGAAAACCCCAAAGTGTGTCAAGGCATGAATGGGTCCCACTAAGGTCTATCCCCAACACAGGCTCCTCATGGACTCCTTGGAGGAGAAAATTGGAGGCCAGGATTGCACAAAAACTTCTCAAAGACTCAGTGTGAAAGGGAAAATTCAAAGTATTTTAAAAACCTTGAGTATCTCAAAGTATTAATGAGCCCCACTGAGTGTCTGTACAAAGCTCTCAGGGGTCTCGTTAAAGCAGATAATTGGGGCCATGATTGCACAAAACTCTCCCAGAGTCTGTATCAAAAGGGAAACCAAGTACCCGAAAATAACTGAAGTACCCTGAAGAATTAATGAGCCCCACTGAGTGTTGTTACTGACAAAGCCTCTCCAGGGACTAATTACAGCAGAAAATTGGAGGCCATGTTTGCACAAACCTCTCAGAATCGCCAAGGCAAAAGCCAAACCCAAAGTCCTTTGAAAAACCTGCATTCCCTGGGAGCATTCAGGAGCTCCCAGGGCCATTGCTGAGCAAGGCTCCCCAGAGACTCCTTCCAGCAGATCCTTGAGGCCACTGGGATGTGGGCTAGGGGGGGATGCTGAGGGCAGGACAAGGGGCTGGCAGTGCCCAGCCTGGCTGGGGCTGTGCCAGGAGGCCCCAGGGCCTCAGGACAAGGTGTCTCCTCCTAGCCCTTGGTGGCACAGACCCTGTTGCTGTGCCCCAGGCCACCAAGACTTGGCTTCTCTTTGTCCCCACCTGGCATCACTGCCTCCAGTTCTCTGCTCTGCCTGGGGCCTGGGGACACTTTCTCAGTCGTGTCTCTCAGTGGGACCCATTAAAAGTCCAAGAAAGTTTGGAGTTGGATTCTGCCTTGGAGTTCTGGAGAGGTTTCTTCAGCTGCCTCTCAGGGACTGATGTTCAGGGCCTGAGCACAAAGCCCCAGAGGGTCATTAAAGTCCTGCTGCTGTGTCTGTGCTGCTGAGCTGGGCTGGGCTCCTGGCCCAGAGGCAGCTCCTGGTAAGCAAGAAGAGCTTCAAAAGCACATTTCTCTTTCTGAGCAGCTCTTGTGGCAGCCCAGCAGGGCTGGGGCACTGCCTGCAGCCAGCCCGGGCACAGCCCAGAGGCACAGAGAGCTTCAATCAGTCAGGGCTGGGAAGGTGCTGAGAAGTGCCTGGGGCAGGATCACTGCCAGCCCTTGGCACAGGAACCTCTGGCTGCAGGACAATGCAGCTGCAGCTCCTGGAGCCATCTCCTAAAGCTGGAATATCCCAATGTCTGCAGACTCTGTGAGTACAACTCTGACTATTTCTGGTGCAGGGGAGGTGAAATGCTCATGAAGCTCTGACATGCTGAGGGGTTCTGATCAGTCATAGAAAATTTCCAAGACAAGGATTGTGATAGAAATGAGGAAATTTCCTAAAGTTGCTATTCATTTTCCTACTATAGGAGATAGGCAGGGAGGGGAGATAAAGATTAAAGGTTAATTAAGAATTATTAATTAAGAATATTAAGAAGCGCCTGAGACACCTGAACTCTTAGTGATCAGTAGGTTCTCAGTAGATCCCTAATGTGTTTTCAGCCACTCTGCCCATGAACAGCAGCAGCATCACCTTTGCTGGAGCCCTCAGGCTCATTCTGAGCTGTCCTTTCTCCAAGCTGCAAACAGAACCCGCCCCAAGCCAGTGCCCTGCAAACAGGCAGGGTTCTGTAGGGCCAGGGAGAGTGCACAGAGATTTGGGGTCTGTGAGTGCTGGCAGGGAGAGATCAGACACAGGGAAACTCCTGCAGGAGGAAAATCTCCAGGAAGCAGACAGAAGATCAGGCATAGAGAGGAAACAAAACCCAGCAATGCTGTGGCAGGGAGAGTTCAGAGATGCCCACAGGATCCCCCCCAGTGCAGCCCCTCCCTCTGAACAAGCCCCCTCCCTCCTGTCCCCCAGCCAAGCCTCTGCCCTCAGGGCCGGGGCTCCAAGGCGTGAAGCCCCTCCTGTGCAGGCAGAGCTGCAGCAGAGCTGTGGGGCAGCTCTGCAGCCCGGGCCCAGTTCCCTCTGCAGAGCACAGGGCTGGGAGCAGCTGCTCGGCCCTGGGGGCTCTGGGAGGGGGCACAGCTGGCTCAGGGTGACGCTGTGCCCAGTGCCCGGCTCTGGGCAATGCTGTCAGTGCAGCCAGGGAAGGAGCTGCATCTCCCTTCATCCAATGCCAGCATAAGGAAACTTGGGAGTCTCCCTGTGATTTCAATCCAAGCTGGGAGCTTCAATCCAGGACGCAAACCTGTCCTAGAGCATCTCTGAGTGATAAGATTGATGGGAAAAGGCAGAGGTGTTCTGGCATTGAAAATGCTGCCGGGTTGGTGAAATGAGCAAAGTGAGTCCTTGGCTACAAATGTGGAGCTGGGCTGTGGTGGATCCATCTGCTCTCAGCAGTACCTGGTGACCTTTACAAATAACTTAGGAGTGCACAAATCCTCCAACTGAGGAAAGTGAAAGCCCAGAGAAACTCCAAACACAGTCGAGTGAGAGACCATCTCCCTACAATCTCCACTCATAATCTTTCCTCAGGGGAACCCACTGTGTTCTACCAGAGTGAAGCAGAATTGCCGAGGGTTTCTCATATCCAAGAATACCAGGAGAGACATGGGGGGAGCTTAAAAAGAAAACCTCAGAACTCTTAAACACTAAAAAGTGTCTGTGTGGGTTACAGAGGAGGGTGTCTGGGAAATGCCTTTGATTTTGGTTACAGGCATCTCCTCTTACCCTTCATTGTCCTTTCTCCATGAACAGGTTCCCATGTGCAGCCCGAGCAAATGTCCAACAGCAGCTCCATCAGCCACTTCCTCCTGCTGGCATTGGCAGACACGCGGCAGCTGCAGCTCCTGCACTTCTGCCTCTTGCTGGGCATCTCCCTGGCTGCCCTCCTGGGCAACGGCCTCATCATCAGCGCCGTAGCCTGCGGCCAGCACCTGCACACGCCCATGTTCTTCTTCCTGCTCAACCTGGCCCTCAGCGACCTGGGCTCCATCTGCACCACTGTCCCCAAAGCCATGCACAATTCCCTCTGGAACACCACCACCATCTCCTACACAGGATGTGCTGCACAGCTCTTTTTCTTTCTGCTCTTTATTTCAGCAGAGTATTTTCTCCTGACCATCATGTGCTACGACCGCTACGTGTCCATCTGCAAACCCCTGCACTACGGGACCCTCCTGGGCAGCAGAGCTTGTGCCCACATGGCAGCAGCTGCCTGGGCCAGTGCCTTTCTCACTGCTCTGCTGCACACGGCCAATACATTTTCCCTGCCTCTGTGCCATGGCAATGTCCTGGGCCAGTTCTTCTGTGAAATCACCCAGATCCTCAAGATCTCCTGTTCACAATCCTACCTCAGGGAACTTTGGCTTCTTGTGGTTGTTGGTAGTTTATCACTGTGTTGTTTTGTGTTCATTGTTTTCTCCTATGTGCAGATCTTCAGGGCTGTGCTGAGGATCCCCTCTGAGCAGGGACGGCACAAAGCCTTTTCCACATGCCTCCCTCACCTGACTGTGGTCTCCCTGTTCATCAGTACTGTTATATTTGCCTACCTGAAGCCCCCCTCCATCTCCTCCCCATCCCTGGATCTGGCCCTGTCAGTTCTGTACTCGATGGTGCCTCTAGTCCTGAACCCCCTCATCTACAGCCTGAGGAACCAGGAGCTCAAGGCTGCAGTGAGGAGACTGATGAGTGGATGATTTCAGAAACATTAAACTGCTGGCCAATTACCGCAAATAATTTGTAATAAAAGTCATCTTTAATAGTTCTTGCAGCTTTGGTTGTGGGTTTTTTGTACATTGTATTAGTAGTTTCATATTATCCACAAAGACATGTCATTGATTTGCCATTACTCATTTTGTTTCTTTCCACTTTCCCTGTGGCCACAGACTGTGTCATTGAGGGGCTGCGCTCTCGGTGGCTTTAAAGGAACTAAAGGATCTCCCAGCAAAGTTTTCTGCAGAGATGCCCTTTTGTTGCCATCTCTGGAGCTGCAGCAGCAATGTCTGTGTGCAGAGCTGGGGCAGATCAGTGCTGGCACAGCAGCTGTGCCCAGCAGCAGCAGCAGCACTTGGTGTTGCCAGTGCTGCTGCCATGGCCCTGCCCCGCTGCCCTGGTGGCCCTGGTGTTGCTGCAGGGCCTGAGTGCTCTCGGGGCCGGGCACAGTCCTGGGGGTGGCAGTGCTGAGGCTGCAGCAGGGACAGGCCATGGGCACTGCTGGGGCAGCGCTGACGCCTCAGGCCAGGCCCTGGGGGCTGCAGGCTCCTTGCCCAGGCTCTCTCAAGAACACGGCCAGCCCAATGCTCAGCACAGAAAAGCCCCAGGGTGAGCAGCCCCAGGCTGGCCGTGGGCAGGCTGGGGGCAAACAGCATGGCTGGGGCTCTGCAAGGGCCCTGGGGGAGACGGGAAGGAGCAGCAGAGCAGGGGCTGATCCATCCCCAGGGTGCTGCACAGCCCAGGGCAGCGTCCCAGAGCGTCCTGATGGAGCTGCCAACAACATCCCCCCTCTGCAGCCCTGGCCTCTCCCCCAGCTCACAGAGGTGCCGCATCCTTGCAGGCACAGCCACGGCAGCACTGGCTCAGGAGCCCCTGTTTGCATTGCACAGAGCAGGCACGAGCACCCCCATGCTGCTGCTGTGGGGACATGAACCCGAGGGAGCACAAATGCCATCAGCCCCTGGGGCCAGCAAGGGCTGGGGGACACCAGGGAAACCACTCAGCTTTGTCCTGGCCTCTGCAGTCAGCCAGAAACTTTGTTCCCATCAGCTGGGAGTTTCCTGTGCCACTGCAGACGCTGTTGCTCAGAGCCAGGGCTGCCTGGCAGCCACCCCCAAACTGCCACAAGCATTTCCTTGGCTTCACCTTTGCTTTCTTTACTCTTCCCTTGTACAAATTTCTTCCTCTTGCCCACCCTTGTTCCATCTCCTGCAAACAGCCCATCCCTGTTTGCCCTTTCCTCTCTGGCCCCACTCCCCATTGCAGTTCCTGACTTGGCACCATGGGAACGTCCCTTGGGGAGCAGGATCATCCTCCAAGTGCTGCAGGAATTGTCTGCAGGCTCCTGCAGTGCCTGGTGTTGCTCCCTTGCCAGAGGTATCCCCAGGCCAGGGGGGCACATCTGGGCTGCCGTGTCTGCCTGTGGGGCTCCCTGTTCTGGGCAATGAGGAGGAGCTGCAGAGGCTCTGCAGCACTGACAGGATGGGCTTTGGGGCTGGCAGGAGAAGCTGAGGGACCTGGGCTGCTGGAGCTTCTGCACAGGAGGCCCAGGGGTCATCCTGCAGCTGCCCCAAGGGTGGTTTCAGAGAATCACAGCATCAGCAAGGCTGGAAAAGACCTGGGAGATCATCAAGTCCAACCTGTGCCCTGACACTGCCTTGTCACCCCTGAGCCTCCTTTTCTCCAGGATAAAAAACCCCAGCTCCCTCTGTTGCTCCTCACAGGATTTGTGTTCCCGACTCCTGACCAACCTTGTTGTCCTTCTCTGGACATGCTCCAGTCCCTCCAAGACCTTCCTAAATTGGTCCAGAACTGGACACAGCACTCGAGGTGCTGCCCAACCAGTGCCAAGTGCACAGGGAAAGAACCACTGCCCTGCTCCTGCTGGCCACACCATTCCTGATCCAGGCCAGGAGCCATTGGCCTCCTTGGCCACCCGGGCACACTGCTGCCTCATGTCCAGCCTGCTGTCCATCAGTCCCTGCAGGTCCCTTTCTGCTTGGCTGCTGTCCAGCCACTCTGTCCCCAGCCTGTAGTGCTGCAGGGGGTTGTTGTGGCCAAAGTGCAGGACCCAGCCCTTGGACTTGTTAAACCTCACCTTGTTGGATTTCGGCCCTGGATCCAGCCTGTCCAGGGCCCTGTGCAGAGCCCTCCTACCCTCCAGCAGATCCACGCTCACACCCAGCTTGGGGTCACCATGATTCCATGAGCCCCTAGAGTGTCCCAATGGTCTCAACGATTCCATGAGGCCTTCTAGTGTCCCTTTGGTTCCATGGAACCCCTTGGTGTCACAAAGTCCCTTGGATCCTTGGGCCCCACAGTGTCACAATGGCACCGTGGTCCCCAAGGCCCTGCAGTGTCCCAGTGGATCCTTGGTTCCATGAAGTCTGGCAGTGCAGCAATGCTCTCCTTGGTTCCCACAGTCTTTTATACCTCCTACTCTCAGACAATAGAAAGACACCTGGCAGATGAAGGGGAGTGGGAGTAGATATCTACTCGAGGAGGTAATAATAAAAATTCCTCCTGACCCCCTTTCCCAAGCCAGGTGACACTTCAGAACAGGTATGAGCCCCTGGATGTGGAGAGTCAGTCAGATGATTTAGAAAAAAATTATCTGTCCATTGAGCCTCCCAATTATGATTCATGTCTGAGAAGGATTACCAGCTCTAACATCAAAAAGGAAAGAAGGATAATCGTGGTGAGTGACTCCTTTCTGAGGGGAACAGAGGCGCCATATGTCAACTGGACCCACCCCACAAAAAGGTCTGCTCCCTCCCTGGGGTGTGGGTACAAGATAATACTGAGAGACTGCCTGGGCTGATTTAGCCCTCTGAGTATTACCCACTGCTGATACTCCAGGCTGCCAGTGATGAGATTGAAAACAGGAGTGTCAGGACAATTAAAAGAGGAATGTCAGGACTTCAGGGCATTGGGTCAGATAGGACAGGGACACATGTAGTATTTCCTCAGTCCCTCTGGTGGCTAAGAAGAACAGTGAAAGGAATAAAAGAGCTTAAATTATTAACAAGTGGCTCAAGGAGTGGTGTAACCTGCAGAATTTTGAATTCTTTGGTTCTGGGGCAACTTTGACAGCACCTGGCCTGCTGGAACCAGATGGGCTCCATCTCTCTGTTAAGGACAGAGGGTTTTTAGCTATGAACATGCAGAACTTGTTGAGAGGGCTTTAAACTAGGATTGAAGGGGGAAGGGGATGCAGCTGGGCTGTCTGGAAGCAGGCCCAAGGGTGGTAAGCCTGAGTTAGGGGTGAAATCAGCAGCCCAGCTGAGGTGCATGGATACCAGTGCACGCAGCATGGGTAACAAACAGGAAGAACTGGAGGCCGTGGTCCAGCAGCAGAGCTGTGATGTAATTGCCATCATGAAATGTGGTGGGATGACTCACATGGCTGGAGTGCTGCACTGGATGGCTACAAGCTCTTCAGGAGAGATAGGAAAGGGAGAAGAGGTGGAGGGGTGGCTCTTTATATTAGGGAGGGCTTTGATGCTATGGATGTTGAAAGTAATGATGAAGTTGAATGCCTGTGGGTGAGAATTAGGAGGAAGGCCAACAAGGCTGACATCCTACTGGGAGTCTGTTATCGTCCACCCAGCCAGGAAGAATTGGTGGACAACTCATTCTATAAGCAGCTAGAGAATGTTTCTGGATCATCAGCCCTTGTTCTTGCAGGTGACTTCAATTTTGCCAGACATTTCCTGGGAACTTAATACAGAAGAGAACAGGCAGCCCAGGAAATTCTTAGAGTGTGTGGAGGACAACGTTTTGTCACAGCTGGTGTGTGGGCCCACCAGGGGAGGTAATGCGTTAGATCTTGTTTGCAAATAGAGATGGGGTGGAGGGAGATGTGGTGGTTGGAGGCCGCTTGGGGCACAGTGATCACAAGATTATGAAATTCTCGATATTTGGTGAAGTCAGGAGGAACATCAATAAGACTTTTATACTAGACTTCCAGAGAGTAGACTTTGGCCTTTTTAGGAGGCTTATTCAAAGAGTTCCTTGGGAAGCAGCCCTTAAATCAAGGGGGTTCAGGAAAAGTGGATGTGCTTCCAAACAGAGATCTTGAGGGCACAGGAACAGACTGTCCTTGTGTGCTGAAAGATGAGGCGATGAGGATATCACCCAGCCTAGAGGGGGAGGGAGGTTTTGGAGGACCTTCAGAATAAAAAGAGGAAGAATCATCTTTGGAAGGAGGGTCAGCTCTCTCAGGAAATATTTAAGAGGGCTAAAAGTGCATATAGAAAAAAATTCAGGGAGGCCAAAGCTCATTTTGAAATTAAAATGGTGACTTCTGTAAAGGATAATGAAAAATGTTTTTACAAATATATTTATTGTAAAAGGAAGAGTAAGACCAACCTCTGTTCTGTACTGGATGAGGGAGAGAACTTAGTAACTGCAGATGAAAAGAAGGCACAAGTGCTTAACACCTTCTTTGCCTCAGTCTTTGGTGGGAAGATGGCTTGTCCCCAGGACAACTGTCCACTTGGGATGGTTGATGGTGTCAGGGAACAGAATGGTCCCCCCATTATCCAAGAGAAGGCAGTCAGAGAACTTCTGAGCTGCTTGGATGTTCATAAATCCCTGGGCCCAGATGGGATCCACCCCAGGGTGATGAGGGAGCTGGTAGATGAGCTTGCCAAGACACTCTCCATCATTTACCAGCAGTCCTGGCTCACTGGGGAGGTTTCAGATGACTGGAAGCTGCCCAAAGTGACTCCCATTCACAACAAGGCTGGGAAGGAGGATCCTGGTAATTACAGGCCAGTAAGCCTGACCTCAGTACCCACTAAGGAAATGGAACAGTTTATACTGAGTGCAATCACCCAGCACTTCCAGCATGGCCAGGGTATCAGACCCAGCCAGCAGGGGTTCAGGAGGGGTAGGTCGTGTTTGACCAACCTGGTCTCCTTTTATGACCAGGTGACCCTCCTGGTGGATGCAGGACAGGCTGTGGATGTGTCTATTTGGACTCCAGCAAGGCCTTTGGCACTGTCTCCCACAGCACACTCCTGGAAAAGCTGCAGCCCAGGGCTGGGACAGGAGCACTCAGTGCTGGGTTCAGAACTGGCTGCATGGCCGGCCCAGAGAGTGCTGGTGAGCGCTGCTGCATCCAGCTGGCAGCCAGGCACCAGGGCTGTCCCTCAGGGCTCTGTGCTGGGGCCAGCTCTGTTCAGTATTTTTATTGATAACATGGATGAGGGGATTGAGTCTTTCATTAGTAAACCTCCAGATGACACTGAGCTGGGAGCATGTGCCCATCTGGTTGAAGGTAGGAGGGCTCTGCAGGAAGAGAATGGTTGGAGGGATGGACAGAGGCCAATAAGATGAAGTTCAATAACTCCACGTCCCAAGTCCTGCATTTTGGCCACAATAACCTCCTGCAATGCCAGAGGCTGGGGATGGTGTGGCTGGACAGTGCCCAGGCAGAAAGGGACCTGGGGGTACTGCTCGACAGCCGGCTGAACATGAGCCAGCAGTGTGCCCCGGTGGCCAAGAAGGCCAATGGCTCCTGGCCTGGATCAGGAATGGTGTGGCCAGCAGGAGCAGGGAGATCATTCTGCCCCTGCACTTGGCACTGGTGTACTTGGCATTCTTCCCCTATACTGGCACCATACCTTGAGTGCTGTGTCCAGTTCTGGGCCCCCCAATTTAGGAAGGAAATGGAGGGGCTGGAGCATGTCCAGAGAAGGGCAACAAGGCTGGTGAGGGGTGTGGAACACAAGTCCTGTGAGGAATGACTGAAGGGGCTGGAGATGTTTAGCCTGGAGAAAAGAAGACTCAGAGGTGACCTGATCACTCTCCAACTCTTCCTGAAAGGTGGTTGTAGTCAGGTGGGGGTTGGTCTCTTTCTCCAGGCAAAAACTGACAGAACCATAGAACATAGTCTTAAGCTGAACCAAGCGAAATATAGGTTGCATGTTAGGAAAAAGTTTTTTACAAAAAGTGTGATAAAGTTATTGGGTTTTTTGCCCTGGGTGTTAGAGTTACCATCTCTGGATGTGTTTTAAAATGACTGGATGTGGCACTTAGTGCCATGGTCTATTGGGGTGGTGATAGGGCTGGGACGGACTCAGTGCTCTTGAAGGTCTCTTCCAACCCAGTAATTCTGTGATTCTGTGACTCGATGATGCCAAAGGGTTCCCTGCCAGCTCAGCCCCTTCTGCAATTTTCAACCTTTGGCTCAGCCTTTGTGTTCCCTCGAGGTGCTGGCAGAGGTGTTGGGGACAGGGCAGGAGTGGGGCAGCCCCAGCGTTCCCCTGTGTGTGACACCCCAGCGGTGACAGCCCCAGCGTTCCCCTGTCTGTGACACCCCAGCAGTGACAGCCCCAGCATTCCCCTGTCTGTGACACCCCAGCGGTGACAGCCCCAGTGTTCCCCTGTCTGTGACACCCCAGCGGTGACAGCCCCAGCGTTCCCCTGTGTGTGACACCCCAGCAGTGACAGCCCCAGCGTTCCCCTGTGTGTGACACCCCAGCGGTGACAGCCCCAGCGTTCCCTGTGTGTGACACCCCAGCAGTGACAGCCCCAGCGTTCCCCTGTGTGTGACACCCCAGCAGTGACAGCCCCAGCGTTCCCCTGTGTGTGACACCTCAGCGGTGACAGCCCCAGCGTTCCCCTGTCTGTGACACCCCAGCGGTGACAGCCCCAGCGTTCCCCTGTCTGTGACACCCCAGCAGTGACAGCCCCAGTGTTCCCCTGTCTGTGACACCCCAGCAGTGACAGCCCCAGCGTTCCCTCCCTGCAGACGCTCCAAGGGAAGCGTCCAGAGCCGCGTCCAGTCCATGGAACTGAGCGGCCACTGCCCAGCCCGGCCTGGGCTGATGTGGATTCCTCTGCACACAGCTCGGGGAAGGTCCCCCTGGCCACCTGCACAGTGCCACAGACAAGTGTCAGACACAGTTACAGAGCTCTGCCCAGAGCTGACAGGGGGAGTTAATAAAAAAATCCAAACAAACAAAAAAGCCCCAAAACAAAACAGAAAAAAACCCCCTACCAATCCCAAACCCCCTACCCCTGAGACGAAGAGAAAAAAAACAACCAAAAAAACCCAAGAAAAGCAACAAAAAACCCAAATATACAAAAAAGCCACCTAAACAAAAACAAAACCCAAAGAAACAAACAATAAAACGCCAAAAGCCAACAAAACCAAATCAAAATAAAGAAAAAAAACCCCAACCAAACCCAACAAACAAAAAAACCAAAACAAGAACAAGAAAAAGAACTCGCCCCAGCAGAGCTGTTCCATCCTTCAGTAGTCATACCTGCACGCACACAACACCTAGGGCTGCAAAAAAAATGAGGATTCATTGGACACATCTGCAAGAAAAGCAGGTTTAGGACAGGCTCTCAGCAGAACTGCTCTCAGCTGAGCCAAAAAGGCCCCTTTGGCAGCTGCAGGGCCATTGCAAATGCAGAGCCTCAGCCCACAGGGCAGAAAAGGGCTCTGAGCTCCCCTCCCCTGACACTAAACCCTGTTGCCAGGCTGCCTCACACACAGGATTCTTCTGCAGGACTGCGCAAAGCTGAGAGTGGGCTCTGGCTTCCCCATGGTGCGTGTCCTAAAGCTGCCTGGGAGAAGAAATTTCGGGTCAGCTCGGCTGGCACAATCCCTCCTGGCACAGGGCATAGCACCGGGAAGGGCTTTGCGTGCCGAGGCTTTGCTGCAGCCAAGGAAAGCTCCTGGCTCAGGGTCACCTTTGCTGCTCAGCCCGAGCCCCGAGTGCCCCAGCAGCAGCAGCAGCAGCAGAGAATGGCAGCATTGCCACAGACTGGCACAGGAGGGGAGATTTCCCCCTGGAGAGAGGCTCCTGTTGCAGTTTTTGCATTCAGGCAGCTGCAGATGGCTCAGCTTTGGCTGCACAGCAGCTGGAAATGCAAGTCCAGGAGCTCTGTGCATGGTCAGCCCCAGCAGGTGACAGCAAGGACAGGGCCCTGGCACAGTGACATTTGCAGGGATCGCCTTCAGCAAGCGCTGGGGGCTGGGACTGTGTGCAGAAAACGCCCTGGAGGTCTCTGCAGCCAGGCAAAAGGAACAAAGTTTCAGTTGTGTCCTGGCCAGGGAGCACCAAATCCATTGTTTTCCATTGCCGGGTGTTGTAGGAGCCCCAGAGGAGAGCCCAGCGGGCCAAGGAATGGAGAGCGGGGACTGTGCAGGAGCCGGAGCAGCGAGAGAGGCCGGGCTGAAGGTGCGGGGCGGGCACGGGCTGGGAGGGGGCCCAGCCCGGGGGTCCCGCAGAGCCTCCCTGCTCCAGAGCCGCAGCTGCGACAGCGGGGCAGCTGCCGGGATCGCTGTGCCAGGGACGGGCCGCAGCTGGGGCTTCCGAGGGGCTGGGCTGGAGCAGCTTTTTGTCCCGATGCGCCGGGGGCATTGCCGCGGGGTTGGGGTCCCTGGGAAGGCGCAGCAGGACAGGGTGGCAGTGGCTGGTTTGTGGATTTGTGCTGGGATGTTTTGTTGGCGGCCCCGGGCGGGCTGTGGGAGCCGGGAGCGGCCGGGCGGGCCCGGAGCCGCCCCTCGGGCCGGGAGCCCCGGGCAGAGCTCTGTGCTCGGGGGGCCGGGCCGGGCAAAGGCTGAGGGAGAGCGGGGGAAGCGCTGGCACAGAGGCCCCGGGCTCGCCGTGCCCCCCTGGCCACGCAGCCGGGCTCGGGGCCGCCTCGCTCAGAGCCAGCCCCGGCTGCGGGGGTCCCCGGGGCTCCCTGGGCAGGGGGCGGCGGGGGCTGCCCGAGCTCCGTGCCCGGCGCTGGGCGCGGCTGCCGAGGCAGCGGAGGATGCAGGGTCCCCCCGTGCTGGGGCTGGCTCTGCCCGGCCCAGGGGCTGCACTGTCAGCCCAGAGCCACCTGGGGATCGCCCGGGACCGGCAGGTCTGGCAGGGAAACCGGCACTGGGGGGAGCAGAAACGGGCAATGCGATACCTGGGGGTGCTCCAGAAGCCTGGACATGTTGGCAGCATGGACGGGGGGGATCCATGGATACCCCAGGACTCTGAAACAGGGACCCCGGACAGTGCTGACCCCTGGGACGCCTGTGATGCCAAAGTGGTGAGCCCAGAGAAGGGGAACCTGCGGGATTGCCAGGAGCCCCAGCAGCCCAGAGAGGGGGAACACCAATACAAACCTGACCCGCAGCAGCCCAGACAGGGGGCCTCCAGGAGCCGAAAGAGAGACCAGAGAGGGGAAATCCAGGGTTGGGTGTTTTTGCTGAATCTTGGTCATGTATGCATTTTGGGGGACCAAATCTCGGTGTTTTGGGGGTTTATATGAGCACCAGATTCCCAGTGACTTCTAGAGTGTGGAGGCACAGGTGCCCAACACTGGAACTGTAATAGCTCAGGGCAAAGGTGACCAGGGTCAGAGAGAGACACCCCTCTGAGGACAATGGTCTCACCATCAGCATTTGCAGGCCCATGTGAATGCAGCAGGCTTCATTGGTATCACCCAGTCCAGCTGCCCTTTTTTCCTTATATGTACTCCCCCTAGAATGTTCTCCCCTCTCTTGTCCCCCATTGGTCCCGATTTACTGCAATGCTCCACCCCTGTTACCTCATTGGTTCCCCAGTTGGCTGCCCCTCCTCTGCACCACCTGTGCTCAGTTCCCATTGGCCCTTGGCCCTCACACCCGCCCCTTTCCCCCCTTATCAAACCCTGTGTCCTCAGCCCCATTTTGTCTCTGTGCCTGGACCCTCTACATTGCAATAAACTGCATTTGGAGTTGTCTCTGGCCTTGTCCATCAGCAGGTTAAGCAAGCGTGCTCCGGGCTCTGGGAGTGCAGGTTGCTCACAGGGGCTCGTTGTGGATGTGCTGCGACACTAGAGATTGACTTGGGCAGGAGGAACCCCCTAATCCAATGTACTCATATGCTATATTTTTCCCCAAACCAGGATTTCTCATTCCCAAGCCTTGGCTGGATGGAGGAGGAGTCTGTGAGGAAGAGAAAGATGGCCCGGGACAAGCAGGCAGGTGAGGAGGAAGTGAGTCCTCCTTTCCCCCTCTCTCCTGCTCCATCTCCCAGCCCAGCAATGCCCCCGGCTGCAGGACAATCCCACTGCTGTCCTGCTGGGGATGCATTGGGGAATCTTCTTCCCTTTCCCTGTGGCATAGGGGCAAATCCCATCCTCTCCTTGTCCTTCCTGCCCCAGACCGGGAGCTGAGGATGGAGATCAGGGAGGACAAATCCCCACAACAGAAACTCAAGGAAGAGGCAGATTTGAGCGGCTGCACAGGGCAGAAATCCAAGGCGGAGGAAAAGTCCCAGAGATCCCACAGGAGGAGGGGCACCAAACCCAGCCCAGGTTGCTCTGAGGTGAAAGGCCGCACCCTGTGCCAGGAAGGTGGACAGAGCTTCAGCCAGAGCTCAGAGCTGGTGGCCCATGAGCAGCCTCATGATGGAGAGCAGCCCTACAAGTGCTTGGAGTGTGGGAAGAGCTTCAGGCAGAGCAGCACCCTGATCCAGCACCAGATGATCCACACCGGGGAATGGGCCTACGAGTGTGGGGAGTGTGGGAAGGGCTTCAGGTGCAGCTCAGAACTCGTCACCCACCAATGCATCCACACTGGGGAGAAGCCCTACGAGTGTCCCCAGTGTGGGAAGAGGTTTCACACCAGCTCCAGTCTCCTCATACATGAGCGGATTCACACGGATGAGAGGCCCTTCCGCTGCCCTGACTGCGGGAAGGGCTTCAAGTACATCTCTCATCTCGTCAGGCACCAGTGCATCCACACTGGGGAGAGGCCCTACGAGTGTCCCCAGTGTGGGAAGAGCTTCACCCAGAGCTCTGTCTTGAACAGACACCTACGGAAGCACCGGTAAGGGAAGCCCTGCAAATGTCCCTGCAGGGAGAGCTTCGTGCCTGGCTCCAGCTTCATACCCAATTGTAGGACCCATGTTGGGAAGAGACCTGTGATCCATGTTCCTTGTAATCCATGCAGGAAAGACACCTGTCCCTTTTCTTGCCCCTGCCAATGACATGATGTGGGATTGAAGAACATGAGGATCTGGCTAGGGCCATGTCATTATATTCACTCTCTCCTCAGGTCATTGCCAGGGGCAGGAAAGGGACTCTCTCCCTGAGGAGAAAGGTGTCCTTCCCAGGCAGGAGGAAATACCTGGCCAGGAAGAGCCAGTGAGTTGTGTTTTGGTTTTCCCTGTAAATAGTTTTTGTTTTCCCTTCTGCTACAGTATTGTTTCTGTTCCTGTTTGTTCGTTATCTCGTTGCTGTCCCCAGTAAATTGTTCTTATCCCTGCCTGGGCTCCTTGATTTTTGTGCTTTCCATGGGGTGCGGGAGGGCAGCGAGCGGCAGCGCGGTTTTAGCGGGAGCAGGAAATTGGGGAATCCCATTCCTGAACCCTGGCCCATGGAAACCGAGCATCCCAGCTGGTCCCAAACCTGGTGGCCATGGCAACAGCCTTGGGAGCGGGTCTCTGGCTGGGGCTGTGGGAACCTCTTCCCTCTGGTGCCCAGGGACAGGACTGGAGGGAACGGCTGCAGCTGAGTTGGGGCAGGCTCAGGATGGATCTCAGGAAAAGGTTTTTCCCCAGAGGCTGCTGGAGCACTGCCCAGGCTCCCCAGGGAAGGCTCCCAGCTCCAGGGCTCTCTGAGCTCCAGCAGCGTTTGGGCAGCGCTGCCAGGCCCAGGCTGGCATTGTTGGGGTGTCCTGTGCAGGGCCAGCAGTTGGACTCCAGGATCCTGATGGGTCCCTCCCAGCTCAGCCAGTTCTGTGGATCTGGGATCCCATGATCCTGGGGATGGGGCTGCCAATGGTTGCCATGGCAATGCTCTGGCTGCAGGCCTGAGCTGGTGTCCATGGCAACCACCCCTGGCATGGGGTCTGCATGGAGCTGCCAAGGGACTGAGCATAGCAACAGGGGGCTGGGGATGGTTGCCATGGAAACTCACCTTAGCAACAGGGGGCTGGGGATGGTTGCCATGGAAACTGACCTAAGCCACTTGGGATTGGTTATGGTTGCACACTAAGGGTCAGATTTGTCACAGGCACTCAGAGGGGTTCCATGGGGACATTCCAAGACTCTCCAGGCTGTTCAAGAGCTGGAATGTCACAGGCAGAGACAGGGGCTCCATGGACACCTCCCAGGGGTTTCTGGGGATGGTCAAGAGCCCTGTGCTCAGAGGCAGTCACAGCCTTTCCATGGTAAAGGCCCAGGGCACCTTGGGCTGCAAAGGCACCGATCTGTCACAGGCACTCACGGGGACTCCACGGTGACATCCCAGGAGTCCCCAGACTGCCAAAGGGCCGGGATGTCCCAGACATTCCCAGGGGTTCCTGTCATGGGCACAGTGGGAGCTTCAGGCAAAAGCTTTATTTCTTTATTGGAGAAATTTCTGTTGAGACATGAGTTGGAGAAATGACCCCCAACAGCCACCATGGATCCTCAAACCCCTGCAGGGCCCCTAGACTTCTAAAATTCCTTTTAATACAGGAGACTGGGAGTGGTTGGATCCAATGCTGGCCCCAGACTTTGTCAAAGGTGTAAAGATTGGACAGGTGGAATTAGAATTTAATGCAATTTGTCCCACAGGATTAAGGATGGAATACCACATATATTTATATAAATACAGCTCTTATTGATTCTGATCATTATTAGAACAAAGAACTTAACCACAGTTGTTTACTCCACAGTACAGGAGCTATAACAATTATTAGAATATTCTGCTCCAGGAAGCAAATTTGCAGGCAACATGGCCTTGAGGGAGTTGTTGGAGCCCATTGCAGGCAGAGCCTCCTGCTCCAGCAGGAACTGCCTTTCCTGTGCCAGGAGCAGGGCAGGTCCCGCTGCAGGAAAAGCCCCAGGCCAGCCCCAGCACAGGGAAGGGCTCAGGCACAATGGCAGAGTGCCGTGCTGGGAGCTGTGCCAGGCAGAGCCTGAGGCACCAAAGGCACCTTGGCAGCAGCAGCTGCTTGCAGGGCATGGCCAGAAGCCTCCCTTGGCAGCCCGGCCTGGTGGCCAGCACTGCCGAGCTGCTGCCCCAGGGCTCATTTCTGCCTGGGCTCTGAAAAGCCACTTCTGCTCCAGGAGCCTGCCTGTGAAGCCTTTGGCACCTTGGGGACAAGATATGAATGACAAAACTCTTCATGCCAGCAGAGACAAGGCAGGGGCAGAGGAAAGGGGAGAGCCAGGTCCAGGGGACAGGGCTGCCATGGTGATGGCTGGGAGGTCACTGCCCCTGCAGCAGCCTGGCTGCCCTCAGCAGACATTCTGGCCAGAAGCGTTGTGAGGGCACCCAGCACAGCAGAGAACCCACACAACAGGAATTCTGTCCTTTGGGTAGGGATGGTTTTTCACTGGGTCAGGTTGCACAAAGCTCCTGCTCTTGGACAATTCTTGTGATGGGGAATCCACTTCTCTGGAAAAACAGTTGCAGTTTTGTGCCACTCTGATAACTGTACAATATTTCCTCCTTCTAACAAATGTAAATCCCTCCTCGTTCAGTTGAAAGATATTGAGCCTTGTTCTGTCACTGCAAGATTTCAGAGAAAACACTTTTGACCACTATTTTTCCATTTTCACAGACTTTGGAGAGGACCCAAAAATCTCCCAAGATGGGGTTTGGAGGCCTCATCACATAACCAGCATGGAGAGGCTGATGGCTCTGGGCTCAGTGGTGTGGAGACTGAGGACACAACAGGAATAGCCTGAGAGGGATTGAAGGGTAGTTTCAGAGACGCTACAGCTTCATATTTAAGTGATCCTGAGAAAGATAATGGCACCAAGGGCAGCTGGGGAGGCCCAGACTGGACACCAGGAGAAAGGAATTTCCCTCCCAGAGCAAGGCTGTGGTGCAACACATCCCCCAGAAGAAGCCTGGAGCAGCACAAGGCTGTGTGTGAGCAGGCAGAGGCAGGCAGGAGGCAGAACTGTCAGCAAAGGAAGGGGCCAGCCAGGTGGGGCAGCCGGGGGATGACGACAGCCTGCAGGGAAAGAGGCGCCGGATTGCTCAGCATCAGAGACACCTTTCCCTTGCTTGTCCCCACCTGTCATCACTGCCTCCAGTGTTCTGCTCTACCTGAAACCTGGGGACACTTTCTAAGACCTGTCCTTCAATGGGACCCATTAACCCTTCAAGAAATCTTCTGTGTTTTTCAATCTCACTTTGAGTTGTTAAGAGGTTTCTGAGCACACTCTGAGGGACTGAGTCTGATGCAATAACCACCCAATCCCCAGAGGGTCATTCAATTCCTGCTGCTGTGTCTGTGCTGCTGAGCTGGGCTGGGCTCCTGGCCCAGAGGCAGCTCCTGGCAAGGGCAGCGCTGCAGAGAGACAGCTCTGGCCAGGAGCAGCTCCTGTGCACAGCCCAGCAGGACTGGGGCACTGCCAGGGCAGCTCAGGGACAGCAGCAGGGCACAGACAGAGCTGACAGGGGCTCAGCACTGGCAGGTGCTGGGGGATGTCCCAGAGGGGGCTGTGTCACAGCAGCACCTCTGTGGCTGTGTCCTAGAGGCACAGAGCAGCTGTGATGTCAGCAAGGGGCTGTGTGACAGCACAGAGTGGGCTGTGTGAGGTCAGAGGATGGGCTATGACATCACAGAGTTTGTTGTGTGAAGTCATCTAGCAACTACAGCATCATAGAGGGGACTCTCTGACATCATAGAGCAGGCTGTAACGTCACAGTGTGTGCTGTGACACTACAGAGTGGCAATATTGTATCACAGAGAGGGTTTTTTGACATCACTGAGGGGGTTGTGACATCACAGAACTCTCTGTAATGTCATAGAGTAGGGTGTGAGGCCATGGAGTAGCCTCTGCCATCATGGAAGGTGTCTCTCTGACATCAGAGAGTGGGTTGTGACATCACTGTGTGACTGAGTAACATCATAGAGCCAGATGTGACATCACAGAGCAGCTTTTTGGTATCACAGAGTGATATCCTAGCACTGGCCCTGTGATATCATGAGGGGGCTTTGTGACATCACAGAGCAGGCTGTGACATCACAGAGCAGTTGTGTGTCATCACTGAGTTGCCTGTGACATCACAGAGTAGGGTCTGTGACATCATAGAATGGACATCATAGAATGGGTTCTGCCATCACAGGGTATCTGTGTGATATCATAGAGGGACAGTGACCTCAGAGACAATGCTGTGACATCATAGAATGGCTGTGTGACAACCCAGGGTAGGTTGTGTAATATCACAAGATTAACTGTGACATCATAATGAGGGCTGTGGCATCACAAAGGGGCTGTGTGACATCACAGGAGCTGTGTGAGGTCACTGGGGAGGTCACTCTGCCCCAGCCCCCCTCACAGTTCCCCCAGAGCAGTCCAACGCTGCTCGTGCACAGCGGGGTCCCCTGTCCCCCCGGGTCCCCCCGCCCCCGGCACCGCAGCCTCCCCCAGAGGATGTTCCACGAGATCGACCCCAGAGCCTGACACGGGGACGGGGGGCCGGGGCCCTGGGGGGTGGGACAGGGGACAGGGACCCCCCGGCAGCGTCCCCGTGTCCCCCAGGGTCAGAGCCTGGGCCAGGGCTCCTACACCCTCTTATGAACGAGCGCTTGAGAGTGCTGAAATAATCCCTGCAAGGGATCAGCAACAACCAGATTTAATATTAAGGGACAGCACCACAAAGTTCCCTGGCAAAAGTCACTCTGCTCCTGACTGGACACTTCAGGCACACCGGGGGAACAAAGCAACAACAAAACCAAACCAAATCAAGGCAAATAAAGCAGAAATGAACCAAGAACTGTCCCTGTGTAGGTGTGTGTGTGACACAAGTACAGTGAGGGCAAGGATAAAAGGAATATGATCTAAAAGCTGAACAGAGCTCAAACTTAACAGGGCTTAACTTATACTTTAGCCTTAACTTCTACCGTAAACTTAACAATTTAGCATAAGAACAACACTTAAGAGTCTTTAACCTCATTTATAACCTATGACTAAATAATTTAACAGTGGAATAACAATTAACAATAGTTATCTTAGCTAATAAATTAAACCTAACAAATTAGCAAAAGAACAACACTTAGAAGCATTTACCTTAGCTTAGACCTCGTGACCTAACTTTACTTACAGGCCTGACTGACTCAGCTATCCAAGGCACTCCAACCCCTCCGAGAGCATCATTTCTGCCACACTTCCCCAGCACAGGCACTCCTGTGTGCACACAG
The DNA here is from genome assembly GCF_036417665.1 of Passer domesticus. Taxonomy (NCBI): domain Eukaryota; kingdom Metazoa; phylum Chordata; class Aves; order Passeriformes; family Passeridae; genus Passer; species Passer domesticus. The sequence goes on along the minus strand of NC_087503.1, from coordinate 4,486,525 downwards.
ACACAAAGAGTCAGTGCAAGGCACCTGTGACAAATTCCCCCGAGGGCAGGAAATGCTCCCTGTGGATGCTTTGGCACCTCCCCAGCGGGTGAAGGGTTGAGCCTGGAGGAGTGGGGGGATCGGCCCAGGCTCCCTCGTTGTTCAGGATCCCCGAGTGCAGCAAACGGGAGAGTTCCCGGCTGGGAGAGGCCCCACTCAGAGGGAGTCGCTGGCCCAGGAGAGCTCCAAGGGGCTCCTTTTGCAGCGCTGTTTGTAAGGCCCCGAGAGAGGGGCTGCAGTCACAGCAATGGTTCATCCTGGCCGCACTTGGCATCAACAGCTTTCTTTGGCACTGTGAGAACAGGGATGTTGTGCCACTGAGGGAACAAAACCATTCCCAGGGCTGCTCCTACAGCAACCAGGAGCTGGCTGGGCACAGCAGTGCCTGGAGCAGACAGTGTTTGTGCTGAGCTGGAGGAGCTGAGCCCAGGGGCTGTTGGCCAAGGCTGAGGCCCAAGGAGCATTTCTGAGCTGGCAGGGCAGGCTGAGAAGAGGAGGGGGGAATGCAGCAGCACAGGGCCCATGGAAACAAGGGACCATGGTGACACTGTGGGGCCCTGTGACACCAAGGGACCATTGTGACACTGTGGGGTCTTATGGAGTCATGGATTGCACTGTGATATTGCTGGGCCTCATGACACCAAGGAAGCTGTACTGATGCTGTTTGGCTCCAAGGAATGAAGGAATCATTGTGATACTGAGAGGCCCCCTCAAACCAAGGGGCCACTTTGACCTCATGAGGAGCCTCATGGAACCATGGAGACCGTTATGATGCTTTGGGGTGTCTTGGAACCAAGGCTCCATTCTGACACTGTGAGACCCTATGGAGCCAAAGGTCCATTGTGACATTGCAAGGGCTCATGGAATCATGGAGACGCTATTAAGAGACTTCACAGGCTCATGGAACCAAGGGGCCATTGTGACACTAAGGGGAACCATGGGATCATGGAGACCATTGTGACACTATGAGGCCCCATGGAATAAGGAAATCATTGTGAAACTGTGAGGCCTCATGGAACCAGTGAGACCATTGTGACCCTGGGGGTCCCCCCAGAACCAAGAGGACCATTGTGATACTGTGGGGCCTTGTGAAACCAAGAGGCCTTTGTGACCCTGCAGGGCTGCATGGAACCAAAGCTCCAGGGTGAAATTGCAGGGCCTGGTGTCATCCGTGGTCCATTGTGACACTGTGGAGCCAAAGGAGACCATTGTGACACTGCATACCCCCAGAGTCCAAAGGTCGATTGTGACATTGCAGGGCTCATGGAACAGAGGAGTCATGTGCCATTGTGGGGCCTGTGGAACCATGGAGACCATTGTGACACTGCAAGGTCTCATGGAAGCAAGGGGTTATTGTGACACTATAGGGTGCCATAAGACCAAGGGAACGCAGAACAGGGTTGGCTGGCTTGGCCTCTCATGGGCTGCCTGACTGTTCCAACTGACCTTGGCATATTGAGGGTCTCTTCTCATCTGCTTCTGAAACACTGGTTCTCCCTGCTTTCCTTCCCAGTGGAAAAGAACTGTCCTTCTTCTCCAGGTACACATGGCCAGAACTGGGGTTTCACCTCCAAATTTCCTTATATCCAGGGATTCTTACCACAGGAATATTTCCAGGACAACTCTGGCTGGCAGTGGTTTCACAAGGGTCATCTCTCATCTGTCCCTAACACACTGGGAAAGGCTCCATGCTTTCCTTCCTGTTGGAACAAAATGTCCTGCTTCTCCAGGCACCCATGGCCAAGACTGGGTTTCCACCTCCAAAATTCCATACATGCAAAGATAGCTCCCAGACAAAACCTGTCCTTACTGACAAGTCTGATTTGCCTTAGCCTACTGAGACTCACGCCTGCCTTCCAAACACTGGGGCTCTGCCCTTTCCTTCCTGTGGAAATGAACTGTCATTCTCAGCCAGGTGTCTATGGCCAGAATTGAATTTCACCTCCAACATTGCATACTGTGACAGACTGGAGGAGATTGTTGGCAAGAAACATTTCATGTGTCGGGGAAGAATGGGCAGACCCAGCACTGCCCTGTCCTGGAACCCCAATCCCCCCAGAGCCTCTATCCCAGCCCAGCAGTGGCTGCCAGTCCCTGGCACAGCACAGGCAATGCTCCACAGCCACCTCTGGAGCCCCAGCCCAACTCCTGAGTGACCAAATGAGCCCAAGTCCCACCTAGGGGAAGGGCTCAGGAAGACCAAGGGGTATTGAAGGCTGACCACAAGGCAAGCACACATCTTGACCCTGCAGCCTATTGGAATTTCCATCTGAACACTGCTGGAATCCAGGAGTTGGTAGCTTTATGTGTGCTCCTCTGTATCCTTTTTGTCTTTCTTTCTGTGAGTTCTTCTTCTGTTTCTGTGCTCCTGCAAATTTTGATTAACATTAAATTGAACAGGCTTAGAGTTTGAGAAGTTGAATGGGCCAAGTCAATGCTTTGAGAAGTGTTTTTTTGAAGATTGTCTGCTGTAGTTTGACATGAGAAGAATCTTAAAAAGTTATACAAAACTTTTTGTGTAACTGACAATTTGTTAAACCACTAAGATACTGAACACGCCTCTGTGAAACACAGATGTTAAAAATGACAAAACCCAGGAACCTCCTCTTTCTTTTCCACTCAACAAAGAAGTAGCAGGCCCAGCCCCCCAGCCCCCATCTGAACCAAACCAAACCGAGCAGCCCTGCCCTGGGCCGAGCCCCTTCCCCCCTCCCCAGGCCCCCCCATGGGCCCCATTCTGACCAAACCAAACCCCAACAACGACCAAACAGGAAAACAAAAGAGGCTACAACACCCTAACCAGAACAAAGCCAGCCACAGCTGTTAAAATATTGCCATCAAGTCCCCTCCCCCAACACAACTAAAACAAAAAAAAAAAATACAAGCATATAAAAAAACAACATAAAACCATCAAAGTCTGTAAAGAAGAATTTAAATCCCAAATAAAACAGCAGAAAAAATACCTTAATCTTAAAAATAAAATAATCTTATTAACTATGGAGAAAAATCTCTTTTTATTTATAACACATAAAACTATAAAAAACTAAATTAATATCAAACAAAAACATGCATATTAAAATAAACAAATTTTAAAATAACTGTAATTCTATCAAAAGTTTAAACAGAAAAAACCAGTAGTCCAATACCCCCAAGAGAAGATCTCTACTCCCAGACATATAAATTATTTTAAAAGTAAGTAATAAAATCCTTTACCTTTAAGGAACTCATCTTTAAAACAGTACCCCATACGCCAACATGACCCATCAACAAGCTGTAAAAAAACTTGTAGCAATAAATACAACTTCACAGTAACAAAATTCCCCAGACAACTGTTATCCCTGACAAAATTGAGAGCCAGAAAAAATCTAGTTTTTCCTCTTGTAAAAAAAATCTTCAAACCTTAACAAGAAAAATTTCTCTCCCTAAGAAAACTATAAAAAGACTATTCTAGAAAGAATAAACTAACTAGAAATTTTAAGTTTAGTTTCTTTACACTGTCAGTAAAAAAAAAGGTCTAAAGCAAAATGGTGTTCTAAAGAATTTATTTTAATTCTTACTACCATTTTTTCTTTTCTATATCTATAATAAAATTTTATTTATACCCACTTAAAATTTTAAACTTACTATACCTTTCTCCTAATCCTATCTCACAAATAAATAAATACATAAATAATTAACCAACACTAAAACCCACCACATTCATCAATACATTAACTAAGAAATCTCAATATTAGAAAAATCTTACATTAACAAACCAAAACAAATACAATGCGATAATAAACCTTTTGCCAAAGTTTCTCTGATTTTCTAAAGTTGTCAGTAAAGGCTGTTTGGTTGTTTTGAGCTTCTGAGTTTCTCTTGTTGGTATTTCTCCAGTGCATCCAACTCAGAGCACACAAACAACTGTAATTCCCTTTAAATTTCTCCTTGAGAGAGTTGTTTGGGGGATGGGAGTCAGGGCTTGTCTGTCCTGCTTGGCACAGCCCAGGCAGGGCTTTCCCAGCCACATTCCACACTCCATTGTCCAGCTGGAGCCACTGGTGCCTCTGAGTTCTGCTGGCCCAGCCCCAGGGACGCTCTCCTTGTCTGCCCATTCCCCCACGGTCTCTGGGCAGGGATGGCCTCAGTGGGGGCTGCTGACGTCCTCAGCACCTTGGAGGCTGCTGCTGGATTTCACTGGTCCAGAGGCTTTTTCAGCCTTCAGCTCTTCAGTTCAGGAATTCAGTGTCCCAGGGCTCATTAACATTGAGAACACCTTAACAAGCCAAGCCTCTGGGACTAATAAATTTTTTCAAATAAATTTTTTCAAATAAACCATTCATATAATTGTGGTTAATTAGACTGATTTCAGGAGTGTATTCAAACTGAATACATTCTACTTTAAAAGACAGTGAGAAAACATTTTTTATGTCCTGTTTAGTTTTTTTTTTCCAGTTAATAAATGGCTATGTGCAATCTCCAATTGATATTGAATCCAAGTACCTCCTCATGCAGTCTGAATAGATATGAAAATCAAGACCCTTCATGGCTGACAATCAATCAGACTCTGTCCCTACCCCCACCCCACCATTTCCCCCATCCAAGCCCTGGCACTCAGAGCAGCCTTGTGCAAATCTGAGCTCCCTCCAGCCCAGTCTGCACCTGCAGCTTTCAGCTCCTTGGCTCCAACTCCCACCTGCTTTCCTTGGAGAAGGAGCTGCCCCAGACACAGAGGGATGTTCATTGATTGTCAGCCAACAAAGCCAAGGGAAGGCACAGTTCCATCAAATGCAAAAGTTATTCTTCTCCCTGGCTCTGCCCTGCCCCTGATCCCCACAGCCTGTCCTGTTTCCTTCATCCCTCATTTGCCAGGCACTTTCTGGGACAAGGGAGCTCTGCTCTGGCTATGGAGGGAGGTCCAAGTGCAGGCACTGGCGTGGGAACCACAACTCATCAGTTTTGTGTCCTTTGGGGGACCAGGAACTGGTGAGACTCAGAGGCACAGTAAGGTTTCTCTTCATGGCCAATATAAAAAATGTGAACATGATAAAATTTAATAATTTAATAAACATGAAAACCCTTCCCTGAGCTCCCTGTGACAGCAACATCTGACATGTCCACCATCCACAAGGGATTGCCATACAGGAAGGATTTTAGACAGAGACATAGGAAGAGGTGATATAAAAGATAAAAACACAACTAAGATGCTGACTAAGAAGGTATTTAAAGTTTTGAAAAATTGGGCAACTCCCTGATGCTCAAAGCATGAGGCCAGTCAAGGGATACACATTGGAATAACCAGAGAACAGCTGCAGGAGGAAATCTGGGAACCAGGGGAAGGACATAGATCCAGCTGCTCTAAATGAAGAGATGTCCTTAGACACAGCCATTTAACCAGGAAAGCTGAAAACACCTGAAGGAAGAGGGCCGTGAAATACTAGACTGAATGTTGCTGGCAAAGGTAGAGGGGAAGATCAGTATTTTTTCTCCTGCCATCAGTAGAAGAATCCGTGAGATCCAGGAAACTCCTGTTCCTGGTGGGAAAACTTTGCCATTTCTTGTAAGTACTCATGTAATCCAGATAAGAAATATTTTCTGGTGTATTATGAAACTAACAGGTATTAAAACCTGTGCCCCTTTGCAGGCAGACATCAGCTGTGTGCCCATGAACAGGCAGTGCCACTTGTGCCCTGAGGTGCCCAGCTGGGATTGGATCTCTCCGAGAGCACCTGAGGGAGAGCAGAGCACCTTGCAAGCTGCAGGTCCCTGCCAGCCCCGCAGGGCTCCTGTCCCATCAACATCTGCTCTGCTGCCAATCACAGCTGGGATAGCACCGCCCCTGCTGTGTGATTGACAGTTCTGCCAGGGCTGGGGGCGGGGCTCTGTCCCACCACAAACCAAGGCCTGACCCGGCCCTGGCCCCACATGGGCATTCCGAGCATCCCGAGGTCTCTCGGGACATCGATCTCATCCAGCCTCTGACAGCGACCACGGTGACACTCCGGAACCTCATGGAACCAAGGGTCACTGTGACAATGCGGGTCCAAGGAAACTGTGGTGGGACTGTGGAACTTCATGGAATCAAGGAAACCATTGTGCAGTTCAGGGGCCCTGTGGAAGCAAGGGTCAATGATCAAACTGTGGGGCCCATAGAAACAAGGAGCCATTGTGACACAGCAGGGCCGCATGGAGCCAAGGGACCACTGTGACTCTGTTGGGGCTCATGAAACCAAGAAGCCATTGTGACATTGCCAGACTTCATGGAATCAAGGAGACCATTGTGATGGTGTGGGGACCCATGATATCAGCGGAACATGGAACAGGTCTGCCTGCTTTGGCCTCCTGGGGCCTGTCTGACAGGTCCCGCTGAATTTGACATGTCAAGGGCCACTTCCCATCTGACTGTGAAACACTGGGGCTCTGTGCTTTCCTTTCTATGGAAAAGAACTATCTTTCTTGTCTAGGCTCCCATGGCTGAAATTAGGATTCCAACTCTAAAATTCCCTATATCCAAGGCTTTCTCCCAGACAAAATCTGCCAATACAGTCAAGTCTGGCTAGCCTTGGCCTCTGGTGACTGCCTCTCATCTGTCCCTGGGGCTCGCCTGTTTTCTTCCTGTGGAGACCACTGAGACACTGTGGGGCGTTGTGGAGCCAAAGGGCATTGTTGCACTGTAGGAACTTGTGGAACCAAGGGGATCATTGTGACACTGTGGGGTCTTGAGGAACCATGAAGACCATTGTGACACTTTGGGTTCTTGTGAAATGCAGGGGCATTGTGACACTGCAGAGCACCATGGATCCAAGGGACCATTGTGACAATGTGGAGCCTCGTGGAACCAAGGACATCACTGTGGCTCTGTTGGGCCCCATGGTCCCAAGGGGCCAGTGTGAAGCAGCAGTGTGGGAGTTAGCTTGGCGGTAACTCAGAGTCAGCCAGATTTTACCCCGAAAGATCCCGGCATGAGGTTCAAGCCCTGGGAATCATTTATATGAGGTTCAAGCCCTGGGAATCATTTATTTAACTTAGGATGAGCTTGGGAGATTTCCCACAAGTCTTTAGCTTTGTTATGCTAAGTTGTCCAAGTTCAGCTTTCCTACTGGTTACTTGTTTCCCCTATATGGGTATTGTTCTAGTTCTCTAGCCCCAAGTGTATATGTTGTTGCTTCCCCTTTATCTCAGGTCTTTGGATCCTGCCCTTCATACTGTGCTCAACTTCTCCATGTTTATTGTTTTTCACCCCGTTATTGAAGGTTTTTTTGGGCAAATCCACTGAACCCGCTGCTTTTCATTTTCGCCAACTTCACTCTTAACTCAGAGAACCAGAGAGGTTTGTCTCAGCCACCCTCACTGGGACATCTGGCCACTGAGCAGGGACCTTGACATTCAGTTGCGTCAGCTGGGGTTAGCTGAGAGATAGGCCAGGGCTCCCCGGGACTGTGGATTGTGCTGGGCCCAGTGGATTTCCTATCACTTCAAGGGACCTGAGCCTGCATTGGTGGCGATGATGATGGTTTCCTCATGTGGATGATTGCAGGTGGGTTTGGGAAAATGCAGGACGTTTATCACCCATTTTGCCACCGTGTTTTTAAAATACTGATCCACATCCCATAATTGATTTTGTGATTCTGTGGGATTTAAATTGTAAAACCTTTCGATCAAAAGGGACCCCATTGCACCCCGCATGCTCCCCTTCTTCTACACCATCCTTGAGACCCTTCACCAGCAAGCTGTGTGTCGAAAACTTAATCCATCAGTCACTCCTAACCCGGGACCTCCCCTGAAACCTGCCTTTCATGGACATTCCATGATGGTCCAAGATGGCAATGGCCACGCTGTCTTGGAGCATTGTGCCCTGGAGACCCAAGATGGAAGAAGCCCGAATGTGGCTCGGGAGCCTGGCCACCCTCCCTCCATCCTGGCTCCTCCACTTCCTGCTACCACAACCTTCTCTTCAACTCTGAACGAACCTCCAGACTCCATCCCCGGAACTGCAGGTCACGTCTCCATGGTCATTCATTCCACCTCCACCCTGGGCCACAGCTCCAGAAAATGACAAAATGGCAGCGCCCTTTACTCACCCTCCGGCAACAACATAAACCCCATGGGCAAGGATACTAAGCCAAACTGTCACACTATTTCTAATCCAAGTGTTTCTGCTCCAAGTTATTCTTCCTCCCCAGAAGACAGTTTGGACTCCACAGAGCCACCTCTCCCCTCAACCCTAGAAGATCCCTGGGAAAGGATCTGGAAGGAACCAGTTAAGGAAGGAGACTGGCAAATAGTCTTGAAACTCCTCATTGCCCCAGGACATTAGGAAAGAAGGGAGCAGAATCCCAGGTATCAGCCATTGGTTTACGGGGAAATCAAGGAGCTGTGTGGGGCAGCTAAAGACTAGAGGCAGGACTCACCTGGTTTTAATGGCCTAATGAGGGCCATGTTTACAGCACATGTAACCCCCTATGAATTAAAATATATTATGACCATGTTTTTATCACCTACAGAATACACCCTGTGGGAAAGGGGGATGGAAGTGATTACTAAATCAATTAATAGCAGACCATGTTAATAATGAGGCAAGGGCGCAATTGACAGTCAGCCATCTAGCTGGAAAAGGACAACACAGCCTGCCAGATGATCAAGCAGCAGGTATCCCCAGAGAAGTATTGGATGATATAACAGAGATGGCTTTGAAAGCTTTAATCCAGGTACCGGATGGTAGCACCCCCAGTTTGGACTATGTAAACATAAGACAAGAACCCGGAGAGCCCTGCATGAAATTGATTGATTGCCTTAAACAGGCACTAGAGAAACAAGTCCAGGATGAAAAGACTCAAAATGAATTACTAAATTCATTGGGGGTAGCCAATGCCAACCTGGAATGTAAGAAAGGGCTGCGTGCCCTTCCACTAGAGATGGAACCCACACTCCTGCAGATGACTGAGGCTGTAATTGCCTCAGGACAGCAGAACACGTAGTGGCCGTACAAACCCAGGCCATTGGGCAAGGAGTTGCAGAGGCCCTAGTGGCTGTGTCATTCCCCTTTAAGGGGCCCCAGCAACAATTACAGGGCCCAAAAATATGTTTCTGGTGTGGTTAACAAGGACATTTAGAAAATATTGTCTCGGGGGTAGGTGGGTATCCGGTCCCCAACAGAAATCAACATCAAATTAAGCAGAATTTTGCTTTTTGCAACAGCCCAGTGCAGGTTGGGATGATGATCCATCCTCACAGCTGGCCCAGGGCAGGCCGGGAGTGGCCTTGGTGGCACCTGGGTGACACCTTGGGCTTGGCACAGTCTTGAGAATGGTCTGTTTTCAACAAAGAAATGCAAGACTTTTAGATTGCTTCATAGAATTTAAAAGACAAAACCCCTCTTTGGCTGTGTGCAGTCAGATCTCCAAGCAAAGCAGATCCCAAGTGAGTGAGGAGAGACAGGATGGGGATGGGGAATGTGGAGCAAGGTTGTTGACACTGGGTCAGAGCTCAAGGCACAGCTTCTCCGAACAGGCCAGACCTCCTTTGGAGAGTCCCTGGATCAATATCAGTCACAGAATGCTTCAATCACCTCTTGCATAAAAGAAAAATAATAAAAGACATCCTTTAAAATAGGAATATAAATTTACTAGAAAATCTTTGAAATATTTCTCCAATAGGAAAAATTCCTGATGAACAGCACTAGAGCAGAGGGAAATCAAGGCAGAGCCATAGTTTGTCAGGACTTGCTTGATCCTAATGAGCCCCGTGGTGCATTGGGAGCTGAGCCCTGGATCCTCAGGTCCTGAGAGGAGATTGAACAAATCTCTCCAGAAGTCAAAGTCAGAAAAAAACCCCGAAGTGTGTCAAGGCATGAATGGGTCCTACTAAAGTCCATCCCCAACACAGGCTCCTCATGGACTCCTTGGAGGAGAGAATTGGAAGCCAGGATGGCACAAAAACTTCTCAAAGCCTCAGTGTGAAAAGGAAAATTCAAAGTACTTTAAAAACCTTGAGTATCTCAAAGTATAAATGAGACCCTTGAATGTCAGTAGAAAGCTCTCAGGGGACTCGTTAAAGCAGATAACTGGGGCCATGATTGCAGAAACCTCTCCCAGAGTCTGTATCAAAAGGGAAACACCAAGTACCTTAAAATAACTGAAGTACCTTGAAGCATTAATGAGCCCCACTGAGTGTTGTTACTGACAAAGCCTCTCCAGGGACTAATTACAGCAGATAATTGGAGGCCATGATTGCACAAAACTCTCAGAATCGCCAAGGCAAAAGCCAAAGCCAAAGTCCTTTGAAAAACCTGCAGTCCCTGGGAGCATTCAGGAGCCCCCAGGGCCATTGCTGAGCAAGGCTCCCCAGGGACTCCTTCCAGCAGATCCTTGAGGCCACTGGGATATGGGCTAGGGGGGGATGCTGAGGGCAGGACAAGGGGCTGGCAGTGCCCAGCCTGGCTGGGGCTGTGCCAGGAGGCCCCAGGGCCTCAGGACAAGGTGTCTCCTCCCAGCCCTTGGTGGCACAGACCCTGCTGCTGTGCCCCAGGCCACCAAGACTTGGCTTCTCTTTGTCCCCACCTGGCATCAGTGCCTCCAGTTCTCTGCCCTGCCTGGGGCCTGGGGACACTTTCTCAGCTGTGTGCCTCAGTGGGACCCATTAAAAGTCCAAGAAACTTTGGAGTTGGATTCTGCCTTGGAGTTCTGGAGAGGTTTCTTCAGCTGCCTCTCAGGGACTGATGTTCAGGGCCTCAGCACAAAGCCCCAGAGGGTCATTAAAGTCCTGGTGCTGTGTCTGTGCTGCTGAGCTGGGCTGGGCTCCTGGCACAGAGGCAGCTCCTGGTAAGCAAGAAGAGCTTCAAAAGCACATTTCTCTTGCTGAGCAGCTCTTCTGCCAGCCCAGCAGGGCTGGGGCACTGCCTGCAGCCAGCCCGGGCACAGCCCAGAGGCACAGAGAGCTTCAATCAGTCAGGGCTGGGAAGGTGCTGAGAAGTGCCTGGGGCAGAATCACTGCCAGCCCTTGGCACAGGAACCTCTGGCTGCAGGACAATGCATCTGCAGCTCCTGGAGTGATCTCCTAAAGCTGGAACATCCCAATGCCTGCAGACTCTGTGAGTACAAGTCTGAGTATTTCTGGTGCAGGGGATGTGAAATGCTCATAAAGCTCTGACATGCTGAGGGGTTCTGATCACTCACAGAATATTTCCAAGACAAGGATTTTGATAAAAATGCAGAAATTTTCAAAGACTTTGTATGAATTTTCCTAGTACTGGAGAATGGCAGGGAGGGGGATAAATATTAAAGGTTGATTATGAATTTTGACAAGTGCCTGAGACATCTGAATTGTTACTTTTAGTGATCAGTAGGTTCACAGGAGATCCCTAATTTGCTTTCATCCTCTTTGTCCATGGACAGCAGCAGCATCACCTTTACTGGAGCCATCAGGCTCAGTCTCAGCTGTCCTTTCTCCAAGCTGCAAACAGAACCTGCCCCCAGCCAGTGCCCTGCAAACAGGCAGGGTTTTTTCAGGGCAAGGCGAGTGCACAGAGATTTGGGGTCTGTGAGTGCTGGCACAGAGAGATCAGGCACAAGGAAACACCTGCAGGAGGAAAATCTCCAGGAAGCAGAGAGAAGATCTGGCAATGACAGAAAACAAAACCCAGCAGTGCTGTGGCAGGGAGAGTTTAGAGATGCCCACAGGATCCCCTCCAGTGCAGCCCCCCCCTCTGAACAAGCCCCCTCCCTCCTGTCCCCCAGCCAAGGCTCTGCCCTCAGGGCCGGGGCTCCAAGGCGTGAAGCCCCTCCTGTGCAGGCAGAGCTGCAGCAGAGCCGTGGGGCAGCTCTGCAGCCCCGGGCCCAGTTCCTCCTGCAGAGCACAGGGCTGGGAGCAGCTGCCCGGCCCTGGGGGCTCTGGGAGGGGGCACAGCTGGCTCAGGGTGACGCTGTGCCCAGTGCCTGGCTCTGGGCAATGCTGTCAGTGCAGCCAGGGAAGGAGCTGCATCTCCCTTCATCCAATGTCAGCGTAAGGACACCTGGGAGTCTCCCTGAGATTTCAGTCCAAGCTGGGAGCTTCAATCCAGGCTGCTAACCTGTCCTAGAGCATCTCTGAATGATAAGATTGATGGGGAAAGGCAGAGGTGTTCTGACAGTGAAAATGCTGTTGGGTTGGTGAAATGAGCAACGTGAGTCCTTGGCTACAGATGTGGAGCTGGGTTGTGGTGGATCCATCTGCTCTCAGCAGTACCTGCTGACACTTTAGCGGAAGCATGGAAAGGTGATCATCCTCTCCTGAGAAAGGTAAAAGCCCTGAGAAATTCTGAACAGGTCAAAAGGACAGACCATTTCCCCTCACTCTCCACTCATCATTTTGCCTCACAGGACTTGCTCTGCTCTCCCTGAGTGCAGCAGAAATGCTGAGGTTTTCTGATGTCCAGAGAATACCAGGAGGGCGATGGGGGAAGCTTATGAAGAAAACTTCAGAACTCTTAAACACAGAAACATGTCTGCATATGTTACAGAGGAGGGTGTATGGGAAATAGCATTGATTTTGGTTACAGGTATCTCCTCTAACTCTTCACTGTCCTTTCTCCATGAACAGGTCCCCATGTGCAGCCCCAGCAAATGTCCAACAGCAGCTCCATCAGCCACTTCCTCCTGCTGGCATTGGCAGACACGCGGCAGCTGCAGCTCCTGCACTTCTGCCTCTTGCTGGGCATCACCCTGGCTGCCCTCCTGGGCAACGGCCTCATCATCAGCGCCGTAGCCTGCGGCCACCACCTGCACACGCCCATGTTCTTCTTCCTGCTCAACCTGGCCCTCAGCGACCTGGGCTCCATCTGCACCACTGTCCCCAAAGCCATGCACAATTCCCTCTGGGACACCACCACCATCTCCTACACAGGATGTGCTGCACAGCTCTTTCTCCTTATCTTCTTCCTTGGAGCAGAGTTTTCCCTCCTGACCATCATGTGCTACGACCGCTACGTGTCCATCTGCAAACCCCTGCACTACGGGACCCTCCTGGGCAGCAGAGCTTGTGCCCACATGGCAGCAGCTGCCTGGGCCAGTGCCTTTCTCAATGCTCTCATGCACACAGCCAATACATTTTCCCTGCCCCTTTGCCATGGCAATGCCCTGGGCCAGTTCTTCTGTGAAATCCCCCAGATCCTCAAGCTCTCCTGCTCCAAATCCCACTTCAGGGAAATGGGGCTTCTTGCTGTTACTGCCAGTTTGGTATGTGGCTGTTTTGTGTTCATTGTTTTCTCCTATGTGCAGCTCTTCAGGGCTGTGCTGAGGATCCCCTCTGAGCAGGGGCGGCACAAAGCCTTTTCCACCTGCCTCCCTCACCTGGCTGTGGTCTCCCTGTTCATCAGCACTGCAACGTTTGCCTACCTGAAGCCCCCCTCCATCTCCTCCCCATCCCTGGATCTGGCCCTGTCAGTTCTGTACTCGGTGTTGCCTCCAGCCCTCAACCCCCTCATCTACAGCCTGAGGAACCAGGAGCTCAAGGCTGCAGTGTGGATACTGATGAATGGATGCTTTCAGAAAAATTAAACTGCTGGCTAATTTGTGCCAATCAATTGTAATAAAAAATCATCTTTGATAGTTTTTGGTTTATTTTGGAGGTTCCTTTGTTTTACATTTGTAATATATTCCACAAATAAAGGTCATGATTTGTGCTATTTCTCATTTTGCTTCTCTTCACATTCCCTGTGGCCACATACTCTGTCAATGAGGGGCTGTACTCTTGATGGATTTAAAGGATCTCTCAGCATGGTTTTCTGCAGTGATGCCCTTTTGTTGCCTTCTCTGGAGCTGCAGCAGCAATGTCTGTGTGCAGAGCTGGGGGCAGATCAGTGCTGGCACAGCAGCTGTGCCCAGCAGCAGCAGCAGCACTTGGTGTTGCCAGTGCTGCTGCCGTGGCCCTGCCCCGCTGCCCTGGTGGCCCTGGTGTTGCTGCAGGGCCTGAGTGCTCTCGGGGCCGGGCACAGTCCTGGGGGTGGCAGTGCCGGGGCTGCAGCAGGGACAGGCCATGGGCACTGCTGGGGCAGCGCTGACGCCTCAGGCCAGGGCCTGGGGGCTGCAGGCTCCTTGCCCAGGCTCTCTCAAGAACACGGCCAGGCCAATGCTCCGCACAGAAAAGCCCCAGGGTGAGCAGCCCCAGGCTGGCCGTGGGCAGGCTGGGGGCAAACAGCATGGCTGGGGCTCTGCAAGGGCCCTGGGGGAGACAGGAAGGAACAGCAGAGCAGGGGCTGATCCATCCCCAGGCCGCTGCACAGCCCAGGGCAGCGTCCCAGAGCGTCCTGATGGAGCTGCCAACAACATCCCCCCTCTGCAGCCCTGGCCTCTCCCCCAGCTCACACAGGTGCCACATCCTTGCAGGCACAGCCACGGCAGCACTGGCTCAGGAGCCCCTGTTTGCATTGCACAGAGCAGGCGGGAGCACCCCCATGCTGTTGATGTGGGGACATGAACCTGAGTGAGCACAAATGCTATCAGCCCGTGGGGCCAGCAAGGGCTGGGGGACACCAGGGAAACCACTCAGCTTTGCTGTGGCCTCTGCAGTCAGCCAGAAAGTTTGTTCCCATCAACTGGGAGTTTCCTGTGCCACTGCAGACGCTGTGGCTCAGAGCCAGGGCTGCCAGGCAGCCACCCCCAAACTGCCCTGAGCTTTTTTGTTTACATCACTTTTGCTCTCTTCACACTTCCTGCTACAAATTTCTTCCTTTTGCCCACTCCTGTTCCCTTCCTTGTAAACAGCCCATCCCTGTTTGCCCTTTCCTCTCTGGCCCCACTCCCCATTGCAGTTCCTGACTTGGCCCCATGGGAACGTCCCTTGGGGAGCAGGATCATCCTCCAAGTGCTGCAGGAATTGTCTGCAGGCTCCTGCAGTGCCTGGTGCTGCTCCCTTGCCAGAGGCACCCCAGGCCAGGGGGACACATCTGGGCTGCTGTGTCTGCCTGTGGGGCTCCCTGTTCTGGGCAATGAGGAGGAGCTGCAGAGGCTCTGCAGGACTGACAGGATGGGCTTTGGGGCTGGCAGGAGAAGCTGAGGCACCTGGGCTGCTGGAGCTTCTGAAGAGGAGGCCCAGGGCTCATCCTGCAACTGCTCCAAGGATGGTTTCAGAGAATCCCAGAATCTGCACGGTTGGAAAAGTCCTTGGAGATCATCAAATCCAGCCTGTGCACTGACACTGCCTTGTCTCCCCTGAGCCTCCTCTTCTCCAGGATAAGCAACCCCAGCTCCTTCACCCCCTCCTCATAGGACTTGGGCTCCAGACCCCTCCTCAGCCTTGTTGTCCTTCTCTGGACATGCTCCAGCCCCTCCATGTCCTTCCTAAATTGGGGGGCCCAGAACTGGACACAGCACTCGAGGTGCTGCCCAACCAGTGCCCAGCACAGGGGAAGAATCACTGCCCTGCTCCTGCTGGCCACACCACTCCTGATCCAGGCCAGGAGCCATTGGCCTTCTTGGCCACCTGGGCACACTGCTGCCTCATGTCCAGCCTGCTGTCCATCAGCCCCTGCAGGTCCCTTTCTGCCTGGCTGCTGTCCAGCCACTCTGTCCCCAGCCTGTAGTGCTGCAGGGGTTGTTGTGGCCAAAGTGCAGGGTCGGCACTTGGACTTGTTCAACCTCACCTTGTTGGATGTGTTCCCTGGATCCAGCCTGTCCAGGGCCCTCTTCAGAGCCCTCCTCCCCTCCAGCACATCCACACTCACACCCAGCTTGATGTCATCTGAAAATTTGCTGATGCTGGACTCAATCCCCTCATGCAGATCATCAGTGCAGATATTGAAATCCACCCTGGCTGGCTCTGATCCCTCGGCCATCCTGTGGGTGCCCTGTGATGGCTCTCAGGGTGATCTGTTCCATAACCTTGCCAGGCACCCAGGTCAGGCTGACAGGCCTGGAGTTCCCCAGATCCTCCTTCCAGCCCTTCTTGGGGATGGGCTCACACTGGCACCTCCAGTGCTCTGGGACCTCCCTGCTGAGCCAGGACTGATGGTAAATGATGGAGAGCAGCTTGGGGAGCTCATCCACCAGCTCCCTCATCCTCCTGGGATGGATCCCATCTGGTCCTGGGGACACCTGTGAGCACCTGAGTGGCTCAGCAGGTCCCCAGCTGCTTCCTCCTGGATTCCAGGGGCTGTTCAGCTCCCTGTGCCCATCTACCAGCTCAGGAGAACACTTGTCCTGAGGGTGGCCTGTCTTACTGTTGAAAACTGAGACAAAGAAGGGGTGAAGTACCTGAGCCTTTTCCTCATCTTTTGTAACCATATCCCCCACAATAAGAAATGCAGGTTGCCCTTAGCCCTCTTTTTACCATTAATGTACTTATAAAAACATTTTTATTATCCTTCACAGAAGAATACAAGTTGTTTTAACTGAGCTTTCACCGCTCTAATTTTCTTTCTGCATGACCTAACAACATCCTTAAATATTTCTTGATTTACCTGCCTCTATGTCCAAAGGTGATGCACCCTCTTTTTAACCCCTAAATTCCTGCAAAAGCTCCATGCCCAGCCCGGCCAGTCATTTATTACTCTGGGTCATCTTTCTGCACAAAGGGACAGTCTGCTCTTGCTCCATCAAGGTTTCTTTGCTGAAGTGTGTCCATCCTTCCTGGAACCCTGTGTTTTTACGGGCTGTTTCCCTTAAAAGAATCAGTTCCTGATTTGGTACTCCCCAAATCTGCATCCTCAATTCGGCCTAAGTCTGCCCTTAAAATTCCAGTGTAGAAGATTTATTGATGCCCCTGCTTCTTTCATGGAATATTTAAAAACTCAATAATTTCATGGTGACTGTGCCCCAAACAGCCTCTGACCAGCACTTCTCCCACCAGCCCTTCTCTCTTTGTGAGCAGCAGGAGACAGAGCTTTCCTTGGGAGTGGGAATTGCAGGAAACATCCCCAAAGTGCAGCTTGGAAGGTTCAGGCTGGAGCTGAGGAGAAAGCAAAGTCCCTGCCAGGGTAGAATTGTGGTGCTCGAGGTGTGGCAGTGTGAGGCTGGGCCATGGCCGGCTCTGTGTGCCAGGAGCCGGCAGCGCTGGGTGCAGGGAGCCCAGGGAGGGCACAGAAACGCTGGCTGAGAAATGCTGGGGCACAGCGAGAGGGGCGAGTGCAGCCGGCCAGGGCACAGGAGCAGCACGCACAGGGGGCACAGCCTGCAGGACAGATGGCCGAGGGCTGGGCAGGGCTGGCAGGGCCACAGGCACCCAGGCCTTTGTGCCCTGGGCTCGGGCAGCGCCTCTGGAGGCCCCACAGCAGGAACTTTCCTGGCAGGGGCTGCACTTTGGCTCTCCCTCGGCCTCCCTGGCCAGGCTGGCAGGGGCTGCAGGTTTATGGCATTTGTCCTTGCTGCCCCTCACATCCCCCTGCCCCACAGAGAGCCCCGAGCCACCCGTGAGGGACAGGCCCTGCTGGCCCAGGCTGGGCTCAGGGCTTGGCCTTTCTGCTTCCCCCAGCCAGCCCAGGCCTTGCTCAGCATTGCAGTTCCCTGCCCAGAGCCTTGGGCTCCCTGCACTCCTGGCCTCAAGGATCTGCTCTCAGCAGTCCCTGGGGAGCCTTTGGCACTCCCTGCCCTCACTGGGGCCCAGCCATGCTCCAAGGCACTTGGAGTTTTGCTGCTGACTCCTTGAGCAGCTTCTTCATCCTTCCCTCAGTGCCTGAGGCTCCTGGACCCAGCCCCAAATCCACCGTGGGGCTGATTAAAACACAGAAAGCCCTCAGGAGCTCTTTGTCTCCCTTCAATTGTCTTCAAGTCTCCAGGGCTTGTGCAGTGATTGGAGTCAGTTTGGAGTTCTGTTAAGGAGGAAGATGTCAATGTGCACCAAACACATGATGTTTGGATTTAATCATATGGGCAGTTTTCTATTTTTCAGTTCAGAAAAGAGGTGATAGAAGCATTCCCGAAGTGATCTTGATGCTGAATGTCTCCTTAGGAGGTCTGGGCACGGAGAAGAACAAGCCCCTTTTGGGCTGACCCTGTTTGTACAGCCTGCTGCTCACCCCAGCCTCACCATGTCTGACATGGCCCACCTGGGACTGACATCCTAAAGCATGCAAAAATGTTGCTGTAATTTATTATTTTATTTTATTCTGTATCAAATTTTTTTGTGTTATTATTTAACTACGTATATATTTATTATATTCATTTCTATTTATAATAATAACATTATTTTTTCTTACCAAGTTTTTATGTTGTGAAATACAAAGCTATGTTTTGTGTCAGGTACATACAGGCAACCTGTGTACCTGTGATTGGGATATGTGTGGAAACTGATCATGGGACAGTTACAAAGACAATTCTAATAAATAACTGAGGAAGTAAAGCATGGAAGAAGGCCTTTGAACCTATCCTTTGTTCGCAATTAACCTTTATAACTCTTCAGTTGATTTAGGAGCATTCGAATTAAAGCTTTAAGGATGTTGCTGCTTGACAGGAACTTTCTGCTTCTAGCTAAAATGAGTTTTGCAATAATAACCTTTTGAAGTATCATTTTAGAATATTGCTTGTAGTAAGTATCTTTGGAACTGTAGCTTTAGAATATATCAAAAGGAAACATGCTTATCTCAACACCTTAACAAAACAGTGAAAAGCAGCTTGAGAAAGGAAGATGAACATCAACTCTATCAAGGACTGATAGTTTCAACAAAGGGAAGCTGGACATCACTGTTATGAGATTTATAGTCCTTGCAATTAAAAGGTGGACCCACATCTGGAATCTGGACCTCACCAGCTGGGAGACTTCTTTCTTCTTTCAGAAGCCAGACCCCACCATACGGGGATACTCTTTTCTGGGATACATCCTGAGAAAAACTAAATCACAATAGTGTATAGAATTGTGACATAAAAATTGGGAACAGAAACTGCTGAGAAAGCTTATGAGTACCCCTATAAATATCTGTAAGCCCCAACTATCGGCGTGCAGTTGGAGGGAAAATTTTCCCCACTGTACCCAGCGCTGTTTTGCTCATACTTTACCATATTAATTAATAAATTGATTGCTGCTTGAATATTGGCCTCGTCAATCTTCTCATTTATAACATTTCGCATCCTTTTCTCTTGGATGCAGTTGGCAAACTTTCTCATGCTGGCTGCCCAAGGGCAGTGTGCTTCTGCTATCAGGCACGTACACAGAGTGTTTGCAAGCATGCTTCTAAATCCACGGAATGTCCATTGTTTTGCCTGCAGGGCTGTGCACATAGGCCACAGTGTCTGCCCAAAATGCTCTCTAACAGGGAAGTCTTTTCCTGAACTAGTAGGGGGAGGGGCTGCTTGAACTTGCTTTCTAGACGGACCTCTTTTGGAGGTTTCCTCCCAAAATTTGCCCTAAACCAGCACAATCCGTTAAAATGAAAACTTCACCAGTAGCACAATTCCACAGCCCACCAGCAAAAAAAAAGGATGTGTAAAGTTCTCCAAACATTTGTCCTGCTTTGCTGCAAAAGTCGTGCTGCACACACAGTGCAGTGTGGAAAGCCAAGAGAAGCTGCAGCTGGTGGCAAATCTTGGGACACAAGCTTCACCTTGTTCTCCATGAAAGGTTCTTGAGAAGAGCAGACAGGAGAAGATTCCTGGAAAACTGAAACAGCTTTCCAGAAGTGAAATGAAAGTGAGAGAAACATTCCAAGAAGTTTTCCTCCATTTATTTCTAGTCTGCCCTTTCCCATGTTGCACTACTTCTCTATCCCATTCATTCCAAATGCACCTCACCTCTAAGATCGGTGACTTATCATGTTTTAGACACTCTAAAATACCATGAGACACACAACAGTTTTCCTTCCCGTTTTTACTGGAAAGCAACACTGCAGATTTAAGTGCAGTGCTTGGGTCAGGCAGGAATCCTACACCAAGGGAATGTGCCCCGACAGTGCTTGACCCGCAGCAAGGACAATGCACAGCAGCGATTGAGGGGATTCCTCTGCCAGCGTGCAGGAGTCAGGGCTCTGCACCTGGGCTCGACACTGCCAAGTTCCCGTGTTTGGACAGACTAAGGGGCTGTCCCGGGGCGCGCGGGGCTCGCCCGTGGGGCTCGAGCGGGGAACGGACACGCGGACAAACGGCCCCGGGGCTTCAGTTGCAGCGGCGGCAGCAAAAGCAGCGCAAGCAGAGAATCTAAAACACTCTTTTTCTTTCTCTTTTTCTCTCTCTTTCTCGCCCTTTCCCGCTGACGAGCACCCTTCCCTCCGCGTCGATTTCCCGGCGTCCCTCTCCTCTCCTCTCCCCGCCTCCCTCTCCCCGTGCCGGGCCGGGCCATGCCCCCGGCCCGCCCCCGGCCCCGGGCGGGGCTGCCCCGTGCCCGCCCCCGGCCGTCCCGCCGCCGCCTGGCCTCAGCCCGGCTCTGGCCGTGCTGGCGCTGGCGCTGCTGGGCGGGCGTCAATGCCTGGGGCTGGGGCGGCATCGCCGGCTTTTGGCTCCGCCTGGCCCGAGCCCGGTCCCAGCCCCGACGCAGGGTCCAGTTCCGGCCCCGACCCCGACCCCGGCCCCGGCCCCGGCCCCGGCTCCTCCCGGGGCCCGCGGAGGACACAGGCGGCGCAGCCGCTCCCGCCGCCTCCGCTGCGGCTTCCCCGGCCCGAGCTCCGCCGCTCGGCAGCGCAGCCGCCGGGGCGGGTGGGGATGCCCGGCCCGGGGCGGGTGAGGGGCGCTCGGGGGCCGTTGCTGGCCCCGGGCCGAGCGCTGACAGCCGCGTCCCGCCCGCAGGGAAGGCGCAGGAGGCCCTGCAGGAGCGGTACCGCCTGGGTTCCCTGCTGGGGCGCGGCGGATTCGGCAGCGTGTGCTCGGCGACGCGGCTCTCGGACGGCGCCCCGGTGAGCGGCGGGGCCGGCGGCGGGCGGAGAGGGAAGAGGGAGACAAGGACGAGAATGTCGGAGCGCAGCGGGAAGGGCGTTGAGCTCAGCCCGCTGCTCCCCTTGCTCGCAGGTGGCCATCAAACGCGTGCCGCGGGATCGCATCCGGCACTGGAGCGAGCTGGTGAGTGAGCGGGGCCAGCGGCGGAAGCCGGGCCGTGCCGGGCGGCGAGGAGCCGGGGCCCGGCATGGTGGAAGCTGCCGGGAGCCCTGTGGGGAGAGCGGGCGTGGGCTGAGCAGTGCATGCAGAGCATCCCGGGCTGGCTGAGGGGTCCCAGAGCCCTGGCACGGCCTCAGCTCCACTGACGGCATCGCGCTCCTCCCGCAGCCCGACGGCACCAGCGCGCCCCTGGAGATCGTGCTGCTGGCCAAGGTGTCCTGTGGGTGTGCTGGTGTCATTCAGCTGCTGGAGTGGCTTGAGCTCCCCGACAGCTTCTTGCTGGTGATGGAGCGTCCAGAGCGGTGCCAGGAGCTGTCGGATTTCCTGGTGGAGCGGAGGTTCCTGCCGGAGGAGGAGGCGCGGGGGCTGTTCCGCCAGGTGCTGGAGGCCGTGCGGCACTGCACCAGCTGCGGGGTCCTGCACAGGGACATCAAGCCTGAGAACATCGTGCTCGACCTGGCCAGCGGGCAGCTGAAACTGATTGACTTTGGCTGTGGCGCCTTCCTCCAAGACACAGCCTACACCCAGTTTGCAGGTGAGCCCTCGCAGGGGATGCTCCTGGGCATCTCATGGCCCAGCCTGGGTGTAGCACCGGGGCTTCCCCCTACTGCAGCTGGGATGGGATTAATGCTGGAGCCAAGTTGATTTGGTTGGGGTGTGAGGGGGGCCAGCTCCCAGCCCTGCTGACAGCCTTCAGTACCCACTGTGGCCTGGGCTGGGGCTGGAGCTGGTGCAGCCAGCCCGACAAAAACCCC
Source organism: Passer domesticus (assembly GCF_036417665.1). Taxonomy (NCBI): domain Eukaryota; kingdom Metazoa; phylum Chordata; class Aves; order Passeriformes; family Passeridae; genus Passer; species Passer domesticus. Next base: position 4,464,765 of record NC_087503.1, on the reverse strand, counting down.
CATGGGGGTAATGGAGAGGGGGGTCTGAACTCGTGCCCTGGATGGTTTGGTGTGCAGGGGAGAAGGGGCTTGGACTGCTCCACTCACCTTATTTGCCTTGGCTTATTAACATTTTTTGGGGGCCCACGCAGGCAGAGAGGAGAGTGGGTTTTCTCCACCAGTGGGTGGGTTTTTCCTTTGTGTGTCATGGTTGGGCTTGCCCAGGGTTTCTGCTGCCCTCTTCCAGCACCAGTGGCTTCTTTTCCAGCCCCAAGTTTGTACACAAGTCCCAGGTGATGGTGAGAAGGCAGCGGTCACCCCGTGTGCTGCTGGAGCAGCCCCCACATGCCCGGGGATGCTGGGGCCAGGCTCTGGGAGCAGCAGCATCCCCCTGAAGAGCTCTGTCTGTGTTCCACAGGAACCCTGGCCTACAGCCCTCCAGAGTGGACCCAGCACCAAAGCTACCATGGCGAGGCAGCGACGATCTGGTCCCTGGGCCTCCTGCTGTACCAGCTGGTCGTGGGGAAGCACCCGTTCAGGAGGGGCCAGGAGATCATCTGGGGGCGCATCTTGTTCCCAGCACGGCTCTCTCAAGGTGGATCCTCATCTCTGGGCACAGGGGGAATACCAATGCTGGGAGACAGCAGCGGGCTGATGGGCATCCTGCTCTGGCAGCTGCTGAGGAGGTGGCACATGTCCTGCTCTCCTCCAAACAGAGAATCCGTGGGGAAGTTTAGGCCCAGCTCTGGGCACACCCAGTATGGCCTGGGCACAGGAACAGGGGGGCAACTTCTCCAAGTGACTGGTGATTTCTGGTTTGTCTCCCCAGAGTGCCAAGATGTCATTAAGCGGTGTTTGTCCATGCAGCCCTCGGACAGGCCATCATTAGAAGAGCTTTTCTGCCATCCTTGGGTGCAGGGTGCTCCTCGGCCCTAGAAGATGGGAGAGATCCATGTGCACAGTTGGATCCAGGGGCCTGGCAGGTACCAGCTCCACACATCTCTTGGCACTCAGTGGCAAAGCAAACCAGACTGGTTTTGTCCTGCCTGTAGCTCTGAGCAGGGGTCAGCAGAAGGGAACAAGCAGCTCTTGGGCGGGAGCTGAGCTGGAGATCTGGTGTGGCAAGCACTGGTGGCCACCATCCCCCCGGTTTGTTTGTCTGGTTCATGGATGGCTGGGGCCCTGGGCAGAGCCCTGACAGCCTGGTCTGTTCCCAGGGAAGGAGAAGGAGCTCCTGGAGAAGCTGTACCAGGTGGGGCTGCTGCTGGAGACAGCAAGGACAGCCTCAAGGATGACAGTCTCTTCCTTGGCCTGGCCAGCTGAAGAAGATGGACTTGGATTCTGGCACCTTCTCTAAAGACACACTCCACACCCAATTTGCAGGTGAGTTCCACAGCCAGGGGGATGCTCCCAGATCTGGGCATGGCACAGCCTGGCTGGGCACCAAAGGTTCCCCCTTTGCTGGGGGGGATGCAACGAATTCTTCATTCAGCTCCCCAGCTGCTTTCTGGCTCTGGGCAGCTGCTGAGGGCTACATGTGCCGTGGCTGGCTGCAGGCTGGGCACATGTCCTGCCCTCCTGCCCTGCTCCCAAAGACAGCATTGATGGGCAGCTCTGGGCACAGCCAGCATGGCCTGAGCACCACGGGCAGCTGGGACAAGGGGACAGGAACCTTCAGCTGACGGGCAGTTTCTGCTTTCTCTCCTTGCAGCCGGGCTCTGCGGGTGCTGAGGCTGCTCTGGGCTCTGCCAGGGCTCTGTTGGGCTCAGCCCTGGGCACAGCTGGGCTGGCTCTGCCCTCACATTGCTCTGACAGCTTTGCATCAGACGAGCCCGTTCCGAGCACAGCGCCTGAGCTTTCTGCTTTGGCAGGTGAGTGAGACTCTCCTGCAGGCCCAGAGATTGCAGCTGGGGACACACATCCAATTGGCAAGAACGCAAACTCTCCACAGTCCCAGCTGAATGCCTGGATCTCCAAAGGATGTTTCATCTGTCACACTCTTCATTCCTTTTTGGCTTTTTCTTCCTCTAGAGGTGCCACAAGTGGGCCAAAGCTGGCGAGTGGGCCACTGAGGCAGTGCAGTCTGGAGCTGATGGATGGAGAATTGCCTTTCTGCACTCCCAAACCAGAGGAAAAATCTGTAAGTGGGACTTTGTGTCTTTAAGAAACCCCTGACAGTTTCAAAGGGAATGTGCAGCTCATTCACAGGGTGAGAAGGAAGGGCATCTTCTGAAGGGTTTGGGGTTTGACAGAGGTTATATTCCCAGTGCTGCTTGGAGCTGGAAGGGCACAAAGCAATTTCCCATTGCTTCAACCACAATTTAAAATAACAATGTTGGAAACAAAGCCCAAAAACTTTTTAAAAAGGCTGCTGAGGTCAGTAAGATGGATCCATGCCATCAGCACATTCACAAAGTAATGTATGAAAAAAATAACTGAGTTTTCTTCTTCAAAAGATCATTTGCCTCTTAATACAAAGTCACAAAAGATTTTTCACTGCACACTTGGGTTTTGTTTTTATCTTTATCGTTTTACCAATTTTTTTTTTCCTTATAACAGAAAACATGCTGTAAAAAAAGAGTGTCCTTTGCTCCTGGTTCCCATGCGGAGCAGCTCCCTTCCTGCTGGCTGAGCTGCTCAGGCAGAGCCCGGCAGCTCCTGGCCATGCAGGGCTGAGGCTTTTCCCCACTGCTGGGCACAGACTGATGGAGCAGCACTGCTGAACACGGGCACACCCAGAGGGACCAAGAGCAGCTGCCTTTGGCCACCTGAGGCTCCAAGGCCCAAACTCTGAGCAGCCAGGGCTGGAAGAGACTCGCAGGCTCCCTGGTGGCTGTGCTGCCCCACTTGTGCCCGGCCCAGCTCTGCATGAGGCAGAGGGAGAACAAGGGGCAGCTCCCTCTCAGCCCAGCCCAGGGACCCTGTGGTAATCGGCGGAAGAAATGCAGCACTCAATATGAGCGATCAGCAAATCTCAAAACTTTATTGATAGGCACATACATTTATATTGGTGTTAATGAGGCTAATACATATTGCAAAAAGTGAGCTCATCATTGGTTAGTTACTTATCAGCTAACTACGCCTACCTTATCATTCTTGAGGCTACTATGCTGCAGCTGTTTACATATTTTCTTCATGTTTCTAACTAACGATCCTCTCCCACATCCTGATGTTGCACCAAGGGCACAGTGCCCTTGCCAGGTTTGGACACTGACTGCTGACTCCTATCCTCGTCTCCTTCATCCCTAACTAACGGTATTATGTCAGTGTGACCTGTGTTAGCTAGCCAGCTGTTCACAAAATCCTCCACACTTCCCCTGTTTTTCTGTTGCACAAGCATAGTCTGATTAGATGCAGCAAATATCATTCTTTGAACCATGTTCTGTAAGCACATGCAAAAACAAGGCAAAACTAACACTACTAACAAAGCTATAATGCCTACTATAATGATGACTCTAACAATAGAGCGCAACCATGATCCCAAGCCTAATGATTTGAGCCACTCATCAATGCCAGAGCCCGATTCTACCTGTAAATTTCCAGTTAGCCTTCGCAGCTCAGAGAGCTGGGAGTGGATGGACTGGGAATGATCAGAGAGGTTCATGCAACACATGCCCTCAAACTCTTCACAACCATGGCCTTGTGCCAGTAAAAGGAAGTCAATTGCAGCTCTATTCTGAAGCGTTGCATGGCGAATAGAATCAACATCAAGCAAAAGGCTAGAAAGTGCTAAAGAGGTGGCATTAGTTTGCTTAGCAAGCCAGCATCCTAGCTTGTTTAAAATGGCATGGGCACCTGCTGCTGATACCCCTGGAGCTAAAAAGGATGCTGCCACTATGGCCCCTGGGGACCAAAATTTTACATCATCTTTGCAGTCAGCAGCAAACGCATGGGCCATTCTTTTAATTCTGTGATAGCAGCGGCTCATATTAAGGATCATTGACGTATTGGGTGTGAGTAGAGACAACCGTCCAATTGTACATGGCCCCCCGCTCAGCATCGACGGGACACTGGGCCACGCACGGTCCCCACATATTAAAAAGTAACCTGCTGGTAATTGAATAGGGTCATTTGATGAGATCGACACCCTCTTTGTGGTATAATTGCACCAGGTTGTTGCATTACGGTAAATGGCCATGCTGGAGGTTACAATAGTAGAATAGTTTTTGGCCGGCAGCTGACTTTTATGCTTAAACCTAAGGCATGCATCCGCCATCACTGAGCCTAACAGTTCCAACTCTTGGGGTTCCTGTGGTGCTATAGGAAAATGAGAAATCCATTGGTCCCAGTTATCTACACTGACCCTGGTCTCATTGGTTTTGCAGGTGGGTATTTTTGATGGGCATGGCCAGGGATCTGCCGGTAGCCCAACCAAACAGGTTGTAAATGGATTGCCAGGAGAAGATAATGACAAGCAAATAGCCTCCTGGTTAGTTAAATTTGCCATGGTGATCCAGATATTAGTCTTGGGCTGAGGTGGGGCCCATGCTTGGTGGGTTCCCACTCCTTTGGCAATGTCTGGGCTGTCTATTAAGAGAGCAAATACGAGTAAAACAGCAGCATAAGTCTGCCACATCACCCTGATTTTCCTGGGCGCTGTTTTGAACCATCCAGACATTTGGGGAATTAACAGGTTGCCCACAAGCCGTTAAGAATGTCTCTTCCTTCCTCTCCCCCTTTTCTTTCTTGAGCCGCCCAGACTTAATCTTTTTAGAGCTCTTAAACAATCGTCCCACGCTTGGTTAGGATCTTGATCCCCCAGAATCGGACCTATTACATCTAGCTGGGAGAGGGGAATGCCCCGACCACACTTAGACTGTAGGATACACGACTGAGATTGCCCTAAAGCGCGTCTGGCAAAGTGCTGGGTTTCCCACCTAAACCATGCGAGAATTTTCTGTTCTGGGGACTCATACAACTGTAACCCTTGGCGGCCAGGTAATCCTGTAAAGGCCTGGAGTTCTGCTTGCCAGGAGTCCCGCTGCCAATAAAATGCACAGCTTCTGCACCACAGCTCAGGTAACTGGGACTGATGCACCCACTTAGTTTGCTGACACCCCCCGCAAAAGAACAATATCCATGCAGCACACTGAGTATTTTGACACTTAATACAAGCTAATCTCTTAGGCCCTCTATAATAAAACGTATGAAGCGCCGGAATCAGGCTTAGTATACAGTCCAGAGATTGACACCGATCAATCGCTCGGTCAATGGCAAAGCTACACTGTCCTTTCAGCTTGAGAAGTATCGGTCGAATGGTGATCAGCAGCTTTGCCTCCACTCGCCGACCGTCCTCTTCGCTCAGTTGTCTGGGGTCCGGTTCCATCTAACACAGCTGCTCGGGTCCATTTAGCAGGTACCCACAAGGATCCTGTAGGGGTAGAAACACAAAGATATCCGCAGCCCCAGTATAATACCTTAGCAGGACCTTGCCATTGTCCTGTCTTGGGGTCTCTATACTTTACCCATACGTCCTGCTTCACACTATCTTTCTCTGTTACATAATGACGAATTACAGCAGGAACTTTGCTTTCCCCAAAAACACACAGGTGATTTAAGATAAATAGACACTTTAGCAACCTCTCTTGCGGCTCTCCAATATCTTTGTATTTACCTAGATATCTTTTCAAGGTACCATTAGCTCTCTCTACAATCGCTTGTCCTGTCGGGGAATTAGGGATGCCTGTCACGTGTTCAATCCCCCACATTTGCATGAACTGTTTTATTCTTTTGCTGCTGTAGGCAGGTCCATTGTCTGTCTTAATATGTCGTGGCACTCCCATTACAGCAAAGCAGCTACTGAGATGCCTCTCCACGTGCCCTGCTTTCTCACCAGTTTGTGCTGTGGCCCATATAAAATGACTGTAGGTGTCTATAGTAACATGCACATACTTTATCCTTCCAAACTCAGCAACATGTGTGACATCCATTTGCCAGGTCTCATTTGTTTTCAGCCCTCTGGGGTTAACTCCTAGACCTAACCCGCAGCCCCCGTTATGATGACTACATATGGGACAGGCTTTGACTATTGCCCGTGCCTCTTCCATAGATATTTGAAATTCTCTATGGAGGCCTTTTGCATTTTGGTGAAACATGGAGTGTGCCTCTCTGGCCAACGTCTGCCTGGGAATTGGAGTCACATGTGTGATTGAGACTAGCTTATCTGCTCGTGCATTACCCTCTCCCAGACCAATATCCCACTTGTGACTTCTGATATGAATGACAGAGAAAGGATACTTTCTCAGCTTAATTGCCCTCTGTAACTGTATAAACAGCTCATGTAACCTCCTGTTCTGAACTTCTTTTATAGAGGCATCTTCTATTCGCTCGCATACTCCAGCGACATATAAAGAATCTGTCACTATATTGAGAGGCCCAGAAAAATGCATCATGGCCCAAACAACAGCCAATAACTCCATGTTTGTAAAGTATCCAACTCGGAGGCCTGGAGAATCTGATGGTGCCATTGTCCCTTTTCCTGCCAGGTCACTGCAGCAATTCTGGATTTTCTTCCTGCATCCGTGTAGGCTGTTACAGCATCCGACAGGGGTTTCTGTGACCTTTTTGGGCATTGAATCCAACCCCATTGCCCTATCCAATTCAACGGTATATTGGGGATATCATCAGTGGCAATCACACTTCCAGCTCCCAACAGTGCCTCTTGTAATTCCACACTGTTTATCAGGTACCAGGTCAATGTGTCTTTCTTCATTGGTACCCGTATCTGATCAGGCTCCTTTCCCATGATCTGTAGTGTTCGTTCACGACCCTTTTTGAGCAACTCAGCCAAAATTTCAATCTTTTGAAGAAGGGTTTTATGCTGTTGAAGTGGAGGAGATATCCATTCCAAGGCCCACACCTCCCCCGTTTTTCTGTTTTGCTGAGTAAGTGCACCTAGTAAGTATTTAGTTCCACACCAAACTGTCAGCTGTATAGGGAGGTTAAGGTCTCGTCTCCGGACACTGCCCTGCATCACACAGTCCAGTGTCTGTCTTCTTTGCTTGTTGAATGGTCAACGTTTCTCTTGCTCTTGATAAAGTTTCACATTCTTCATTGAAATCCATCTGGATTTTGCACCTGTTAAAACACAAACAAATCCCACGTCCCCGCAGGACTGAAGAATTTTCTCAAAATCTTAGAGGTGAAGAATGGGTCCTGGTTTCATTTTGCAATGTTACATACAGAAATGTTAAGATAAGAGTAATTAGGAATAAATTCAGATAATACACACAATCAACAACACATACAAAATCAGAAAATTACCAAACACTACAACACTGAACTCTTATCCCAGAGTCTGCGACAGCTGATAAACCTTAAAATGACAGAGAATTGGAGAAATCATGTCCGGATTCATGTTTCTCCAAATCACCTCTGAAAATGGCTCAGCCGTCATAGATGGTCAAATTGCCAAGTCAAAAGGACTTGAATACTATTTGATGCAGAAAACATCTGGGTTGATTGTCAATCACTCCATCCAAATAGAGCTAGAGCTTGGCCAGAGCCCGAACTCTAATTGGTGAGTGTCACTTAACATACTTTTTAAACAGGACTTTTAAAAACAATCCTTATAAACAAAAAACTTTAGGGTTACAAACCAATTAAACTATCAAACAATTGAATCTTTCTGAAGTTTCTGTCAAGACAGAGATTTTCCAAACACAGCAAACTTCTTGAATTCTCTGCTGGAGTATTCCTGTAATAATAATTAAAAGAACTACAAAACTGGCAATTTGGATAAAAACCCTCAAAAACATCTAAATAGTTAGGAAATAAAAGACAGGATTCTGAAGAGACACGTGTCTTGCAGGTGATCACACAAAAAAAAAAAATAGAAAAACACATGAAAGCCGGCTGCAAACACCACAACAACACACCAACAACAACTCTCATCACAAAAATCTGAAAACTCCCTAACAAGAAGTTCTTGAAGGGGTTAAGACAACCTTCCCAAAGTATTCATCTAGTATTAACAACAATCACTATCTATCAGCATTACTTACAAAAACTGAAAATAACAAAGGTTATAAACTTAATATAAATAATTCTTAAAACTTTGAATCATTGGGGAATTGACTGATGACCCCACAACAGGGTCTGATTGACCTTTCCCAAATGCTTTGTCTTCCAAGACACCTTGGGTAATTAAATCTTTACTAATACTTTCATCTTTACACGACATTTTGTTTCCCTGGGAATAATTTTTTACAATAGAAGCAGTTCCCTTTTTTTTTTTTTTTTTTTTTTTTTTTTTTTTTTTTTTTTAATGAATTAAGCTGGCATTTTGTTATACTGAGATTTCTTACTGATTGACAACAATTATTAACTGAAAGATAACAGGCTGGTAAGGCTGGACAGTTTGCATAGATATTTTAAAACAAAACTGAGAAAGATGACAGATAATTTCAAACACAAATAATTTCACTTAAAATAAGGACAGTACAAAAACAATTAGCACATTTACATCCATTTATCTAATGCCATCTCTTAATGAATAGAAGAGAGCAAAGACCATAAAGACCATAGTATACAGAAATATTACAGTTTAAATCTTCTCACATGTAGTCCAAACAGAAACTAGGAAGTTTATTTAGATTTTGTTCCCTTAAAAGGTTGTTCCTGCCTCAGGTAAGGGAAAGGCAATGAAGTCATCAAACTTTAAGCAATCAAACCCAAATACTCTAACAGTTTTAAAAAAGCAAACACATTTACAAAAAAAAAAACCCCAAAAAACTGGTAAACAAACTGTAAAGCCTGTGGAACAGTTGGGTAAAATGCCCAGTATAACATCTGGATAAAGCACTGTGTGAATTTTCAGAAGTTTTTCATCCTGATCTTGAAGAAAATTCCTGACCTGTTTTTTCTCAGACACTTGTTTGAATTGCTGCGATGGGCTGGCTGCTGTGGTTGCTAGGCAGCTGTGACAGGGCGGTGTTTTGAGGAATGTCTGCCCGCGCCCATCTCCGCCTGCTCCAGCAGAGCCTCAGTCTGCGCTATCCCGGGGGTGCGGAAAGGAACGCCCTCGCCCGGACCCGCGCAGCCCCGATCTCCTTTGGGCTCCGCTCTGCCTGGATCTCTGCTCGGGCTGGTTCTCCCTGGCTCTGCGCCAACACCCGCAGCCAGCGGGGGCATGTCCCGCACCGCTGGTGCTTTTGTGCGCTTGCAAAAAGTGAAAAAGCCCTCCCAGCTCCAGCTTTCGGGTTTCGCGTTACTGGTGCGCGTCCGCCGCCGCTACCACTGGCACTGCGCTTGTCGCTGCCGCATATTCGGTCCCCGCGTCTCGCCTTGTCTGGCCCGGCCCTGGCTGGCACTTGCCTCGCGATCTGTGCGCTTTCCCCACGGACAGCTGCCGTGCGAGTTTTTGTCACCGTGCGTGTCACTGGACCCGCGGTGCGCGTAACCGCCGCCGGCACCGAGCATGCCACCGCCACCATACGCGTTCTCGCCGCCGCGTCTGCCCCGGGCTCTCCCGCGGCCCCCGTTGCCCTCTTGGTCCCGAATTTACGCCACTCTGTTAATTCATGTACTGTATAAGGATTTTGAGAAACTCCTTGTGCACACCCGTAAGCTAACAACTGTGGGAGCTCTTTCTGCAAGTCTATGTCCTTAACCTGACGCTTTTTTAAAAAGCAAGTAAATAAATAATATGCTGCTTGCCTTTCCATTTCCATTTCCATTTTTGAGAACGTCGACGTTTTTGCAGCCCTTCAAGGTTTCGGCAGCACGTATCGGCCGGGCTCTTCTATAAGGTCACCCAGGGCGCGGCACTTTTCGCTTTTTCAGCAGTGCTTATTCGCCGTCCTTGCTGCTGTAGGACCCGAACTCCTTCACCGATCCACCGTGGTTGCCGTTACCGATTTAACGTCCGGGGTCACCATTTGTGGTAATCGGCGGAAGAAATGCAGCACTCAATATGAGCGATCAGCAAATCTCAAAACTTTATTGATAGGCACATACATTTATATTGGTGTTAATGAGGCTAATACATATTGCAAAAAGTGAGCTCATCATTGGTTAGTTACTTATCAGCTAACTACGCCTACCTTATCATTCTTGAGGCTACTATGCTGCAGCTGTTTACATATTTTCTTCATGTTTCTAACTAACGATCCTCTCCCACATCCTGATGTTGCACCAAGGGCACAGTGCCCTTGCCAGGTTTGGACACTGACTGCTGACTCCTATCCTCGTCTCCTTCATCCCTAACTAACGGTATTATGTCAGTGTGACCTGTGTTAGCTAGCCAGCTGTTCACAAAATCCTCCACAGGACCCCTCCAGCCCCAGGGATTGGGGCACTGTCAGCACCTGCTGCTCCAGCCACCACTCCTGCTGACCCTGACAGCAACACCCAAACTGGGGCTGATCCCGAGGGAGCAGCAGCAGGGCCTGGATCTGATCCCTGACTCTGGGCCAGGGCTGGACAAATGACCCCACAGCAGCAGCAGCACATGGAGCTGACATTCAGCACAGCCCCTGCCACTCTTCCCTCCTGTGTGCAGAAGTGTCACAGCAGCCTGAGGCACCTGGGAGCCCCCAGTGCCAGCAGGGACTTGAGATGGCAGCCCTGGGCTCCTGGAGGTTGTGCAAGGAATGCAGCTGGGGACTCCCTGTCCATGGGGAGCTTCCAGATGGAAAAGGCTGCTGTGTCCAGGCAGCTCCAAGGGCAGAGAAAGGAGCGTCTCGACCACTGGATCTGTGCCAGTCCTACAGTCCTGGGCAGCAGCCACTGAGCCCTGGGGGAACAGAGGGCACAGCAAGAGGGACAAAGCCAGGCGAGATCAGAGACTGGAGAGAGCCAGACCTGAGGCAGGAACAGCTGCTCCATTGCACTCTTGGAGAAAGCTCTTGGCTGGTTTAAAGCACTGAAAAGCATGAAGTGCAGAGAGGAGGCCACAGCAAACAATGCTCCTGTTTCCACACCCTCTCCTCTCTGTGTCCCAGAAGAAACTGGACTGTATTCATCTCTCCGAGTTGTCTCATTCAACATGAGCAGCTTAGCACCAGGAGCTGAAGGAACTGCCACCACAGGCCACAGGAGCTGAGCAAGAGGGAACTTTTGGAGCAAAGTAATGCTGCTCAAATAGACCTAGCTGAATGCAGCAGATATAGTAATGGAATCACAGCATCCTTTCTGTTGGAAAAGACCTCTAAGCTCATCCAGTCCAGCCGTTCACTCAGCAGTGCCAAGCCCAGCACTAAACCACGTCCCTGAAGTGCCAAGGCCTGAACAGCAGGCCCTGAGCCAAAGGTGACTTCTGGATGAACCTTCCAACCAAAGGTTATCTTTGTATCTGCTCACTGATGAAATATGCATGGCCATTAGCACTGTGATAGATGTAGCCACTCCTTAGTGACACACGTATTGATCTTTTTGTATTGGCAAGCCAGACAAGGCCATGAAATCTGACATCTGGCCTTGTTTGGGGCTGAAGGATCAAAGTCAGCTCCTTTGGTTCCTCCTTGAGCCCTGGCCAGGCTTTGGGAGGGACCCAAGAGGAGGATGAAACCAGATGTTGCCACACTAGAAGTGCTGTCAGTTTGTTCATTCAGCACTGTCAGAGCTGGGCCCTCTCACAGCGAGGTTGGAGCCTCAGCTGTGGCTGGAGGCACCTGTAGGAATTCCCAGTGTCCAGGAGTGGCTCTGCAGTCCTTGGCTATGACATCCCCCTGCTGCTGTGTGGATCTGGGGGATGGTAAAGTCTGAGGGACACTGGTGCTGGATCTTTCTTAATCACTGCTGCAATCTTTGGTGCTGATGATTGGGTGCATTGCTGAGCTGCTCCTTTTGTGATTCTTTGCTGCTTTGAGCTGCAGTAAATGACACTGATTCCTTCAGTTGGAGTCTGTGTCTTTGGTGCTGACCCTGCCCGCTGGTAAAACAAAACTGGCAGAGTCTGGCCAGATCACAGCAAAATGTCACTTGTTAAATGTAAATGTGAGGAATCAGTGGCATCAGAAATTCCCAGATGGGAAGCCCTTCCCTGGAGTTGGCTGGCTCTGGAGTGGGCTGAGGTCGCAGCACTGTGTGAGCACTGGGGCAGTTGGTTAAAAGAAGCTAAACCCCTGGATGTCTTAAAATGTATCCAAAAATTGCATATGGAAAAGGAAAAGAACTTGTGGGTTTGGGCAGACAAAGATGAATTTGTTAACAGTACATTGAAAACAGCACCTTCAGAAGGAACAATTCTTGTTGGAATGCTCCCACATGGAGCAAGAAGAAGGTTTTAATCTTGAGCTCCGATGCATTTGTGCAAGTGAAATATTAATATCATAAATAACTATGTACATATTTATAGTATAATCAGGCCTTAATATATATTGATATATATATATTTTATATGTATGTCTATACCTATCTAGCTATATCTATATTTCTATATCAATATCTATATCTACGTATAAAATTGTAATAATGTGAAATAGTGCTGACAATACTAATTTGGTAGCTTTGGCTGCTCAGGGATGTAACTCTAAATACTCTACAGAAAAGGATTGGCCAGGACCCTAATGTCAGAGGTAAACTTTGTGAGATTGTATACAATGAAAAAAGGAGGAGGGGATGAAATTGTTTATTTTTACAGGGTTTGCTGATGCTGTGATTCAGAGTGCTTTGTCTGTTACTGTGGAAAATACCGTGATTAAGACTGCAGGGTTTTTCATGTAACAGACTATCCTCAAGCTGCAGGATTTGTTGAACAGGTGAAGGGGTTGTTAAAAGAGCAGTTGAAAAAATGAGGAGATGGGAACCTGTCCCCATGGAGAACCCATCTCCCAGGTGTGCTCCATACCCTTAACAATGGCCCACTGGGGAAATGGAAACCCCCTGGCTGTGCACAGCTGCACCCAATTTGCAACTACAACCATGAACAGTGAGGCTTGCACTGCCTGGGAAATTGTTGTGGGTGTGGTGGCCCCTGGCAGGGCCAGCCCAGAGGCTGTGGGGCTGGACCTTCATGCACTGGAATTAATTAGGATAAATCCAAAGCAAATTAAAGCTATCAATACTGAGACAGGAATTCTGATTCCTCCAGGACACCTTGGTTTGGTAACTGCTCATTTGGAGCTTGGCCTTGCAAAATGTTCATGTCATGGCAGGAGGAAAGGAGGAATTGGTGCTGAATATAATGGAGAAATTACAGTAATTCTGTTAAACAATTGTCAATAAGATTGGGTTATTCAACCCCATGACAGGGTAGCACGATTATTGATATTGCAATTTTAAGCACGATTGTGAAAAAAGGAGATCCACCTCCAGTCATTACCATTTGTGGAGATAAAGGGTTTGGATGCAGCAGTCCTAACAATGGAGCCCAGAGTGTGGGCCCGGAGGCCAAAAGGCCCTCCTGAGGCAGCTGAAGGAACAGCTCCTAGGAAAGACAACATTGAATCCTGAAACCTGGGCAGGAACAATGGGAATATGTCCCTGCAGCCAAGTATTCTGTGTGAGAACAAGTAGGTATTACAGGATACTGTTTTACACATCCTGCCAGACCAAATCTCCTTGTTTGCCCCAATGGCCCCTTTGAAAAATGCTCTGATCCACAGGGCTCCATGTGAAAGCTGCTGTGGCACTGAGGGACTTGCACACAAATTCCATCCAGGAGCCTGGGTGCCCTCAGGGACTGGGACCCAGCCCCCTTCCAGCCAAAGGGGAAAGGGCCCCACCAAGCCTTGTTAGCCACAGACAACTTGTAGAAGTGAACAGCAAAGGACCCTGGGGGCATTATTCTGGAATTAAAAAGGCACCACCTCCATGGACAACACAATTTTTGTTCCTAACTCAAATGAGATTGAACGAAAAGAACGAAGAACAGTGTCACTAAAGTACTATTGATGTCTGTAAGTTGTACCTTGATAGTCAGCCAGAATCTTTGTTTGCCACAAACACCTCCAGTGTTTCACCAAGGGATTACTCATCAAAATTTAATAATTAATTCTGAAAATTTCAAGATCAGGGTAGCCAAAGTACTCCATGGCAGTAATTGCTGGGTATGTTCTCAGCTGAAGTTGGGAGGAATGGGGCTCTCTTGGAGGGCCACCCTGTGTGCTGGCCAGAACTCTGTCCATGGGCTCTGACTCGTAACTGTCAATGAAGGGACAGTTCTAGAAAACACAGGAATACAATGATCCATTTGACAGGATTCACTAGGATTTCCCTTCAGGAGAAACCGAAGCTGGTTCTAGTTACAGAGGCCACAGTGTGAGAGGATTTCTGTGCTTCACCATCACTCCCAATGTCAGTAGAGCTTGGGCTGCTGGAGCTGGTCAGTGTCAGTGTTACCCCACTCCTGGCTGCAGGGCCACCATTTAACGTCCTTCAGCAACAACCACAAGGAAGACCTGGTGCCTAGAGAACATTTTCCTCCCAAGGAGTGCCTTGGGTTTCAGAAAGCAAAATATTCTGGTTCATCCTGTGCCCCATGTGTGCTGCCCCGTACTGTGGAGATGACTGGATGGATTATTAGAAGTAGCAGATAATGCTGTTAAAATGTCCAGTAGCACATCCTATGGGCTCCAACAAACAGAAATGGGGACTCCACAGAACCGCATGGCCTTGGATTTTCTGCTTGCTGGCCAAGGAGGAGCCTGGGCTGTCGTGGGACAGGAATGTTGCACTGCTGTCAGGGATGGGTTTGAAGGCCAACAGTCAGCAATCACCTTGACAGAAAGAGCAGGAGAAGAGTGGCAGAAAGAAGAAAATTCTTCTTGGTGGGATTGGCTTCAGGGCTGCCAAATTGGAGGCTGCTGTGAAATGCATTTGTGGCAGTGTCTGTCATCATTGCAGTGTGTGCACTTGGTGTGCACTCTGACATTCCATGTTCAAGTTGTTGTGACGCTTTGTGCTGGGAAGTGGAGTATTGAGACTTGTCTTAAAAGAGACAGTCTCAAGAAAAGAGTGGCATTTGATAATTAACAGAGAATAACAGCAACTCCTTAGGCATGTTTGAAAAGGAACGTGAATAGATCTGAGTAATGAAATTTAACAACACTTAACTGAAGCACAAGGGGAGATGCCTTTATGTCTAATATCTAAATCTAAACTGTGTTATTGAAAGAATTGTTATGAAGGTTGTGGTTCATTGTAGGTCTCAGGACCCATCCAAGTAGCAAGGCCTGAACAGGCTGGGATCAAGGCCTGAACAGGCCCAGAGGGAAAGTTCATCTCTAGATGAACCTTCCAAATAAATGTTATATTTGTATCAACTCACTAACAAAGCATTATTAACAACATGATCAGTGGATGTGTTCCTTGATAAAACATGGATTTCTCTTTCTGAATTCAGAAACCAGACAAGGCCCCATCTGGCCTTGTTTGGGGGTGAAGGATCAAAGTCAACTCTGTTGATTCCCCCAGGAGTCCTGGCCAGGCTTTGGGAGAAACCAGTCAGGAGAAGGAAACTGCATGTTCTCACACTAGCAGTGATGTCAGCTTGTTTGTTTGACAGTGTAAAAACTGTGTCCTTTCACAGCAGGCTTGGAGCCTGGGTGCCTGCAAAGGTGGAGGCACCTGCAGGAATTCCCAGTGTCTGGGAGTGGCTCTGCAGTCCTTGTCTGCCTCAGCTGATGTGTGGATCTGGGTGATGGTAAAGTCTGAGGGTAACTGGTGATGGATCTTTCTTTAATCACTGCAGGCAATCTTTGGTAGTAATGACTGGATGGATTGCTGAGCTTTTTTGTAATTCTTTGCTAATGATTATGTGCTTTGCTGAGCTTATCCTTTTGTAATTCTTTGCAGCTGTGCATTATATAAATTACACAATTCCTTAAGTTGGTGTCTGTGTCTTTGGTACTGACCCTGCCTGCTGGTGAAACAGGGCCTCCTCTTGCCTAAGAGTTATCTGGGAAGGCAAAACCCCCACTCCAAAATTCCCCCCTTCCTCCTTGTTCCCCGCACTTCATACACTGAGCATGATGTCCTGTGGTCTGGGGTATCCCCGGGGTCAGTTGGGGTCACCTGTCCTGGCTGTGTCCCCTGCCAAGCTCCCCCACAGCCCCAGCCCCTGCCCAGCGTGGCTGGAGGAGGGGCAGGACAGGCCTTGGCTCTGTTGCAGCTCAGCAAGAACAAAACCATCTCTGCGTGCTCAGCCCTGTGCTCAGCACCCGGCCCAGCAGTGTCTCAGTGCCAGTGTCTGTGCCCTCAGTCCCTGCCAGGGCTTTCCATGGCAGCTGCCAGGACAGGTGACCCAGGTGTCACCCCCAGTGAGGGCTGCCATGGAAACAGTGCCAGCACTGCCCCTTTCTGTCTGGCTGAGCTGGCCTTTGGCCCTGGCAGTGCCCTTTGCTGCTGGTTCCTGGTGCCTGAGCGGCCAGCGCAGCACAGGGCAGGTGGCCATGGCACAAGCCCCCAGCCAGGGATCCCCTCTGGCTCTGGGCAGTGACAGCAGCCCTGAGCAATGGGCTGGCGCGCTGGGGTCGGTGCAGTGTCCATCCAACAGTGCCTTGTAATGGCCCAGTGCAGACTGGGATGATGATCCACCCTCCCAGCTGGCCCAGGGCAGCTCTGCAGTGCCCTTCCCCACAGCCTGTCTGCACAGAAGCACTTGCTGGGTGCTCTGCATTTCCCTTCCCTCACTCTTGGGTCTCTCCCACACCTCCCAACTCAGAGCTTTCAGCTGCAAGGAGTTCAAAGCTGGTCTGTCCATTGGAGTTGGTCTAATTCTGCCCTGAGCAAACTTTGGATTTGTGTTTATTGCAGAACTTTCTGTGTGTCTAAAATATTCCTTGCAGGGTTCTGCCTTAGGGAAGGGGAACCTCCTTGGTGGCAGCTTGGGCTTGGCACACACTTGAGGAGGATGTCTGTTTTCAATGGGGAAACTCAGGAGTTTTAGATTGGTTCAAAATACAAAAGAAGATGACCCCTCTTTGGCTGTGTACAGCCAGTTCTCTGAGCAAAGCAGGTCCCAGGTGAGTGAGGAGCGACAAAATGGGCTTGGGGTATGTGGAGCAAGGTTGTTGACACTGGATCAGACCTCAAGGCACAGCTTCTCTGAGCAGGCCAGAGCTCCTTAGGAGAGTCCCTGCTGGATCAATATCAGTCACTGAATGCTGCAATCACCTCTTGTGTAATAAGAACAGCAATAAAAGACACCTTTTAAAATAGGAATACATACTTCCTAGAAGCTCTTTGAAATATTTCTCCATAACTGAAAAAGGAAACCCTCCTAATGAACTGCACTAGAGCAGAGGGAAATCAAGGCAGAGCCATGGTTTGGCAGGACTTGCTTGATCCTAATGAGCCCTGTGGTGCATTTAGAGCTGAGCCCTGGAACCTCAGTTACCTGAGTGGAGATTGCACAAGCCTTTCCAGGAGTCCAAGTCAGAGGAAAAGCCCAAAGTGTCTCAAGGCATTAATGGGTCCCACTGAGGTCCCTCTCCAAGACAGACTCCACGTGGACTCCTTGGAGGAGAGAACTGGTGGCCAAGATGGCACAAAAACTTCTCAGAGACTCAGTGGGGAAAGGAAAATCCAAAGTAGCTTAAACACCTTGAGTGTCTCAAAGCATTAATGAGCCCCACTGGATGTTGTTACTGACAAAACATCTTCAGGGACTAATTAAAGCAGATTATTGGAGTCCATTATTGCTAAAAGCTCTCAGAGACTCCAAGGCAAAAGCAAAACCCAAACTCCTTGGAAAAACTGGCAGTCCCTGGGAGCATTAAGGAGCCCTCAGGGCCATTCCTGAGCAAGGCTCCCCAGGGACTCCTTCCAGCAGATCCTTGAGGCCACGGGGATGTGGGCTAGGGGGGGATGCTGAGGGCAGGACAAGGGGCTGACAGTGCCCAGCCTGGCTGGGGCTGTGCCAGGAGGCCCCAGGGCCTCAGGACAAGGTGTCTCCTCCCAGCCCTTGCTGGCACAGACCCTGCTGCTGTGCCCCAGGCCACCAAGACTTGGCTTCTCTTTGTCCCCACCTGCCATCACTGCCTCCAGTTCTCTGCTCTGCCTGGGGCCTGGGGACACTTTCTGAGTCGTGTCCCTCAGTGGGACCCATTAAAAGTCCAAGAAACTTTGGAGTTGGATTCTGACTTGGAGTTCTGGAGAGGTTTCTTCAGCTGCCTCTCAGGGACTGATGTTCAAGGCCTGAGCACAAAGCCCCAGAGGGTCATTAAAGTCCTTGTGCTGTGTCTGTGCTGCTGAGCTGGGCTGGGCTCCTGGCACAGAGGCAGCTCCTGGTAAGCAAGAAGAGCTTCAAAAGCACATTTCTCTTGCTGAGCAGCTCTTCTGCCAGCCCAGCAGGGCTGGGGCACTGCCTGCAGCCTGCCCGGGGACAGCCCAGAGGCACAGAGAGCTTCAATCAGTCAGGGCTGGGAAGGTGCTGAGAAGTGCCTGGGGCAGAATCACTGCCAGCCCTTGGCACAGGAACCTCTGGCTGCAGGACAATGCAGCTGCAGCTCCTGGAGCCATCTCCTAAAGCTGGAATATCCCAATGTCTGCAGATTCTGTGAGTACAACTCTGAGTATTTCTGGTGCAGGGGAGGTGAAATGCTCATGAAGCTCTGACATGCTGAGGGTTTCTGATCAGTCATAAAATATTTTCAAGTCAAGGATTTTGATAAAAAAGCAGAAATTTCCTAAGACTTTGTATTCAGTTTGGTACTACTGGAGAATGGCATAGAGGGAGAATGAACAATAAAGGATGATTATGAATTATTAATTACGAATTTTGACAAGTGCCTGAGACATCTGAACTGTTACTTTTAGTGATCAATAAGTTCACAGTAGATCCCTAATGTGCTTTAAGACACTCTGCCCATGGACAGCAGCAGCATCACCTTTGCTGGACCCGTCAGGCTCAGTCTGAGCTGTCCTTTCTCCAAGCTGCAAACAGAACCTGCCCCCAGCCAGTGCTCTCCAAACAGGCAGAATTCTGTCAGGCCAAGGAGAGGGCACAGAGATTTGGGGTCTGTGAGTGCTGGCAGGGAGAGATCAGGCACAGGGAAACTCCTGCAGGAGGAAAATCTCCAGGAAGCAGAGAGAAGATCAGGCATAGAGAGGAAACAAAACCCAGCAATGCTGTGTCAGGGAGAGTTTAGAGATGTCCAGAGGATCCCCTCCAGTGCAGCCCCTACCTCTGAACAAGCCCCCTCCCTCCTGTCCCCCAGCCAAGCCTCTGTGAGTTATAAGATTGATGGGGAAAGGCAGAGGTGTTCTGGCACTGAAAATGCTGTCGGGTTGGTGAAATGAGTAAAGTGAGACCTTGGCTACAAATGTGGAGCTGGGCTGTGGTGGATCCATCTGCTCTCAGCAGTACCTGGTGATGTTTAGGGAAAACTTGGGAGTGTGAACATCCTCCACCTGAGAAAGTTTTAAAGCCCAGAGAAACTCCAAAGAGAATGAAGTGCCAGACCATCTCCCCTCACTCTCTACTCATAACTTTGCATCACAAAACTTTCTCTGTACTCCCAGAAGGCTGTAGAAATGCTGAGGGTTTTTGATATCCAGGAATACCAGGACAGATATGGGAGAGCTTAAAGAGAAAACTCCAGGACTCATGAACAAAAAAGGGTGTCTGTGTGTGTTACAGGGAAAGGTGTATGGGAAATAGCATTGATTTTGGTTACAGGTATCCCCTGTAACTCTTCACTGTCCTTTCTCCATGAACAGGTCCCCATGTGCAGCCCCAGCAAATGTCCAACAGCAGCTCCATCAGCCACTTCCTCCTGCTGGCATTGGCAGACACGCGGCAGCTGCAGCTCCTGCACTTCTGCCTCTTGCTGGGCATCTCCCTGGCTGCCCTCCTGGGCAACGGCCTCATCATCAGCGCCGTAGCCTGCGGCCACCACCTGCACACGCCCATGTTCTTCTTCCTGCTCAACCTGGCCCTCAGCAACCTGGGTTCCATCTGCACCACTGTCCCCAAAGCCATGCACAATTCCCTCTGGGACACCAGGAACATCTCCTACACAGGATGTGCTGCTCAGCTCTTTTTCTTTCTCTTTTTCATTTCAGCAGAGCTTTGTCTCCTGACCATCATGTGCTACGACCGCTACGTGTCCATCTGCAAACCCCTGCACTACGGGACCCTCCTGGGCAGCGGAGCTTGTGCCCACATGGCAGCAGCTGCCTGGGCCAGTGCCTTTCTCTATTCACTGCTGCACACAGCCAATACATTTTCCCTGCCCCTGTGCCATGGCAATGCCCTGGGCCAGTTCTTCTGTGAAATCCCACAGATACTCAAGCTCTCCTGTTTCAAATCCTACCTCAGGGAACTTGGAGTAATTGCATTTTCCAGCTCTTTAGCACTTGGTTGTTTTGTGTTCATTGTTTTCTCCTATGTGCAGATCTTCAGGGCTGTGCTGAGGATCCCCTCTGAGCAGGGACGGCACAAAGCCTTTTCCACCTGCCTCCCTCACCTGGTTGTGGTCTCCCTGTTCCTCAGCACTGGTATATTTTCCCACCTGAAGCCCCCCTCCATCTCCTGCCCATCCCTGGATCTGGCCCTGTCAGTTCTGTACTCAGTGGTGCCTCCAGTCCTAAACCCCCTCATCTACAGCCTGAGGAACCAGGAGCTCAAGAGTGCCCTGAGGAAAGTAATGACTCTATCTTTTCAGAGACAATAAACTCTCTTTTTTCTGCTCCAGAACCTTCAATCTCCTGGCTGTTTTTTTCCTATTTGTCTGTTTTTTCCTTGAGACATTTTTTATTATTTTTCTAGTGTTGTAATGTTTTTAATAAAATACTGTAGTACTACTCTTAGCATTTTCCATGAACATCTACTTTTCTTTTGTAAAACAAAGATTTTTAGAAGACTTGTTCCCTGTGCATTTGAATAAAAATAAGTGGCTGTCCTGACCTGTGTGTTCAAGGCATTTCCTCAGCCCTTCTCTGGCTCTGCAGGGGCAGTGCCTGTGAGCAGAGGTGGAGGGAAGGGGCTCCCAGCACAGCAGCACGGCCAGGGACAATGGCCCTGCCTCTTTCCACATCTGCCCCTCCCAGCTCCACACTCCCCTTCCCAGCCCTGCTGTGGGTGTGAGGCCGGAGTGCTCTGGCAGCTTGGTCACTGTCCTGCTGCGTGTCCGTGCTGTGGCCTCAGGCAGGGACAGGCCATGGGCACTGCTGGGACACAGCTGGGCTCCAGCACAGCAGCTCCACCAGCAAAGGGCATCTCCTGAGCGCAGGGCAGGAAGGCTTTGCTCCCCTCCAGAGTCACTCTCAGGACTCTCAAGAGGCTCCTTGTGTTCCTTGTTCTCCCAGGGCTCAGTGGGAAGAGATCAGGGTCTCACTGGGGCCTTCAGGGGACTCAGGTCTGGGTCAGGTTTTGCTTGTTGGTGGCCAGTGCCCATCAGATGCTGAATGGTCTGTGCTGAACCTTCCTGGGGCTCTGCAGCTTGTGCCAGGGCTGATGGCAGGGGAAGGTTTGTCTGGAGGGCCTTGGGAGCTGCCAGGAGAACACAGGGGACCTGCAGGGACAGGGTGTGCCAGGGAGCAGCAGGGAGTGGAGCTCACTGGGCACAGGCCTGGCCAGGCTGGGGTCACCCCGAGATCAAGGACTGAATGTCTGCTGTGAGCCAGGAGAGCTCTGCAGCCCAGGGACACAGCAGGCCCAGGGAAAGGAGTCTGGGCACTGCCTGCTCTGAGCCTCAGGGAACTCCCCCAGGAGGATCCAGGGCAGCCCCAAGCCCCTCTGGCAGCCCTGGCACAAGGCAGGCACCTCTGAGCCCCCTGCATGGCCCCGCAGAGCCTGTGTGGGAGGGGGTCAGTGCAGGGAGCACCATCAGCTGCCTCTGTGTGCCAGGCTGAGCAGCAGAGCCCAGCAGAGGCAGCCCAGGGCCCCGGGCAGCACAGCCCCCGTGCTCTGCAGAGCAGCAGCCCCAGCTCGGGGCTCTGGGCAGCAGGGCAGGGGCTGCAGCAATGGCTGCTTGGGCCTGCACAGACGTGTTCCCCTGGGAAAGGCTCTGGGGGCAGCTGGCACGGGCCAGGAGCAGAGCAGGAGCCCGTGGGTGTGCACAGGAGCCCTGGCAAGAAGCTGCCCTGTCCCTGGGCCAGCAGGAGCTGCCTGAGGAGCCCCGGGGCCAACTCTGCTGCTGGGCTGGGCAGCGGGGCTGGCCCTGGGGCTGCAGGAGCTGCCCGAGCTGAGCATCTGCTGAGCATTCCAGACCCAGAGTGGCTGTCCCTGACCTCCAGTGCCTGCAGTTCCTGCTGCAGGGCCAGACCTGACTCTGCTGCTCTGCTGGGCTGGGGCAGGGGCATGGAAAGGCTGAACTGGGCAGTGCCAGGGAGAAGAAAACAATGGAGCCTGGTCCATATGAGTCCCTACAGTGTCAGTATGGCCTCCGTGGTTGGATTAAGTCCCACAGTGTCACAATGGCCCCTTGGTTCCATTAAGCCCCACAGGGTCACCATGGTCTCCTGGTTACAGGAGGCCCTGCAGTGTCACAAGGGCCCTTGGTTCTGTGGAGCCCACAGGGTCAGTGTTACCAGTGGGCAGGGTCAGCACCAAAGACACAGACACCAAGTGAAGGAATTGTGTAATTTATATAATGTATGTCTGCAAGAATTTACAAAAGGAGAAGCTCAGCAAAGCACATAATCATTAGGAAATTATTACAAAAGGAGCAGCTCAGCAATGCACGCAACCATGACCACCACAGATTGTTTGCAGTGATTAAGAAAGATCCAGCACCAGTTCCCCTCAGGCTTTACCATCCCCCAGATCCACACAGCAGCAGGGGGAAGCTGTCCCAGCCAAGGGCTGCAGAGCCACTCCTGGACACTGGGAATTACTGCAGGTGCCTCCAGCCACAGGTGAGGCTCCAACCCCGCTGTGAGAGGGCCCAGCTCTGACAGTGCTGAATGAACAAACTGACAACACTTCTAGTGCAGGAACATCTGGTTTCATCCTCCTCTTGGGTTCCTTCCAAAGCCTGGCCAGGGCCCCAGGAGGAACCAAGGGAGGTGACTTTGACCATTCAGCCCCAAACAAGGCCAGATGGGGCCTTGTCTGATTTTTAAATACAGAAAGGTATATCCATGTTTTACCAATGAACACATACAGAGATCATACTGCTCATAGTGATTCATTAATGAGTAGATACAAATATAGCATTTGGTGGGAAAATTTATTTAGAGGTCAGCTTTGGCTCAGGGCCTGTTGTTCAGGCCTCAGACAGGGCCTGGTGCTGAGGCCTCAGGACTTCAATTGGTCCTTTAACCTGTAGAGGAACTACAATTCATAATAATGCTTTCAATAACACAGTTTAGATTTAGGCATTAGGCAGAAAGGCATTGTGTCTTGTTTTTCAATTAAGTGCTGTTCAAGTTCATTACTCAGCTAGAATTCACATTCTTTTTAAAACAGCCCTAAATAGTTATTATTCTCTGTTATTTTATCAAATGTCCCTTTTTTCTTGAGACTGTGTGTCTTTTTAGGCATGTCTCAATACTCCATTTCCAGCACAGTGTAATGAATGTACGAGGCCAGATTTCAAAAAAAAAGATGAAAAAGACTCTCGTTTATTGAAAAACAAGCCGGAAGGAACGGAGGGTCCAAGATAAGCTTGGACCCCCTCACAACAGCTCAAAAAAAATAACAACGTGCTGCGAACATGTTGGGTTTATTTCCGCGTGAATTAATCCCACTGCCCACGAACCAGAAAGAACCGTGCCCAAACGAAAACCCCCCCTTTTATAACTCCCTTTGGTCCAGGATTGGTGGGGTTTGGATCCGTGCACTGACTGGGGGAATTTAGGCACTCTGATAGGTCTTTAGTAAGGTTCATTCTGGGCCAATCATTTCTTCAGGGCGTCGAATGATTGCTTGGTGCCCTAGCCCAATCACTCCTCACCTCGTCCACCTCCCGTCCCCACCAAGTCCTGGACACCTTTTCTCCTCACAACAAACAACTCCCCATTCTTTCCCCAAAGCCAATAGGACCAAACTTATAACAGCATGTGTTAGAGACAGTCTGGAGTTCCCTCCCTTTGCCTCACGACCGTCTCAAGGACAGACATGGGGAGCCTGAGGACCCTGATGGGAATTGTGGGCTGCCAGTGGTGGATGAAGGCCAAATAATCCTGAGGCCCTGAGCAGAGTTCTGGCCTGCCAAGTGATTGTTCACAGCTGTGTCTACAATGCCTGCTTCTGGCAGGGCCTGCCAAGGAGGCGACATGCCCTATACACTGGCACCTGTTTGGTGACAATAGCTTGAGCATTTCCCCACCTCTTGGCCTGGTGGAACTTTTCTGGGGTAACCTTTGGTGGTCCCTCCCCTCACAGAAGAGCCATCCTCTGCTTTCCAACCACCGTGACAGACAGACTGAGATGGGAGAAGCCTCCCTCTCAAGGACTGAGATATGAAATCTCTCTATGGAGAAGCTCCCCCCTGCCAAGGACTGAGACTGAAACCCCTAACACGGGGGAGGTGTGTAGGGGAGCCAACCTGACCAAAAGTGAGATGTTTGTCTGCAGGTGTGGCCATTGGACCAAGAAGACAGTGGTTCTCACCTACTGCTGAGAACACAGACTGGCTGTACCTTCTTTTCCCCTCAGTGATCAATGGACTTCTTCTTTATTGGATCTGTTCCCCCTCAGTGATTTCAAGACCTGTTTCCTCCTTAGGAATGGACTATACTAGAACCTTGAGTTAACCAGGTGTTTTGAGATTCTTCCTCACATGACAAAAGGGATGTATTAGCCAGACCATGAGGATTTTGTCTCTCTGTTGGTAGCAATATTCTGCCTCCTCTCTCTCTCTCTCTCTATCCTTTATCTCTTTTCTAATCCTTCTATGGCATTTGCTGTGGGCACTCAATAAAAGGTGCATTTGTGTTGATGAATGCTGAAATCCCCTCGGTGTTGTTTGTGCACTCTGAGATCAGTTAATGAACCATCACGAGTCCCGCTTGTATGAGCGGATGGTGACAGTGTGTCACTGCAGCCCCATGTGCCTTGGCAGCCCTTGGGAAGTGTATGGGACACAGAGCACTCCCACTGTCTGCATTTTCCGTAAATCCCGTGCATTTCCCTGTCTCCTTGGGATGTTCCCTGTGGCACAGTGAGGTTACAGGGCTATGGGCAGAGAAGAAACCTGAAAGGCTTTCCTGGAGAAATGTCCTGGTCTTTCCAGCACCACTGGAGGCTATTTCCTCTTGTCCAAGCCTTTCCCTTGCTAGTAAAGACAGAGAAAATGGAGCTAAGTTAATCTTTCTGTAACTTGTTGTTTGGAACTTCTTCAGCACACTAACTCAATGTTGTATTAATGCTGTCTTTGCAATCCTGGATTGAAATTTCACAGGGATTTCTAGATGAATGATAGAAGTACGATGATGACATAATCTATTAAAATCAACTATGCCTGAAAGGACTCCAGTTCTTTCTGAGGGAGATTGACATAATTGTGTATACCCCCATGATGTGAAGACTGCGGCATGAATTCCATGGTTAGAGATGAACAGCTCCTCATGTTTTGAGGGTGCTGGAGGATGTTTAGATTTGTAAGAACTTTATTCTTTTTTATACTCTAAGGACTTGCAGAAATCTGCTGGGATTATAGTCTGACAACATTCTGATTTCTCTTAATGGTGTTTTAAAGATCTGCAAAAGTTATGGCAAAATGCTTCTATTTCTAACCTTACCTTCTAGTTTTTCTATTTGGAGTGAGTTGTGGTAGATCATAGTTTGAATGTGCAGTATGTGAAAGAATTAACTTCTTTTTCTCTCACATGGTTCACTAAAGAGATTCCTGTTATAGCTGATCCACAAGTTCTGTAGAGCATTTCAAAATGACTGCATGAGACATAAAACTGTCTATAAATTAAGAAGCAATATTTCTGTATTGACAGAGGCCCTTATGTTTTCCAAGTAATTCCTAAAAAATGGTAAGTCATGGTTTGTGAAGATTTTAGAATGATTTTCTGGAATTTAGATGGAGTCATGAGGTGAGATGCCCATCCATGCACTCTAAATACATTTATCAAGCCCAAAAAAGAAAGCCATTGTACAATGGAGTTCAAACAGCCCCCACTGGAGGGCGGCGCTGGCTGCCAGAATCACTGTCAGTGCTTGTGAACCCTGAGGGTTTCTGCAGCCCGGGCTTTGCAAAGCCTGGGGCTGACAGATGCAGGCAGATGCCCCACATGCTTAGACCTCAGAGATAAGAATTGCTTTTCTTCCACCTCAGGAGGAACTTCCCTGGGAGTCTTGTCTTTGTTCACGGCAATGTCCAAAAGATTGTTGGGAAATGTGGCTGTGTGAGTCACCACAGGCAGGCAGCTGGAGCAACCACAAAACCAAGAGGAACTTTATTTCAGTACGGCGCTAAGCTGTTCCTACATCATGAAATGATGTAGAAAAGGGAGATGTTCTTTCCTGTCATCACAATTGTTTTGGGATACTACTATTATAAATGACTACTCCAATTAAATTAATTAAATTTATTAAGTTATCAAAGTATAAATTTGGAATAAAACAGAAGCTAAAATTGACTCTAAGCCGGGTGATCAGAGTTGGGGAGATTTAGGATTTGGCCCTTTTGCACCACAGTCCCCATGGGTTTCCAAAGAGCATTTCTCAGAGGGTCCCTTTTATGCAGTTCTTTGTGCCATGGAAGGGTTTCTTCTTTAGCATATTATCACGGTTTCTGGAACTGGTGGATAATTCCTGGAATGCTGTGAGGTAAAAGGCTTTCTGGGGAAAACTTCTGATGATGCTTATCAATATGCCTCCTGCTGGAATCTGGTCAAAGGAAAAATCTCTTGGAATATACACTGTATAATATGTCTCTGGAGACAGTGTCTCCCTGCTATTTGAATTTCTATCACTTAGTTTGTGGTTGCTGGTGATGCTTACCAAAATGCCTCCTGTCAGAGGAGAGAAATCCCCTGGTATGACATTTCTGGGGACAGCTGCCTTCCTGTTTGAATCTCTATCATTTAGTCTGATCACTGCCTTTTTGGCCACTGGTTTTAGTACACATAATGCTGTGGGGTTTTTTATTTTATTTCCTTAACCACCAGTTTTTTTATAGTGAATATTACACCATCCTTCTCTCCACAGTTTTATCTTAATGGCTGATACCACTGCCCATCCCTTCTTTTGCAAGATAGAAAAGCATTATCCTCAAAAACCACAAGGATGTCCAAAAGTAACCAAAAGAACATAAAACTGTATTTAAAACAAAACAAAACAAACAAACAAACAAAAAAAAGCAGGTGTTTTGCATTGAACAGTAAATAAAACAAAAGTGTTTGTAAGGTTTCCATAGACTAGAGAACTTGGAACTATTTACATCCTGGAGACCCAGTTAAGGCACTTGGTCACTGAAAGTTCTGAATCATTCTCTATGTGAGGTCAGGCCGGCTCTTGGTCCCCTCACTTGGCTTTGTTCAGCAGCAAACTCTGGAACAAAAGGAGCAAGAGAGAAAACATTTGGTTGCATTCATCCAACAGGCACACCTGGCAGAACACAATCAATGACTGGAGTGACTTTACTACAAGAGGACCTGCAAGACTTTTTGACTTTCAGCACCTGACTCTTTCTGCAGAGGATTTTTACAGCCTGCCAGCCACTCAGCTAGCCACATCGTGTTTATTTTCTTTTGCAAGTTTGCCAGCAGATCACGGCAATGCATCCCTTTGCCCAGAGGGGCCCACAAAACTTGGTGTTTTATGGAAAATGACACTGCCAAAGCCCCATGGGATGGCAGGTTACAGCTTTTCAGTATTCCCCACTGCTTGTACCACAGGACAATGCAACATTTGTAATGATCAAAGTGTACAATCAAAAACGGATCAGCAGCTCTAGGAATTCCTTCTGGCCAATACTGATCGAAGGCCCAGCAAGGAGTCAAAATTCAAGTGCTGTTCAGCTGTAGCCAAGCTACTCAGCAAGTGCTTCCCTGAGAGGGCAGCTCTGCCCCATCCCTCCCTCTCTCCTTGCTCCCAAAAGAAGTGCTCATGAGGAAGCAGAGGCCTGGGTGGCTGCAGGGCCAGCCCTGGCTGCTGTCTTCAGAAACTACAGGCAGGGCTGCAAAACAAACACTTACTGTCCTAACTTCAGGTCTTCTTGTCTTGGCTTCATGTGGCACAGAAGGCACTGGAAAAGGATTCTTCTCATGCCCTGCAGATCCCTGAAAAATCACCGAGAGAAAGCTGCTCAGAGAGAGATGCCTAAAGCAATTGTAAAGCCAGGCTTTCCTAAATTCCCAGAGAAAATGTTCATTTCTCCCATGCATACTCCATGCACCGGGCTCTCCCCCTCTTGCCTTCTTTCCCAGCAATCCCTCCAGTAACTGAAATGCCACTTTGGCTTCTCACCTGGCAGCTCACAGTGCTTTGCACCATTCAACCTCTTCCAAGCAAAGAGAAATTCATCAGCAGATTTCCTTGCTCAATAGCTGGGAGTGCAGTGAGGGCTGGAAGCAGGAAAATTATCAGGAAAAAGCAAGCAGTTAGAAGGCAGCTAATGCACTGTGCACAACCTGGCCTAAGACAGAACATTGACACATGCTCCCTCACCCCCAAATATCATAGACCCCATACCGCAAGCCATCATTAAACAGACAAATTTTTTATAAACAGCCAGTAAATTCTAATTTTTAACCCATAAATGCAGTAATTTCCTTGGAATGATATACAACCTAAGGCCCAGATTGCAGTCCATTTCTTTTATAAACACACTCCTTTTTATACACACACTCCTTTTGGTTGCAGCTGCCTACAGTCAGAAATGGTCACTTATCTGAGAGGATGTTTCTGCAGTGCATCACACAGCACGCCTGGGTTGCAGGAATACTCCCACCAGCTCTCCTGGATACCAATGGTGATGGCCTGGGGTTTGCTCCTCGGGGTCTTCCTCCACTTTCCTGTGCTTGGCTAAGAATCCATCCTGCTTCCTGGCAGGGTTATCCACGGCAGGCAGCTCCAGGTTGTCAGTCGCAGCTCTGGGTCTCTTTTGCATGGTCATGGTGAACTTTGGTTCACGTTGTGCAGCAGTCATGGCTGGCAGTGGTGGCAGCAACACATTTGCCCTCTCAGTTTGGAATGAGTCTTCTGAGGCTCTGGACAAGAGAAGCAAATTCATGACTCTGATGTACATAGAATATAGGCATTTCGTAGAAGCTTGGCTACATCCTGCCATTCATGGTGTTGTTTCAGCAATGCAACAATTTCAAAGACGAGAGGCTTCAAATAAGAGGCAGCTTGAATTGGCAGAGACTTTCACATTCAATAACAGAGTGGCCTAGCACATCTCTGATCATCTGAAATCAGGGCGTCCATGGAATTCTGGCAACAAGAAGCAGCACCAAGTAGCTCTCAACCTTGTTTCACCACTGCTCATTTGCACCATTTGTAGTCAGCTTTGCAAAGTTTCCAAGAACACACCAAGCAGAAATTCCCAGCTCATGGATTGCAGCATCAGAAGAGCAGGAAATGAAGTTAAATGCAGTGAGAAGGCTCAGGTGTAAGGCTGCACTTGTTGCCTGACTCTGCTGTGCATGGCACAGTCCTCTCACCTCTTTCAGCAGCCACTTTTCCCGTGCTTTGGTCCCCACTCACTGCAGACGTGCTCCCCAGCTGCTCTGCCTTGGCTCAGCTGATGCTGCACCAAGGACCATTTGACACAGAGCACAGCACCATCCCCGACCTGCTCCAGAGCCCTCTCTGCGCAAAACTACCTCCCACCCTTGCCACTCCAAAAGCCAGCACATGACTAAGACAGCTGCTCATTTTCCCTGAGGAAAAGGGAGGAAGGAATTCCAGAATCAAAGCTCTTCCATTCCTAATGCCATTGGAACAGCCCTTCTCCCAGCCAATCACCAGCCCTGACACCTCTGTGCTTTCAGAGAATGTCAGAAGGGAAAGGCTCCCTTCCCTGACCCACCTACACCTTCAGAGCTGCTTTCTGCACTGGGTGCTGCTGTGGGAATTCTTAAAATCACAGAGTTTTAGGAAAGCTACAAAAATCAAACCTCAGAGACTATAAAATTACAATGAGATCTAGAGCAATGTCCCTAAGATTTATCAACAGAAAAATTATAGAAGAAGTAGAAAACTAGGCAGAAATCAAACAATAGTCTGTACATTAGCACTTGTCCCTAAGCTACAGAGAAGTATATCTAGCAAGATATTAAGACGTTCTAAGCTTAATACTAGAGCTCTGTGCAGTGTCTTTTAAAGCTTACCAAGAGGTATTATACTCAAAAGAAGAAAACTTTTTTGAAACAAAAATACATGTACATATAGTAGTTATATAGAACTACTGTCAAGATGCTTTTGCTTTGTGTGATTAGTCAAAAAAACTTTTAAACTAAGTTGTAACATTAAGTTCTTTTTCTGCTACCAAAAATGTAAACATCTTCTCATTGTCATAACCATGGAATAAGACTAATGCTAAAAAATAAACAACTTAAGACATGCTCCAACATGGCAACAACAATCCCATCCTATTCATCATTTCTACATAAAGCCCCAACCAACAGCAGCTTCCAGCATGCAAAGGCCAATCTGCAGCAGCTGAAGTTGCAGAAGGCACACCATGTTAGAAGCAAACTCTGGAGTGTCTGGACAGGAGATCCAGTTCTTCATGCTACCCTTCTGAAGAGAGACTTAGATTTACACATCTTTCTTACATCCCATCACTGCATACTCACTTCAGTTGATTGGAGCCTTTGTGGGCGGAAATCTGGAAGTATTTGGTTGGGAATGTTTTGTCTCATTGCCTTTTCTTCCTGGGAGTATCCCCCTTGTCTTCCCTCTAGTAGGAAGAATAAAAAAAGGGAAAAAATTGACTCAGGTCATAAAAGTTTACCTAAAGTACAGACCAATACAGCTCACTTTGATAGATTCTGGCTGAAAACATTGAAAATAACACACTGGAACACCCTTGAGAGGAGAAGCATCATGGCTCCACTGCCAACCTATATGAAGGGGAAACTCCACTTGGGTTTTTCAAGCACCATCTTGCTCATTGTCCAAACCCACTTGCCCTGGCCCCTCTCACCTTCTTCTTTCCAGGGGACTCCTCTGGACTCCTCATGGCTTTCCTCTTCAAGTCTGCCTTCCTCAAAGGCAAGAACAACTTCTTCTCCCCAGGAGGCAAGGGCACTTTCTCCCTGTGCCATTCCCCAGGCCTGTGGTCACTGGGGATGAGGGCATCACATTCCTGAGCATGTCTCAGGAGCCTGGCATCCAAAAAGCCTTTGGCCTTGGTCTGCTGGGAGCCCTTGTCCTTTCTCTCTTCAAAGGGCTTGTGAAGTGCCGGCTGCAGGGCTTTTTTTGTGGTGGATTTTGGCTCCTCTGTTTTCTTGACTCGGGGCTGGTGCTTGCAAGACTGGTCTGTGACCTGCAAAAGACCAGGCTCACTCTCCAGCTTCAGGACTTTTTTCCATTTGTCATGCTCCAGGGGCTTGCTGGGCCTTTTGATACCCACAGTCTTCCTGGGCAAGGCCTCCTTGGTGTGCACAAGAGGCTTCAGAGAGCTGTGTGTGCTCGTAACGTGAGATTCCTGCTGAGCCTGAGTCACTTGGCCAGAGGTCTTGTGAAAATGCTTGGTGGTTTGGCCAGAGGTCTTGTGAGTGTCCTCAGCCACTTGGCCACAGCTCTTGTGAGGAGGCTCCCTTGCCTTGGAGTGGTGCTGGCAGGAAGTGCTGCTGATGCCCTGCTCCTGCCTCACACCCTCCTCACGTCCATTCCCACGGACAATTTCCCTGAGACCCTCTCTTGGCATCAATCCTTGCTTTCTCTGGGTCACCAGGTTGTCAAGGCGCCACTTTTTAGCAGCTGATGGCTCAGGCTGCCAACAAAAGAGAAAAGAAGGATTCAAGACTGGTGCCTTTTGTGACTCTTTCTGTCCTAGCACAACTCAACAGAGCCCGGGAACTCTTGCCCAGAGGTCATCAAGTCTGGCCTTTGGCCTGTGAAGAAATGACTCTAAACTAACCAGCAACAAATTTGCTTCTTGAGCACCATGCATGGATATGTGAGGAACACAAAACCATAAACCAGTCAGTGGCAAATACCTAAGCCTTCATTGCAGTGAGAGGGGTCTTAAAAATCAGTATTTCCAGGGCAAATCTGGCAGAATTTGGTAACAGAGTACCACATCTGCTTCCTTCCTAAGACACGGCACTGCAGTGGGCAAGGGGCTGTGGAAGCAGCCTCTCCATGGTCCCTGAATTCACCTCACGCACTGGCAGGTCTAGCACCCTTGGAAAGTTGTCCTCCTCACTGTCACTGCAGCTGATCTCTCTGTCACAGACTGAGGAGCTGTGGCACTCCCTGGTGCTCCCTGACTCCGAGCTGCTGGGCTGTGCTGCTGCCACCCTCCTGTGCTGGGACTGGAGAGCTCTGCAAGGCCACCAGGAGACAAAATTAGGAAGCAGCAGGGGGAAAGATTACTTACATATTCCACTGACATAGAAGCATTCAAACCTAAAACTGAACCCTGTGTTTGGGCACTGAGAGCAGAGGGGAGAAGGCCAGAGGAATACATTGCCTTACTCAAAATACAAAGTACCAGAATGAAAAAATGCTTGCAAATTATCAAATCTCCAACTCACACCCATTCAGACAAACATACACAATTCCCATAGCTTATAGAAATTTTATCTTCATCACACTCTGCAGCTAGCTATATTATAAGCATATAAAGTGAGGTTCTTAAAAAGTCCATGTGAAATACTGTATTTCTTTGTGTTTCTTTTGAAATAAAAGAACTACAACACATTTTTGAAAACCTCTACTTGGGCAATTGAAGAAAGTTTTACAACAAAGGAACTTGAAACTGTCATCAGTAGATCTACACAGTTTAGGTAGCTGTAGCATTACTTGTCCTGCCAGGCACCAAAACCATAGCCAGGAATGATCCGATTCAGCTGGTATCCCTTGGCATTTATGTCAGCCTCAGCATTATCAGTAGGTTGACGAGTACCAAGTGGGACAAGATGTTAAGCACCACAGAGCTTATAGGAAGACAAAAACTTCAGTCTGGTACACAAAGACTTAAGAGGTTTTTTCTTCACTTTTGTTATGTTTTGCTTTTTATCACAGCCAGTGTAGTCATGACATGGTTTAGTGCACTTGGAATTGCTGGATTAACAATAAGACTTGATGACCTTCAAGTGCTTTTCAAACCTTAACAATTTAGTGAGTCCATCATACAATAACATTTTTGCTGTTGGTGAAAATTCCCTGCAATCAAGTTTGCTGAGAAAAATTTACTGATAACCCAAACTGATGTGCATTCCAAGTTCTTCAAAGTAACTGCCCAGCAGAGAAGAGAACAGAGCCTGGTTACTTACAATGCTCGTGGCTGAGAACTGGGCAATGTTTCTGAAGCTGTGCCAGCCTGCTCTGGAAAGCAGAAATGAAAAGGTTGCATTTATATGCCTCCCTCAGAGCGTATATTACCCTGTGGTCTCTCAGCACCAGACTCTAAAAGAGTCACTTTCTTCTAGGGAGGGCTTTACCACCAAGATTGGTCATCACTCCAGATGGGAATTCCCTAACTCAATACTGCTTGTCCTCTGCTGAACTGCTGCCTTGAGCTCAAGGTAATGAATGGTCAGAGTTTCCTAAGCCATTCCTAAATCCATCCCTGTTCAGCAAAGCAGAGGAAATCACCCTGCTTCATCAGTAGGAACACTTGATGGTCTCTGCTACATAGAACACACAAAATTACCTGACAGCACACAAAGAATTGTGTTTAGTTTGCATGTCTACT
This sequence comes from Passer domesticus, assembly GCF_036417665.1. Taxonomy (NCBI): domain Eukaryota; kingdom Metazoa; phylum Chordata; class Aves; order Passeriformes; family Passeridae; genus Passer; species Passer domesticus. Next base: position 4,431,124 of record NC_087503.1, on the reverse strand, counting down.
TACTCTGCTTCTGTGCTGCAGATCCATCAGGTTGGGATTCCTAGAATAAAAGGACAAAGGAGCTTAGCATGGAGTTAAACAGCACATCTACTGACATCAAAACTGTGTTAATGGCACCTTATGGGCATGCGCATTTTTGAACAAATCTTCTGAAAACACTCTAAGAGCTGCCAAAGAACTGAGCTGAATTTCTGCTGAGCAGAAAGGTCTCTTGTCATTTCTCAGAAGACCTGGCATAAATGGGCTGGGTCACCTTTGTTGCCAATGGAAGTTTGGAAGTCTCTGCTCTTGGAGGCATCTGGAGATGGGACAGGAGAGCTGGCAGTGAGCTGCCCATTTCCTGGAAAGAGAGGGAGAGAAGCAGCTCTCAAAATGGATTTTGCCCCCACCCACTTTGTTAATGTATGTGAAACATTAGCAAACACAGAGATCTTCTATTTAAGAGCACTTACCCTGAAAATTTCTTCAATTGATGGCACATCAGAGGGCTTCTTTGCCTGAAACAAGAACGAGGGAAACAGCAGGAGTTTGTTTGGGTTTGTTACTAATTGGCAGGAACTCAGCAAACCTTTGCTTACCAACAGCTCCATAAATGTATTGCAGATGTGTAAGAGTAAGAATGAAAAAGGCTGATCTAAAGGAGAGTTAACAACAGAGACCAGGCATGGACAGAGCTGAACCCAGCAATGTCAACTCCTCTTACTCTTCCTGCTCTGAGATGTCTGTCTTCCCTTTGCAATCTGGCAATCAGGGGGCACTGCTTCCATCTCTAAACTACTGCTCCTCCTCCTACTGCTCTTTATTACTATTACTAATTTTTGAAATGATTATAATTGTTTTAGTTATTATCATTATCATCATCATCATCACTACCATATCCTTATTATCTGTAATTTTAAAATGAAGTATGTTTTTGTAATCTGCTCCCTTTATGAAACTGCACTTTCCCTAAGCTGCTGTTGAAGCAGTTGTTCCTTGCCTGCAAAGGCACAGGCTGCATGTAAGACTTGTGCATAAAGCCTCAGTAGTTTAAAAAAACACTAAGGCAGTTAGAAATAATAATTGCCAATTCTTCTAAGACAGTTCACAAGAGATAAGAATATTTGTCATTTAGACATAAAATCAGAGTCTTTCTTTTACTGAAGTTAACAAAAAAACAAACCAAAACCACCTGGGTATAATGCAGCCCCACACAAGGTGCAGCTTCTGCTTGGTTTCTAACTCTCAACACTGTTTATGGTCAGGGAACTCAGGCAGGTCTCCAGGCAGGCTCCTTCTGCCAAGACTGGATTTCTGCTCAGCAGCAAGATCTCTTGTCATTTATTGGAAGCCCTGTAAAAACTGGGCTGGGTTACCTTTGCCTGCACAGGAAATTTGGAAGTCTCTGTTCTCTCATGTGACTGAAGGGATGGCAGGAGAGGGGACAGGGGGCTGCACATTTCCTGCAAAGAGAGGGAGAGAAGCAGCTCTCAGGACACAGAGGGAGTTTCACCCTTCCCAGAGTCAGAGGGATCCACCTCCCCATGGATCTGTACAGGCTTTCCCTTGGAGATCTGCTACTGAAGAGTACCCACCTTCAATATTCCTTCAATGGACTGCACAGCAGTGTGCACCATGGGCTGGAACAAGAAAGAGGGAAGCACTGTCAGTTTGTTTGGGGATTTTCCTCATTGATAGCAACCAAGCATGCACTCAGTCAACATTTCCTGACCAGCAGCTCTAAAAATGTCATGCAAGTCCATCCATCATGAAATGCTAGTAAGGAATAACAGTTTCGTCTGAAGGGCACTGAGGAAAAGAGACCAGGCACAGCAAGAGCTGAAACCACCAGTCACCTCCTGCAAGATCATTGTCTGGCTTCCCTGGCAGTCAGGAAACACCCTTTCCATTACTGACTTTTTATTCATCTTATTAAGAATGTATGTTTCTGTAGTGTCCTCCCTTTATTGAATATCACTTCCTGTAGTTGCTAGTGTAACAGCTAAGCTCTGCCTTCAAAGGCTTAGGCTGCCTCTGCATGTGAAAGAGTTGAGCAAAAAGTTTCATTAGTTAAGAAAAACAGTTAGAAAATTTAGTTTTCAATTCCAGAGAAATTCCCAGTTCAGTTCTAGAGAAGGACTAATATTTGTCATTCACCCAAATAATACCAGACTCGTTTTTCTGAAATAAAAAAAAAAAAAACAAAAAAAACCAACCAAACAAACCCCAAAAACCAAACGACCTTCATTGAAATGCAACCCTTGTAAGGTGCAGTTGGTGCTTGGCTTCCAGTTCAGAACACTCTTCCTGTTCAGGTAACTCGGGCTGGTTCCACGCTGGCTCCTCCTGCCAAGATTGAGCTTTTGCTTGGCAAAGCAATTGACCATCATCACTTGGCCTCCTGGAAAGGCATCCTACTACTTCTTACACACAGCACTTGAACACAGAAAAGGGTTCAGGCTTACAGGCACAGGAGCTTTTCTGAAGGACTAAAGCAGAGACCACAAACTTCACACTAAGCCCAGCTCATGGACCAGCTCTGCAAGGTTGCTTTGATTCTGGTGAGCATTTCTAACACAAGAAAAGCACCCACACATGGAGCTCATGTAAGATAGAGCAGACTACTCGTCTGTTTTCAGCCAGCTTCAAGGGAGAAATCTTCCTATTTCCTGAGAATAGCAGTGACTTCAAGTTGTCCTCAAATTCTGCTTCTCACCTCCAGACTTTGCAAACTGCAGAGGAACACAGCTTGAATTGCCCTTTTTATTGTTTGATTGGGATTGTTTTGACTCTCCTTTTTCAACACACTCCACGGAAGATGCCCCATTCCTGTTCCTTTCTGCACACTGACACTCCCTAATTCTTGGCCCTGCCATGAAGCCTCTGACACATCCCAGTCTGTCAGTGCAGGCAATACCAGGCTCCCCGCTGGGGCTGAGGGGCTCCTAAAGACACGAACAAGGAGGTTGGCTTTACTAACAGCTTTGTTCATGTGCTGGGAGAAGAGGTGAAACCTGGCACTGGAGCACAAGAGATACATCTGAGCTTCATTGATGCACAATTTTCAAGGCTTCTCACAGCTCCTTTGGAAAAATGCCTTCAAGAGACTGGGGTGACGTAGGAAGCGAAGGTTCTGCTTTGGGCAAGAGGAGAAAGAGCTGTTCAGTGTCTCTGTGAAGGCAAAGTGAGTCCCTGCATGGTTATCCCCTGTGGATTAAGTCACTCTGCACTGCATTCTGCTTGTCTGTTCCAGCTGGAAGCCTCAAGGTTTCAGTGCTGCCAGGAAAAGAAGCCATCAAGAAGGAATTCCCAGCTGCAGGTGACATATGCCTTAGACGCTGAATGCACCAAACTCCTGGCCTGGAGGAAATGGCTTTCTGAAGGGATGTCCAGGGATTTGCCAGGAAAAATCCTATTTGGCGTGTGGCTGTTCACTATAACTGAGGCCAAAGACTTTAATTCCAGTGGATTTCAAAGCAGGAGGAGGGAAGAACAGCAGAGTTTCTTCTGTTCTAGACCTCTTCACTGTCAGGTTCCCTGCAGGGCACGAGTCTCCCCACAGCTCTTGTTTCACCCAAAACAGCAGGGAGGGGTGACCTTTCATCCCAAGGCCCCCTTGGTCAGCCTCACCAAGATCCTTTCTCTGGCTGAATCTTTCTCCTGCATGCAGCACAGCTCACTGGATATTTCCTGAGAGCCAAGGAGCCCAGCCCTGTTGCCCAATCACCTCTCCCATGTTGAACATCCAGCACACAGGCCATAGATGCAGGGCTGCAGCCTCACTGTTTCTTCCTCCTCCTCCTCCCTCTCCAGGCTTCAGCACTGCAGGGCTGTATGATCAAAGACAGGTTCATCTTTCCAAGGAAGTCAAAGGAAGGAAATAGGATATCAACAGGACTGAAAAAGGCAGAAAATGAAAGATGGGACTTTTCCCTTACAGAGCCATTGTCCAAAACAACCATGAAGAGAAACCAGTGACTCAGGGGCCAAAGTCAGAGATCCCTGCTGCAGAGGAGGATCATTCAGCATATTCACTCCAAGTTTCATCTCTCAGCTCCTAAATGGACTCCTCCTGGAATGAAAACTCCAGAAGGGTTAGACAATGATGCCAAAGGACAAGTGGGAACACTGCCAGGTTTAGCACCCGAAGTCCAGGAAGGGTTTATAAAGGAGAAAATCTAGAAAGGAAGCAGAGGGCAAGAAATGTCTGATGCTGCTGCAGAGGTCTCAAGGGGACACCTGAAGAGTGACAGTATTTAAGGTCTCCTGTCCTGACTGCCCGCAGACAGCAGAGAGGGTGAGGCAAGGGGCTGTGGGAGCAGCCTCTACATTTGATTTGCATTCACCTCAGGTGCTGGTGCTCTTGGAAGTGCAGACACTGAGGAGCTGTGGCACTCCCTGGTGCTCCCTGACTCCGAGCTGCTGGGCTGTGCTGCTGCCACCCTCTTGTGCTGGGACTGGAGAGCTCTGCAAGGCCACCAGGAGACAAAATTAGGAAGCAGCAGTGGGGAAGGTTACTTACTTATTCCATTGACATGGCAGCATTCAAAACTAAAACTGAACCCTGTGTTTGGCCACTCAGAGCAGAGGGATGAAGGCCAGAGGAATACATTGCCACGCTCCAAAAATAAAGCACCATATGAAAAAACACTCTGTGAAAAATGAAACCTCCAACTCACACCCAGCCAGACAAGAATGTAAACAGCATCTCACTGCTACATTGTGAAGCTGCATTCAGCCAACTCAAGTTGATAAAACCTACCAAAACGGCCCAGTTCCTTTCTGAAAGCCCCAACCCCCAAAAGAATCACTTCCAATAGAGGGTAACAAATTTCAGGATGGATTCTTGGTCAGTAAAATAACAGAGGATCTACAGACACACTGGGGGTGAGGAGGAGAATAGAATGGAGCACCAGGGGAAATACAAGTCTGGTTCTTAGGCCAACTCCAGCATGCCTGGATTGTTCATTTCTAATGACACCCTTCCTGAAACCCTCACAAGAACGAAACCAACTTTCAACAGCAGCCCTGAGCAGCATCAAACCAAAGGCTGCAGCTTCAAGGGAAACCAGGAAGCCCTTCCCCTCTCCCCCTCAAATGAAAAGTGGTTTGTTTGTTCTAGAGGGTAGTATGGGAACACTGTACCTTGGAGGAGCCAGTGAAGAAGATGGCTTTTCCACAACCTGTTTTGGTCACAAAAACAGAGAGGAGAGGAGGAGGCAAGGTTAGCTGAGGGAACTCAGCCCAGTGCAACAAGTGGGGATGATTTCAAGGCATGTCTGTGTGCCTGGCGTAGGCACCACCTAAAAGCCACTTGGTCAGCAGCACTCTCAGCACTCCCACTTCTGGCTAACACTCTCAGATAATGCTTGTGCTGACAATCAAGATAAAATGGGCTTTGTGCTTCCACACAAATGACATGCTTCAAGTGTTCCAGAAAAACATCACATTGCAGATCACAACTGAAACACAAGTAGGAGTCCCTGAAGCATTTTCCATTCCTCTGCCTCCTCTGGCTCAAACGTGTTACAGCTCTACCCATACAGAGCCTACTGAAAACAATGGAAAAGAGGCAAGAGAAGTTTGCTGCCACATTGGCCCACTCAGAAACACTCTGAGGCACAACGGCATCTGGTTCTCAGGAACACATGGGGCTGGATGCCCTTTGTTTCCCAAATGGAAATTTGGAAGCCCAGACACGAGGCAGCAGGTCCAGAGCCTTTGGACAAGGGGAGCTCAGGAAAGGCAACCCCCAGCTTGAGGGAGGAGCAGCTCTGCCTGCCTGGCATGAGTTGTCAGTCTGGTCCTTGAACTGCTCTAGGCAGCGTTATGCTCACAGACTGAGAGGAAGGCTGATCCTACAACTCCAGCTTTTATCCCTACTTCTCCTCAGCCCAGCCCAAAACACACTTTCAGGGAGGGCAACATCTGCTGAGTCAGCAGGAGCTGAACAATGTATTTTTTCCCCAACCATTTCTTTCATGTATGCAAAACATGAGCAAATACAGAGATCTATTATGGAAGAGACCAAACTTCAACGCTTTTGCAGTGGATGGCACATCAATGGGCTTCTTTTTCTGAAACGAGAATGAGGGAGGCAGGAGGAGTTTGTTTGGCTTTTTTACTAATTGACCTGGACACAGCAGCATTTGGTTACCAACAATTCTAGAAATGGCATGCAATTCCGTTCATAATCCAGTGCTACTAAGGATCAAAAGGCCCATCTGAAGGGGAATTGAGAATGGAGGCCAAGCGGAAAAGCAGCTGAAATTCCCAAAGTCATCTCTTCTGCCACTGAGGAAAAGAGGAAATCCCTTTGGAACCTGGCAGGCTGGAAATATACTTTCCATTTGAAAACTACTGCTGCTGCTACTACTACTGCTACTACTACTACTACTACTACTACTACTGCTGCTGCTGCTGCTATTTATCATTACTGTGATTATGATGATGTAAGTATGTCTGTGCAGTTTTCTCCCTTTATGGAATTCTACTATTATACTATCAAGCAACAAACTTTGTCTTCAAAGGCACAGGCTGCCTCAGCATTTAAAAAGTTCTGCAAGAAGCTTCCTTAGTTAAAAGAAAAACAGCCAGAAATAATAGATCCCAATTCTTCTAAGCCATTTCTAGAGAAAGGGGAATATTTCTTATTCACCCAAACAAAAGGAGACTCCTTATTCTTCTGAAGGCAACAGCAGTCTGGACAAGACACTGACTTCTGATGTTTCTGGAATGATGCCCCACAGTTTATCCAAGTTCTGGCTGACTTTAGGCATCCACTTGTTGCCCCTGCAGGATTTGCAAATCCCCGACTACCATTTCTCACTCTTCCCTTGCTTGGCAAAGTGATGGATTTAGCAGCCAAATTTGGAGCAGTGGAGGTTCTCCAGGGGTGCTCAGAGACACACTATGGAGAGAAGTTAACTTTGAGCTACCCCAAAGAGCTGAGTCCACCCCCAGCTGATGGCAGAAGCTGGCAGGGACTCCAGCCCTCCCTCAGAAACACTTTGTCTGACAGAAAAACACTCCTTCCCCTCCCTTACTGCACTCTCCAAGGAAGATGCAGCATCCCTGCTCCTTTCTTCACACTCCCTCAACTGGGCTTGCAAGCAGCAAGGAAAAACACTGCCCATTGCTGGGAGCCTCAGGGCTGATTGCAGCACTCTGCACTTTCAAGGGTTGGAGATCCACACTGCTGCTTTATCTTTTTGGCATGAAGCATGGCTCCTGCAGAAGGCAAGGCCCTACAGTGCTCTACTTCTCTCAGCTGCCTCCCGTTTTCCACAAGATGTTGCCTCCAGTCCTTTGCAGCTGATCAACAGCATTTTCCAGGAAAAGCTGGCTGCAGCCTCCAGCTTTTCCTTCTCCTTCCAAAGGCCAAACACAATTTGAAAACCATCTCCATGGCCATCCTACACCAACTGCTGTGCTTCAGCACTGTGGGCTTCTACATTCCATAGGGCACAGCAACATCCCAGTGCTGATGGATCAGCCTGGCAAAACCCCAAATTGCACCTGGCAACCAAGTGCCTTTGACCTCTGGAGAGGCTGAGCCATGAACCAGGCAGGGCCTGTGTGCTGCTCCCTTGGCCTTGAGGGACTGCAACAACAGAGGACCCCAACAATGGAACTCACCTTGACAGGCTCAGGAAGGATTTCAGGTTGTGGAGCTTTGGCTTCTGACCTCCCATTTGAGAGAAGACATTCATTGCTGGCACCGTAGCTCTGCTCAGGCTTAGGTCTGGTGCTCAGTGATTCTGGTGAGGATTCTCTCCATATGTCCTCACATGGATTTGTCTTACTGGAGGCCGGCCTGTGACTGGAGGCCTGGGAATTGGATTGGGGCTTTTTTGGGATCCATCTGGGATTCAGATGGGACTCATGGCTCAGGAGCACCTTGGAGTCCACGTCGCCCAGCAAGTTCTTGATGCGCCTTGAGAGCTCATCTTCTTTATCTGTCTGCAGCACAAGAACAGAGAGGGGGAAATGTCAGAAACAGCCCAAGCAAGAGATCCAGCTCAGCAAGAGACATTGCTCAGCATCTTCATGGAATCACCATGCATCCCCACAAGGGCAGTTAGGCAAGCTCAGTGCAGCAGATGGGAAGATGTCGTGTTTGCAGGAATCAGGCTCTAGGCTGCTACAGCCCATGCAGAAGGCACAGCTCTCCTCTCCCACCCCAAGCCTCCTTCCTTCTCTCCTTCCAGCCTGCACTCCACTCCCATTACCTTGTAGGGCTTGGCAGAGGGGAGTCTTCTCCAAGAATGGATCTTTCTCCTCTGGAGCCACCTGCCTCCCCCGCCTCTCTTGCTCCACAATACGGAGCAAGTCTCTGTTGTTCTTCCACCTTTCACACAGAGACACAGAAAAGAGACTTAACACTCCAGGCCCTGTTTATACTCCCTGCAGAAACGGGGCCTTTCCCACAAGGGCACATGGCCAGCAGCAAAGCAATGTTGAAATCCTCAGCATGCTGACAGTGGACAGATCAGTTCTGTCCACTGTGTGCTGTGCCCCAGAGCCATGAGACACACAGGGGACAGCACACATCCTTCTCAGGGAATGCTACTCCTGATCCCAGCCTCCAAGAAGGCTGGGAAGGGAAGGATTCTCCCCCCATTTCCTTGTGAAAGGCAGAAGCAGTCACTGGGCTGATCAGCACATGAGCTGGCAGATCCACTTGCAATGATTAATGGGAGAAAGCGCCAGTCTTGTTCTCCTTCAGACCTCTCACCCCAGTCTCACCCCTTGCGAGTCAAACAGAATCTTCTGTTCTGAAGGTGTTTCAACTTTCAAGGCTTGAACTTTGCCCACTTTATTAACAACCTTGGAAATTCATTCTGGACTTCAAACATACATTGGGAAAGCTGCTTCCCTAGGAAATCATGGAGCTGCATTTAAAGGCATCCTATCAGCGTAATTAGAAAGGAGTTCTCAGGAATTCAGAAAACACCAGGTCAAATCCCCCTGTTCCTCCTCAGCCACATATGTATGTACTCAATCACGGCTGAGAAAACACAAGAAAACAACAATAAAGTGTCCCAGCATGGAAAGCCAGATCCTTTAAACTGTCCCTGGCCTTTGAAAGACTACTGCAAAATGGGGCAAACTCTGGCTCTGATATTTATGGACATGGGGGAAGGAAAAGCATGCAGGCACAGCGGATGCAGGTATCTCTATCTACTCTACTGCAAAGTCTTTGTACATACAATTCATAAAGTCTTCTTTGCAAATGAAATTCCCTAGTGTCCCGGGTTGCAAGGGGGGAGCTTTGTCTGCTCCAGCAGTGACATTTACTCCAATACCACACCAATAATCAGCTCCTGAAAGTTTAATCATTCCTAGAGCCGAGGCACAGCTGCCTCATCTCATCCTGAGGGGCTGCCACTTACAATCAACAGGTTTTTGCACTGGATGGCATTCCTAATTCAGAGTCTATGAGTCTGCTGTCTACTGAAATGCCCAGACTTTTTAGATAAGCCTGTAGATCTCCCGGTCTCCCCAGCCCTGGAGACACCTTTGCTGCCCGTGTCTGGCCTGCCCTTGAAGGTGTTTGTCCAGATGCTCTTCAAACCCTTTGCAAACCTGAGCTCTGCACCCACTCAGAACCCTGCACATTTCCCTTAAGGTCAGGGAACACTGGAAGCTTTGGGAACTGCACCTCCAGGCTTTGCACCAACACGCCCAGCACCTGGGAGCCTTGGTGCAGGGAGACTGCACAGTCCCAAGCCCTCCATCTCCAGGGCGAAAACAGCTCAGCACTGCAGATTTACAAATAGTCCTGTACTTGCTGCAGCTGCTCCTCACTTGATGTGTCACCAGGAAAACCCCAACAACCTGACTGCTCAAAGAAGCAGATGAAACTGAATGCCTGCCATGAAACATCACCTCAGTCCTCATCATCTTCAAATATCTTTTGACACAAGAAGTAAAAATTCACACAATTCGCCCCCATCCCAAAAAAACGCAACTCGTGCTTTGCTACAGACTGAAACAGGAAAATATTCCTAGGCCAAAAGCATCCCCAACTGCAGAGGGGAGTGCCCTGGCTCCAGCAATAAGAGATTGGCTTCAGAAATTTCAGCAGAGAATCTGTCCTGACCCAGGATCACATCCAGGCCTGGGTCTGTAAAAGAAGCTCTTAAAATACCAATGTGCTCTGAAGCCACTCTCACTGGCAGGCAATCCTTACTTCATTTCTCCCACTCTGGAATGCTGATTCTTGCATAGCAGGGGGAATTCTTTTTCTAAACCATCACAACATTCAGCACAGCACCCGGGAAGCCAAGATTACATCAAATTAATTCCTACCTATTGTCTCTCTTCTGCTTGTCTGTCCGTTCCATTAGGAAGCCTCAATTGGAGTCACCTTCTCTGGAAGAGAACAAACAGATATTCACCATCTGCACAAGTTCATGCCTAAAGGGGAGGTCAAGATCTCCAGGGACTTGCTGCACTCAGAGCCTGGAGTGCCCAACTGGGACTCAATCCAGTGCTCCTAAACAGAAACCATCCAAACACAAGGATGACACATAGCTGAGAATGGGAGAACCAAGAGATCCATTTTCCCCTTCCCCCAGCAGGGATGCTGCATTTCAAGTGAGCACTGAACTCCAGATTTGGCCAAGAGCATAACAAACCAGGCCACTGCTACAGGCTCCAGGAAATTTAGTTCCATGTTCAGAACAAAAGTGCCCTAAGAACCCTGCCTGTAGACAACAAAATGGGCCTCACATGAATGGCAGCATTTGTGGAAAGAGAAAGGAAAAAATGGAGGGTAAAAAAAAGCCATAAAAAGACAGTTCTAGATGAAAAGATAACAATATTCCCTCAACAGATGCAAGAGGGAATCTTGCAATGCAAGATCTCAAAAAGCCAGAAAAAGGACTGAAAACATTTACATTTCAATTGGTGATATTCACTTGCAGCACTGCAAACTCTGGAGGGAGCAGAATCATTTCTCTCTGGGGAGGAGGCTACAGGAGCATCCTGTGATGGCTTCTGAACCACCCCACTGGCACAACTGGTGTGAAACAGACACTTGTCCAACCTATCCTTGAATGATTCACATATTCTGGTGGCCACTGTTCTTACAGACACATGATTACAAATATAGATACAGACAAGGCCACTGTCATTATAATGGCCTTGAGTCTTCAAACTGAAAAATTATCAGTCAACAGCTTTGGCTTCACTTTGGCATGTGGCTGTTTCCACATGGGCTTTGCAGCCTCCCTCTGGAGTCCCGGCTGTGACCGTTTAACTGCAAGAGTGGCCCCTGGCAGCTGCTCCCACTCCCAACGGGGCAATCCCAGGCCCCAGCTGGAGCACCTGCTGCAGGCAGTGCCCAGGAAAAGCCCAGAGTTCCCCCTGGCACCCATCTGCTGCCTCTGCCCTCAAGCCTCTCCCTCTCCGTGCTGGCACCTTTTGGCAGCACGTGGGGCAGAAGCCAGGGGCCTTTGGGCTTCCCCTGTCACCCTCCTTCCCCAGGGATTGCCTGGCTCTCCTGCTCTTCAGAGACACTTAGCATTCAAGCTGAATCTGCAGCAGCAAGCCCTCCTGCAACCTTGCCCTCTGCACTTGCAAGGGATTTGTCCCGCTGCAAGCTGGAGGAGAATAATGCTAAATATTTGCATGCAGAAGGCCTTGAAGGCCATTTGGCTGGTCAGTGACTCTTTCCCAGCAAAGTGCTGTCAGCTGGCAGAGGCAGGAGCAAGAGCCTGGCTTTGAAGCCGTTCCTGCTGGTGCTCAGCGCTGGAATGCAGCAGAGACAGCCGCGGCTGCTGTGTTCGCCCCCGGCAGCAGAGCGCAGAATTACCTGGCACAAGCCTGCGGGCTTGCGGGCGAGGAATGTCTCCCGAGCGGCAGGAAAGGCGCTGGAACAGGCTTTCAGGCCGAGCAGCGCTCCCCGAGTGGAGCTGCGCTCGCTCCGCGCTGCTGCAGCCCGCGGGCGCTGCCCACAGGCGGCTCTGCCGTTGGCAGGGCCCGGGTGCCGGCGGAACGTGCCCGGCCCGGCCGGGCGGTGTCCCGGTGCCACGGGGGCTCAGCGGGCACGGAACCCTGCTGCAGCCTGCCCGCAGCCCCGGCTGCACTGCGGGAACCCAGGCCTGCCAGGCAGCAGCACACGGGCTCTCCCCACGGCGGGGCCAGCAGGGCCCTGTGCCACCGAGCCCCCGGGCCCTGCCGGCACCGAGGGAGCCCTCAGGGACCTGAGGTGACAAAGGCTCTCCTCACAGACAGGACACCTATTGCCAGCCTCTGTCCCACCTAACCCAATGGCTCCATGTGACCTTCTGCACGCTGTGGAAATAAAAGCACAGCTTTCCTTTCACTTCACATTTCTTCTGTTTTTATTACAAAATTGTCTACTTCATCCTCTTTAAATGTACAGTTTGGTTTTAAAGGACATAAAATCCCATGTTCATTTTTCCATGCTTAATGCTGGTGTTCAAGAGAAAATTTAGGGGTATTTCCTTCTGGCCTTGCAGCACTTGAATAAAAGGTCTCCTTGGTGTGCAAAGGAGGCTTCTAGCTGTTGCATTTCTGTGGGCAGAGGAGTGTCCTGAGGAGCTCTGGCCACTTTGCTCTTGTGAGGAGGCTCCCTTGGCTCGCTGTGCTGCTGTGAGGAATTGCTGCTGATGGACCGCTCCTGCTTCTTGCCCTGCTCCTATCCATCCCCACAGGCAATTTCCCTGAGACTCTCTCGTGGCACTGTGGTCTCTTCTCTGGCTGCAATCTGGGCCATTCTTTTTTTTTTATCTTCATAACTATTTTATCCCAGCGGCATTACTGCCATCATTGATGGCCTTCATCACAGCCAGTAGTGTACCCACATCTTGGTGTTATTTTTAAAGGAACTATTTCATTTCTGCTCAAGAAAAGAAAAGAGACAAATGCCCAAAACCAATCACATAAGGCCATGTTTTAAAATGATGGAAAGCAGTATGTAAATAAATTAATTTTATTCCATGATTACCTGTTTCTTCATCTAATTTGATTAATTCAGGTAGTTTGATGCTCTGATATGAAAAATGTCTTCCTTTCTTCTGCTGCTCTCTACATTTGAACACCACTGGGAGAATTCTTGGCATCCTTTAGGATCTATCCTCGTGGATCCCTTCCAGCTCAGAATATTCTATGATTTTTGACCAATGTCCCAGTACTTGGCACTGCTGCGGGTGCATCTGGAATGGTGGGCTCAGGTTTGGGACCACACTGTGAGGCTGGGGCACGTGCAGAGATGGCACTGGAGCTGGTGAGGGGCTGCTGAGGGAGCCGGGGTGTTCAGCCTGGAGCAAAGGAGGCTCGGGAGGCAGCTGCGGGAGGCTGCAGCTGCTGCAAGAGGCTGCTGCTGTTCTCCCTGGCAGCCTGAGGGCAGCTGCAGCCCCCAGGCTCAGAAGGGCTGAGCAGCTTTGCCAAGAGCTCCCTGTTGCATCCCCCAGCAGGAGGGCAGGGCCTGCTGCCATCCTTTTGGGTAGAACGGGGTTCAGGGTGCCCTGGAAGAGGCTGGCACATCCCAGGGCTCAGGCAGGCAAGCTGGGTGCCACTGGGGCCACTCAGCGTGAGGGAATTGTACGTGGCCAAAGGGGGAAAGCTTATCAATATGCCTCCTGCTGGAATCTGGTCAAAGGAAAAATCCCTTGGAATATAAATTGGAATATAAGTCTCTGGAGACAGTGTCTCCCTGCTATTTGAATCTCTGTCACTTAGTTTGTGGTTGGCGGTGATGCTTACCAAAATGCCTCCTGTCAGAGAAGAGAAATCCCCTGGAATGTACATTTCTGGGGACAGTTGCCTTCCTGTTTGAATCTCTATCATTTAGTCTGATCACTGCCTTTTTGGCCACTGGTTTTAGTACACATAATGCTGTGGGAGTTTTTTATTTTATTTCATAAACCACCAGTTATTTTATAGTGATTATTACACCATCCTTCTCCCCACAGTTTTATCTTAATGGCTGATACCACTGCCCATCTCTTCTTTTGCAAGATAGAAAAACTTTACCCTAAAAAACCACAAGGATTTCCAAAAGTAACCAAAAGAACATACAACTGTATTAAAAAAAAAAAAAAAAGAAAAAAAGAGCAGGTCCTTTGCACTGAACCATAAATAAAACAGAACTGTTTGCAAGTTTTACATGGAAGAGAGAACTTGGAACTATTTACATCCTGGAGACCCAGTTAAGGCACTTGGTTCCAGTCTGGGTCACTGTAAATTCTGACTCATTCCGTGCATGAGGTCAGGCCGGCTCTTGTTCCCCTCACTGGGCTTTGTTCAGCAGCAAACTCTGGAACAAAAGGAGCAAGAGAGAAAACATTTGGTTGCATTCATCCAACAGGCACACCTGGCAGAACACAATGACTGGAGTGACTTTACTACAAGAGAACCTGCAAGACTTTTTGACTTTCAGCAGCTGCCTCTTTCTGCAGAGGATTTTTACAGCCTGCCAGCCACTCAGCTAGCCCCATCGTGTTTATTTTCTTTTGCAAGTTTGCCAGCAGATCACGGCAATGCATCCCTTTGCCCAGAAGGGCCCACAAACCTTGGTGTTTTATGGAAAATGACACTGCCAAGGCCCCACGGGATGGCAGGTTACAGCTTTTCAGTATTCCCCACTGCTTGTACCACAGGACAACACAACATTTGTAACGATTAAAGTGTACAATCAAAAACGGATCAGCAGCTCTAGGAATTCCTTCTGGCCAATACTGATCCAAGGCCCAGCAAGGAGTCAAAATTCAAGTGCTGTTCAGCTGTAGCAAAGCTACTCAGCAAGTGCTTCCCTGAGAGGGCAGCTCTGCCCCATCCCTCCCTCTCTCTTTGCTCCCAAAAGAAGTGCTCATGAGGAAGCAGAGGCCGGGGTGGCTGCAGGGTCAGCCCTGGCTGCTGTCTTCAGAAACTACAGGCAGGGCTGCAAAACAAACACTTACTGTCCTAGCTTCAGGTGTTCTTGTCTTGGCTTCATGTGGCACAGAAGTCACTGGAAAAGGATTCTTCTCATCCCCTGCAGATCCCTGAAAAACCACCGAGAGAAAGCTGCTCAGAGAGAGATGCCTAAAGCAATTGCAAAGCCAGGCTTTCCTAAATTTCCAGAGAAAATGTTCATTTCTCCCATGCATACTCTATGCACTGGGCTCTCCCCCTCTTGCCTTCTTTCCCAGCAATCCCTCCAGTAACTGAAATGCCACTTTGGCTTCTCACCTGGCAGCTCACAGTGCTTTGCACCATTCAACTTCTCCCAAGCAAAGAGAAATTCAGCAGCAGATTTCCTTGCTCAATAGCTGGGAGTGCAGTGAGGGCTGGAAGCAGGAAAATGATCAGGAAAAAGCAAGCAGTTAGAAGGCAGCTAATGCACTCTGCACAGTCTGGCCTAAGACAGAACACTGACACATGCTCCCTCACCCCCAAATATCATAGGCCCCACACCCCGAGCCATCATTAAACAGCCAAATTTTTTCTAAACAGCCAGTAACATCTAAATTTAACCCATAAATGCAATAATTTTCTCTACATGATATAAAACCTAAGGCCCAGACTGCAGTCCTTTTCTTTTTATAAACACACTCCTTTTTATACACACACTCCTTTTGGTAGCAGTTGCCTACAGTCAGAAATGGTCACTTATCTGAGAGGATGTTCCTGCAGTGCATCACATAGTACGCCTGGGTTGCAGGAATACTCCCACCAGCCCTCCTGGATACCAATGGTGATGGCCTGGGTTTGCTCCTCGGGGTCTTCCTCCACTTTCCTGTGCTTGGCTAAGAATCCATCCTGCTTCCTGGCAGGGTTGTCCATGGCAGGCAGCTCCAGGTTGTCAGTCGCAGCTCTGGGTCTCTTTTGGGTCATTGTGGTCAAATTTGGTGCACGTTGTGCAGCAGTCATGGCTGGCAGTGGTGGCAGCAACACATTTGCCCTCTCAGTTTGGAATGAGTCTTCTGATGCTCTGGACAAGAGAAGCAAATTCATGACTCTGATGTACATAGAATGTAGGCATTTCTTAAAAGCTTGGCTACATCCTGCCATTCATGGTGTTGTTTCAGCAATGCAACAATTTCAAAGATGAGAGGCTTCAAAGAAGAGGCAGTTTGAATTGGCAGAGACTTTCACATTCAATAACAGAGTGGCCTAGCACATCTCTGATCATCTGAAATCAGGGGGTCCATGGAATTCTGGCAACAAGAAGCAGCACCAAGTAGCTCTCAACCTTGTTTCACCACTGCTTATTTGCACCATTTGCAGTCAGCTTTGCAAAGTTTCCAAGAACACACCAAGCAGAAATTCCCAGCTCATGGATTGCAGCATCAGAAGAGCAGGAAATGAAGTTAAACGCAGTGAGAAGGCTCAGGTGTAAGGCTGCACTTCTTGCCTGACTCTGCTGTGCATGGCACAGTCCTCTCACCTCTTTCAGCAGCCACTTTTCCCGTGCTTTGGTCCCTCCTCACTGCAGACGTGCCCCCCAGCTGCTCTGCCTTGGCTCAGCTGATGCTGCACCAAGGACCATTTGACACAGAGCACAGCACCATCCCCGACCTGCTCCAGAGCCCTCTCTGCCCAAAACTACCTCCCACCCTTGCCACTCCAAAAGCCAGCACATGACTAAGACAGCTGCTCATTTTCCCTGAGGGAAAGGGAGGAAGGAATTCCAGAATCAAAGCTCTTCCATTCCTAATGCCATTGGAACAGCCCTTCTCCCAGCCAATCACCAGCCCTGACACCTCTGTGCTTTCAGAGAATGTCAGAAGGGAAAGGCTCCCTACCCTGACCCACCTACACCTTCAGAGCTGCTTTCTGCACTGGGTGCTGCTGTGGGAATTCTTAAAATCACAGAGTTTTGGGAAAGCTACAAAAAGCAAACCTCAGAGACAATAAAACTACAATGAGAGCTAAGCAATGGCCCTAAGATTTATCATCAGAAAAATTACAGAAGTAGTAGACAACTAAGACAAATCAAACAATGCTCTGTATATTAACACTTGTCCCTAAGCTACAGAGAAGTATATCTAGCAAGATATTAAGAAGTTCTAAGCTTAATTATAGAGCTCTGTGCATTGTCCTTTAAAGCTTACAAACAAGTATTATACTCAAAAGAAGCAAAGATATTTTTAACAAAAAATACATGTACTTATAGCAGCTAGATAGAACAACTGTCAAGATGCTTTTGTTTTGTGTGATGAGTCAAAAAAACCTTTAAAGTAAGTTGTAACATTAAGTTCTTTGTCTACTACCAAAAATGTAAACTACTAACATTTTCTCATTGTCATAAATATGCAACAAGAGTAATGCTAAAAAATAAATAATTTAAGACATGCTCCACATCAATCCCATCCCATTCATCATTTCTACATAAAGCCCCAACCAACAGCAGCTTCCAGCATGCAAAGGCCAGTCTGCAGCAGCTGAAGTTGCAGAAGGCACACCATGTTAGAAGCAAACTCTGGAGTGTCTGGACAGGAGATCCAGTTCTTCATGCTACCCTTCTGAAGAGAGACTTAGATTTACACATCTTTCTTACATCCCATCACTGCATACTCACTTCAGTTGATTGGAGCCTTTGTTGGCTGAAAGCCAAAATTATTTGGTTGGGAATGTTTTGTCTCATTCCTTTTTCTTCCTGGGAGTGTCCCCTTTGTCTTCCTTCTAGTAGGAAGAATAAAAAAAGGGAAAAAATTGACTCAGGTCATAAAAGTTTACCTAAAGTACAGACCAATACAGCTCACTTTGATAGATTCTGGCTGAAAACATTGAAAATAACACACTGGAA
Organism: Passer domesticus; assembly: GCF_036417665.1. NCBI lineage: Eukaryota > Metazoa > Chordata > Aves > Passeriformes > Passeridae > Passer > Passer domesticus. Next base: position 4,413,381 of record NC_087503.1, on the reverse strand, counting down.
CTCCTTTGAGAGGAGAAGCATCATGGCTCCACTGCCAACCTATGAAGGGGAAACTCCACTTGGGTTTTTCAAGCACCACCTTGCTCATTGTCCAAACCTACTTGCCCTGACCCCTCTCACCTTCTTCTTTCCAGGGGACTCCTCAGGACTCCTCATGGCTTTCCTCTTCAAGTCTGCCTTCCTCGAAGGCAAGAACAACTTCTTCTCCCCAGGAGGCAAGGGCACTTTCTCCCTGTGCCATTCCCCAGGCCTGTGGCTACTGGGGATGAGGGCATCACATTCCTGAGCATGTCTCAGGAGCCTGACATCCAAAAAGCCTTTGGCCTTGGCCTGCTGGGAGCCCTTGTCCTTTCTCTCCTCAGAGGGCTTGTGAAGTGCCAGCTGCAGGGCTTTTTTAGTGATGGAGTTTAGCTCCTCTGTTTTCTTGACTTTGGTCTGCTCCTTGTTAGCCTCTTCTGTGACCTGCAAAAGACCAGGCTCACTCTCCAGCTTCCGGACTTTTTTCCATTTGTCATGCTCCAGGGGCTTGCTGGGCCTTTTGATACCCACAGTCTTCCTGGGCAAGGCCTCCTTGGTGTGCACAAGAGGCTTCAGAGAGCTGTGTGTGCTCATAACGTGAGATTCCAGAGGAGCCTGAGTCACTCGGCCAGAGGTCTTGTGAAAATGCTTGGTGGTTTGGCCAGAGGTCTTGTGAGTGTCCTCGGCCACTTGGCCACAGCTCTTGGGAGGAGGCTCCCTTGCCTTGGAGTGGTGCTGGCAAGAAGTGCTGCTGATGCCCTGCTCCTGCTTTGCACCCTCCTCACGTCCATTCCTACGGGCAATTTCCCTGAGACCCTCTCTTGCCACTAATCCTTGCTTTCTCTGGGTCACCAGGTTGTCAAGGCGCCACTTTTTAGCAGTTGATGGCTCAGGCTGCCAACAAAAGAGAAAAGAAGGATTCAAGACTGGTGCCTTTTGTGACTCTTTCTGTCCTAGCACAGCTCACCAGAGCCCAGGGACTCTTGCCCAGAGGTCATCAAGTCCGGCCTTTGGCCTGTGAAGAAATGACTCTAAACTAACCGGCAACAAACTTGCTCCTTGAGCACCATGCATGGATATATGAGGAATAAAAAACCATAAACCAGTCAGTGGCAAATAACGAAGCTTCATTGCAGTGAGAGGGGTCTTACAAATCAGTATTTCCAGGGCAAATCTGGCAGAATTTGGTAACAGAGTACCACATCTGCTTCCTTCCTAAGACACGGCACTGCAGTGGGCAAGGGGCTGTGGAAGCAGCCTCTCCATGGTCCCTGAATTCACCTCACACACTGGCAGGTCCAGCACCCTTGGAAGGTTGTCCTCCTCACTGTCACTGCAGCTGATCTCTCTGTCACACACTGAGGAGCTGTGGCACTCCCTGGTGCTCCCTGACTCCGAGCTGCTGGGCTGTGCTGCTGCCACCCTCTTGTGCTGGGACTGGAGAGCCCTGCAAGGCCACCAGGAGACAAAATTAGGAAGCAGCAGAGGTGAAGCATTCCATTCCACTATTCCATTCCACTCTATTTCTATTCCACTGACATGGAAGCATTCAAACCTAAAACTGAACCTTGTGTTTGGGCACTGAGAGCAGAGGGGAGAAGGCCAGAGGACTACATGGCCTTGCTCAAAATACAAAGTACCAGAATGAAAAAATGCTTGCAAATTATCAAATCTCAAACTCACACCCATTCAGACAAACATACACAATTCCCATAGCTTATAGAAATTTTATCTTCATCCCACTCTGCAGCTAGCTATATTATAAGCATATAAAGTGAGGTTCTTAAAAAGTCCATGTGAAATACTATATTTCTTTGTGTTTCTTTTGAAATAAAAGAACTACAACACATTTTTGAAAACCTCTACTTGGGTAATTGAAGAAAGTTTCACGACAAAGGAACTTGACAATGTCATCAGTAGATCTACACAGTTTAGGTAGCTGTAGCATTACTTGTCCTGCCAGGCACCAAAACCATAGCCAGGAATGATCCGATTCAGCTGGTATCCCTTGGCATTTATCTCAGCCTCAGCATTATCAGTAGGTTGACGAGTACCAAGTGGGACAAGATGTTAAGCACCACAGAGCTTATAGGAAGACAAAAACTTAAGTCTGGTACACAAAGACTTAAGAGGTTTTTTCTTCACTTTTGTTATGTTTTGCTTTTTATCACAGCCAGTGTAGTCATGACATGGTTTAGTGCACTCGGCATTGCTGGATTAATAATATAACTCTTGATGACCTTCAAGTGCTTTTCAAAACAAAGCAATTCAGTGAATCCATCATACAACAACATTTTTGCTGTTGGTGAAAATTCCCTGCAATCAAGTTTGCTGAGAAAAATTTACTAATAACCCAAACTGATTTGCATTCCAGGTTCTTGTAAGCAACTGCCCAGCAGAGATGAGAACAGAGCCTGGTTACTTACAATGCTCTTGGCTGAGAACTGGGCAATGTTTCTGAAGCTGTGCCAGCCTGCTCTGGAAAGCAGAAATGAAAAGGTTGCATTTATATGCCTCCCTCAGAGCGTATATTACCCTGTGGTCTCTCAGCACCAGATTAGAGAGTCACTTTCTTCTAGGGAGGGCTTTGCCACCAAGATTGTTCATCACTCCAGATGGGAGTTTCCTAACTCAATACTGCTTGTCCTCTGCTGAACTGCTGCCTTGAGCTCAAGGTAATGAATGATCAGAGTTTCCTAAGCCATTCCTAAATCCATCCCTGTTCAGCAAAGCAGAGGAAATCACCCTGCTTCATCAGTAGGAACACTTGATGGTCTCTGCTACAGAGAACACACAAAATTACCTGACAGCACACAAAGAACTGTGTTTACTTTGCACGTCTACTTACTCTGCTTCTGTGCTGCAGATCCATCAGGTTGGGATTCCTAGAATAAAAGGACAAAGGAGCTTAGCATGGAGTCAAACAGCACATCTACTGACATCAAAACTGTGTTAATGGCACCTTATGGGCATGCGCATTTTTGAATAAATCTTTTGAAAACACTCTAAGAGCTGCCAAAGAGCTGAGCTGAATTTCTGCTCAGCAGAAAGATCTCTTGTCATTTCTCAGAAGGCCTGGCATAAATGGGCTGGGTCACCTCTGTTGCCAATGGAAGTTTGGAAGTCTCTGCTCTTGGAGGCGTCTGGAGATGGGGCAGGAGAGCTGGCAGTGAGCTGCTCATTTCCTGGAAAGAGAGGGAGAGAAGCAGCTCTCAAAATGGATTTTGCCCCCACCCGGTTTGTTAATGTATGTGAAACATTAGCAGACACAGAGATCTTCTATTTAAGAGCACTCACCGTGAAAATTTCTTCAATTGGTGGCACATCAGAGGGCTTCTTTGCCTGAAACAAGAACGAGGGAAACAGCAGGAGTTTGTTTGGGTTTGTTACTAATTGGCAGGAACTCAGCAAACCTTTGCTTACCAACAGCTCCATAAATGTATTGCAGATGTGTAAGAGTAAGAATGAAAAAGGCTGATCTAAAGGAGAGTTAACAACAGAGACCAGGCATGGACAGAGCTGAACCCAGCAATGTCAACTCCTCTTACTCTTCCTGCTCTGAGATGTGTGTCTTCCCTTTGCAATCTGGCAATCAGGGGGCACTGCTTTCATCTCTAAACTACTGCTCCTCCTCCTACTGATCTTTATTACTATTACTAATTTTTGAAATTATTATAATTGTTTTAGTTATTATTATCATTATCACCATCATCATAACTACCATATCCTTATTATCTGTAATGTTTAAATAAAGTATGTTTTTGTAATCTGCTCCCTTTATGAAACTGCACTTTCCCTAAGCTGCTGTTGAAGCAGTTGTTCCTTGCCTGCAAAGGCACAGGCTGCATGTAAGACTTGTGCATAAAGCCTCAGTAGTTTAAAAAAACACTAAAGCAGTTAGAAATAATAATTGCCAATTCTTCTAAGACAGTTCACAAGAGACAAGAATATTTGTCATTTAGACATATAAAATCAGAGTCTTTCTTTTACTGAAGTTAACAAAAAAACAAACCAAAACCACCTGGGTATAATGCAGCCCCACACAAGGTACAGCTTCTGCTTGGTTTCTAACTCTCAACACTGTTTATGGTCAGGGAACTCAGGCAGGTCTCCAGGCAGGCTCCTTCTGCCAAAACTGGACTTCTGCTCAGCAGCAAGATCTCTTGTCATTTATTGGAAGCCCCGTAATAAGTGGGCTGGGTTACCTTTGCCTGCACAGGAAATTTGGAAGTCTCTGTTCTCTCAGGTGACTGAAGGGAGGGCAGAAGAGGGGGCAGGGGGCTGCACATTTCCTGCAAAGAGAGGGAGACAAGCAGCTCTCAGGACACAGAGGGAGTTTTACCCTTTCCAGAGTCAGAGGGATCCACCTCCCCATGGATCTGTACAGGCTTTCCCATGGAGATCTGCTACTGAAGAGTACCCACCTTCAATATTCCTTCAATGGACTGCACAGCAGTGTGCACCATGGGCTGGAACAAGAAAGAGGGAAGCACTGTCAGTTTGTTTGGGGATTTTCCTCATTGATAGCAAACAAGCATGCACTCAGTCAACATTTCCTGACCAGTAGCTCTAAAAATGTCATGCAAGTCCATTCATCATGAAATGCTAGTAAGGAATAACAGTTTTGTCTGAAGGGCACTGAGGAAAAGAGACCAGGCACAGCAAGAGCTGAAACCACCAGTCACCTCCTGCAAGATCATTGTCTGGCTTCCCTGGCAGTCAGGAAACACCCTTTCCATCGCTGACTTTTTATTCATCTTATTAAGAAAGTATGTTTCTGCAGCGTCCTCCCTTTACTGAATATAATTTCCTTTACCTAGTAAAGTAGCAGCTAAGCTCTGCCTGCAAAGGCATAGGCAGCCACTGCAAGTGAAAGAGTTGAGCAAAAAGTTTCATTAGTTAAGAAAAACAGTTAGAAAATATAGTTTTCAATTCCAGAGAAATTCCCAGTTCAGTTCTAGAGAAGGAGTAATATTTGTCATTCACCCAAATAATACCAGACTCATTTTTCTGAAGTAAAAAACAAAACAAAAAAAAACCCCAACCAAACAAACCCCAAAAATCAAACGACCTTCATTGAAATGCAACCCTTGTAAGGTGCAGTTGGTTCTTGGCTTCCAGTTCAGAACACTCTTCCTACTCAGGTAACTTGGGCTGGCTCCAGGCTGGTTCCTCCTGCCAAGATTGAGCTTTTGCTTGGCAAAGCACTTGACCATCATCACTTGGCTTCCTGGAAAGGCATCCTACTACTTCTTACACACAGCACTTGAACACAGAAAAGGGTTCAGGCTTACAGGCACAGGAGCTTTTCTGAAGGACTAAAGCAGAGACCACAAACTTCACACTAAGCCCAGCTCATGGACCAGCTCTGCAAGGTTGCTTTGATTCTGGTGAGCATTTCTGGCACAAGAAAAGCACCCACACATGGAGCTCATGCAAGATAGAGCAGACTACTCATCTGTTTTCAGCCAGCTTCAAGGGAGAAATTATCCTATTTCCTGAGAATAGCAGTGACTTTAAGTTGTCCTCAAATTCTGCTTCTCGCCTCCAGACTTTGTAAACTGCAGAGGAACACAGCTTGAATTGCCCTTTTTATTGTTTGGTTGGGATTGTTTTGACTCTCCTTTTTCAACACACTCCAAGGAAGATGTCACATTCCTGTTCCTTTCTGCACACTGACACTCCCTAATTCTTGGCCCTGCCATGAAGCCTCTGACACATCCCAGTCTGTCAGTGCAGGCAATACCAGGCTCCCGCTGGGGCTGAGGGGCTCCTAAAGACACGAACAAGGAGGTTGGCTTTACAAACAGCTTTGTTCATGTGCTGGGAGAAGAGGTGAAACCTGGCACTGGAGCACAAGAGATACATCTGAGCTTCATTGATGCACAATTTTCAAGGCTTCTCACAGCTCCTTTGGAAAAATGCCTTCAAGAGACTGGGGTGACGTAGGAAGCGAACGTTCTGCTTTGGGCAAGAGGAGAAAGAGCTGTTCAGTGTCTCTGTGAAGGCAAAGTGAGTCCCTGCATGGTTATCCCCTGTGGATTAAGTCACTCTGCACTGCATTCTGCTTGTCTGTTCCAGCTGGAAGCCTCAAGGTTTCAGTGCTGCCAGGAAAAGAAGCCATCAAGAAGGAATTCCCAGCTGCAGGTGACATGTGCCTTAGACACTGAATGAGCCAAACTCCTGGCCTGGAGGAAATGGCTTTCTGAAGGGATGTCCAGGGATTTGCCAGGAAAAATCCTATTTGGCGTGTGGCTGTTCACTATAACTGAGGCCAAAGACTTTAATTCCAGTGGATTTCAAAGCAGGAGGAGGGAAGAACAGCAGAGTTTCTTCTGCTCTAGACCTCTTCACTGTCAGGTTCCCTGCAGGGCACGAGTCTCCCCACAGCTCTTGTTTCACCCAAAACAGCAGGGAGGGGTGACCTTTCATCCCAAGGCCCCCTTGATCAGCCTTGCCAAGATCCTTTCTCTGGCTGAATCTTTCTCCTGCATGCAGCACAGCTCACGGGATATTATCTGAGAGCCAAGGAGCCCAGCCCTGTTGCCCAATCACCTCTCCCATATTGAACACCCAGCACACAGGCCATAGATGCAGGGCTGCAGCCTCACTGTATCTTCCTCCTCCTCCCTCTCCAGGCTTCAGCACTGCAGGGCTGTACGATCAAAGACAGGTTCATCTTTCCGAGAAAGTCGAAGGAAGGAAATATGATATCAACAGAACTGAAACAAGCAGAAAATGAAAGATGGGACTTTTCCCTTACAGAGCCATTGTCCAAAACAACCATGAAGAGAAACCAGTGACTCAGGGGCCACAGTCAGTGATCCCTACTGCAGAGGAGGATCATTCAGCATATTCACTCCAAGTTTCATCTCTCAGATCCTAAATGGACTCTTCCTGGAATGAAAACTCCAGAAGGGCTAGACAATGATGCCAAAGGACAAGTGGGAACACTGCCAGGTTTAGCACTGAAGTCCAGGAAGGGTTTATAAAGGAGAAAATCTAGAAAGGAAGCAGAGGGCAAGAAATGTCTGATGCTGCTGCAGAGGTCTCAAGGGGACACCTGAAGAGTGACAGTATTTAAGGCCTCCTGTCCTGACTGCCCGCAGACAGCAGAGAGGGTGAGGCAAGGGGCTGTGGGAGCAGCCTCTACATTTGATTTGCATTCACCTCAGGTGCTGGTGCTCTTGGAAGTGCAGACACTGAGGAGCTGTGGCACTCCCTGGTGCTCCCTGACTCTGAGCTGCTGGGCTGTGCTGCTGCCACCCTCTTGTGCTGGGACTGGAGAGCTCTGCAAGGCCACCAGGAGACAAAATTAGGAAGCAGCAGTGAGGAAGGTTACTTACTTATTCCATTGACATGGCAGCATTCAAAACTAAAACTGAACTCTGTGTTTGGCCACTCAGAGCAGAGGGATGAAGGCCAGAGGAATACATCGCCACGCTCCAAAAATAAAGCATATATGAAAAACCACTCTGGGAATAATAAAACCTCCAACACCCACCCAGCCAGACAAGAATGTAAACAGATTTCACTGCTACATTATGAAGCTGCATTCAGCCAACTCAAGTTGATAAAAACTACCAAAACAGCCCAGTGCCTTTCTGAAAGCCCCAACCCCCAAAAGAAACACTTCCAATAGAGGGTAACAAATTTCAGGATGGATTCTTGGTCAATACAAAACCAGAGGATCTACAGACACACTGGGGGTGAGGAGGAGAATAGAATGGAGCACCAGGGGAAATACAAGTCTGGTTCATAGGCCAACTCCAGCATGCCTGGATTGTTCATTTCTAATGGCAGCTTTCCTGAAACCCTCACAAGAATGAAACCAATAAACAACAGCAGCTCTGAGCAGCATCAAACCAAAGGCTGCAGCTTCAAGGGAAACCAGGAAGCCCTTCCCTCTCCCCCTCAAATGAAAAGTGGTTTGTTTGTTCTAGAGGGTAGTATGGGGACACAACTGTACCTTGGAGGAGCCAGTGAAGAAGATGGCTTTTCCACAACCTGTTTTGGTCACAAAAACAGAGAGGAGAGGAGGAGGCAAGGTTAGCTGAGGGAACTCAGCACAGTGCAACAAGTGGGGATGATTTCAAGGCATGTCTGTGTGCCTGGCGTAGGCACCACCTAAAAGCCACTTGGTCAGCAGCACTCTCAGCACTCCCACTTCTGGCTAACACTCTCAGATAATGCTTGTGCTGACAATCAAGATAAAATGGGCTTTGTGCTTCCACACAAATGACATGCTTCAAGTGTTCCAGAAAAACATCACATTGCAGATCACAACTGAAACACAAGTAGGAGTCCCTGAAGCATTTTCCATTCCTCTGCCTCCTCTGGCTCAAACGTGTTACAGCTCTACCCATACAGAGCCTACTGAAAACAATGGAAAAGAGGCAAGAGAAGTTTGCTGCCACATTGGCCCACTCAGAAACACTCTGAGACACAACGGCATCTGGTTCTCAGGAACACATGGGGCTGGATGCCTTTTGTTTCCCAAATGGAAATTTGGAAGCCCAGACACGAGGCAGCAGGTCCAGAGCCTTTGGACAAGGGGAGCTCAGGAAAGGCAACCCCCAGCTTGAGGGAGGAGCAGCTCTGCCTGCCTGGCATGAGTTGTCAGTCTGGTCCTTGAACTGCTCTAGGCAGCGTTACGCTCACAGACTGAGAGGAAGGCTGATCTTACAACTCCAGCTTTTATCCCTACTTCTCCTCAGCCCAGCCCAAAACACACTTTCAGGGAGGGCAACGTCTGCTGTGTCAGCAGGAGCTGAACAATGTATTTTTTCCCCAACCATTTCTTTCATGTATGCAGAACATGAGCAAATACAGAGATCTATTATGGAAGAGACCAAACTTCAACGTTTTTGCAGTGGATGGCACATCAATGGGCTTCTTTTTCTGAAACAAGAATGAGGGAGGCAGGAGGAGTTTGTTTGGCTTTTTTACTAATTGACCTGGACACAGCAGCATTTGGTTACCAACAATTCTAGAAATGGCATGCAATTCCGTTCATAATCCAGTGCTACTAAGGATCAAAAGGCCCATCTGAAGGGGAATTGAGAATGGAGGCCAAGCGGAAAAGCAGCTGAAATTCCCAAAGTCGTCTCTTCTGCCACTGAGGAAAAGAGGAAATCCCTTTGGAACCTGGCAGGCTGGAAATATTCTTTCCATTTGAAAACTACTGCTGCTGCTACTACTACTGCTACTACTACTACTACTACTACTACTACTACTGCTGCTGCTGCGGCTATTTATCATTACTGTGATTATGATGATGTAAGTATGTCTGTGCAGTTTTCTCCCTTTATGGAATTCTACTATTATACTATCAAGCAACAAACTTTGTCTTCAAAGGCACAGGCTGCCTCAGCATTTAAAAAGTTCTGCAAGAAGCTTCCTTAGTTAAAAGAAAAACAGCCAGAAATAATAGATCCCAATTCTCCTAAGCCATTTCTAGAGAAAGGGGAATATTTCTTATTCACCCAAACAAAAGGAGACTCCTTATTCTTCTGAAGGCAACAGCAGTCTGGACAAGACACTGACTTCTGATGTTTCTGGAATGATGCCCCACAGTTTATGCAAGTTCTGGCTGACTTTAGGCATCCACTTGTTGCCCCTGCAGGATTTGCAAATCCCCGACTACCATTTCTCACTCTTCCCTTGCTTGGCAAAGTGATGGATTTAGCAGCCAAATTTGGAGCAGTGGAGGTTCTCCAGGGGTGCTCAGAGACACACTATGGAGAGAAGTTAACTTTGAGCTACCCCAAAGAGCTGAGTCCACGTCCAGATGATGGCAGAAGCTGGCAGGGACTCCAGCCCTCCCTCAGAAACACTTTGTCTGACAGAAAAACACTCCTTCCCCTCCCTCACTGCACTCTCCAAGGAAGATGCAGCATCCCTGCTCCTTTCTTCACACTCCCTCAACTGGGCTTGCAAGCAGCAAGGAAAAACACTGCCCACTGCTGGGAGCCTCAGGGCAGATTGCAGCACTCTGCACTTTCAAGGGTTGGAAATCCACACTGCTGCTTCATCTTTTTGGCATGAAGCATGGCTCCTGCAGAAGGCAAGGCCCTGCAGTGCTCTACTTCTCTCAGCTGCCTCCTGTTTTCCACATGATGTTGCCTCCAGTCCTTTGCAGCTGATCAAGAGCATTTTCCAGGAAAAGCTGGCTGCAGCCTCCAGCTTTTCCTTCTCATTCCAAAGCCAAACACAATTTGAAAACCATCTCCATGGCCATCCTACACCAACTGCTGTGCTTCAGCACTGTGGGCTTCTACATTCCATAGGGCACAGCAACATCCCAGTGCTGATGGATCAGCCTGGCAAAACTCCAAATTGCACCTGGCAACCAAGTGCCTTTGACCTCTGTGGAGGCTGAGCCATGAACCAGGCAGGGCCTGTGTGCTGCTCCCTTGGCCTTGAGGGACTGCAACAACAGAGGACCCCAACAATGGAACTCACCTTGACAGGCTCAGGAAGGATTTCAGGTTGTGGAGCTTTGGCTTCTGACCTCCCATTTGAGAGAAGACATTCATTGCTGGCACCGTAGCTCTGCTCAGGCTTAGGTCTGGTGCTCAGTGATTCTGGTGAGGATTCTCTCCATATGTCCTCACATGGATTTGTCTTACTGGAGGCCGGCCTGTGACTGGAGGCCTGGGACTTGGATTGGGGCTTTTTTGGGATCCATCTGGGATTCAGATGGGACTCATGGCTCAGGAGCACCTTGGAGTCCACGTCGCCCAGCAAGTTCTTGATGCGCCTTGACAGCTCATCTTCTTTATCTGTCTGCAGCACAAGAACAGAGAGGGGGAAATGTCAGAAACAGCCCAAGCAAGAGATCCAGCTCAGCAAGAGACATTGCTCAGCATCTTCATGGAATCACCATGCATCCCCACAAGGGCAGTTAGGCAAGCTCAGTGCAGCAGATGGGAAGATGTCGTGTTTGCAGGAATCAGGCTCTAGGCTGCTACAGCCCATGCAGAAGGCACAGCTCTCCTCTCCCACCCCAAGCCTCCTTCCTTCTCTCCTTCCAGCCTGCACTCCACTCCCATTACCTTGTAGGGCTTGGCAAAGAGGGGAGTCTTCTCCAAGAATGGATCTTTCTCCTCTGGAGCCACCTGCCTCCTCCGCCTCTCTTGCTCCAGAATACGGAGCAAGTCTCTGTTGTTCTTCCACCTTTCACACAGAGACACAGAAAAGAGACTTAACACTCCAGGCCCTGTTTATACTCCCTGCAGAAACGGGGCCTTTCCCACAAGGGCACATGGCCAGCAGCAAAGCAATGTTGAAATCCTCAGCATGCTGACAGTGGACAGATCAGTTCTGTCCACTGTGTGCTGTGCCCCAGAGCCATGAGACACACAGGGGACAGCACAATCCTTCTCAGGGAATGCTACTCCTGATCCCAGCCTCCAAGAAGGCTGGGAAGGGAAGGATTCTCCCCCCATTTCCTTGTGAAAGGCAGAAGCAGTCACTGGGCTGATCAGCACATGAGCTGGCAGATCCAATTGCAATGATTAATGGGAGAAAGCGCCAGTCTTGTTCTCCTTCAGACCTCTCACCCCAGTCTCCCCCCTTGTGAGTCAAACAGAATCTTCTGTTCTGAAGGTGTTTCAACTTTCAAGGCTTGAACTTTGCCCACTTTATTAACAACCTTGGAAATTCATTCTGGACTTCAAACATACATTGGGAAAGCTGCTTCCCTAGGAAATCATGGAGCTGCATTTAAAGCCATCCTATCAGCGTAATTAGAAAGGAGTTCTCAGGAATTCAGAAAACACCAGGTCAAATCCCCCTGTTCCTCCTCAGCCACATATGTATGTACTCAATCACGGCTGAGAAAACACAAGAAAACAACAATAAAGTGTCCCAGCATGGAAAGCCAGATCCTTTAAACTGTCCCTGGCCTTTGAAAGACTACTGCAAAATGGGGCAAACTCTGGCTCTGATATTTATGGACATCAGGGAAGGAAAAGCATGCAGGCACAGCGGATGCAGGTATCTCTATCTACTCTACTGCAAAGTCTTTGTACATACAATTCATAAAGTCTTCTTTGCAAATGAAATTCCCTAGTGTCCCGGGTTGCAAGGGGGGAGCTTTGTCTGCTCCAGCAGTGACATTTACTCCAATACCACACCAATAATCAGCTCCTGAAAGTTTAATCATTCCTAGAGCCGAGGCACAGCTGCCTCATCTCATCCTGAGGGGCTGCCACTTACAATCAACAGGTTTTTGCACTGGATGGCATTCCTAATTCAGAGTCTATGAGTCTGCTGTCTACTGAAATGCCCAGACTTTTTAGATAAGCCTGTAGATCTCCCGGTCTCCCCAGCCCTGGAGACACCTTTGCTGCCCATGTCTGGCCTGCCCTTGAAGGTGTTTGTCCAGATGCTCTTCAAACCCTTTGCAAACCTGAGCTCTGCACCCACTCAGAACCCTGCACATTTCCCTTAAGGTCAGGGAACACTGGAAGCTTTGGGAACTGCACCTCCAGGCTTTGCACCAACACGCCCAGCACCTGGGAGCCTTGGTGCAGGGAGACTGCACAGTCCCAAGCCCTCCATCTCCAGGGCGAAAACAGCTCAGCACTGCAGATTTACAAATAGTCCTGTACTTGCTGCAGCTGCTCCTCACTTGATGTGTCACCAGGAAAACCCCAACAACCTGACTGCTCAAAGAAGCAGATGAAACTGAATGCCTGCCATGAAACATCACCTCAGTCCTCATCATCTTCAAATATCTTTTGACACAAGAAGTAAAAATTCACACAATTCGCCCCCATCCCAAAAAAACGCAACTCGTGCTTTGCTACAGACTGAAACAGGAAAATATTCCTAGGCCAAAAGCATCCCCAACTGCAGAGGGGAGTGCCCTGGCTCCAGCAATAAGAGATTGGCTTCAGAAATTTCAGCAGAGAATCTGTCCTGACCCAGGATCACATCCAGGCCTGGGTCTGTAAAAGAAGCTCTTAAAATACCAATGTGCTCTGAAGCCACTCTCACTGGCAGGCAATCCTTACTTCATTTCTCCCACTCTGGAATGCTGATTCTTGCATAGCAGGGGGTAGTCTTTTTCTAAACCATCACAACATTGATCACAGCACCCGGGAAGCCAAGATTACATCAAATTAATTCCTACCTATTGTCTCTCTTCTGCTTGTCTGTCGGTTCCATTAGGAAGCCTCAATTGGAGTCACCTTCTCTGGAAGAGAACAAACAGATATTCACCATCTGCACAAGTTCATGCCTAAAGGGGAGGTCAAGATCTCCAGGGACTTGCTGCACTCAGAGCCTGGAGTGCCCGACTGGGACTCATTCCAGTGCTCCTATACAGAAACCATCCAAACACAAGGATGACACATAGCTGAGAATGGGAGAACCAAGAGATCCATTTTCCCCTTCCCCCAGCAGGGATGCTGCATTTCAAGTGAGCACTGAACTCCAGATTTGGCCAAGAGCATAACAAACCAGGCCACTGCTACAGGCTCCAGGAAATTTAGTTCCATGTTCAGAACAAAAGTGCCCTAAGAACCCTGCCTGTAGACAACAAAATGGGCCTCACATGAATGGCAGCATTTGTGGAAAGAGAAAGGAAAAAATGGAGGGTAAAAAAAAGCCATAAAAAGACAGTTCTAGATGAAAAGATAACAATATTCCCTCAACAGATGCAAGAGGGAATCTTGCAATGCAAGATCTCAAAAAGCCAGAAAAAGGACTGAAAACATTTACATTTCAATTGGTGATATTCACTTGCAGCACTGCAAACTCTGGAGGGAGCAGAATCATTTCTCTCTGGGGAGGAGGCTACAGGAGCATCCTGTGATGGCTTCTGAACCACCCCACTGGCACAACTGGTGTGAAACAGACACTTGTCCAACCTATCCTTGAATGATTCACATATTCTGGTGGCCACTGTTCTTACAGACACATGATTACAAATATAGATACAGACAAGGCCACTGTCATTATAATGGCCTTGAGTCTTCAAACTGAAAAATTATCAGTCAACAGCTTTGGCTTCACTTTGGCATGTGGCTGTTTCCACATGGGCTTTGCAGCCTCCCTCTGGAGTCCCGGCTGTGACCGTTTAACTGCAAGAGCGGCCCCTGGCAGCTGCTCCCACTCCCAACGGGGCAATCCCAGGCCCCAGCTGGAGCACCTGCTGCAGGCAGTGCCCAGGAAAAGCCCAGAGTTCCCCCTGGCACCCATCTGCTGCCTCTGCCCTCAAGCCTCTCCCTCTCCGTGCTGGCACCTTTTGGCAGCACGTGGGGCAGAAGCCAGGGGCCTTTGGGCTTCCCCTGTCACCCTCCTTTCCCAGGGATTGCCTGGCTCTCCTGCTCTTCAGAGACACTTAGCATTCAAGCTGAAACTGCAGCAGCAAGCCCTCCTGCAACCTTGCCCTCTGCACTTGCAAGGGATTTGTCCCGCTGCAAGCTGGAGGAGAATAATGCTAAATATTTGCATCCAGAAGGCCTTGAAGGCCATTTGGCCGGTCAGTGACTCTTTCCCAGCAAAGTGCTGTCAGCTGGCAGAGGCAGGAGCAAGAGCCTGGCTTTGAAGCTGTTCCTGCTGGTGCTCAGCGCTGCAATGCAGCAGAGACAGCCGCGGCTGCTGTGTTCGCCCCCTGGCAGCAGAGCGCAGAATTACCTGGCACAAGCCTGCGGGCTTGCGGGCGAGGAATGTCTCCCGAGCGGCAGGAAAGGCGCTGGAACAGGCTTTCAGGCCGAGCAGCGCTCCCCGAGTGGAGCTGCGCTCGCTCCGCGCTGCTGCAGCCCGCGGGCGCTGCCCACAGGCGGCTCTGCCGTTGGCAGGGCCCGGGTGCCGGCGGAACGTGCCCGGCCCGGCCGGGCGGTGTCCCGGTGCCACGGGGGCTCAGCGGGCACGGAACCCTGCTGCAGCCTGCCCGCAGCCCCGGCTGCACTGCGGGAACCCAGGCCTGCCAGGCAGCAGCACACGGGCTCTCCCCACGGCGGGGCCAGCAGGGCCCTGTGCCACCGAGCCCCCGGGCCCTGCCGGCACCGAGGGAGCCCTCAGGGACCTGAGGTGACAAAGGCTCTCCTCACAGACAGGACACCTATTGCCAGCCTCTGTCCCACCTAACCCAATGGCTCCATGTGACCTTCTGCACTCTGTGGAAATAAAAGCACAGCTTTCCTTTCACTTCACATTTCTTCTGTTTTTATTACAAAATTGTCTACTTCATCCTCTTTAAATGTACAGTTTGGTTTTAAAGGACATAAAATCCCATGTTCATTTTTCCATGCTTAATGCTGTTGTTCAAGAGAAAATTTAGGGGTATTTCCTTCTGGCCTTGCAGCACTTGAATAAAAGGTCTCCTTGGTGTGCAAAGGAGGCTTCTAGCTGTTGCATTTCTGTGGGCAGAGGAGTGTCCTGAGGAGCTCTGGCCACTTGGCTCTTGTGAGGAGGCTCCCTTGGCTCGCTGTGCTGCTGTGAGGAATTGCTGCTGATGGACCGCTCCTGCTTCTTGCCCTGCTCCTATCCATCCCCACAGGCAATTTCCCTGAGACTCTCTTGTGGCACTGTGGTCTCTTCTCTGGCTGCAATCTGGGCCATTCTTTTTTTTTTATCTTCATAACTATTTTATCCCAGCGGCATTACTGCCATCATTGATGGCCTTCATCACAGCCAGTAGTGTACCCACATCTTGGTGTTATTTTTAAAGGAACTATTTCATTTCTGCTCAAGAAAAGAAAAGAGACAAATGCCCAAAACCAATCACATAAGGCCATGTTTTAAAATGATGGAAAGCAGTATGTAAATAAATTAATTTTATTCCATGATTACCTGTTTCTTCATCTAATTTGATTAATTCAGGTAGTTTGATGCTCTGATATGAAAAATGTCTTCCTTTCTTCTGCTGCTCTCTACATTTGAACACCACTGGGAGAATTCTTGGCATCCTTTAGGATCTATCCTCGTGGATCCCTTCCAGCTCAGAATATTCTATGATTTTTGACCAATGTCCCAGTACTTGGCACTGCTGCGGGTGCATCTGGAATGGTGGGCTCAGGTTTGGGACCACACTGTGAGGCTGGGGCACGTGCAGAGATGGCACTGGAGCTGGTGAGGGGCTGCTGAGGGAGCCGGGGTGTTCAGCCTGGAGCAAAAGAGGCTCGGGAGGCAGCTGCGGGAGGCTGCAGCTGCTGCAAGAGGCTGCTGCTGTTCTCCCTGGCAGCCTGAGGGCAGCTGCAGCCCCCCGGCTCAGAAGGGCTGAGCAGCTTTGCCAAGAGCTCCCTGTTGCATCCCCCAGCAGGAGGGCAGGGCCTGCTGCCATCCTTTTGGGTAGAACGGGGTTCAGGGTGCCCTGGAAGAGGCTGGCACATCCCAGGGCTCAGGCAGGCAAGCTGGGTGCCACTGGGGCCACTCAGCGTGAGGGAATTGTACGTGGCCAAAGGGGGAAAGCTTATCAATATGCCTCCTGCTGGAATCTGGTCAAAGGAAAAATCCCTTGGAATATAAATTGGAATATAAGTCTCTGGAGACAGTGTCTCCCTGCTATTTGAATCTCTGTCACTTAGTTTGTGGTTGGCGGTGATGCTTACCAAAATGCCTCCTGTCAGAGAAGAGAAATCCCCTGGAATGTACATTTCTGGGGACAGTTGCCTTCCTGTTTGAATCTCTATCATTTAGTCTGATCACTGCCTTTTTGGCCACTGGTTTTAGTACACATAATGCTGTGGGAGTTTTTTATTTTATTTCATAAACCACCAGTTATTTTATAGTGATTATTACACCATCCTTCTCCCCACAGTTTTATCTTAATGGCTGATACCACTGCCCATCTCTTCTTTTGCAAGATAGAAAAACTTTACCCTAAAAAACCACAAGGATTTCCAAAAGTAACCAAAAGAACATACAACTGTATTAAAAAAAAAAAAAAAAGAAAAAAAGAGCAGGTCCTTTGCACTGAACCATAAATAAAACAGAACTGTTTGCAAGTTTTACATGGAAGAGAGAACTTGGAACTATTTACATCCTGGAGACCCAGTTAAGGCACTTGGTTCCAGTCTGGGTCACTGTAAATTCTGACTCATTCCGTGCATGAGGTCAGGCCGGCTCTTGTTCCCCTCACTGGGCTTTGTTCAGCAGCAAACTCTGGAACAAAAGGAGCAAGAGAGAAAACATTTGGTTGCATTCATCCAACAGGCACACCTGGCAGAACACAATGACTGGAGTGACTTTACTACAAGAGAACCTGCAAGACTTTTTGACTTTCAGCAGCTGCCTCTTTCTGCAGAGGATTTTTACAGCCTGCCAGCCACTCAGCTAGCCCCATCGTGTTTATTTTCTTTTGCAAGTTTGCCAGCAGATCACAGCAATGCATCCCTTTGCCCAGAAGGGCCCACAAACCTTGGTGTTTTATGGAAAATGACACTGCCAAGGCCCCACGGGATGGCAGGTTACAGCTTTTCAGTATTCCCCACTGCTTGTACCACAGGACAACGCAACATTTGTAACGATTAAAGTGTACAATCAAAAACGGATCAGCAGCTCTAGGAATTCCTTCTGGCCAATACTGATCCAAGGCCCAGCAAGGAGTCAAAATTCAAGTGCTGTTCAGCTGTAGCCAGGAGACTCAGCAAGTGCTTCCCTGAGAGGGCAGCTCTGCCCCATCCCTCCCTCTCTCTTTGCTCCCAAAAGAAGTGCTCATGAGGAAGCAGAGGCCGGGGTGGCTGCAGGGTCAGCCCTGGCTGCTGTCTTCAGAAAATACAGGCAGGGCTGCAAAACAAACACTTACTGTCCTAGCTTCAGGTGTTCTTGTCTTGGCTTCATGTGGCACAGAAGTCACTGGAAAAGGATTCTTCTCATCCCCTGCAGATCCCTGAAAAACCACCGAGAGAAAGCTGCTCAGAGAGAGATGCCTAAAGCAATTGCAAAGCCAGGCTTTCCTAAATTTCCAGAGAAAATGTTCATTTCTCCCATGCATACTCTATGCACTGGGCTCTCCCCCTCTTGCCTTCTTTCCCAGCAATCCCTCCAGTAACTGAAATGCCACTTTGGCTTCTCACCTGGCAGCTCACAGTGCTTTGCACCATTCAACTTCTCCCAAGCAAAGAGAAATTCAGCAGCAGATTTCCTTGCTCAATAGCTGGGAGTGCAGTGAGGGCTGGAAGCAGGAAAATGATCAGGAAAAAGCAAGCAGTTAGAAGGCAGCTAATGCACTCTGCACAGTCTGGCCTAAGACAGAACACTGACACATGCTCCCTCACCCCCAAATATCATAGGCCCCACACCCCGAGCCATCATTAAACAGCCAAATTTTTTCTAAACAGCCAGTAACATCTAAATTTAACCCATAAATGCAATAATTTTCTCTACATGATATAAAACCTAAGGCCCAGACTGCAGTCCTTTTCTTTTTATAAACACACTCCTTTTTATACACACACTCCTTTTGGTAGCAGTTGCCTACAGTCAGAAATGGTCACTTATCTGAGAGGATGTTCCTGCAGTGCATCACATAGTACGCCTGGGTTGCAGGAATACTCCCACCAGCCCTCCTGGATACCAATGGTGATGGCCTGGGTTTGCTCCTCGGGGTCTTCCTCCACTTTCCTGTGCTTGGCTAAGAATCCATCCTGCTTCCTGGCAGGGTTGTCCATGGCAGGCAGCTCCAGGTTGTCAGTCACAGCTCTGGGTCTCTTTTGGGTCATTGTGGTCAAATTTGGTGCACGTTGTGCAGCAGTCATGGCTGGCAGTGGTGGCAGCAACACATTTGCCCTCTCAGTTTGGAATGAGTCTTCTGATGCTCTGGACAAGAGAAGCAAATTCATGACTCTGATGTACATAGAATGTAGGCATTTCTTAAAAGCTTGGCTACATCCTGCCATTCATGGTGTTGTTTCAGCAATGCAACAATTTCAAAGATGAGAGGCTTCAAAGAAGAGGCAGTTTGAATTGGCAGAGACTTTCACATTCAATAACAGAGTGGCCTAGCACATCTCTGATCATCTGAAATCAGGGGGTCCATGGAATTCTGGCAACAAGAAGCAGCACCAAGTAGCTCTCAACCTTGTTTCACCACTGCTTATTTGCACCATTTGCAGTCAGCTTTGCAAAGTTTCCAAGAACACACCAAGCAGAAATTCCCAGCTCATGGATTGCAGCATCAGAAGAGCAGGAAATGAAGTTAAACGCAGTGAGAAGGCTCAGGTGTAAGGCTGCACTTCTTGCCTGACTCTGCTGTGCATGGCACAGTCCTCTCACCTCTTTCAGCAGCCACTTTTCCCGTGCTTTGGTCCCTCCTCACTGCAGACGTGCTCCCCAGCTGCTCTGCCTTGGCTCAGCTGATGCTGCACCAAGGACCATTTGACACAGAGCACAGCACCATCCCTGACCTGCTCCAGAGCCCTCTCTGCCCAAAACTACCTCCCACCCTTGCCACTCCAAAAGCCAGCACATGACTAAGACAGCTGCTCATTTTCCCTGAGGAAAAGGGAGGAAGGAATTCCAGAATCAAAGCTCTTCCATTCCTAATGCCATTGGAACAGCCCTTCTCCCAGCCAATCACCAGCCCAGACACCTCTGTGCTTTCAGAGAATGTCAGAAGGGAAAGGCTCCCTACCCTGACCCACCTACACCTTCAGAGCTGCTTTCTGCACTGGGTGCTGCTGTGGGAATTCTTAAAATCACAGAGTTTTGGGAAAGCTACAAAAAGCAAACCTCAGAGACAATAAAACTACAATGAGAGCTAAGCAATGGCCCTAAGATTTATCATCAGAAAAATTACAGAAGTAGTAGACAACTAAGACAAATCAAACAATGCTCTGTATATTAACACTTGTCCCTAAGCTACAGAGAAGTATATCTAGCAAGATATTAAGAAGTTCTAAGCTTAATTATAGAGCTCTGTGCATTGTCCTTTAAAGCTTACAAACAAGTATTATACTCAAAAGAAGCAAAGATATTTTTAACAAAAAATACATGTACTTATAGCAGCTAGATAGAACAACTGTCAAGATGCTTTTGTTTTGTGTGATGAGTCAAAAAAACCTTTAAAGTAAGTTGTAACATTAAGTTCTTTGTCTACTACCAAAAATGTAAACTACTAACATTTTCTCATTGTCATAAATATGCAACAAGAGTAATGCTAAAAAATAAATAATTTAAGACATGCTCCACATCAATCCCATCCCATTCATCATTTCTACATAAAGCCCCAACCAACAGCAGCTTCCAGCATGCAAAGGCCAGTCTGCAGCAGCTGAAGTTGCAGAAGGCACACCATGTTAGAAGCAAACTCTGGAGTGTCTGGACAGGAGATCCAGTTCTTCATGCTACCCTTCTGAAGAGAGACTTAGATTTACACATCTTTCTTACATCCCATCACTGCATACTCACTTCAGTTGATTGGAGCCTTTGTTGGCTGAAAGCCAAAATTATTTGGTTGGGAATGTTTTGTCTCATTCCTTTTTCTTCCTGGGAGTGTCCCCTTTGTCTTCCTTCTAGTAGGAAGAATAAAAAAAGGGAAAAAATTGACTCAGGTCATAAAAGTTTACCTAAAGTACAGACCAATACAGCTCACTTTGATAGATTCTGGCTGAAAACATTGAAAATAACACACTGGAACTCCTTTGAGAGGAGAAGCATCATGGCTCCACTGCCAACCTATGAAGGGGAAACTCCACTTGGGTTTTTCAAGCACCACCTTGCTCATTGTCCAAACATACTTGCCCTGACCCCTCTCACCTTCTTCTTTCCAGGGGACTCCTCAGGACTCCTCATGGCTTTCCTCTTCAAGTCTGCCTTCCTCGAAGGCAAGAACAACTTCTTCTCCCCAGGAGGCAAGGGCACTTTCTCCCTGTGCCATTCCCCAGGCCTGTGGCTACTGGGGATGAGGGCATCACATTCCTGAGCATGTCTCAGGAGCCTGGCATCCAAAAAGCCTTTGGCCTTGGCCTGCTGGGAGCCCTTGTCCTTTCTCTCCTCAGAGGGCTTGTGAAGTGCCAGCTGCAGGGCTTTTTTAGTGATGGAGTTTAGCTCCTCTGTTTTCTTGACTTTGGTCTGCTCCTTGTTAGCCTCTTCTGTGACCTGCAAAAGACCAGGCTCACTCTCCAGCTTCCGGACTTTTTTCCATTTGTCATGCTCCAGGGGCTTGCTGGGCCTTTTGATACCCACAGTCTTCCTGGGCAAGGCCTCCTTGGTGTGCACAAGAGGCTTCAGAGAGCTGTGTGTGCTCATAACGTGAGATTCCAGAGGAGCCTGAGTCACTCGGCCAGAGGTCTTGTGAAAATGCTTGGTGGTTTGGCCAGAGGTCTTGTGAGTGTCCTCGGCCACTTGGCCACAGCTCTTGGGAGGAGGCTCCCTTGCCTTGGAGTGGTGCTGGCAAGAAGTGCTGCTGATGCCCTGCTCCTGCTTTGCACCCTCCTCACGTCCATTCCTACGGGCAATTTCCCTGAGACCCTCTCTTGCCACTAATCCTTGCTTTCTCTGGGTCACCAGGTTGTCAAGGCGCCACTTTTTAGCAGTTGATGGCTCAGGCTGCCAACAAAAGAGAAAAGAAGGATTCAAGACTGGTGCCTTTTGTGACTCTTTCTGTCCTAGCACAGCTCACCAGAGCCCAGGGACTCTTGCCCAGAGGTCATCAAGTCCGGCCTTTGGCCTGTGAAGAAATGACTCTAAACTAACCGGCAACAAACTTGCTCCTTGAGCACCATGCATGGATATGTGAGGAATAAAAAACCATAAACCAGTCAGTGGCAAATAACGAAGCTTCATTGCAGTGAGAGGGGTCTTACACATCAGTATTTCCAGGGCAAATCTGGCAGAATTTGGTAACAGAGTACCACATCTGCTTCCTTCCTAAGACACGGCACTGCAGTGGGCAAGGGGCTGTGGAAGCAGCCTCTCCATGGTCCCTGAATTCACCTCACACACTGGCAGGTCCAGCACCCTTGGAAGGTTGTCCTCCTCACTGTCACTGCAGCTGATCTCTCTGTCACACACTGAGGAGCTGTGGCACTCCCTGGTGCTCCCTGACTCCGAGCTGCTGGGCAGTGCTGCTGCCACCCTCTTGTGCTGGGACTGGAGAACTCTGCAAGGCCACCAGGGGACAAAATTAGGAAGCAGCAGGGGGAAAGATTACTTACATATTCCACTGACATGGAAGCATTCAAACCTAAAACTGAACCCTGTGTTTGGGCACTGAGAGCAGAGGGGAGAAGGCCAGAGGAATACATTGCCTTACTCAAAATACAAAGTACCAGAATGAAAAAATGCTTGCAAATTATCAAATCTCCAACTCACACCCATTCAGACAAACATAAACAGCTCCCAAAGCTTATAGAAATTTTATCTTTATCCCACTCTGCAACTAACAATATTATTAGCATATAAAGTGAGGTTCCTAAAAAGTCCATGTGAAATACTATATTTCTTTGTGTTTGTTTGAAATAAAAGAACTACAACACATTTTTGAAAACCTCTACTTGGGCAATTGAAGAAAGTTTTACAACAAAGGAACTTGAAAATGTCATCAGCAGATCTACACAGTTTAGGTAGCTGTAGCATTACTTGTCCTGCCAGGCACCAAAACCATAGCCAGGAATGATCCAATTCAGCTGGTATCCCTTGGCATTTATGTCAGCCTCAGCATTATCAGTAGGTTGACGAGTACCAAGTGGGACAAGATGTTAAGCACCACAGATTAAAAGAAGACAAAAACTTCAGTCTGGTACACAAAGACTTAAGAGGTTTTTTCTTCACTTTTATTATGTTTTGCTTTTTATCACAGCCAGTGTAGTCATGACATGGTTTAGTGCACTTGGCATTGCTGGATTAATAATATAACTCTTGATGACCTTCAAGTGCTTTTCAAACCTTAACAATTTAGTGAGTCCATCATAAAACAACACTTTTTCTCTTGGTGAAAATTCCCTGCAATCAAGTTTGCTGAGAAAAATTTACTAATAACCCAAACTGATGTGCATTCCAGGTTCTTGTAAGCAACTGCCCAGCAGAGATGAGAACAGAGCCTGGTTACTTACAATGCTCTTGGCTGAGAACTGGGCAATGTTTCTGAAGCTGTGCCAGCCTGCTCTGGAAAGCAGAAATGAAAAGGTTGCATTTATATGCCTCCCTCAGAGCGTATATTACCCTGTGGTCTCTCAGCACCAGATTAGAGAGTCACTTTCTTCTAGGGAGGGCTTTGCCACCAAGATTGTTCATCACTCCAGATGGGAGTTTCCTAACTCAATACTGCTTGTCCTCTGCTGAACTGCTGCCTTGAGCTCAAGGTAATGAATGATCAGAGTTTCCTAAGCCATTCCTAAATCCATCCCTGTTCAGCAAAGCAGAGGAAATCACCCTGCTTCACCAGTAGGAACACTTGATGGTCTCTGCTACAGAGAACACACAAAATTACCTGACAGCACACAAAGAACTGTGTTTACTTTGCACGTCTACTTACTCTGCTTCTGTGCTGCAGATCCATCAGGTTGGGATTCCTAGAATAAAAGGACAAAGGAGCTTAGCATGGAGTCAAACAGCACATCTACTGACATCAAAACTGTGTTAATGGCACCTTATGGGCATGCGCATTTTTGAATAAATCTTTTGAAAACACTCTAAGAGCTGCCAAAGAGCTGAGCTGAATTTCTGCTCAGCAGAAAGATCACTTGTCATTTCTCAGAAGGCCTGGCATAAATGGGCTGGGTCACCTTTGTTGCCAATGGAAGTTTGGAAGTCTCTGCTCTTGGAGGCGTCTGGAGATGGGACAGGAGAGCTGGCAGTGAGCTGCTCATTTCCTGGAAAGAGAGGGAGAGAAGCAGCTCTCAAAATGGATTTTGCCCCCACCCGGTTTGTTAATGTATGTGAAACATTAGCAGACACAGAGATCTTCTATTTAAGAGCACTTACCGTGAAAATTTCTTCAATTGGTGGCACATCAGAGGGCTTCTTTGCCTGAAACAAGAACGAGGGAAACAGCAGGAGTTTGTTTGGGTTTGTTACTAATTGGCAGGAACTCAGCAAACCTTTGCTTACCAACAGCTCCATAAATGTATTGCAGATGTGTAAGAGTAAGAATGAAAAAGGCTGATCTAAAGGAGAGTTAACAACAGAGACCAGGCATGGACAGAGCTGAACCCAGCAATGTCAACTCCTCTTACTCTTCCTGCTCTGAGATGTCTGTCTTCCCTTTGCAATCTGGCAATCAGGGGGCACTGCTTTCATCTCTAAACTACTGCTCCTCCTCCTACTGATCTTTATTACTATTACTAATTTTTGAAATTATTATAATTGTTTTAGTTATTATTATCATTATCACCATCATCATAACTACCATATCCTTATTATCTGTAATGTTTAAATAAAGTATGTTTTTGTAATCTGCTCCCTTTATGAAACTGCACTTTCCCTAAGCTGCTGTTGAAGCAGTTGTTCCTTGCCTGCAAAGGCACAGGCTGCATGTAAGACTTGTGCATAAAGCCTCAGTAGTTTAAAAAAACACTAAAGCAGTTAGAAATAATAATTGCCAATTCTTCTAAGACAGTTCACAAGAGACAAGAATATTTGTCATTTAGACATATAAAATCAGAGTCTTTCTTTTACTGAAGTTAACAAAAAAACAAACCAAAACCACCTGGGTATAATGCAGCCCCACACAAGGTACAGCTTCTGCTTGGTTTCTAACTCTCAACACTGTTTATGGTCAGGGAACTCAGGCAGGTCTCCAGGCAGGCTCCTTCTGCCAAAACTGGACTTCTGCTCAGCAGCAAGATCTCTTGTCATTTATTGGAAGCCCCGTAATAAGTGGGCTGGGTTACCTTTGCCTGCACAGGAAATTTGGAAGTCTCTGTTCTCTCAGGTGACTGAAGGGAGGGCAGAAGAGGGGGCAGGGGGCTGCACATTTCCTGCAAAGAGAGGGAGAGAAGCAGCTCTCAGGACACAGAGGGAGTTTTACCCTTTCCAGAGTCAGAGGGATCCACCTCCCCATGGATCTGTACAGGCTTTCCCATGGAGATCTGCTACTGAAGAGTACCCACCTTCAATATTCCTTCAATGGACTGCACAGCAGTGTGCACCATGGGCTGGAACAAGAAAGAGGGAAGCACTGTCAGTTTGTTTGGGGATTTTCCTCCTTGATAGCAAACAAGCATGCACTCAGTCAACATTTCCTGACCAGTAGCTCTAAAAATGTCATGCAAGTCCATTCATCATGAAATGCTAGTAAGGAATAACAGTTTCATCTGAAGGGCACTGAGGAAAAGAGACCAGGCACAGCAAGAGCTGAAACCACCAGTCACCTCCTGCAAGATCATTGTCTGGCTTCCCTGGCAGTCAGGAAACACCCTTTCCATCGCTGACTTTTTATTCATCTTATTAAGAAAGTATGTTTCTGCAGCGTCCTCCCTTTACTGAATATAATTTCCTTTACCTAGTAAAGTAGCAGCTAAGCTCTGCCTGCAAAGGCATAGGCAGCCACTGCAAGTGAAAGAGTTGAGCAAAAAGTTTCATTAGTTAAGAAAAACAGTTAGAAAATATAGTTTTCAATTCCAGAGAAATTCCCAGTTCAGTTCTAGAGAAGGAGTAATATTTGTCATTCACCCAAATAATACCAGACTCATTTTTCTGAAGTAAAAAACAAAACAAAAAAAAACCCCAACCAAACAAACCCCAAAAATCAAACGACCTTCATTGAAATGCAACCCTTGTAAGGTGCAGTTGGTTCTTGGCTTCCAGTTCAGAACACTCTTCCTACTCAGGTAACTTGGGCTGGCTCCAGGCTGGTTCCTCCTGCCAAGATTGAGCTTTTGCTTGGCAAAGCACTTGACCATCATCACTTGGCCTCCTGCAAAGGCATCCTACTACTTCTTACACACAGCACTTGAACACAGAAAAGGGTTCAGGCTTACAGGCACAGGAGCTTTTCTGAAGGATTAAAGCAGAGACCACAAACTTCACACTAAGCCCAGCTCATGGACCAGCTCTGCAAGGTTGCTTTGATTCTGGTGAGCATTTCTGGCACAAGAAAAGCAGCCACACATGGAGCTCATGTAAGATAGAGCAGACTCGTCATCTGTTTTCAGCCAACTTCAATGGAGAAATCTTATTTCCTGAGAATAGCAGTGACTATAGGTTGTCCTCAAATTCTGCTTCTCGCCTCCAGACTTTGTAAACTGCAGAGGAACACAGCTTGACTTGCCCTTTTTATTGTTTGGTTGGGATTGTTTTGACTCTACTTTTTCAACGCACTCCACGGAAGATGTCACATTCCTGTTCCTTTCTGCACACTGACACTCCCTAATTCTTGGCCCTGCCATGAAGCCTCTGACACATCCCAGTCTGTCAGTGCAGGCAATACCAGGCTCCCGCTGGGGCTGAGGGGCTCCTAAAGACACGATCAAGGAGGTTGGCTTTACAAACAGCTTTGTTCATGTGCTGGGAGAAGAGGTGAAACCTGGCACTGGAGCACAAGAGATACATCTGAGCCTCATTGATGCACTATTTTCAAGGCTTCTCACAGCTCCTTTGGAAAAATGCCTTCAAGAGACTGGGGTGATGTAGGAAGCGAAGGTTCTGCTTTGGGCAAGAGGAGAAAGAGCTGTTCAGTGTCTCTGTGAAGGGAAGGTGAGTCCCTGCATGGTTATCCCCTGTGGATTAAGTCACTCTGCACTGCATTCTGCTTGTCTGTTCCACCTGGAAGCCTCAAGGTTTCAGTGCTGCCAGGAAAAGAAGCCATCAAGAAGGAATTCCCAGCTGCAGGTGACATGTGCCTTAGACACTGAATGAGCCAAAATCCTGGCCTGGAGGAAATGGCTTTCCTAAGGGATGTCCAGGGATGTGCCAGGAAAAATCCTATTTGGCGTGTGGCTGTTCACTATAACTGAGGCCAAAGACTTTAATTCCAGTGGTTTTCATAGCAGGAAGAGGGAAGAACAGCAGAGTTTCTTCTGCTCTAGACCTCTTCACTGTCAGGTTCCCTGCAGGGCACGAGTCTCCCCACAGCTCTTGTTTCACCCAAAACAGCAGGGAGGGGTGACCTTTCATCCCAAGACCCCCTTGATCAGCCTTGCCAAGATCCTTTCTCTGGCTGAATCTTTCTCCTCCATGCAGCACAGCTCACGGGATATTTCCTGAGAGCCAAGGAGCCCAGCCCTGTTGCCCAATCACCTCTCCCATATTGAACACCCAGCACACAGGCCATAGATGCAGGGCTGCAGCCTCACTGTTTCTTCCTCCTCCTCCCTCTCCAGGCTTCAGCACTGCAGGGCTGTATGATCAAAGACAGGTTCATCTTTCTGAGAAAGTCGAAGGAGGGAAATAAGATACCAACAGAACTGAAACAAGCAGAAAATGAAAGATGGGACTTTTTCCTTACAGAGCCATTGTCCAAAACAACCATGAAGAGAAACCAGTGACTCAGGGGCCAAAGTCAGAGATCCCTGCTGCAGACGAGGATAATTCAGCATATTCACTCCAAGTTTCATCTCTCAGCTCCTAAATTGACTCCTCCTGGAGTGAAAACTCCAGAAGGGCTAGACAATGATGCCAAAGGACAAGTGGGAACTGCCAGGTTTAGCACTGAAGTCCAGGAAGGGTTTATAAAGGAGAAAATCTAGAAAGGAAGCAGAGGGCAAGAAATGTCTGATGCTGCTGCAGAGGTCTCAAGGGGACACCTGAAGAGTGACAGTATTTAAGGTCTCCTGTCCTGACTGCCCGCAGACAGCAGAGAGGGTGAGGCAAGGGGCTGTGGGAGCAGCCTCTACATTTGATTTGCATTCACCTTAGGTGCTGGTGCTCTTGGAAGTGCAGACACTGAGGAGCTGTGGCACTCCCTGGTGCTCCCTGACTCCGAGCTGCTGGGCTGTGCTGCTGCCACCCTCTTGTGCTGGGACCGGAGAGCTCTGCAAGGCCACCAGGAGACAAAATTAGGAAGCAGCAGTGAGGAAGGTTACTTACTTATTCTATTGACATGGCAGCATTCAAAACTAAAACTGAACTCTGTGTTTGGCCATTCAGAGCAGAGGGATGAAGGCCAGAGGAATACATTGCCATGCCAAAAATAAAGCATATATGAAAAACCACTCTGGGAATAATAAAACCTCCAACACCCACCCAGCCAGACAAGAATGTAAACAGATTTCACTGCTACATTGTGAAGCTGCATTCAGCCAACTCAAGTTGATAAAAACTACCAAAACGGCCCAGTGCCTTTCTGAAAGCCCCAACCCCCAAAAGAAACACTTCCAATAGAGGGTAACAAATATCAGGATGGATTCTTGGTCAATACAAAACCAGAGGATCTACAGACACACTGGGGGTGAGGAGGAGAATAGAATGGAGCACCAGGGGAAATACAAGTCTGGTTCTTAGGCCAACTCCAGCATGCCTGGATTGTTCATTTCTAATGGCACCCTTCCTGAAACCCTCACAAGAATGAAACCAACTTTCAACAGCAGCCCTGAGCAGCATCAAACCAAAGGCTACAGCTTCAAGGGAAACCAGGAAGCACTTCCCTCTCCCCCTCAAATGAAAAGTGGTTTGTTTGTTCTAGAGGGTAGTATGGGGACACAACTGTACCTTGGAGGAGCCAGTGAAGAAGATGGCTTTTCCACAACCTGTTTTGGTCACAAAAACAGAGAGGAGAGGAGGAGGCAAGGTTAGCTGAGGGAACTAAGCCCAGTGCAACAAGTGAGGATGATTTCAAGGCATGTCTGTGTGCCTGGCGTAGGCACCACCTAAAAGCCACTTGGTCAGCAGCACTCTCAGCACTCCCACTTCTGGCTAACACTCTCAGATAATGCTTGTGCTGACAATCAAGATAAAATGGGCTTTGTGCTTCCACACAAATGACATGCTTCAAGTGTTCCAGAAAAACATCACATTGCAGATCACAACTGAAACACAAGTAGGAGTCCCTGAACCATTTTCCATTCTTCTGCCTCCTCTGGCTCAAACGTGTTACAGCTCTACCCATACAGAGCCTACTGAAAACAATGGAAAAGAGGCAAGAGAAGTTTGCTGCCACATTGGCCCACTCAGAAACACTCTGAGGCACAACGGCATCTGGTTCTCAGGAACACATGGGGCTGGATGCCCTTTGTTTCCCAAATGGAAATTTGGAAGCCCAGACACGAGGCAGCAGGTCCAGAGCCTTTGGAGAAGGGGAGCTCAGGAAAGGCAACCCCCAGCTTGAGGGAGGAGCAGCTCTGGCTGCCTGGCATGAGTTGTCAGTCTGGTCCTTGAACTGCTCTAGGCAGCGTTACGCTCACAGACTGAGAGGAAGGCTGATCTTACAACTCCAGCTTTTATCCCTACTTCTCCTCAGCCCAGCCCAAAACACACTTTCAGGGAGGGCAACGTCTGCTGTGTCAGCAGGAGCTGAACAATGTATTTTTTCCCCAACCATTTCTTTCATGTATGCAGAACATGAGCAAATACAGAGATCTATTATGGAAGAGACCAAACTTCAACGTTTTTGCAGTGGATGGCACATCAATGGGCTTCTTTTTCTGAAACAAGAATGAGGGAGGCAGGAGGAGTTTGTTTGGCTTTTTTACTAATTGACCTGGACACAGCAGCATTTGGTTACCAACAATTCTAGAAATGGCATGCAATTCCGTTCATAATCCAGTGCTACTGAGGATCAAAAGGCCCATCTGAAGGGGAATTGAGAATGGAGGCCAAGCGGAAAAGCAGCTGAAATTCCCAAAGTCATCTCTTCTGCCACTGAGGAAACGAGGAAATCCCTTTGGAACCTGGCAGGCTGGAAATATTCTTTCCATTCATAAACTACTGCTGCTGCTACTACTACTACTACTACTACTACTACTGCTGCTGCTGCTGCTGCTGCTGCTATTTATCATTACTGTGATTATGATGATGTAAGTATGTCTGTGCAGTCTTCTCCCTTTATGGAATTCTACTATTATACTATCAAGCAACAAACTTTGTCTTCAAAGGCACAGGCTGCCTCAGCATTTAAAAAGTTCTGCAAGAAGCTTCCTTAGTTAAAAGAAAAACAGCCAGAAATAATAGATCCCAATTCTTCTAAGCTATTTCTAGAGAAAGGGGAATATTTCTTATTCACCCAAACAAAAGGAGACTCCTTATTCTTCGGAAGGCAACAGCAGTCTGGACAAGACACTGACTTCTGATGTTTCTGGAATGATGCGCCACAGTTTATGCAAGTTCTGGCTGACTTTAGGCATCCACTTGTTGCCCCTGCAGGATTTGCAAATCCCCGACTACCATTTCTCACTCTTCCCTTGCTTGGCAAAGTGATGGATTTAGCAGCCAAATTTGGAGCAATGGAGGCTCTCCAGGGGTGCTCAGAGACACACTATGGAGAGAAGTTAACTTTGAGCTACCCCAAAGAGCTGAGTCCACCCCCAGCTGATGGCAGAAGCTGGCAGGGACTCCACCCCTCTCTCAGAAACACTTTGTCTGAGAGAAAAACATTCCTTCCCCTCCCTCACTGCATTCTCCAAGGAAGATGCAGCATCCCTGCTCCTTTCTTCACACTCCCTCAACTGGGCTTGCAAGCAGCAAGGAAAAACACTGCCCACTGCTGGGAGCCTCAGGGCAGATTGCAGCACTCTGCACATTCAAGGGCTGGAGATCCACACTGCTGCTTCATCTTTTTGGCATGAAGCATGGCTCCTGCAGAAGGCAAGGCCCTGCAGTGCTCTGCTTCTCTCAGCTGCCTCCCGTTTTCCACATGATGTTGCCTGCAGTCCTTTGCAGCTGATCAACAGCTTTTTCCAGGAAAAGCTGGCTGCAGTCTCCAGCTCTTCCTTCTCATTCCAAAGCCAAACACAATTTGAAAACCATCTCCATGGCCATCCTACACCAACTGCTGTGCTTCAGCACTGTGGGCTCCTACATTCCATAGGGCACAGCAACATCCCAGTGCTGATGGATCAGCCTGGCAAAACCCCAAATTGCACCTGGCAACCAAGTGCCTTTGACCTCTGGGGAGGCTGAGCCACAAACCAGGCAGGGCCTGTGTGCTGCTCCCTTGGCCTTGAGGGACTGCAACAACAGAGGACCCCAACAATGGAACTCACCTTGACAGGCTCAGGAAGGATTTCAGGTTGTGGAGCTTTGGCTTCTGACCTCCCATTTGAGAGACATTCACTGCTGGCACCGTAGCTCTGTTCAGGCTTAGGTCTGGTGCTCAGTGATTCTGGTGAGGATTCTCTCCATATGTCCTCACATGGATTTGTCTTACTGGAGGCTGGCTTGTGACTGGAGGCCTGGGACTTGGATTGGGGCTTTTTTGGGATCCATCTGGGATTCAGAGGGGACTCATGGCTCAGGAGCACCTTGGAGTCCACGTCGCCCAGCAAGTTCTTGATGCGCCTTGACAGCTCATCTTCTTTATCCATCTGCAGCACAAGAACAGAGAGGGGGAAATGTCAGAAACAGCCCAAGCAAGAGATCCAGCTCAGCAAGAGACATTGCTCAGCATCTTCATGGAATCTCCATGCATCCCCACAAGGGCAGTTAGGCAAGCTCAGTGCAGCAGATGGGAAGATGCCGTGTTTGCAGGAATCAGGCTCTAGGCTGCTACAGCCCATGCAGAAGGCACAGCTCTCCTCTCCCACCCCAAGCCTCCTTCCTTCTCTCCTTCCAGCCTGCACTCCACTCCCATTACCTTGTAGGGCTTGGCAAAGAGGGGAGTCTTCTCCAAGAATGGATCTTTCTCCTCTGGAGCCACCTGCCTCCTCCGCCTCTCTTGCTCCAGAATACGGAGCAAGTCTCTGTTGTTCTTCCACCTTTCACACAGAGACACAGAAAAGAGACTTAACACTCCAGGCCCTGTTTATACTCCCTGCAGAAACGGGGCCTTTCCCACAAGGGCACACAGCCAGCAGCAAAGCAATGTTGAAATCCTCAGCATGCTGACAGTGGACAGATCAGTTCTGTCCACTGTGTGCTGTGCCCCAGAGCCATGAGACACACAGGGGACAGCACACATCCTTCTCAGGGAATGCTACTCCTGATCCCAGCCACCAAGAAGTCTGGGAAGGGAAGGACTCTCCCCCCATTTCCTTGTGAAAGGCAGAAGCAGTCACTGGGCTGATCAGCACATGAGCTGGCAAATCCACTTGCAATGATTAATGGGAGAAAGCGCCAGTCTTGTTCTCCTTCAGACCTCTCACCCCAGTCTCCCCCTTTGCGAGTCAAACAGAATCTTCTGTTCTGAAGGTGTTTCAACTTTCAAGGCTTGAACTTTGTCCACTTTATTAACAACCTTAGAAATTCATTCTGGACTTCAAACATACATTTGGAAAGCTGCTTCCCTAGAAAATCATGGAGCTGCATTTAAAGGCATCCTATCAGCGTAATTAGAAAGGAGTTCTCAGGAATTCAGAAAACACCAGGTCAAATCCCCCTGTTCCTCCTCAGCCACATATCTATGTACTCAATCACAGCTGAGAAAACACAAGAAAACAACAATAGAGTGTCCCAGCATGGGAAACCAGATCCTTTAAACTGTCCCTGGCCTTTGAAAGACTACTGCAAAATGGGGCAAACTCTGGCTCTGATATTTATGGACATCAGGGAAGGAAAAGCATGCAGGCACAGTGCATGCAGGTATCTATTTCTACCCTGCTGCAAAGTCTTCTCTGTACATACAATTCATAAATTCTTCTTTTCAAATGCAACTTCCCAAGTGTCCCGGGTTGCAAGGGGAGAGCTTTGTCTGCTCCAGCAGTGACATTTACTCCAATACCACACCAACAATCAGCTCCTGAAAGTTTATTCCTTCCTAGAGCCGAGGCAAAGCTGCCTCATCTCATCCTGAGGGGCCGTCACTTACAATCAACAGGTTTTTGCACTGGATGGCATTCCTAATTCAGAGTCTATGAGTCTGCTGTCTACTGAAATGCCCAGACTTTTTAGATAAGCCTGTAGATCTCCCAGTCTCCCCAGCCCTGGAGACACCTTTGCTGCCCATGTCTGGCCTGCCCTTGAAGGTGTTTGTCCAGATGCTCTTCAAACCCTTTGCAAACCTGAGCTCTGCACCCACTCAGAACCCTGCACATTTCCCTTAAGGTCAGGGAACTTTGGAAGCTTTGGGAACTGCACCTCCAGGCTTTGCACCATCATGCCCAGCACCTGGGAGCCTTGGTGCAGGGAGACTGCACAGTCCCAAGCCCTCCATCTCCAGGGGGAAAACAGCTCAGCACTGCAGATTTACAAATAGTCCTGTACTTGCTGCAGCTGCTCCTCACTTGATGTGTCACCAGGGAAACCCCAACAACCTGACTGTTCAAAGAAGCAGATGAAACTGAATGCCTGCCCTGAAACATCACCACAGTCCTCATCAGCTACAATTATGTCACACAAGAAGTAAAAATTCACACAATTCGCCCCCATCCCAAAAAAAACACGCAACTCATGCTTTGCTACAGACTGAAACAGGAAAATACGCCTAGGCCAAAAGCATCCCCAACTGCAGAAGGGAGTGCACTGGCTCCCACAATGAGAGATTGGCTTCAGAAAGTTCAGCAGAGAATCTGTCCTGACCCAGGATCACATCCAGGCCTGGGTCTGTTACAGAAGCTCTTAAAATAACAATGTGCTCTGAAGCCACTCTCACTGGCAGGCAATCCTTACTTCATTTCTCCCACTCTGGAATGCTGATTCTTGCATAGCAGGGGGAATTCTTTTTCTAAACCATCACAACATTGATCACAGCACCCGGGAAGCCAAGATTACATCAAATTCATTCCTACCTATTGTCTCTCTTCTGCTTGTCTGTCCATTCCATTAGGAAGCCTCAATTGGAGTCAGCTTCTCTGGAAGAGAACAAACAGATATTCACCATCTGCATGAGTTCATGCCTAAAGGGGAGGTCAAGATCTCCAGGGACTTGCTGCACTCAGAGCCTGGAGTGCCCAACTGGGACTCAATCCAGTGCTCCTAAACAGAAACCATCCAAACACAAGGATGACACATAGCTGAGAATGGGAGAACCAAGAGATCCATTTTTCCCTTCCCCCAGCAGGGATGCTGCATTTCAAGTCAGCACTGAACTCCAGATTTGGCCAAGAGCACAACAAACCAGGCCACTGCTACAGGCTCCAGGAAATTTAGTTCCATGTTGAAAACAAAAGTGCCCTAAGAACCCTGCCTGTAGACAACAAAATGGGCCCCACATGAATGGCAGCATTTGTGGGAAGAAGAAGGAAAGAAATGGAGGGTAAAAAAAAGTAATTAAAAGACAGTTCTAGATGAAAAGATAACAATATTCCCTCAACAGATGCAAGAGGGAATCTTGCAATGCAAGATCTCAAAAAGCCACAAAAAGGACTGACAACATTTACATTTCGATTGGTATTGACTTGCAGTATCTCACACTCTGGAGGGAGCAGAATCATTTCTTGCTGCGGAGGAGGTTACAGGAGCATCCTGTGATGGCTTCTGAACCACCCCACTGGCACAACTGGTGTGAAACAGGAGCACACAGACACTTGTCCAACCTCTCCTTGAATGATTCAAATATTCTGGTAGCCACTGTTCTTATAGAAACATGATATACAAATATAGATACAGACAAGGCCATTGTCATTATAACAGCCTTGAGTCTTCAAACTGAAAAATTATCAGTCAATACCTTTGGCTTCACTTTGGCATGTGGCTGTTTCCACATGGGCTTTGCAGCCTCCCTCTGGAGTCCCAGCTGTGACCGTTCAACTGCAAGAGCGGCCCCTGGCAGCTGCTCCCACTCCCAACGGGGCAATCCCAGGCCCCAGCTGGAGCACCTGCTGCAGGCAGTGCCCAGGAAAAGCCCAGAGTTCCCCTTGGCACCCATCTGCTGCCTCTGCCCTCAAGCCTCTCCCTCTCCGTGCTGGCACCTTTTGGCAGCACGTGGGGCAGAAGCCAGGGGCCTTTGGGCTTCCCCTGTCACCCTCCTTCCCCAGGGATTGCCTGGCTCTCCTGCTCTTCAGAGACACTTAGCATTCAAGCTGAATCTGCAGCAGCAAGCCCTCCTGCAACCTTGTCCTCTGCACTTGCAAGGCATTTGTCCCGCTGCAAGCTGGAGGAGAATAATGCTAAATATTTGCATGCAGAAGGCCTTGAAGGCCATTTGGCTGGTCAGTGACTCTTTCCCAGCAAAGTGCTGTCAGCTGGCAGAGGCAGGAGCAAGAGCCTGGCTTTGAAGCTGTTCCTGCTGGTGCTCAGCGCTGGAATGCAGCAGAGACAGCCGCGGCTGCTGTGTTCGCCCCCTGGCAGCAGAGCGCAGAATTACCTGGCACAAGCCTGCGGGCTTGCGGGCGAGGAATGTCTCCCGAGCGGCAGGAAAGGCGCTGGAACAGGCTTTCAGGCCGAGCAGCGCTCCCCGAGTGGAGCTGCGCTCGCTCCGCGCTGCTGCAGCCCGCGGGCGCTGCCCACAGGCGGCTCTGCCCTTGGCAGGGCCCGGGTGCCGGCGGAACGTGCCCGGCCCGGCCGGGCGGTGTCCCGGTGCCACGGGGGCTCAGCGGGCACGGAACCCTGCTGCAGCCTGCCCGCAGCCCCGGCTGCACTGCGGGAACCCAGGCCTGCCAGGCAGCAGCACACGGGCTCTCCCCACGGCGGGGCCAGCAGGGCCCTGTGCCACCGAGCCCCCGGGCCCTGCCGGCACCGAGGGAGCCCTCAGGGACCTGAGGTGACAAAGGCTCTCCTCACAGACAGGACACCTATTGCCAGCCTCTGTCCCACCTAACCCAAAGGCTCCATGTGACCTTCTGCACGCTGTGGAAATAAAAGCACAGCTTTCATTCCACTTCACATTTCTTTTGTTTTTATTACAAAATTGTCTACTTCATCCTCTTTAAATATACAGTTTGGTTTTTAAAGGACATAAAAGCCCGTGCCTCATTTTCCCCTTCCTAATGCTGGACTTCCAGGCCATAAGGTATTCTCCTACTTAAGCACTGAAATAAAGGAGGCTTCTAGCTGTTGCATTTCTGTGGGCAGAGGAGTGTCCTGAGGAGCTCTGGCCACTTGGCTCTTGTGAGGAGGCTCCCTTGGCTCGCTGTGCTGCTGTGAGGAATTGCTGCTGATGGACCGCTCCTGCTTCTTGCCCTGCTCCTATCCATCCCCACAGGCAATTTCCCTGAGACTCTCTCATGGCACTGTGGTCTCTTCTCTGGCTGCAATCTAGGCAGTTCTTTTTTTTTTTTCCTTCATAACTATTTTATCCCAGATGCATTACTGCCATCCATCATTGATGGCCTCCATGACTGTGAGGGGAGGGAATATCTCGGTGTTATTTTTAAAGGAACTATTTCATTTCTACTCAAGAAAAGGAAAGTGACAAATGCTATAAAGCAATCACATAAAGCCAAGTTTTAAAATTATGGAAAGCAGTATGTAAATAAATTAGGTTTATTGCTTTGCAACCTTTTTCTTCATCCAATTTGATTAATTCAGGCAGTTTGATGCTCTGATACCGAAAACGTCTTCCTTTCTTCTGCTGCTCTCTACATTTGAACACCACTGGGAGAATTCTTGGCATCCTTTAGGATCTATCCTCGTGGATCCCTTCCAGCTCAGAATATTCTATGATTTAGGACCAATGTCCCAGTACTTGGCACTGCTGCGGGTGCATCTGGAATGGTGGGCTCAGGTTTGGGACCACACTGTGAGGCTGGGGCACGTGCAGAGATGGCACTGGAGCTGGTGAGGGGCAGCTGAGGGAGCCGGGCGTGTTCAGCCTGGAGCAAAGGAGGCTCGGGAGGCAGCTGCGGGAGGCTGCAGCTGCTGCAAGAGGCTGCTGCTGTTCTCCCTGGCAGCCTGAGGGCAGCTGCAGCCCCCAGGCTCAGAAGGGCTGAGCAGCTTTGCCAAGAGCTCCCTGCCACATCCTCTGTGGGAATGCTCAGAGCCAGAGGATTTTGGAAAAGCTGCAAAAGGCAGGCCTCAGAGACAGCAGAACTGTGATTAGAGCTAAGTGGTAGCCCTAAGGTTTGTTAGCAGAAAAGTAATGTAAGTAGTAGAAATATAAGGACAAAGAGAACAATGATCAGTGTATTAACGCTTGGCTAGAAGAACTCCCTAAGCTACAGAAAAGTATATCTAGTAAGAGATTAGGAAGTTCTAAGCTTAATTCTGGAGCTCTGTGCATTGTATTTTAAGGCTTACAAACAGGTATTGTATTCAAAATCAGCAAGCATTATTTTACCCAAAGGTACATGTTTTTCTAGTGGTTGGATAGAGCTACTGTCAATATGCTTTTGCTTTGTGTGATTGGCCAAAAAACTTTGGAGTTGTAACACTGGGTTCTCGGTCTGCTGTCAGGGACATGAGCTGCTGCAATATTCCCATTGTCATAACCATGTAATGAGACTGATGCTGGCAAATAAACAGCTCGAGGTGTGTTCCACAGCAGTCCCATCCTGTTGGTGATTTGTACATAGACCCCCAGCAGGCAATATTCCCAAGGGGGCCAAAGGACAGGGGCTGCTGCCATCCTTTTGGGTAGAACGGGGTTCAGGGTGCCCTGGAAGAGGCTGGCGGATCCCAGGGCTCAGGCAGGCAAGCCGGGTGCCACTGGGGCCACTCAGCGTGAGGGAATTGTGCGTGGCCAAAGGGGGAAAGCTGCCAGTGGCGTCTGGCTCTGGGCAAGGCCTGTGGCCAACATGGAGCTGGGAAAGGGGCCAGGGACAGCTATCCTGGGCCTGGAGCTCTGCCAGCCTGGGGCTGAGGGTGCTTGGGTGACACCAAATCCTGCCTGGCACATGGCATGTGTGAGAGACAGTCTGGAGTTCCCTTCCTTTGCCTCACAACCATCTGTGAGAGTCTGTCCGAAACTTCCCTCATTTTTTGCCTCTCGATCGTCATGAAAGCCAAGACCACCGGGGAAAGGGAAAGATCCTGTTCTGAAAATCCAGGTCTGTCTGGTCCACCAAGCCAGATTATTGCCTACGGGTGTGTTTGCTCAACTCATGGAACACTGCACCCAAGAAGGGGCAGTGTGCTCTCCTTCGCCTGCATCACCTAGCAACGCTAGTGCTGGAATTTCTCCACCCTTCTGACTTGCCTGGACTTTCTCTTTCGAATGACCTTCCCAGAGATCACCACTAAAAGACCCTCCATTCCCCGTACATCATCCACCGTGACAGATGGACTGAGATGGGAGAGGGTTCTCCCTCAAGGACTGAGACATGCGACCCCCACATGGAAAAGCTCCCCTCTTCTTCCCAAAAGGATTGAGAGTGAAATCCCCACCGTAGGGTGAGGAAAGGCATGCGTGGGGACCGGAGCAAGTTTTGAAAGCGACCACTGGACTGAGAAGACAATGGTTCTTGCCTATGACGTCTGCTGCTGACGACACCTGCTCCTGATGGACTACTGATGGACTCCTTGTACCCTTTATCAATAGACTATTTTGAAATGGGTCCCCTTCCCTTGTACCCTTTATCAATAGACTATTTTGAAATGGGTCCCCTTCCCCCATTTCAAAAGCACTATAAAAAAGGGTTAGAGCTGACTGATACCTTTGAGATCTCCCCTGACGTGAAGACAACTGTTGCCATGATATTTTAGTGAAAAAGCCTCTGCTAGGATTTTTCCTGTCCTGAGGAGCTGAGAGCCTCAGGAAAGAAATGTAAACAATAACTATCTGCTGCTGTGGAATGCCACAGGTGCATCTTCCATTAGTCCATGTGGATTGTTTTAAATCAGTGACCAATCACAGCCACCTGTGCCAAGGCTGTGAGCAGTCACAGGATTTTTGTTATTCATTCCTATTCTATTCTTGTCTTTGTAGCCTTCTGATCTTTTCTCTCTGTTCTTTTAGTATAGTTGTAATGTAGTATTTTAGTATAATATATAACATAATAAATCAGCCTTCTGATGAAAATGGAGTCAAGCCTCGTGTCCTCACACAAGGGGTTCTTGCCGAAACAAGAATGAAGAATGAACTAGGCATTCTGGAGTGGCTGCCAACCACAATACCCTGGAACCCAGAGGCGGAAGAACACCGATGGAAAAGAATAAGACACCTTCTTAGTCAGTGGGAATGGCCTGAAAGGGGGGGAGTGGTGGGGCAGATTGGGTGTCCAGCTGATCCAGTTGACACCCCCTCTCTTGTGGCCATGGCAAGAGCTGGGTGGGATGGCCCTGGCAGAAAGGTCTCCTAGGATTCCCACAGATCCAGGCTCTGACCATGGCTCTGTTCCTCTCCCTTCCAGCCCTTCAAGCCCTGAGGAGAGATGACAGCCCTTCCCAGACAAACATAGTAATTCAACAGATAGTCAGTGGGAGAGCTGCAGAACTGGCTCAGAAGAACCAGTGTTTGTAGAAGACCTGCAAATGCCATGGAAGATGAGACTGCCTTGAGACCAGAAGAGACCAGCTGGAGCTCCAGGCACAGCTCGTGATTGGCACAGCTGAGCCTGTGGGAAACTTGCATGGCTTCAGCCCTCTCCCTGCTTATAGATAGCTCCCTCCCTCCAGCCCTCAGACTCTGCCCATCCCTTCTTTTTCCCTCCATTCTCCCTCCCTGTTCATGGCTCTTTCCCTCTAGTCCTCAGATCCAGCCCTTCCTCTTTTCCCCCTCCCAGCTCATTCCTTTGCTTCCCCTACCATTACTAAACAGTTTGGCTCCTTCACTTTGCCTGCATCCCTGTGGAGCTGCAGCAGAACAAATCCGGAGCCCTGGGACACACAGGCCCCTGCTGCCGTTCTCTGCCACGCCGTGTTTTGTGCACAGACCCAGAGGAACGAGGGCAGCTCAGGCTGGCACGGTCCCTGTGCTGAAGGTGCAGTTCCACAACCCTGTGCAGGTACAGATCCTGCTGCGCACACGGAAGGCCAGCAGTGGCACAAGGAGCCCGTGTGTCAGGAGCCAAGTCGTGTCTAGAGGCCCTGCCACATTTGATCCGCTGTTGAGCACGTCAGCAAGATAATGAAGAACAGACAGTGAAGGAAACCTTATGGTTGAACTGGTGGGAATGTGACCCTTGAGAGAAACAATGGATTGGTCAATTGATGGGAAGTTAACCTGTGAAAGAGGAACAGCACACAGTGGAGCTGTGGTTGGCATGGAGGTGGTATCAGAAGCCATTGCGGCCTCATCTGATGCACTGGCCAAGCGTGAGATGACGTCCTAAGTGGAAAAACTGCAGAGGAGGAGATGTCAGGCCTGTTTCTGGTGTGGAGGGATGAAAAGGGCAAAATGCACGCCCTGTTGATGCAGGGGATGCCCTGAAGGTGGGTGGCCTGCCTGCCCCTCCCACTGCAGCACCACGCTGAGATACCCTGAGAGCTGCCCAGTGCTCCTTGCTCCTCTCTGCTGACACGTGAGCCTTTGTCTGGGTTCGGGGTGGCCCTGGCTGTGTGAGGGGGGCTACGTGGGCACGAGACAGCCGGTCCTGTCCTGCTGGGTCCCAGCAGTGCCTGGCAGCTGTCCTGCATCCACGTCAGGATGCTGGCCAAGAGCGGTCCTGGAAGCTGAGGCACAGGTCAGGGCCCATGGTGTTCCCTCAGGATACAGCAGTCCCGAGGGGTCTCCCTAATTCAAAGAAATCTGCAGACAAATGCATTGTCCACCAAAAGCCCTTTTATTGAGCTGACGGGAGGGCAGGGGTCTGCACCCCACCAAAATGCTTCTCTGCCATGTATAAATTTCAGTGGGTTGATGTAGGAATTGTATCAAAAATACCATCCATCTTTACCCTGCTGAGGTGATTGCATAGGCAGGGGGTTAGAAATACATTCTGTCAGATTCCTGTACTTGAAGCTGATGTCCAGGCGCTGGCCAGAGCGGTCTCCATGCCCTAAAGCAGCACTTCTTCCTCATGCCTTCTCTGCACAGGGCTCATTCCCTACTTGCCCTTCCTTTTTCTGGTAGAATGTGTCTAAAGCTTTTTTCAAGTCCCTCTCCTGTCAAGTTAGGCCCCCCAGGTTTTTCTTATGCTAACTGGTGCTAAGTACTTACCTGTGTCTGTGCTAAGTACTTGTTTGCTTATGTGAATTGCTTGTGCTTGTGTCAAACAAAGGCCTTGTTTCATCCTCTCCTTCTCTTTATCCTGATGCACATTCTTTTGCAAGATTCCCTCCACAGTCCACAGGACATATGTACTGTTATGCTGCTCTTTTAATTTTCTACCACATCCATAGGTTCATGATGGTTAAGAGGAGGGTTAATTTTTTTTTTTTTTTTTATATTAGACCTGGTTTGCTGAGGAAGCTAAAATTCGGAGGAGCTGTTGTTGATTGCAGATTTGTCCATCACAAGAAGACATCTGACTCATGATGTTCTCTTTATTTCTCTATTTTGGTGATGATTTTGGTAACTTCTTTGATACCAATTTCAGTGTCCATAAGGCTCTGTGAGATGCATTTTTGACTTCTGCCACTGGCCATTCTATATTACGCTGGTACAGCATTTGTTTTAGAACATCAATGTTCCTTCCAGTTCGGAATTTTGGGTGCTTCATGATACACATCGTACACATTCTGCATAAGCTCAAGAGAAGTTATTGTGTGGTGCAGCTGAAGTCACATCCATTTTTGGTTGTGAATTACAAATAGAGAAGTCAGTACTATTAGCATTTTCATTTAATGAATCTGTTGTAAAAGTTGTGCAAGCAGATCTCACCAAGGGATATCCCCTTCCCATATAACATACCTGTGACTGTGCATGGGTTACTGGGCTCATTTCACAAATACAAGGGCTGCCCTCAGTGTGCAGACACCGATCCTCTCTGTCAAGCCCTGCATTTTTGCACACAAAATTCAGTACATCCCT
Source organism: Passer domesticus (assembly GCF_036417665.1). Taxonomy (NCBI): domain Eukaryota; kingdom Metazoa; phylum Chordata; class Aves; order Passeriformes; family Passeridae; genus Passer; species Passer domesticus. The sequence continues at coordinate 4,371,650 of NC_087503.1, read as the reverse complement.
TGGCACACATGCTTTGATACTAAGAGTTTGCCAGTTTCCAGTTTTCTTGTTGAAAATGGCCCACACATTATGCTGAATGGGACTGAGAGTTACATGAGTTCTTATAGCTCCAAGGGCCAAAATTGGAATTGCACTGTATTTTGTTGCATTCTTAATGGTTAATGTAAAAGACTGCAGGGTTCTGTTCATTTTATGGGAGATTGACCAATTGCCACCAAGTGTGGAAGTCTTTTTCAAATTCCTTTGTGGTTTCATTTTTAGGCATGATTTAGTTAATTCTCATGGCAATTTCCCCAGCTCTCCTTTTTTTAAGTTTTCCTGAGATTACAGACCGTAGCCACAGCTGAGCTTGTCTACACTGAAATGCTAAAGAAATGTTACCCTGTAGTTTTCCCATAAAGCCAACAAGTGCTGGAAACAATCCTGCTGTGTATTGTTGGCCAGGGTGGTTAATAGGTTAGCTGCCAGGCTGTGGGTTTGGGCAAGTGTTAGCAGGCCTGATCTGAGAGGAGTTTGTGTCTGTCCAATATAAAAACTCACAGTGCTTCATTTATTAAGACTTCTTGATCAATAGAATTTCATATTCCCAGTTCAGACCCAACCATCCCCTTAAGCCTTTTTTAGACCTATGATTTGGTGAATGGGAATGTATCCATGTCTCCCAGCCTTTTAGGCTTTGCTGTATGAATGGGTAGTATTGCTGTTTAATTTTGGATCTTTTAGCCTCTATCTTTACATCCAGCTTTTTCAGAGAGTACTGTGGATCTAAAAGCAACAATTGTTCATTTGTTTTTCTTACCACAGAGTGAAAGACTATATTATTTCACATATGGGTCCCGTGCTATGCCATTGTTTGCTAATGTAAAGCTGTTTGTTTTAATTTTAAATGCCTATTGTGTAACCCGTTCTGTTTCACTCCTTGTCGAGTACCCAATGCATGGTAACAGGTTTCTTCAGATACATTGCCTGCCTTTAGGCAAGCGTTTCAGAAACCTTCAGAAACCTTACACTGGCCCCTGGTAGTGTTACAGAGGACACTTACTTTACTAAAGTTCCCACTACAAATGGCTGAGTATTCTGAGTACCTCAGCCCATAAGAGGATGTAGTTGTGCTGTCAGGATTCCATGCATATCTGGGTTGCCATCACACGGTCATGACATTGGGCATGATATACCCTAACAGGATGATTGTGCTCCCGGCTTCCTCTCCAACTTGACTGGTTACTGTTTCTGATGGCCTGGAATATGCCAAGAATGAAATTCAATTCTCAAAAGCAAATCCTCTGTGAGACCTGTTCCATGTACTAAGCATACCAGCAGGACGGTTTATTATTCTAGTGGCACAAGAGCTGCCTGCTGGAAACAATATGTGTTGGGTCGCATTCCTGGCAGGCTCAATTCCTGTATCTCTGTGTGATGATGGTCCTCCCACCCCACCTGTGCCCCACAGAAGAAGGGAACTATCTTGTGCTAGGTTATAGTCTCCCCTTTTAATTTGCATAGCACAAAAATCCTGATAGGAATCACATGAGAATGGATTCACATGCTGCTTGTTAGAAAGGTCACGGATGCACATGGTCACTGCAGTAATCTCATCTAAAAGAGGTTTGTGAGTTTCAAATTTACATGCCATAGAGGTCCTGCTTTCAGGTGGGACAAGAAAGGCCAGCATGGAGTCAGGTTTTCCTCAATCTTCAACTGCTCGGTCATTAATCCTTAAAATGGTGTAAAGTGTTTTTACCTTATTAATCCCCTTTAGCCAATTAGGTCCTGAATATTTTTGAGTGCTCCATCTACCAGGATCTCACAGGCCAAGGAGATCATGATGGTAGTGACAGTCATCTACTGTGCCTTGGATTCCGATCAGAAATATTGGGAAGATGATGATGGTGTAAAACACATCTTGGTTTCTTCTGTTCTTTCTGAGGTCCAGTTGTGGACTCCACTTGCCTTTTCCAGAAGTCTTTTAATTCTGGAATAGTGTAGCCAAGAGGTTAACGCTTCAAGCCTTAAAGGCTGTATAAGTGATTAAAAGTACTAATTAGAGTCCTTTCCATTTTGGGATAAGAGGCTTTCCCCCAGGGGATTTGACATATACCTGGTCCCCAGGCTGGATTTGTGGAGAGGAGCATCCTCTTGCTCCTCTGCTCAAAATGTGTTGATTTATTTGCTGCAGCTGTTGTGTTAGTTGCACAGCATGGTTCTGCAGATACCCCTCCCCAACTTGTACAGTATCTTCCCCTTGATAGTTATGCTTATATGGTCTTCTGTACAGTATTTCCAAGGGATTCGGATTTTCTTTTGTTCTTAGTCTCCTGGAATCCATAATAAAGCCAAAAGTAGGGCCTGGGGCCAAGGTATGTTGGCCCCTTGTCCAGTTTTGACTATTGGTTCTTTTAGCAGATAATTCCTCTTTTCCACTTGGCTGCTGGCCTGGGGCCAATACAGCATGTGTAGGTGCCAGTGGATTTGGAGATTATTGCAAAGTTGCTGTGCAATATTTGCTAGGAAACGTGGCCCTCAATCAGAGGAGATGTCTAAAGGCAATCTGAACCAGGCCATTATGTTGTTTAACAAAATCTTGACAACTTCTTTGGCTTTATTTGTTTGGCTTGGGAATGCCTTAGGTCATGCTGAGAAGGTATCAGTGAAAGGTAAAAGGTATTTGTAGCCCCCTTTTCTTGGCAATTCAGAAAAGTCAACTTGCCAGTACTGTCCAGGATATTGTCCCTTGTCTACTGTGCCAAGCTCAACTCTAGTCCTAGTTTGTGGATTGGTTCTGAGACATTATTTCACACCCTTGGCTTACCTGCTTTCCACTAGAGTACAGGTTGCATCTTACACTTGTCCTCATCAAATAATTATGTAAGGCATCCCCTTCCCACTGTATACAATTATGTTCATCTGTAATTAATTTTCACAATGCTCTTTCAGGTATAACTGTCTATCCCTGAGGAGTTGCAAAAAGAATATGTTTCCATTCTGCTCATAAATTCCTTGCTAATTCTAGATCTTCCTGATTCTATGACATACATCATTGTCATATTCTTCCTTACCTTTGGGAATTAGTGCCCAAAACTCAGCATGGCTTTGTTCTGCTGCTCTTTTTGCAACCTGTTACCCCTTTTGGGGTCTGTTTCTCCTTTCTGATGTCCTTTGCAGTGCATAACTGCAACCACTTGAGGTACTAGTACTGCCTCCAACAATTTTAAGATTTCTTCTGTATGCTTAATTTGCTTTCCTTGAGCTGTCAATACTCCTTTTTCTTTCCAAACTGCTTCATGGCACGTATTACTCTGAAGGCATGCTTGGAATCTGTTCATATATTGATCCTTTTTCCTCAGGCTGGTCAGAAGGTACAGGTTCAAGTGATTATCTCTGCCTTCTGAGCTGACTTGCTCTGTGCTAATTGTATATCCTGATTTTCACTGATCTGCTTGTACAAAGCCACTCCCATCTGTGTACTGAGATTCTGCTCCTGGATTTGGGGTTTCTTAAAGATCTGGGCAGCTGGAATAAAGTGACTTCATGGTTTTGATACAGCCATGCTACAAAGGTTCCTTGTCTGTCTGGTGAGTGACCAGGAATGCTGCTGGATTAACTAGAGAAGAGATTAGTTTGGTAATACCACATTGTTCCACCAAAACTGCCTGATGTTTAAACAATCTGGAAGGTGAAAGCCAATACACACCCTTTTGCTCAAGAAGTGCTGCTACTGAATGTGAGATAAATACAATTATTTGTTGACCTAGAGTGAATTCTCAGGCTTCTTGGATGTTTGAAACAAGAGCAGCAACTGCTCACACTCAGGCTGTCCCCTACTCACTTCATCCAGTTGTTTTGAGAAGTAGGCTATTGCTCTCTTCTATGGGCCAATTGTTTGGGCCGCTACAAGGACTACAATCTCTACACCCCCTACACAACAAACAAGGGATCAGAGGGTTACAAGGAGCATAGGGCATCAGTCACTTTACTTTCCCTGCCACTCCTGTCATTGGAAAGTGGAAATGCATGTAGAGCTACTGCACTTGGTTCCTGTCAGATTGTAAATCTCATTCGCATCAGAGTCACTCTGGCCTTTCTCACCATCTACTTCTTCCTTGTCCCTCACCTGCCAAGCCCCTCAGGGTGACAATGCAAATGCAGTTCCATACATTCACACTCTTTCATACAACACAAAAGGGTACTTAGGGGCTTCCCCACAAACTAGAAATTTGTCTTAGCACTTAAGGTGCTCCAAGCATCCAAAAGATATCATCCTATTGCTGGAAAAAATTCCCAGCTAGGCTGCCAGTGACCTATGTCCTCCAGAACCTCCTCACAGTATTTTAAATTCTCTAGACACATTTCAGTTTCCAATCTGCAAGATCATACAATGCTGTTTCCCTCTGAGATTGTGTCTCCACTTCTTGCATTCTTAGAGATGAACCTTGGAACACACACTCAATTTTCTGACTACTTCTACTCCAATTAATAGCATTCCATGCCCAAAGGAAAAAGGTAACAGTGTTGAGCACATTCCCTTCCTTACCTTCACATAGGCAAGGGATAAACGATGTTGCAGTGACAGACTTAACACATGCACACACACACACATGATATACTGCCAGACTTAATAAACTCTCTAAACCAGCTCCCAATCCAAATTCCAGCCACATTTAATCAATGCCAGTTAGCATACCACTCCTGTACTCTGGGACTCTAACCCACCAAGGAGACGCTCGCCCCTGACCCGGGACCGTGTAGGTGGGACTCCCTGTGCCACCTGTGCAAGGCACCCATCAGACTTGAACCCACATGGTGTGAGTGAGCTCTGTAGGTGGGGGCCTCTGTGTATGAGAAACGAGTGAGTATTGCTTTATACCACGGGTAACAAAGGAACAGAGAAAAACAATGCGAGCGGTTAGTGATAAAGAGTTTTTCCATATGACATACTTCACGTCCATGTCTGTCCCAGCATGGATCCAGGGTCTGTGGAGGCACCAGTTTCTTGCCTGTGGAATGTTCTTCCTCCCCCAAGAGGAAAGAGGCAGCTGGAGGAAGAGCTTGCCAGGCTGCTCTCGATCCTTTAGCAGCAGCCCTGGGTGAGTGGAGAAGTCCCAGCCGAGCGCAAATGTGCCAAGGGAACAGCCGTGCACAGGAAGGCTCGGTGGGAAGGATGATCCAGGAACCATGGGCCTGGCAGCCTGAGCTTGCTACCGGGAAAGGCCTTGGAGCAGATCCTCCTGAGGGCCATCCCACGGCACGTGCAGGGAACCAGGGGGTCTGCTGGAGGCTGGGAAAGCTCTGTGGAGGGACAGGGACAGCTGGGGGTCCTGGCGGGGTGTTGAGGGCTCCTGTGCGGGTGTTTGGAGGGGTTGGTGCTGGGGGCAGGTTGGGGAAGGAGTTGTCTGGAAGGTGAGAGGTCTAGGCTGGAATTGGGTCAGTTTGAAGGCAGCATCTGTGGTTTGGCACAGCTTTCATTATGGAGGGCAGAAAGAACAGCTGTGACTATTTCTGTTCATGGTCCTGATTCTCCTGCAGGGAAGAAGAGGGGAGAGCTGTACTTTATTGGCCAGTTAGATATCTCTACCAAGGGGAGGATTGGCCCTTTTGCCATCTATTCATTTCATTGGGCTACTTTTGTAACACTGAGTGGACTTTCATTCTTTTAGAGCTTCTATTCCTTAAGTGAATGCGGATATTATCGTCCATTCATTGAAAATCATTTGAAAGCAAAGAATGGCCTTCTGTTTGCCTCTGTGTAGTGTTATGTTTGTAAAGTGACTCCCAATGCATGACATTAAGGCACATGAGATGCTGCTTTGAGATGGGAAGCCAATTTCCAGCTGTCATGTTCTCAGTCGATTGCAATTGATTGGGGGAGTTTGCAACTTTTTGGAATTGCTTCAGTTGAGAAATGGAAAGTGAAGCTTTCCTGAAATGAGGAGTCTTTAATGCCAGATTGTTCTGTTTTGTCACAGTAAAGATGCTTTTGTGCTGCAGGAAATTACTTCAAGAAAATAATTTCAGCATGTAGTAAGAGTTTCTGACAGACAGCAAGTGTTGCAGCAGTGCTCCAGGTGCTGCTGCCAACAGCCCCTGCAGGGAGGAGCACAGCCCCCAGTGCACGTGGGCTTTGGCTCCCTGTGGCACAGAAGTCCCCCGGGGCACAGGTCTCTGGGGCAGGAGAGGGGCAGCAGCGCTGCCAGGGCTCAGGGGGTGGCAGGTGTGCTTGGGCGGGGACTCTGCCACACCTGCTGATGGCAGCGCTGCCCGGGCCCCAGGGCTCAGAGCAGCATTGGTGCCCTGGCCCACACGTTCCCTGTGCCTGTCACAGCCGCGGGTTTAGGATGGCCAGCAGCCGGGACGTGTCCCAAGGAGGCCGTGCCAGCTTCTGTGGAAGGCCCCATGCCCTTGCCAGCGCGGCTGCCTCGGCAGCCCTGGGGGCTCCTTCTGCTGCCCTGAGCCCGCAGAGCAGGGCAGCGCTTGCTGATGGGCTGAGCCCTTCCTAAAGATCCTGTCGGGCTGCCTTAGACACTTGGGGCCAGGGATTCCTTCCAACCGGGGCCACTTTGGGTGGGCTGGGGGCGGCCCCAGGGCAGGTGGCAGTGTGTGCAAGGGCCCTTTGTGACACGCTGCAGCACGGTCACTGTGGCATGGAATGGAGGAATGTGTCCTTTGTGACACGTGGTGACATTGGAGCTGGTGGTGACAAGAGCAGGGCACAGTGCTTGGAGTACGCGACGGGACAGGACGGGACAGAGCGGTGCCGTGAGGAGCGCTCGTTCGTGTCTGACCTGGAGATTTTCCAAGGCATTACTCCTACAGGTGTCCTCGTGGCAAGACTGCAGGTCTTGGTGGCCTGTGGCCTTCCCGAGGCTTCTCTTTTGCAGGTGCCTCTGAGGCCAGACTGAGGGACTTGGTGACTCAGAGCTTTTCTGAGGCATCTCCCATCCTTCTGGCCTGCACACTCGAGGCGAGACCCTGGCACTTAGTGACCAAACCCATTTAAGAGGTGTTTCCTGTCCTTGTGGCAGGAGCCCTTGAGACCAAAGTGCAGGACTTGCTGTCCTGTAATCTTCCTGAGGCTTCTCTGCCTCAGGTGCCTTCAAGGCACAAGTGAAGGACTTGCTGATTCAGAACTTTCACAAGGCATCTCTCTTTAAGGTGACCTCAAGGCCAGACTCTGGAATGGCAGGCAGATTTCTCAGCCTATTTAAAGTCTTCAGGGGGGAAAAAAACAAAGGCCCTGGAGCTGCCCCAGGAAAACGGCTTGAGGAGCCCAAGCATTTCCAGCCATTGCAGGATGGTGAGTGACAGAGCTGGGCCACAGAGCTGATGGTGCCAGCCAGCTAGGCCCTGCCCCATCCAATGCCATGCCATGCCATTCCATGGCATCCCATCCCCTGGGGACATGCCCATGGACAGGACGGAAGAGGGCCCAGGCAGACACCCCGCAGTGGCCATGCTCCATCCCCCTGGGGCATCCCGGGGCTGTCCCTGCCTGGGGAGCGCAGGACTGGGCTGTGTTCTCCAGCCTCTCCCGCAGCCCCTCAGCTCTGGCTGCGCTCGCTCTTTGCCAGATGCATCCCTGGACCGGACACAAGAGAAGGAAGCCGCCCACGGCTGCTTCGGCAGAACCCTGAAGGTACCTGCAGCCATCCCAGCCATGGGCTGGGCCTGCTGTCCCTGCTCAGCTGAGCACTACGCTTGGAGCATGCCATGGAACACCCCTGACTTCCCTGTCCTTGGTTCTGCAGATATTCCCGAAGTTTCTGCGCATTCAACGCAGGAAGACCAGCACCGCAGCAGCTGAGGGCCCAGCTGAGCCTGACTCGGGGCTGAGCCAGCTCCAGGCAGAGCCTGATGTCAGCCTGCATTTGGCTGAGCTCTCAGAAGACTCTGAGACCTCAGTGACTCAAATCTGCGTGAAGGCACTTCTCACATCAATGACCGAGGATGTGGCCATCACAAACACTGACCATGGAGAGACTCAGGGCATTGCAAACACTGACACCAGCACAGATTTGGCTCAGTGCTCAGAAGACTGCAAGGCTGTAATGACTCCCAGAGATGAAGGGGCAAAGGCTGACGAGGCAGTAACTGAGGATGTGACCATCACTGTCAACTCTGGAGAGACTCAAGAAATCCCAAATGCTGACACCATGCCCACTCCCCCTGTGATTTGTACTCCCACTAAGGATTTTTTCCAGGAGAGTGCTGTTTGCACACGGGAACAGGTAAGCAGCCTGGGGCCAGGGCTGGAGGCCTCCCAGGGCCGTGTGTCCCCTCAAGCCTTGGTCACTGAGCCCCCTCAGCCTTTGAGATCAGTGCAGTGTAACGGGAAGGGAGGCACTTCTTGGGGGGAAACTGGGGAAGTTGCTCCCCTGGACAGGGTTCCAGGTCTTCCTCATGCCTCCTCCAGGTGCCAGCCATGGTGAAGAACATCCACCAGAGTCTCATGTCCCACGTCACTGTGGATGCCAGGCTGCACAGTGACATTGTGAGGCTGGCTGAGGAACACCCTGCAGACGTGGCGCTGACCCTCCTGCACTGTGCCCCAACGTGTGACAGGTACGGGGCCCACGTGCCTTGAGAGCTCAGGGCTCACCAGCCTTTAGGGCCCGTGGCCCATCACAGCCTGTCCAATGGGCTCTGCCAGACAGGTAGAGAGCTCCAGGACCCTCGGGCCCCTCTCTTTGCCCAGCCTGCTGCCAATGCTCCCTCCCTGCCCCTCAGGGCACCGGGGCTCAGTCACCTGTGCCCCCACAGCTGCACAGGGCATGGTACTGTGACTGAGATTCCCCTGACACAGAGCCCTGATCCCACAGAGCTGCTGCAATGATGTGGAGAGCCATAGGCTCATCACGACCAACAATGGAGAAGGTGCTGGCAACACTGCTCTGTGTGATGGAGGATTGGCCTGTGCACAGCACATGCACCTCCGATGGGGACAACAAGGACGTTTTTGCCCTGGCTGTGAGTTTCTGGAACTGGCCTTTGCTTGCCACCCGGTTGCCTCTCCAGCAGCTCTCCATCCTCTCCCTGCCTCAGTCGCTGGGATGAAACTTGGGCTAGGGGCAGACTCAGGGGACACCAGGCCCACTGCTCCCCTGCATCTGCCCCTGGGCCCTGCCCCATGGACACCAGGGCACTGAGCGCTGTCTTGGGCTGCTTCTTCTGCAGGCAACTCTGGTGATCTGGGTCATTGTGCCACAATGCCATGAGGCCATGATCCTTTATTCCTCCCGCCTGTTTGTGGCTCTGCTCTTCCATGTTGTCATCACCACACAGCAGATGCCACCAGAGGAAGTTGAAAACTTCTGGAGAGCATGCCAGGAGGAACACCACCTTCCCAGCAAGCCCAGCAGGTCCCAGTCCTCCTGTCCTTCCCCTGCCCTTGTGGCCAGTGCCAGTGCTCCCAATGTGACCTGGGCTTTGCTCTGCACACAGGTTTGCAGTGCAGGCCATGAAGGCTCTGCTCTGCCGACTGGAGTGTGACCAGGAGGTGATGGCTATGGAGCGTAAGTGTGGCTGGGACACGCTGCTGTGTGCTCACACCCAGCACTATGCCGTGGGTCTGCTGGCCAGGTGAGACCCCCTTCTCCTCCACACTGCCCCAAGCATTTGTGCCCTGTGCCCGGGTGCCCCACACAGTCCCTGTGGTCATGGGCCAGAGGGCCTTGTCACCAAGGGACGGCCAAGGAGACTGGAAAAGGCTGGGAGAGGAGGGTGCCCAGAAGGGGCCACCTCCCACAGTGCTCACATCCTCTCCAGGGATGCTGGGCAAAGACCAGACCTCTGTGAGTCAGTCCTGGGCAAGGTTTGGTCCCCCCACCTCAGGCTCTTGGTGTCTTTTTTGCCATTCCAGAGAGATGCGCCGTGTCTCCCTCTCCTTGTGTTCTGGGATTGCTCTGCGCCTGCTTGGGCTGCTCAGCAGGGAGGAGCCACACTGGGATCTGCCCGGCCTGGCGTTCATTGTGGAGGTGAGCCTGAAGGCCAGCGCTGCCTGGCTGAGCTGCCTCCCAGCTCTCTGCCCTCTCGTAGCCGCAGCTGCCTGGGACGGTGCCCGTGCCCTGTGCTGCTGCCTGGGCCCAGCCCTGTGCGGTTCTGGGCTCCTGCTGGCCGGGTGCCCTGTCACTGCCCTGTGCCTTTCAGGTCCTCGAGTGGCTGGACTTGAGGGAATGTGCTGACAGCATCCTGGAGATCATGTCAAGGCACCTGAGGAACGAGTGCAGGGAGAGGCGTCGCCTGGCGCTCAGAGGCCTCGTGGTGCTCAGCAAGGATCCCTCGATGGTGAGAAGGGGCAGCGGCTGAAGCTGCCCTGGGGAAAGCAGCCCCATGGGCTGGCAGGGCTGAGGCAGCTGAGCCCGCTGCTCCCAGCTCTCCTGCCTCACCTGCCCCACTGCTTTGGGGCAGGCCTTTGGCCTGTGGGCCCTGCAGCTGCAGGCTGGGGTTGCAGTGCCGGGCTGGTGCTGGCGCTGCAGCCGTCCATGGCTTCCCAGCACAGCCTTGTGTTCCACACAGGCCAGGAGAATGGGCACTCTGTCTCCAAGCCTTCTGGAGCTGCTGGGTGATGCAGACGGAGAGCTGGTTGGCATGACGCTCTCTGTGTTCACTAATTTGCTCAAGAGCAAAGACATGCTGGTATCCAGCACCACTGCCCCGAAGATGGCTGAGGCTCTCCTGCTGCTCTTCGACCACGTAAGGATTTGTATCCCCAGCCTCGAGCACTGGGTGCTGCCCAGAAACTTTGTGCACTGTGGATTTTTGTACTCTTCAGGTGGGCCTGGAGTAGATGGCGCTGAGGTTTCTTTCTTTCATTCAGGACAACAGCCATGTGCAGCTGCTCTCCCTTGACCTCTTCTTCAAGGTGATGGATTTGGTAGTAGAGGAGGGAAAAAAGCCCCTGAAGTCAGTGGTGTGCCAGAGCCTTCCTGCACTCTTCTTCCACTGCCACGATGAGAATCAGCTTGTGGCCGAGGTGATGACTCGTGGGCTGCTGGTGTCCCCCTGGCAGGGGGCTGGGCTGCCGGCTGCCCTGCTCACATCCCGAGCTGCAGCCTCCTCCAGGCTGTGGCACAGGGATGTGAGTCCTGTGCCCTGGGCTGTGGGGCTATCTCTGGGTCTCTGCTGCTCTCCAGGCTTCTCGGGAAATGCTGCATTGTGCGGCCGGGTTCCTGAACAGGAGGGATCTCAAAGAGCTGGTGGAGACAGAGAAGCTGTTGACGTTTGTTGAGGTCTTGGTAAGGACGGCCTGGAATCCCCAGCCTCAGCCTGGAGAAGGCCGCTGAGCGCAGTGCTCAGTGTGCGGGGCTGGCAGCTGTGCCCCTGCCCGCTGCTGCACCCAGAGGCGGCACAGGCTCTTCTCCAGGCTGCTGTGGGCCCGAGCCGGGTGCCCATGGAGCCCCGGCGCGGCGGGGCTGCGGGGCGGCCCCGCGGCTCCCCGGGCAGCAGCCGGCCCTCTGCCCCCTGCGGAGCCCGGCGCCAGCGGCTGCTGGCCGCGCCTCAGGGCTGTGCGGGCAGGGGAGGCCGGGGCTGGGCGCAGGGAGCGCCCGCCACAGGGGCTGAGCCCGCGCCAAGCCTTCCCTGCTGCCGCTCTCTGCAGCTGGCAGAGGACACGAGCCGAGCGGCCGAGCAGCTGCGCCGGGCCCTGCGCTACCTGGAGAGCCCCCAGGAGCCCCTGCGAGAGGTGGCCATCAGGTTCATGGGTGAGCCCCGAGGCCGGGCTCCCTCCCCGGCCCGCCGCAGCTCGGCCCCAGCCCCGCCCGCTGCCCCGGCAGCGCCATCCGGGCCCGGCGCCGTGGAGCCCCGCCTGGCCCGGGCGCTGCTGCCGCCCTCTGGCAGCCGTGCCCTTGGGCGGCAGCGTGCGGCAAGGGCCCGGGCTGAGCCCTGCCGGGCCAGCAGGGCGTGTGGCCGCAGCGCTGGCAGCGCCGCTGGCAGGGAGCTGTGCCGCTGCCGCCCTGACAGGCTCTGTGTTCACAGGGATGGCCGGGCGGCACCTCAGGGGGCAGCCAGGAGAGCTCCAGCTCCTCACTGAGGGTGAGTGCGGTCAGCGGGCTGACAGCGGGGGCTGGCAGGGAGAGCTGCAATGCCTGGGCAGAGAGCTGCCATCCCTGTCCCGGCTGCGGTGGGCTTCGCTCCCTGTGTGGATGAGGGGTGGCGTGGGCCGAGCACAGAGAGATTTCAGGGATGTGGGAATGGGGGGGGCAGATTCGTGGCCAGCTGATCCAGTTGACACCCCCTCTCTTGTGGCCATGGCAAGAGCTGGGTGGGATGGCCCTGGCAGAAAGGTCTCCTAGGATTCCCACTGATCCAGTCTCTGACCATGACTCTGTTCCTCTCCCTTCCAGCCCTTCAAGCCCTGAGGAGAGATGACAGCCCTTCCCAGGCAAACATAGTTGTTAAACAGATATTCAGTTGGAGAGTTACAGAACTGGCACAGAAGAACCAGCGTTTGTAGAAGACCTGCAAATGCCATGGAAGATGAGATTGCCTTGAGACCAGAAGAGACCAGCTGGAGCTCCAGGCACAGCTCGTGATTGGCACAGCTGAGCCTGTGGGAAACTTGCATGGCTTCAGCCCTCTCCCTGCTTATAGATAGCTCCCTCCCTCCAGCCCTCAGACTCTGCCTATCCCTTCTTTTTCCCCTCCATTCTCCCTCCCTTTTCACGGCTCTTTCCCTCTAGTCCTCAGATCCTGCCCTTCCCCTTTTTCCCCACCCAGCTCATTCCTTTGCTTCTCCTTTCATTAATAAACAGTTTGGCTTCTTCACTTTGCCTGCATCTTTGTGGAGATGAAGTAGCACAAATCCAGGGCCCTGGGACACACAGGCCCCTGCTGCCGTTCTCTGCCACGCCGTGTTTTGTGCACAGAGCCAGAGGAACGAGGGCAGCTCAGGCTGGCACGGTCCCCGTGCTGAAGGTGCAGTTGACCCTGTGGACATCTCTAAACTCTCCCTGCCACAGCATTGCTGGGTTTTGTTTTCTCTCACTCCCTGATCCTCTCTCTGCTTCCTGCAGATTTTCCTCCTGCAGGTGTTTCTGTGTGTCTGATCTCTCCCTACCAGCACTCACAGACCCCAAATCTCTGTGCACTCTCCTTGACTTTACAGAACCCTGCCTGTTTGCAGGGCACTGGCTGGGGGCAGGTTCTGTTTGCAGCTTGGAGAAAGGACGGCTCAGACTGAGCCTGATGGGTCCAGCAAAGGTGATGCTGCTGCTGTTCATGGGCAGAGAAGCTGAAGGCACAATAGGGATCTCCTGTGAGCCTACTGGTCACTAAAATAACAGTTCAGATATCTCAGTCATGTGTCAAAATTCACAACTAATAATTCATAATCATCCCTTAATATTTATCCCCCCTCACTGCCACTCTCCAATAGTAGGGATTCATCCCCGCTCCGTTCCACTCTCCAGTAGTAGGAATCTGAACACAAAGTCTTAGGAAATTTCCTCATTTTTATCAAAATCCTTTTCGGGGAAATATTCTATGACTGATCAGAACCCCTCAGCATGTCAGAGCTTCATGAGCATTTCACCTCCCCTGCACCAGAAATACTCAGAGAATGTACTCACAGAGTCTGTAGGCATTGGGATGTTCCAGCTTTAGGAGATGGCTCCAGGAGCTGCAGCTGCATTGTCCTGCAGCCAGAGGTTCCTGTGCCAAGGGCTGGCAGTGATTCTGCCCCAGGCACTTCTCAGCACCTTCCCAGCCCTGACTGATTGAAGCTCTCTGTGCCTCTGGGCTGTGCCCGGGCTGGATACAGGCAGTGCCCCAGCCCTGCTGGGCTGCCACAAGAGCTGCTCATCAAGATAAATGTGCTTTTGAAGCTCTTCTTGCTTACCAGGAGCTGCCTCTGTTCCAGGAGCCCAGCCCAGCTCAGCAGCACAGACACAGCAGCAGGACTTTAATGACCCTCTGGGGCTTTGTGCTCACGCCCTGAACATCAGTCCCTGAGAGGCAGCTGAAGAAACCTCTCCAGAACTCCAAGTCTGAATCCAATTCCAAAGTTTCTTGGACTTTTAATGGGTCCCACTGAGGGACACGACTCAGAAAGTGACCCCAGGCCCCAGGCAGAGCAGAGAACTGGAGGCACTGATGACAGGTGGGGACAAAGAGAAGCCAAGTCTTGGTGTCCTGGGGCACAGCAGGGTCTGTGCCACCAAGGGCTGGGTGGAGACACCTTGTCCTGAGGCCCTGGGGCCTCCTGGCACAGCCCCAGCCAGGCTGGGCACTGTCAGCCCCTTGTCCTGCCCTCAGCATCCCCCCCTAGCCCACATCCCAGTGGCCTCACGGATCTGCTGGAAGGAGTCCCTGGGGAGCCTTGCTCAGCAATGGCCCTGGGGGCTCCTGAATGCTCCCAGGGACTGCAGGTTTTTCAAAGGACTTTGGGTTTTGCTTTTGCCTTGGAGTCTCTGAGAAGTCTGTGCAATCATGGGCTCCAATTATCTGCTGTAATTAGTCCCTGGAGAGGCTTTGTCGGTAACAACACTCAGTGGGGCTCTTTAATACTTCAAGGTACTTCAGTTATTTTAAGGTACTTGGTGTTTCCCTTCTGATACAGACTCTGGGAGAGGTTTATGCAATCATGGCCCCAGTTATCTGCTTTAACGAGTCCCTTGAGAGCCTTGTACTGACACTCAGTGGGGCTCATTAATACTATGAGGTACTCAAGGTTTTTAAAGTACTTTGGATTTTCCTTTTCACACTGAGTCTTTGAGAAGTTTTTGTGCCATCCTGGCTTCCAATTCTCTCCTCCAAGGAGTCCATGAGGAGCCTGTGTTGGGATGGACCTCAGTGGGACCCATTCATGCCTTGACACACTTTGGGGTTTTCTTCTGACTTGGACTCTTGGACAGGTTTGTACAATCTCCTCTCAGGTCCTGAGGTTCCAGGGCTCAGCTCTAAATGCACCCTGGGGCTTATTAGCATCAAGCAAGTCCTGACAAACCATGGCTCTACCTTGATTTACCTCCACTCTACTGCAGTTCATTAGGAGGGTTTCCTTTTTCAGTTATGGAGAAATATTTCAAAGAGCTTCTAGCAAGTATGTATTCCTATTTTAAAAGGTGTCTTTTATTGCTGTTCTTATTACACAAGAGGTGATTGCAGCATTCAGTGACTGATATTGATCCAGCAGGGACTCTCCTAAGGAGCTCTGGCCTGCTCAGAGAAGCTGTGCCTTGAGGTCTGACGCAGCGTGGACAACCTTGCTCCACATACCCCATGCCCATTTTGTCTCTCCTCACTCACCTGGGACCTGCTTTGCTCAGAGAACTGGCTGTACACAGCCAAAGAGGGGTCATCTTCTTTTGTATTTTGAACCAATCTAAAACTCCTGAGTTTCCCCATTGAAAACAGACATCCTCCTCAAGTGTGTGCCAAGCCCAAGCTGCCACCAAGGAGGTTCCCCTTCCCTAAGGCAGAACCCTGCAAGGAATATTTTAGACACACAGGAAGTTCTGCAATAAACACAAATCCAGAGTTTGCTCAGGGCAGAATTAGACCAACTCCTGAAGGACAGACCAGCTTTGAACTCCTTGCAGCTGAAAGCTCCGAGTTGGGAGGTGTGGGAGAGACCCAAGAGTGAGGGAAGGGAAATGCAGAGCACCCAGCAAGTGCTTCTGTGCAGACAGGCTGTGGGGAAGGGCACTGCAGACCTGCCCTGGGCCAGCTGGGAGGGTGGATCATCATCCCAGTCTGCACTGGGCCATTACAAGACACTGTTGGATGGACACTGCACCGACCACAGCGCGCCAGCCCATTGCTCAGGGCTGCTGTCACTGCCCAGAGCCAGAGGGGATCCCTTGCTGGGGGCTTGTGCCATGGCCACCTGCCCTGTGCCGCGCTGGCCGCTCAGGCACCAGGAACCAGCAGCAAAGGGCACTGCCAGGGCCAAAGGCCAGCTCAGCCAGACAGAAAGGGGCAGTGCTGGCACTGTTTCCATGGCAGCCCTCACTGGGGGTGACACCTGGGTCACCTGTCCTGGCAGCTGCCATGGAAAGCCCTGGCAGGGACTGAGGGCACAGACACTGGCACTGAGACACTGCTGGGCCGGGTGCTGAGCACAGGGCTGAGCACGCAGAGATGGTTGTGTTCTTGCTGAGCTGCAACAGAGCCAAGGCCTGTCCTGCCCCTCCTCCAGCCACGCTGGGCAGGGGCTGGGGCTGTGGGGGAGCTTGGCAGGGGACACAGCCAGGACAGGTGACCCCAACTGACCCCGGGGATACCCCAGACCACAGGACATCATGCTCAGTGTATGAAGTGCGGGGAACAAGGAGGAAGGGGGGAATGTTGGAGTGAGGGTTTTTGCCTTGCCAGGTAATTCTTAGGCAAGAGGGGGCTCTGTTTCACCAGTGGGCAGGGTCAGTACCAAAGACACAGACACCAACTTAAGGAATCCTGTAATTTATATAATGCACAGCTGCAAAGAATTACAAAAGGATAAGCTCAGCAAAGCACATAATCGTTAGCAAAGAATTACAAAAGAAGCTCAGCAATCCATCCAGTCATTACTACCAAAGATTGCCTGCAGTGATTAAAGAAAGGTCCATCACCAGTTACCCTCAGACTTTACCATCACCCAGATCCACACATCAGCTGGGGCAGACAAGGACTGCAGAGCCACTCCCAGACACTGGGAATTCCTGCAGGTGCCTCCACCTTTGCAGGCAACCGGGCTCCAAGCCTGCTGTGAAAGGACACAGCTTTTACACTGTCAAACAAACAAGCTGACATCACTGCTAGTGTGAGAACATCTGGTTTCATTCTCCTGTTTGGTTTCTCCCAAAGCCTGGCCAGGACTCTTGTTTATACTGAAACCCCTTGTGTGAGGACATGAGGCTTGACTCCATTTTCATCAGAAGGCTGATTTATTATGTTATATATTATATTAAAATACCACATTACAACTATACTAAAAGAACAGAGAGAAGAAGATCAGAAGGCTACCAAGACAAGAACAGAACAGGAATCAATAACAAAATCCTGTGACTGCTCACAGCCTTGGCACAGGTGGCTGTGATTGGTCACTAATTGAAAACAATCTACATGGACCAATGAAAGATGCATCTGTGGCATTCCACAGCAGCAGATAGTTATTCTTTACATTTCTTTCCTGAGGTTCTCAGCTCCTCAGGACAGGAAAAATCCTAGCAAAGGATTTTTCACTAAAATATCATGGCTACACCCTGGGCCTCGGCCTTGGCCAACAGCCCCTGGGCTCAGCTCCTCTGCATCTCAGCACAAACACTGTCTGCTCCAGGCACTGCTGCTGCCCAACCAGCTCCTGGTTGCTGGAGGAGCATCCCTGGGAACTGGTTTTGTTCCCTCAGAGGCACAACATCCCTGTTCTCACAGTGCCAAAGAAAGCTGTTGATGCCAAGTGCGGCCAGGATGAACCATTGCTGTGACTGCAGCCCCTCTCTTGGGGCCCTACAAACAGCGCTGCAAAAGGAGCCCCTTGGAGCTCTCCTGGGCCAGCAACTCCCTCTGAGTGGGGCCTCTCCCAGCCGGGAACTCTCCCGTTTGCTGCACTCGGGGATCCCTGAACAATGAGGGAGCCTGGGCCGATCCCCCCACTCCTCCAGGCTCAACCCTTCACCCGCTGGGGAGATGCCAAAGCATCCACAGGGAGCATTTCCTGCCCTGAGGGGAATTTCTCACAGGTGCCTTGCACTGACTCTTTGTGTCTGTGTGCACACAGGAGTGCCTGTGCTGGGGAAATGTGGCAGAAATGCTGCTCTCGGAGGGGTTGGAGTGCCTTGGATAGCTGAGTCAGTCAGGCCTGTAAGTGAGGTTAAATCATGAGGTCTAAGTGAAGTTAAATGCTACTAAGGGTGGTTCTTTTGCTCAGTTGTTATGTTTAATATAAGTTATAACCTAAGTTGAATATTGTTAAGTGTTATTCCTCTTTTAAATTGATAAGTCATAGGTCATAGGTTAAATACTCTTAAGTGCTGTACTTTTGCTAAATTGTGAAGTTTAAGGTATCACTTAAGGTTAAGGTATAAGTTAAGTCCTGTTAAGCTTGAGCTATGTTTAGTCCTGTTCACCTTTTAGGCCGTATTCCTTTTATCCTTGCCCTCACTGTCCTGTTGACACACACACACACAGGGTCAGTTCTTGGTTTATTTCTGGTTTGATTGTCTGGATTTGATTTGGTTTTGTTGTTGCTTTATTTCCCTGGTGTGCCTGAAGTGTCCAGTCAGGAGTGACTCTTGCCAAGGAACTTTGTGGTGCTGTCCCTTAATATTAAATCTGGCTTTTGCTGATCCCTTGCTGGGGATTTTTTCAGTGCTCTCAAGCCCTCATTTATAACAGGGTGAAGGAGCCCTGGCCCAGGCTCTGGCCCTGGGGGACACGGGGACACTGCCGGGGGGTCCCTGTCCCCCTGTCCCACCCCCAGGGTCCCGGCCCCCCATCCCTGTGTCAGGGTCTGGGGTCGATCTCGTGGAACATCCTCTGGGGGAGGCTGCGGCGCCGGGGGCGGGGGGACCTGGGGGGACAGGGGACCCCGCTGTGCACGAGCAGGGTTGGACTGCTCTGGGGGAACTGTGAGGGGGGCTGGGGCAGAGTGACCTCCCCAGTGACCTCACAGTGCCCCTGTGATGTCACCCAGCCCCTGTGATGACACACAGCCCCTTTGTGATGACACAGCCCTCATTATGATGTCACAGTTAATCTTGTGATATTACACATCCTCCCCTGGGATGTCACACAGCCATTCTGTGATGTCACAACCCCTGTGTGATGTCACACAGGTGCCCTGTGATGGCAGAATCCATTCTATGATGTCACAAAGCCTACTCTATGATGTCACAGGCAACTCTGTGATGACACACTATTGCTCTGTGATGTCACAGGCTGCTCTGTGATGTCACAAAGCCCCTTCATGATATCACAAGGGCCAGTGCTAGAATATCAGTCTGTGATACCATAAAGCTGCTCTGTGATGTCACAGAAAATTTGGTGATGTCACAAAGTCACCATGTGATGTCACAGTCTGTTCTGTAATGTCACATCTGGCTCTATGATGTTACTTAGTCACATAGTGATGTCACAACCCACTCTCTGATGTCACAGAGCTGCCTTCCATGACGACAGAGTGTGCTCCATGGCCTCACACCCTACTCTATGACATTACAGAGACTTCTGTGATGTCACAACCCCCTCAGTGATGTCACAAAACCGTCTCTGTAATACCATATTGCCACTCTCTAGTATCACAGCACACACTGTGACCTTACAGCCTGCTCTATGATGTCATACAGCCATGCCATGATGTCACAGCCTGCTCTGGGATGTCACAGAATCCCCTCTATGATGCTCTAGCTGCTCAATGACCTCACACAAAAAACTCTGATGTCATAGCCCAACCTGTGACCTCACACAGCCCACTCTGTGCTGTCACACAGACCCTTGCTGACATCACAGCTGCTCTGTGCCTCTAGGACACAGCCACAGAGGTGCCGCTGTGACACAGCCCCCTCTGGGACATCCCCCAGCCCCTGCCAGTGCTGAGCCCCTGTCAGCTCTGTCTGTGCCCTGCTGGTGTCCCTGAGCTGCCCTGGCAGTGCCCCAGCCCTGCTGGGCTGTGCACAGGAGCTGCTCCTGGCCAGAGCTGTCTCTCTGCAGCGCTGCTCTTGCCAGGAGCTGCCTCTGGGCCAGGAGCCCGGCCCAGCTCAGCAGCACAGACACAGCACAAGGACTTTAATGACCCTCTGGGGCTTTGGTGCTCTTTGTGTCTGCACATGTTGGCTCTGTCAGGGCCTTGCAGCTGCTGCCCATCCCTGTGCCCTGTGCAGCCCAGGCTGTGCTACGGTGTCCCTGCCCTACGACTCTGTCCCTGCAGGCTGTCCTCATCCCCCGGCTGCCCCACCTGGCTGGCCCCTTCCTTTGCTGACAGCTCTGCCTCTTGCCTGCCTCTGCCTGCCCACACAAAGCCTTGGACTGCTCCAGGCGCCTTCTGGGGGATGTGCTGCACCACAGCCCTGCCCTGGCAGGGAAATTCCTTTCTCCTGGTGTCCAGTCTGGGCCTCCCCAGCTGCCCTTAGCACAATTATTTCTTCTTCAGGCTCATTCCCACAATAAAGAAAAGCTCCACACTCTGTGAAACCACCCTTTACTCCCTCCCGGACTGCTCCTGTTCTGTCCTCAGTCTCCACGCCAGTGAGCCCAGAGCCTACAGCCTCCTCCTGCTGGTTATGTGATGAGGCCTCCAAACCCCATCTTGGGAGATTTTTGGGTCCTCACCAAGGTCTGTGAAAACACAAAAAAAATGGTCAAAGTTATTTTCTCCCAAATCTTGCAGTGACAGAAGAAGGGTCAATATCTCTGAAATGAGTGAGGGTGGATTTACATTTGTTAGAAGGAGAAAATATTTTACAATGATGAGAATGGCACAAAACTGGAACTGTTCTTCCACAGAACTGGATTCCCCATCTCAGGAATTATTCAAGAGCAGGAGCCTTGTGCAACCTGACCCTCTCATCCCCAAGGACAGAATTCCTGTTGTGTGTGTTCTCTGATGTGCTGGGTGCCCTCACAACGCTTCTGGCCAGAATGTCTGCTGAGGGCAGCCAAGCTGCTGCAGGGGCAGTGACCTCACAGCCATCACCATGGCAGCCCTGTGCCCTGGGCCTGGCTCTCCCCTTTCCTCTGCCCCTGCCTTGTCTCTGCTGGCATGAAGAGTTTTCTCATTCATATCTTGTCCCCAAGGTGCTGGGGCCAATGGCTTCCCAGGCAGGCTCCTGGAGCAGAAGTGGCTTTTCAGAGCCCAGGCAGAAATGAGCCCTGAGGCAGCAGCTCTGCAGTGCTGGCCACCAGGCCGGGCTGCCAAGGGAGGCTTCTGGCCATGCCCTGCAAGCAGCTGCTGCTGCCAAGGTGCCTTTGGTGCCTCAGGCTCTGCCTGGCACAGCTCCCAGCACGGCACTCTGCCCTTGTGCCCGAGCCCTTCCCTGTGCTGGGGCTGGCCTGGGGCTTTTCCTGCAGCGGGACCTGCCCTGCTCCTGGCACAGGAAAGGCAGTTCCTGCTGGAGCAGGAGGCTCTGCCTGCAGTGGGCTCCAACAACTCCAGCCAGGCCCTGTTGACTTCAAAATTGCTTCCTAGAGCAGAATATTCTAATAATTGTTATAGTTCCTATACTGTGGAGTAAATAACTTTTTTTTTTAATTTACTCTGTGGTATAAATAAGCCATTGTGTCTAATGATGATCAGAATCAATCAGAGCTGTATTTATATAAATATATGTCGTATTCCATCATTAATCCTGTGGGACAAATTGCGTTAAAGTTCAATTTCACCTGTCCAATCTTTTACAACTTTTGGCACAGTCTGGGGCTGGGATTGGATCCAGCTGCTCCCAGTCTCCTGTATTAAAAGGAATTTTAGAAGACTAGGGGCCCTGCAGGGGTATGAGGATCCACGGTGGGTGGGTGTTGGGTGTCATTTCTCCATGTCATGACTCAACAGGGATTTCTCTAATAAAGAAATAAAGCTTTTGCCTGAAGCTCCCACTGTGACCATGACTGGAGCCCCTGTGAGTGTCTGGGACATCCCGGCTCCTTGGCAGCCTGGGGACTCCTGGCATGTCACCGTGAAGCCCCTGTGAGTGCCTGTGACAGATCGGTGCCTTTGCAGCCCAAGGTCCCCTGGGATGTCACCATGGAATGGCTGTGACTGCCTCTGAGCACAGGGCTCTTTATCATCCCCAGAAACCCCTGGGAGGTGTCCATGGAGCCCCTGTCTCTGCCTGTGACCTTCCAGCTCTTGAACAGCCTGGAGACTCTTGGAAAGTCCCCATGGAACCCCTGTGACAAATCTGATCCTTAGTGGGCAACCATCACCAGCCCCATTCCTATGGTCAGTTTTCATGGCAACCATCACCAGGCCCCTGTTCCCCCAGATCCACAGAATTGGCTGAGCTGGGAGGGACCCATCAGGATCCTGGAGTCCAACTGCTGGCTGTGCACAGGACACCCCAACAATGCCAGCCTGGGCCTGGCAGCGCTGGCCAAGCGCTGCTGGAGCTCAGAGGGCCCTGGAGCTGGGAGCCTTCCCTGGGGAGCCTGGACAGCGCCCCAGCAGCCTCTGGGGAAAAACCTTTTCCTGAGATCCAACCTCAGCCTGCCCCGACTCAGCTGCAGCTGTTCCCTCCAGTCCTGTCCCTGGGCAGCAGAGGGAAGAGGTTCCCACAGCCCCAGCCAGGGACCCGCTCCCTGTTGCCATGGCCAGCAGGGCAGGGACCTGCTGGGATGCTCATTTTCCATGGGCCAGGGTTCAGGAATGGGATTCCCCAATTTCCTGCTTCTGCTAAAACTGTGCTGCTGCTCGCTGCCCTCCCACCTCCCATGGAAAGCACAAAAGGCAAAGATCCCAGGCTGGGAAAACAACAATTTACTGGGAAAAGCAATGTGATTACATCGGGGCACAAAGCCCTTACGTTGCAGTCACGCCTCTTGCAGGGCTCCCCTTACCGGTGACTCCGCAGGTGTCTGGTGTAGTTAGAGCTGTCTGAGAAGCTCTTCCCACACTGGGGACACTCGTAGGGCCTCTCCCCAGTGTGGATGCGCCGGTGGGTGACGAGGTGGGAGTTTTGCTTGAAGTCCTTGCCACAGTCAGGGCAGCAGAAGGGCCTCTCATCTGTGTGAATTCGCTCATGCAAAAGGAGATGGGACCTGGCGTGAAATCTCTTCCCACATGTGGGGCAGTCATAGGGAAGCTCTCCAGTGTAGATGCGCTGATGGCTGAGGAGATTGGAGTTGGTGTGAAACTTCTTCTGGCAATCAGGACACTCGTAGGGTCTCTCCCCAGTGTGGATGTGTTGGTGGTTCATGAGGTGAGACCTCTGGCTGAAGCCCTTCCCACATTCCCCACACTCATAGGGCCATTCCCCGGTGTGGATCATCTGGTGGCGGGTCAGGCTGCTGCTCTGCCTGAAGCTCTTCCCACACTCCAAGCACTTGTAGGGCTGCTCCCCATCCTGAAGCTTCTCACAGACCACCAGCTCTGAGCTCTGGCTGAAGCTCTGTCCACCTTCCTGGCCCAGGGTGGGTCTTTCCTCCTCAGAGCACCCTGGGCTGGGTTTGGAGCCACTCCTCCTGCAGGATCTCGGGGAAATCTCCTTCTTGTTAAATTCATGTGCAGTAGAGCTGCTCAACACAGCCTCTTCCACGAGTTTCTGCCGTGGGGATTTGTCCTCCCTGGCCTCCATCCTCAGCTCCTTGTCTGCGGAAGGCAGGGCAAGGGGAGGATGGAATTTGCCTCTGTGCCACAGGGAAAGGGAAGGAGATCCCCCATGAGTATCCCCGGCAGGACGGCATTGGCAGCAGGGTTGTCCTGCAGCTGGGGGCCATGCTGGGCTGGGAGTTGGAGCAGAAGAGAGGGGGAAAGGGGCACTGACTTCCTCCTCACCTACCTGGTGGTCCCAGGGAATCTTCCTCTTCCTCACAGCTTCCTCCTCCATCGGGTGATGGTTTTGGGATTGGAAATTCTGCTTAGGGATGAAAACAAGAGATGAGTACATTGAGTTTTGTAGTGGTTTGAGGGCAAACCAGGGGGAGAATCTAAGCCAGAATTACAATTTAATAAGAAAATTAAGATCAGGGCAATGATACAGAAACACGGCCTTAAACTGACAGAGTCAGGATATAACCTGACACCCTGTTGCTCAGGGTGGTGGCAGCAGTCCCAATAAATGGTGGCTGCTGTTCTGTTGCAGTGATGAATGTGATTCTGTCAAAGCAGTGATCCTGTAGAAGGGTCTGGTCTTCCTCTGAAGCTCCAGTGGTGCTTATGGAGCTCTTGTCCTCTGGGAATCCAGTAGCCAAGGTGCTCCTGGGGCTGTAAGCTTCAGTTTATATCCAGGTAGGAATGCTTGGCTCATCCCCCTGGGCGGAGCATGCCACAATGGGATGATGTAATTCTATCAGTCCTGCAGGGACACTCAATGGGCCATGAACAGAAGATAGCCCCTGCAGGGCGTTATCAGGGCTGAGTCATGGAAGAGATTAAGAACACTGCCCCGCCTGTGTATAACAGTTTATGAAGATGGTGACTGAAAACATGCATTTGGTTACATCTTACACTGTAACCTGAAACAGTGGGGCAATCCCTGCTCGGGGGGTGAACACCACCCCCCTTACCCAAACTGGCTCAGGTGTAAAACCCCCACCCCGGGACAGCCACGCACACAGGGGACAATGTCACACTTGCTGCACCCCAGTGAGGCTCTCTGTCCCTGTCTCTTGCTCTCCCCCCTTTTCTCTTTCTTTTCATCTCTCTTTCTTTACCTCACATTTACTGTTCAATAAAATCCACTTTGGATTTGGTCTCCTTAGTACCTTAATTGGGGCAGAGGCATCTCTCCAACAGTTTCCTTAACTAGATTGTGACATTATTTTGGCACAGTGAGTTTAGGCACTGTTGTCTGACCCCAAGTGCCTTTGACAACAGCATGGTTCCCTCCTCTGAGGAGCTTGTGGCTCTTTCTGGAGGAAGTCTTGGAAACTTGGATGCCGCTTTCTCTGAGGGATTTATGGGAGAACTGATGAAGGAAATGGCTGTTGTGGGTGGCCAGTGTGAAGAAAATACTTTCTTGTCCTTTCTTGAAAAGTTTGTTAAAATCACTGGAGAAAAGGGAGTGAATGATACCAGAGAGGCTGACAAGGTTCATTCACCGCAAGGTGAGGAAAACAAGGCTGCTAAAAGTCCTAAAAGAAGCCCAGCTCATCTAGCTAAATTTCCAAATAACTCCCAAATTGAGAGGGTTTAGGACTTTGCCAAATGTGAGAATCATTATTCTCTTTGTCCCTGGAGCCTTTGTGATCGTTCTACAGAAATTTGTTTCCTTTTAACAACCTGTATTGGTCCAAATTTCCACTTTTCTTTTACGGGAACCTGCCAGCAGCTGAGCTGGAGCTGTGCAGGAACCAATGAAACTTGGAATTGCCACAGAATTGCTTCTATTGTCAGTTTATTAATGCTTGGGATTTGTTTGCATTTTCATCATATGTGACTTGTGGGAAAATTAAATATTCATCAAAGTGGTTTATGCAGAGTTAAGTTTGATTTCTGCCAAGTTTATTTTGTCCAGTGCCCAGGGGATGCTCAAGGGGTCTCTGTTCCTCTCGCCTTGGGGGATGCTTGGGAGGAGCTTGTGGGGGCTGTCCCTGTCTCTGTTACCCCAGACCATTCCCCAGGGGGTTTCCATCATTCTCACTCCACGGAATGCCTGGGGAGGTCTCCCTCCCACTCACCCCTGTGTCAGGGGGGTGCTCGGCCCAGTCTCTGTCCCTCTCAGCCCAGGGGATGCTCAGGGGTCTCTGTCCCCTCAATCTGGGAGATGCTCAGGGGTCTCCATCCCTCTGGCCTCAGGGAATACTTGTGCAGGGCTGGGGACCAGGGGCTCTGTGTCCCTCTCACCGCTGAGAGTGCTTGGGGCTGGGGGGGCTCTCCGACCTTCTCATCCCTGGGGAGGCCGGGGGGGTCTCTGTCCCTCTCAGCCCTGGTGTGACCCCACCCAAACATCATCGGGCTCAGAGGGACAGAGACACCCCCAAACCCCCAGAAGGGCTGGACCTGGGATCATGCTCATACCCTCTTCATCTATTTAGCCCAGAAATGAGTTCTGCACCTTTAAGGCTGGTTCTGAGATCGAAAGGAGGCAGGAAGTGAGCAGGTTTTTTAGAAACTGCACTCCTCCATATTCTGGCTGCTGGACAGATTGCAGGACAGGGCTCTCCTTTGGTTTTATTTCGTTCTTAGCTCTCTAAGGCAGATAAGTGCCCTGGACTGTAGTTTTTCTTTTACTTTAGAGCTGTTTAAACCTGCTCTGAACATCCAGAAGAGCACTGGCAGCTCCACCTGTGGCCCATTGGCCCGAGCCTGGTCCACGGCATTTCCAGTGATGGAGAAACTGATAAGAGACTGAGTGAGCAGAGCTACAGCCCACAGAGGGACTTTCTGAGTTTGTCATCTCTTTTGGAGCGTCAAGAGATTTTATTGTTTAATATTCGTCATTTGCTGTGCTCATAAATGCTTTGTCTTTTAAATAACCAGGTTTTTCCACTTTTCTCCAAAGAAATCTTTTCCCAAACTGATTGGGGGAGAGGCTGCTTGAATTTGCTTTCTAGAGGAAACCCCTTTTCTAGGTTTTCTCCCAAATTTGCCCTAAACCAGGACAGGGCAGTGGGGAGAGGAGAGAGCCCCAAGTGACTGGATTGGGGGAGGCTGGAGAGAGGGAGCCTGGGACCCCAAAACCCCCCAGCATCCCTAAGCAGGAGCCTGGAGAGGGGGGATCCACATGTGCTCTGGGATCCTTGGCAGCCATGAGACAGGGGACCACCAGAACCCCAGAGGGATGAGACTGGAAATGGGACACTCCTGGTGGCTTTTTTTGATTCACTTTTGCTTTTCAAGGTTTTTATGGATACCAGGTGACTTCTAGGGATGGACTTGGGCAAAGGACCTTCAGACACACTGTGCTCATCCCTTGTTTTTCCCCAAACCAGGATTTCCCCTTCCCAAATCTTGGCCCAATAGAGGAGAAGGCTGCAAGGAAGAGGAAGATGCCCTGAGACACGCAGGCAGGTGAGGAGGAAGTCAGTGCCCCTTTCCCCCTCTCTCCTGCTCCATCTCCCAGCCCAGCATGGCCCCTGGCTGCAGGACAACCCCACTGCCGACGCCGTCCTGCTGGGGATGCACTGGGGGATCTCCTGCCCCTTCCCTGTGGCACGGAGGCACATTCACAGGCTCTGGGGCAGGAGGGGGAACCGCGGGCGGTTTGGGGTGCGTGGCTCGGCTGCTCCCGGCGCGGTTCCCCCGAGCCCCCGGCGCGGCTCCGCCAGCCCCCCACCACGGCACTTGTCGGAGGTTCTTTAACAGAAATGCTGGTAAATTGACCCTCTGGAATGACACTAAATACAATTTCAAAAAGCTGCTGGTTTGCTGGGCAGTTTGCCGAATTCCACATTGTTGTTTCTTTCAATAAAACTGCACTTTAATAGGTCTTTGTAAATTTATACTTGCATAAAATTTGTGGCTACCATGGGCTTCTCTCAAAACTAAATTACATAAAAATATTACACACTTATTACATGCTTTTAATCCCTCCAGTAAATCCTTCATGCTGTTATTTCAATCGCAGATTGTTCAACTTTTCAGTGCCTTATTTCCATTAATAGCATCAGAATAAGTTAAATTTTGTTGTACGTATAACTGTCCTGGGTTGACTATATGATGCTTTTATCCCCAATCGTCTTGTTCTGTTTATACCAAATAATAAGTTTTACATCTTTAAGACTCTCTTCCAGACAGTGAAGAGGGGAGGGAAGAAGCGCGCAGTTTGTTTTCAGACTGCTCTCACTCCTCCACATTCCTGCTCCTGGACTGTGTTGTCTGCAGATGGACAGACAGCCGGACAGAGCTCCTTTTTCCCTTTTTTTTCTGCTTTTAGTTAGTTTTAGCTAGCTGAGGCAAAGAAGTTCCCTGGACTGTGATTTTTTCCTTTTTTTCTTGGACCTGTTCAAGCCTGCTCTGGATTGAACACCCAGAAGAGCACCAGCAGCTCCACCTGTAGCCCCCCTGGCCGGGCCTGGGCCGCGGCGTTTCCAGCTCCAGAGAGACTGATCAGAGACTGAGTGAGCCGAGCTGCAACCCGGGGAGGGGACTGTTCTGAGTTTGCTTTCTTTGGAGCAGTGAGAAGTTTTATTGTTTAATATTGTTTGGGTTCTATTGTTTAATAAACAGGTTTCTTTCCACTTTTTTCTCCAAGGAGATATTTTCTCCCAAACCAGTTAGAGGGGGGAGGGGCAATTGAATCTGCTTTTGTAGAGAAGCCCCTTTAGGAGTTATCTCCCAAACTTGCCCTAAACCAGGACAATAACTTTTAAGGATATTAATTTTTGATTCCGTGATGTTTAATTTAATGCAAATTCAGGGTTGGTAAGATTAAGAAAAGTTAAGCTTCATTATTGTTAGATTTGAGCAATGTTATGTTGCATTTTATTAATTTGAATTCCTGTTGTTCTGGTTTGAAAGATAATGTGTGTATTCTATTTGCCATTTGTCACAGGTAAGGCAGTTATTGTCTGTTAATTGAGCTGTAAATTGGACCCCCAATGGCTCCCACAGATCTCCAAACACCTGCAAGGACCTCCAAGCTTTCTAAACTTCTTTTTGTGAGAGGAGCCTTAGAGCAGCTGTTTCCAATCCTAATCCCAGACTTTCAAGATTTTGCATGTAAAGAATTATAAAGGTGGAATGAAACCTTTATAGAATTTGTCCCACGGGATTAAGGATGGCAAACCAGAGATATATAACCTATATATTATTTATATTATCTATCTATCTATCTATCTATCTATCTATCTATCTATCTATCTATCTATCATCTACCTATCTATATTTATTTTTTTTAATATATTTTTATATATTATACGTATATTTTATATATATATATATATATATATTATATCCGATATATAGGATTAAGGATGGCAAACATATAGATTTCTGTAGATATATATTATCTATTATGGTAATGATTAGACAATATTATCTTAATCAGAAAAATTTACTCTGAGGTATAACAGCTGCAACATATTATATATCATATATAATATATCATATCATATTATATCATATACTAGGAAGTGATTTCAACGTAACTGCATTAAAGCAAAACCAGTTATTAAGCAGAGATTGATGTCACTCCATCTTGTTTTGGAAAGACAGGTATCTGCTAAGGAAGGCAGAAGCCTCTCCTAAAAGCAAAATGTGAACCCCCTCCCCCTGAATTGTTATAAATTTTAAATTAAGGGGCTCTCAGGAAAAAATATGGGAGCAGGAATAACAGTTCTTTATTAGGGAAACAATAAAAATATAAAATAAACAATGCAGTAAAGCAAGACAACACTGACAGAGTCAGAACACAACCTGACACCCTGTTGGTCAGGGTGTTGGTAGCAGTCCAATTGGAATGGTGGCTGCAGTCCAATTGGAGTGCCAGGAGTGGTTCTGCTGGAGCAGGGATCCTGTAGAAAGGTGTAGTCTTCCTCCGAAGATCCAGTGGAAGAGGCAGCTGCTGTTTCTCTGGGAAAATCCAGTGGAGAAAGCCATGCTGGTGTTCCAGAAACTCAAGATTATATCTGGGTAGGAATGCTTGGCTCTCCCCTCTGGGCAGAGCATCTCACAATGGGATGCTGTAGTTCTTATCAGTCATGCAGTGCCATTCAATAGCCGTTATCAGCAGATGTCTGCCCAGAGGGAGGATTGGGTGTTGAAGAGATAAGGAAAACTGCCCAGTTAATAGAAGACAACTGCCATACAGAAGGCAAAGAGAATACAATCTGTTTGGCAATCCAGGAGAGTGGGTTAGTGGGCTACCCTCAGGGAATGCTCGCCTGGTATTGAAGGGCAGGGTAGGAGCACCTGGATCTTGGAGCACCCAGCTGCCTCCCAGGTTTGGAGGTGCCTGAGGAAGGCTGGGACAATGCCAGGGACATCCTGCAGTGACATCCCCCCTGTCCCGCTCGGGGTGAGCTCAGTCCCAAACCTGGCCCTGATCCTAGTCTCAATCTCACTCCATGTTTAGACACACTCACAGTTCTGTATTTAATCTCATCCCAGTGCCAGACTCGTCTAGCCCCAGACCCATTCCCAATCCCAGCCCTAAAGCCAATCCCATCTCTAGCCTTAACTCCAATCCCAGTTCTAATCCAAATCTCAGCCCTAACTCCAACTCCACCCCCAAATCCAGCCCTATCCTAAATCCTCAGCCCCAAACCAAATCCCAGGTTCAGCTCTTCTGGGGGTTTGGGGGTGTCTCTGTCCCTCTGAGCCCGATGATGTTTGGGTGGGGTCACACCAGGGCTGAGAGGGACAGAGACCCCCCTGGCCTCCCCAGGGATGAGAAGGTTGGAGAGCCCCTCCAGCCCCGAGCACCCTCAGCGGTGAGAGGGACACAGAGCCCCTGGTCCCCAGCCCTGCACAAGCATTCCCTGAGGCCAGAGGGATGGAGACCCCCTGAGCATCCCCCAGAGTGAGGGGACAGAGACCCCCGAGCATCCCCTGGGCTGCGAGGGACAGAGACTGGGCCGAGCACCCCCTGGCACAGGGATGAGAGGGAGGGAGAGCCCCCAGGCATTCCCTGGGGTGAGAATGATGGAGACCCCTTGGGGAATGACCTGGCGTGACAGGGACAGGGACAGGGACAGGGACAGCCCCCACAAGCCCCTCCCAAGCATCCTCCAGGGTGAGGCAGAGACCCCTTGAGCATCCCCTGGGCACTGGACAAAATAAAATTGGCAGAAATTAAATTTAACTCTGCATTAATCATTTTGATGAATATTTGATTTTCCAAAAAGTCACATGTGATGAAAATGCAAATAAATCCCAAACATTAATAAACCGATAATAGAAGCAATTCTGTGGCAATTCCAAGTTTCATTGGTTCCTGCACAGCTCCAGCTCAGCTGCTGGCAGGTTCCCATAAAAGAAAAGTGGAAATTCGGCCCAACACAGATTAAAAGGAAGAGAAAGCACTGTGGGGCTGTCACAAGGGTGACAGGGATGAAGAGAATAATGATTCTCATATGTGGCAAAGCCCCTAAGCCTGTGAATTTGGCATTTATGCAGAAATTTAGCTACTTGAGCTGGACTTCTTGTGCGACTTTTAGCAGCCTTGTGTTCCTCACCATGGGGTGAGTGAACCTTGTCAGTCTTACTGGTATAATTTGCTCCCTTTCCTCCAGTGTTTTTAACAAACTTTTCAAGGAAGGAGAACAAAACATTTTCTTTACACTGGCCACCCACAACAGCCATTTTCCTCATCCATTCTTTCCTAAGTTGCTCAGATGTAGCTGCATCCAAATTTCTAAGAATTCCTCCAGAGAGGACCACAACCTCTTCAGAGGAGGGAACCATGCTGTTATCCAAGGCACTTGGGGTCAGAGAACAGTGCCTAAACTCGCTGTGCCAAAATAATGTTGCAATCTGGTTAAGAAAATTGTTAGAGAAATGCCTCTGCCCCAATTAAGGTGCTACCAAGACCAAATCCAAAGTGGATTGTATTGAACAGTAAATGTGAGGTAGAGAGAGACATGGAAAGAGAAGAGAAAAGGGGGGACAACAAGGGAATGACAGGGACAGAGACCTCCCCTGGGGTGGGGCAAGTGTGACAGGGCAGTGTTCTTTATCTCTTCCATGTATGAGCCCTGATAACAACCTCCAGGGGCCATCTTCTGTGAATGGGCCATTGAGTGTCCCTGCAGGGCTGATAAAATGACATCATCCCATTGTGGGATGCTCCGCCCAGGGGGATGAGCCAATAATTCCTACCTGGATATAAGCTGAGCCTTGCAACACCGGTAGCACCCTGCGTAGTGGAGAGGACAAGAGCTCCATAAGCACCACTGGACCTTCAGAGGAAGACCAGACCCTACTACAGGATCACTGCTTCGACAGAATCACTTCATCACTGCAACAGGACTGCAGCCACCATTTAATGGGACTGCTGCTACCACCCTGAGCAACAGGGTGTCAGGTTATATCCTGACTGTGTCAGTTTAAGGCCGTGTTTCTGTATCATTGCCTTGATCTTAATTTTCTTATTAAATTGTAATTCTGTCTTAGATTCTCCACCTGGTTTGCCCGCAAACCAGTGCAAAACTCAATGCACTCATCTCTTGTTTTCCTCCCAAAACAGAATTTCCCATCTCAAAACCACTGCCAGATGGAGGAGAAGGCTGAGCTTAAGGGAAAGATTCCCCGGGACACGCAGGCAGGTGAGGAGGTAGTCAGTGCCCCTTTCCCCCTCTCTCCTGCTCCATCTCCCAGCCCAGCATGGCCCCCGGCTGCAGGACAAACCTGCAGCCAATACCATCCTGCTGGGGAAGCGCTGGAAGGATCTCCTTCCCTTTACCTGTGGCACAGAGGCAAATCCCATCCTCTCCTTGGTCTTCCTCCCCCAGACAAGGAGATGAGGATGGAGACCAGGGAGGACAAATCCCCACGGCAGAGCCTCATGGAAGAGGCCATTTTGAGTGGCTCCATGGCACAGGAATCCAATGGGGAAGAAAAGACACAGAGATCCCATAGGATGAGGGGCTCCAAACCCAGCCCAGGGTACTCTGAGGAGGAAAGACACACCCTGGGCCAGGAAGGTGGAGAGAGCTTTAGCCAGAACTCAGAGCTGGTGGTCCATGAGCAGCTTCATGATGGGGAGCAGCCCTACAAGTGCTTGGAGTGTGGGAAGAGCTTCAGGCAGAGCAGCAGCCTGATCCACCACCAGATGATCCACACTGGGGAATGGGCCTACGAGTGTGGGGAATGTGGGAAGGGCTTCAGCTACAGATCCACCCTTGTGACCCACCAACGCATCCACACTGGGGAGAGGCCCTATGAGTGTCCTGAGTGCCAGAAGAGGTTTCGGATCAGCTCAGATCTCCTCAGACACCAGCGGATTCACACCGATGAGAGGCCCTTCTGCTGCCCAGATTGTGGGAAGGGCTTCAAGCGCAATTCCCACCTCATCACCCACCAGCGCATCCACACTGGGGAGAGGCCCTACGAGTGCTGCACGTGTCAGAAGAGGTTTCAGACCAGCTCAAATCTCCACCTGCATGAGCGGATTCACAATGAGGAGAGGTCCTTCCGCTGCCCCGACTGTGGGAAGGGCTTCAAGCACAACTTCACCCTCGTCAGGCACCAGCGCATCCACACTGGGGAGAGGCCGTATGAGTGCGCCACGTGTGGGAAGGGATTCACCCAGAGCTCTGACTTGGCCAGACACCAACGGAAGCACCAGTAAGGCAAGCCCTGCAAATGTCCCAACTGCAGGGAGAGCTTTGTGCCCTGCTCCAGCTTCATCCCTCATTGGAGGACCCATGTTGGGAAGAGCCATGGTGATCCATGTTCCCTGTGATCCATGCTGGGAAGACACCTGTCTCGTTTCCTGCCCCTGCCAATGACATGATGTGGGATCAAAGAACACGAGGGTCTGGCCAGGGCCGTGTCATTACATTCACTCTCACCTCAAGTCATTGCCAGGGGCAGGAAAATGTCTCTCTCTCTCCCCTAGGAGAAGATTATCCTTTGCAGGGAGGAGGAAATTGTGGCCGGGAAGAGACAGTCCTTGTGTTGCAGTTTTCCCTTTTTCATAGCCCTTCTGTTGTCAATATTATTTTTGTTACTTTTTGTTTTTTATCTCGTTGCTGTTCCCAATAAATTTTTCTTATCCCAGCCCGGGATCATTCCTTTTTGTGCTTTCCATGGAAGGCGGGAGGGCAGCGAGCAGCAGCGTGGTTTTAGCAGGAGCAAAAAATTGGGGAATCCCATTCCTAAACCCTGGCCCGTGGAAAGCGAGCATCCCAGCTCGGCCCAGCCCTGCTGGCCATGGCAACAGCCTTGGGAGTGGGTCCTTTGCCAAAGGTATAAAAGATTGGACAGGTGGAATTGAACCTTAATGCAATTTGTCCCACAGAATTAACAATGGAATACTAGATAAATTTATGTAAATACAGCTCTGATTGATTCTGATCATGACTAGACAGTATAGTTCGTTTACACCACAGACTAAATTTTATAAAATGAGTTATTTACTCCACTGTATCAGAGCTAAAACAATTATTAGATTATTCTGCTCTAGGAAGCAATTTTGAAGTGAACAGGGCCTTGCTGTAGTTGTTGGAGCCCGTAGCAGGCAGAGGAATTCTGTGCTTGTGGATAAGTGTGTTTCACTGGGTCAGGTTGTACAAAGCTCTTGCTCTGCATAATTCCTGAGATGGGGAATTCACTTCTCTGGAAAAACAGTTGCAGTTTTGTGCCATTCTCATAAATGTAAAATATTTTCTCCTTTAAACAATTGTAAATCTGCCCTCATTCAGCTCAAAGATACTGAGCCTTGTTCTGTCACTGCAAGATTTGGGAGAAAATAACTCTGACTGCTTTTTTCATTTTCACAGACCTTGGAGAGGACCCAAAAACCTCTCAGGATATGTTTTGGAGGCCTCATCCCATAACTAGCAGGGAGAGGCGGCAGACTCTGGGCTCAGTGGTGTGGAGACTGAGGACAGAATAAGAGCAGCCGGGGAGGGATTGAAGGGTGGTTTCAAACATCCTGGAGTTTTTCTTTATTGTGTAAAACAGCCAGAGAAAGAGATAATGGCACCAAGGGCAGCTGGGCAAGCCCAGACTGGACACCAGGAGAAAGGAATTTCCTTCCCAGGGCAAGGCTGTGGTGCAAGATATCCCCCATTCAGAGCCTGGAGCAGCCCAAGGCTTTGTGTGGGCAGAGGCAGGCAGGAGGCAGAGCTGTCAGCAAAGGAAGGGGCCAGCCAGGTGGGGCAGCCGGGGGATGACGACAGCCTGCAGGGACAGAAGCGCAGGGCAGGGACACCGTAGGACAGCCTGGGCTGCACAGGGCACAGGGATGGGCAGCAGCTGCAAGGCCCTGACAGAGCCAACTTGGGCAGCACTTTGGCCAGGGCAGACACAAAGAGCACCAAAGCCCCAGAGGGTCATTCAAATCCCTGTGCTGTGTCTGTGCTGCTGAGCTGGGCCGGGCTCCTGGCCCAGAGGCAGCTCCTGGCAAGAGCAGCGCTGCAGAGAGACAGCTCTGGCCAGGAGCAGCTCCTGTGCACAGCCCAGCAGGGCTGGGGCACTGCCAGGGCAGCTCAGGGACACCAGCAGGGCACAGCCAGAGCTGACAGGGGCTCAGCACTGGCAGGGGCTGGGGGATGTCCCAGAGGGGGCTGTGTCACAGCAGCACCTCTGTGGCTGTGTCATGGAGGCACAGAGCAGCTGTGATGTCAGCAAGGGGCAGTGTGACAGGACAGAGTGGGCTGTGTGAGGTCACAGGTTGGTCTGTGACATCACAGAGTTTGTTGTGTGAGGTCATTGAGCAGCTAGAGCATCATAGAGGGGATTCTGTGACATCACAGAGCAGGCTGTGACATCATGGCATGGCTGTATGGCATCATAGAGCAGGCTGTGAGGTCAAAGTGTGTGCTGTGACACTAGAGAGTGGCAGTATCACATCATAGAGAGGGTTTTTTGACATCACTGAGGGGGTTGTGACGTCACAGAGCTGGCTGTGATGTCATAGAATAGGGTGTGAGGCCATGGAGCAAACTCTGCCAACATGGAAAGTGGCTTTGTGATATCAGAGAGTGGGTTGTGACATCTCCGTGTGACTGTGTAACATCACAGAGCAGGCTGTGACATCACAGAGTAGGTGTGTTTCATCTCAGAGTTGCCTGTGACATCGAGGAGTAGGCTCTGTGACACAAATGGCTGGACATCACAGAATGGATTATGCCATCACAGGGTGTCTCTCTGACATCATAGAATGGCTGTGACATCCCAGGGTAGGTTGTGTGATATCACAGAAGAATCTGTGACATCATAATGTGGGCTGTGACATCACAGCGGGCTGTGTGACATCACAGATCAGCTGTGTGACATCACAGGGGCTGTGTGAGGTCACTGGGGAGGTCACTCTGCCCCAGCCCCCCTCACAGTTCCCCCAGAGCAGTCCAACGCTGCTCGTGCACAGCGGGGTCCCCTGTCCCCCCGGGTCCCCCCGCCCCCGGCGCCGCAGCCTCCCCCAGAGGATGTTCCACGAGATCGACCCCAGAGCCTGACACGGGGACGGGGGGCCGGGGCCCTGGGGGTGGGACAGGGGGACAGGGACTGCCCTGGCAGTGTCCCTGTGTCCCCCAGGGCCAGAGCCTGGGCCAAGGCTCCTTCACCCTGTTACGAACGAGGGCTTGAGTGTGCTGAAAACATCCCCAGCAAGGGATCAGCAACAACCAGATTTAATATTAAGGGACAGCACCACAAAGTTCCTTGGCAAGAGTCACTCCTGATTGGACACTTCAGGCACACCAGGGAAATAAAGCAACAACAAAACCAAATCAAATCCAGACAATCAAACCAGAAATAAACCAAGAACTGACCCTGTGTGTGTGTGTGTGTGTGTGTGTGTGTGTGTGTGTCAACAGGACAGTGAGGGCAAGGATAAAAGGAATACGGCCTAAAAGCTGAACAGGACTAAACATAGCTCAAGCTTAACAGGACTTAACTTAACCTTAACCTTAAGTGATACCTTAAACTTCACAATTTAGCAAAAGTACAGCACTTAAGAGTATTTAACCTAAATTATGACCTATGACTTATCAATTTAAAAGAGGAATAACACTTAAGAATATTTAACTTAGCTTGTAACTTATATTAAACATAACAACTTAGCAAAAGAACCACCCTTAGTAGCATTTAACTTCACTTAGACCTCATGATTTAACCTCACTTACAGGCCTGACTGACTCAGCTATCCAAGGCACTCCAACCCCTCCGAGAGCAGCATTTCTGCCTCATTTCCCCAGCACAGGCACTCCTGTGTGCACACAGACACAAAGAGTCAGTGCAAGGCACCTGTGAGAAATTCCCCTGAGGGCAGGACATTCTCCCTGTGGATGCTTTGGCATCTCCCCAGTGGGTGAAGGGTTGAGCCTGGAGGAGTGGGGGGATCGGCCCAGGCTCCCTCGTTGTTCAGGATCCCCGAGTGCAGCAAACGGGAGAGTTCCCGGCTGGGAGAGGCCCCACTCAGAGGGAGTCGCTGGCCCAGGAGAGCTCCAAGGGGCTCCTTTTGCAGCGCTGTTTGTAGGGCCCCAAGAGAGGGGCTGCAGTCACAGCAATGGTTCATCCTGGCTGCACTTGGCATCAACAGCTTTCTTTGGCACTGTGAGAACAGGGATGTTGTGCCACTGAGGGAACACAACCAGTTCCCAGGGCTGCTCCTCCAGCAACCAGGAGCTGGTTGGGCAGCAGCAGTGCCTGGAGCAGACAGTGTTTGTGCTGAGCTGCAGAGGAGCTGAGCCCAGGGGCTGTTGGCCAAGGCCGAGGCCCAGGGTGTAGCCATGATATTTTAGTGAAAAATCCTTTGCTAGGATTTTTCCTGTCCTGAGGAGCTGAGAACCTCAGGAAAGAAATGTAAAGAATAACTATCTGCTGCTGTGGAATGCCACAGATGCATCTTTCATTGGTTCATGTGGATTGTTTTCAATTAGTGACCAATAACAGCCACCTGTGCCAAGGCTGTGAGCAGTCACAGGATTTTGTTATTGATTCCTGTTCTATTCTTGTCTTGGTAGCCTTCTGATCTTCTTCTCTCTGTTCTTTTAGTATAGTTGTAACGTGGTATTTTAATATAATATATAACATAATAAATCAGCCTTCTGATGAAAATGGAATAAAGCCTCGTGTCCTCACACAAGGGGTTTCAGTATAAACAAGAGTCCTGGCCAGGCTTTGGGAGAAACCAAACAGGAGAATGAAACCAGATGTTCTCACACTAGCTGTGATGTCAGCTTGTTTGTTTGACAGTGTAAAAGCTGTGTCCTTTCACAGCAGGCTTGGAGCCCAGTTGCCTGCAAAGGTGGAGGCACCTGCAGGAATTCCCAGTGTCTGGGAGTGGCTCTGCAGTCCTTGTCTGCCCCAGCTGATGTGTGGATCTGGGTTGTGGTAAAGTCTGAGGGTAACTGGTGATGGATCTTTCTTTAATCACTGCAGGCAATCTTTGGTAGTAATGACTGGATGGATTGCTGAGCTTCTTTTGTAATTGTTTGCTAACGATTATGTGCTTTGCTGAGCTTATCCTTTTGTAATTCTTTGCAGCTGTGCATTATATAAATTACAGGATTCCTTAAGTTGGTGTCTGTGTCTTTGGTACTGACCCTGCCCACTGGTGAAACAGAGCCCCCTCTTGCCTAAGAATTACCTGGCAAGGCAAAAACCCTCACTCCAACATTCCCCCCTTCCTCCTTGTTCCCCGCACTTCATACACTGAGCATGATGTCCTGTGGTCTGGGGTATCCCCGGGGTCAGTTGGGGTCACCTGTCCTGGCTGTGTCCCCTGCCAAGCTCCCCCACAGCCCCAGCCCCTGCCCAGCGTGGCTGGAGGAGGGGCAGGACAGGCCTTGGCTCTGTTGCAGCTCAGCAAGAACAAAACCATCTCTGCGTGCTCAGCCCTGTGCTCAGCACCCGGCCCAGCAGTGTCTCAGTGCCAGTGTCTGTGCCCTCAGTCCCTGCCAGGGCTTTCCATGGCAGCTGCCCGGACAGGTGACCCAGGTGTCACCCCCAGTGAGGGCTGCCATGGAAACAGTGCCAGCACTGCTCCTTTCTGTCTGGCTGGCCTGGCCTTTGGCCCTGGCAGTGCCCTTTGCTGCTGGTTCCTGGTGCCTGAGCGGCCAGCGCGGCACAGGGCAGGTGGCCATGGCACAAGCCCCCAGCCAGGGATCCCCTCTGGCTCTGGGCAGTGACAGCAGCCCTGAGCAATGGGCTGGCACGCTGGGGTCGGTGCAGTGTCCATCCAACAGTGTCTTGTAATGGCCCAGTGCAGACCGGGATGATGATCCACCCTCCCAGCTGGCCCAGGGCAGGTCTGCAGTGCCCTTCCCCACAGCCTGTCTGCACAGAAGCACTTGCTGGGTGCTCTGCATTTCCCTTCCCTCACTCTTGGGTCTCTCCCACACCTCCCAACTCAGAGCTTTCAGCTGCAAGGAGTTCAAAGCTGGTCTGTCCTTCAGGAGTTGGTCTAATTCTGCCCTGAGCAAACTCTGGATTTGTGTTTATTGCAGAACTTCCTGTGTGTCTAAAACATTCCTTGCAGGGTTCTGCCTTAGGGAAGGGGAACCTCCTTGGTGGCAGCTTGGGCTTGGCACACACTTGAGGAGGATGTCTGTTTTCAATGGGGAAACTCAGGAGTTTTAGATTGGTTCAAAATACAAAAGAAGATGACCCCTCTTTGGCTGTGTACAGCCAGTTCTCTGAGCAAAGCAGGTCCCAGGTGAGTGAGGAGAGACAAAATGGGCATGGGGAATGTGGAGCAAGGTTGTCCACGCTGCGTCAGACCTCAAGGCACAGCTTCTCTGAGCAGGCCAGAGCTCCTTAGGAGAGTCCCTGCTGGATCAATATCAGTCACGGAATGCTGCAATCACCTCTTGTGTAATAAGAACAGCAATAAAAGACACCTTTTAAAATAGGAATACATACTTCCTAGAAGCTCTTTGAAATATTTCTCCATAACTGAAAAAGGAAACCCTCCTAATGAACTGCAGTAGAGTGGAGGTAAATCAAGGCAGAGCCATGGTTTGTCAGGACTTGCTTGATGCTAATAAGCCCCAGGGTGCATTTAGAGCTGAGCCCTGGAACCTCAGGACCTGAGAGGAGATTGTACAAACCTGTCCAGGAGTCCAAGTCAGAAGAAAACCCCAAAGTGTGTCGAGGCATGAATGGGTCCCACTGAGGTCCATCCCAGCACAAGCTTCTCATGGACTCCTTGGAGGAGAGAATTGGGAGCCAGGATGGCACAAAAACTTCTCAAAGACTCAGTGTGAAAAGGAAAATCCAAAGTACTTTAAAAACCTTGAGTACCTCATAGTATTAATGAGCCCCACTGAGTGTCAGTACAAGGCTCTCAAGGGACTCGTTAAAGCAGATAACTGGGGCCATGATTGCACAAACCTCCCACAGAGTCTGTATCAAAAGGGAAACACTGAGTACCTTAAAATAACTGAAGTACCTTGAAGTATTAATGAGCCCCACTGAGTGTTGTTACCGACAAAGCCTCTCCAGGGACTAATTACAGCAGATAATTGGAGCCCATGATTGCACAGACTTCTCAGAGACTCCAAGGCGAAAGCAAAACCCAAAGTCCTTTGAAAAACCTGCAGTCCCTGAGAGCATTCAGGAGCCCCCAGGGCCATTGCTGAGCAAGGCTCCCCAGGGACTCCTTCCAGCAGATCCTTGAGGCCACTGGGATGTGGGCTGGGGGGGATGCTGAGGGCAGGACAAGGGGCTGACAGTGCCCAGCCTGGCTGGGGCTGTGCCAGGAGGCCCCAGGGCCTCAGGACAAGGTGTCTCCTCCCAGCCCTTGGTGGCACAGACCCTGCTGCTGTGCCCCAGGCCACCAAGACTTGGCTTCTCTTTGTCCCCACCTGGCATCAGTGCCTCCAGTTCTCTGCTCTGCCTGGGGCCTGGGGACACTTTCTCAGTCGTGTCCCTCAGTGGGACCCATTAAAAGTCCAAGAAACTTTGGAGTTGGATTGTGACTTGGAGTTCTGGAGAGGTTTCTTCAGCTGCCTCTCAGGGACCGATGTTCAGGGCCTGACCACAAAGCCCCAGAGGGTCATTAAAGTCCTGCTGCTGTGTCTGTGCTGCTGAGCTGGGCTGGGCTCCTGGCACAGAGGCAGCTCCTGGTAAGCAAGAAGAGCTTCAAAAGCACATTTCTCTTGATGAGCAGCTCTTGTGGCAGCCCAGCAGGGCT
Organism: Passer domesticus; assembly: GCF_036417665.1. Taxonomy (NCBI): domain Eukaryota; kingdom Metazoa; phylum Chordata; class Aves; order Passeriformes; family Passeridae; genus Passer; species Passer domesticus. The sequence continues at coordinate 4,331,340 of NC_087503.1, read as the reverse complement.
GGGGCACTGCCTGCAGCCAGCCCGGGCACAGCCCAGAGGCACAGAGAGCTTCAATCAGTCAGGGCTGGGAAGGTGCTGAGAAGTGCCTGGAGCAGAATCACTGCCAGCCCTTGGCACAGGAACCTCTGGCTGCAGGACAATGCAGCTGCAGCTCCTGGAGCCATCTCCTAAAGCTGGAATATCCCAATGTCTGCAGACCCTGTGAGTACAACTCTGAGTATTTCTGCTGCAGGGGAGGTGAAATGCTCATGAAGCTCTGACATGCTGAGGGGTTCTGATCAGTCATAAAATATTTTCGAGTCAAGGATTTTGATAAAAAAGCAGAAATTTCCTAAGACTTTGTATTCAGTTTGCTACTACTGGAGAATGGCATAGAGGGAGAATGAACAATAAAGGATGATCATGAATTATTAATTATGAATTTTGACAAGTGCCTGAGACATCTGAACTGTTACTTTTAGTGATCAATAAGTTCACAGTAGATCCCTAATGTGCTTTAACAAACTCTGCCCATGGACAGCAGCAGCATCACCTTTGCTGGACCCGTCAGGCTCAGTCTGACCTGTCCTTTCTCCAAGCTGCAAACAGAACCTGCCCCCAGCCAGTGCTCTCCAAACAGGCAGAGTTCTGTCAGGCCAAGGAGAGGGCACAGAGATTTGGGGTCTGTGAGTGCTGGCAGGGAGAGATCAGGCACAGGGAAACTCCTGCAGGAGGAAAACCTCCAAGAAGCAGAGAGAAGATCAGGCATAGAGAGGAAACAAAACCCAGAAATGCTGTGGCAGGGAGAGTTTAGAGATGTCCACAGGATCCCCTCCAGTGCAGCCCCTCCCTCTGAACAAGCCCCCTCCCTCCTGTCCCCCAGCCAAGCCTCTGTGAGTTATAAGATTGATGGGGAAAGGCAGAGGTGTTCTGGCACTGAAAATGCTGTCGGGTTGGTGAAATGAGTAAAGTGAGACCTTGGCTACAAATGTGGAGCTGGGCTGTGGTGGATCCATCTGCTCTCAGCAGTACCTGGTGATGTTTAGGGAAAACTTGGGAGTGTGAACATCCTCCACCTGAGAAAGTTTTAAAGCCCAGAGAAACTCCAAAGAGAATGAAGTGCCAGACCATCTCCCCTCACTCTCATAACTTTGCATCACAAAACTTTCTCTGTCCTCACAGAAGGCTGTAGAAATGCTGAGGGTTTTTGATATCCAGGAATACCAGGACAGATATGGGAGAGCTTAAAGAGAAAACCCCAGGACACATGAACAAAAAAGGGTGTCTGTGTGTGTTACAGGGAAAGGTGTATGGGAAATAGCATTGATTTTGGTTACAGGTATCCCCTGTAACTCTTCACTGTCCTTTCTCCATGAACAGGTCCCCATGTGCAGCCCCAGCAAATGTCCAACAGCAGCTCCATCAGCCACTTCCTCCTGCTGGCATTGGCAGACACGCGGCAGCTGCAGCTCCTGCACTTCTGCCTCTTGCTGGGCATCTCCCTGGCTGCCCTCCTGGGCAATGGCCTCATCATCAGCGCCGTAGCCTGCGGCCACCACCTGCACACGCCCATGTTCTTCTTCCTGCTCAACCTGGCCCTCAGCGACCTGGGCTCCATCTGCACCACTGTCCCCAAAGCCATGCACAATTCCCTCTGGAACACCACCACCATCTCCTACACAGGATGTGCTGCACAGCTCTTTTTCTTTCTCTTTTTCATTTCAGCAGAGCTTTGCCTCCTGACCATCATGTGCTACGACCGCTACGTGTCCATCTGCAAACCCCTGCACTACGGGACCCTCCTGGGCAGCAGAGCTTGTGCCCACATGGCAGCAGCTGCCTGGGCCAGTGCCTTTTTCTATTCACTGCTGCACACAGCCAATACATTTTCCCTGCCCCTCTGCCAGGGCAATGCCCTGGGCCAGTTCTTCTGTGAAATCCCACAGAGCCTCAAGCTTTCCTGTTTCAAATCCCACCTCAGGGAACTTGGAGTAATTGCATTTTCCAGCTCTTTAGCACTTGGTTGTTTTGTGTTCATAGTTTTCTCCTATGTGCAGATCTTCAGGGCTGTGCTGAGGATCCCCTCTGAGCAGGGATGGCACAAAGCCTTTTCCACCTGCCTCCCTCACCTGGTTGTGGTCTCCCTGTTCGTCAGCACTGGTATATTTTCCCACCTGAAGCCTCCCTCCATCTCCTCAACATCCCTGGATCTGGCCCTGTCAGTTCTGTACTCAGTGGTGCCTCCAGTCCTAAACCCCCTCATCTACAGCCTGGGGAACCAGGAGCTCAAGAGTGCCCTGAGGAAAGTAATGACTTTATCTTTTCAGAGACAATAAACTCTCTTTTTTCTCCTCCAGAACCTTCAATCTCCTGGCTGGTTTTTTTATTATTTGTCTGTTTTTTCCTTGAGACATTTTTTATTATTTTTCTAGTGTTGTAATGTTTTTAATAAAATACTGTAGTACTACTCTTAGCATTTTCCATGAACATCTAATTTTCTTTTGTAAAACAAAGATTTTTAGAAGACTTGTTCCCTGTGCATTTGAATAAAAATAAGTGGCTGTCCTGACCTGCGTGTTCAAGGCATTTCCTCAGCCCTTCTCTGGCTCTGCAGGGGCAGTGCCTGTGAGCAGAGGTGGAGGGAAGGGGCTCCCAGCACAGCAGCATGGGCAGGGACAATGGCCCTGCCTCTTTCCACATCTGCTCCTCCCAGCTGCACACTCCCCTTCCCAGCCCTGCTGTGGGTGCCAGGCCGGAGTGCTCTGGCAGCTTGGTCACTGTCCTGCTGCATGTCCGTGCTGTGGCCTCAGGCAGGGACAGGCCATGGGCACTGCTGGGACACAGCTGGGCTCCAGCACAGCAGCTCCACCAGCAAAGGGCATCTCCTGAGCGCAGGGCAGGAAGGCTTTGCTCCCCCCCAGAGTCACTCTCAGGACTCTCAAGAGGCTCCTTGTGTTCCTTATTCTCCCAGGGCTCAGTGGGAAGAGATCAGGGTCTCACTGGGGCCTTCAGGGGACTCAGGTCTGGGTCAGGTTTTGCTTGTTGGTGGCCAGTGCCCATCAGATGCTGAATGGTCTGTGCTGAACCTTCCTGGGGCTCTGCAGCTTGTGCCAGGGCTGATGGCAGGAGAAGGTTTGTCTGGAGGGCCTTGGGAGCTGCCAGGAGAACACAGGAGACCTGCAGGGACAGGGTGTGCCAGGGAGCAGCAGGGAGTGGAGCTCACTGGGCACAGGCCTGGCCAGGCTGGGCTCACCCCGAGATCAAGGACTGAATGTCTGCTGTGAGCCAGGAGAGCTCTGCAGCCCAGGGACACAGCAGGCCCAGGGAAAGGAGTCTGGGCACTGCCTGCTCTGAGCCTCAGGGAACTCCCCAAGGAGGATCCAGGGCAGCCCCAAGCCCCTCTGGCAGCCCTGGCACAAGGCAGGCACCTCTGAGCCCCCTCCACGGCCCCGCAGAGCCTGTGTGGGAGGGGGTGAGTGCAGGGAGCACCATCAGCTGCCTCTGTGTGCCAGGCTGAGCAGCAGAGCCCAGCAGAGGCAGCCCAGGGCCCCGGGCAGCACAGCCCCCGTGCTCTGCAGAGCAGCAGCCCCAGCTCGGGGCTCTGGGCAGCAGGGCAGGGGCTGCAGCAATGGCTGCTGGGGCCAGCACAGACGTGTTCCCCTGGCAAAGGCTCTGGGGGCAGCTGGCATGGGCCAGGAGCAGAGCAGGAGCCCGTGGGTGTGCACAGGAGCCCTGGCAAGAGGCTGCCCTGTCCCTGGGCCAGCAGGAGCTGCCTGAGGAGCCCCGGGGCCAACTCTGCTGCTGGGCTGGGCAGCGGGGCTGGCCCTGGGGCTGCAGGAGCTGCCCGAGCTGAGCATCTGCTGAGCATTCCAGACCCAGAGTGGCTGTCCCTGACCTCCAGTGCCTGCAGTTCCTGCTGCCGGGCCAGACCTGACTCTGCTGCTCTGCTGGGCTGGGGCAGGGGCAGGGGCAGGGAAAGGCTGAACTGGGCAGTGCCAGGAAGAGGAAAACAATGGACCCTTGTCGCCATGAGTCCCCCCGCAGTGTCAGAATACACTCCGTGGTTCCATGAGGCCCCAGTGTCACAATGGCCCCTTGGTTCCATAAAGCCCCACAGGGTCACCATGGTCCCCAGGTCACACGAGGCCCTGCAGTGTCACAAGGGCCCCTTGGTTCTGTGGAGCCCACAAGGTCAGTTTTGCCAGTGGGCAGGATCAGCACCAAAGACACAGACACCAACTGAAGGAACTATCTAATTTTTATAAGGTAAATCTGCAAAAATTACAAAAGTAAAGCACATAATCATTAGGAAATAATTACAATAGGAGCAGCTCAGCAATGCACTCAATCATCACCACCAAAGATCAAAGATTGCAGCAGTGATTAAGAAAGATCCAGCACCAGTTCCCCTCAGCCTTTACCATCCCCCAGATCCACACAGCAGCAGGGGGAAGCTGTCCCAGCCAAGGGCTGCAGAGCCACTCCTGGACACTGGGAATTCCTGCAGGTGCCTCCAGCCACAGCTGAGGCTCCAACCTTGCTGTGAGAGGGCCCAGCTCTGACAGTGCTGAATGAACAAACTGACAGCACTTCTAGTGCAGGAACATCTGGTTTCATCCTCCTCTTGGGTTCGTCCCAAAGCCTGGCCAGGGCCCCAGGAGGAACCAAGGGAGCTGACTTTGACCATTCAGTCCCAAACAAGACCAGATGGGGCCTTGTCTGATTTTTAAATATCAGATTTAGGCATTAGGCAGAAAGGCATTGTGTCTTGTTATTCAATTAAGTGCTGTTCAAGTTCATTACTCAGCTATAATTCACATTCTTTTTAAAACAGCCCTAAATAGTTGTTATTCTCTGTTATTTTATCAAAAAGTCCCTTTTTTCTTGAGACTGTGTGTCTTTTTAGACATGTCTCAATACTCCATTTCCAGCACAGTGTAATGAATTAAGGAGGCCAGATTTCAAAAAAAAGATGAAAAAGGCTCTCGTTTATTGAAAAACAAGCTGGAAGGAACGGAGGGTCCAAGATAAGCTTGGACCCCCTCACAACAGCTCAAAAAAAATAACAACGTGCTGCGAACATGTTGGGTTTATTTCTGCGTGAATTAATCCCACTGCCCACGAACCAGAAAGAACCGTGCCCAAACGAAAACCCCCCCTTTTATAACTCCCTTTGGTCCAGGATTGGTGGGGTTTGGATCCGCGCACTGATTGGGGGAATTTAGGCGCTCTGATAGGTCTTTAGTAAGGTTCATTCTGGGCCAATCATTTCTTCAGGGCGTCGAATGATTGCTTGGTGCCCTAGCCCAATCACTCCTCGCCTCATCCACCTCCCATCTCCACCAAGTCCTGGACACCTTTTCTCCTCACAACAAACAACTCCCCATTCTTTCCCCAAAACCAATAGGACCAAACTTAAAAAAGCATGTGTTAGAGACAGTCTGGAGGTTCCCTCCCTTTGCCTCACGACCGTCTCAAGGACAGACATGGGGAGCCTGAGGACCCTGATGGGAATTGTGGGCTGCCAGTGGTGGATGAAGGCCAAATAATCCTGAGGCCCTGAGCAGAGTTCTGGCCTGACAAGCGATTGTTCACAGCTGTGTCTACAATGCCTGCTTCTGGCAGGGCCTGCCAAGGAGGCGACATGCCCTATACACTGGCACCTGTTTGGTGACAATAGCTTGAGCATTTCCCCACCTCTTGGCCTGGTGGGACTTTTCTGGGGTAACCTTTGGTGGTCCCTCCCCTCACAGAAGAGCCATCATCTGCTTTCCAACCACCGTGACAGACAGACTGAGATGGGTGAAGCCTCCCTCTCAAGGACTGAGACATGAAATCTCTCTATGGAGAAGCTCCCCCCTGCCAAGGACTGAGACTGAAACCTCTAACACGGGGGAGGTGTGTGGGGGAGCCAACCTGACCAAAAGTGAGATGTTTGTCTGCAGGTGTGGCCATTGGACCAAGAAGACAGTGGTTCTCACCTACTGCTGAGAACACAGACTGGCTGTACCTTCTTTTCCCCTCAGTGATCAATGGACTTCTTCTTTATTGGATCTGTTCCCCCTCAGTGATTTCAAGACCTGTTGCCTCCTTAGGAATGGACTATACTAGAACCTTGAGGTAACCAGGTGTTTTGAGATTCTTCCTCACATGACAAAAGGGATGTATTAGCCGGACCATGAGGATTTTGTCTCTCTGTTGGTAGCAATTATCTGCCTCCTCTCTCTCTCTCTCTCTCTCTCTCTCTCTATCCTTTATCTCTTTTCTAATCCTTCTATTGCATTTGCTGTGGGCACTCAATAAAAGGTGCATTTGTGTTGATGAATGCTGAAATCCCCTCGGTGTTGTTTGTGCACTCTGAGATCAGTTAATGAACCATCACGAGCCCCACTTGTATGAGAGGATGGTGACAGCATGTCACTGCAGCCCCGTGTGCCTTGGCAGCCCTTGGGAATTGTATGGGACACAGAGCATGCCCACTGTCTGCATTTTCCGTAAATCCCGTGCATTTCCCGGTCTCCATGGGATGTTCCCTGTGGCACAGTGAGGTTACAGGGCTATGGGCAGAGAAGAAACCTGAAAGGCTTTCCTGGAGAAATGTCCTGGTCTTTCCAGCACCACTGGAGGCTATTTCCTCTTGTCCTAGCCCTTTCCCTTGCTAGTAAAGAAAGAGAAAATGGGGCTAAGTTAATCTTTCTGTAACTTGTTGTTTGGAACTTCTTGAGCACACTAACTCAATGTTGTAGTAATGCTGTCTTTGACTGCAATCCTGGATTGAAACTTCAAAGGAATTTCTAGATGAATGATAGAAGTAAGATGATGACATAATCAATTAAAATCAGCTATGCCTGAAAGGACTCCAGTTCTTTCTGAAGGAGGTTGACATAATTGTGTATATCTCCATGATGTGAAGACTGTGGCATGAATTCCATAGTTAGAGACGAACAGCTCCTCATGTTCTGAGGGTGCTGGAGGGTGTTTAGATTCTTTTCTATACTCTAAGGACTGGCAGAAATCTGCTGGGATAATAGTCTGACAACATCCTGATTTCTCTTGATGCTGTTTTAAAGATCTGCAAAAGTTATGGCAAAATGCTTCTGTTTCTAACCTCACCTTCCAGTTTTTCTGTTTGGAGTGAGTTGTGGTAGATCATAGTTTGAATGCTCAGTATATGAAGGAATGAAATCCTTTTTCTCTCACTGAAGGTTCACTGAAGAGATTCCTGTTAGAGATGATCCACCAGTTCTGTAGAGCTTTTCCAAATGACTGCATGGGACATAAAACTGTCTATAAATTTAGAAGCAATATTTCTATATTCACACAGTCATTTATGTTTTCCAAATTAATTCCCACAAAAAGGTAAGCCCTGGTTCGTGAAGATTTTAGAATGATTTTCTGGAATTTAGATGGAGTCATGGGGTGAGATGCCCATCCATGCACTCTAAATGCATTTATCAAGCCCAAAAAAGACAGCCATTGTAGAATGGAGTTCAAACAGCCCCACTGGAGGGCGGCGCTGGCTGCCAGAATCACTGTCAGTGCTTGTGAACCCCGAGGGTTTCTGCAGCCCGGGCTTTGCAAAGCCTGGGGCTGACAGATGCAGGCAGATGCCCCACATGCTTAGACCTCAGAGATAAGAATTGCTTTTCTTCCACTACAGGAGGAACTTCCCTGGGAGTCTTGTCTTTGTTCATGGCAATGTCCAAAAGATTGTTGGGAAATGTGGCTGTGTGAGTTGCCACAGGCAGGCAACTGGAACAACCACAAAACCAAGAGGAACTTTATTTCAGTACTTTGCTAAGCTGTTCCTACATCATGAAATGATGTAGAAAAGGGAGATGTCCTTTCCTGTCATCACAATTGTTTTGGGATACTACTATTATAAATGACTACTCAAATTCAATTATTAATTAAATTTATTAAGTTATCAAATTACACATTTGGAATAAAACAGAAGCTAAAATTGACTCTAAGCCGGGTGATCAGAGTTGGGGAGATTTAGGATTTGGCCCTTTTGCACCACAGTCCCCATGGGTTTCCAAAGAGCATTTCTCAGAGGGTCCCTTTTATGCAGTTCTTTGTGCCCTGGAAGGGTTTCTTCTTTAGCATATTATCACGGTTTCTGGAACTGGTGGATAATTCCTGGAATGCTGTGAGGTAAAAGGCTTCCTGGGGAAAACTTCTGATGATGCTTATCAATATGCCTCCTGCTGGAATCTGGTCAAAGGAAAAATCCCTTGGAATATACATTGGAATATATATCTCTGGAGACAGTGTCTCCCTGCTATTTGAATTTCTATCACGTAGTTTGTGGTTGCTGGTGATGCTTACCAAAATGCCTCCTATCAGAGGAGAGAAATCCCCTGAAATGTACATTTCTGGGGACAGCTGCCTTCCTGTTTGAATCTCTATCATTTAGTCTGACCACTGCCTTTTTGGCCACTGGTTTTAGTACACATAACGCTGTGGGGTTTTTTATTTTATTTCATTAACCACCAGTTATTTTTTAGTGAATATTACACCATCCTTCTCTCCACAGTTTTATCTTAATGGCTGATACCACAGCCCATCCCTTCTTTTGCAAGATAGAAAAGCATTACCCTCAAACACCACAAGGATTTCCAAAAGTAACCAAAAGAACATACAACTGTATTTAAAACAAAACAAAACAAACAAACAAACAAAAAAAAGCAGGTGTTTTGCATTGAACAGTAAATAAAACAAAAGTGTTTGTAAGGTTTCGATAGACTAGAGAACGTGGAACTATTTACATCCTGGAGACCCAGTTAGGGCACTTGGTCACTGAAAGTTCTGAATCATTCTCTATGAGAGGTCAGGCCAGCTCTTGGTCCCCTCACTTGGCTTTGTTCAGCAGCAAACTCTGGAACAAAAGGAGCAAGAGAGAAAACATTTGGTTGCATTCATCCAACAGGCACACCTGGCAGAACACAATCAATGACTGGAGTGACTTTACTGCAAGAGGACCTGCAACTTTTTGACTTTCAGCAGCTGCCTCTTTCTGCAGAGGATTTTTACAGCCTGCCAGCCACTCAGCTAGCCCCATCGTGTTTATTTTCTTTTGCAAGTTTGCCAGCAGATCATGGCAATGCATCCCTTTGCCCAGAGGGGCCCACAAACCCTGGTGTTTTATGGAAAATGACAGTGCCAAGGCCCCATGCGATGGCAGGTTACAGCTTTTCAGTATTCCCCACTGCTTGTACCACAGGACAATGCAATATTTGTTACGATTCACATATACAATCAAAAACAGATCAGCAGCTCTAGGAATTCCTTCTGGCCAATACTGATCCAAGGCCCAGCAAGGAGTCAAAATTCAAGTGCTGGTCAGCTGTAGCCAGGAGACTCAGCAAGTGCTTCCCTGAGAGGGCAGCTCTGCCCCATCCCTCCCTCTCTCTTTGCTCCCAAAAGAAGTGCTCATGAGGAAGCAGAGGCCGGGGTGGCTGCAGGGCCAGCCCTGGCTGCTGTCTTCAGAAACCACAGGCAGGGCTGCAAAACAAACACTTACTGTTCTAACTTCAAGTGTTCTTGTCTTGGCTTCATGTGGCACAGAAGGCACTGGAAAAGGATTCTTCTCATGCCCTGCAGATCCCTGAAAAACCACCGAGAGAAAGCTGCTCAGAGAGAGATGCCTAAAGCAATTGCAAAGTCAGGCTTTCCTAAATTCCCAGAGAAAATGTCCATTTCTCCCAGGCATAGTCTATGCACCAGGCTCTCCCCCTCTTGCCTTCTTTCCCAGCAATCCCTCCAGTAACTGAAATGCCACTTTGGCTTCTCACCTGGCAGCTCACAATGCTTTGCACCATTCAACTTCTCCCAAGCAAAGAGAAATTCATCAGCAGATTTCCTTGCTCAATAGCTGGGAGTGCAGTGAGGGCTGGAAGCAGGAAAATGATCAGGAAAAAGCAAGCAGTTAGAAGGCAGCTAATGCACTGTGCACAGTCTGGCCTAAGACAGAACACTGACACATGCTCCCTCATCCCCAAATATCATAGGGCCCACACCCCGAGCCATCATTAAACTGCCAAATTTTTATAAACAGCCAGTAAATTCTAATTTTTAACCCATAAATGCAGCAATTTTCTCCGAATGATATACAACCTAAGGCCCAGTCCTTTTCTTTTTATAAACACACTCCTTTTTATACACACACTCCTTTTAGTTGCAGTTGCCTACAGTCAGAAATGGTCACTTATCTGAGAGGATGTTTCTGCAGTGCATCACACAGCACGCCTGGGTTGCAGGAATACTCCAACCAGCTCTCCTGGATACCAATGGTGATGGCTTGGGGTTTGCTCCTCGGGGTCTTCCTCCACTTTCCTGTGCTTGGCTAAGAATCCATCCTGCTTCCTGGCAGGGTTATCCACAGCAGACAGCTCCAGGTTGTCAGTCGCAGCTCTGGGTCTCTTTTGGGTCCTCATGGTCAAATTTGGTGCACGTTGTGCAGCAGTCATGGCAGACAGTGGTGACAGCAACACATTTTCCCTCTCAGTTTGGAATGAGTCTTCTGAGGCTCTGGACAAGAAAAGCAAATTCATGACTCTGATGTACATAGAATGTAGGCATTTCTTAAAAGCTTGGATACATCCTGCCATTCATGGTGTTGTTTCAGCAATGCAACAATTTCAAAGACGAGAGGCTTCAAATAAGAGGCAGCTTGAATTGGCAGAGACTTTCACATTCAGTAACAGAGTGGCCTAGCACATCTCTGATCATCTGAAATCAGGAGATCCATGGAATTCTGGCAACAAGAAGCAGCACCAAGTAGCTCTCAACCTTGTTTCACCACTGCTCATTTGCACCATTTGCAGTCAGCTTTGCAAAGTTTCCAAGAACACACCAAGCAGAAATTCCCAGCTCATAGAATGCAACATCAGAAGAGCAGGAAATGAAGTTAAACGCAGTGAGAAGGCTCAGGTGTAAGGCTGCACTTCTTGCCTGACTCTGCTGTGCATGGCACAGTCCTCTCACCTCTTTCAGCAGCCACTTTTCCCGTGCTTTGGTCCCTACTCACTGCAGACGTGCTCTCCAGCTGCTCTGCCTTGGCTCAGCTGATGCTGCACCAAGGACCATTTGACACAGAGCACAGCACCATCCCCGACCTGCTCCAGAGCCCTCTCTGCCCAAAACTACCTCCCATCCTTGCCACTCCAAAAGCCAGCACATGACTAAGACAGCTGCTCATTTTCCCTGAGGAAAAGGGAGGAAGGAATTCCAGAATCAAAGCTCTTCCATTCCTAATGCCATTGGAACAGCCCTTCTCCCAGCCAATCACCAGCCCTGACACCTCTGTGCTTTCAGAGAATGTCAGAAGGGAAAGGCTCCCTACCCTGACCCACCTACACCTTCAGAGCTGCTTTCTGCACTGGGTGCTGCTGTGGGAATTCTTAAAATCACAGAGTTTTAGGAAAGCTACAAAAAGCAAACCTCAGAGACAAAAAAACCACAATGAGAGCTAAGCAATGGCCCTAACATTTATCAACAGAAAAAATATAGAAGAAGTAGAAAATTAAGAACAAATCAAACAATGCTCTGTATATTAACACTTGTCCCTAAGCTACAGAAAAGTATATCTAGCAAGATCTTAAGATGTTCTAAGCTTAATAATAGAGCTCTGTGCATTGTCTTTTAAAGTTTACAAACAAGTATTATACTCAAAAGAAGCAAATATATTTTTAACAAAAAATACATGTACATATAGTAGTTAGATAGAACTACTGTCAAGATGCTTTTGCTTTGTGTTGATAGTCAAAAAACATTCATAGTAAATTGGAACACTGAGTTCCATTTCTGCTACCAAAAATGTAAACTTCTTCTCGTTGTCATAACCATGGAATAAGACTAATGCTAAAAAATAAACTTAAGACATGCTCCACAGCAATCCCATCCAATTTATGATTTCTACATAAACCACCAACCAACAGCAGCTTCCAGCATGCAAAGGCCAATTTGCAGCAGCTGAAGTTGCAGAAGGCACATCAATGTTAGAAGCAAACTCTGGAGTGTCTGGACAGGAGATGCAGTTTTTCATGCCAGCCTTCTGAAGAGAGACTTAGATTTACACATCTTTCTTACATCCCATCACTGCATACTCACTTCAGTTGATTGGAGCCTTTGTTGGCTGAAATCTGGAAGTATTTGGTTGGGAATGTTTTGTCTCATTGCCTTTTCTTCCTGGGAGTATTCCCCTTGTCTTCCCTCTAGTAGGAAGAATAAAATCAGGGGGAAAAAATTGACTCAGGTCTTAGAAGTTCACCTAAAGTACAGACCACTACAGCTCACTTTGATAGATTCTGGCTGAAAACATTAAAAATAACACACTGGAACTCCTTTGAGAGGAGAAGCATCATGGCTCCACTGACAACCTATGAAGGGGAAACTCCACTTGGGTTTTTCAAGCACCACCTTGCTCATTGTCCAAACCCACTTGCCCTGGCCCCTCTCACCTTCTTCTTTCCAGGGGACTCCTCTGGACTCCTCATGGCTTTCCTCTTTAAGTCTGCCTTCCTCGAAGGCAAGAACAACTTCTTCTCCCCAGGAGACAAGGATGCTTTCTCCCTGTGCCATTCCCCATGCCTGTGGTCACTGGGGATGAGGGCATCACATTCCTGAGCATGTCTCAGGAGCCTGGCATCCAAAAAGCCTTTGGCCTTGGCCTGCTGGGAGCCCTTGTCCTTTCTCTCCTCAGAGGGCTTGTGAAGTGCCAGCTCTAAGGCTTTTTTAGTGGTGAATTTTGGCTCCTCTGTTTTCTTGACTTTGGTCTGCTCCTTGTTAGCCTGTTCTGTGACCTGCAAAGGACCAGACTCACTCTCCAGCTTCAGGACTTTTTTCCATTTGTCATGCACCAGGGGCTTGCTGGGCCTTTTGATACCCACAGTCTTCCTGGGCAAGGCCTCCTTGGTGTGCACAAGAGGCTTCAGAGAGCTGTGTGTGCTCATAACGTGCGATTCCTGCTGAGCATGAGTCACTTGGCCACAGGTCTTCTGAAAATGCTTGGTGGTTTGGCCAGAGGTCTTGTGAGTGTGCTCGGCCACTTGGCCACAGCTCTTGGGAGGAGGCACCCTTGCCTTGGAGTGGTGCTGGCAGGAAGTGCTGCTGATGCCCTGCTCCTGCTTTGCACCCTCCTCACGTCCATTCCCATGGGCAATTTCCCTGAGACCTTCTCGTGGCATTAATCCTTGCTTTCTCTGGGTCACCAGGTGGTCAAGTCGCCACTTTTTAGCAGTTGATGGCTCAGGCTGCCAACAAAAGAGAAAAGAAGGATTCAAGACTGGTGCCGTTTGTCACTCTTTCTGTCCTAGCACAGCTCACCAGAGCCCAGGGACTCTTGCCCAGAGGTCATCAAGTCTGGCCTTTGGCCTGTGAAGAAATGACTCTAAACTAACCGGCAACAAACTTGCTCCTTGAGCACCATGCATGGACATGTGAGGAATAAAAAACCATAAACCAGTCAGTGGCAAATACCTAAGCCTTCATTGCAGTGAGAGGGATCTTACACATCAGTATTTCCAGGGCAAATCTGGCAGAATTTGGTAACACAGTACCACATCTGCTTCCTTCCTAAGACACGGCACTGCAGTGGGCAAGGGGCTGTGGAAGCAGCCTCTCCATGGTCCCTGAATTCACCTCACACACTGGCAGGTCCAGCACCCTTGGAAGGTTGTCCTCCTCACTATCACTGCAGTTGATCTCTCTGTCACACACTGAGGAGCTGTGGCACTCCCTGGTGCTCCCTGACTCCGAGCTGCTGGGCTGTGCTGCTGCCACCCTCTTGTGCTGGGACTGGAGAGCTCTGCAAGGCCACCAGGAGACAAAATTAGGAAGCAGCAGGGGGAAAGATTACTTACATATTCCACTGACATGGAAGCATTCAAACCTAAAACTGAACCCTGTGTTTGGGCACTGAGAGCAGAGGGGAGAAGGCCAGAGTAATACATTGCCTTACTCAAAATACAAAGTACCAGAATGAAAAAATGCTTGCAAATTATCAAATCTCCAACTCACACCCATTCAGACAAACATAAACAGCTCCCAAAGCTTATAGAAATTTTATCTTTATCCCACTCTGCAACTAACAATATTATTAGCATATAAAGTGAGGTTCCTAAAAAGTCCATGTGAAATACTATATTTCTTTGTGTTTGTTTGAAATAAAAGAACTACAACACATTTTTGAAAACCTCTACTTGGGCAATTGAAGAAAGTTTTACAACAAAGGAACTTGAAAATGTCATCAGTAGATCTACACAGTTTAGGTAGCTGTAGCATTACTTGTCCTGCCAGGCACCAAAACCATAGCCAGGAATGATCCGATTCAGCTGGTATCCCTTGGCATTTATGTCAGCCTCAGCATTATCAGTAGGTTGACGAGTGCCAAGTGGGACAAGATGTTAAGCACCACAGATTAAAAGAAGACAAAAACTTCAGTCTGGTACACAAAGACTTAAGAGGTTTTTTCTTCACTTTTATTATGTTTTGCTTTTTATCACAGCCAGTGTAGTCATGACATGGTTTAGCGCACTTGGCATTGCTGGATTAACAATAGGACTTGATGACCTTCAAGTGCTTTTCAAACCTTAACAATTTAGTGAGTCCATCATAAAACAACACTTTTTCTCTTGGTGAAAATTCCCTGCAATCAAGTTTGCTGAGAAAAATTTACTAATAACCCAAACTGATGTGCATTCCAGGTTCTTGTAAGCAACTGCCCAGCAGAGATGAGAACAGAGCCTGGTTACTTACAATGCTCTTGGCTGAGAACTCAGCAATGTTTCTGAAGCTGTGCCAGCCTGCTCTGGAAAGCAGAAATGAAAAGGTTGCATTTATATGCCTCCCTCAGAGCGTATATTACCCTGTGGTCTCTCAGCACCAGATTAGAGAGTCACTTTCTTCTAGGGAGGGCTTTGCCACCAAGATTGTTCATCACTCCAGATGGGAGTTTCCTAACTCAATATTGCTTGTCCTCTGCTGAACTGCTGCCTTGAGCTCAAGGTAATGAATGGTCAGAGTTTCCTAAGCCATTCCTAAATCCATCCCTGTTCAGCAAAGCAGAGGAAATCACCCTGCTTCATCAGTAGGAACACTTGATGGTCTCTGCTACAGAGAACACACAAAATTACCTGACAGCACACAAAGAATTGTGTTTACTTTGCATGTCTACTTACTCTGCTTCTGTGCTGCAGATCCATCAGGTTGGGATTCCTAGAATAAAAGGACAAAGGAGCTTAGCATGGAGTTAAACAGCACATCTACTGACATCAAAACTGTGTTAATGGCACCTTATGGGCATGTGCATTTTTGAAGAAATCTTTTGAAAACATTCTAAGAGCTGCCTAAGAGCTGCCAAAGAGCTGAGCTGAATTTCTGCTCAGCAGAAAGATCTCTTGTCATTTCTCAGAAGGCCTGGCATAAATGGGCTGGGTCACCTTTGTTGCCAATGGAAGTTTGGAAGTCTCTGCTCTTGGAGGCGTCTGGAGATGGGACAGGAGAGCTGGCAGTGAGCTGCTCATTTCCTGGAAAGAGAGGGAGAGAAGCAGCTCTCAAAATGGATTTTGCCCCCACCCAGTTTGTTAATGTATGTGAAACATTAGCAAACACAGAGATCTTCTATTTAAGAGCACTTACCCTGAAAATTTCTTCAATTGATGGCACATCAGAGGGCTTATTTGCCTGAAACACGAACGAGGGAAACAGCAGGAGTTTGTTTGGGTTTGTTACTAATTGGCAGGAACTCAGCAAACCTTTGCTTACTAACAGCTCCATAAATGTATTGCAGATGAGTAAGAGTAAGAATGAAAAAGGCTGATCTAAAGGAGAGTTAACAACAGAGACCAGGCATGGACAGAGCTGAACCCAGCAATGTCAGCTCCTCTTACTCTTCCTGCTCTGAGATGTCTGTCTTCCCTTTGCACTCTGGCAATCAGGGGGCACTGCTTCCATCTCTAAACTACTGCTCCTCCTCCTACTGCTCTTTATCACTATTACTAATTTTTGAAATTATTATAATTGTTTTAGTTATTATTATTATCATTATCATCATCATTATTACTACCATATCCTTATTATCTGTAATTTTAAAATAAAGTATGTTTTTGTAATCTGCTCTATTTATGAAATTGCACTTTCCCTAAGCTGCTGTTGAAGCAGTTGATCCTTGCCTGCAAAGGCACAGGCTGCATGTAAGACTTGTGCATAAAGCCCCAGTAGTTTAAAAAAAACCAAGAAAGCAGTTAGAAATAATAATTGCCAATTCTTCTAAGACAGTTCACAAGAGACAAGAATATTTGTCATTTAGACATATAAAATCAGAGTCTTTCTTTTACTGAAGTTAACAAAAAAACAAACCAAAACCACCTGGGTATAATGCAGCCCCACACAAGGTACAGCTTCTGCTTGGTTTCTAACTCTCAACACTGTTTATGGTCAGGGAACTCAGGCAGGTCTCCAGGCAGGCTCCTTCTGCCAAGACTGGACTTCTGCTCAGCAGAAAGATCTCTTGTAATCTATTGGAAGCCCCGTAAAAAGTGGGCTGGGTTACCTTTGCCTGCACGGGAAATTTGGAAGTCTCTGTTCTCTCAGGTGACTGAAGGGATGGCAGGAGAGGGGACAGGGGGCTGCACATTTCCTGCAAAGAGAGGGAGAGAAGCAGCTCTCAGGACACAGAGGGAGTTTCACCCTTCCCAGAGTCAGAGGGATCCACCTCCCCATGGATCTGTACAGGCTTTCCCATGGAGATCTGCTACTGAAGAGTACCCACCTTCAATATTCCTTCAATGGACTGCACAGCAGTGTGCACCATGGGCTGGAACAAGAAAGAGGGAAGCACTGTCAGTTTGTTTGGGGATTTTCCTCCTTGATAGCAACCAAGCATGCACTCAGTCAACATTTCCTGACCAGCAGCTCTAAAAATGTCATGCAAGTTCATCCATCATGAAATGCTAGTAAGGAATAACAGTTTTGTCTGAAGGGCACTGAGGAAAAGAGACCAGGCACAGCAAGAGCTGAAACAACCAGTCACCTCCTGCAAGATCATTTGTCTGGCTTCCCTGGCAGTCAGGAAACACCCTTTCCATTGCTGACTTTTTATTCATCTTATTATGAATGTATGTTTCTGTCGTGTTCTCCCTTTATTGAATATCACTTCCTGTAGTTGCTAGTGTAGCAGCTAAGCTCTGCCTTCAAAGGCTTAGGCTGCCTCTGCATTTGAAAGAGTTGAGCAAAAAGTTTCATTAGTTAAGAAAAACAGTTAGAAAATATAGTTTTCAATTCCAGAGAAATTCCCAGTTCAGTTCTAGAGAAGGACTAATATTTGTCATTCACCCAAATAATACGAGACTCATTTTTCTGAAGTAAAAAACAAAACAAAAAAAAACCCCAACCAAACAAACCCCAAAAATCAAACGACCTTCATTGAAATGCAACCCTTGTAAGGTGCAGTTGGTTCTTGGCTTCCAGTTCAGAACACTCTTCCTACTCAGGTAACTTGGGCTGGCTCCAGGCTGGTTCCTCCTGCCAAGATTGAGCTTTTGCTTGGCAAAGCACTTGACCATCATCACTTGGCCTCCTGGAAAGGCATCCTACTACTTCTTACACACAGCACTTGAACACAGAAAAGGGTTCAGGCTTACAGGCACAGGAGCTTTTCTGAAGGACTAAAGCAGAGACCACAAACTTCACACTAAGCCCAGCTCATGGACCAGCTCTGCAAGGTTGCTTTGATTCTGGTGAGCATTTCTGGCACAAGAAAAGCACCCACACATGGAGCTCATGCAAGATAGAGCAGACTACTCATCTGTTTTCAGCCAGCTTCAAGGGAGAAATTATCCTATTTCCTGAGAATAGCAGTGACTTTAAGTTATCCTCAAATTCTGCTTCTTGCCTCCAGACTTTGTAAACTGCAGAGGAACACAGCTTGAATTGCCCTTTTTATTGTTTGGTTGGGATTGTTTTGACTCTCCTTTTTCAACACACTCCAAGGAAGATGTCACATTCCTGTTCCTTTCTGCACACTGACACTCCCTAATTCTTGGCCCTGCCATGAAGCCTCTGACACATCCCAGTCTGTCAGTGCAGGCAATACCAGGCTCCCGCTGGGGCTGAGGGGCTCCTAAAGACACGAACAAGGAGGTTGGCTTTACAAACAGCTTTGTTCATGTGCTGGGAGAAGAGGTGAAACCTGGCACTGGAGCACAAGAGATACATCTGAGCTTCATTGATGCACAATTTTCAAGGCTTCTCACAGCTCCTTTGGAAAAATGCCTTCAAGAGACTGGGGTGACGTAGGAAGCGAACGTTCTGCTTTGGGCAAGAGGAGAAAGAGCTGTTCAGTGTCTCTGTGAAGGCAAAGTGAGTCCCTGCATGGTTATCCCCTGTGGATTAAGTCACCCTGCACTGCATTCTGCTTGTCTGTTCCAGCTGGAAGCCTCAAGGTTTCAGTGCTGCCAGGAAAAGAAGCCATCAAGAAGGAATTCCCAGCTGCAGGTGACATGTGCCTTAGACGCTGAATGCACCAAACTCCTGGCCTGGAGGAAATGGCTTTCTGAAGGGATGTCCAGGGATTTGCCAGGAAAAATCCTATTTGGCGTGTGGCTGTTCACTATAACTGAGGCCAAAGACTTTAATTCCAGTGGATTTCAAAGCAGGAGGAGGGAAGAACAGCAGAGTTTCTTCTGCTCTAGACCTCTTCACTGTCAGGTTCCCTGCAGGGCACGAGTCTCCCCACAGCTCTTGTTTCACCCAAAACAGCAGGGAGGGGTGACCTTTCATCCCAAGGCCCCCTTGATCAGCCTTGCCAAGATCCTTTCTCTGGCTGAATCTTTCTCCTGCATGCAGCACAGCTCACGGGATATTATCTGAGAGCCAAGGAGCCCAGCCCTGTTGCCCAATCACCTCTCCCATATTGAACACCCAGCACACAGGCCATAGATGCAGGGCTGCAGCCTCACTGTATCTTCCTCCTCCTCCCTCTCCAGGCTTCAGCACTGCAGGGCTGTACGATCAAAGACAGGTTCATCTTTCCGAGAAAGTCGAAGGAAGGAAATATGATATCAACAGAACTGAAACAAGCAGAAAATGAAAGATGGGACTTTTCCCTTACAGAGCCATTGTCCAAAACAACCATGAAGAGAAACCAGTGACTCAGGGGCCACAGTCAGTGATCCCTACTGCAGAGGAGGATCATTCAGCATATTCACTCCAAGTTTCATCTCTCAGATCCTAAATGGACTCTTCCTGGAATGAAAACTCCAGAAGGGCTAGACAATGATGCCAAAGGACAAGTGGGAACACTGCCTGGTTTAGCACCCGAAGTCCAGGAAGGGTTTATAAAGGAGAAAATCTAGAAAGGAAGCAGAGGGCAAGAAATGTCTGATGCTGCTGCAGAGGTCTCAAGGGGACACCTGAAGAGTGACAGTATTTAAGGCCTCCTGTCCTGACTGCCCGCAGACAGCAGAGAGGGTGAGGCAAGGGGCTGTGGGAGCAGCCTCTACATTTGATTTGCATTCACCTCAGGTGCTGGTGCTCTTGGAAGTGCAGACACTGAGGAGCTGTGGCACTCCCTGGTGCTCCCTGACTCCGAGCTGCTGGGCTGTGCTGCTGCCACCCTCTTGTGCTGGGACTGGAGAGCTCTGCAAGGCCACCAGGAGACAAAATTAGGAAGCAGCAGTGAGGAAGGTTACTTACTTATTCCATTGACATGGCAGCATTCAAAACTAAAACTGAACTCTGTGTTTGGCCACTCAGAGCAGAGGGATGAAGGCCAGAGGAATACATTGCCATGCCAAAAATAAAGCATATATGAAAAACCACTCTGGGAATAATAAAACCTCCAACACCCACCCAGCCAGACAAGAATGTAAACAGATTTCACTGCTACATTATGAAGCTGCATTCAGCCAACTCAAGTTGATAAAAACTACCAAAACGGCCCAGTGCCTTTCTGAAAGCCCCAACCCCCAAAAGAAACACTTCCAATAGAGGGTAACAAATTTCAGGATGGATTCTTGGTCAATACAAAACCAGAGGATCTACAGACACACTGGGGGTGAGGAGGAGAATAGAATGGAGCACCAGGGGAAATACAAGTCTGGTTCATAGGCCAACTCCAGCATGCCTGGATTGTTCATTTCTAATGGCACCCTTCCTG
Source organism: Passer domesticus (assembly GCF_036417665.1). Lineage (NCBI taxonomy): Eukaryota > Metazoa > Chordata > Aves > Passeriformes > Passeridae > Passer > Passer domesticus. The sequence goes on along the minus strand of NC_087503.1, from coordinate 4,311,200 downwards.
AAACCCTCACAAGAATGAAACCAATTAACAACAGCAGCTCTGAGCAGCATCAAACCAAAGGCTGCAGCTTCAAGGGAAACCAGGAAGCCCTTCCCTCTCCCCCTCAAATGAAAAGTGGTTTGTTTGTTCTAGAGGGTAGTATGGGGACACAACTGTACCTTGGAGGAGCCACTGAAGAAGATGGCTTTTCCACAACCTGTTTTGGTCACAAAAACAGAGAGGAGAGGAGGAGGCAAGGTTAGCTGAGGGAACTCAGCACAGTGCAACAAGTGGGGATGATTTCAAGGCATGTCTGTGTGCCTGGCGTAGGCACCACCTAAAAGCCACTTGGTCAGCAGCACTCTCAGCACTCCCACTTCTGGCTAACACTCTCAGATAATGCTTGTGCTGACAATCAAGATAAAATGGGCTTTGTGCTTCCACACAAATGACATGCTTCAAGTGTTCCAGAAAAACATCACATTGCAGATCACAACTGAAACACAAGTAGGAGTCCCTGAACCATTTTCCATTCCTCTGCCTCCTCTGGCTCAAACGTGTTACAGCTCTACCCATACAGAGCCTACTGAAAACAATGGAAAAGAGGCAAGAGAAGTTTGCTGCCACATTGGCCCACTCAGAAACACTCTGAGGCACAACGGCATCTGGTTCTCAGGAAGGCATGGGGCTGGATGCCCTTTGTTTCCCAAATGGAAATTTGGAAGCCCAGACATGAGGCAGCAGGTCCAGAGCCTTTGGACAAGGGGAGCTCAGGAAAGGCAACCCCCAGCTTGAGGGAGGAGCAGCTCTGGCTGCCTGGCATGAGTTGTCAGTCTGGTCCTTGAACTGCTCTAGGCAGCGTTACGCTCACAGACTGAGAGGAAGGCTGATCTTACAACTCCAGCTTTTATCCCTACTTCTCCTCAGCCCAGCCCAAAACACACTTTCAGGGAGGGCAACGTCTACTGAGTCAGCAGGAGCTGAACAATGTATTTTTTCCCCAACCACTTCTTTCATGTATGCAGAACATGAGCAAATACAGAGATCTATTATGGAAGAGACCAAACTTCAACGTTTTTGCAGTGGATGGCACATCAATGGGCTTCTTTTTCTGAAACAAGAATGAGGGAGGCAGGAGGAGTTTGTTTGGCTTTTTTACTAATTGACCTGGACACAGCAGCATTTGGTTACCAACAATTCTAGAAATGGCATGCAATTCCGTTCATAATCCAGTGCTACTAAGGATCAAAAGGCCCATCTGAAGGGGAATTGAGAATGGAGGCCAAGCGGAAAAGCAGCTGAAATTCCCAAAGTCATCTCTTCTCCAACTGAGAAAAAAAGGAAATCTCTTTGGAACCTGGCAGGCTGGAAATATTCTTTCCATTCATAAACTACTGCTGCTGCTACTACTACTACTACTACTACTACTACTACTACTACTACTACTACTACTACTACTACTACTGCTGCTGCTGCTGCTGCGGCTATTTATCATTACTGTGATTATGATGATGTAAGTATGTCTGTGCAGTTTTCTCCCTTTATGGAATTCTACTATTATACTATCAAGCAACAAACTTTGTCTTTAAAGGCACAGGCTGCCTCAGCATTTAAAAAGTTCTGCAAGAAGCTTCCTTAGTTAAAAGAAAAACAGCCAGAAATAATAGATCCCAATTCTTCTAAGCCATTTCTAGAGAAAGGGGAATATTTCTTATTCACCCAAACAAAAGGAGACTCCTTATTCTTCTGAAGGCAACAGCAGTCTGGACAAGACACTGACTTCTGATGTTTCTGGAATGATGCCCCACAGTTTATGCAAGTTCTGGCTGACTTTAGGCATCCACTTGTTGCCCCTGCAGGATTTGCAAATCCCCGACTACCACTTCTCACTCTTCCCTTGCTTGGCAAAGTGATGGATTTAGCAGCCAAATTTGGAGCAGTGGAGGTTCTCCAGGGGTGCTCAGAGACACACTATGGAGAGAAGTTGGCTTTGAGCTACTCCAAAGAGCTGAGTCCATGTCCAGATGATGGCAGAAGCTGGCAGGGACTCCAGCCCTCCCTCAGAAACACTTTGTCTGAGAGAAAAACACTCCTTCCCCTCCCTCACTGCACTCTCCAAGGAAGATGCAGCATCCCTGCTCCTTTCTTCACACTCCCTCAACTGGGCTTGCAAGCAGCAAGGAAAAACACCGCCCATTGCTGGGAGCCTCAGGGCTGATTGCAGCACTCTGCACTTTCAAGGGCTGGAGATCCACACTGCTGCTTCATCTTTTTGGCATGAAGCATGGCTCCTGCAGAAGGCAAGGCCCTGCAGTGCTCTGCTTCTCTCAGCTGCCTCCCGTTTTCCACATGATGTTGCCTCCAGTCCTTTGCAGCTGATCAACAGCTTTTTCCAGGAAAAGCTGGCTGCAGTCTCCAGCTCTTCCTTCTCATTCCAAAGCCAAACACAATTTGAAAACCATCTCCATGGCCATCCTACACCAACTGCTGTGCTTCAGCACTGTGGGCTCCTACATTCCATAGGGCACAGCAACATCCCAGTGCTGATGGATCAGCCTGGCAAAACCCCAAATTGCACCTGGCAACCAAGTGCCTTTGACCTCTGGGGAGGCTGAGCCATGAACCAGGCAGGGCCTGTGTGCTGCTCCCGTGGCCTTGAGGGACTGCAACAACAGAGGACCCCAACAATGGAACTCACCTTGACAGGCTCAGGAAGGATTTCGGGTTGTGGAGCTTTGGCTTCTGACCTCCCATTTGAGAGAAGACATTCATTGCTGGCACCGTAGCTCTGCTCAGGCTTAGGTCTGGTGCTCAGTGATTCTGGTGAGGATTCTCTCCATATGTCCTCACATGGATTTGTCTTACTGGAGGCCGGCCTGTGACTGGAGGCCTGGGAGTTGGATTGGGGCTTTTTTGGGATCCATCCGGGATTCAGAGGGGACTCATGGCTCAGGAGCACCTTGGAGTCCACGTCGCCCAGCAAGTTCTTGATGCGCCTTGAGAGCTCATCTTCTTTATCTGTCTGCAGCACAAGAACAGAGAGGGGGAAATGTCAGAAACAGCCCAAGCAAGAGATCCAGCTCAGCAAGAGACATTGCTCAGCATCTTCATGGAATCACCATGCATCCCCACAAGGGCTGTTAGGCAAGCTCAGTGCAGCAGATGGGAAGATGTCGTGTTTGCAGGAATCAGGCTCTAGGCTGCTACAGCCCATGCAGAAGGCACAGCTCTCCTCTCCCACCCCAAGCCTCCTTCCTTCTCTCCTTCCAGCCTGCACTCCACTCCCATTACCTTGTAGGGCTTGGCAAAGAGGGGAGTCTTCTCCAAGAATGGATCTTTCTCCTCTGGAGCCACCTGCCTCCTCCGCCTCTCTTGCTCCAGAATACGGAGCAAGTCTCTGTTGTTCTTCCACCTTTCACACAGAGACACAGAAAAGAGACTTAACACTCCAGGCCCTGTTTATACTCCCTGCAGAAACGGGGCCTTTCCCACAAGGGCACATGGCCAGCAGCAAAGCAATGTTGAAATCCTCAGCATGCTGACAGTGGACAGATCAGTTCTGTCCACTGTGTGCTGTGCCCCAGAGCCATGAGACACACAGGGGACAGCACAATCCTTCTCAGGGAATGCTACTCCTGATCCCAGCCTCCAAGAAGGCTGGGAAGGGAAGGATTCTCCCCCCATTTCCTTGTGAAAGGCAGAAGCAGTCACTGGGCTGATCAGCACATGAGCTGGCAGATCCAATTGCAATGATTAATGGGAGAAAGCGCCAGTCTTGTTCTCCTTCAGACCTCTCACCCCAGTCTCCCCCCTTGTGAGTCAAACAGAATCTTCTGTTCTGAAGGTGTTTCAACTTTCAAGGCTTGAACTTTGCCCACTTTATTAACAACCTTGGAAATTCATTCTGGACTTCAAACATACATTGGGAAAGCTGCTTCCCTAGGAAATCATGGAGCTGCATTTAAAGCCATCCTATCAGCGTAATTAGAAAGGAGTTCTCAGGAATTCAGAAAACACCAGGTCAAATCCCCCTGTTCCTCCTCAGCCACATATGTATGTACTCAATCACGGCTGAGAAAACACAAGAAAACAACAATAAAGTGTCCCAGCATGGAAAGCCAGATCCTTTAAACTGTCCCTGGCCTTTGAAAGACTACTGCAAAATGGGGCAAATTCTGGCTCTGATATTTATGGACATCAGGGAAGGAAAAGCATGCAGGCACAGCGGATGCAGGTATCTCTATCTACTCTACTGCAAAGTCTTTGTACATACAATTCATAAAGTCTTCTTTGCAAATGAAATTCCCTAGTGTCCCGGGTTGCAAGGGGGGAGCTTTGTCTGCTCCAGCAGTGACATTTACTCCAATACCACACCAATAATCAGCTCCTGAAAGTTTAATCATTCCTAGAGCCGAGGCACAGCTGCCTTATCTCATCCTGAGGGGCTGCCACTTACAATCAACAGGTTTTTGCACTGGATGGCATTCCTAATTCAGAGTCTATGAGTCTGCTGTCTACTGAAATGCCCAGACTTTTTAGATAAGCCTGTAGATCTCCCGGTCTCCCCAGCCCTGGAGACACCTTTGCTGCCCATGTCTGGCCTGCCCTTGAAGGTGTTTGTCCAGATGCTCTTCAAACCCTTTGCAAACCTGAGCTCTGCACCCACTCAGAACCCTGCACATTTCCCTTAAGGTCAGGGAACACTGGAAGCTTTGGGAACTGCACCTCCAGGCTTTGCACCAACACGCCCAGCACCTGGGAGCCTTGGTGCAGGGAGACTGCACAGTCCCAAGCCCTCCATCTCCAGGGCGAAAACAGCTCAGCACTGCAGATTTACAAATAGTCCTGTACTTGCTGCAGCTGCTCCTCACTTGATGTGTCACCAGGAAAACCCCAACAACCTGACTGCTCAAAGAAGCAGATGAAACTGAATGCCTGCCATGAAACATCACCTCAGTCCTCATCATCTTCAAATATCTTTTGACACCAGAAGTAAAAATTCACACAATTCGCCCCCATCCCAAAAAAATGCGACTTGTGCGTTGCTACAGACTGAAACAGGAAAATACTCCTAGGCCAAAAGCATCCCCAACTGCAGAAGGGAGTGCCCTGGCTCCAGCAATAAGAGATTGGCTTCAGAAAGTTCAGCAGGGAATCTGTCCTGACCCATGATCACATCCAGGCCTGGGTCTGTAAAAGAAGCTCTTAAAATACCAATGTGCTCTGAAGCCACTCTCACTGGCAGGCAATCCTTACTTCATTTCTCCCACTCTGGAATGCTGATTCTTGCTTAGCAGGGGGAATTCTTTTTCTAAACCATCACAACATTCAGCACAGCACCCGGGAAGCCAAGATTACATCAAATTCATTCCTACCTATTGTCTCTCTTCTGCTTGTCTGTCCGTTCCATTAGGAAGCCTCAATTGGAGTCAGCTTCTCTGGAAGAGAACAAACAGATATTCACCATCTGCACAAGTTCATGCCTAAAGGGGAGGTCAAGATCTCCAGGGACTTGCTGCACTCAGAGCCTGGAGTGCCCGACTGGGACTCATTCCAGTGCTCCTAAAAAGAAACCATCCAAACACAAGGATGACACGTAGCTGAGAATGGGAGAACCAAGAGATCCATTTTCCCCTTCCCCCAGCAGGGATGCTGCATTTCAAGTCAGCACTGAAATCCAGATTTGGCCAAGAGCACAACAAACCAGGCCACTGCTACAGCCTCCAGGAAATTTAGTTCCATGTTCAGAACAAAAGTGCCCTAAGAACCCTGCCTGTAGACAACAAAATGGGCCCCACATGAATGGCAGCATTTGTGGGAAGAGGAAGGAAAGAAATGGAGGGTAAAAAAAAGTAATTAAAAGACAGTTCTAGATGAAAAGATAACAATATTCCCTCAACAGATGCAAGAGGGAATCTTGCAATGCAAGATCTCAAAAAGCCACAAAAAGGACTGAAACCATTTACATTTCGATTGGTATTGACTTGCAGTATCTCATACTCTGGAGGGAGCAGAATCATTTCTTGCTGCGGAGGAGGTTACAGGAGCATCCTGTGATGGCTTCTGAACCACCCCACTGGCACAACTGGTGTGAAACAGACACTTGTCCAACCTATCCTTGAATGATTCAAATATTCTGGTGGCCACTGTTCTTATAGACACATGATTACAAATATAGATACAGAAAAGGCCACTGTCATTATAATGGCCTTGAGTCTTCAAACTGAAAAATTATCAGTCAATAGCTTTGGCTTCACTTTGGCATGTGGCTGTTTCCACGTGGGCTTTGCAGCCTCCCTCTGGAGTCCCCGGCTGTGACCGTTCAACTGCAAGAGCGGCCCCTGGCAGCTGCTCCCACTCCCAACGGGGCAATCCCAGGCCCCAGCTGGAGCACCTGCTGCACGCAGTGCCCAGGAAAAGCCCAGAGTTCCCCCTGGCACCCATCTGCTGCCTCTGCCCTCAAGCCTCTCCCTCTCCGTGCTGGCACCTTTTGGCAGCACGTGGGCCAGAAGCCAGGGGCCTTTGGGCTTCCCCTGTCACCCTCCTTCCCCAGGGATTGCCTGGCTCTCCTGCTCTTCAGAGACACTTAGCATTCAAGCTGAATCTGCAGCAGCAAGCCCTCCTGCAACCTTGCCCTCTGCACTTGCAAGGGATTTGTCCCGCTGCAAGCTGGAGGATAATAATGCTAAATATTTGCATGCAGAAGGCCTTGAAGGCCATTTGGCTGGTCAGTGACTCTTTCCCAGCAAAGTGCTGTCAGCTGGCAGAGGCAGGAGCAAGAGCCTGGCTTTGAAGCCGTTCCTGCTGGTGCTCAGCGCTGCAATGCAGCAGAGACAGCCGCGGCTGCTGTGTTCGCCCCCTGGCAGCAGAGCGCAGAATTACCTGGCACAAGCCTGCGGGCTTGCGGGCGAGGAATGTCTCCGAGCGGCAGGAAAGGCGCTGGAACAGGCTTTCAGGCCGAGCAGCGCTCCCCGAGTGGAGCTGCGCTCGCTCCGCGCTGCTGCAGCCCGCGGGCGCTGCCCACAGGCGGCTCTGCCCTTGGCAGGGCCCGGGTGCCGGCGGAACGTGCCCGGCCCGGCCGGGCGGTGTCCCGGTGCCACGGGGGCTCAGCGGGCACGGAACCCTGCTGCAGCCTGCCCGCAGCCCCGGCTGCACTGCGGGAACCCAGGCCTGCCAGGCAGCAGCACACGGGCTCTCCCCACGGCGGGGCCAGCAGGGCCCTGTGCCACCGAGCCCCCGGGCCCTGCCGGCACCGAGGGAGCCCTCAGGGACCTGAGGTGACAAAGGCTCTCCTCACAGACAGGACACCTATTGCCAGCCTCTGTCCCACCTAACCCAATGGCTCCATGTGACCTTCTGCACTCTGTGGAAATGAAAGCACAGCTTTCATTCCACTTCACATTTCTTTTGTTTTTACTACAAAATTGTCTACTTCATCCTCTTTAAATGTACAGTTTGGTTTTTAAGCACATAAAAGCCCATGCCTCATTTTCCCCTTCCTAATGCTGGATTTCCAGGCCATAAGGTATTCTACTTAAGCACTGAAGTAAAGGAGGCTTCTAGCTGTTGCATTTCTGTGGGCAGAGGAGTGTCCTGAGGAGCTCTGGCCACTTGGCTCTTGTGAGGAGGCTCCCTTGGCTCGCTGTGCTGCTGTGAGGAATTGCTGTTGATGGACCGCTCCTGCTTCTTGCCCTGCTCCTATCCATCCCCACAGGCAATTTCCCTGAGACTCTCTTGTGGCACTGTGGTCTCTTCTCTGGCTGCAATCTGGGCTGTTCTTTTTTTCTTTCCTTCATAACTATTTTATCCCAGCGGCATTACTGCCATCATTGATGGCCTTCATCACAGCCAGTAGTGTACCCACATCTTGGTGTTATTTTTAAAGGAACTATTTCATTTCTGCTCAAGAAAAGAAAAGAGACAAATGCCTGAAACCAATCACATAAGGCCATGTTTTAAAATGATGGAAAGCAGTATTTAAATAAATTCATTTTATTCCATGATTACCTGTTTCTTCATCTAATTTGATTAATTCAGGCAGTTTGATGCTCTGATACCGAAAATGTCTTCCTTTCTTCTGCTGCTCTCTACATTTGAACACCACTGTGAGAGTGTTTGGCATCCTTTAGGATCTATCCTCGTGGATCCCTTCCAGCTCAGAATACTCTATGATTTTGGACCAGTCTCCCAGTACTTGGCACTGCTGCGGGTGCATCTGGAATGGTGGGCTCAGGTTTGGGACCACACTGTGAGGGTGGAGCACGTGCAGAGATGGCACTGGAGCTGGTGAGGGGCAGCTGAGGGAGCCGGGGTGTTCAGCCTGGAGCAAAGGAGGCTCGGGAGGCAGCTGCGGGAGGCTGCAGCTGCTGCAAGAGGCTGCTGCTGTTCTCCCTGGCAGCCTGAGGGCAGCTGCAGCCCCCCAGCTCAGAAGGGCTGAGCAGCTTTGCCAAGAGCTCCCTGCCACATCCTCTGTGGGAATGCTCAGAGCCAGAGGATTTTGGAAAAGCTGCAAAAGGCAGGCCTCAGAGACAGCAGAACTGTGATTAGAGCTAAGTGGTAGCCCTAAGGTTTGTCAGCAGAAAAGTAATGTTAGAAGTAGAAAAGTAAGGAGAAATAGAACAGTGGTCAGTGTATTAATGCTTGGCTAGAAGAACTCCCTAAGCTACAGAAAAGTATATCTAGAAAGAGATTAGGAAGTTCTAAGCTTAATACTGGAGCTCTGTGCATTGCATTTTAAGGCTTACAAGGAGGTATTGTATTCAAAATCAGCAAGCATTATTTTAAACAAAGGTACATGTTTTTCTAGTGGTTGGATAGAGCTACTGTCAATATGCTTTTGCTTTGTGTGATTGGCCAAAAAAACCTTGGAGTTGTAACACTGAGTTCTCGGTCTGCTGTCAGGGACATGAGCTGCTGCAATCTTCCCATTGTCATAACCATGTAATGAGACTTATGCTGGCAAATAAACAGCTCGAGGTGTGTTCCACAGCAGTCCCATCCTGTTGGTGATTTGTACATAGACCCCCAGCAGGCAATATTCCCAAGGGGGCCGGAGGACGGGGGCTGCTGCCATCCTTTTGGGTAGAATGGGGTTCAGGGTGCCCTGGAAGAGGCTGGCGGATCCCAGGGCTCAGGCAGGCAAGCCGGGTGCCACTGGGGCCACTCAGCGTGAGGGAATTGTGCGTGGCCCAAGGGGAAAGCTGCCAGTGGCGTCTGGCTCTGGGCAAGGCCTGTGGCCAACATGGAGCTGGGAAAGGGGCCAGGGACAGCTGTCCTGGGCCTGGAGCTCTGCCAGCCTGGGGCTGAGGGTGCCTGGGTGACACCAAATCCTGCCTGGCACATGGCATGTGTGAGAGACAGTCTGGAGTTCCCTTCCTTTGCCTCACAATCGTCTGTGAGAGTCTGTCCGAAACTTCCCTCATTTTTTGCCTCTCGATCATCATGAAAGCCAAGACCACCGGGGAAAGATCCTGTTCTGAAAATCCAGGTCTGTCCGGTCCACCAAGCCAGATTATTGCCTACGGGTGTGTTTGCTCAACTCATGGAACACTGCACCCAAGAAGGGGCAGTGTGCTCTCCTTCGCCTGCATCACCTAGCAACGCTAGTGCTGGAATTTCTCCACCCTTCTGACTTGGCTGGACTTTCTCTCTGGAATGACCTTCCCAGAGATCACCACTAAAAGACCCTCCATTCTCCGTACCTCATCCACCGTGACAGATGGACTGAGATGAGAGAGGGTTCTCCCTCAAGGACTGAGACATGCGACCCCTACATGGAAAAGCTCCCCTCTTCTTCCCAAAAGGATTGAGAGTGAAATCCCCACCGTAGGGGGAGGAAAGGTGTGCGTGGGGACCGGAGCAAGTTTTGCAAGCGACCACTGGACTGAGAAGACAATGGTTCCTGCCTACAACGTCTGCTGCTGACAACACCTGCTCCTGATGGACTACTGATGGACACCTTGTACCCTTTATCAATAGACTATTTTGAAATGGGTCCCCTTCCCCCATTTCAAAAGGACTATAAAAGAGGTTAGAGCTGACTGATACCTTTGAGATCTCCCCTGACGTGAAGACAACTGTTGCCATGATATTTTAGTGAAAAAGCCTCTGCTAGGATTTTTCCTGTCCTGAGGAGCTGACAGTCTCAGGAAAGAAATGTAAACAATAACTATCTACTGCTGTGGAATGCCACAGGTGCATCTTCCATTGGTCCATGTGGATTATTTTAAATCAGTGACCAATCACAGCCACCTGTGCCAAGGCTGTGAGAAGTCACAGCATTTTTGTTATTCATTCCTATTCTATTCTTGTCTTGGTAGCCTTCTGATCTCTTCTCTCTGTTCTTTTAGTATAGTTGTAATGTAGTATTTTAGTATAATATATAACATAATAAATCAGCCTTCTGATGAAAATGGAGTCAAGCCTCGTGTCCTCACACAAGGGGTTCTTGCCGAAACAAGAATGAAGAATGAACTAGGCATTCTGGAGTGGCTGCCAACCACAATACCCTTGAACCCAGAGGCGGAAGAACACCAATGGAAAAGAATAAGACACCTTCTTAGTCAGTGGGAATGGCCTGAAAGGGGGGGAGTGGTGGGGCAGATTGGGTGGCCAGCTGATCCAGTTGACACCCCCTCTCTTGTGGCCATGGCAAGAGCTGGGTGGGATGGCCCTGGCAGAAAGGTCTCCTAGGATTCCCACAGATCCAGGCTCTGACTGTGGCTCTGTTCTTCTCCCTTCCAGCCCTTCAAGCCCTGAGGAGAGATGACAGCCCTTCCCAGACAAACATAGTAATTCAACAGATAGTCAGTGGGAGAGCTGCAGAACTGGCTCAGAAGAACCAGAGTTTGCTGAAGACCTGCAAATGCCATGGAAGATGAGACTGCCTTGAGACCAGAAGAGACCAGCTGGAGCTCCAGGCACAGCTCGTGATTGGCACAGCTGAGCCTGTGGGAAACTTGCATGGCTTCATCCCTCTCCCTGCTTATAGACAGATCCCTCCCTCCAGCCCTCAGACTCTGCCCATCCCTTCTTTTTCCCTCCATTCTCCCTCCCTGTTCATGGCTCTTTCCCTCTAGTCCTCAGATCCAGCCCTTCCCCTTTTCCCCCTCCCAGCTCATTCCTTTGCTTCCCCTACCATTACTAAACAGTTTGGCTCCTTCACTTTGCCTGCATCCCTGTGGAGATGCAGCAGAACAAATCCGGGGCCCTGGGACACACAGGCCCCTGCTGCCATTCTCTGCCACGCCGTGTTTTGTGCACAGACCCAGAGGAACGAGGGCAGCTCAGGCTGGCACGGTCCCTGTGCTGAAGGTGCAGTTCCACAACCCTGTGCAGGTACAGATCCTGCTGAGCACACGGAAGGCCAGCAGTGGCACAAGGAGCCCATGTGTCAGGAGCCAAGTCGTGTCTAGAGGCCCAGCCACATTTGATCCACTGTTGAGCACGTCAGCAAGATAATGAAGAACAGACAGTGAGGGAAACCTTATTGTTGAACTGGTGGGAATGTGACCCTTGAGAGAAACAATGGATTGGTCAATTGATGGGAAGTTAACCTGTGAAAGAGGAACAGCACACAGTGGAGCTGTGGTTGGCATGGAGGTGGTATCAGAAGCCATTGCGGCCTCATCTGATGCATTGGCCAAGCGTGAGATGACATCCTAAGTGGAAAAACTGCAGAGAAGGAGATGTCAGGCCTGGTTCTGGTGTGGAGGGATGAAAAGGACAAAATGCACGCCCTGTTGATGCAGGGGATGCCCTGAAGGTGGGTGGCCTGCCTGCCCCTCCCACTGCAGCACCACGCTGAGATCCCCTGAGAGCTGCCCAGTGCTCCTTGCTCCTCTCTGCTGACACGTGAGCCTTTGTCTGGTTTCGGGGTGGCCCTGGCTGTGTGAGGGGGGCTACGTGGGCACGAGACAGCCGGTCCTGTCCCGCTGGGTCCCAGCAGTGCCTGGCAGCTGTCCTGCATCCACGTCAGGATGCTGGCCAAGAGCGGTCCTGGAAGCTGAGGCACAGGTCAGGGCCCATGGTGTTCCCTCAGGATACAGCAGTCCTGAGGGGTCTCCCTAATTCAAAGAAATCTGCAGACAAATGCATTGTCCACCAAAAGCCCTTTTATTGAGCTGACGGGAGGTCAGGGGTCTGCACCCCACCAAAATGCTTCTCTGCCATGTATAAATTTCAGTGGGCTGATGTAGGAATTGTATCAAAAATACCATCCATCTTCACCCTGCTGAGGTGATTGCATAGGCAGGGGGTTAGAAATACATTCTGTCAGATTCCTGTACTTGAAGCTGATGTCCAGGCGCTGGCCAGAGCGGTCTCCATGCCCTAAAGCAGCACTTTTTCCTCATGCCTTCCCTGCCCAAGGCTCATTCCCTACTTGCCCTTCCTTCTTCTGGTAGAATGTGTCTAAAGCCTTCTTCAAGTCCCTCTCCTGTCAAGTTAGACCTGCCAGGTTTTTCTTATGCTAACTGCTGCTAAGTACTTACCTGTGTCTGTGCTAAGTACTTGTTTGCTTATGTGAATTGCTTGTGCTTGTGTCAAACAAAGGCCTTGTTTCATCCTCCCCTTCTCTTTATCCTGATGCAAATTCTTTTGCAAGATTCCCTCCACAGTCCACAGGACATATGTACTGTTATGCTGCTCTTTTAATTTTCTACCACATCCATAGGTTCATGATGGTTAAGAGGAGGGTTCATTTTTTTTTTAATTAGAACTGTTTTGCTGAGGAAGCTAAAAATCTGAGGAGCTGTTGGTGATTGAAGATTAGTCCATCACAAGAAGACATCTGACTCATGATGTTCTCTTTATTTCTCTATTTTGGTGATGATTTTGGTAACTTCTTTGATACCAATTTCAGTGTCCATAAGGCTCTGTGAGATGCATTTTTGACTTCTGCCACTGGCCATTCTATATTAGGCTGGTACAGCATTTGTTTTAGAACATTAATGTTCCTTCCAGTTTGGAATTTGGGTGCTTCATGATACACATCGTACACATTCTGCATAAGCTCAAGAGAAGTTATTGTGTGGTGCAACTCAAGTAACATCCATTTTTGTTTATGAATTACAAATAAGACGTTATTATCATTAGCACTTTTATTTGAATAATCTGTTGTAATAGTTGTGCAAGGAGATCTCACCCAGGCACATCCCCTTCCCACATAACATACCTGTGACTGTGCATGGGTTACTGGGCTCATTTCACAAATACAAGGGCTGCCCTCAGTGTGCAGACACCGATCCTCTCTGTCAAGCCCTCCATTTTTGCACACAAAATTCAGTGCATCCCTTGGCACACATGCTTTGATACTAAGAATTTGCCACTTTCCAGTTTTCTTGTTGAAAATGGCCCACACATTATGCTGAATGGGACTGAGAGTTACATGAGTTCTTATAGCTCAAAGGGCCAAAATTGGAATTGCACTGTATTTTGTTGCATTCTTAATGGTTAATGTAAAAGACTGCAGGGTTCTGTTCATTTTATGGGAAATTGACCAATTGCCACCAAGTGTGGAAGTCTTTTTCAAATTCCTTTGTGGTTTCATTTTTAGGCATGATTTAGTTAATTCTCATGGCAATTTCCCCAGCTCTCCTTTTTCTATGTTTTCCTGAGATTACAAATGGTAGCCACAGCTGAGCTTGTCTACACTGAAATGTTAACGAAATGTTACCCTGTAGTTTTCCCATAAAGCCAACAAGTGCTGGAAACAATCCTGCTGTGTATTGTTGGCCAGGGTAGTTAATAGGTTAGCTGCCAGGCTGTGGGTTTGGGCAAGTGTTAGCAGGGCTGATCTGAGAGGATTTTGTGTCTGTCCAATATAAAAACTCACAGTGCTTCATTTATTGGCTAAAGCCAATAATGACTTGGCTTTATGGGAAAACAAAGATCAATAGAATTTCATATTCCCAGTTCAGACCCAAACCATCCCCTTAAGCCTTTTTTAGACCTATGATTTGGTGAATGGGAATGTATCCATGTCTCCCAGCCTTTTAGGCTTTGCTGTATGAATGGGTAGTATTGCTGTTTAATTTTGGATCTTTTAGCCTCTATCTTTACATCCAGCTTTTTCAGAGAGTACTGTGGATCTAAAAGCAACAATTGTTCATTTGTTTTTCTTACCACAGAGTGAAAGACTATATTATTTCACATATGGGTCCCGTGCTATGCCATTGTTTGCTAATGTAAAGCTGTTTGTTTTAATTTTAAATGCGTATTGTGTGACCCGTTCTGTTTCGCTCCTTGTCGAGTACCCAAGACATGGTAACAGGTTTCTTCAGATACATTGCCTGCCTTTAGGCAAGCGTTTCAGAAACCTTCAGAAACCTTACACTGGCCCCTGGTAGTGTTACAGAGGACACTTACTTTACTAAAGTTCCCACTACAAATGGCTGAGTATTCTGAGTACCTCAGCCCATAAGAGGATGTAGTTGTGCTGTCAGGATTCCATGCATATCTGGGTTGCCATCACACGGTCATGACATTGGGCATGATATACCCTAACAGGATGATTGTGCTCCTGGCTTCCCCTCCAACTTGACTGGTTACTGTTTCTGATGGCCTGGAATATGCCAAGAATGAAATTCAATTCTCAAAAGCAAATCCTCTGTGAGACCTGTTCCATGTACTAAGCATACCAGCAGGATGGTTTATTATTCTAGTGGCACAAGAGCTGCCTGCTGGAAACAATATTTGTTGGGTCGCATTCCTGGCAGGCTCAATTCCTGTATCTCTGTGTGATGATGGTCCTCCCACCCCACCTGTGCCCCACAGAAGAAGGGAACTATCTTGTGCTGGGTTATAGTCTCCCCTTTTAATTTGCATAGCGCTAAAATCCTGATAGGAATCACATGAACATGGATTCACATGCTGCTTGTTAGAAAGGTCACGGATGCACATGGTCACTGCAGTAATCTCATCTAAAAGAGGTTTGTGAGTTTCAAATTTACACGCCATAGAGGTCCTGCTTTCAGGTGGGACAAGAAAGGCCAGCATGGAGTCAGGTTTTCCTCAATCTTCAACTGCTCGGTCATTAATCCTTAATATGGCGTAAAGTGTTTTTACCTTATTAATCCCCTTTAGCCAATTAGGTCCTGAATAGTTTTGAGTGCTCCATCTACCAGGATCTTGAAGGCCAAGGAGATCATGATGGTAGTGACAGTCATCTACTGTGCCTTGGATTCTAATCAGAAATATCGGGAAGATGATGATGGTGTGAAGTGCATCTTGGTTTCTTCTGTTCTTTCTGAGGTCCAGTTATGGACTCCACTTGCCTTTTGCAGAAGTCTTTTAATTCTGGAATAGTGTAGCCAAGAGGTTAACGCTTCAAGCCTTAAAGGCTGTATAAGTGATTAAAAGTACTAATTAGAGTCCTTTCCATTTTGGGATAAGAGGCTTTCCCCAAGGGATTTGACATATACCTGGTCCCCAGGCTGGATTTGTGGAGAGGAGCATCCTCTTGCTCCTCTGCTCAAAATGTGTTGATTTATTTGCTGCAGCTGTTGTGTTAGTTGCACAGCATGGTTCTGCAGATACCCCTCCCCAACTTGTACAGTATCTTCCCCTTCATAGTTATGCTTATATGGTCTTCTGTACAGTATTTCCAAGGGATTCAGATTTTCTTTTGTTCTTGGTCTCCTGGAATCCGTAATAAAGCCAAAAGTAGGGCCTGGGGCCAAGGTATGTTGGCCCCTTGTCCAGTTTTGGCTATTTGCTGTTTTAGCAGATAATTCATCTTTTCCTCTTGGCTGCTGGCCTGCGGCCAATACAGCATGTGTAGGTGCCAGTTGATTTGGAGCTTATTGCAAAGTTGCTGTGCAATATTTGCTAGGAAACGTGGCCCTCGATCGGAGGAGATGTCTAAAGGCAATCTGAACCAGGCCATTATGTTGTTTAACAAAATCTTGACAACTTCTTTGGCTTTATTTGTTTGGCTTGGGAATGCCTTAGGTCATGCTGAGAAGGTATCAGTGAAAGGTAAAAGGTATTTATAGCCCCCTTTTCTTGGCAATTCAGAAAACTCAACTTGCCAGTACTGTCCAGGATATTGTCTCTTGTCTACTGTGCCAAGGTCAACTCTAGTTCGTGGATTGGTTCTGAGACATTATTTCACACCCTTGGCTTACCTGCTTTCCACTAGAGTACAGGTTGCATCTTACACTTGTCCTCATCAAATAATTATGTAAGGCATCCCCTTCCCACTGTATACAATTATGTTCATCTGCAATTAATTTTCACAATGCTCTTTCAGGTATAACTGTCTATCTCTGAGGAGTTGCAAAAAGAATATGTTTCCATTCTGCTCATGAATTCCTTGCTAATTCTAGATCTTCCTGATTATACGACATACATCATTGTCATATTCTTCCTTACCTTTGGGAATTAGTGCCTGAACCTCAGCATGGCTTTGTTCTGCTGCTCTTTTTGCAACCTGTTACCCCTTCTGGGGTCTGTTTCTCCTTTCTGATGTCCTTTGCAGTGCATAACTGCAACCACTTGAGGTACTAGTACTGCCTCCAACAATTTTAAGATTTCTTCTGAATGCTTAATTTGCTTTCCTTGAGCTGTCAATACTCCTTTTTCTTTCCAAACTGCTTCATGGCACATATTACTCTGAAGGCATACTTGGAATCTGTTCATATATTGATCCTTTTTCCTCAGGCTGGTCAGAAGGTACAGGTTCAAGTGATTATCTCTGCCTTCTGAGCTGACTTGCTCTGTGCTAATTGTATATCCTGATTTTCACTGATCTGCTCTTACAAAGACACTCCCATCTGTGTACTGAGATTCTGCTCCTGGATTTGGGGTTTCTTTAAGATCTGGGCAGCTGGAATACAGTGACTTCATGGTTTTGATACAGCCATGCTACAAAGGTTCCTTGTCTGTCTGGTGAGTGACCAGGAATGCTGCTGGATTAACTAGAGAAGAGATTAGTTTGGTAATACCACATTGTTCCACCAAAACTGCCTGATGTTTAAGCAATCTGGAGGGTGAAAGCCAACGCCCACCCTTTTGCTCAAGAATTGCTGCTACTGAATGTGAGATAAATACAATTATTTGTTTACCTAGAGTGAATTCTCAGTCTTCTTGGATGTTTGAAACAAGAGCAGCAACTGCTCACAGTCAGGCTGTCCCCTACTCACTTCATCCAGTTGTTTTGAGAAGTACGCTATTGCTCTCTTCTATGGGCCAATTGTTTGAGCCACTACAAGGACTACAATCTCTACACCCCCTACACAACAAACAAGGGATCAGAGGGTTACAAGGAGCATAGGGCATCAGTCACTTTGCTTTCCCTGCCACTCCCGTCATCAGAAAATGGAAATGCAGGTAGAGCTACTGCACTTGGTTCCTGTCAGACTGTAAGTCTCATTCGTGTCAGAGTCACTCTGGCCTTTCTCACCATCTACTTCTTCCTTGTCCCTCACCTGCCAAGCCCCTCTGGGTGACAATGCAAATGCAGTTCCACATATTCACACTCTTTCATACAACACAAAAGGGTACTTAGGGGCTTTCCCACAAACTAGAAAATTGTCTGAGCGCTTAAGGTGCTCCGAGCATCCAAAAGATATCATCCTATTGCTGGAAAAAATTCCCAGCTAGGCTGCCAGGGACCTATGTCCTCCAGAACCTCCTCAGAGTATTTTAAGTTCTCTAGACAATCAATTTCAATTTCCAATCTGCAAGACCATTGTCCTGGTTCGGGGCTTGTTTGGGACATAACCCCCAAAGGGGCTTCTCTACAAAAGCAGCTCCAATTGCCCCTCCCCCCTCCAACCGGTTCGGGAGAAAATATCTCCTTGGAGAAAAAGTGGAAAGAAACCTGTTTATTAAACAATAGAACCCAAACAATATTAAACAATAAAGTCAGAACACTCCCCTCCCGGGGTTGCAGCTCGGCTCACTCAGTCTCTGATCAGTCCCTGCGGTGCTGGAAACGCCATGGCCCAGGCCCGGCCAGGGGGCCACAGGTGGAGCTGCTGGTGCTCTTCTGGGTGTTCAGTGCAGAGCAGGCTTGAACAGATGCAAGAAAAAGGAAAAATCACAGTCCAGGGAACTTCTTTGCCTCAGCTAGCTAAAACTAACTAAAAGCAAAAAAATAAAAAAAAAAGGGAAAAAAGGAGCTCTGTCCGGCTGTCTATCCATCCGCAGACAACACAGTCCAGGAGCAGGATTGTGTAGGAGTGAGAGCAGTCTGAAAACAAACTGCGCGCTTCTTCCCTCCCTTCTTCACTGTCTGGAAGAGAATCTTACAGGAGTAAAACTTCTTATTCAGTATAAACAGAACAAGACGACTGGGGATAAAAGCATCATATAGTCAACCCAGGACAACCATACAACGCTGTTTCCCTCTGAGACTGTGTCTCCACTTCTTGCATTCTTAGAGATGAACCTTGGAACGCACACTCAATTTTCTGACTACTTCTACTCCAATTAATAGCATTCCATGCCCAAAGGAAAAAGGTAACAGTGTTGAGCACATTCCCTTCCTTATCTTCACATAAGCAAAGAATAAACGATGTTGCATTGACAGATTTAACACATGGACACACACATGATATTATACCAGACTTAATAAACTCTCTAAACCAGCTCCCAATCCAAATTCCAGCCACATTTAATCAATGCCAGTTAGCATACCACTCCTGAACTCTGGGACTCTAACCCACCAAGGGGACGCTCACCCCTGACCCGGGACCGTGTAGGTGGGACTCCCTGTGCCACCTGTGCAAAGCACCCATCAGACTTGAACCCACATGGTGTGAGTGAGCTGTGTAGGCGGGGGCCTCTGCGTATGACAAACGAGTGAGTATTGCTTTATACCACGGGTAACAAAGGAACAGAGAGAACAAATGCGAGCGGTTAGTGATAAAGAGTTTTTCCATATGACATACTTCACATCCTTGTCTGTCCCAGCATGGATCCAGGGTCTGTGGAGGCACCAGTTTCTTGCCTGTGGAATGTTCTTCCTCCCCCAAGAGGAAAGAGGCAGCTGGAGGAAGAGCTTGCCCAGGCTGCTCTCGATCCTTTAGCAGCAGCCCTGGGTGAGTGGAGAAGTCCCAGCCGAGCGCAAATGTGCCAAGGGAACAGCCGTGCACAGGAAGGCTCGGTGGGAAGGATGATCCAGGAACCATGGGCCTGGCAGCCTGAGCTTACTACCGGGAAAGGCCTTGGAGCACATCCTCCTGAGTGCAATCCCACGGCACGTGCAGGGAACCAGGGGGTCTGCTGGAGGCTGGGAAAGCTCTGCGGAGGGACAGGGACAGCTGGGGGTGCTGGTGGGGTGTTGAGGGCTCCTGTGTGGGTGGTTTGGAGGGGTTGGTGTTGGGGGGCAGGTTGGGAAAGGAGTTGTCTGTAAGGTGAGAGGTCTTGGCTGGAATTGGAGTCAGTTTGAAGGCAGCATCTGTGTTTTGGTGCAACACTGGTTATGGAGGGCAGAAAGGACAGCTGTGACTATTTCTGTTCATGGTCCTGATTCTCCTGCAGGGAAGAAGAGGGGAGAGCTGTACTTTATTGGCCAGTTAGATATCTCTACCAGGGGGACGATTGGCCCTTTTGCCATCTATTCATTTCATTGGGCTACTTTTGTAACACTGAGTGGACTTTCATTCTTTTAGAGCTTCTATTCCTTAAGTGAATGAGGATATTATCATCCATTCATTGAAAATCGTTTGAAAGCAAAGAATGGCCTTCTGTTTGCCTCTGTGTAGTGTTATGTCTGTAAAGTGACTCCCAATGCATGACATTAAGGCACATGAGATGCTGCTTTGAGATGGGAAGCCAATTTCCAACTGTCATGTTCTCAGTCGATTGCAATTGATTGGGGGAGTTTGCAACTTTTTGGAATTACTTGAGTTGAGAAATGCAAAGTAAAGCTTTCCTGAACTGAGGAGTCTTTAATGCCAGATTTTTCCGTGTTGTCATGGTAAAGATGGTTTTGTGCTGAAGGAAATTACTTCAATAAGAAAATAATTTCAGCATGTAGTAAGAGCTTCTGACAGACAGCAAGTGTTGCAGCAGTGCCCCAGGTGCTGCTGCCAACAGCCCCTGCAGGGAGGAGCACAGCCCCCAGTGCACGTGGGCTTTGGCTCCCTGTGGCACACAAGCCCCCCGGGGCACAAGTCTCTGGGGCAGGAGAGGGGCAGCAGCGCTGCCAGGGCTCGGGGGGTGGCAGCTCTGCTTGGGCGGGCACTCTGCCACACCTGCTGATGGCAGCGCTGCCCGGGCCCCAGGGCTCAGAGCAGCATTGGTGCCCTGGCCCACACGTTCCCTGTGCCTGTCCCAGCCGCGGCTTTAGGATGGCCAGCAGCCGGGACGTGTCCCAAGGAGGCCGTGCCAGCTTCCGTGGAAGGCCCTGTGCCCTTGCCAGCGCGGCTGCCTTGGCAGCCCTGGGGTCTGCTTCTGCTGCCCTGAGCCTGCAGAGCAGGGCAGCGTTTGCTGATGGGCTGAGCCCTTCCTAAAGATCCTGTCGGGCTGCCTTAGACACTTGGGGCCAGGGATTCCTTCCAACCGGGGCCACTTTGGGTGGGCTGGGCAGGGCCCCAGGGCAGGTGGCAGTGTGTGCAAGGTTCCTTTGTGACACACTGCAGCACAGTCACCGTGGCATGGAATGGAGGAGTGTGTCCTTTGTGACACCTGGTGACATAGGAGCTGGTGGTGACAAGAACACTCCACAGCGCTCGGAGCAGGCGACTGGACAGGACGGGACAGAGCGGTGCTGTGAGGAGCCCCCACACAGTGCACTCGTTCCTGTCTGACCTGGAGCTGTTCTGAGGTGTTGTTCCTGCAGCTGACCTCAAGGCCAGAGCAGAGGACCTGGTGACCTGTGGCCTTCCGAGGCTTCTGTTTGGCAGTGCCCTCGAGGGCAGAGCGTGGGACTTGGTGCCCCGGAGCTTTTCCAAGGCATCTGTCCTGCAACTAGCTCCAGTCACTGACATGGAGCAGAGACCCCCAAGAGGCCCTAGGATGCCCTGGGTGGAGGAGGAGGAAGAAGGCCCTGGAGCTGACCCAGGACAGGAGACAGAAGAGGTGGTGCCATTCCATCCACCACAGGAGGGTGAGTGGCAGAGCTGGGCTGTAGGACTGGAGACTGCAGCCAGCTTGGCCCCATCCCATCCCGTCCCGTCCTATCCCATCCCATCCCATCCCATCCCATCCCATCCCATCCCATCCCATCCCATCCCATCCCATCCCATCCCATCCAGTCCCATCCCATCCCATCCCCTTGGGACATGCCCATGGACAGGACGGAAGAGGGCCCAGGCAGACACCCTGCAGTGGCCGTGCTCCATCCCCCTGGGGCATCCCGGGGCTGTCCCTGCCTGGGGAGCGCAGGGCTGGGCTGTGTTCTCCGGCCTCTCCCGCAGCCCCTCAGCTCTGGCTGTGCTCGCTCTTTGCCAGATGCAGCCGTGGAGCGCACACAAGAGCAGCAATCCAGCCGTGGCCGCTTCCGCAGAACAGCGCAGGTACCTGCAGCCATGCCCACCTGGGCTGGACCTGCTGTCCCTGCTCGGCTGAGCACCGTGTGTGGAGCACTCCATGGAACATCCCTGGTTCTTGCCCTTCTCCTACAGCTCGTTTGCGAATTCATTAAGAGTGTTCGGCAGGAAGAGGCCAGGGCCATGGGCACTGGGCTCCGAGCACACTCAGAGGTCCTCAGACAGGAGACCAGTGCCACTCTGCTGCATTTGCTTGTGGAGAATGGTGTTTCCAGGCTAGATCAAGTAAGCAGCCTGTGGCCAGGCTTCCATTCCCCCATGAGTCACATGGCGACCCAAGCCACGTCAGCTGGTCCCTGTGCCTTTGAGGCCATGGCATTGCGGTGGGAATGGAAGCACTTCTCTGGGTGCACTGGGGACATTGCTCCCTCTGGCATCTTTCCAAGCCTTGCCGTGCCTTCTCCAGGTGCACTACCATGCTGAGATGTCTCCCAGCTCTCTGCCCTCTCATAGGTCCTGCCTGGGACCTGTGCTGCTGCCTGGGCCCAGCCCTGTGCGGTTCCGGGCTCCTGCTGGCCGGGTGCCCTGTCACTGCCTTCTGCCTTTCAGGTCCTCGAGTGCCTGGACTTGAGGGAATGCAGAGACAGTGTTCTGGAGATCATGTCGAAGAACCTGCAGAGCAAATACAGGGAGAGGCGTCACTTGGCACTCCGAGGAGTCACAGTGGCAAGCAAGAATCCCTTGATGGTGAGAAGGGGGCAGTGGCTGAAGCCCTGCCGGCAGCGTGGGGCTGGAAAACACTGTCACTTGGGGTTGGCTGAGCTTTGGGCCCTGGGGCAGCTGTTCCCAGCTCTCCTGCCTCCCGCTTCAGCTGCCCGAGTGCTTCGGGACAGGCTTTGGACTCTAGGCCCTGCTGCAGCCGGGTGGCATTTCACAAACTTGTGTTCCACACAGGCTGACAAAATGTGGAGCCTGACTGAAAGTCTTGTGGAGCTCCTGCAGGAAAAAGAGAGGGACATGATCAGGATGACCATTCTTCTACTCAGATATTTATTTCTGGATAATGGTGCCCCAATACCCAGCTCCCTCGCCCTGCAGCTGGCTGAGGCGCTCCTGTCACTCTTTGACCACGTAAGGCTCTGTGCCCACAGCCACGGCCACTGGTCGCTGCCCGGGCACTTGGTGCCCTGTGGAGATGCAGGCCTGTGCCCTGCTGGGCCCGAAGCAGCTGATGCTGTGCTCTTTTGTTCTTGCTTTCCTACAGGATGATAGCCAGGTGCAGCTGAGCTCCATGACTCTATTTCAAGAGATGCTGGAGTTATTAATGGAAGATGGAAAAAAGGCCCTGAAGTCACACGTGCTCCAGAGCCTGCTGCCACTCTCCTTCCACTGCCATGATGAGAATCAGATTGTTGCTGAGGTGAGGACTTGTGGCCGGCTGCTGTCTCCCTGGGAGGGGGCTGGGCTGCCTCCTGTCCTGGCGCCTTGCAGGCTGCAGCCTCCCCCAGGCTGTGGCTTTGGGATGCTCCGGTGCCCTGGGCTGTGGGGCCATCTCCACGTCTCTGCTGCTCTCCAGGCTTCCCGGGAAACACTACATTCTTCAGCCAGATTCCTGAAGAGGAGGGATATTGAACAAATGCTACAGGTGGATCAGACATGGAGGTTTGGCGAGGCCCTGGTAAGGACGACCGAGAATCCCCAGCCTCAGCCTGGAGAAGGCCCCTGAGCGCGGTGCTCAGTGTGCGGGGCTGGCAGCTGTGCCCCTGCCCACTGCTGCACCCAGAGGCTGAGCGGGCTCTTCTCCAGGCTGCTGTGGGCCCGAGCCGGGTGCCCATGGAGCCCCGGCGCGGCGGGGCTGCGGGGCGGCCCCGCGGCTCCCCGGGCAGCAGCCGGCCCTCTGCCCCCTGCGCAGCCCGGCGCCAGCGGCTGCTGGCCGCGCCTCAGGGCTGTGCGGGCAGGGGAGGCCGGGGCTGGGCGCAGGGAGCGCCCGCCACAGGGGCTGAGCCCGCGCCAAGCCTTCCCTGCTGCCGCTCTCTGCAGCTGGCAGAGGACACGAGCCGAGCGGCCGAGCAGCTGCGCCGGGCCCTGCACTACCTGGAGAGCCCCCAGGAGCCCCTGCGAGAGGCGGCCATCAGGTTCATGGGTGAGTCCTGAGGCCGGGCTCCCTCCCCGGCCCGCCGCAGCTCGGCCCCAGTCCCGCCCGCTGCCCCGGCAGCGCCATCTGGGCCCGGCGCCGTGGAGCCCCGCCTGGCCCGGGCGCTGCTGCCGCCCTCTGGCAGCCGTGCCCTTGGGCGGCAGCGTGTGGCAAGGGCCCGGGCTGAGCCCTGCCGGGCCAGCAGGGCGTGTGGCCGCAGCGCTGGCAGCGCCGCTGGCAGGGAGCTGTGCCGCTGCCGCCGTGACAGGCTCTGTGTTCACAGGGATGGCCGGGCGGCACCTCAGGGGGAAGATGGAAGAGCTCCAGGTCATCTGTGATGGTGAGTGAGGGCAGTGGGCTGACAACTTGAGCTGGCCATGGGGGATCTGCAGGGCCTGTCCCATCTGCAGAGGTCTCTGGTGCCTGTGCGGATGAGGGGTGGTGTGGGCAGAGCACACTGAGATTTCAAGGGCACATGGGGTTTCATGGCCAGCAGCTTTGGCCTGATCCCTCCTGGACATGGAAATTGCCGCCCGGGATGACCTTCGCAGGGGGTTCTCCTCCGCTCCCCACAGATCCAGGATCTGACCTTGGTTCTGTTGCTCTCTCTTGCAGCCCTTGAAGAAATGGCATTTGACAGCAATCCCGCCATCAGAAACCTTTCAATAGAAACTGGGTTCGTTCTCCGGGCCATCCAGAGAGCTCCCTCCTCCACATGGCGTAAAGTGAAAGATCAATTCCTCAGTGCATGGAAGAAACGGCCTCGTCTCTGCCGCAGAGCCTTGCTGTGCTGCTGGAGCTCTGTGGAGGGCTGATTTGGAAGGCTCTGTCTGCTGGGGCCATTTGAGAAGGATTTTCTTTTTCTTCAAGATTTTTTTTTCTTTTTCTTTTTTTTTTTTTTTGTTTTTGTTCAATGTGGCATTCACGATCTCTGAACAGAGAGGGACATAATTTTCT
This sequence comes from Passer domesticus, assembly GCF_036417665.1. NCBI lineage: Eukaryota > Metazoa > Chordata > Aves > Passeriformes > Passeridae > Passer > Passer domesticus. Next base: position 4,286,690 of record NC_087503.1, on the reverse strand, counting down.
CTCACAGGATTTTTTTTGGAGAAGCAGAGAAGAAGAGAAAAGAATTTTTGTCTCTACTTGCTGCTCCAGTTGTTTTTGGACATACGGAATAATTTAGGAAGATTTTTTACCTGAAGTGATTTTTCAGTCGGATCCTGATGAGGTTTTTTTTTTTCCTTGGCAGTTGGGAAAAAGCTGTGTCCTGACTGTCTGGAGACAGTCACGGGTTTTTCTTTAGTCTCTTCTAGTATCTCTTTAATATAGTCTAGTATAATGTAATGTAGTTTAGTTTTAATAAAGCAATTGTTCAGTCTTCTGAAACAATGGAGTCAAATACCAATCATTTGCCACATTGGGGGCTCCCTGCATTCGATAAGTGGTGACTTCTGACATTGGCTGAAGAACCAGGAGCTGGATGGATCCAATTGGGTTTGCAGCTGAGGCTGAACACGAAAAGGTTTGCTGAACACTGACGGAGAGTGTCCGGTGGTCCTTTGGTGAGTCACGAGATGGGAGATGCCACTTAGACTTCCTCTTGGACCCTGCGGGACCCTGCGCAGCCCGTTGTGGCCAGTCACTTTGGCTTCCTGGAGAAGGTACTGTTAACCCTTCACCTCCCAACAATAGCATTGCCCTCCGCAAGAAATGGAGTGACGGTTGGGAAGAGGTGCCTTCAGAAATGGAAGTTCAATTTTCTCCATTAGAGGAGGACACTATTGGAGTGTGGAGGTTTCTGCCTCTGCACTACAGAATTCCTGTGTTGGAGGAAGATGTCTATGAGTTTTTCAGATGGGCAAAAGCTCATGGGTTTTCATGGATTTGCAGTTCTCGCTGGATTCCAGGGCTTGGCAACCCCTGGATCTTGACTTTTGGAGGAACACATGCGGGCTGAGGAAATTTCTCGGGAGTTCCCGCTCAGTGCATCACTTTCCTCCATTGTGAGGAAGAGAGCCTCATTGAAGAAGCGCCTTACCCCAGGCTGGTGGCCATCAGGCCCCTCGCCACAGCTGGACCAAATTGTCCAGGGACAGTCTCCACTGGTTTTCCCCACCTGCATGGGGCGGGGGGAGCAGCTTTGCGCATGGCTCAGAAACAGCTTTTTTCTGTCTCCCTGGAGCATGCACAGGAAGGACCAAAGCCTTCAGCAGCTGCGCTTTATGGGTCAACAATTATTTTGACTGGAGCAGCGGTCATCCCTTCTTCATCACTTTCACCAGAGCTGGAGGGACTTTTGCCATCTCCATCCCCTCCTTTTTCCCTCAGTGTGGCGTGTGGATCTGCCCCGCCGCTGGATTCCCCCACCTCTGTGCCCCAGGAGGGTGCAAAGCCGCCCCCGACAAGAGAGGCGGCCGGCTCCGCGACGGCAGCCGGCAGCCCCATGCTGGAGATCACATCCAGTCCCCCTGCATCGCGGCCAGCAATTGATTTCACGACATGGGAGCCTGCAGTGCCGGCAGGAACACCCGCCGCAGGCCCTGCCGATTCCGCCGCCTCCGCCACTCCCGGCACCGCTCCCCGTTGTTGCCCTCGGGTTGCCAGCAACGCTCCGGCAGCGGCGAAGGCTCTGCCAGTGCCGCCCTCCCTGGAACCGGGAAAATCTGCAGCGGCGATTCCTCACACCTGTGTCCGCTGCACTGGTGGCAGCTGCCGCTCTCTCCGAACACCACGCTGCAGGGGAAAAACCCCTGCAACCGGTGGACGCTGCAACCTGCACTCCATGATCTGCCCCTTCAGCGGCTGCTCTCTGACCCCCACCGCGTTCAAGCGGAGGTGCCGCTCCGCAGCTGTTTGTCCGTGCCTCCAGACTGACAACTCTGGCACTCAGTGCTTTTCTGGGAACAGCATTTTTCTCTGACCAGTACTTGCTTAGTCGGGGGGTACCCTGATCTGTGGGGTGCCCACCGGGGCTCAGGGCGCCTCACCCCTCCGGCAGGAGGGGCCATTTCTGAGAAAGCTGCCAGCTCGTACTGGAGTTCCAGCACGTGTGCCACAGCAGAGCTCAGTGGTGGATTCGCTTCATTCAAGGCACGATAGTCCACAGTCAATCTCCGTTCTCTGTCAGACTTTTGTACAGGCCAGATGGGACTATTGAAGGGTGAGTTGGTTTTGCTGACCACCCCTTGGCTCTCCAGTTCACGGATCATTTTGTGCATGGGGATCACAGCATCTCGATTGGTTCAATACTCCCGGCAGTGCACCATCGAGGTGGCAATTGGTACTTGTTGCTCTTCCACCTTCAGGAGTCCTTCTGCAGATGGGTTTTCTGATATCCAGGCAAGGTGTTCAACTGCTTAATGTTCTCAGCCTCTACAGCAGCTATTCCAAAAGCCCACCTGCGTCCCTTTGGGTCTTTGTGATAGCCCTTCCGGAGGAAGTCTATGCCCAGAATACACTGGGCCTCTGGGCCGGTCACAATAGGATGTTTCTGTCACTCCTTCCCAGTCAGGCTCACCTCATCTTCCAACAGGATCACCTGCTGTGATCCCCCCTGTCACCCCAGCAGTGGAAACGGGTTCTGCCCCCACATGGCCTGATGGGATTAGAGTACACCGTGCACCAGTGCTGACAAAAGCCTCTTATTTCTATGGCTCTGGTGTGCTAGGGATCCACACAGCCCAAAAGCCTGCTGTGTTCTGAGTAATTTCTAAAGGGCAGATAGAGATAATTATGGGACCAAACCTGAGATAAATGTTAGGGGAAAAAAAGAAAGAAAGAACACTTGGGGGGTAAAATCTCAGGTTATCTGCCTTCCCACCACCTTGTCCCTTGCCCCAGCAGGGGAGCTTTGCCCTCCCTGTGCCCAGCCAGCCCAGCCTGGGCACCTCAGGGCTGTCCCCAGCCTCCTGCTGAGGCCCGGCCTCGAGGGCTTCTGCCGCAGGCCTGGCAGATGCTGTGGGGAAGCGCCAGAGCAGCCGGGTGCCAGGAACAAGGTGGCTGCCTGGGGGCTGCTTGTGGCCTCTGACACCCAATTCCTCAGAGCTTCCCAGTGCTCCAGCCCCTCAGGAGCCTTCTGTTGTTCTGCCAATTGACAGAGGCGATTTAAAGGACACCTCACGGGAAATCATGTTCTTATTTTACTGTGAATATTAAGGAACCACAGTGAAAGATGATACATTCAATAAAAATGTGCACTTGGTTTTAGTGAGAAGCAAAAACAAGCAAGGCAGTGCACCTCAATCAGTACTGTAAGAGAGAAAGGAGAGTGATTTAGAAAGATGCATCATCAATTGCCTGAATTGTTTATCATCTTGTAGATCCTCAGTTGCTGGGGTGCCCTGTTTTGCACCAAGGACCTGGAGAACCATTCCCAGCAATTGGGAAAATCCTAGGTGGTCCATCCACCCATAAATGAGGTCTCCAAATTTGCTCTGAAAGTGGGTCAAGCTTTTATAGGCCAAAAAGAGCAAGTCCAAGTGACTTGATTATATTTTTAGCCCAGAAACACCTGGAGCTGATGGCACACTTCACAACCAGCAGGAGACACAGCTCGGCCAAAGGCCAGACCTCTGCTGTGAGGGTTTCCCCTAAACTGCCCTTCAAACAAACCTCCATTCATGTCTGTTGCGAAAATTTCTTAAAACGATGCATTTCTGCCACATAATTACACAGGGTTATGTGCAGTTTCTAAAGCAGCTGGTTTGGAGTCAAACAGCCAGAATTAAGAGTCCTTGTCATCTATTTGTAGCTACATCACACTTAGGGGGATTTGAAGGAGTTTGGAATGAGTTAGAGACTGGACCTCTGAGTTTTTTAGATGATGCCATTTCTTTTTCTTATCTTTGACACAGACAGGAAGGGTGAGTTTGGATCACATCTCCACTGTATGGCCCACAAGGTCACAAGACTTCTTGTTACAAGACCTTTTAAGCTTTACTTGATCAATAAAACACTGCCAACAAGGCTATGTATGTTTTGGACCCAATCCTTCAACATTTCGTCTTAAGGATTCATGCTACATTGTAAGCTTCCTTAGCCAATCATGTTATGGCACACAAACCTACAGCACTGCATTCTCCACTTCTTGTTTACCTTTGTAAATACTTTTATTTTTTCTACATCTTAAAGTCTATAACTTTAAACTTTCCTCCACTGAGCTTCATGTGTCACTGCTATGAACTCTAAATCTACATTCTTGCTTCCAGCACCTAAATTTGGAAGCCTTTTCCAAGGTCTCAGATCAAATCCTCTGTTAAATTCTAAGCTTTGCTTACAAGACCAAAGGTCTGAGAATTCCCTACATTTCGGGTTCCAACAGCACTGATGCAGTGAGTTACAGAGTGCCCAGGACCTGTCTTGTAAGTCAACTCCGTCAGGAACAAGGCGGCTGCCAGGGGGCTGCTCATGGCCTCTGACACCCAATTGCTCAGGGCTTCCCAGTGCCCCAGCCCCTCAGGCTCTCCACCAGCCCGGCCAAGCTGCCCGGCAGCAGCGCCGCAGCCCCACAGGAGCTCCAGAGGAGCCCCAGCCAGAGGCACCTGGGAGCCCTCAGCAATGCAGCCAGCAGCACACGGCCAGGAGGACACGGATGGCGCTTCCTGCCTGCCACAGGCCTTGTGGCCATCTCCAGGCACCGCTCCAGCAGGGATCCCCGCAGCTCCGGCCCTGCCCACCCACTCTGGCGGCAGCACAAAGGCTTCAGCAGAACCACCACAGGCCAAGGGGCTTCTGGCCATTGTCCCTGCAGCACTGCACGCCTGGGCAGCTGGCTGAGTGCAAGCACCATTTTCCCCCTTCAGGGACCCCTCAGCTTGCTCTGCTGCTGAGCACAAGCATCTTTTTCACCGTTTCCTCTCTCTTGCCCTGCAGATCCTGGGCAGCAAAGAAAAGCTCCTGGGAGTCTGTGAATTATAACACATTCTATATTTACAGAAATTCAAAAGAGGAAAAAAAAAGAAAAAAGAAAAATCTTAAAAGATAAAGGAAAATTCCCACTGGCTAGGGTTGCCCCCACCAAGTGTGCCTTGCCCATCAGTTCTCCTCAGAGCTCCGACAATGCAGCCAGCCGAGCCCTGACAGATGAGGCCGACTCTTCCATGCCCTGCGCAGCTGATCTTGCAGCCTCTGGAAGATGGAATAGTGCCCACGCTGAATTGCCCGGAGGACATGCAGTGTTTGGAGTGCCAGCTCTGACACGGCACTGCTCATATCCTCCGTCAGGAGTTCAAGGGCTGCATGAGAGAGGAACAGAGCCACAGTCAGATCCCGGATCTGCACGGAGACGAGGAGAGCCCCCTGCCAGGGCCATCCCAGCCGGCTCTTGCCATGGCCAGGAGGGAGCAGGGACCAAGGGCATCAGCCCAAAGCTGCTGGCCAGGAATGCCCCACATGGCCCTGAAACCTCTGTGCGTTCAGCCCACGGGAGCAGAGCCCTCCACAGCCGGGGCAGGGCTCGCAGGTCTTCACCCGCCAACTCCTGCTGTCAGCCCGCTGCCATCACTCACCACTGCAGATCATCAGGAGCTCTCCTGGCTGCCCCCTCAGGTGCCGCCCGGCCATCCCTGTGAACACAGAGCCTGTCACGGCGGCAGCGGCACAGCTCCCTGCCAGCGGCGCTGCCAGCGCTGCGGCCACACGCCCTGCTGGCCCGGCAGGGCTCAGCCCGGGCCCTTGCCGCACGCTGCCGCCCAAGGGCACGGCTGCCAGAGGGCGGCAGCAGCGCCCGGGCCAGGCGGGGCTCCACGGCGCCGGGCCCGGATGGCGCTGCCGGGGCAGCGGGCGGGGCTGGGGCCGAGCTGCGGCGGGCCGGGGAGGGAGCCCGGCCTCGGGGCTCACCCATGAACCTGATGGCCGCCTCTCGCAGGGGCTCCTGGGGGCTCTCCAGGTAGCGCAGGGCCCGGCGCAGCTGCTCGGCCGCTCGGCTCGTGTCCTCTGCCAGCTGCAGAGAGCGGCAGCAGGGAAGGCTTGGCGCGGGCTCAGCCCCTGTGGCGGGCGCTCCCTGCGCCCAGCCCCGGCCTCCCCTGCCCGCACAGCCCTGAGGCGCGGCCAGCAGCCGCTGGCGCCGGGCTCCGCAGGGGGCAGAGGGCCGGCTGCTGCCCGGGGAGCCGCGGGGCCGCCCCGCAGCCCCGCCGCGCCGGGGCTCCATGGGCACCCGGCTCGGGCCCACAGCAGCCTGGAGAAGAGCCCACGCCGCCTCTGGGTGCAGCAGCGGGCCGGGACACAGCTGCCAGCCCCGCACTCTGAGCACTGCGCTCAGGGGCTTTCTCCAGGCTGAGGCTGGGGATTCCAGGCCGTCCTTACCAAGACCTCAACAAACGCCAACAGCTTCTCTGTCTCCACCAGCTCTTTGAGATCCCTCCTGTTCAGGAACCCGGCCGCACAATGCAGCGTTTCCCGAGAAGCCTGGAGAGCAGCAGAGACCCAGAGATAGCCCCACAGCCCAGGACACAGGACTGACATCCCTGTGCCACAGCCTGGAGGAGGCTGCAGCTCGGGATGTGAGCAGGGCAGCCGGCAGCCCAGCCCCCTGCCAGGGGGACACCAGCAGCCCACGAGTCCTCACCTCGGCCACACGCTGATTCTCATCGTGGCAGTGGAAGAAGAGTGCAGGAAGGGTCTGGCACACCACTGACTTAAGAGGCTTTTTTCCCTCCTCTGCTACCAAATCCATCACCTTGAAGAAGAGGTCAAGGGAGAGCAGCTGCACATGGCTGTTGTCCTGAATGAAAGAAAAAAACTCAGCGCCATCTACTCCAGGCCCATCTGAAGAGTACAAAAATCCACAGTGCACAAAGTTTCAGGGCAGCACCCAGTGCCCGAGGCTGGGGATACAAAGCCTTACGTGGTTGAAGAGCAGCAGGAGAGCCTCAGCCAGCTTCGGGGCAGTGGTGCTGGATACCAGCATGTCTTTGCTCTTGAGCAAATTAGTGAACACAGAGAGCGTCATGCCGACCAGCTCTCCGTCTGCATCATCCAGCAGCTCCAGAAGGCTTGGAGACAGAGTGCCCATTCTCCTGGCCTGTGTGGAACACAAGGCTGAGCTGGGAAGCCATGGACGGCTGCAGCGCCAGCACCACCCTGGCACTGCAACCCCACCCTGCTGCTGCAGGGCCCACAGGCCAAAGGCCTGCCCCAAAGCAGTGGGGCAGGTGAGGCAGGAGAGCTGGGAGCAGCTGCCTCAGCTGCCTCAGCCCTGCCAGCCCATGGGGCTGCTTTCCCCAGCGCAGCTTCAGCCGCTGCCCCTTCTCACCATCGAGGGATCCTTGCTGAGCACCACGAGGCCTCTGAGCGCCAGGCGACGCCTCTCCCTGCACTCGTTCCTCAGGTGCCTTGACATGATCTCCAGGATGATGTCAGCACATTCCCTCAAGTCCAGGCACTCGAGGACCTGAAAGGCACAGGGCAGTGACAGGGCACCCGGCCAGCAGGAGCCCGGAACCGCACAGGGCTGGGCCCAGGCAGCAGCACAGGGCACGGGCACCGTCCCAGGCAGCTGCGGCTACGAGAGGGCAGAGAGCTGGGAGGCAGCTCAGCCAGGCAGCGCTGGCCTTCAGGCTCACCTCCACAAGGAACGCCAGGCTGGGCAGATCCCAGTGTGGCTCCTCCCTGCTGAGCAGCCCAAGCAGGCGCAGAGCAATCCCAGAACACAAGGAGAGGGAGACACGGCGCATCTCTCTGGAAGGAGAAAAAAGACACCAAGAGCCTGAGGTGGGGGGACCAAACCTTGCCCAGGACTGACTCACAGAGGTCTGGTCTTTGCCCAGCATCCCTGGAGAGGATGTGAGCACTGTGGGAGGTGGCCCCTTCTGGGCACCCTCCTCTCCCAGCCTTTTCCAGTCTCCTTGGCCGTCCCTCAGTGACAAGGCCCTCTGGCCCATGACCACAGGGACTGTGTGGGGCACCTGGGCACAGGGCACAAATGCTGGGGGCAGTGTGGAGGAGAAAGGGGGTCTCACCTGGCCAGCAGACCCACGGCATAGTGCTGGGTGTGAGCACACAGCAGCGTGTCCCAGCCACACTTACGCTCCATAGCCATCACCTCCTGGTCACACTCCAGTCGGCAGAGCAGAGCCTTCATGGCCTGCACTGCAAACCTGTGTGCAGAGCAAAGCCCAGGTCACACTGGGAGCACTAGCACTGGCCACAAGGGCAGGGGAAGGACAGGAGGACTGGGACCTGCTGGGCTTGCTGGGAAGGCGGTGTTCCTCCTGGCATGCTCTCCAGAAGTTTTCAACTTCCTCTTGTGGCATCTGCTGCGTGGTGATGACAACATGGAAGAGCAGAGCCACAAACAGGCGGGAGGAATGAAGGATCATGGCCTCATGGCATTTAGGCACAATGACCCAGATCACCAGAGTTGCCTGCAGAAGAAGCAGCCCAAGACAGCGCTCAGTGCCCTGGTGTCCATGGGGCAGGGCCCAAGGGCAGATGCAGGGGGAGCAGTGGGCCTAGTGCCCCCTGAGTCTGCCCCTAGACCAAGTTTCATCCCAGCGACTGAGGCAGGGAGAGGATGGAGAGCTGCTGGAGAGGCAACCAGGTGGCAAGCAAAGGCCAGTTCCAGAAACTCACAGCCAGGGCAAAAACGTCCTTGTTGTCCCCATCGGAGGTGCATGTGCTGTGCACAGGCCAATCCTCCATCACACAGAGCAGTGTTGCCAGCACCTTCTCCATTGTTGGTCGTGATGAGCCTATGGCTCTCCACATCATTGCAGCAGCTCTGTGGGATCAGGGCTCTGTGTCAGGGGAATCTCAGTCACAGTACCATGCCCTGTGCAGCTGTGGGGGCACAGGTGACTGAGCCCCGGTGCCCTGAGGGGCAGGGAGGGAGCATTGGCAGCAGGCTGGGCAAAGAGAGGGGCCCGAGGGTCCTGGAGCTCTCTACCTGTCTGGCAGAGCCCATTGGACAGGCTGTGATGGGCCACGGGCCCTAAAGGCTGGTGAGCCCTGAGCTCTCAAGGCACGTGGGCCCCGTACCTGTCACACGTTGGGGCACAGTGCAGGAGGGTCAGCGCCACGTCTGCAGGGTGTTCCTCAGCCAGCCTCACAATGTCACTGTGCAGCCTGGCATCCACAGTGACGTGGGACATGAGATTCTGGTGGATGTTCTTCACCATGGCTGGCACCTGGAGGAGGCATGGGGAAGACCTGGAGCGCTGTCTATGGGAGCAACTTCCCCAGTTTCCCCCCAAGAAGTGCCTCCTTTCCCGTCACAATCTACTGGCCTCAAAGGCTGAGGGGGCCCAGTGACCGAGGCTTGAGGGGACACACGGCCCTGGGAGGCCTCCAGTCCTAGCCCCAGGCTGCTTACCTGCTGCTGATAAGGAACAGCACTGTCCTGGAAAAAATCCACAGTGGAAGCACAAATCTCAGGGGGAGTGGGCATGGCTCCAGTATTTTTCAAGGCCTCAATCTCTTCATTGTCAGTGTTTTTTATGACTCCATCCTCAGTCACTGATGTGGGAAGAGCCTGTGGCCAGGTTTCAGTCCCTGAGGTGTCCAAGTCTTGCGAGAGCCCAGCTGAATCTGGGCTGACATCAGGCTCTGCTTGGAGCTGGGTCAGCCCCGAGTCAGGCTCGGCTGGGCCCTCAGCTGCTGTGGTGTTGGTCTTTCTACGCCGAATGTGCGGGAATTTTCGGAATATCTGCCAAAGAATAAAGGACAGGGAAGCCAGGAATGCTCCAAGTGTAGTGCTTGGCTGAGCAGGGACAGCAGGCCCAGCCCAGGTGGGCATGGCTGCAGGTACCTGCGCTGTTCTGCGGAAGCGGCCACGGCTGGATTGCTGCTCTTGTGTGCGCTCCACGGCTGCATCTGGCAAAGAGCGAGCACAGCCAGAGCTGAGGGGCTGCGGGAGAGGCCGGAGAACACAGCCCAGCCCTGCGCTCCCCAGGCAGGGACAGCCCCGGGATGCCCCAGGGGGATGGAGCACGGCCACTGCGGGGTGTCTGCCTGGGCCCTCTTCCATCCTGTCCATGGGCATGTCCCCAGGGAATGGGATGGGATGGGATGGGATGGGATGGGATGGGATGGGATGGGATGGGATGGGATGGGATGGGATGGGACGGAATGGGGCCAGGCTGGCTGCAGTCTCCAGTCCTACGGCCCAGCTCTGCCACTCACCGTCCTGCAGTGTCTGGATCTGCTCTGGCTCTTCAAGTTGCTCTCCTGAAGCAGCTCCAGGGCCTTTCTTATTTTTCCCCCGGAAGCATTTGAACAGGCTGAAAAATCTGCCTGCCATTCCACCTTCCAGCCTTGAAGGCACCTTCTAGAGAGATGCCTCAGGATATTGCCAAGTCAGCAATTTCAGTTGTGCCTTGAAGATTTCTGAGACAGAGAGGTCTCAGGGTAGCTGCAGGACAGCAAGTCCTGCACTCTAGTCTTGGGCGCTCCTGCCACAATGACAGGAGATTCCTGGTAAATTACTCAGGTCAGCAAGTCCCACAGTCTGGCCTTGAGGTCAGCTGCAGGAACAACACCTCAGAAAAGCTCCGGGTCAGACAGGAACGAGTGCGCTGTGCGGGGGCTCCTCACAGCACCACTCTGTCCTGTCCTGTCCCGTCGCCTGCTCCGAGCGCTGTGGAGTGTTCTTGTCACCACCAGCTCCTATGTCACCACGTGTCACAAAGGACACACTCCTCCATTCCATGCCATGGTGACCGTGCTGCAGCGTGTCACAAAGGAACCTTGCACACACTGCCACCTGCCCTGGGGCCGCCCCCAGCCCACCCAAAGTGGCCCTGGTTGGCAGGAATCCCTGGCCCCAAGTGTCTAAGGCAGCCCGACAGGATCTTTAGGAAGGGCTCAGCCCATCAGCAAACGCTGCCCTGCTCTGCGGGCTCAGGGCAGCAGAAGGAGCCCCCAGGGCTGCCGAGGCAGCCGCGCTGGCAAGGGCACAGGGCCTTCCACGGAAGCTGGCACGGCCTCCTTGGGACACGTCCCGGCTGCTGGCCATCCTAAAGCCGCGGCTGTGACAGGCACAGGGAACGTGTGGGCCAGGGCACCAATGCTGCTCTGAGCCCTGGGGCCCGGGCAGCGCTGCCATCAGCAGGTGTGGCAGAGTGCCCACCCAAGCAGAGCTGCCACCCCCCGAGCCCTGGCAGCGCTGCTGCCCCTCTCCTGCCCCAGAGACCTGTGCCCCGGGGGGCTTGTGTGCCACAGAGAGCCAAAGCGCACGTGCACTGGGGGCTGTGCTCCTCCCTGCAGGGGCTGTTGGCAGCAGCACCTGGAGCACTGCTGCACCACTTGGTGTCTGTGAGAAGGCAGAGGCTGTTAGTCAGTCCTGAAATGATTTGCTCATGGAAGGGATTGGCAGTAGCACCACAACACCATCAGCTGCTGAGTTTCCCTGGACAATTGGATTGTTCAGGGGCACTGTAGTGTTTCATTGTGATCTTCTGTCAGTTCTTCTGGGAAAAACACTATCCCAGTCTGTGATGTTCAGTGCTCCATTTGCTGTGTGTCTGTCTATGTCTTAGCTGATGCAAAGCAAATATTTCCTCCAGATCCAAAGAGCTGTGCCTGAAAATTCACAGAGCTACATCCATTTCTGATTTTTTTTAAAAGTTTTCCAGAGCCCACTGATAATTTTCAAGGTTTTCAGAGAACCACAGAATAATGAGGTTGGAAGACATGTCTAGGATCATCAAGTCCAACCTATGTCCCAACACCTCAATTAGACTATAGTACCAAATGCCATATTCCACCATTTTTAAAACACATCCGAAGATACTGATTCCACCACCTCCCTGGGAAGAACATTCCAGTACTTTATTATTCTTTTGGTTAACTTTTTTTTCCTAATATCCAACCTGTACCTTCCCTGACGTATCTTGAGACTGTGTCCTCTTGTTCTGTCAGTCGCTGCCCGGTGGAAGAGACTGACCCCCACCTGTCTACAACCTCCCTTCAGGAAGTTGTAGAGAGCAATAAGGTCACCTCTAAGCCTCCGTTTCTCCAGGCTAAACAACCCCAGTTCCTTCAAACATTCCTCATAGGGCTTGTGTTCCAAGCCCCTCACCAGCCTTGTTGCCCTCCTCTGGACGTGCTCAAGCATCTCAACATCCTTCCTAAACTGAGGGGCCCAGAACTGGACACAGTACTCAAGGTGCGGCCTCACCAGCGCCGAGTACAGGGCAAGAATGACCTCCCTGCTCCTGCTGGCCACACAATTCCTACTGCAGGCCGGGATGCCATTGGCCTTCTTGGCCACCAAGGCACATTGCTGACTCATATTCAACCAGCTGTCAACCAGCACCCCCAGGTCCCTTTCTGCCTGAACACTGTCCAGCCACACTGTCGCCAGCTTGTAACATTGTAGGGGATTTTTGTGGCCAAAACGTAGAACTCGGCACTTAGACTTATTAAACTTCATGCTGCTGGACTCTGCCCATCCATCCAACTGATCCAAGTCTCTCTGCAGAGCCCTCCTTCCTTCCAGGAGATCAACACAAGCTCCCAGCTTAGTGTCAGCTGCAAATTTACTAATGAAGGACTCGATGCCCTCATCCATGTCGTCTATAAAAATATGAAATAGGACTGGTCCCAGCACAGAGCCCTGAGGGACAGCACTGGTGACTGGCCGCCAGCTGGATGCAGCACCGTTCACCATCACTCTCTGGCCCGGCCATCCAGCCAGTTCCTAACCCAGCCAAGAGTGCTCCTGTCCAAGCCGTGGGCTGCCAGCTTCTCCAGGAGTGTGCTGTGGGAGACAGTATCAAAGGCCTTGCTGAAGTCTAAATAGACCACATGCACAGCCTTTCCTGCGTCCACCAGGCGGGTCAGCTGGTCACAGAAGGAGACCAGGCTGGTCACACATGGCCTACCCTTCGTAACCCCTGATGACTGGCTCTGATACCCTGGCCATGCTGTAAGTGCTGTGTGATAGCACTCAGTGTGAACTGTTCCATCTTACCTGGTACTGAGGTCAGGCTAACTGGCCTGTAATTGCCAGGATCCTCCTTACCACCTTTTTTGTAAACAGGTGTCACATTGGCCAGTTTCCAATCATCTGGAACCTCACCAGTGAGCCACGTCTCCTGGTAAATGATGGAGAGCGGCTTGGCAACCTCATCTGCCAGCTCCCTCATCACCCTAGGGTGAATCCCATCTGGTCCCATTGATTTTTAAATATCCAAGTGTCCCAGCAGTTCTCTGACTGCCTCCTCTTGGATAATAAGAGGACCATTCTGATCCCTGGCACCACCTACCAACCCTTGAGGACAGTTGTCATGAGGATAAGCTGTCTTACCACTAAAGACTGAGGTGAAGAAAACATTAAGCACTTCCGCCTTTTCCGCATCTTTAGTAACTAGTTTGCCTGCTCCATCCAATAAGGAACCGAGGTTGGTTATACCCTTCCTTTTACCATTAATATATTTGTAAAAACTTTTTTTATTATTTTTAACAGAAGTTGCCAAGTTGAGTTCAAACTGAGCTTTGGCCTCCCTAATTTTTTTTCTACATGCCCTGGCAGCACCCTTAAATAATTCCTCAGAAATCACTCCCTCCTTAAAAAGATGATACATCTTTTTCTTATTTCTAAGTTCCTTCAAAACCTCATTACTCATCCAGACTGGACGTTTGCCTCGTCTACTCATCTTTTGGCACACAGGGACAGTCTGTTCTTGTGCCCTCAAGATCTCTGCTTTGAAGCACACCCATCTCTCCTGGACTCCTTTGTTTTTAAAGGCTGTTTCCCAAGGAATTCTCTGGACAAGTCTTTTAAATAGGCCAAAATCTGCCCTCCGGAAGTCCAGTGTAGAGATCTTATTGATATTCCTCCTTATTTCACCAATTATTGAGAATTCTATAGTTTCATGATCACTATGCCCCAAGCGGCCTACAACCTCCACATCACCTACCAGTCCATCTCTATTTGTAAACAATAGGTCTAACATAGCCCCTCCCCTGGTGGGTTTGCCCACCAGTTGTGACAAAAAGTTATCCTCCACACATTCTAAAAACCTTCTAGATTGCTGTTTTTTTGCTGTATTGAGTTCCCAGCAGATGTCTGGTAGGTTGAAGTCACCTACAAGAACAAGGGCTGATGATCCTGAGACTTTGTTCAGTTGTTTATAGAATAAGTTGTCCACCTCTTCATCCTGGTTGGGTGGACGATAGCAGACTCCCAGTAGGATGTCAGCCTTGTTGGCCTTCCTCTTAATTTTTACCCATAGGGACTCAACTTCATCATCATTAGTCTCAATACCTGTGACATCCAAAACCTCCCTAATATAAAGGGCCACCCCTCCACCTCTTCTCCCTTTTCTGTCTTTTCTGAAGAGCTTGTAGCCATCCAGTGCAGTGCTCCAACTATGTGAGTCATCCCACCACGTTTCTGTGATGGCAACTACATCATAGTCCTGCTGATGCACCATGGCCTCCAGCTCTTCTTGTTTGTTACCCATGCTGCGTGCATTGGTATACATGCATCTCAGCTGGGCTGCTGATTTCTCCCCTAACACAGTCTTACCACCCCTGGGCCTGCTTCCAAACAGCCCAGCTGCATCCCCTTCCCCCTTCAAACCTAGTTTAAAGCCCTCTCAATAAGGTCTGCCAGTTCATGAGCTAAAAACCTCCTACCCTTAACAGAGAGATGTACCCCATCTGATTCCAATAGAGCAGGTGCCATAAAGGTTGCTCCATGATCAAAGAATCCAAAATTTTGCCGATAACACCAACCCTTGAGCCATTTGTTAATGATATGAGTTTTCCTATTCCTTTCATTATTTTTCTCTGCCACCAAAGGGACTGAGCAGAACACTACCTGTGCACCTGTCCTATCAACCACTTGACCCAGTGCCCTAAACTCCCTTTTAATCACCTTGACACTCCTCTTTTCAATCTCATCACTGCCAGCTTGGAGTATCAGCAGTGGGTAATAATCAGAGGACTGAATCAGCCTAGGAAGTTTCTCAGTGATGTTTCGTACCTGGGCCCCAGGGAGGCAGCAGACCTCCCTGTGGGATGGGTCAGGTCGACATACGGGGCCCTCTGTCCCCCTCAGAAGGGAATCACCCATCACGATTACCCTTCTTTTTTTCTTGACATTAGAGGTGGTAATCCTCTTTTTAGGCAAGTCATAATTGGGAGGCTCACTGGGTAGATGATTTTCCTCTAAATCATCTCTCTGGCTGTCTAGATCCAGTGCCTCATACCTATTCTGAAGTGGCACCTGGCTAGGGGATGGGGGGCAGGAGGGGTTTTTTGTTATTACCACCCCGAGCAGGGACCCATTTCCACTCCCCTTCATCTACCAGGTGCCCCTCTATTGCCTGAGAGTGAAAGACACATGAGCCCTCTGACTCCTGGTGGGCCTCCCTTAAAGATGTAAGGGCTGAACTCCACCAGTCCATTTCCTGTTCACTATCCCTGATACTCCTTAACCTTTCAACTTCTTCCCTAAGCTCAGCCACTAGCGAAAGGAGGTCATTCACTTGTTCACACCTCAGGCAGGCCTTCTCCATAACATCCCCTGAAGCCACTGATAAGCTCAAACACTCCGGGCAGGAATGGGTCTGTACGGACACATCCTTTTTGGAGGGCTCTACTTGGTCATATACACTTGTACCAACCACGGATTTTGACCGGGTTAAAACCATTGCTTAGGAGAAAGCCCAAGATCAATCAACCAATAAAACAATACTTCACCAAACTAGCTGGAACCTGCAGCCCTGCCTGCTTGCCCTGCCTGCGCGAACTGCTGTGACCCTGTTTGCCTGCTCCTGTTCACCGCACTCCGGGTCGCCGCGCTCCCCAGAGGTCTCTTACAATGGGTCACTCCGGAACAAGGAAGCTCCCCCTCCTGCTCCTGAGTGGCTCACAAAGCAATTAAGGTCATTAAAGTCCTTGTGCTGTGTCTGTGCTGCTGAGCTGGGCTGGGCTCCTGGCCCAGAGGCAGCTCCTGGTAAGCAAGAAGAGCTTCAAAAGCACATTTCTCTTGATGAGCAGCTCTTGTGGCAGCCCAGCAGGGCTGGGGCACTGCCTGCAGCCAGCCCGGGCACAGCCCAGAGGCACAGAGAGCTTCAATCAGTCAGGGCTGGGAAGGTGCTGAGAAGTGCCTGGGGCAGAATCACTGCCAGCCCTTGGCACAGGAACCTCTGGCTGCAGGACAATGCAGCTGCAGCTCCTGGAGCCATCTCCTAAAGCTGGAACATCCCAATGCCTGCAGACTCTGTGAGTACATTCTCTGATTGTCTCTTGTGCAGAGCAGCCAGGGGTGCCCAGGGCTGTCCTGCAGAGCAGGCTCCTGCAGCCCAGGGCGCTGTGCTGGTGCAGGGACTCTGCTGCCTGCCAGGGACAGCTCTCAGCTGGCCCTGGCAGCTGCTCCCAGCACTGGGGGACAGGATCTGGGGGGGAGGAGACAGCTGGTAAGGCTTTGAAGTGTTCTCCTTGTGTGGTGAGGATGCTGCATTGGTCAGGATTGCTCCCAGCATAACATTTAACTGCCGAACATCTACAAGTAGATTATACAGCTAACACAGCTAGTCAGGGGCTGGATAAAAGGGAAAATCCTGCTTTTTAAATCTACTGCTGTTGGTTGCTTGGATCGGAAATTCCATATAGATGTTAATCTCAGTTCAGGTGAAGAAAAATACAAACAATTTTCTCAAATCTGAACAAACCAGGCAGTGACAGCAATCACCACAGTTCACTTTAAAGGCAGCATCAATGTTGATTTTCCAGCCTGCTCAGGGTTGCTCTGATGTTGCCATCAGAGCCTGCAGAGCCAGAGCTGCCCCTGGGCAGTGCCAGAGCTGGGAGGGGTCTGCCGGGCAGAGCTGAGCCCCCAGGGCTGGGCTGGGCTCTGGCAGCACTGGCAGGACCCAGCCCTGGGCACAGGGAAGCAGCTGCTGGCAGGAACAGCTCCAGGCAGCAGAGCCCTGGGCAGGCAGTGGGGGAAAAGTGTCCCCAGCCCGTGCTGGGATATTTAAAATCCTCTCCTAATGCAACTATTCTATGATTAATTTTTATACAGATTCCCATGCCAAGGCACCACAAATGTCCAACAGCAGCTCCATCAGCCACTTCCTCCTGCTGGCATTGGCAGACACGCGGCAGCTGCAGCTCCTGCACTTCTGCCTCTTGCTGGGCATCTCCCTGGCTGCCCTCCTGGGCAACGGCCTCATCATCAGCGCCGTAGCCTGCGGCCACCACCTGCACACGCCCATGTTCTTCTTCCTGCTCAACCTGGCCCTCAGCGACCTGGGCTCCATCTGCACCACTGTCCCCAAAGCCATGCACAATTCCCTCTGGGACACCACCACCATCTCCTACACAGGATGTGCTGCACAGCTCTTTTTCTTTGTCTTTTTCATCTCAGCAGAATTTTCCCTCCTGACCCTCATGTGCTACGACCGCTACGTGTCCATCTGCAAACCCCTGCACTACGGGACCCTCCTGGGCAGCAGAGCTTGTGCCCACATGGCAGCAGCTGCCTGGGCCAGTGCCTTTCTCTATTCACTGCTGCACACGGCCAATACATTTTCTCTGCCCCTGTGCCATGGCAATTCCCTAGGCCAGTTCTTCTGTGAAATCCCTGCAATCCTCAAGCTGTCGTGCTCCAAATCCTATCTCAGGGAACTGGGGCTACTTATGGGTAGTGCTTTTCTGTTATTTAGTTGTTTTGTGTTCATTGTTTTCTCATATGTGCAGATATTCAGGTCAGTGCTGAGGATCCCCTCTGAGCAGGGACAGCACAAAGCCTTTTCCACCTGCCTCCCTCACCTGGCTGTGGTCTCACTGTTCATCAGCACTGGTATATTTGCTCACGTGAAGCCCCCTTCCATCTCCTCCCCATCCCTGGATCTGGCCCTGTCAGTTCTGTACTCGGTGGTGCCTCCAGCCCTGAATCCCCTCATCTATAGCCTGAGGAACGAGGTGCTCAAGGCTGCTGTGAGGAGGCTGATGACTAGGTGATTTCAGGAACATGAAACTCTTGGGCAATATCTGCAAACCACTTGTAATAAAAGTCACCTTTGATACTTCTTCTTGGTTTGGTTGTGGGGTCTTTTATTCCTTGGTTAAGTGTTCTCATGTTGTCCTCAAAGAGATGTCATTTTCTGTGTGATTTCTCACTTTGTTTCTCTCCACCTTCCCTGTGACCACACACTTTGTCAATCATGGGCTGATCTCTTGGTGGCTTGAAAGGAACTCAAGCGTCTCCCAGCAGAGTTTTCTGCAGAGATGCCCTTTTGTTGCCCTCTCTGGAGCTGCAGCAGCAATGTCTGTGTGCAGAGCTGGGGGCAGATCAGTGCTGGCACAGCAGCTGTGCCCAGCAGCAGCAGCAGCACTTGGTGTTGCCAGTGCTGCTGCCGTGGCCCTGCCCCGCTGCCCTGGTGGCCCTGGTGTTGCTGCAGGGCCTGAGTGCTCTCGGGGCCGGGCACAGTCCTGGGGGTGGCAGTGCCGGGGCTGCAGCAGGGACAGGCCATGGGCACTGCTGGGGCAGCGCTGACGCCTCAGGCCAGGGCCTGGGGGCTGCAGGCTCCTTGCCCAGGCTCTCTCAAGAACACGGCCAGGCCAATGCTCAGCACAGAAAAGCCCCAGGGTGAGCAGCCCCTGGCTGGCCGTGGGCAGGCTGGGGGCAAACAGCATGGCTGGGGCTCTGCAAGGGCCCTGGGGGAGACGGGAAGGAGCAGCAGAGCAGGGGCTGATCCATCCCCAGGGCGCTGCACAGCCCAGGGCAGCGTCCCAGAGCGTCCTGATGGAGCTGCCAACAACATCCCCCCTCTGCAGCCCTGGCCTCTCCCCCAGCTCACACAGGTGCCGCATCCTTGCAGGCACAGCCACGGCAGCACTGGCTCAGGAGCCCCTGTTTGCATTGCACACAGCAGGCGGGAGCACCCCCATGCTGTTGCTGTGGGGACAGGAACCTGAGGGAGCACAAATGCCATCAGCCCTGGGGCCAGCAAGGGCTGGGGGACACCAGGGAAACCACTCAGCTTTGTCCTGGCCTCTGCAGTCAGCCAGCAAATTTGTTCCCATCAGCTGGGAGTTTCCTGTGCCACTGCAGACGCTGTTGCTCAGAGCCAGGGCTGCCTGGCAGCCACCCCTGAACTGCCCTCAGCATTTTTGTTTACATCACCTTTGCTTTCTTCATGTTCCCTGCTACAAATTTCTTCCTCTTGCCCACTCCCGTTCTGTCCCCTGCAAACAGCCCATCCCTGTTTGCCCTTTCCTCTCTGGCCCCACTCCCCATTGCAGTTCCTGACTTGGCTCCATGGGAACATCCCTTGGGCAGCAGGATCATCCTCCAAGTGCTGCAGGAATTGTCTGCAGGCTCCTGCAGTGCCTGGTGCTGCTCCCTTGCCAGAGGCAGCCCAGGCCAGGGGGGCACATCTGGGCTGCTGTGTCTGCCTGTGGGGCTCCCTGTTCTGGGCAATGAGGAGGAGCTGCAGAGGCTCTGCAGGACTGACAGGATGGGCTTTGGGGCTGGCAGGAGAAGCTGAGGCACCTGGGCTGCTGCAGCTTCTGAAGAGGAGGCCCAGGTCTCATCCTGCCACTGCTCCAAGGGTGGTTTCAAAGAATCCCAGAACCAGCAAGTTTGGAAAAGTCCTTGGAGATCATCAAATCCAACCTATGCCCTGACACTGCCTTGTCTGCCCTGAGCCTCCTCTTCTCCAGGATAAACAATCCCAGCTCCCTCAGCCGCTCCTCACAGGATTTGTGCTCCAGATCCCTCACCAGCCTTGTTGCCCTTCTCTGGACATGCTCCAGCCCCTCCATGTCCTTCCTGAATTGAGGGCCCCAGAACTGGACACAGCACTCGAGGTGCTGCCCAACCAGTGCTGAGCACAGGGGAAGAATCACTGCCCTGCTCCTGCTGGCCACACCATTCCTGATCCAGGCCAGGAGCCATTGGCCTTCTTGGCCACCTGGGCACACTGCTGCCTCATGTCCAGCCTGCTGTCCATCAGTCCCTGGAGGTCCCTTTCTGCCTGGCTGCTCTCTAGCCATTCTGTCCCCAGCCTGTAGTGCTGCAGGGGTTGTTGTGACCAAAGTGCAGGACCCGGCACTGGGACTTGTTAAACCTCACTTTGTTGGATTTGGGCCCTGGATCCAGCCTGTCCAGGGCTCTGTGCAGTGCCCTCCTACCCTCAACAGATCAAAACTCACACCCAGCTTGGTGTCATCTGCAAATTTGCTGATGCTGGACTCGTTCCCCCCATCCAGATCATTAATGCAGATATTGAAATCCACACTGGCTGGCTCTGATCCCTCGGCCATCCTGTGGGTGCCCTGTGATGGCTCTCAAGGTGATCTGTTCCATAACCTTGCCGGGCACCAAGGTCAGGCTGACAGACCTGGAGTTCCCCTGGCCCTCCTTCCAGCCCTTATTGGGGATGGGCTCACACTGACACCTCCAGTCCTCTGGGACCTCCCTGCTGAGCCAGGACTGATGGTAAATGATGGAGAGCAGCTTGGGGAGCTCATCCACCAGCTCCCTCATTCCCTTAGGATGGGTCCTATCCTATCCCGCACACCTTTGAGCATCTGAGTGGCTCAGCAGGTCAGGAACTGCTTCCTCCTGGTTTCCAGGGGGCTGTTCTGCTCCCTGTGCCTATTCACCAGCTCAGTAGGACATTGGTCCTGAAGACAACCTGTCTTATGGTTCAAAACAGAGGCAAAGAAGGTGTTCAGTACCTCAGTCTTTCCTCATCTTTAGTAACCATATCTCCCCCTGCATCCAATAATGATGCAGATTGTCCTTGCCCCCACCTTTTGCCAATCATGTATTCATAAAAACATTTTTATAATCCTTCACAGAAGCAACCAGGTTAAGCCCCACTTCAGCTTTCACTTCTGTAATTTTCTTTCCCATGAACTAACAACATCCTTAAACAATTCCTGAGTTTCCTGCTCCTCTGTCCAAAGGTGATGTGTCCTCTTTTATCCCCTGAGTTCTTGCTAAAGCCTCATGCCCAGCCAGGCCAATTATTGTCCTTGCTGGCTCATTTTTTGTCACATAGGGACAGCCTGTTCCTATGCCTTCAAGGTTTTGTTCGTGACATATGTCCATTCTTTTCTGAACCACTCTGTTTTAAAGGGCTTCTTCCCTTTAAAATTCAGTACCTGATTCAGAACATCCCAGATCTGCATCCTGAATAGGCTCAAGTCTGATCTCTGTATGTCCAGTGTAGAATTTTTGTTGATACCCCTCCTTCTTTCACAGAATATTGAAAACTTGATTGTTTTATGGTCACTTTGCTCCAGACAACCTCTGACCTCCACATCTCCCAGCAGCCCTTCCCTGTTCATGAACAGCAGGAGAAAGAGCTTTCCTTGGGAGTGGGAATTGCAGGAAACATCCCCAAAGTGCAGCTTGGAAGGTTCAGCCTGGAGCTGAGGAGAAAGCAAAGTCCCTGTCAGGGTAGAATTGTGGTGCTCGAGGTGTGGCAGCGTGAGGCTGGGCCATGGCCGGCTCTGTGTGCCAGGAGCCGGCAGCGCTGGGTGCAGGGAGCCCAGGGAGGGCACAGAAACGCTGGCTGAGAAATGCTGGGGCACAGCGAGAGGGGCGAGTGCAGCCGGCCAGGGCACAGGAGCAGCACGTACAGGGGGCACAGCCTGCAGGACAGATGGCCAAGGGCTGGGCAGGGCTGGCAGGGCCACAGGCACCCAGGCCTTTGTGCCCTGGGCTCGGGCAGCGCCTCTGGAGGCCCCACAGCAGGAACTTTCCTGGCAGGGGCTGCACTTTGGCTCTCCCTCGGCCTCCCTGGCCAGGCTGGCAGGGGCTGCAGGTTTATGGCATTTGTCCTTGCTGCCCCTCACATCCCCCTGCCCCACAGAGAGCCCCGAGCCACCCGTGAGGGACAGGCCCTGCTGGCCCAGGCTGGGCTCAGGGCTTGGCCTTTCTGCTTCCCCCAGCCAGCCCAGGCCTTGCTCAGCATTGCAGTTCCCTGCCCAGAGCCTTGGGCTCCCTGCACTCCTGGCCTCAAGGATCTGCTCACACCAGTCCCTGGGAGCCTTTGGCTCTCCCTGCCCTCACTGGGGCCCAGCCATGCTCCAAGGCACTTGGAGTTTTGCTGCTGACTCCTTGAGCAGCTTTTTAATCCTTCTCTCAGTGCCTGAGGCTCCTGGACCCAGCCCCAAATCCACCGTGGGGCTGATTAAAACACAGAAAGCCCTCAGGAGCTCTTTGTCTCCCTTCAATTGTCTTCTGGTCTCCAGGGCTTGTGCAGTGATTGGAGTCAGTTTGGAGTTCTGTTAAGGAGGAAGATGTCAATGTGCACCTCATGATTTTTGGTTTTTTAATCACATGTGTGGGTTTGGTTTGGTTTTTTTTTCATTGCAGAGAAGAGGTGATAGAAGCATTCCTCAAGTGATCTTGATGCTGAATGTCTCCTTAGGAGGTCTGGGCACGGAGAAGAACAAGCCCCTTTTGGGCTGACCCTGTTTCCACAACCTGCTCCTCACCCCCAGCCACACCATGTCTGTCATAACCCACCTGGGACTGACATCCCAAAATATCAAAAAATGTTAATGTAATTTATTCTTTTATTTTATTCTGTAACACATTATTTTGTGTGATTATTTAATTATGTATATATTTATTTTCATTTATAATATTAACAATGGTTTTTCTTACCTAGTTTTTATATTTGCATAAAAAATCTATACATTTTTACTAGCCAAGAACATTAATGTTCTTTGGTTCTATGTAGCACATTCCCCTTCCTTAATTAATTAAGATCTATTTGCTATTTATTTCTTCCTCTTTATGGTAATTAGTAATATGTCCAGTCATTTTGTCATCATTTTTATCATCTTTTTCTCAGACAGGGGCATGGGAGAGCCCTTTGGTGTCCAGGAAGACATTTCTGGGGCACATTGGAGGCAGTTGTGGGTCTGGGGAGGGAATTTAGAAAGAACTTGAGGGTATAGACTACACTTGGGGGAGCCGGGTGGGCACTTGGAGGGGCACTCAGGAGTTCTGAGGGACAGTTCGGGGTCCAGGGGAGCACTTGGGGGTCCAGGGCGGCCCTCGGACGTCAGAGAGGGGAATTTGGGGCCCTTCGGGGTCCGGGCGGGCACTTGGGGGGCTCGAACGGGGCTCTCTGGTGCGCGGGGGGTGATGGGAGTTGTAGGCGCAGGTATAATACGGTTAAACGGGGCCGCAGAGCACCACGGGAGTTGTAGGCGCAGCTGCAATGGCTTTTGGTGATGGCGGGGCATGACGGGAGATGAAGTCCCGGCTCGAAGAGCGCTGTACGTGCGCCGCTGGGCATGATGGGAGCTGTAGTCCCGGAAGTGGCTGGACCGCGGCGTTTGGGGGTTCAGGAAGGCACTTGGGGAACACTTCAGGGTCCGAGCCACGAATGGAGGTCCTCGGGGGGAACGTAAATGGTTCGGTAATACCTGGGGGGCGCTTGGGGAGCTCCAACCGGGCTCTTCAGGGCGCGGAGCACGGCACGAGTTTTAGGTGCGGGACTGTGCTCTGAGGGGCTCCGGGGCCGCGGGGGATGAGAGGAGATGAATTCCCACAAGTGGCTGTACCGGGCATCCGTGGGGTTGGGAGCACTCAGGGGATCCGGGGACGTTTTTGGGTGGTCCCGAATGGGCGCTGAGGGGCACTGAGGGATCCTGGAGGGTCTGGGGGACACTTACGGGACAGATGGGGGGCGGATGCCGGGGTGGGGTCTGTGGAGCGCGGGGCATGACGGGCGTTGTAGTCCCAGCTCCAATGGGGCTCTACCGTGCCGCAGGGCATGATGGGAGTTGTAGGCAAAAATAAAAGATGGCGCTGACACCAGGCACTGCTCCCAAGACCCCAATCCCTGCGCTGATTGGCTGCTGGCTGTGATTGGCGGGACCATCGGCAAATGGGAGACAGTGGAGGCGGGAACAGCCCATTCAACTCCTCCAGTCCCTCCCAGCACAGCCCAGTTCATCCCCAGTACAGACCAGTACAACCCCAGTGCCTCTCCAGTCCCTTCCAATACACCTGAGTTCATTCCTAGTCCCTTCCAGTTCCTCCCATTGTCATCCACAGTATGCCCCAGGGCCTTCCAGTCTTCTACACTGTGTCCCCAGTGATCCCAGTTTGTCCCAGTATCCCCCAGTGTCACTCCCAGGATGTCCCAGTGTCTCCCACAGCGTTCCAGTGTTTCCCAGTATGTCCCAGTCCTCCCCAGTGTTTCCAAGCACAGTTTAATGTCTCACGGTTGCCGTGGCAGCCAAACCCAGCAGTGGGGTCAGGGCAGTGTCCATGGCCACAGCCCCTTGCAGTGGCCCAGTGCAGCTTGGGCTGATGATCCACCCTCACAGCTGGCCCAGGGCAGCTCTGCAGTGGTTTTGGTGGCACCTTGGGCTGGCACACACCTGAGGAGTGTGTCTGTGTTCAGTGGGGAAACTCAGGAGTTTGAGATTGCTTCAAAAAATACAAAAAGGGAAAACCCCTCTTAGGCTGAGTGCAGCCAGCTCTGCAAGCCCAGCAGGTCCCAGGTGAGTGAGGACAGACAGGATGGGGCTGGGGAATGTGAAGCAAGGTTGTCCACACTGGGTCAGAGCTCAAGGCACAGCTTCTCTGAGCAGGCCAGAGCGCCTGAGGAGAGACCCTGGGTCAGTATCAATCACAGAATGCTGCAATCACCTCTGATCTAAAGAGAAATGTAATAAAATAAACCCTTTAAAATAGGTATGTGTATGTCTTACAAGCTCTTTGAAATATTTCTCCATAATTGGACTTGGACAACGTTAATGACACTCTCAGGGCTTTGGTGTTGTTTACCTCATACTCGGTCCCTGAGAAAGTCTTCAAAGAACTTTTCAAGAACTCAAGGTTAAATTGAAACTCTGAACTTTCTTGAAGTTGTAATGGGTCCCACTGAGGGACACGACTGAGAAAGTGTCCCCAGGTTCCAGGTAGAGCAGAGAACTGCAGGCAGTGATGACAGCTGGGGACAAACAAGGCAAAGGTGTCTCTGGTGCTGAGCACACCTGGATGTGTTTCAGGAATGCAAAGGGCCAAGGCCTGAGCCCCAGCCCCTGGCCAGGCAGATCCTGTCCCTCCCTCATTGCTCAGGGCTCTTCCCGGGATGGGCACTGGGATGTGGGAATGTGCAATGCCAAGGGCAGGACCATGGGGCGGCCCCTGCCAGGCTGCTGAGCAGGGACAAGGAGGCAATGAGGCCCCAGGGCTGCCAGGGTCACTTGTCCCCTCGTGGCCTCAGGCCCAGGGCCAGCAGCCATGGCCAAAGTGCTGCCCAAGTTGGCTCTGTCAGGGCCTTGCAGCTGCTGCCCATCCCTGTGCCCTGTGCAGCCCAGGCTGTCCTACGGTGTCCCTGCCCTGCGCCTCTGTCCCTGCAGGCTGTCGTCATCCCCCGGCTGCCCCACCTGGCTGGCCCCTTCCTTTGCTGGCAGCTCTGCCTCCTGCCTGCCTCTGCCTGCCCACACAAAGCCTTGGCCTGACCCAGACCCATTCTGGGGGACGTGTTGCACCACAGCCCTGCCCTGGGAGAGAAATTCCTTTCTCCTGGTGTTCAGTCTGGACCTCCCCAGGTGACTCTCTGTGGCATGATTTTTTCTCAGGCTTTTCATCCAATGAAGAAGAGCTCTACCATTTCTGAAACCACCCTTCAAGCCCTCTCAGGCTACTCCTGTTCTGTCATCAGTCTTCACACCACTGAGCCCTGGGCCATCAGTCTCTGGGTCATGTGCTTGAGGCCTCCCAATCCTATCTTGGATGATTTTTGTGTCCTTTCAAGGTCTTTTCAGATTAAAACATTGTGGTCATAATCCAAGAAAAATTGAAATATTTTTATAGGCCTGTAGTGGCAGAGAAAGGGACATAGCCTTTAAAATGCTCAAGGATATGTTTCGATTTGAGATAAGAAATAAATATTTTGTGATAAGGTTGAGAATTTGTAAACAGCTCATCCATAGACATGAATACCCCATTCCAAAATGTGTTCAAGGTCAGGATCTTTGACCATCTGTTCCAGTGGTAGTTGTGCCTTGCCACAGAAACGGGGCTGCAGTAGATGATATTTTAATGCCATTCCAATTTGAAAAACAGAAGATAAAAAAACAAATTTATGAAAGTTCTGACACCTCCTCATGAAAGACTCACCAAGGGGGTCAATGGCAGAGCTTTCCAGCATGACCTTGCCAGTTGAGCATGGGGGGTTCTGCATTGGGTCTGAGATTCATGACGGAAATCCACAAGGGGCATTTGGGGAATGTGCAACATTTCCCATGTGATGCCTAAGAAAGGCCCACAGGAAGGGAAAGGGTGGCACCATGGTGCTTTGTGAAAGAACAAACATGAATCAGCAGGGAAAAGGGGATGAAAGAGCTGGTCATGAGCAAACGTGCGTCCCTGGCTACGCCCTACAGCTGATCCCCACAGCCTGTGGCATTTCCCTAAACCCCCATTGCCAGGAACTGTCTGGAACAAGGGAGCTCTCTCTGCTCTGGGTACCAAGGGATGTCCAAGTGCCAGATACTGGAGTGGGGACCACAAATCATCAGGTCCTGTGTCCTTTGGGGGCCCAGGCACTGGTGAAACTGGTGTGTGTGTGCACACAGCACTGGTGTGGGGGGCTGGTGTAACCACCAGGGAACATCAAACCAGAGCAACCAGTGAGCAGCAGAGGCCTGAGAGATGCTGTGTGAGATCCACTCCTGCAGGGATCCACATGGTCTGGGTGTCTCTGCAGCTCTGCCTCTCCTCCTGCCATGGCAGAGCACACAAGCAGCCCATCCCTGTGTCCCTTCTCCACTGACTGTGCTTTGGCCTTGCCTGGAAACTACCCGAGGTCTCTCCCAGGAGGAGTCCCTGTGCATTTCCCTCCCCCATGCCTCTGCCCTTCCTGATCCAGCAGTGGTGGGGCAGGGAGAGGGCTGGCTCTGACAGGGCTGATGTGGTTTAGGAATGGTGCTCTCCAATTTCCTACTCCCACTACAAAGACCACGTGTCTCCCCAGATTGATATTCCCACCATTGTCCCCACACCACAGGGGCTTTGCCTGCCTGGCCCTGCTTGATCTCAGACACGTTTCACAGTCAGGGATAACCTGGAGATGGTGTCCGTGGTTAAACCTACCCCTTGCTCATGAGCCCGTCTGGAGGTTGCATCTCTGCCCTGATGACCTGAGGTGTCCAGAAATAACTCACCCTTGTGTGGCCAGTCCAGACCCAGCTGAGACACTTTAATCCTGGCAGCCCCATCCTCCTCTCTGTTGTTTTGATGCTCTTCAGTGCCTGACTCTTGGGCAATGAGCATCCATAGGAGGGACTTTCACAGCCAACATCTCCCCTGGGCAACGATGTCTTGCCCCGGTCCAGCAGCCCAGATGGGTTTCCCTCTGCACTGCCAATTGTCCCTTTTCCATCATTCCAGCCACCCCACAGAGCATTTCCCACCATCCCTGAGTCAGTGCAGAGGTGCAGCGCTGGCCATTTCTCTCCCTCAGAGCTGCGGGTATGGTCCCAGTGCTGCAGTGACTGCAGGAAAGAGGACCCCACAATAGGTCATTTGTTGGTCAAATACAGACAGAAAGAGTGAGAAACTGTCTGTGACTTGGGTTTTGGCCTCGCAGCCCCTGCCGTGGTTTGCAGGGAGCTGCAGTGTGGCACAGCCCTGGCTGTGCCCTGCAGTGCTGGCCTGGGAGAAGGTGTCGGTGCCAGCTGGCGCAGGGAGCTGCAGCGTGTGGGGAACGAATCCCTCCTGGCCTCCTGCCCCCGGGTGACACTGCAGGGCCTCATGGAGCCAAGGGGCCATTGCAGCACTTCAGGGCCCCATGGAATTAAGGGGACTGTTTGGACATTGCAGGGTCTTGTGGGACTGAGGCCATTGTGACACTTCAGAACCAAAGGGCCACTGTGAAACTACGGGGCCTTGTGGAACTGATACTGAAATTGTCCAAATAGAAACTTTCTAACACAGTTTGGGTATTAGAAAGCAGCCATTCTTTATGCAGTGCTGGTCACTTGGGGGATCATTCATCCATTTGAGTGCCCCAAACATCAAGTAAGCAGAGGTCTTATCACACACAGTGATTACATATTCACAAGCTGTTCCTCTGTGGTGGCCTGTAGGTCTCACAGTATAAATAATTCCAACTTTATAACTGAAATATGTGATTGATTTTGTAATTACCTTACTTATGTAATGAGGATTAACCTCATGGGCTTTCTTATCTATATAAGGAAGTGAGCTGGCTGTTGCTGCATGAACACGGAGTGTCAAGTCACCCGTCTCCGAAACTGAAACCATTGGTGACCCCGATGTGATCACGACAGCTTCCACCAATAGCACAGGGAACAGGCGGGGCAGCCAAGAGGAGCTGCCCACAGCTTTGAACTGTGAAAAGTGGCGTCCAGTGCTGCGGGGCAACCTGGAGGAGTTGCCTTTGCAGGCTTTGCAGCCTTTGAGCTGCAAAGAATGGTGTAGAGAGCTGTGATCAGTCTGGATCCCCCCACTTTTTCCCCCTCTTATTCTTTTTCTTTTTGTAAGTAGAAGACACCACCAGCATGGGAGCAGGGGCTTTGATAACAGAGGACCTCCTCCTGCAGGTATGGACTCCTATTTTAAAGAAAATATTTGAAAAATATGATGAACGGACTTTATTAGTCCTAATAACATGACGTGAGAGCCACGGACTGGACGTGTTGGAAGGGGCTGCCCTAGATTTAAAAAGTTGGGAGTGGGCTGGCTGATATATCCTCACAACTGCCTTTACAGGAGACGACTCTGCCATTAATGCTGTTAAACATTGGAGACTTGTAATGGACATGATAAAATAGCTGCAGAGCAAGCGGGTGGTTAGGACAGCAGAGGCATGGCAGCTGGTGAACGGCGAAAGCAGGGCAGGAGGGAGAGGGGGAGGTGGCAAGGAGAGCAGATGCTGTGCTGGGTGAGTGAGGCAAGAGGATGAATGCAGAAAACACAGGGTGCTGGGAGGCCACTGGGCAGCTGTGGACCCTCCCCAGGCGAGGGTGACCTGCCTGAGGAGCACCCTTAGGCCCCCTGGGACCAGGCTGCTGCCCCAGCAGGGGTATTTG
The DNA here is from genome assembly GCF_036417665.1 of Passer domesticus. Classification (NCBI taxonomy): domain Eukaryota; kingdom Metazoa; phylum Chordata; class Aves; order Passeriformes; family Passeridae; genus Passer; species Passer domesticus. The sequence continues at coordinate 4,257,776 of NC_087503.1, read as the reverse complement.
CCCAGTGGGATGTCGCCCAGTTGCCCGGTGCCGTGCCATGCCCCAGGCAGGAGCGTGTTGTCAGCAGAGTGCGCCGTCCCTGGGGCCGGCAGCAGAGATGCCCCAAGCAGCCGTGCTGTGTTGAATGGGCACCCTGCAGCCCCTCTGTGCCCTGCCATGGCTGCTGAGACCCCTGCAATGCCTGGCTGCTTTGCTGCTCCGTGCTCTGCTGCTCCTTGTTCTGCTGGCTGGCAGAAACCTGCACAACCACCCAAGACCAGTGCGTGTTGTCAACCAAGCATGGTGCTGCCAATCCAGAGGGTAGAGAGACGCTGTGCTGCAGACTCGCACTGAACAGGCACTCTGCTGCTCCCCCATGCCCTGCTGCACCAGCTGGGACCCCAGAAGTGATGCTTGGGAGTGGCAGGGAGGCGCTTTGCCACTGCGGCCACTGCAAGGCACTCAGCCATCCCTGCTGTGAGATGCCTTGCCCCTGTGGTAGGATGCCTGGCTGTGGATCAGGGCTTGCTGCCACTCCGCCAAGCCCTGCCACACTGGCTGAGATCACAGAAGCAGTGCCCAGCCCCTGTGAGATTCCAGCTCCTCTGTTATATGCTGCAATGGTTGAAACCCCTGTAGCTGTCTCTGCCTGTGGCAGAGCCACCTCTGCATACTTTGCTGGGCCTGAAAACACCCCTACAGCCATGCCTAGCCATGGTGAGACCATGCCTGGCCATGGTGGGATGGTACCCTTGTCTTTGTAAAAAAATCCTGAGGGTCAAACAGCTACCATTAGATCTTACATCACGGCACCACCACTGAACCTGTGGGGAAGGAATATTTTATCTGCTTGGGGAGTCAGGGTGGGGATGAATTTTTAATGGCAACCACTGTCCTAAAGACTGTGAAACATCCCACGCCAGCCTTAAAATGGCTTAACACTCAGCCTGTCTGGGTGCCACAGTGGCCCCTTGAGAAACAGAAGCTACATACCCTTAAGAATTTGGTGCAGGAACAACTGGCTCAAGGGCACATAGAATCATCCATAAGCCCTTGGAACACCCCTGTGTTTGTTATAAAAAAGAAGTCTGGGAAATGGAGGTTGCTCGACATTTTAAGAAAGATCAATGCAGTCATGGAGAGCACAGGAGCCTTACAGGCAGATATGCCATCTCCCACAATGTTTCCTGCCAATTGGGATAGCCTAATTGTGTATCTAAAAGATTGCTTCTCTACCACTCCACTGCATCCAAATGATATCCCAAAGTTTGCCTTCACTGTGCCATCCATTAATAACGCTGCACTAGTGGAGCGTTATCAATGCAAAGTTCTTCCTCAAGGTTTAAAAAACAGCCCCATAATTTGCCAATGGTATGTTGCTCATGTTCTTTCATCAGTAAGGGAACAATTCCCAGAGCCATACTGTTACCATTTTATGGATGATATTTTAATAGCGATTCCAACTAAAGAAGATCTTTCACTCATTTGGCCAAGCCTGATGCAAGCAGTAAAAGCATTGGGCTGCAAGTGGCACCAGGAAAGATACAGCAGCAACCACCTTGGAAGTACCTTGGACTCCAAAGTGTGATTCATACAGCCCCAGACAATTCAATTTTCAACAAAAATTAGAAATGTAAATGATGCTCAAAACTTTTGGGTACCATAAACTGGCTCAGACCCTATATCAGATTGACCACTCTGCAATTAGCACCCTTGTTCAACCTTCTAAAGGGTGATCCTAATTTAACATCTCCCTGGACACTGACCCCAGAGGCAAAAGATCCTCTTCAAATAGCAGAGCAGCTCTCACAGACAGGTTCACCAAGTGTGCCTGGGAGTGTGTATCACTGTGTTTATTTTCAATGTTAATTTCCATACTGCCGCTGTCATTGGACAATGGGATACTCAGTGGTCTGACCCCTTTGCATGTTTTACAGTGGGTGTTCTTGCCCCATCAACCAAAAAAGACAGCCCCTACCATCTACAAATGAATTGTCTGGTTAATTATTAAATGACCTCAAAGATGTTTGGAATTGAATGCAAAAGATCCATCTAAAATCATTTTCCCTGTAAAGCAGGAAGAATTTGAATGGTGCTGTGTCAACAGAACATTTCTACAACGTGCTTTACAAAATTTCAAGGGACAAATTGGCTACCATTTACCACTGCTGCAAATGAGTAAGACCACTGAGCTATCCCTAAAACCCCTGAGCGGTTGAACACCCTTAAAAAGGAATTGCTGTATTCACTGATGGGTCTGGGAAAATGGTAAAGTCCATTGTGACATGGAAGGAAGGCAAATATTGGAAGGACATGAGATTGGGTCACCTCAGTTAGTAGAGCTATGTGCTGTAGCTATGGCTTTTCAGTGTTTTCTCCACACTCCTTTGAATGTAGTTACTGACTCTGCACATGTTGCAGATAGAACACAAAAATTGGACTGAGCTCTATTAAAGGAAGTTAACAACGCACAATTATTTGGCTTGCTAAAAACCTTGTGGCATGCCATTCTGGCCAGAACTTGCCCTTATTACATCCTTCATATTAGAAGTCATACACATCTCCCAGGTTTCATTACAGAGGGCAATGCACAAGCAGATCGCCTGGCTGACCCTGCCTGGACAGCACCACAGCCAGATATGCTGGCTCAGGCAAAGGCATCACATGCCTTCTCTCACCAAGGCAATCAAGCCCTACGGGGACATTTTCTGCTTTCCAGCACAGAGGCTTGCAACGTAGTAAACACACGTGCTGATCGCCAGGGCCACACTGCTCCATTACAGATGGGGGTTAATCCCCGTGGATTAAAAGCATTACAAATCTGGCAAACTGACGTCACATATATTCAAGAATTTGGAAAATTAAAATATGTGCATGGAGATCAATTGATACTTTTTCTTCTGCCATATGGGCATCAGTACATTCAGGGCAGAAAGGTCGGGATGCAATTGCACATCGGCAATTAGCCTTTGCTGCTTTGGGTATCCCTCGTGATATAAAAACAGATAATGGACCTGCATACACATCACAAAAAACTAGACCATTTTTACAGCTCTGGGGTGTGGCACACCAAACTAGAATTCCCTGACAAGCAAATGGACAGGCCATTGTAGAAAGGGCACATGGCACTCTAAAACGCATGTTAGAAAACCAAAAGGGGGGAATGTTTGGCAAAACCCCACAGAGCAAAGTGACAAAGACTGTTTACACATTACATCATTTGACAGTGCTGAAGCAATCTCAAAACCCAATAATCTTCAATCATTTCCTGTCACTGCAATCATCTGGTGATGCTCAATCACCCAAATCTAAAGTAATGATAGAAGACATTATGACAAACAAGTGGGAAGGTCCATGGGACCTCATTACACAGGGATGTGTGTATGAGTGTGTCTCCACAGAAACGGGACATGGTGGATACCAGCTAGATGTGTCCACCCTGATCTATGTCCTGTTTGGGATCAGAGACAACATCATCCCGATGAAGCTGCAGCAGATGCTGGGGAGCAGTGAGCTAAATAACTCATGTAACTGATAAAGGACTTTTGAGATGAAAAGTTCATTTAAGGACTTCATCTATTTAGGGACATGCAGATTATATATATATTTAAGGATAGCAAATTGAGGATTTTATATATTTAAGAACATAAGACAAAAATCTGAAACTTGACAAGTCATTTACTGAGTTATTTTGTTGCCAGGATTTTTAGTCAAAAAGCCTCTGCTAGGATTTTTCCTGTCCTGAGGAGCTGAGAGCCTCAGGAAAGAAATGTAAACAATAACTATCTGCTGCTGTGGAATGCCACAGGTGAATCTTCCATTGGTCCATGTGGATTGTTTTCAATCAGTGACCAATCACAGCCACCTGTGCCAAGGCTGTGAGCAGTCACAGGATTTTTGTTATTGATTGCTGTTCTATTCTTGTCTTTGTAGCCTTCTGATCTCTTTCTCTCTGTTCTTTTAGTATAGTTGTAATGTAGTATTTTAGTATAACATATATCATAATAAATCAGCCTTCTGATCAAAATGGAGTCAAGCCTCGTGTCCTCATCCGAGGGGCCCAAGTCTAAGCAAGAATTGGTGACCCCTGGACGTGTGAAACTGATGGTCACCCCAAGAGTGACCACGAAATCCAGCCGAGAGCTGAAGAAACGAGACCCTGAAGATGGGCAGAGTTCACAGCCAAGGCAAACAGGAGAACCTGTTGGACTTTCCTGGAGATTGTGTCCAGAGACCGCAGAGCAGCAGAGCTGCACAGCTGGATTCACAAGGACACTGTCTAAAGGTACTGTTATTTTTTCCCTTCCTGAAAATCCTGCCATTCGCAAAAGGTGGGAGGAAAGTTGGAAAAATGTACCTTCAGAAGCTCAGGTTCCGTTTACTGCGTCAGAGGAGGAAGTTATTAAATTCTGGTGCAGATGGGGACGCGAGGACAGAATTACTTATCGTCTGTGGGAGAGAGATTGTTATGAGTTTTTCAGATGGGCAAAATTTCATAGATTTTTTACAAATGTCAAATAGTCCCTTGATTTCAATGTATGGGAGTTCATGAACGCTGCTTTTCACTGGGCAGAAGTCCAGGGTGTTGGGTACCCAGCGGTGTGTGAAACGTACGTACGGATTTATTTCTTTATTTTGAAAAGATGGCACAATGCGAGGGACATCCTGCCTCGGGAGCGCAGTCGCGTTCTATCCCCGCCAGGTTCGGCACGAGAGAAGCCTCTCAAAGAAGACGAACCGCGGGTTTGCAGCCCCCCCGCACAGCCCACAGCTGAGCAAAAGTTTTTCTCTGTTCTTTCGGAGCAGACAGAGCTGCCTTCCCCCCCCCCCGCTCCTTCTCTTGGGGGGATGGGGAGCCGAGCCCGCCGCTTTCCGGGCCGGCCCCGCCCGCTCCACCGCGGAATTCTCCGCTTTCTCCACCCCGGGATGGGGAGGACCCGGAACCGCCTCCCGCCGATCCGCCCGTGTTGCCAGGCAACGCGATCAACAACAGTGATTCCCCGGCTGTGCTGCTGTCCCCGAGAGCTGCAGGAGCTGCCTCCGTGTCTTCTTCTTTTTCTGCATCCCAGCCGGCAACTGAATTCGCAACGGTGCAGGCGGCGCCTGCGCGGGCCGACCCCGCTCCGAGCCCGCCGCCCCCGCCTGTCCCGCCGCTCTCTGCCGACCCGATTGCGGTGCAAGAACGTGTCGAGAATGGTGCTGAGCCCACGGGATCACCTCAAGAGCCGACACCAGCGCCCGTGCTGCCCGCACCACCCACCCCAGTTGTCCCGCAGGTTTCCGAAGCTCCGTCATTCGCATCAGACCCTGCGAAGAGCCTGTCCTTCCGTGGAGGAGGCGTGGCCCTCCAGCTGACTGCAGGAGCAGTTCGGCTGGCTGTGTTCAAAATCAGTGTGGTTTCTGGGTCATTTCGCGTGTGGTCGGGGGCTTCTCCCTGGGGGTTGGGGTGCCTGCCTTCCCCCGAGTGCCCCAGCGGCGTGGGGGAGTTGGCTCCTGTGGCATCTGCCTCTGGTTCCCAGCCCAGTGGGGATGGGGGTGGTGCCCAGGGGCAGAAAGCAGGAGCAGTGGCGTTTGCATTGCAGGAGCAAGAGAAACAGAGCAAAGCAAGCATTGCTCGCTTGCTCTGGGGACGAGAAATCCTCAGATCTGGGATGACAATTCCTGAGAAAGCTTCTCTTCCCGAGCTGCCGGTGTGCACCGGTGCTGCTGGGGGGAGGAAGCATTGGGTCATTTCTGCTCTCAAGATGCTGGCAGCATGGTCCTGCCAGGTTCTGAGCACACAGAGCCCACCTCACAGGCTGGTTCTGGGCCGTTTGGCTCATTTCCCTGGGCCGGGGCCACTGCCCCGTCCAGTGTTGGGTTTGGGGACTTTGCTTTCCCCACAGGGACCTGGGCCACCATTCTGTGAGCCAGGTCTGGGTTCTCTGGTCCGTCCACCAGGACCAGGGCCACCCAAGGGTCCTAGAGACCCTCTGCTGCTGTTCTTCTTCTTTTGAAAAAAAAAAAAAGTTTATAAAGAAAAGTGGAAAGAGCTAGCAGCTCAAAAGCATTGAAAAGCCAAAAATTAGCCTCAGCCCAAGTGGTTCAATGAAGGGCTGTGGCCAGGGCATTCCAGAAATTTTCTCTGAATTGTTTCATGACTGTCAATGGATTTTTCATAATTCTTGTTTTCTGTAGCAGTTCTTTGTTTCAGGATTCTGCAAGCCTGTTTCAGGACCAAAGGGGACTTCCAGAGATGTCAAAGAAGAGCATCTTCAGTCCATGGACTCTGTCCTGAAATTCAGCTGCTTGGACTTGAAACAATGAACTTTCTTTGCATGAGTTTTTTGCATTTTCTTATATTTAGGATTGTTTTAGTGATATGATAGAATTTGATGTTTGATAAGTGAAGAATTTCCCTGAATGTTCTACAGGTGAAGAGTTTCCCTGACCATTCCACATCAGCAGATGATTGAGATTTTGATTGGCAACAGATGAACCTCAAGAGGTTCTTGTTCTCTCTTCTGCAAAGCCCTAGTAGAAGAGATTGCAAACATTTCTTTTTCTATTTAATTTAATAAATTTAAAAGGGTGAGATGTTGCCAGGATTTTTAGTGAAAAAGCCTCTGCTAGGATTTTTCCTGTCCTGAGGAGCTCAGAGCCTCAGGACAGAAATGTAAACAATAACTATCTGCTGCTGTGGAATGCCACAGGTGCATCTTCCATTGGTCCATGTGGATTGTTTTCAATCAGTGACCAATCACAGCCACCTGTGCCAAGGCTGTGAGCAGTCACAGGATTTTTGTTATTGATTCCTATTCTATTCTTGTCTTTGTAGCCTTCTGATCTTCTTCTCTCTGTTCTTTTAGTATAGTTGTAATGTAGTATTTTAGTATAACATATATCATAATAAATCAGCCTTCTGATCAAAATGGAGTCAAGCCTCGTGTCCTCGCACCAGGGGTTGCAGTCTAAGCAAGATTATTTGAATTTTCCCACAGTTCTGAAAGTTAAAATGTTTCCTGTTTGTAGAGTTATCAGTTTGTAACTTCTCAGTAATAAGCCTGTGGCATAGCAATTAGAAAGCCTGAAATGCTGGTGATCCTGCCTGATAGCTTCCGGGAATTAATGAATCATCTTCAATGATAAGTGGAATGCGTCACTGGCTGAGAGAGGTCAGGCTGGTTGAGTTTGGGACAATCATATGTGTCATCTTTCTACGCTGTCATTCTATCTGCAAAGGGTGCTTGAAGAAGGATGACAGAGAACACTTTGTATTTCTAATAAAACTGAAAGGGGGAACTGTGACAGCTATAGCTGGTCTACAGCTGCACAAACAATTTGGTCTTGACAGACACTCACTCGACCAGCTAGCTCATTAGCTCATTGAAGTAAACAAGTCCATAAGAATGAAAGTGATTGGCTGAATTCAGGCTCAAACAAGGGGACCCCAGCCAATTCCTTTGAGCCAGGCATGCAACCAGTGGGCTCGGCGGAGTTGAAACCTTTGTCGTCACTTCTGCATGAGTGGGAAATTTGAATCCCCTACAAAAGGGGCTGCCCTTCAATAAACATTGGCTGTTGCTGCATGGAGTGTCAAGTTGCCTGTCTGTCCCAAAACTGTGACAGGCACAGGCTTTTCCAGCCCTGCCTAGAAGAGGGTTGGGATGCACCTCCTCCACACCACACCCCTGTCATGGTGGCGCAGCTGGGATTTCCTGCAGTGGCTGTGGCACATCTTGGAACACCTGAGCTGCTCCCTGCGGCTGAAACGCTTTGACCACTTTGTCATAGGCAACAAGAGGGTTCCTGTGAAGTTTGTCCTTCAGCTTCTCCCAGGTATGTGAATGGTTGAACCATTTAATCTCTTCCAGCCTCTGGTGCGGGATCCAGCTGCCCACAAAGAGGCCATGCAAGCTCAGGGTCATTGGCAATTTTGACTCTGGAAACACTCCCTACTTGACGTATTTAATTTTAATTTAATTTTACATAACAAAATATGTAGGTTAATTCCAGCTATCACTATTGTTGCTGTTCCTGTTTGTTCCTTATCTTGCCGCTGTTTGCAGTAAACTGTTCTTAGCTCAGCCCAGGATCTTTGCCTTTTCTGCTCTCCATGGGTGGTGGGAAAGGGAACGAGCGGTTTTAGCAAGAGCACAGAACTGGGGAATCCCATTCCTAAACCCAGTCTGTGGAAATCGAGCATCCCAGCTGGTCCCAGCCCTGGTGGCCATGGCAGCAGCCTTGGGAGCGGGTCCCTGGCTGGGGCTGTGGGAACCTCTTCCCTCTGGTGCCCAGGGACAGGACTGGAGGGAACGGCTGCAGCTGAGTCGGGGCAGGCTCAGGTTGGATCTCAGGAAAAGGTTTTTCCCCAGAGGCTGCTGGGGCAGTGCCCAGGCTCCCCAGGGAAGGGTCCCAGCTCCAGGGCTCTCTGAGCTCCAGCAGTGTTTGCACATCGCTGCCAGGCCCTGGCTGGCATTGTTGGGGTGTCCTGTGCAGGGCCAGCAGTTGGACTCCAGGATCCTGATGGGTCCCTCCCAACTCAGCCAATTCTGTGGATCTGGGGGAACAGGGGCCTGGTGATGGTTGCCATGAAAACTGACCATAGCAACAGGGGGCTGGTGATGGTTGCCCACTAAGGATCAGATTTGTCACAGGCCCTCAGAAGGGTTCCATGGGGACATTCCAAGAGTCTCCAGGCTGTTCAAGAGCTGGAAGGTCACAGGCAGAGACAGGGGCTCCATGGACACCTCCCAGGGGTTTCTGGGGATGCTAAAGAGCCCTGTGCTCAGAGGCAGTCACGGCCATTCCATGGTGACATCCCAGGGCCCCTTGGGCTGCAAAGGCACCAATCTGTCACAGGCACTCACGGGGGCTCCACGGTGACATCCCAGGAGTCCCCAGGCTGCCAAAGGGCCGGGATGTCCCAGACACTCACAGGGGCTCAAGTCATGGTCACAGTGGGAGCTTCAGGCAAAAGCTTTATTTCTTTATTGGAGAAATGTCTGTTGAGACATGAGGTGGGGAAATGACCCCCAACTGCCACCATGGATCCTCAAACCCCTGCAGGGCACCTAGACTTCTAAAATTCCTTTTAATACAGGAGACTGGGAGTGGTTGGATCCCATCCCAGCCCCAGACTTTTTCAAAGGTGTAAAGATTAGACAGGTGGAATTGAACCTTAATGCAATTTGTCCCACAGGATTAATGATGGAATGACAGATAAATTTACCTAAATACAGCCCTGATGGATTGTGATCACGACTAGTCAGAAAGATCTTAACCACAGTTATTTCACCATAGTACCGGAATTATAACAATGATTAGAATATAGTGCTGTAGGAAGCAATTTTGCAGTCAACAGGGCCTGGCTGGAGTTGTTGGAGCCCATTGCAGGCAGAGCCTCCTGCTCCAGCAGGAACTGCCTTTCCTGTGCCAGGAGCAGGGCAGGTCCCACTGCAGGAAAAGCCCCAGGCCAGCCCCAGCACAGGGAAGGGCTCGGGCACAAGGGCAGAGTGCCGTGCTGGGAGCTGTGCCAGGCAGAGCCTGAGGCACCAAAGGCACCTTGGCAGCAGCAACTGCTTGCAGGGCATGGCCAGAAGCCTCCCTTGGCAGCCCGGCCTGGTGGCCAGCACTGCAGAGCTGCTGCCTCAGGGCTCATTTCTGCCTGGGCTCTGAAAAGCCACTTCTGCTCCAGGAGCCTGCCTGGGAAGCCATTGGCCCCAGCACCTTGGGGACAAGATATGAGTGACAAAACTCTTCATGCCAGCAGAGACAAGGCAGGGGCAGAGGAAAGGGGAGAGCCAGGCCCAGGGGAAAGGGCTGCCATGGTGATGGCTGTGAGGTCACTGCCCCTGCAGCAGCCTGGCTGCCCTCAGCAGACATTCTGGCCAGAAGCGTTGTGAGGGCACCCAGCACATCAGAGAACCCCCACAAGAGGAATTTTGTCCTTGGGGATGAGAGGGTTTCGCTGGGTCGGCTGTACAAGGCTCCTGCTCTTGGGTTCCTAGGATTGGGGGATTTCCCAATTCCTGGGATGGGGGATCCCCTTCTTTGGAAAAACAGTTAGAGTTTTGTGCCACTATCATCATTGTAAAACATTTCCTCCTTCTAACAAATGTAAATCCACCCTCATTCAGTTCAAAGATATTGGCCTTTGTTCTGTCACTGCAAGATTTTGGTGAAAATAACTTTGACCACTGTTTTCATTTTCACAGACCTTGGAGAGGACCCACAAACCTCTCAAGATATGGTTTGGAGGCCTTATCCCATAACCAGCAGTGAGAGGAGGCAGACTCTGGGCTCAGTGGTGTGGAGACTGAGGACAGAATAAGAGTAGCTGGGGAGGGATTGAAGGGTGGTTTCACACATCTTGGAGTTTTTCTTTATTGTATAAAACAGCCAGAGAAAGAGATAATGGCACCAAGGGTAGCTGGGGAGACCCAGACTGGACACCAGGAGAAAGGAATTTCCCTCCCAGGCAAGGCTGTGGTGCACAATATCCCCCAATCAGAGCCTGGAGCAACCCAAGGCTTTGTGTGGGCAGGCAGAGGCAGAGCTCTCAGCAAAGGAAGGGGCCAGCCAGGTGGGGCAGCCGGGGGCTGACGACAGCCTGCAGGGACAGAGGCCAGGGCAGGGACACCGTAGGACAGCCTGGGCTGCACAGGGCACAGGGATGGGCAGCAGCTGCAAGGCCCTGACAGAGCCAACTTGGGCAGCACTTTGGCCATGGCTGCTGGCCCTGGGCCTGGGGCCATGAGGGGACAAGTGACCCTTGCAGCCCTGGGGCCTCATTGCCTCCTTGTCCCTGCTCAGCAGCCTGGCAGGGGCCGCCCCATGGTCCTGCCCTTGGCATTGCACATTCCCACATCCCAGAGCCCATCCCGGGAAGAGCCCTGAGCAATGAGGGAGGGACAGGATCTGCCTTGACAGGGGCTGGGGCTCAGGCCTTGGCCCTTTGCATTCCTGAAACACATCCAGGTGTGCTCAGCACCAGAGACACCTTTGCCTTGTTTGTCCCCAGCTGTCATCACTGCCTGCAGTGTTCTGCTCTGCCTGGAACCTGGGGATGCTTTGACATGAATTGTGTCCTTGAGTGGGACCCATTTAAAGTTAAATACAGTTTGGACTTTGAATCTGATTTTGAGTTCCTGAGAAGTTCTCTGAGCACACTCTGAGGGACTGAGTCTGATCCAATAACCACCCAATCCCCAGAGGGTCATTAAAGTCCTGGTGCTGTGTCTGTGCTGCTGAGCTGGGCCGGGCTCCTGGCCCAGAGGCAGCTCCTGGCAAGGGCAGCGCTGCAGAGAGACAGCTCTGGCCAGGAGCAGCTCCTGTGCACAGCCCAGCAGGGCTGGGGCACTGCCAGGGCAGCTCAGGGACACCAGCAGGGCTCAGCCAGAACTGACAGGGGCTCAGCACTGGCAGGGGCTGGGGGATGTCCCAGAGGGGCTGTGTCACAGCGGCACCTCTGTGGCTGTGTCCTAGAGGCACAGAGCAGCTGTGATGTCAGCAAGGGGCTGTGTGACAGCACAGAGTGGGCTGTGTGAGGTCACAGATTGGGCTGTGACATCACAGAGTTTGTTGTGTGAGGTCGTTGAGCAGTTACAGCATCATAGAGGCAACTGTATGACATCACAGAGCAGGCTGTGACATCATGGCATGGCTGTATGGCATCATAGAGCAGGCTGTAAGGTCACAGTGTGTGCTGTGATACTACAGAGTGGCAATATGGTATCACAGAGAGGGTTTTGTGACATCACTGAGGGGGTTGTGACATCACAGAGCTGTCTGCAATGTCATAGAGGAGGGTGTGAGGCCATGGAGTAGCCTCTGCCATCATGGAAGGTGGCTCTGTGACATCAGAGAGTGGGTTGTGACATCACTGCGTGACTGAGTAACATCATAGAGCCAGATGTGACATCACAGAGCAGCTTTATGGTATCACAGAGTGATATCCTAGCACTGCCCCTGTGATATCATGAAGGGGCTTTGTGACATTACATAACAGGCTGTGACATCACAGAGCAGTAGTGTGTCATCACTGAGTTGCCTGTGACATCATAGAGTAGGCTCTGTGACATCATAGGCTGTGACGTCATAGAATGGATTCTGCCATCACAGGGTATCTGTGTGACATCACAGAGGGCATGTGACATCACAGAATGGCTGTGTGACATCCCAGGGTAGGATGTATAATATCACAAGATTAATCGTGACATCATAATGAGGCCTGTGACATCATAATGAGGGTTGTGTCATCACAGGGGCTGTGTGACATCACAGGATGCTGTGTGACATCACAGGAAGCTGTGTGACATCACAGGGGTGTGTGAGGTCACTGGGGAGGTCACTCTGCCCCAGCCCCCCTCACAGTTCCCCAGAGCAGTCCAACGCTGCTCGTGCACAGCGGGGTCCCCTGTCCCCCCGTCCCCGCCCCCGGCGCCGCAGCCTCCCCCAGAGGATGTTCCACGAGATCGACCCCAGAGCCTGACACGGGGACGGGGGGCCGGGGACCTGAGGGTGGGACAGGGGGACAGGGACCCCCCGGCAGTGTCCCTGTGTCCCCCAGGGCCAGAGCCTGGGCCAAGGCTCCTTCACCCTGTTATAAATGAGGGCTTGAGAGCACTGAAAAAATCCCCAGCAAGGGATCAGCAACAACCAGATTTAATATTAAGCAACAGCACCACAAAGTTCCTTGGTGAGAGTCACTCTGCTCCTGACTGGACACTTCAGGCACACTAGGGAAACAAAGCAACAACAAAACCCAAACAAAATCCAGGCAATCAAACCAGAAATGAACTGAGAACTGTCCCTGTGTGTGTGCGACTATAGGACAGTGAGGGCAAGGATAAAAGGAATACTGCTTAAAACCTTAACACAGCTCAAACCTAACAGGACTTAACCGTAACTTCTACGTTGAAATTCACAATTTAGCAAAAGAACAGAGCTTAGCAGTATTTCACCTAACTGCTAACGTACGACTTAGAAATTTAACAGAGGAATAACACTTAAGAACATTCAAATTAGCTTATAACTTATATTAAACTTAACGACTTAGCAAAAGAACAACTCTTAGCAGCATTTAACTTCACTTAGACCTTGTGACTTAACCTTACTTACAGGCCTGACTGACTCAGCTATCCAAGGCACTCCAACCCCTCAGAGAGCAGCATTTCTGCCACATTTCCCCAGCACAGGCACTCCTGTGTGCACACAGACACAAAGAGTCAGTGCAAGGCACCTGTGAGAAATTCCCCCGAGGGCAGGAAATGCTCCCTGTGGATGCTTTGGCATCTCCCCAGCGGGTGAAGGGTTGAGCCTGGAGGAGTGGGGGGATCGGCCCAGGCTCCCTCGTTGTTCAGAGATCCCCGAGTGCAGCAAACGGGAGAGTTCCCGGCTGGGAGAGGCCCCACTCAGAGGGAATCGCTGGCCCAGGAGAGCTCCAAGGGGCTCCTTTTGCAGCGCTGTTTGTAGGGCCCCAAGAGAGGGGCTGCAATCAGCAATGGTTCATCCTGGCCGCACTTGGCATCAACAGCTTTCTTTGGCACTATGAGAACAGGGATGTTGTGCCACTGAGGGAACAAAACCAGTTCCCAGGGCTGCTCCTCCAGAAACCAGGAGCTGGTTGGGCAGCAGCAGTGCCTGGAGCAGACAGTGTTTGTGCTGAGCTGCAGAGGAGCTGAGCCCAGGGGCTGTTGGCCAAGGCCGAGGCCCAAGGAGCATTTCTGAGCTGTCAGGGCGGCCTGAGAAGGGGAGGGGGGAATGCAGCAGCACAGGGCCCATGGAAGCAAGGGACCATGGTGACACTGTGGGGCCCTGTGAGACCAAGGGACCATGGTGACACTGTGGGGCCCTGTGAGACCAAGGGACCATTGTGATATTGTGGGGCATCATGGAAAATTGTGGAGATAATTGTGATGTTGCAAGGCCTCATGGAAGCATGGAGAGACCATTAAGACTCTTCACAGCCTCATGGAAATAGGGGGCCACTGTGACATTGAGGGTACTCATGGGATCATGGAGACCATTGTGACACTATGAGGGCCCATGGAAAAAGCAAAGCTTTGTGAAGCTGTGAGGCCTCATGGAACCAGTGAGACCATTGTGACCCTGGAGGTCCCCACAGAACCAAGAGGACCATTGTGATACTGTGGGGCCTGGTGAAACCAGGAGGCCTTTGTGACACTGCAGGGCTGCATGGAACGAAAGCTCCAGGGTGACACAGAGGGGCTTCCTGTCATCAATGGTCCATTGTGATGTTGTGGAGACAAAGGAGACCATTGTGACACAGCAAACCTTCAGGGTCCAAAGGTCCACTGTGACATTGCAGGGCTCATGGAACAGAGGAGTAACATGACATTGCAGGGCCTGGGGAACCATGAAGACCATTGTGCACTGCAAGGTCCCATGGAATCATTGGGACCATTGTGACACAGTGGGGCCTTCTGGAACCTGGGGTCCATTCTGACATTGTGTGACCTCATTGAACCAAGGGGCCAGTGTGACTCTGCTGAACCCCATGGATTCAAGGCACCATTGTGACACTTCAAGGCCTCGTGTAACCAAGGTGTCATTGTGACACCATGGGACCCCATAGAACCAAGGGGACACAGAACAGCTCTGGCTGGTTTGGCCTCCTGTAGACTGCCTGACTGGTCCAGCTGACCTTGGCATGTCACATCTTATCTGCTACTGAAACACTGGTGCTCTGTGTGGTAAAGAACTCTTCTCCTCCTCCAGGAACATACGGCCACAATTGGGATTTCACCCCCAAATTTCCTTATATTTAGGGATTGTTCGTATAAGAATATTGCCAGGTCAAGTCTGGCTGGCAATGGTTTCATGAGGGTCACCTCTCACCTGTCCCCAAAACACTGGGAAAGGCTCTGTGCTTTATCATAGCATGGGTTCCGGCTGGGTAATTAATAATTAGCATTGACAACTCCATTATTCCAGAAGGCTGATCAATCACTTTAGTATACTATACTACACCATTAAGAAAAACCCATCACCCTTGCAGGCTGTCCAATTCAGCTTTGACCAGATAGGTCAATTGAATTTGTTAAAAGATTACCATCAAGTGCCCTCCCCCAACACAACTAAAACCAAACACCTACAAACTAGAACCCATACAAAATAACCCTACAACTAAAATTAAACACAAAAAAACCACAAAAACCAACCATAAAACCAGTCCTAACACAACCCAAGCACAACTCCCACCAGAAGTTACCAGCAGGTCAGGTGTTAATCCTTTCAATACTTCAATCCTCCCTTGAGTAAAAAAAAAAAAAAAAAAAAAAAACAAAATACAAGCATATAAAAAAACAACATGAAACCATCAAAGTCAGTAAAGAAGAATTTAAATCCCAAATTAAAAAAAAAAAAAGAAAAAATACCTTAATCTTAAAAAAAAATAATCTTATAAACTATGGAGAAAAATCTCTTTTTCTTTATAACACATAAAACTATAAAAAAAAAAAAAATTAATATCAAACAAAAACCTGCATATTCAAATAAACAAATGTTAAAATAACTGTAATTTCATCAAAAGTTTAAACAGAAAAAAAAGTAGTCCAGTACCTCCAAGAGAAGATCTCTATTCCCAGACATATAAGTAATTTTAAAAGTAAGTAATAAAAAATTTTACCTTTAAGGAACTCATCTTTAAAACAGTACTCCATACGTCAACATGGCCCATCAACAAGCTGTAAAAAAACCTTGTAGCAATAAAACCAACTTCACAATAACAAAGTTCCCCAGACAACTGTTATCCATGACAAAATTAAGAGCCACAAAAAATCTAGTTTTTCCTCTTGTAAACCAAATCACCAAACCTTAACAAGAAAAATTTCTCTCCCTAAGAAAACTAAAAAAGACTATTCTAGAAAGAATAAACTAACTAGAAATTTTAAGTTTAGTTTTTAAACAGTCAGTAAAAAAAAAGGTCTAAAGCAAAAAAGTGTTCTAAAGAGTTTATTTGAATTCTTACTACATTTTTCCTTTATTTACTTATAATAAAATTTTCTTTATATCCACTTAAAATTTGAAACCTTCTTTACCTTTCTCCTAATCCAATTTCACAAAAAAACCCCCCATAAATAATTAACCGACAATAAAACCCACCACACTCATCAATACATTAACTAAGAAATCTCAAAATTAGAAAATCTTACATTAACAAACCAAAACAACTATAATATGATAATAAACCTTTTACTAAAGTTTCTCTGATTTTATAAAGTGCACAGTAAAAGCTATTTTATTAATTTGAGCTCCTGAGAATCTCTTGTCAGTATTTCTCCAGTGAGTCCAACTCACGGTACACAAACAATTGTAAATCCTTTTAAAGTCTCACTGAGAGAGGTGTTTGGAGGATGGGAGTCAGGGCTTGTCTGTCCTGCTTGGCACAGCCCAGGCAGGGCTTGCCCAGCCACATTCCACTCTCCATTTCCCAGCTGGAGCCGCTGGTGCCTCTGAGTTCTGCTGGCCCAGCCCCAGGGACGCTCTCCTTGTCTGCCCATTCCCCCACGGTCTCTGGGCAGGGATGGCCTCAGTGGGGGCTGCTGACATCCTCAGCAACTTGGAGGCTGCTGCTGGATTTCACTGCTCCAGAGGCTTGTTCAGCCTTCAGCCTTTCAGTGCAGGAATTCAGTGTCCCAGGGCTCATTAACATTGAGAACGCCTTAACAAGCCAAGCCTCTGGGACTAATTTGATTTTAGATTTCAAATCATTTGTGGCTAATTACACAGATTTCAGAAGCCAATTCAAACTCAATATATTCTATTTCAAAAAACAGTGAGAAAATATTTTTTAGGTCCACTTTAGGTTTTTTTCCTCTTAATAAACTGATATATGCAGTCTCCAATTGGCACTGAATCCAAGTACCTCCTCATGCAGTCTGAATAGATATGAAAATCAAGACCCTTCATGGCTGAAAATCAATCAGACTCTGTCCCTACCCCCACCCCACCATTTCCCCCATCCAAGCCCTGGCACTCAGAGCAGCCTTGTGCAAATCTCAGCTCCCTCCAGCCCAGGCTGCACCTGCAGCTTTCAGCTCCTTGGCTCCAACTCCCACCTGCTTTCCTTGGAGAAGGAGCTGCCCGAGACACAGAGGGATGTTCATTGATTGTCAGCCAATAAAGCCAAGGGAAGGCACAGCTCCATTAAATGCAAAAGTCATTCTTCTCCCTGGCTCTGCCCTGCCCCTGATCCCCACAGCCTGTCCTGTTTCCTTCATCCCTCCTTTGCCAGGCACTTTCTGGGACAAGGGAGCTCTGCTCTGGCTATGGAGGGAGGTCCAAGTGCAGCCACTGGAATGGGAACCACAACTCATCAGTTTTGTGTCCTTTGGGGGACCAGGAACTGGTGAGACTCAGAGGCACAGAAAGGCTTCTCTTCATGGCCAATATAAAAAATGTGAACATGATAAAATTTAATAATTTAATAAACATGAAAACCCTTCCCTGAGCTCCTTGTGACAGCAACATCTGACATGTCCACCATCCACAAGGGATTGCCATATGGGAAGGATTTTAGAAAGAGACATAGGAAGAGGTGATATAAAAGATAAAAACACAACTAAGATGCTGACTAAGAAGGTATTTAAAGTTTTGAAAAATTGGGCAACTCCCTGATGCTCAAAGCATGAGGCCAGTCAAGGGAGACACATTGGAATAACCAGAGAACAGCTGCAGGAGGAAATCTGGGAACCAGGGGAAGGACATAGATCCAGCTGCTCTAAATGAAGAGATGTCCTTAGACACAGCCATTTAACCAGGAGAGCTGGAAACACCTGAAGGAAGAGGGCCGTGAAATACTAGAGTGAATGTTGCTGGCAAAGGTAGAGGGGAAGATCAGTATTTTTTCTCCTGCCATCAGTAGAAGAATCCGTGAGATCCAGGAAACTCCTGTTCCTGGTGGGAAAACTTTGCCATTTCTTATAAGTACTCATGTAATCCAGATAAGAAATATTTTCTGGTGTATTATGAAACTAACAGGTATTAAAACCTGTGCCCCTTTCCAGGCAGACATCAGCTGTGTGCCCATGAACAGGCAGTGCCACTTGTGCCCTGAGGTGCCCAGCTGGGATTGGATCTCTCCGAGAGCACCTGAGGGAGAGCAGAGCACCTTGCAAGCTGCAGGTCCCTGCCAGCCCCGCAGGGCTCCTGTCCCATCAACATCTGCTCTGCTGCCAATCACAGCTGGGATAGCACCACCCCTGCTGTGTGATTGACAGCTCTGCCAGGGCTGGGGCCAGGGCTCTGTCCCACCACAAACCAAGGCCTGACCCGGCCCTGGCCCCACACGGGCATTCCGAGCATCCCGAGGTGTCTCAGGACATCGATCTCATCCAGCCTCTGACAGCGACCACGGTGACACTCCGGAACCTCATGGAACCAAGGGTCACTTGTGACAATGCGGGTCCGAGGAAACTGTGGTGGGACTGTGGAACTTCATGGAATCAAGGAAACCGTTGTGCAGTTCAGGGCCCTGTGGAAGCAAGGGTCAATGATCAAACTGTGGGGCCCATAGAAACAAGGAGCCATTGTGACACAGCAGGGCCGCATGGAGCCAAGGGACCACTGTGACTCTGTTGGGGCTCATGAAACCAAGAAGCCATTGTGACATTGCCAGACTTCATGGAATCAAGGAGACCATTGTGATGGTGTGGGGACCCATGATATCAGCAGAACATGGAACAGGTCTGCCTGGTTTGGCCTCCTGGGGCCTGTCTGACAGGTCCCGCTGAATTTGACATGACAAGGGCCACTTCCCATCTGACTGTGAAGCACTGGGCTACGTGCTTTCCTTCCTATGGAAAAGAACTATCTTTCTTGTCCAGGCTCCCATGGCTTAAATTAGGATTCCACCTCTAAAATTCCCTATATCCAAGGCTTTCTCCCAGACAAAATCTGCCAATCCAGTCAGGTCTGGCTAGCCTTGGCCTCTGGTGACTGCCTCTCATCTGCCCCTGGGGCTTGGCTGTTTTCTTCCTGTGGAGACCACTGAGACACCTTGGGGTGTTGTGGAGCCAAAGGGCGTTGTTACACTGTAGGAACTTGTGGAACCAAGGGGATCATTGTGACACTATGGGGTCTTGAGGAACCATGGAGACCATTGTGTCACTTTGGGTTCTTGTGAAATGCAGGGGCATTGTGACACTGCAGAGTACCATGGATCCAAGGGACCATGTGACACTGTGGAGCCTCACGAAACCAAGGACATCACTGTGGCTCTGTTGGGCTGCATGGTCCCAAGGGGCCAGTGTGAAGCAGCAGGGCTTTGTGGAACCAAGAGGCCATTGTTGCATTTCAGGGCCTCATGGAGCCAAAGGGCTGTTGTGATCCTGTGGGGCACCATGGATCCATGGAGACCATTGTGGCACTGCAAGGCCCCATGGAATCATTGTGACACTCTGGGACCCCAGGGAACCAAAGAGCCATTGTGACCCTGCAGGGCCTCATGGAGGGAAGGGGTCATTGTGACAGTGTGGGAAGCTGTGGAATCGTTGTTGCACTACTGGGCCCCAACAGAACCAAGGAGCCATGGTGACACAGCAGGGCTTCATGGAACACAAAGACCATTATGACACTGTGGGGCCTTGTGCAAACATGGAGACCATTAAGATCCTTAAGGACTTGTGTAACCAAGGGGCCATTATGATGCCACAGGACATCATGGAAGCAAGAGAACCACTGTGATGTTGCAAGACTTTATGGAAGCACAGAGCCACTATGACACTGCAGGGCCCTATGGAACCAAGAGAACACAAAATAGGTCTGTCTGCCTTGGCCTCCCAGGAGTCACCTGACAGGTCTGGCTGACCTTGGAATGTGGAAGGCTGCTCCCATCTGACCCTGAAACACTGGGGCTTTGGGCTTTCCTTTGTATGGAAAAGAACTGTCCATCTTTTCCGGGGATCCATGGCCAAAATTAGGATTCCACCTCCAAATTTCTGTGTATCCAAGGATTGCTGCCAGAGAAAAGCTACCAGGACAGACAGGTCTGGGTGGTCTTTAACTCCTGAGTGCCAGAACTGACCTGTTTTCCAAATACTGGAAAAGGCTCTATGCTTTTCTTTTTATGGAAATGTCTTGGTTTAGGGTAAGTTTGGGAGATAACTTTTAAAGGGGCTTTTTTATAACAGCAGATTTAATTGCTTTTTTTTTTTTTTCAGCTGGTTCGGGAGAAAATATTTCTTTGGAGAAAAGTGGAAAGAAACTTGTTTATTAAACAATAGAAACTAAACAATATTAAACAATAAAACAATATTAAACAATTTAAGGAAAAGCAAATTCAGAACAGTCCTCGGGTTGTAGCTCGGTTTACTCAGTCTTTGACCAGTTTTTGGTGCTGGAAACGCCGCGGCCCAGGCCCGGCCAGGGGGCCACAGGTGGAGCTGCCGGTGCTTTTTTGGGTGTTTAGTCTAGAGCAGGTTTGAACAGGTTTAAGAAAAAAGGAAAAAATTACAATCTGGAGAACTTCTTTGTTTTAGCTAGCTAAAACTAACTAAAAGCAAGAAAAAGGGAAAAAAGGAGCTTTGTTTTGTTGTTTGTTTATTTGCAGACAACACAGTTCAGGAGCAGGAATGTGGAGGAGTGAGAGCAGTCTGAAAACAAACTGCGTGCTTTTTTTCTTCTCTTCTTACTGTCTGGAAGAGAGTCTTAAAGGTGTAAAACTTATTATTTGGTATAAACAGAACAAGACGATTGGGGATAGAAGCATTATATAGTTAACTTAGGATATTTTATCATTTATCCTCATATTGTCACCTTACTACTAAAACACACATTGTGGTTTTTTATTTTTTTGTATTATCTACTATGTGTAATTTGGTTTCTGAGTAAAAACAACTTTACGAATGGGTTTGTCTGTACTCGAGGCAGGATTGATTTAAACTGTTTTTTCTAACAAACTTTTGACATGTACTACTGGGACTTTGTTTCTATTTACTTTATGTAAAGGTTTTGATTGGGCAGGGCTTACTCGGTTAGTAGAGCTTCGGGTATTAACTAACTAGGTGGCTTTTGCTAGATGTTGTTTCTAATTCTTGAAAGATCTTTTATTTAAGGCTTTTAAGGTGGTTTTTAGCAGCTTATTGTACTTTTCTACTTTTTTCATAGCTGGTGTATGGTAGGGGATATGGTACACTTACTTAATGCTATGTTTTTTGGCTCAAGTGTTGATAAGGTTGTTTTTGAAATGAGTTTTGTTGTTTGACTCAATTTTTTTAGGGGTACTATGTCTTTACAGGACTTGTTTTTTAAGGCTTAGGATGGTGTTACGGGCAGTAGTATGAGGTACAGGATAGGTTTTTAACTATCTTGTGGTGGCTTCTACTATTGTGAGCACGTAGCGCTTGTTTTGGCGTGTCTGGGGTAGTGTGATGTAGTTAATCTGTCAGGTTTCTTTATACTTGTACTTGGACTACTGCTCTTTATACTACAGGGGTTTTACTTGTTTGGTTTGTTTGATGGTAGCACACGTTTTACAGTCGTGGATAACTTGAGAAATACTGTTTATGGTTAAATCTACTTTTCGGTCTCGTGTCTACTTATAGGTGGCATCTTTACTTTGATGACTTGAGGTATTATGGGCTTATCGAGCTAGGAATAACTCTTTTTTGTGCTCTTAATTTAGGTCTATTTTGGACACTTTTATTTTTGCAGCTTGGTCTACTTGTTTATTGTTTTGGTGTTTTTTATTGGCTTTACTTTTGGGGACATGGGCATCTACATGGCGGACCTTTACAGGTAGCTTCTCTATTTTGGTAGCGATGTTTTTCTACTTTTTAACAGCTCAAATTGGTTTTCTTCTACGCTGCTAATTAGCTTTTTTTTTACTTCTCCAGCTATTTTTACAGAGCATTGGCTACTATCCATGAATTAGTGTAGAGGTAGAGCTTTGGTTACTTCTCTTTTTTAGCAATGTTTAAGGCTAGTTGAACAGCTTTGAGTTCAGCAAGTTGGTTTGATCTACTTTTTCTTTTAGTGGTTTCTGCAACTTGTCGTGTGGGGTTCTATACAGCTGTTTTCTACTTTTGATTCATTTTTACTATGTGACAGGAACTATCAGTAAAAAGAGCATATTTTGTTTCTTCTGTTGGCAGTTGGTTATATGGAGGAGCTTCTTTAGTACGTGTCACTTTTTGTTCTTTTTTATTAGTGAGACTGAAGTTTTTACTTTTTGGCTAGTTTGTAATTATTTTCAGAATCCCAGGGCGATTCAGCTTTCTAATATGGGCGTGCTGTGTTATGAGAGCAATCTACTTACTCTATGTAGCACTGGTGGTATGGTGGGTAGAGGGAACTTTTGCTTTGAACATTTACCTTAGTACTGGTAGTTGGGGTGCCAGGAGGAGTTGTGTTTCGGTACCTATTACTTCTGAGGTAGTTTGGACTTCTTCATAGGCTGTTAAAATTTCTTTTTTTGTTGGAGTATAGTTGGTTTCAGACTTTTTGTAGCTTCGACTTTAAAATCTTAGTGGTCGGCTTCGAGTCTCCCCAGGCACCTTCTGCTACAGGTTTCAGGACAAACCACGGTTTTTGGCTGCAGAATAGAGCACATTCTTTACATCTGTCCTGTCCTGACTGGGCCAAGGGCTACTGCATGAGCGATCTCCTGCTTAATCTGGATGAAGGTTTGTTGCTGTTCAGGGTCCTAGTGGAAAGTGGTTTTTTTTACAGGTGACCAGATAGAGAGGGTTCACGATTTGACTATACTTAGGAATGTGTATTTTCTAAAAACTTATGGCACTCAGGAAAGCTTGTGTTTCTTTTTTGTTGGATGGTGGAGACATTGCTGTGATCTTGTTGATGACATCAGTGGGAATCTGACGCTGTCTGTCTTGCTACTTTACTCCTAGAAACTGGATTTTTTGAGCAGGTCCCTTGACTTTGCTCTTCTTGATGGCAAACCTGGCTTTTAGGAGAATTTGGATAATTTTCTTTCTTTTTTCAAACACTTTTGCTGCTGTCTTCTCCCATACAATGATGTCATCAATATATTGCAGATGTTTTGGAGTTTCACTTTTTTTTAGTGTACTCTGGATCAGTCTATGGTAAATGGTAGGACTGTGCTTTTACTTCTGGGGCAGCCGGTTCCAAGTGTACTGCACACCTCTCCAGGTGAAGGCAAACTGAGGCCTGCATTCTGCTGCCAGCGGAATGGAGAAAAATGCATTGGCAATATCGATAGTGGCATACTACTTTGCTGCCTTGGACTCAAGCTCATACTGGAGCTCTAATATGTCTGGCACAGCAGCGTTCAGTGGTGGAGTCACTTCATTCAATGCACGGTAGTTAATTGTCAGTCTTCATTTTTTTTCAGATTTACGCACAGGCCAGATGGGGCTGTTGAAGGGTGAGTGGGTCTTGCTGACCACTCCTTGGCTTTCTAGCTCTCGGATCATCTTATGGATGGGAATTACAGTATTTCGAGTGGTTTTATACTGTCGACGATGTACTGTGGAAGTGGCAATTGGTACTTGTTGCTCTTCTCCTTTTAGAAGCTTTACTGTAGATGGATTTTCAGACAGTCTAGGTAAGGTATTTAATTGTTGGACGTCCTCTGTCACTACAGCTGCTATTTTAAATGTCCACCTTAGTTCTTTTGGGTCTTTGAAATACCCACTTCGCAGATAATCTATGTTCAGGATACATGGGGCCTCTGGGCCAGTCACAATAGGATGTTTCTTTTACTCATTCTTAGTTAAGCTCACATCAGCTTCTACTAAAGTGAAGTCTTGTGATCTCCCTGTCACACTAGCGATAGAAACGGATTCTGTCCCCACGTGTCTTGATGGAATTATGGTACACTGTGTACCAGTGTCGACCAAAGCTTTATACTCTTGTGATTTCGATGTGCCAGGCCAACGAATCTACACCGTTCAGAAAACACGATTTTCCCTAGCCTCTACCTGGCTAGAGGCAGGGTCTTTCTAAGCCTGGTTATCTTTCTTTCTTTGGGCATATGTTTTAGAGGTTTTTTTAAGGGGATTAGACATGTTATCATCATCATCATACCTGGCAGTTTGGCTATGGGCAACTGGAGCTGCTTTTCTTGTGGTGGAACTTCTTCTTTGAGCTCTGTCTTCTTTTAATTCACGCACCCTTCGGGCCAGAGCAGCGGTGGATTTTCTATCATATAGCCTCATGTTTTCTCCACAATTACGCAGAAAGAACCACAGCTCAGCTCGTGGGGTGTACTTTTTTTCTCCATCTGGGGAACGTCTGCGTTGGGTACCAGAACTTCTGATCTGTACTGCCGAGATTTGGAGAAGGTCTTCTTTAATCTCTTCTCTGAGCTTTTTATGATTCTCCTTTATTTTATCTTTTAATTTTTGTAGACGTGTTTCTACTGTTGTGATTCTGGCATGTGTTGGGTCATGTACAGCATCTGCGTAAGCTCGGAGTTTCTTTGCTATGTTTAGTACGGTTTCATCTGTGTTATTCCGCTTCATGATAGCTAGAGCAGATGCATATTCATGTGGCCCAAGTCGTACCAGTTTTCGCCACATCACAGATGTGCATGGTACCAAGTCTGGATTTCTAGTTGTTATGTCATCTGAGAATATAATCTCTGTCACTGCTATTTTTCTTAAGCGTTGAATGCTTTGTTCTATGGTCTTCCACTGTGTTTGCTGCATGTAGAGATCATCGGCACACAGGTGTCTTTGTGTTACACTGTCCAAGACCCGTGCCCAGAGGCTGTGAGGGTTAGTCCCCCTCATCATGCCTTGGTTGATGACAGGATTATGTGACAGGGATCCCAAATGCTTCGTTTCTGTGCTATCTAGAATTGTAGCCTCGCCTGCAGCATTTTAAAGACGGACTAACCAGCTGATTATGGATTCATCAGATCGTTGGGTGTAATTCTTCTTTAGGCCACGCAGGTTCTTCAGGGAGAAGGACTCAGTATTGGCTTTTGATCTTGTGCCAGTTGTTTTGACTTTTGATTTTATGTCAGGAAATGTTGAGGGTTCTTCTCTTGCATCATCATAATCATTATCTATTGGTCGATCGGTTTTGTCTGTGCACTTCTCACTTTTAGTGCTAGTAGCAACAGCTATTGGTTGAGGCTTATTGTTTGGTTTAACTGCTGGCTTAGGTTCATTATGTGGTTTAGCTGCTGGCTTTGAGCCTGGGGTGTTGGTTGCAACTTGAGTGACTGGGATAGCTTTTGATGTGTTTCCCTGCCCCCCTTCCTCGGTCTGCTGTCTTAGAGTATTTAGCAGTGTACGATAAGCATATGCCAGGGCTCAGCTCACTGCAATGATCCTTTTTTCTTTAGGGCCATCATTGAGATACTTTTCTTTCAGATATTTCCCCACCTCAGCTGGGTTCTGAATTTGTTTATGGGGAAAGTCCCAGACTATAGGGTTAGAGAATTCTTTCAAGATTTGGCCTATATTTTCCCATTTTCCACCCCACTCAGGATTTTCTACACGTGGGTCTACTTCTGGGTCAGGGGTCTCATCAGCTCTTTTAGACATTTCAGCCCTCATTTTAGAGAAGCTGCAGACTATATAGAGGAAGCCTACCAGATTAAATGCCAGAAAGATGGTCTCTTTAATATTCAGGGGAAACTGAACATTCTCCACAAGTGACATAACAGATTTAAAGGAGAAGAAGGAAAGGAAAGGCTGAAAAGCCTCATTCCTTGCTCCTCCTCTAACCAGCTGGGTGCAATTACTAATAAATTCCCAAAACATACTGCTGGAACTGGGATGCAGGGTAGGACGAAGAAACCATAAACTATACATATCGTAAACAGACGCCAGTATTTTTGTAAACGCCCTATAAATCATTATCACTAAGGCCAACACAATAGCTAATTCAATCCGTGCCCCTTTACTGCAAAAACTACGTGATAGGGACAATAAACCTAGTGACCAGAAAGGTATTGAAACTTCAAAAAGCTTTAGAGACCAGAGCCACATAAAGGCCTCCCCAAGAGACATTACAAATTCAAATAACATGGCTACTGGGTACTTTAACCTACTACACACCAAGCACAACAAACCTACAATCAATAAAGGGTTTTTTTCTACTTTCTTAAGCCCCACGTTGGGCGCCACTAACTGTATTTGTCTTGGTTTAGGGTAAGTTTGGGAGATAACCCCTAAAGGGGCTTTTCTACAACAGCAGATTTAATTGCCCCTCCCCCCTCCAGCCGGTTTGGGAGAAAATATTTCTTTGGAGAAAAGTGGAAAGAAACCTGTTTATTAAACAATAGAAACCAAACAATATTAAACAATAAAACAATATTAAACAATCTAAGGAAAAGCAAACTCAGAACAGTCCCCTCCCCGGGTTGCAGCTCGGTTCACTCAGTCTTTGACCAGTCTCTGGTGCTGGAAACGCCGCAGCCCAGGCCCGGCCAGGGGGCCACAGGTGGAGCTGCCGGTGCTCTTCTGGGTGTTCAGTCCAGAGCAGGCTTGAACAGGTCCAAGAAAAAAGGAAAAAATCACAATCCGGAGAACTTCTTTGTTTCAGCTAGCTAAAACTAACTAAAAGCAAGAAAAAGGGAAAAAAGGAGCTCTGTCCCGCTGTCTGTCCATCCGCAGACAACACAGTCCAGGAGCAGGAATGTGGAGGAGTGAGAGAAGTCTGAAAACAAACTGCGCGCTTCTTCCCTCCCCTCCTCACTGTCTGGAAGAGAGTCTTAAAGGTGTAAAACTTATTATTTGGTATAAACAGAACAAGACGATTGGGGATAAAAGCATCATATAGTCAACCCAGGACAGGAAAAAATCCTCCTTCTGCAGGCACATATGTCTGAAATTAGGATTCCACATTCATAATTTTGAATATCCAAGGGTTGCTCCCAGACAAACCTGCCAGGACAGACAGGTCAGGCTTGCCTTGGCCTCTGGTGGCTGCCGTTCATCAGCTCCTGAAACATGGGGGTTCTGTGGTTTCCTTCTTATGAAGACCAATGTGACACTTTGTGGCCTTGTGAAATGAAGGGGCCATTGTGACACTGCAGAGCACTATGGATCCAAGGGACCATTGTGACACTGTGGAGCCACGTGGAACCAAGGACATCGCTGTGGTTCTGTTGGGCCCCATGGTCCCAAGGGGCCAGTGCAAAGCAGCAGTGTGGAGTTAGCCTGGCTGTAACTCAGAGTCAGCCAGATTTTGTCCTGGAAGAACCAGGAATGAGTTTTAAGCCCTGGGAATCATTTTTTTAACTTAGGATGAGCTTGGGAGATCTCCCATAAGCCTTTAGCGTTGTTATGCTAAGTTGTCCAAGTTCTGCTTCCCTACTGGTTACTTGTTTCCCCTATATGGGTATTGTTCTAGAGTGTTCTACTCTCAGGTGTATATATTATAGCTTTGTCTCAGGTCTTTAGATCCTGCCCCTCATATTGGGCTTGACCTCCCCATGTTTTTTGTTGTTCACCCCATTATTGAATTTCTTTTACGGCAACTCCATTGAACCTGCTCCTTTTCATTTTTGCCACCCATGCCCTGATGTCAGGGAACCAGAGAGGTTTGTCGCAGCCACCCTCACTGTGAAATCTGGCCCCTGAGCAGGGACCCTGACATTCAGTTGCGTCAGCTGGGGTTAGCTGAGAGATAGGCCAGTGCTCCCCGGGATTGTGGATTGTGCCGGGCCCAGTGGATTTCCCATCACTTCAATGACCTGAGCCAGCATTAGTGGGGATGATGACGGTTTCCTCCTGTGGAAGATTGCAGGTGGGTTTGGGAAAATGCAGGACATTTATCACCCATTTTGCCACCGTGTTTTTAAAATATGGATCCACATCCCATAATTGATTTTGTGACTCTGTGGGATTTAAATTGTAAACCTTTTGATCAAAAGGGACCCCACTGTACCCCGCATGCTCCCCTTCTTCTACACCATCCTTGAGACCCTTCACCAGCAAGCTGCGTGTTAAAAACTTGATCCATCAGTCACTCCTAACCCGGGACCTCCCCTGAAACCCGTCTTTCTTGGACTTTCCATGATGGTCCAAGATGGCAATGGCCACGCTGTCTTGGAGCATTGTGCCCTGGAGACCCAAGATGGAAGAAGCCCGAATGTGGCTCGGGAGCCTGACCATCCTCCCTCCATCTTCGCTCCTCCACTTCCTGCTACCACAACCTTCTCTTCCACTCTGAACGAACATCCAGACTCCACCCCTGTGCCTGCAGGTCACGCCTCCACTGTCATTCATTCCACCTCCACCCTGGGCCACAGCTCCAGAAAATGACAGAATGGCAGCGCCCTTTACTCACCCTCTGGCAACAATATAAACCCCATGGTCAAAGATACTAAGCCAAACTGTCACACTATTTCTAATCCAAGTGTTTCTGCTCCAAGTTATTCTTCCTCCCCAGAAGACAGTTTGGATTCCCCAGAGCCACCTCTCCCCTCAACCCTAGAAGATCCCTGGGAAAGGATCTGGAAGGAAGCAGTTAAGGAAGGAGACTGGCAAATAGTCTTGAAACTCCTCATTGCCCCAGGACATGATGAAAGAAGGGAGCAGAATCCCAGGTATCAGCCATTGGTTTACGGGGAAATCAAGGAGCTGTGCAGGGCAGCTAAAGACTAGAGGCAGGACTCACCTTGTTTCAATGGCCTAATGAGGGCCATGTTTACAGCACATGTAACCCCCTCTGATTTAAAATATATTATGACCATGTTTTTATCACCTACAGAATACACCCTGTGGGAAAGGGGGGTGGAAGTGTTTACTAAATCAATTAATAGCAGACTATGCTAATAATGAGGCAAGGGCGCAATTGACAATCAGCCATCTAGCTGGAAAAGGACAACACAGCCTGCCAGATGATCAAGCAGCAGGTATCCCCAGAGAAGTATTGGACGATAGAAAAGAGATGGCTTTGAAACCTTTAATCCAGGTACCGGATGGTAGCACCCCCAGTTTGGACTATGTAAACATAAGACAAGAACCCGGAGAGCCCTGCATGAAATTGATTGATTGCCTTAAACAGGCACTAGAGAAACAAGTCCAGGATGAAAAGACTCAAAATGAGTTACTAAACTCATTGGGGGTAGCCAAAGCCAACCTGGAATGTAAGAAAGGGCTGCGTGCCCTTCCACTAGAGATGGAACCCACACTCCTGCAGATGATTGAGGCTGTAATTGCCTCAGGACAGCAGAACACGTAGCGGCCGTACAAGCCCAGGCCATTGGGCAAGGAGTTGCAGAGGCCCTAGTGGCCATGCCATTCCCTTTAAGGGGCCTCAGCAACAATTAGACGGCCCAAAAATATGTTTCTGGTGTGGTCAACAAGGACATTTTAGAAAATATTGTCTCTGGGGAAGGGGGGTATCCGGTCCCCAACAGAAATCAACACCAAACTAAGCATAATTTCTCATTTTGTAATGGCCCAGTGCAGGTTGGGATGATGACTCACCCTCACAGCTGGCACAGGGCAGGCCTGCAGCGGCCTTGGTGGCACCTTGGTGGCACCTTGGGCTTGGCACAGCCTTGAGGATGGTCTATGTTTCCAACAGAGAAACTCAAGAGTTTTAGGTTGCTTCAAAGAATTAAAAAGACAAACCCCCTCTTTGGCTGTGTGCAGTCAGACCTCCAAGCAAAGCAGATCCCAAGTGAGTGAGGAGAGACAGGATGGGGATGGGGAATGTGGAGCAAAGTTGTTGACACTGGGTCAAAGCTCAAGGCACAGCTTCTCTGACCTGGCCAGACCTCCTCAGGAGAGTCCCTGGATCAATATCAGTCACAGAATGCTGCAATCACCTCTTGTGTAATAAGAAAAATAATAAAAGACATCCTTGAAAATAGGAATATATGTTTACTAGAAAATTTTTGAAATATTTCTCCAAGAGGAAAACTACCTGATGAACAACACTAGACTAGAGGGAAATCAAGGCTGAGCCATGGTTTGGCAGGAGTTGCTTGATGCTAACAAGCCCCATGGTGCATTTAGAGCTGAGCCCTGGAACGTCAGGGCCTGAGAGGAGATTGTAGAAATCTGTCCAAGAGTCCAAGTCAGAAGAAAACCCCAAAGTGTGTCAAGGCATGAATGGGCCCAGTGAGGTCCATCCCCAACACAGGCTCCTCATGGACTCCTTGGAGGAGAGAGCTGGAAGCCAGGATGGCACAAAAACTTCTCAAAGACTCAGTGTGAAAAGGAAAATTCAAAGTACTTTAAAAAATGTTAGTATCTCAAAGTATTAATGAGCCCCACTGAGTGTCAGTGCAAAGCTCTCAGGGGACTCGTTAAAGCAGATAATTGGGGCCATGATTGCAGAAACCTCTCCCAGAGTCTGTATCAAAGGGAAACACCAAGTACCTTCAAATAACTGAAGTACCTTGAAGCATTAATGAGCCCCACTGGGTGTTGTTACTGATAAAGCCTCTCCAGGGACTAATTACAGCAGATAATTGGAGGCCATGATTGTACAAAGCTCTCAGGGAGTCCAAGCCAAAAGCAAAACCCTAAGTCCTTTGAAAAACCTGCAGTCCCTGGGAGCATGAAGGATCCCCCAGGGCCATTGCTGAGCAAGGCTCCCCAGGGACTCCTTCCAGCAGATCCTTGAGGCCACTGGGATGTGGGCTAGGGGGGAATGCTGAGGGCAGGACAAGGGGCTGACAGTGCCCAGCCTGGCTGGGGCTGTGCCAGGAGGCCCCAGGGCCTCAGGACAAGGTGTCTCCTCCCAGCCCTTGCTGGCACAGACCCTGCTGTGCCCCAGGCCAACAAGACTTGGCTTCTCTTTGTCCCCACCTGTCATCAGTGCCTCCAGTTCTCTGCCTTGCCTGGGGCCTGGGGACACTTTCTCAGTTGTGTCCCTCAGTGGGATCCATTAAAAGTCCAAGAAACTTTGGAGTTGGATTGTGACTTGGAGTTCTGGAGAGGTTTCTTCAGCTGCCTCTCAGGGACTGATGTTCAGGGCCTGAGCACAAAGCCCCAGAGGGTCATTAAAGTCCTGGTGCTGAGTCTGTGCTGCTGAGCTGGGCTGGGCTCCTGGCACAGAGGCAGCTCCTGGTAAGCAAGAAGAGCTTCAAAAGCACATTTCTCTTGATGAGCAGCTCTTCTGACAGCCCAGCAGGGCTGGGGCACTGCCTGCAGTCAGCCCGGGCACAGCCCAGAGGCACAGAGAGCTTCAATCAGTCAGGGCTGGGAAGGTGCTGAGAAGTGCCTGGGGCAGAATCACTGCCAGCCCTTGGCACAGGAACCTCTGGCTGCAGGACAATGCAGCTGCAGCTCCTGGAGCCATCTCTTAAAGCTGGAACATCCCAATGCCTACAGACCCTGTGAGTACATTCTCTGATTCTCTCTTGTGCAGAGCAGCCAGGGGTGCCCAGGGCTGTCCTGCAGAGCAGGCACCTGCAGCCCAGGGCGCTGTGCTGGGGCAGGGACTCTGCTGCCTGCCAGGGACAGCTCTCAGCCGACCCGGGGAACTGCTCCCAGCACTGGGGGACAAGATCTGGGGGGGAAGGAGACAGCTGGTAAGGCTTGGAAATGTTCTACTTTTCTGGGGAGAATGCTGCATTGTTCAGGACTGCTCCCAGCATGCCATTTAACTGCAGAACATTTTGAATGAGGTTATAAAAGAACCAGAGCGAGAAGGGGCTGCATAAAAGAGAAAATGCTGCAATTTTAATCTACTGCTCTTGTTGCCTGGATGGGAAATTGCACACAGATATTCATCTCTCAGTTCAGGGTGAGAAAAATAAAAATCTTTTCTCTCAGATAGTTATTAACTAGGCAACGACAGAAATCAGCACAGGCAGCATCAGTGTCGCTTTTCTAGCCTACTTGGTTTGCTTTGACATTGCCGTCACAGCCTGCAGAGCCAGAGCTGCCCCTGGGCAGTGCCAGAGCTGGGAGGGGTCTGCAGGGCAGAGCTGAGCCCCCAGGGCTGGGCTGGGCTCTGGCAGCACTGGCAGGGCCCAGCCCTGGGCACAGGGAAGCAGCTGCTGGCAGGGACAGCTCCAGGCAGCAGAGCCCTGGGCAGGCAGTGGGGGAAAATGCTCCCAAGCTGTGCTGGGATATTTAAAAGTCATCTCCAAACCTAACTATTCCATTATTACTTTCTTTAAAGATGCTTATGCCAAAACACTGCAAATGTCCAACAGCAGCTCCATCAGCCACTTCCTCCTGCTGGCACTGGCAGACACGCGGCAGCTGCAGCTCCTGCACTTCTGCCTCTTGCTGGGCATCTCCCTGGCTGCCCTCCTGGGCAACGGCCTCATCATCAGCGCCGTAGCCTGCGGCCACCACCTGCACACGCCCATGTTCTTCTTCCTGCTCAACCTGGCCCTCAGCGACCTGGGCTCCATCTGCACCACTGTCCCCAAAGCCATGCACAATTCCCTCTGGGACACCAGGAACATCTCCTACACAGGATGTGCTGCACAGATATTTCTCCTTATCTTCTTCATTGGAGCAGAGTTTTCCCTCCTGACCATCATGTGCTACGACCGCTACGTGTCCATCTGCAAACCCCTGCACTACAGAACCCTCCTGGGCAGCAGAGCTTGTGCCCACATGGCAGCAGCTGCCTGGGCCAGTGCCTTTCTCTATTCACTGCTGCACACAGCCAATACATTTTCCCTGCCCCTGTGCCAGGGCAATGCCCTGGGCCAGTTCTTCTGTGAGGTGCCTCAGATCCTCAAGCTTTCCTGCACACACTCCTATCTCAGGGAACTTGGCCTTCTTGCTCTTGGTGCCTGTTTGCTATTTGGTTGTTTTGTGTTCATTGTTTTCTCCTATGTGCAGATCTTCAGGGCTGTGCTGAGGATCCCCTCTGAGCACGGACGGCACAAAGCCTTTTCCACCTGCCTCCCTCACCTGGCCGTGCTCTCCCTGTTCATCATCACCTCATTTTTGACCTACCTGAAGCCCCCCTCCATTTCCTCCCCATCCCTGGATCTGGCCCTGTCAGTTCTGTACTCGGTGGTGCCTCCAGCCCTGAACCCCCTCATCTACAGCCTAAGGAACCAGGAGCTCAAGGCTGCAGTGTGGAGACTGATGACTGGATGCTTTCACAAACATTAAACTGCTGGCCAATTTCTGCAAATTACTTGTAATAAAAGTCATCTTTGATATTTCTTGTTGGCTTGGTTATGGAGATTTGTCCTTTGTTTTACATTTTCTGTATTGACCACAAATAAATGTCATTTTCTGTGCCAGTTCTCATTTTGTTTCTCTCCACCTCCTCTGTGGCATTGACATAGACTGCGTCAATGACGAGCTGCGTTCCTGGAGGCTTTGAAGGAAATACACGATCTCCCAGCAGAGTTTTCTGCAGAGATGCCCTTTTGTTACCTTCTCTGGAGCTGCAGCAGCAATGTCTGTGTGCAGAGCTGGGGCAGATCTGTGCTGGCACAGCAGCTGTGCCCAGCAGCAGCAGCAGCACTTGGTGTTGCCAGTGCTGTTGCTGTGGCCCTGCCCCGCTGCCCTGGTGGCCCTGGTGTTGCTGCAGGGCCTGAGTGTTCTTGGGGCCGGGCACAGTCCTGGGGGTGGCAGTGCCAGGGCTGCAGCAGGGACAGGCCATGGGCACTGCTGGGGCAGCGCTGAGGCCTCAGGCCAGGCCCTGGGGGCTCCAGGCTCCTTGCCCAGGCTCTCTCAAGAACACGGCCAGGCCAATGCTCAGCACAGAAAAGCCCCAGGGTGAGCAGCCCCAGGCTGGCTGTGGGCAGGCTGGGGGCAAACAGCATGGCTGGGGCTCTGCAAGGGCTCTGGGGGAGACGGGAAGGAGCAGCAGAGCAGGGACTGATCCATCCCCAGGGCGCTGCACAGCCCAGGGCAGCGTCCCAGAGCATCCTCATGGAGCTGCCAACAACATCCCCCCTCTTCAGCCCTGGCCTCTCCCCCAGCTCACACAGGTGCCGCATCCTTGCAGGCACAGCCACGGCAGCACTGGCTCAGGAGCCCCTGTTTGCATTGCACACAGCAGGCGGGAGCACCCCCATGCTGCTGCTGTGGGGACAGGAACCTGAGGGAGCACAAATGCCATCAGCCCTGGGGCCAGCAAGGGCTGGGGGACACCAGGGAAACCACTCAGCTTTGTCCTGGCCTCTGCAGTCAGCCAGAAAATTTGTTCCCATCAGCTGGGAGTTTCCTGTGCCACTGCAGACGCTGTTGCTGAGAGCCAGGGCTGCCTGGCAGCCACCCCTGAACTGCCCTGAGCATTTTTGTTTACATCACCTTTGCTTTCTTCATGTTCCCTGCTACAAATTTCTTCCTCTTGCCCACTCCCGTTCTGTCCCCTGCAAACAGCCCATCCCTGTTTGCCCTTTCCTCTCTGGCCCCACTCCCCATTGCAGTTCCTGACTTGGCTCCATGGGAACATCCCTTGGGCAGCAGGATCATCCTCCAAGTGCTGCAGGAATTGTCTGCAGGCTCCTGCAGTGCCTGGTGCTGCTCCCTTGCCAGAGGCAGCCCAGGCCAGGGGGGCACATCTGGGCTGCTGTGTCTGCCTGTGGGGCTCCCTGTTCTGGGCAATGAGGAGGAGCTGCAGAGGCTCTGCAGGACTGACAGGATGGGCTTTGGGGCTGGCAGGAGAAGCTGAGGGACCTGGGCTGCTGCAGCTTCTGAAGAGGAGGCCCAGGGCTCATCCTGCAACTGCTGCAAGGGTGGTTTCAGAGAATCCCAGAATCAGGAAGGTTGGAAAAGACCTTGGAGATCATCAAGTCCAACCTGTGCCCTGACACTGCCTTGTCTCCCCTGAAGCTCCTCTTCTCCATAATAAATGAACTCAGTTCCCTCACCTGCTTCCCACAGGACTTGTGCTGCAGACCCCTCACCAGCCTTGTTGCCTTTCTCTGGACATGCTCCATGTCCTTCCTAAATTGAGGGGCCCAGAACTGGACACAGCACTCAAGGTGCTGCCCAACCAGTGCTGAGCACCGGGAACAAATCACTGCCCTGCTCCTGCTGGCCACACCATTCCTGATCCAGGCCAGGAGCCTTTGGCCTTCTTGGCCACCTGGGCACACTGCTGCCTCATGTCCAGCCTGCTGTCCATCAGTCCCTGCAGGTCCCTTTCTGCCTGGCTGCTGTCCAGCCACTCTGTCCCCAGCCTGTAGCGCTGCAGGGATTGTTGTTACCAAAGTACAGGACCCAGCACTCAGACTTGTTAAAACTCACCTTGTTGGATTTGGGCCCTGGATCCAGCCTGTACAGGGCCCTGTGCAGAGCCCTCCTACCCTCCAGCATATCCACACTCACACTGAGTTTGGTGTCATCTGCAAATTTGCTGATGCTGGTCTCATTCCCCTCATCCAGATCATCTATGCAGATATTGAAATCCACACTGGCTGGCTCTGATCCCTCAGCCATCCTGTGGGTGCCCTGTGATGGCTCTCAAGGTGATCTGTTCCATAACCTTGCCAGGCACCCAGGTCAGGCTGACAGGCCTGGAGTTCCCCAGATCCTCCTTCCAGCCCTTCTTGGGGATGGGCTCACACTGACACCTCCAGTCCTCTGGGACCTCCCTGCTGAGCCAGGACTGATGGTAAATGATGGAGAGCAGCTTGGGGAGCTCATCCACCAGCTCCCTCATTCCCTTAGGATGGGTCCTATCCTATCCCACACACCTTTGAGCATCTGAGTGGCTCAGCAGGTCAGGAACTGCTTCCTCCTGGTTTCCAGGGGGCTGTTCTGCTTCCTGTGCCTATTCACCAGCTCAGTAGGACATTGGTCCTGAGGACAACCTGTCTTATGGTTCAAAACAGAGGCAAAGAAGGTGTTCAGTACCTCAGTCTTTCCTCATCTTTAGTAACCATATCTCCCCCTGCATCCAATAATGATGCAGATTGTCCTTGTCCCCACCTTTTGCCAATCATGTATTCATAAAAACATTTTTATAATCCTTCACAGAAGCAACCAGGTTAAGCCCCACTTCAGCTTTCACCTCTATAATTTTCTTTCCCATGAGCTAAGGACATCCCTAAACAATTCCTGAGTTTCCTGCTCCTGTGTCCAAAGGTGATGTGTCCTCTTTTATCCCCTGAGTTCTTGCTAAAGCCTCATGCCCAGCCAGGCCAATTATTGTCCTTGCTGGCTCATTTTTTGTCACATAGGGACAGCCTGTTCCTGTGCCTTCAAGGTTTTGTTCGTGACATATGTCCATTCTTTTCTGAACAACTTTGCTTTAAAGGGCTTCTTCCCTTTAAAATTCAGTACCTGATTCAGAATATCCCAGATCTGCATCCTGAATAGGCTGAAGTCTGATCTCTGTATGTCCAGTGTAGAATTTTCGTTGATACCCCTCCTTCTTTCACAGAATATTGAAAACTGGATTGTTTTATGGTCACTTTGCTCCAGACAACCTCTGACCTCCACATCTCCCACCAGCCCTTCTCTGTTTGTGACCAGCAGCAGACAGAGCTTTCCTTGGGAGTGGGGATTGCAGCACAGCTCCCCAAAGTGCAGCTTGGAAGGTTCAGCCTGGAGCTGAGGAGAAAGCAAATTCCCTGCCAGGGTAGAATTGTGGTGCTCGAGGTGTGGCAGCGTGAGGCTGGGCCATGGCCGGCTCTGTGTGCCAGGAGCCGGCAGTGCTGGGTGCAGGGAGCCCAGGGAGGGCACAGAAACGCTGGCTGAGAAATGCTGGGGCACAGCGAGATGGGCGAGTGCAGCCGGCCAGGGCACAGGAGCAGCACGCACAGGGGGCACAGCCTGCAGGACAGATGGCCGAGGGCTGGGCAGGGCTGGCAGGGCCACAGGCACCCAGGCCTTTGTGCCCTGGGCTCGGGCAACGCCTCTGGAGGCCCCACAGCAGGAACTTTCCTGGCAGGGGCTGCACTTTGGCTCTCCCTCGGCCTCCCTGGCCAGGCTGGCAGGGGCTGCAGGTTTATGGCATTTGTCCTTGCTGCCCCTCACATCCCCCTGCCCCACAGAGAGCCCCGAGCCACCCGTGAGGGACAGGCCCTGCTGGCCCAGGCTGGGCTCAGGGCTTGGCCTTTCTGCTTCCCCCAGCCAGCCCAGGCCTTGCTCAGCATTGCAGTTCCCTGCCCAGAGCCTTGGGCTCCCCGCACTCCTGGCCTCAAGGATCTGCTCACACCAGTCCCTGGGGAGCCTTTGGCTCTCCTTGCCCTCACTGGGGCCCAGCCATGCTCCAAGGCACTTGGAGTTTTGCTGCTGACTCCTTGAGCAGCTTCTTCATCCTTCCCTCAGTGCCTGAGGCTCCTGGACCCAGCCCCAAATCCACTGTGGGGCTGATTAAAACACAGAAAGCCCTCAGGAGCTCTTTGTCTCCCTTCAATTGTCTTAAGTCTCCAGGGCTTGTGCAGTGATTGGAGTCAGTTTGGAGTTCTGTTAAGGAAGAAGATGTCAATGTGCACCAAACACATGACGTTTGGATTTAATGATATGGGTGTTTTTTTATTTTTCAGTTCAGAAAAGAGGTGATAGAAGCATTCCCAAAGTGATCTTGATGCTGAATGTCTCCTGAGGAGGTCTGGAGAAGAACAAGCCCCTTTTGGGCTGACCCTGTTTCGACAACCTGCTCCTCACCCCAGCCTCACCATGTCTGTAATAACCCACCTGGGACTGACATCCCAAAATATCAAAAAATGTTGCTGTAATTTATTCTTTTATTTTATTCTGTAACACATTATTTTGTGTGATTATTTAATTATGTATATATTTATTTTCATTTATAATATTAACAATGGTTTTTCTTACCTAGTTTTTATATTTGCATAAAAAATCTATACATTTTTACTAGCCAAGAACATTAATGTTCTGTGGTTCTATGTAGCACAATCCCCTTCCTTAATTAATTAAGGTCTATTGGCTATTTATTTCTTCCTCTTTATGGTAATTAGTAATATGTCCAGTCATTTTGTCATCATTTTTATCATCTTTTCCTCAGACAGGGGCATGGGAGAGCCCTTTGGTGTCCAGGGAGACATTTCTGGGGCACATTTGAGGCAGTTGTGAGTCTGGGGAGGGAATTTAGAAAGAACTTGAGGGTATGGACTACACTTGGGGGAGCCGGGTGGGCACTTGGAGGGGCACTCAGGAATTCTGAGGGACATTTCTGGGTCCGAGGGAGCACTTGGGTGTCCAGGGCGGCCCTTGGAGGTCAGGGAGGGGAATTTGGGGCCCTTCGGGGTCCAGGCGGGCCCTTGGGGGGCTCGAATGGGGCTCTCTGGGGCGCGGGGGGTGATGGGAGCTGTAGGCGCGGGTATAATACGGTTAAACGGGGCCGCAGAGCACCACGGGAGTTGTATGCGCAGCTGCAATGGCTTTTGGTGATGGCGGGGCATGACGGGAGATGAAGTCCCGGCTAGAAGAGCGCTGTACGTGCGCCGCGGAGCATGATGGGAGCTGTAGTCCCAGAAGTGGCTGGACCGCGGTGTTTGGGGGTTCAGGAAGGCACTTGGGGAACACTTCAGGGTCCGAGCCGCGAATTGAGGTCCTCGGGGGGAACGTAAATGGTTCGGGAATACCTGGGGGGCGCTTGGGGAGCTCCAACTGGGCTCTGTAGGGCGCGGGGCACGGCACGAGTTTTAGGTGCGGGACTGTGCTCTGAGGAGCTCTGGGGCCGCGGGGGATGAGAGGAGATGAATTCCCAGAAGCGGCTGTACCGGGCATCCGTGGGGTTGGGAGCACTCAGGGGATCCGGAGACGCTTTTGGGTGGTCCCGAATGGGCGCTGAGGGGCACTGAGGGATCCTGGAGGGTCTGGGGGACACTTAAGGGACAGATGGGGGGCGGATGCCGGGGTGGGTTCTTTGGAGCGCGGGGCATGACGGGCATTGTAGTCCCGGCTCCAATGGGGCTTTAACGGGCCGCAGGGCATGACGGGAGTTGTAGGCAAAAATAAAAGATGGCGCTGACACCAGGCACTGCTCCCAAGACCCTGATCCCTCCGCTGATTGGCTGCTGGCTGTGATTGGCAGGACCATTGGCAAATGGGAGACAGTGGAGGCGGGAACAGCCCTTTCAACTCCTCCAGTCCCTCCCAGCACAGCCCAGTTCATCCCCAGTACAGACCAGTACGACCCCAGTGCCTCTCCAGTCCCTTCCAATACATCTGAGTTAATTTCTAGTCCCTTCCAGTTCCTCCCACTGTCATCCACAGTATGGCCCAGGGCCTTCCAGTCTTCTACACTGTGTCCCCAGTGATCCCAGTTTGTCCCAGTATCCCCCAGTGTCACTCCCAGGATGTCCCAGTGTCTCCCACAGCGTTCCAGTGTTCCCCAATATGTCCCAGTCCTCCCCAGTGTTTCCAAGCACAGTTTAATGTCTCACGGTGGCCGTGGCAGCCAAACCCAGCAGTGGGGTCAGGGCAGTGTCCATGGCCACAGCCCCTTGCAGAGGCCCAGTGCAGCTTGGGCTGATAATCCAACCTCACAGCTGGCCCAGGGCAGCTCTGCAGTGGTTTTGGTGGCACCTTGGGCTGGCACACATCTGAGGAGTGTGTCTGTGTTCAGTGGGGAAACTCAGGAGTTTGAGATTGCTTCAAAAAATACAAAAAGGGAAAACCCCTCTTAGGCTGAGTGCAGCCAGCTCTGCAAGCACAGCAGGTCCCAGGTGAGTGAGGACAGACATGATGGGGCTGGGGAATGTGGAGCAAGGTTGTCCACACTGGATCAGAGCTCAAGGCACAGCTTCTCTGAGCAGGCCAGAGCTCCTGAGGAGAGACCCTGGGTCAATATCAATCAGAGATCTAAAGAGAAATGTAATAAAATAAACCCTTTAAAATAGGTATGTGTATGTCTTACAAGCTCTTTGAAATATTTCTCCATAATTGGACTTGGAAAACTTTAATGACCCTCTCAGGGCTTTGGTGTTGTTTACATCAGACTCCGTCCCTGAGAGAGTCTTCAAAGAACTTTTCAAGAACTCAAGGTTAAATTGAAACTCTGAACTTTCTTAAAGTTTTAATGGGTCCCACTGAGGGACACAAATGAGAAAGTGTCCCCAGGTTCCAGGTAGAGCAGAACACTGGAGGCAGTGATGACAGCTGGGGATAAACAAGGGAAAGGTGTCTGTGGTGCTGAGCAAACCTGGATGTGTTTCAGGAATGCAAAGGGCCAAGGCCTGAGCCCCAGCCCCTGGCCAGGCAGATCCTGTCCCTCCCTCATTGCTCAGGGCTCTTCCCGGGATGGGCTCTGGGATGTGGGGATGTGCAATGCCAAGGGCAGCACCATGGGGCGGCCCCTGCCAGGCTGCTGAGCAGGGACAAGGAGGCAATGAGGCCCCAGGGCTGCAAGGGTCACTTGTCCCCTCGTGGCCTCAGGCCCAGGGCCAGCAGCCATGGCCAAAGTGCTGCCCAAGTTGGCTCTGTCAGGGCCTTGCAGCTGCTGCCCATCCCTGTGCCCTGTGCAGCCCAGGCTGTCCTACGGTGTCCCTGCCCTGGCCTCTGTCCCTGCAGGCTGTCGTCATCCCCCGGCTGCCCCACCTGGCTGGCCCCTTCCTTTGCTGGCAGCTCTGCCTCTGCCTGCCCACACAAAGCCTTGGGCTGCTCCAGGCTCTGATTGGGGGATATTGTGCACCACAGCCTTGCCCGGGAGGGAAATTCCTTTCTCCTGGTGTCCAGTCTGGGTCTCCCCAGCTGCCCTTGGTGCCATTATCTCTTTCTCTGGCTGTTTTATACAATAAAGAAAAACTCCGAGATGTGTGAAACCACCCTTCAATCCCTCCCCAGCTACTCTTATTCTGTACTCAGTCTCCACACCACTGAGCCCAGAGTCTGCCGCCTCTCACTGCTGGTTATGGGATGAGGCCTCCAAACCCCATATTGAGAGGTTTGTGGGTCCTCTCCAAGGTCTGTGAAAATGAAAACATTGGTCAAAGTTATTTTCTCCCAAATCTTGCAGTGACAGAACAAGGCTCAGTATCTTTGAACTGAATGAGGGCAGATTTACAATTGTTTAAAGGAGGAAATATTTTACATTTATGAGAATGGCACAAAACTGCAACTGTTCTTGCAGAGAAGTGGATTCCCCATCTCAGGAATTATCTAAGAGCAAGAGCTTTGTACAACCTGACCCAATGAAACCCTGTCCCCTCCCTGAGGACAGAATTCCTGTTGTGTGGGTTCTCTGATGTGCTGGGTGCCCTCACAACGCTTCTGGCCAGAATGTCTGCTGAGGGCAGCCAGGCTGCTGCAGGGGCAGGGACCTCACAGCCATCACCATGGCAGCCCTTTCTCCTGGGCCTGGCTCTCCCCTTTCTTCTGCCCCTGCCTTGTCTCTGCTGGCATGAAGAGTTTTGTCACTCATATCTTGTCCCCAAGGTGCTGGGGCCAATGGCTTCCCAGGCAGGCTCCTGGAGCAGAAGTGGCTTTTCAGAGCCCAGGCAGAAATGAGCCCTGAGGCAGCAGCTCTGCAGTGCTGGCCACCAGGCCGGGCTGCCAAGGGAGGCTTCTGGCCATGCCCTGCAAGCAGCTGCTGCTGCCAAAGTGCCTTTGGTGCCTCAGGCTCTGCCTGGCACAGCTCCCAGCACGGCACTCTGCCCTTGTGCCCGAGCCCTTCCCTGTGCTGGGGCTGGCCTGGGGCTTTTCCTGCAGCGGGACCTGCCCTGCTCCTGGCACAGGAAAGGCAGTTCCTGCTGGAGCAGGAGGCTCTGCCTGCCATGGGCTCCAACAACTCCAGCCAGGCCCTGTTGACTGCAAAATTGCTTCCTACAGCACTATATTCTAATAATTGTTATAATTCCGGTACTATGGTGAAATAACTGTGGTTAAGATCTTTCTGACTAGTCATGATCATAATCCATCAGGGCTGTATTTAGGTAAATTTATCTGTCATTCCATCATTAATCCTGTGGGACAAATTGCATTAACGTTCCATTCCACCTGTCCAATCTTTACACCTTTGAAAAAGTCTGGGGCTGGGATGGGATCCAACCACTCCCAGTCTCCTGTATTAAAAGGAATTTTAGAAGTCTAGGTGCCCTGCAGGGGTTTGAGGATCCATGGTGGCTGTTGGGGGTCATTTCCCCACCTCATGTCTCAACAGACATTTCTCCAATAAAGAAATAAAGCTTTTGCCTGAAGCTCCCACTGTGCCCATGACTGGAGCCCCTGTGAGTGTCTGGGACATCCCGGCCCTTTGGCAGCCTGGGGACTCCTGGGATGTCACCGTGGAGCCCCCGTGAGTGCCTGTGACAGATCGGTGCCTTTGCAGCCCAAGGTGCCCTGGGATGTCACCATGGAATGGCTGTGACTGCCTCTGAGCACACGGCTCTTTACCAACCCCAGAAACCCCTGGGAGGTGTCCATGGAGCCCCTGTCTCTGCCTGT
The DNA here is from genome assembly GCF_036417665.1 of Passer domesticus. Taxonomy (NCBI): domain Eukaryota; kingdom Metazoa; phylum Chordata; class Aves; order Passeriformes; family Passeridae; genus Passer; species Passer domesticus. The sequence goes on along the minus strand of NC_087503.1, from coordinate 4,215,606 downwards.
GACATTCCAGCTCTTGAACAGCCTGGATACTCTTGGAATGTCCCCATGGAACCCTTTTGAGGGCCTGTGACAAATCTGATCCTTAGTGGGCAACCATCACCAGCCCCATTCCTATGGTCAGTTTCCATGGCAACCATCACCAGGCCCCTGTTCCCCCAGATCCACAGAATTGGCTGAGCTGGGAGGGACCCATCAGGATCCTGGAGTCCAAGTGCTGGCCCTGCACAGGACACCCCAACAATGCCAGCCAGGGCCTGGCAGCGATGTGCAAACACTGCTGGAGCTCAGAGAGCCCTGGAGCTGGGAGCCTTCCCTGGGGAGCCTGGGCACTGCCCCAGCAGCCTCTGGGGAAAAACCTTTTCCTGAGATCCAACCTGAGCCTGCCCCGACTCAGCTGCAGCCGTTCCCTCCAGTCCTGTCCCTGGGCACCAGAGGGAAGAGGTTCCCACAGCCCCAGCCAGGGACCTGCTCCCAAGGCTGTTGCCATGGCCACCAGGGCTGGGACCAGCTGGGATGCTCGATTTCCACAGACTGGGTTTAGGAATGGGATTCCCCAGTTCTGTGCTCTTGTTAAAACCACTCATTCCCTTTCCCACCACCCATGGAGAGCAGAAAAGGCAAAGATCCTGGGCTGTGCTAAGAACAGTTTACTGCGAACAGCGGCAAGATAAGGAACAAACAGGAACAGCAACAATATTGATAGCTGGAATTAACCTACATATTTTGTTATGTAAAATTAAATTAAAATTAAATACGCCATGTAGGGAGTGTTTCCAGAGCCAAAATTGCCAATGACCCTGAGCTTGCATGGCCTCTTTGTGGGCAGCTGGATCCCGCACCAGAGGCTGGAAGAGATTAAATGGTTCAACCATTCACATACCTGGGAGAAGCTGAAGGACAAACTTCACAGGAACCCGCTTGTTGCCTATGACAAAGTGGTCAAAGCGTTTCAGCTGCAGGGAGCAGCTCAGGTGTTCCAAGATGTGCCACAGCCACTGCAGGAAATCCCAGCTGCGCCACCATGACAGGGGTGTGGTGTGGAGGAGGTGCATCCCAACCCTCTTCCAGGCAGGGCTGGAAAAGCCTGTGCCTGTCACAGTTTTGGGACAGACAGGCAACTTGACACTCCATGCAGCAACAGCCAATGTTTATTGAAGGGCAGCCCCTTTTGTAGGGGATTCAAATTTCCCACTCATGCAGAAGTGACGACAAAGGTTGCATCCCTGGCTCAAAGGAATTGTCTGGGGTCCCCTTGTTTGAGCCTGAATTCAGCCAATCACTTTCATTTTTTTGGACTTGTTTACTTCAATGAGCTAATGAGCTAGCTGGTCGAGTGTGTGTCTGTCAAGACCAAATTGTTTGTGCAGCTGTAGACCAGCTATAGCTGTCACAGTTCCCCCTTTCAGTTTTATTAGAAATACAAAGTGTTCTCTGTCATCCTTCTTCAAGCACCCTTTGCAGATAGAATGACAGCGTAGAAAGATGACACATATGATTGTCCCAAACTCAACCAGCCTGACCTCTCTCAGCCAGTGATGCATCCCACTTATCATTGAAGATGATTCATTCATTCCCGGAAGCTATCAGGCAGGATCACCAGCATTTCAGGCTTTCTAATTGGTATGCCACAGGCTTATTACTGAGAAGTTACAAACTGATAACTCTACAAACAGGAAACATTTTAACTTTCAGAACTGTGGGAAAATTCAAATAACTCAGAAAACAACTTGTCCAGTTTCAGATTTTTGTCTTATGTTCTTAAATATATAAAATCCTCAATTTGCTATCCTTAAAGATATATATAATCTGCATGTCCCTAAATAGATTAAGTCCTTAAATGAACTTTTCATCTCAAAAGTCCTGTATCAGTTGCATGAGTTATTTAGCTCACTGCTCCCCAGCATCTGCTGCAGCTTCATCGGGATGATGTTGTCTCTGATCCTGAGCAGGACATAGATCAGGGTGGACACATCTAGCTGGTATCCACCATGTCCCGTTTCTGTGGAGACACACTCATACACACATCCCCGTGTAATGAGGTCCCATGGACATTCCCACTTGTTTGTCATAATGTCTTTTATCAATACTTTAGATTTGGGTGATTGAGCATCATCAGATGATTGCAGTGACGGGAAATGATTGAAGATTATTGGGTTTTGAGATTGCTTCAACACTGTCAAATGATGTAATGTGTAAACAGTCTTTGTCACTTTGCTCTGTGGGGTTTTGCCAAACATTCCCCCCTTTTGTTTTTCTAACATGCGTTTTAGAGTGCCATGTGCCCTTTCTACAATGGCCTGTCCATTTGCTTGTCAGGGAATTCTAGTTTGGTGTGCCACACCCCAGAGCTGTAAAAATGGTCTAGTTTTTTGTGATGTGTATGCAGGTCCATTATCTGTTTTTATATCACGAGGGATACCCAAAGCAGCAAAGGCTAATTGCCGATGTGCAATTGCATCCCGACCTTTCTGCCCTGAATGTACTGATGCCCATATGGCAGAAGAAAAAGTATCAATTGATCTCCATGCACATATTTTAATTTTCCAAATTCTTGAATATATGTGACATCAGTTTGCCAGATTTGTAATGCTTTTTATCCACGGGGATCAACCCCCATCTGTAATAGAGCAGTGTGGCCCTGGTGATCAGCACGTGTGTTTACTACATTGCAAGCCTCTGTGCTGGAAAGCAGAAAACATCTCTGTAGGGCTTGATTGCCTTGGTGAGAGAAGGCATGTGATGCCTTTGCCTGAGCCAGCATATCTGGCTGTGGTGCTGTCCAGGCAGGGCCAGCCAGGTGATCTGCTTGTGCATTGCCCTCTGTAATGAAACCTGGGAGATGTGTATGACTTCTAATATGAAGGATGTAATAAGGGCAAGTCCTGGCCAGAATGGTGTGCCACAAGGTTTTTAGCAAGCCAAATAATTGTGCGTTGTTAACTTCCTTTAATAGAGCTCAGTCCAATTTTTGTGTTCTGTCTGCAACATGTGCAGAGTCAGTAACTACATTCAAAGGAGTGTGGAGAAAACACTGAAAAGCCATAGCTACAGCACATAGCTCTACTAACTGAGGTGACCCAATCTCGTGTCCTTCCAATATTTGCCTTCCTTCCATGTCACAATGGACTTTACCATTTTCCCAGACCCATCAGTGAATACAGCAATTCCTTTTAAGGGTGTTCGACTGCTCAGGGGTTTTAGGGATAGCTCAGTGGTCTTACTCATTTGCAGCAGTGGTAAATGGTAGCCAATTTGTCCCTTGAAATTCTGTAAAGCACGCTGTAGAGATGTTCTGTTGGCACAGCACCATTCAAATTCTTCCTGCTTTACAGGGAAAATGATTTTAGATGGATCTTTTGCATTCAATTCCAAACATCTTTGAGGTCATTTAATAATTAACCAGACAATTCATTTGTAGATGGTAGGGGCTGTCTTTTGTGGTTGATGGGGCAAGAACACCCACTGTAAAACATGCAAAGGGGTCAGACCACTGAGTATCCCATTGTCCAATGACAGCGGCAATATGGAAATTAACATTGAAAATAAACACAGTGATACACACTCCCAGGCACACTTGGTGAACCTGTCTGTGAGAGCTGCTCTGCTATTTGAAGAGGATCTTTTGCCTCTGGGGTCAGTGTCCAGGGAGATGTTAAATTAGGATCACCCTTTAGAAGGTTGAACAAGGGTGCTAATTGCAGAGTGGTCAATCTGATATAGGGTCTGAGCCAGTTTATGGTACCCAAAAGTTTTGAGCATCATTTACATTTCTAATTTTTGTTGAAAATTGAATTGTCTGCGGCTGTATGAATCACACTTTGGAGTCCAAGGTACTTCCAAGGTGGTTGCTGCTGTATCTTTTCTGGTGCCACTTGCAGTCCAAATGCTTTTACTGCTTGCATCAGGCTTGGCCAAATGAGTGAAAGATCTTCTTTAGTTGGAATCGCTATTAAAATATCATCCATAAAATGGTAACAGTATGGCTCTGGGAATTGTTCCCTTACTGATGAAAGAACATGAGCAACATACCATTGGCAAATTATGGGGCTGCTTTTTAAACTTGAGGAAGAACTTTGCATTGATAATGCTCCACGTTAAGTGGAGCGTTATTAATGGATGGCACAGTGAAAGCAAACTTTGGGATATCATTTGGATGCAGTGGAGTGGTAGAGAAGCAATCTTTTAGATACACAATTAGGATATCCCAATTGGCAGGAAACATTGTGGGAGATGGCATATCTGCCTGTAAGGCTCCTGTGCTCTCCATGACTGCATTGATCTTTCTTAAAATGTCGAGCAGCCTCCATTTCCCAGACTTCTTTTTTATAACAAACACAGGGGTGTTCCAAGGGCTTATGGATGATTCTATGTGCCCTTGAGCCAGTTGTTCCTGCACCAAATTCTTAAGGGCATGTAGCTTCTGTTTCTCAAGGGGCCACTGTGGCACCCAGACAGGCTGAGTGTTAAGCCATTTTAAGGCTGGCGTGGGATGTTTCACAGTCTTTAGGACAGTGGTTGCCATTAAAAATTCATCCCCACCCTGACTCCCCAAGCAGATAAAATATTCCTTCCCCACAGGTTCAGTGGTGCTGCCGTGATGTAAGATCTAATGGTAGCTGTTTGACCCTCAGGATTTTTTTACAAAGACAAGGGTACCATCCCACCATGGCCAGGCATGGTCTCACCATGGCTAGGCATGGCTGTAGGGGTGTTTTCAGGCCCAGCAAAGCATGCAGAGGTGGCTCTGCCACAGGCAGAGACAGCTACAGGAGTTTCAACCATTGCAGCATGGCACAGAGGAGCTGGAATCTCACAGGGGCTGGGCACTGCTTCTGTGATCTCAGCCAGTGTGGCAGGGCTTGGCGGAGTGGCAGCAAGCCCTGATCCACAGCCAGGCAACCTACCACAGGGGCAAGGCATCTCACAGCAGGGATGGCTGGGTGCCTTGCAGTGGCCGCAGTGGCAAAGCGCCTCCCTGCCACTCCCAAGCATCACTTCTGGGGTCCCAGCTGGTGCAGCAGGGCATGGGGGAGCAGCAGAGCGCCTGTTCAGTGCGAGTCTGCAGCACAGCGTCTCTCTACCCTATGGATTGGCAGCACCATGCTTGGTTGACAACACGCACTGGTCTTGGGTGGTTGTGGAGGTTTCTGCCAGCCGGCAGAACAAGGGGCAGCAGAGCACAGAGCAGCAAAACAGCCAGGCATTGCAGGGGTCTCAGCAGCCATGGCAGGGCACAGAGGGGCTGCAGGGTGCCCATTCAACACAGCAAGGCTGCTTGGGGCATCTCTGCTGCCGGCCCCAGGGATGGTGCACTCTGCTGACAACACGCTCCCGCCTGGGGCATGGCACGGCACCGGGCAACTGGGCGACATCCCACTGGGCAAATACCCCTGCTGGGGCAGCAGCCTGGTCCCAGGGGGCGTAAGGGTGCTCCTCAGGCAGGTCACCCTCGCCTGGGGAGGGTCCACAGCTGCCCAGTGGCCTCCCAGCACCCTGTGTTTTCTGCATTCATCCTCTTGCCTCACTCACACAGCACAGCATCTGCTCTCCTTGCCACCTCCCCCTCTCCCTCCTGCCCTGCTTTCGCCGTTCACCAGCTGCCATGCCTCTGCTCTCCTGACCACCCGCTTGCTCTGCAGCTATTTTATCATGTCCATTACAAGTCTCCAATGTTTAACAGCATTAATGGCAGAGTTGTCTCCTGTAAAGGCAGTTGTGAGGATATATCAGCCAGCCCACTCCCAACTTTTTAAATCTAGGGCAGCCCCTTCCAACGCGTCCAGTCCGTGGCTCTCACATCATGTTATTAGGACTAATAAAGTCCGTTCATCATATTTTTCAAATATTTTCTTTAAAATAGGAGTCCATACCTGCAGGAGGGGGTCCTCTGTTGTCAAAGCCCCTGCTCCCATGCTGGTGGTGTCTTCCACTTACAAAAAGAAAAAGAATAAGAGGGGAAAAAAGGGGGGGATCCAGACTGATCACGGCTCTCTACACCATTCTTTGCAGCTCAAAGGCTGCAAAGCCTGCAAAGGCAACTCCTCCTGGGTGCCCCGCAGCACTGGACGCCACTTTTCACAGTTCAAAGCTGTGGGCAGCTCCTCTTGGCTGCCCTGCCTGTTCCCTGTGCTATTGGTGGAAGCTGTCGTGATCAAATCGGGGTCACCAATGGTTTCAGTTTCGGAGACGGGTGACTTGACACTCCGTGTTCATGCAGCAACAGCCAGCTCACTTCCTTATATAGATAAGAAAGCCCATGAGGTTAATCCTCATTACATAAGTAAGGTAATTACAAAATCAATCACATATTTCAGTTATAAAGTTGGAATTATTTATACTGTGAGACCTGCAGGCCACCACAGAGGAACAGCTTGTGAATATGTAATCACTGTGTGTGATAAAACCTCTGCTTACTTGATGTTTGGGGCACTCAAATGGATGAATGATCCCCCAAGTGACCAGCACTGCATAAAGAATGGCTGCTTTCTAATACCCAAACTGTGTTAGAAAGTATCTATTTGGACAATTTCAGTATCAGTTCCACAAGGCCCCGTAGTTTCACAGTGGCCCTTTGGTTCTGAAGTGTCACAATGGCCTCAGTCCCACAAGGCCCTGCCATGTCCAAACAGTCCCCTTAATTCCATGGGGCCCTGAAGTGCTACAATGGCCCCTTGGCTCCATGAGGCCCTGCAGTGTCACCCGGGGGCAGGAGGCCAGGAGGGATTCGTTCCCCACATGCTGCAGCTCCCTGCGCCAGCTGGCACCGACACCTTCTCCCAGGCCAGCACTGCAGGGCACAGCCAGGGCTGTGCCACACTGCAGCTCCCTGCAAACCACGGCAGGGGCTGCGAGGCCAAAACCCAAGTCACAGACAGTTTCTCACTCTTTCTGTCTGTATTTGACCAACAAATGACCTATTATGGGGTCCTCTTTCCTGCAGTCACTGCAGCACTGGGACCATACCCGCAGCTCTGAGGGAGAGAAATGGCCAGCGCTGCACCTCTGCACTGACTCAGGGATGGTGGGAAATGCTCTGTGGGGTGGCTGGAATGATGGAAAAGGGACAATTGGCAGTGCAGAGGGAAACCCATCTGGGCTGCTGGACTGGGGCAAGACATCGTTGCCAGGGGAGAAGTTGGCTGTGAAAGTCCCTCCTATGGATGCTCATTGCCCAAGAGTCAGGCACTGAAGAGCATCGAAACAACAGAGAGGAGGATGGGGCTGCCAGGATTAAAGTGTCTCAGCTGGGTCTGGACTGGCCACACAAGGGTGAGTTATTTCTGGACACCTCAGGTCATCAGGGCAGAGATGCAACCTCCAGACGGGCTCATGAGCAAGGGGTAGGTTTAACCATGGACACCATCTCCAGGTTATCCCTGACTGTGAAACGTGTCTGAGATCAAGCAGGGCCAGGCAGGCAAAGCCCCTGTGGTGTGGGGACAATGGTGGGAATATCAATCTGGGGACACACGTGGTCTTTGTAGTGGGAGTAGGAAATTGGAGAGCACCATTCCTAAACCACAACAGCCCTGTCAGAGCCAGCCCTCTCCCTGCCCCACCACTGCTGGATCAGGAAGGGCAGAGGCATGGGGGAGGGAAATGCACAGGGACTCCTCCTGGGAGAGACCTCGGGTAGTTTCCAGGCAAGGCCAAAGCACAGTCAGTGGAGAAGGGACACAGGGATGGGCTGTTTGTGTGCTCTGCCATGGCAGGAGGAGAGGCAGAGCTGCAGAGACACCCAGACCATGTGGATCCCTGCAGGAGTGGATCTCACACAGCATCTCTCAGGCCTCTGCTGCTCACTGGTTGCTCTGGTTTGATGTTCCCTGGTGGTTACGCCAGCCCCCCACACCAGTGCCGTGTGCACACACACACCAGTTTCACCAGTGCTGTATGCACACACACACCAGTTTCACCAGTGCCTGGGCCCCCAAAGGACACAGGACCTGATGATTTGTGGTCCCCACTCCAGTATCTGGCACTTGGACATCCCTTGGTACCCAGAGCAGAGAGAGCTCCCTTGTTCCAGACAGTTCCTGGCAATGGGGGTTTAGGAAAATGCCACAGGCTGTGGGGATCAGCTGTAGGGCGTAGCCAGGGACCCACGTTTGCTCATGACCAGCTCTTTCATCCCCTTTTCCCTGCTGATTCATGTTTGTTCTTTCACAAAGCACCATGGTGCCACCCTTTCCCTTCCTGTGGGCCTTTCTTAGGCATCACATGGGAAATGTTGCACATTCCCCAAATGCCCCTTGTGGATTTCCGTCATGAATCTCAGACTCAATGCAGAACCCCCCATGCTCAACTGGCAAGGTCATGATGGAAAGCTCTGCCATTGACCCCCTTGGTGAGTCTTTCATGAGGAGGTGTCAGAACTTTCATAAATTTGTTTTTTATCTTCTGTTTTTCAAATTGGAATGGCATTAAAATATCATCTACTGCAGCCCCGTTTCTGTGGGAAGGCACAACTACCACTGGAACAGATGGTCAAAGATCCTGACCTTGAACACATTTTGGAATGGGGTATTCATGTCTATGGATGAGCTGTTTACAAATTCTCAACCTTATCACCAAATATTTCTTTCTTATATCAAATCTAAAAATACCCTTGAGCATTCTAAAGGCTATGTCCCTTTCTCTGCCACTACAGGCCTATAAAAATATTTCAATTTTTATTGGATTATGACCACAATGTTTTAATCTGAAAAGACCTTGAAAGGACACAAAAATCTTCCAAGATGGGATTGGGAGGCCTCAAGCACATGACCCAGAGAGACTGATGGCCCAGGGCTCAGTGGTGTGAAGACTGATGACAGAACAGGAGTAGCCTGAGAGGGCTTGAAGGGTGGTTTCAGAAATGCTAGAGCTCTTCTTCATTGGATGAAAAAGCCTGAGAAAAAATCATGCCACAGAGAGTCACCTGGGGAGGTCCAGACTGGACGCAAGGAGAAAGGATTTTCTCTCCCAGGGCACGGCTGTGGTGCAGCACATCCCCCAGAAGGCGCCTGGAGCAGCCCAAGGCTTTGTGTGGGCAGGCAGAGGCAGGCAGAGGCAGAGCTGCCAGCAAAGGAAGGGGCCAGCCAGGTGGGGCAGCCGGGGGATGACGACAGCCTGCAGGGACAGAGGCACAGGGCAGGGACACCGTAGGACAGCCTGGGCTGCACAGGGCACAGGGATGGGCAGCAGCTGCAAGGCCCTGACAGAGCCAACTTGGGCAGCACTTTGGCCATGGCTGCTGGCCCTGGGCCTGAGGCCACGAGGGGACAAGTGACCCTTGCAGGCCTGGGGCCTCATTGCCTCCTTGTCCCTGCTCAGCAGCCTGGCAGGGGCCGCCCCATGGTCCTGCCCTTGGCATTGCACATCCCCACATGCCAGTGCCCATCCCGGGAAGAGCCCTGAGCAATGAGGGAGGGACAGGATCTGCCTGGCCAGGGGCTGGGGCTCAGGCCTTGGCCCTTTGCATTCCTGAAACACATCCAGGTTTGCTCAGCACCAGAGACACCTTTCCCTTGTTTGTCCCCAGCTGTCATCACTGCCTGCAGTTCTCTGCTCTACCTGGAACCTGGGGACACTTTCTCAGTCGTGTCCCTCAGTGGGACCCATTAAAACTTTCTTAAAGTTCAGAGTTTCAATTTAACCTTGAGTTCTTGAAAAGTTCTTTGAAGACTTTCTCAGGGACTGAGTCTGATGTAAACAACACCAAAGCCCTGAGAGGGTCATTAAAGTTTTCCAAGTCCAATTATGGAGAAATATTTCAAAGAGCTTGTAAGACATACACATACCTATTTTAAAGGGTTTATTTTATTACATTTCTCTTTAGATCTCTGATTGATATTGACCCAGGGTCTCTCCTCAGGAGATCTGGCCTGCTCAGAGAAGCTGTGCCTTGAGCTCTGACCCAGTGTGGACAACCTTGCTCCACATTCCCCAGCCCCATCCTGTCTGTCCTCATTCTCCTGGGACCTGCTGGGCTTGCAGAGCTGGCTGCACTCAGCCTAAGAGGAGTTTTCCCTTTTTGTATTTTTTGAAGTGATCTAAAACTCCTGACTATCCCCACTGAATACAGACACACTCCTCAGGTGTGTGCCAGCCCAAGGTGCCACCAAAACCACTGCAGGCTGCCCTGGGCCAGCTGTGAGGGTGGATCATCAGCCCAAGCTGCACTGGGCCACTGCAAGGGGCTGTGGCCATGGACACTGCCCTGACCCCACTGCTGGGTTTGGCTGCCACGGCAACCGTGAGACATTAAACTGTGCTTGGAAACACTGGGGAGGACTGGGACATACTGGGGAACACTGGAACGCTGTGGGAGACACTGGGATATACTGGGATTGACACTGGGGGATACTGGGACAATCTGGGAACACAGGAAATGCTGAGGGGCAATCTGGGCAGACTGGGAGGGACTATGCAGGTACACTGAGACACACTGAAACATACTGGGACACACTTGGAGTGATACTGGGAGATACTGGGACAAACTGGGATCACTGGGGACACAGCATAGAAGAGTGGAAGACACTGGGGCATACTGTGGATGACAATGGGAGGAACTGGAAGGGACTCAGGTGTATTGGAAGGGACTGGAGAGGCACTGGGGTCGTACTGGTCTGTACTGGGGATGAACTGGGCTGTGCTGGGAGGGACTGGAAGGGTTGAATGGGCTATTCCCACCTCCTCTGTCTCCCATTTGCCGATGGTCCTGCCAATCATAGCCAGCAGCCAATCAGCGCAGGGATTGGGGTCTTGAGAGCAGTGCCTGATGTCAGCGCCATCTTTTATTTTTGCCTACAACTCCCGTCATGCCCTGCGGCCCGATAGCGCCCCATTGGAGCTGGGACTACAACGCCCGTCATGCCCCGCGCTCCACAGAACCCACCCCGGCATCCGCCCCCCATCTGTCCTTAAGTGTCCCACAGACCCTCCAGGATCCCTCAGTGCCCCTCAGCGCCCATTCGGGACCACCCAAAAACGTCCCCGGATCCCCTGAGTGCTCCCAACCCCACAGATGCCCGGTACAGCCGCTTCTGGGAATTCATCTCCTCTCATCCCCCGCGGCCCCAGAGCCCCTCAGAGCACAGTCCCGCACCTAAAACTCGTGCCGTGCCCCGCGCCCTGAAGAGCCCAGTTGGAGCTCCCCAACCGCCCCCCAGGTATTCTCGAACCATTTACGTTCCCCCCGAGGACCTCAATTCGCGGCTCGGACCCTGAAGTGTTCCCCAAGTGCCTTCCTGAACCCCCAAACGCCGCGGTCCAGCCACTTCCGGGACTACAGCTCCCATCATGCCCAGCGGCGCACGTACAGCGCTCTTCAAGCCGGGACTTCATCTCCCGTCATGCTCCGCCATCACCAAAAGCCATTGCAGCTGCGCCTACAACTCCCGTGATGCTCTGCGGCCCCGTTTAACTGTATTATACCCGCGCCTACAGCTCCCATCACCCCCCGCGCCCCTGAGAGCCCCGTTCGAGCCCCCCAAGGGCCCGCCCGGACCCCGAAGGGCCCCAAATTCCCCTCCCTGACCTCCAGCAAGGGCCCCCCTGGACCCCCAAGTGCTCCCCTGGACCCCGAACTGTCCCTCAGAATCCCTGAGTGCCCCTCCAAGTGCCCACCCGGCTCCCCCAAGTGTAGTCCATACCCTCAAGTTCTTTCTAAATTCCCTCCCCAGACCCACAACTGCCTCCAATGTGCCCCAGAAATGTCTCCCTGGACACCAAAGGGCTCTCCCATGCCCCTGTCTGAGAAAAAGATGATAAAAATGATGACAAAATTACTGGACATATTACTAATTACCATAAAGAGGAAGAAATAAATAGCCAATAGACCTTAATTAATTAAGGAAGGGGATTGTGCTACATAGAACCAAAGAACATTAATGTTCTTGGCTACTAAAAATGTATAGATTTTTTATGCAAATATAAAAACTAGGTAAGAAAAACCACTGTTAATATTATAAATGAAAATAAATATATACATAATTAAATAATCACACAAAATAATGTGTTACAGAATAAAATAAAAGAATAAATTACATTAACATTTTTTGATATTTTGGGATGTCAGTCCCAGGTTATAACAGACATGGTGAGGTAGGGGGTGAAGAGCAGGTTGTCCAAAAAGGGTCAGCCCAAAAAGGGCTCATTCGTTTCCATGCCCAGACCTCCTAAAAAGACATTCAGCATCAAGATCACTTAGGGAATGCTTCTATCACCTCTTCTCTGCAATGAAAAATAAAAACCAAACTCACATATGTGATTAAAAAACCAAAAATCATGAGGTGCACTTTGACATCTTCCTCCTTAACAGAACTCCAAACTGACTCCAATCACTGCACAAGCCCTGGAGACTTGAAGACAATTGAAGGGAGACAAAGAGCTCCTGAGGGCTTTCTGTGTTTTAATCAGCCCCACGGTGGATTTGGGGCTGGGTCCAGGAGCCTCAGGCACTGAGAGAAGGATGAAGAAGCTGCTCAAGGAGTCAGCAGCAAAACTCCAAGTGCCTTGGAGCATGGCTGGGCCCCAGTGAGGGCAGGGAGAGCCAAAGGCTCCCCAGGGACTGGTGTGAGCAGATCCTTGAGGCCAGGAGTGCGGGGAGCCCAAGGCTCTGGGCAGGAAACTGCAATGCTGAGCAAGGCCTGGGCTGGCTGGGGGAAGCAGAAAGGCCAAGCCCTGAGCCCAGCCTGGGCCAGCAGGGCCTGTCCCTCACGGGTGGCTCGGGGCTCTCTGTGGGGCAGGGGGATGTGAGGGGCAGCAAGGACAAATGCCATAAACCTGCAGCCCCTGCCAGCCTGGCCAGGGAGGCCGAGGGAGAGCCAAAGTGCAGCCCCTGCCAGGAAAGTTCCTGCTGTGGGGCCTCCAGAGGCGCTGCCCGAGCCCAGGGCACAAAGGCCTGGGTGCCTGTGGCCCTGCCAGCCCTGCCCAGCCCTTGGCCATCTGTCCTGCAGGCTGTGCCCCCTGTACGTGCTGCTCCTGTGCCCTGGCCGGCTGCACTCGCCCCTCTCGCTGTGCCCCAGCATTTCTCAGCCAGCGTTTCTGTGCCCTCCCTGGGCTCCCTGCACCCAGCGCTGCCGGCTCCTGGCACACAGAGCCGGCCATGGCCCAGCCTCACGCTGCCACACCTCGAGCACCACAATTCCACCCTGGCAGGGACTTTGCTTTCTCCTCAGCTCCAGGCTGAACCTTCCAAGCTGCACTTTGGGGATGTTTCCTGCAATTCCCACTCCCAAGGAAAGCTCTGTCTCCTGCTGCTCACAAACAGAGAAGGGCTGGTGAGAGAAGTGCTGGTCAGAGGCTGTTTGGGGTACAGTGACCATGAAATTATTGAGTTTTTAAATATTCCGTGAAAGAAGGAGGGGCATCAATAAATCTTCTACACTGGACGTTTAAGGGCAGACTTTGGCCTGTTGAGGATGCAGATTTGGGGAGTACTAAATCAGGAACTGATTCTTTTAAGGGAAACAGCCCTTAAAAACACAGGGTTCCAGGAAGTATGGACACACTTCAGCAAAGAAACCTTGATGGAGCAAGAGTAGGCTGTCCCTTTGTGCAGAAAGATGACCCAGAGGGGGAAATGACTGGCTTGGCTGGGCATAGAGCTTTTGCAGGAATTTAGGGGTTAAAAAGAGGGTGCAGCACCTTTGGACATAGAGGCAGGTAAATCAAGAAATGTTTAAGGATTTTTTAGGTTGTGCAGATAGAAAAAATTAGACAAGGTGAAAGCTCAGTTAGGACTTAACTTGGACACTTGTGTGAAGGATAATTACTATGTATTTATAAGCACATTAATGGCAAAAGGAGGGGTAAGGATAACCTGCATTTCTTATTGTGAGGGATATGGTTACCAAAGATGAAGAATGGGCACAGGTGCTTCACCCCTTCTTTGCCTCAGTTTTCAACAATAAGACAGGCCATCCTCAGGACAAGTGTTCTCCTGAGCTGGTAGATGGGCACAGGGAGCAGCCCCTGCAATCCAGGAGGAAGCAGATGGGGACCTGCTGAGCCACTCAGATGCTCACAGGTGTCTCTGGGAATAGATGGGATCCATCCCAGGGGGATGAGGGAGCTGGTGGATGAGCTCCCCAAACTGCTCTCCATCATTTACCATCAGTCCTGGCTCAGCAGGGAGGTCCCAGAGGAGTGGAGGTGCCAGTGTGAGCCCATCCCCAAGAAGGGCTGGAAGGAGGATCTGGGGAACTCCAGGCCTGTCAGCCTGACCTGGGTGCCTGGCAAGGTTATGGAACAGATCACCTTGAGAGCCATCACAGGGCACCCACAGGATGGCCGAGGGATCAGAGCCAGCCAGGGTGGATTTCAATATCTGCACTGATGATCTGGGTGAGGGAATTGAGTCCAGCATCAGCAAATTTGCAGATGACACCATCTGGGTGTGACTGTGGATCTGCTGGAGGGGAGGAGGGCTCTGCACAGGGCCCTGGACAGGCTGGATCCAGGGCCCAAATCCAACAAGGTGAGGTTTAACAAGTCCCAGCGCCGGGTCCTGCACTTTGGCCACAACAACCCCTGCAGCACTACAGGCTGGGGACAGAATGGCTAGAGAGCAGCCAGGCAGAAAGGGACCTGCAGGGACTGATGGGCAGCAGGCTGCACATGGGCCAGCAGTGTGCCCAGGTGGCCAAGAAGGCCAGTGGCTCCTGGCCTGGATCAGGAATGGTGTGGCCAGCAGGAGCAGGGCAGTGATTCTACCCATGGTGCCAAGTCAGGAACTGAAATGGGGAGTGGGGCCAGAGAGGAAAGGGCAAACAGGGATGGGCTGTTTGCAGAGGAGGGGACAGGGATGGGTAATAGGAAGAAATTTGTACTGCTAGGAGTAAAGAAGAAAAAGTGAAGCAAAGGAAATCCTGAGAGCCGTTTGGGGGTGGCTGCCAAGCTGCCCTGGCTCTGAGCAACAGCGCCTGCAGTGGCACAGGAAACTCCCAGCTGATGGGAACAAACTTTCTGGCTGACTGCAGAGGCCAGGACAAAGCTGAGTGGTTTCCCTGGTGTTCCCCAGCCTTTGCTGGCCCCAGGGGCTGATGGCATTTGTGCTCCCTCAGGTTCATGTCCCCACATCAACAGCATGGGGTTGCTCCTGCCTGCTCTGTGCAATGCAAACAGGGGCTCCTGAGCCAGTGCTGCCATGGCTGTGCCTGCAAGGATGCGGCACCTGTGTGAGCTGGGGGAGAGGCCAGGGCTGCAGAGGGGGGATGTTGTTGGCAGCTCCATGAGGATGCCCTGGGACGCTGCCCTGGGCTGTGCAGCGCACTGGGGATGGATCAGCCCCTGCTCTGCTGCTCCTTCCCATCTCCCCCAGGGCCCTTGCAGAGCCCCAGCCATGCTGTTTGCCCCCAGCCTGCCCACGGCCAGCCTGGGGCTGCTCATCCTGGGGCTTTTCTGTGCTGAGCATTGGCCTGGCCGTGTTCTTGAGAGAGCCTGGGCAAGGAGCCTGCAGCCCCCAGGGCCTGGCCTGAGGCGTCAGCGCTGCCCCAGCAGTGCCCATGGCCTGTCCCTGCTGCAGCCCCGGCACTGCCACCCCCAGGACTGTGCCTGGCCCCGAGAGCACTCAGGCCCTGCAGCAACACCAGGGCCACCAGGGCAGCGGGGCAGGGCCACGGCAGCAGCAGTGGCAACACCAAGTGCTGCTGCTGCTGCTGGGCACAGCTGCTGTGCCAGCACTGATCTGCCCCCAGCTCTGCACACAGACATTGCTGCTGCAGCTCTAGAGAAGGCAACAAAAGGGCATCTCTGCAGAAAACTCTGCTGGGAGATCTTTTATTTCCTTTATAGCCACCAGGAATGCAGCCTGTCATTGACACAGTCTGTGTCAATGCCACAGGGGAGATGGAGAGAAACAAAATGTGAAATGGCACAGACAATGACATTTATTTGTAGTCAATGTGAAAAATATAAAACAAAGGAAAAAATCCCAACAACTATACCAATAAGAAGTATCAAAGATGACTTTTATTACAAGTGATTTGCAGACACTGGCCAGCAGTTTAATGTTTGTGAAAGCATCCAGTCATCAGTCTCCACACTGCAGCCTTGAGCTCCTGGTTCCTCAGGCTGTAGATGAGGGGGTTCAGGGCTGGAGTCACCACCGAGTACAGAACTGACAGGGCCAGATCCAGGCATGGGGAGGACATGGAGGGGGACTACAGGTGAGCAAACATGACAGTGCTGAAGAACAGAGAGACCACAGCCAGGTGAGGGAGGCAGGTGGAAAAGGCTTTGTGCCAACCCTGCTCACAGGGGATCCTCAGCACAGCCCTGAAGATCTGCACATAGGAAAAAACAATGAACATAAAACAGCCAAGTGCTAAACAGGCACTAATAGCAATGAGCCCAAGTTCCTTGAGGTTTGAGTGTGAACAGGAGAGTTTGAGGATCTGGGGGATTTCACAGAAGAACTGGCCCAGGGCATTGCCATGGCACAGGGGCAGGGAAAATGTATTGGCCGTGTGCAGCAGTGAATAGAGAAAGGCACTGGCCCAGGCAGCTGCTGCCATATGGGCACAAGCTCTGCTGCCCAGGAGGGTTCTGTAGTGCAGGGGTTTGCAGATGGACACGTAGCGGTCGTAGCACATGATGGTCAGGAGGAAATACTCTGCTGAGATGAAGAACAGAAATGAAAAGAGCTGTGCAGCACATCCTGTGTAGGAGATGGTGCTGGTGACCCAGAGGGAATTGTGCATGGCTTTGGGGACAGTGGTGCAGATGGAGCCCAGGTCGCTGAGGGCCAGGTTGAGCAGGAAGAAGAACATGGGCGTGTGCAGGTGGTGGCCGCAGGCTACGGCGCTGATGATGAGGCCGTTGCCCAGGAGGGCAGCCAGGGAGATGCCCAGCAAGAGGCAGAAGTGCAGGAGCTGCAGCTGCCGCGTGTCTGCCAATGCCAGCAGCAGGAAGTGGCTGATGGAGCTGCTTTTGGACATTTGTGGTGCCTTGGCATGGGGATCTGTATAAAAATTAATCATAGAATAGTTGCATTAGGAGAGGATTTTAAATATCCCAGCACGGGCTGGGGACACTTTCCCCCCACTGCCTGCCCAGGGCTCTGCTGCCTGGAGCTGTCCCTGCCAGCAGCTGCTTCCCTGTGCCCAGGGCTGGGCCCTGCCAGTGCTGCCAGAGCCCAGCCCAGCCCTGGGGGCTCAGCTCTGCCTGGCAGACCCCTCCCAGCTCTGGCACTGCCCAGGTGTAGGGGTGCATTAGTTTTAAGTTGGTTTATTCCTGTACCCCCCATTCCTGTTTATGGTTCTGCCCGGGCTCTCTCTCTCTCTCCCTTTTCTTGATTGTCCCGTCAGTTGCACTTTTTCCACTCCCTTTCCCTACGAGTTATCTCTCCTAATCCCTCCCTGGCTGCCTGTCTGTTATTCAGTGTCCATGCCCTTCCATCCAGAACCTTCTGTCTTGGACACTGAGTGATTGGACCAGAGGTCAGGGTTCAACCCTCAGTTTATTCCCACTGGAGATCCGAGATGTTTGTTACGCGTTATTCCCTCCTCTCAAAAATTTAGATTGGTCAGTGTATTCTGTTTATAAGGCCCTGCCGGGCATGCATTTTTGTCCGCGCCCGACGCACTTTCAATAAACCCTCCCGTTCTCCCTGTCGGCGCGGTCCGGTCTTTCTCCTGTGGGTCGCAGCCCAGCTCCTCTTCAAATAGCTCCGGGGATTCTCGCTCTTCTGAAGGCATTTTGCCTTAAGCACTCTCCCCAGGAAGTCTCCCAGCGGGAGGGTGCCCTTCCCCCTCTGTGCTGCCGGCGGTGCTGGCTGCAGCTAGCCAGAAGAGTCAGAGACCCAGAGGCCAGCCGCTGCCGCTGCACCCAGGGGCAGCTCTGGCTCTGCAGGCTCTGATGGCAACATCAGAGCAACCCTGAGCAGGCTGGAAAATCGACACTGATGCTGCCTTTAAAGTGAACTGTGGTGATTGCTGTCACTGCCTGGTTTGTTCAGATTTGAGAAAATTGTTTTTATTTTTCTTCACCTGAACTGAGATTAACATCTATATGGAATTTCCAATCCAGGCAACCAACAGCAGTAGATTTAAAAAGCAGGATTTTCCCTTTTATCCAGCCCCTGACTAGCTGTGTTAGCTGTATAATCTACTTGTAGATGTTCGGCAGTTAAATGTTATGCTGGGAGCAATCCTGACCAATGCAGCATCCTCACCACACAAGGAGAACACTTCCAAGCCTTACCAGCTGTCTCCTTCCCCCCAGATCTTGTCCCCCAGTGCTGGGAGCAGCTGCCAGGGCCGGCTGAGAGCTGTCCCTGGCAGGCAGCAGAGTCCCTGCCCCAGCACAGCGCCCTGGGCTGCAGGAGCCTGCTCTGCAGGACAGCCCTGGGCACCCCTGGCTGCTCTGCACAAGAGACAATCAGAGAATGTACTCATAGAGTCTGCAGGCATTGGGATGTTCCAGCTTTAGGAGATGGCTCCAGGAGCTGCAGCTGCATTGTCCTGCAGCCAGAGGTTCCTGTGCCAAGGGCTGGCAGTGATTCTGCCCCAGGCACTTCTCAGCACCTTCCCAGCTCTGACTGATTGAAGCTCTCTGTGCCTCTGGGCTGTGCCCGGGCTGGATGCAGGCAGTGCCCCAGCCCTGCTGGGCTGGCAGAAGAGCTGCTCATCAAGAGAAATGTGCTTTTGAAGCTCTTCTTGCTTACCAGGAGCTGCCTCTGTGCCAGGAGCCCAGCCCAGCTCAGCAGCACAGACACAGCACCAGGACTTTAATGACCTTAATTGCTTTGTGAGCCACTCAGGAGCAGGAGGTGGAGCTTCCTTGTTCCGGAGTGACCCATTGTAAGAGACCTCTGGGGAGCGCGGCGACCCGGAGTGCAGTGAACAGGAGCAGGCAAACAGGGTCACAGCAGTTCGCGCAGGCAGGGCAAGCAGGCAGGGCTGCAGGTTCCAGCTAGTTTGGTGAAGTATTGTTTTATTGGTTGATTGATCTTGGGCTTTCTCCTAAGCAATGGTTTTAACCCGGTCAAAATCCGTGGTTGGTACAAGTGTATATGACCAAGTAGAGCCCTCCAAAAAGGATGTGTCCGTACAGACCCATTCCTGCCCGGAGTGTTTGAGCTTATCAGTGGCTTCAGGGGATGTTATGGAGAAGGCCTGCCTGAGGTGTGAACAAGTGAATGGCCTCCTTTCGCTAGTGGCTGAGCTTAGGGAAGAAGTTGAAAGGTTAAGGAGTATCAGGGATAGTGAAAAGGAAATAGACTGGTGGAGTTCAGCCCTTACATCTTTAAGGGAGGCCCACCAGGAGTCAGAGGGCTCATGTGTCTTTCACTCTCAGGCAATAGAGGGGCACCTGGTAGATGAAGGGGAGTGGAAATGGGTCCCTGCTCGGGGTGGTAATAACAAAAAACCCCTCCTGCCCCCCATCCCCTAGCCAGGTGCCACTTCAGAATAGGTATGAGGCACTGGATCTAGACAGCCAGAGAGATGATTTAGAGGAAAATCATCTACCCAGTGAGCCTCCCAATTATGACTTGCCTAAAAAGAGGATTACCACCTCTAATGTCAAGAAAAAAAGAAGGGTAATCGTGATGGGTGATTCCCTTCTGAGGGGGACAGAGGGCCCCGTATGTCGACCTGACCCATCCCACAGGGAGGTCTGCTGCCTCCCTGGGGCCCAGGTACGAAACATCACTGAGAAACTTCCTAGGCTGATTCAGTCCTCTGATTATTACCCACTGCTGATACTCCAAGCTGGCAGTGATGAGATTGAAAAGAGGAGTGTCAAGGTGATTAAAAGGGAGTTTAGGGCACTGGGTCAAGTGGTTGATAGGACAGGTGCACAGGTAGTGTTCTGCTCAGTCCCTTTGGTGGCAGAGAAAAATAATGAAAGGAATAGGAAAACTCATATCATTAACAAATGGCTCAAGGGTTGGTGTTATCGGCAAAATTTTGGATTCTTTGATCATGGAGCAACCTTTATGGCACCTGCTCTATTGGAATCAGATGGGGTACATCTCTCTGTTAAGGGTAGGAGGTTTTTAGCTCATGAACTGGCAGACCTTATTGAGAGGGCTTTAAACTAGGTTTGAAGGGGGAAGGGGATGCAGCTGGGCTGTTTGGAAGCAGGCCCAGGGGTGGTAAGACTGTGTTAGGGGAGAAATCAGCAGCCCAGCTGAGATGCATGTATACCAATGCACGCAGCATGGGTAACAAACAAGAAGAGCTGGAGGCCATGGTGCATCAGCAGGACTATGATGTAGTTGCCATCACAGAAACGTGGTGGGATGACTCACATAGTTGGAGCACTGCACTGGATGGCTACAAGCTCTTCAGAAAAGACAGAAAAGGGAGAAGAGGTGGAGGGGTGGCCCTTTATATTAGGGAGGTTTTGGATGTCACAGGTATTGAGACTAATGATGATGAAGTTGAGTCCCTATGGGTAAAAATTAAGAGGAAGGCCAACAAGGCTGACATCCTACTGGGAGTCTGCTATCGTCCACCCAACCAGGATGAAGAGGTGGACAACTTATTCTATAAACAACTGAACAAAGTCTCAGGATCATCAGCCCTTGTTCTTGTAGGTGACTTCAACCTACCAGACATCTGCTGGGAACTCAATACAGCAAAAAACCAGCAATCTAGAAGGTTTTTAGAATGTGTGGAGGATAACTTTTTGTCACAACTGGTGGGCAAACCCACCAGGGGAGGGGCTATGTTAGACCTATTGTTTACAAATAGAGATGGACTGGTAGGTGATGTGGAGGTTGTAGGCCGCTTGGGGCATAGTGATCATGAAACTATAGAATTCTCAATAATTGGTGAAATAAGGAGGAATATCAATAAGATCTCTACACTGGACTTCCGGAGGGCAGATTTTGGCCTATTTAAAAGACTTGTCCAGAGAATTCCTTGGGAATCAGCCTTTAAAAACAAAGGAGTCCAGGAGAGATGGGTGTGCTTCAAAGCAGAGATCTTGAGGGCACAAGAACAGACTGTCCCTGTGTGCCAAAAGATGAGTAGACGAGGCAAACGTCCAGTCTGGATGAGTAATGAGGTTTTGAAGGAACTTAGAAATAAGAAAAAGATGTATCATCTTTTTAAGGAGGGAGTGATTTCTGAGGAATTATTTAAGGGTGCTGCCAGGGCATGTAGAAAAAAAATTAGGGAGGCCAAAGCTCAGTTTGAACTCAACTTGGCAACTTCTGTTAAAAATAATAAAAAAAGTTTTTACAAATATATTAATGGTAAAAGGAAGGGTATAACCAACCTCGGTTCCTTATTGGATGGAGCAGGCAAAGTAGTTACTAAAGATGAGGAAAAGGCGGAAGTGCTTAATGTTTTCTTCACCTCAGTCTTTAGTGGTAAGACAGCTTATCCTCATGACAACTGTCCTCAAGGGTTGGTAGGTGGTGCCAGGGATCAGAATGGTCCTCTTATTATCCAAGAGGAGGCAGTCAGAGAACTGCTGGGACACTTGGATATTTAAAAATCAATGGGACCAGATGGGATTCACCCTAGGGTGATGAGGGAGCTGGCAGATGAGGTTGCCAAGCCGCTCTCCATCATTTACCAGGAGTCGTGGCTCACTGGCGAGGTTCCAGATGATTGGAAACTGGCCAATGTGACACCTGTTTACAAAAAAGGTGGTAAGGAGGATCCTGGCAATTACAGGCCAGTTAGCCTGACCTCAGTACCAGGTAAGATGGAACAGTTCACACTGAGTGCTATCACACAGCACTTACAGCATGGCCAGGGTATCAGAGCCAGTCATCAGGGGTTACGAAGGGTAGGCCATGTGTGACCAGCCTGGTCTCCTTCTGTGACCAGCTGACCCGCCTGGTGGACGCAGGAAAGGCTGTGCATGTGGTCTATTTAGACTTCAGCAAGGCCTTTGATACTGTCTCCCACAGCACACTCCTGGAGAAGCTGGCAGCCCACGGCTTGGACAGGAGCACTCTTGGCTGGGTTAGGAACTGGCTGGATGCCGGGCCAGAGAGTGATGGTGAACGGTGCTGCATCCAGCTGGCGGCCAGTCACCAGTGCTGTCCCTCAGGGCTCTGTGCTGGGACCAGTCCTATTTCATATTTTTATAGACAACATGGATGAGGGCATCGAGTCCTTCATTAGTAAATTTGCAGCTGACACTAAGCTGGGAGCTTGTGTTGATCTCCTGGAAGGAAGGAGGGCTCTGCAGAGAGACTTGGATCAGTTGGATGGATGGGCAGAGTCCAGCAGCATGAAGTTTAATAAGTCTAAGTGCCGAGTTCTACGTTTTGGCCACAAAAATCCCCTACAATGTTACAAGCTGGCGACAGTGTGGCTGGACAGTGTTCAGGCAGAAAGGGACCTGGGGGTGCTGGTTGACAGCTGGTTGAATATGAGTCAGCAATGTGCCTTGGTGGCCAAGAAGGCCAATGGCATCCCGGCCTGCAGTAGGAATTGTGTGGCCAGCAGGAGCAGGGAGGTCATTCTTGCCCTGTACTCGGCGCTGGTGAGGCCGCACCTTGAGTACTGTGTCCAGTTCTGGGCCCCTCAGTTTAGGAAGGATGTTGAGATGCTTGAGCACGTCCAGAGGAGGGCAACAAGGCTGGTGAGGGGCTTGGAACACAAGCCCTATGAGGAATGTTTGAAGGAACTGGGGTTGTTTAGCCTGGAGAAACGGAGGCTTAGAGGTGACCTTATTGCTCTCTACAACTTCCTGAAGGGAGGTTGTAGACAGGTGGGGGTCAGTCTCTTCCACCGGGCAGCAACTGACAGAACAAGAGGACACAGTCTCAAGATATGTCAGGGAAGGTACAGGTTGGATATTAGGAAAAAAAAGTTAACCAAAAGAATAATAAAGTACTGGAATGTTCTTCCCAGGGAGGTGGTGGAATCAGTATCTTTGGATGTGTTTTAAAAATGGTGGAATATGGCATTTGGTACTATAGTCTAATTGAGGTGTTGGGACATAGGTTGGACTTGATGATCCTAGACATGGCTTCCAACCTCATTATTCTGTGGTTCTCTGAAAACCTTGAAAATTATCAGCGGGCTCTGGAAAACTTTTTAAAAAAATCAGAAATGGATGTAGCTCTGTGAATTTTCAGGCACAGCTCTGGATCTGGAGGAAATATTTGCTTTGCATCAGCTAAGACATAGACAGACACACAGAAAATGGAGCACTGAACATCACAGACTGGGCTAGTGTTTTTCCCAGAAGAACTGACAGAAGATCACAATGAAACACTACAGTGCCCCTGAACAATCCAATTGTCCAGGGAAACTCAGCAGCTGATGGTGTTGTGGTGCTACTGCCAATCCCTTCCATGAGCAAATCATTTCAGGACTGACTAACAGCCTCTGCCTTCTCACAGACACCAAGTGGTGCAGCAGTGCTCCAGGTGCTCCTGCCAACAGCCCCTGCAGGGAGGAGCACAGCCCCCAGTGCACGTTGACTTTGGCTCCCTGTGGCACAGAAGCCCCCCGGGGCACAGGTCTCTGGGGCAGGAGAGGGGCAGCAGTGCTGCCAGGGCTCGGGGGGTGGCAGCTCTGCTTGGGTGGGCACTCTGCCACACCTGCTGATGGCAGCGCTGCCCAGGCCCCAGGGCTCAGAGCAGCATTGGTGCCCTGGCCCACACGTTCCCTGTGCCTGTCCCAGCCGCGGGTTTAGGATGGCCAGCAGCCGGGACGTGTCCCAAGGAGGCCGTGCCAGCTTCCGTGCAAGGCCCCGTGCCCTTGCCAGCGCGGCTGCCTCGGCAGCCCTGGGGGCTCCTTCTGCTGCCCTGAGCCCGCAGAGCAGGGCAGCGTTTGCTGATGGGCTGAGCCCTTCCTAAAGATCCTGTCGGGCTGCCTTAGACACTTGGGGCCAGGGATTCCTTCCAACCGGGGCCACTTTGGGTGGGCTGGGCAGGGCCCCAGGGCAGGTGGCAGTGTGTGCAAGGTTCCTTTGTGACACGCTGCAGCACGGTCACCGTGGCATGGAATGGAGGAGTGTGTCCTTTGTGACACCTGGTGACATAGGAGCTGGTGGTGACAAGAACACTTCACAGCGCTCGGAGCAGGCGACGGGACAGGACGGGACAGAGCGGTGCTGTGAGGAGCCCCCGCACAGCGCACTCGTTCCTGTCTGACCCGGAGCTGTTCTGAGGTGTTGTTCCTGCAGCTGACCTCGAGGCCAGACTGTGGGACTTGCTGACCTGAGTCATTTACCAGGAATCTCCTGTCATTGTGGCAGGAGCGCCCAAGACTAGAGTGCAGGACTTGCTGTCCTGCAGCTATCCTGAGAGCTCTCTGTCTCAGAAATCTTCAAGGCACAACTGAAATTGCTGACTTGGCAATATCCTGAGGCATCTCTCTAGAAGGTGCCTTCAAGGCTGGAAGGTGGAATGGCAGGCAGATTTTTCAGCCTGTTCAAATGCTTCCGGGGGAAAAATAAGAAAGGCCCTGGAGCTGCTTCAGGAGAGCAACTTGAAGAGCCAGAGCAGATCCAGACACTGCAGGACAGTGAGTGGCAGAGCTGGGCCGTAGGACTGGAGCCTGCAGCCAGCCTGGCCCCATCCCGTCCCATGGCATCCCATGGCATCCCATGGCATCCCATGGCATCCCATCCCATCCCATCCCATCCCATCCCATCCCATCCCATCCCATCCGATCCCATCCCATCCCATCCCATCCCATCCCATCCCATCCCATCCCATCCCATCCCATCCCCTGGGGAAATGCCCATGGACAGGAAGGAAGAGGGCCCAGGCAGACACCCCGCAGTGGCTGTGCTCCATCCCCCTGGGGCATCCCGGGGCTGTCCCTGCCTGGGGAGCGCAGGGCTGGGCTGTGTTCTCCGGCCTCTCCCGCAGCCCCTCAGCTCTGGCTGCGCTCGCTCTTTGCCAGATGCAGCCGTGGAGTGCACACAAGAGCAGCAATCCAGCCGTGGCCACTTCCGCAGAACAGCGCAGGTACCTGCAGCCATGCCCACCTGGGCTGGGCCTGCTGTCCCTGCTCAGCCAAGCACTACACTTGGAGCATTCCTGGCTTCCCTGTCCTTTATTCTTTGGCAGATGTTCCGAAAATTCCCGCACATTCGGCGTAGAAAGACCAACACCACAGCAGCTGAGGGCCCAGCTGAGCCTGACTCGGGGCTGACCCAGCTCCAAGCAGAGCCTGATGTCAGCCCAGATTCAGCTGGGCTCTCGCAAGACTTGGACACCTCAGGGACTGAAACCTGGCCACAGGCTCTTCCCACATCAGTGACTGAGGATGGAGTCATAAAAAACACTGACAATGAAGAGATTGAGGCCTTGAAAAATACTGGAGCCATGCCCACTCCCCCTGAGATTTGTGCTTCCACTGTGGATTTTTTCCAGGACAGTGCTGTTCCTTATCAGCAGCAGGTAAGCAGCCTGGGGCTAGGACTGGAGGCCTCCCAGGGCCGTGTGTCCCCTCAAGCCTCGGTCACTGGGCCCCCTCAGCCTTTGAGGCCAGTAGATTGTGACGGGAAAGGAGGCACTTCTTGGGGGGAAACTGGGGAAGTTGCTCCCATAGACAGCGCTCCAGGTCTTCCCCATGCCTCCTCCAGGTGCCAGCCATGGTGAAGAACATCCACCAGAATCTCATGTCCCACGTCACTGTGGATGCCAGGCTGCACAGTGACATTGTGAGGCTGGCTGAGGAACACCCTGCAGACGTGGCGCTGACCCTCCTGCACTGTGCCCCAACGTGTGACAGGTACGGGGCCCACGTGCCTTGAGAGCTCAGGGCTCACCAGCCTTTAGGGCCCGTGGCCCATCACAGCCTGTCCAATGGGCTCTGCCAGACAGGTAGAGAGCTCCAGGACCCTCGGGCCCCTCTCTTTGCCCATCCTGCTGCCAATGCTCCCTCCCTGCCCCTCAGGGCACCGGGGCTCAGTCACCTGTGCCCCCACAGCTGCACAGGGCATGGTACTGTGACTGAGATTCCCCTGACACAGAGCCCTGATCCCACAGAGCTGCTGCAATGATGTGGAGAGCCATAGGCTCATCACAACCAACAATGGAGAAGGTGCTGGCAACACTGCTCTGTGTGATGGAGGATTGGCCTGTGCACAGCACATGCATCTCCGATGGGGACAACAAGGACGTTTTTGCCCTGGCTGTGAGTTTCTGGAACTGGCCTTTGCTTGCCACCCGGTTGCCTCTCCAGCAGCTCTCCATCCTCTCCCTGCCTCAGTCGCTGGGATGAAACTTGGTCTAGGGGCAGACTCAGGGGGCACTAGGCCCACTGCTCCCCCTGCATCTGCCCCTGGGCCCTGCCCCATGGACACCAGGGCACTGAGCGCTGTCTTGGGCTGCTTCTTCTGCAGGCAACTCTGGTGATCTGGGTCATTGTGCCTAAATGCCATGAGGCCATGATCCTTCATTCCTCCCGCCTGTTTGTGGCTCTGCTCTTCCATGTTGTCATCACCACACAGCAGCAGATGCCACCAGAGGAAGTTGAAAACTTCTGGAGAGCGTGCCAGGAGGAACACCGCCTTCCCAGCAAGCCCAGCAGGTCCCAGTCCTCCTGCCCTTCCCCTGCCCGTGTGGCCAGTGCCAGTGCTCCCAGTGTGACCTGGGCTTTGCTCTGCACACAGGTTTGCAGTGCAGGCCATGAAGGCTCTGCTCTGTCGACTGGAGCGTGACCAGGAGGTGATGGCTATGGAGCGTAAGTGTGGCTGGGACACGCTGCTGTGTGCTCACACCCAGCACTATGCCGTGGGTCTGCTGGCCAGGTGAGACCCCCTTCTCCTCCACACTGCCCTCAGCATTTGTGCCCTGTGCCCGGGTGCCCCACACAGTCCCTGTGGTCATGGGCCAGAGGGCCTTGTCACCAAGGGACGGCCAAGGAGACTGGAAAAGGCTGGGAGAGGAGGGTGCCCAGAAGGGGCCACCTCCCACAGCGCTCACATCCTCTCCAGGGATGCTGGGCAAAGACCAGACCTCTGTGAGTCAGTCCTGGGCAAGGTTTGGTCCCCCCACCTCAGGCTCTTGGTGTCTTTTTTCCCCTTCCAGAGAGATGCGCCGTGTCTCTCTCTCCTTGTGTTCTGGGATTGCTCTCCGCCTGCTTGGGCTGCTCAGCAGGGAGGAGCCACACTGGGATCTGCCCGGCCTGGCGTTCCTTGTGGAGGTGAGCCTGAAGGCCAGCGCTGCCTGGCTGAGCTGCCTCCCAGCTCTCTGCCCTCTCGTAGCCGCAGCTGCCTGGGACGGTGCCCGTACCCTGTGCTGCTGCCTGGGCCCAGCCCTGTGCGGTTCCGGGCTGCTGCTGGCCGGGTGCCCTGTCACTGCCCTGTGCCTTTCAGGTCCTCGAGTGCCTGGACTTGAGGGAATGTGCTGACATCATCCTGGAGATCATGTCAAGGCACCTGAGGAACGAGTGCAGGGAGAGGCGTCGCCTGGCGCTCAGAGGCCTCGTGGTGCTCAGCAAGGATCCCTCGATGGTGAGAAGGGGCAGCGGCTGAAGCTGCGCTGGGGAAAGCAGCCCCATGGGCTGGCAGGGCTGAGGCAGCTGAGGCAGCTGCTCCCAGCTCTCCTGCCTCACCTGCCCCACTGCTTTGGGGCAGGCCTTTGGCCTGTGGGCCCTGCAGCAGCAGGGTGGGGTTGCAGTGTCAGGGTGGTGCTGGCGCTGCAGCCGTCCATGGCTTCCCAGCACAGCCTTGTGTTCCACACAGGCCAGGAGAATGGGCACTCTGTCTCCAAGCCTTCTGGAGCTGCTGGGTGATGCAGACGGAGAGCTGGTGGGCATGACGCTCTCTGTGTTCACTAATTTGCTCAAGAGCAAAGACATGCTGGTATCCAGCACCACTGCCCCGAAGCTGGCTGATGCTCTCCTGCTGCTCTTCGACCACGTAAGGCTTTGTATCCCCAGCCTCGGGCACTGGGTGCTGCCCTGAAACTTTGTGCACTGTGGATTTTTGTACTCTTCAGGTGGGCCTGGAGTAGATGGCGCTGAGTTTTTTTCTTTCATTCAGGACAACAGCCATGTGCAGCTGCTCTCCCTTGACCTCTTCTTCAAGGTGATGGATTTGGTAGCAGAGGAGGGAAAAAAGCCTCTTAAGTCAGTGGTGTGCCAGAGCCTTCCTGCACTCTTCTTCCACTGCCACGATGAGGATCAGCGTGTGGCCGAGGTGAGGACTCGTGGGCTGCTGGTGTCCCCCTGACAGGGGGCTGGGCTGCCGGCTGCCCTGCTCACATCCCGAGCTGCAGCCTCCTCCAGGCTGTGGCACAGGGATGTGAGTCCTGTGCCCTGGGCTGTGGGGCTATCTCTGGGTCTCTGCTGCTCTCCAGGCTTCTCGGGAAACGCTGCATTGTGCGGCCGGGTTCCTGAAGAGGAGGGATCTCAAAGAGCTGGTGGAGGCAGAGAAGCTGTTGGCGTTTGCCGAGGTGTTGGTAAGAACAGCCTTAAGAACCGGCGGCGCTGCGGGGCCGGCCCTCTGCCCCCTGCGCAGCCCGGCGCCAGCGGCTGCTGGTCGCGCCTCAGGGCTGTGCGGGCAGGGGAGGCCGGGGCTGGGCGCAGGGAGCGCCCGCCACAGGGGCTGAGCCCGCGCCGAGCCTTCCCTGCTGCCGCTCTCTGCAGCTGGCAGAGGACACGAGCCGAGCGGCCGAGCAGCTGCGCCGGGCCCTGCGCTACCTGGAGAGCCCCCAGGAGCCCCTGCGAGAGGCGGCCATCAGGTTCATGGGTGAGCCCCGAGGCCGGGCTCCCTCCCCGCCCGTGGAGCCCCGCCTGGCCCGGGCGCTGCTGCTGCCCTCTGGCAGCCGTGCCCTTGGGCGGCAGCGTGCGGCAAGGGCCCGGGCTGAGCCCTGCCGGGCCAGCAGGGCGTGTGGCCGCAGCGCTGGCAGCGCCGCTGGCAGGGAGCTGTGCCGCTGCCGCCGTGACAGGCTCTGTGTTCACAGGGATGGCCGGGCGGCACCTGAGGGGGCAGCCAGGAGAGCTCCTGATGATCTGCAGTGGTGAGTGATGGCAGCGGGCTGACAGCAGGAGTTGGCGGGTGAAGACCTGCGAGCCCTGCCCCGGCTGTGGAGGGCTCTGCTCCCGTGGGCTGAACGCACAGAGGTTTCAGGGCCATGTGGGGCATTCCTGGCCAGCAGCTTTGGGCTGATGCCCTTGGTCCCTGCTCCCTCCTGGCCATGGCAAGAGCCGGCTGGGATGGCCCTGGCAGGGGGCTCTCCTCGTCTCCGTGCAGATCCGGGATCTGACTGTGGCTCTGTTCCTCTCTCATGCAGCCCTTGAACTCCTGACGGAGGATATGAGCAGTGCCGTGTCAGAGCTGGCACTCCAAACACTGCATGTCCTCCGGGCAATTCAGCGTGGGCACTATTCCATCTTCCAGAGGCTGCAAGATCAGCTGCGCAGGGCATGGAAGAGTCGGCCTCGTCTGTCAGGGCTCGGCTGGCTGCATTGTCGGAGCTCTGAGGAGAACTGATGGGCAAGGCACACTTGGTGGGGGCAACCCTAGCCAGTGGGAATTTTCCTTTATCTTTTAAGATTTTTCTTTTTTTTTTTTTTCCTCTTTTGAATTTCTGTAAATATAGAATGTGTTATAATTCACAGACTCCCAGGAGCTTTTCTTTGCTGCCCAGGATCTGCAGGGCAAGAGAGAGGAAACGGTGAAAAAGATGCTTGTGCTCAGCAGCAGAGCAAGCTGAGGGGTCCCTGAAGGGGGAAAATGGTGCTTGCACTCAGCCAGCTGCCCAGGCGTGCAGTGCTGCAGGGACAATGGCCAGAAGCCCCTTGGCCTGTGGTGGTTCTGCTGAAGCCTTTGTGCTGCCGCCAGAGCGGGTGGGCAGGGCCGGAGCTGCGGGGATCCCTGCTGGAGCGGTGCCTGGAGATGGCCACAAGGCCTGTGGCAGGCAGGAAGCGCCATCCGTGTCCTCCTGGCCGTGTGCTGCTGGCTGCATTGCTGAGGGCTCCCAGGTGCCTCTGGCTGGGGCTCCTCTGGAGCTCCTGTGGGGCTGCGGCGCTGCTGCCGGGCAGCTTGGCCGGGCTGGGGGAGAGCCTGAGGGGCTGGGGCACTGGGAAGCCCTGAGCAATTGGGTGTCAGAGACCATGAGCAGCCCCCTGGCAGCCGCCTTGTTCCTGACGGAGTTGACTTACAAGACAGGTCCTGGGCACTCTGTAACTCCATGTATCAGTGTTGTTGGAACCCGAAATGTAGGGAATTCTCAGCCTTTTGGTCTTGTAAGCAAAGCTTAACATTTAAGACAGGATTTGATCTGAGACCTTGGAAAAAGTTTCCAAATTTAATAGCTGGAAGCGAGAATGTGGATTTAGAGTTCATAGCAGTGACACATGAAGCTCAGTGGAGAAAAGTTTAAAGTTTTAGACTTGAAGATGTAGAAAAAATGAAAGTAGTTACAAAAGTAAACAAGAAGTGGAGAATGCAGTGCTGTAGGTTTGTTTGCCATAACATGATTGCCTAAGGAAGCTTACAGTGTAGCATGAGTCCCTAAAGTGAAATGTTGAAGGATTGGGTCCAAAACATAAATATCCTTGTTGGCAGTGTTTTATTGGCCAATAAATCCTTAAAATGTCTTGTAACTAGAAGTCTTGTGACCTTGTGAGCCATACAGTGGAGATGTGAGCCAAACTCACCCTTCCTGTCTGTGCGAAAGATAAGAAAAATAAATGGCATCATCTAAAAAACTAGGAGGTCGGGTCTCTAACTCATTCCAAACTCCTTCAAATCCCCCTAAGTGTGATGTAGCTACAAATAGGTGACAGGGACTCTTAATTCTGGCTGTTTGACGCCAAACCAGCTGCTTTAGAAACTGTCACATAACCCTGTGTAATTATGTGGCAGAAATGCATCATTTTAAGAAATTTTCGCAACAGACATGAATGGAGGTTTGTTTGAAGGGCAGTTTAGGGGAAACCCTCACAGCAGAGGTCTGGCCTTTGGCCGAGCTGTGTCCCCTGCTGGTTGTGAAGTGTGCCATCAGCTCCAGGTGTTTCTGGGCTAAAAATATAATCAAGTCACTTGGACTTGCTCTTTTTGGCCTATAAAAGCTTGACCCACTTTCAGAGCAAATTTGGAGACCTCATTTATGGGTGGATGGACCACCTAGGATTTTCCCAATTGCTGGGAATGGTTCTCCAGGTCCTTGGTGCAAAACAGGGCACCCCAGCAACTGAGGATCTACAAGATGATAAACAATTCAGGTAATTGATGATGCATCTTTCTAAATCGCTCTCCTTTCTCTCTTACAGTACTGATTGAGGTGCACTGCCTTGCTTGTTTTTGCTTCTCACTAAAACCAAGTGCACATTTTTATTGAATGTATCATCTTTCACTGTGGTTCCTTAATATTCACAGTAAAATAAGAACATGATTTTCCGTGAGGTGTCCTTTAAATGGCCTCTGTCAATTGGCAGAACAACAGGAGGCT
Source organism: Passer domesticus (assembly GCF_036417665.1). NCBI lineage: Eukaryota > Metazoa > Chordata > Aves > Passeriformes > Passeridae > Passer > Passer domesticus. The sequence continues at coordinate 4,184,282 of NC_087503.1, read as the reverse complement.
CCTGAGGGGCTGGAGCACTGGGAAGCCCTGAGCAATTGGGTGTCAGAGGCCATGAGCAGCCCCCAGGCAGCCGCCTTGTTCCTGACAGCCGGCTGCTCTGGCGCTTCCCCACAGCGTCTGCCAGGCCTGCGGCAGAAGCCCTCGAGGCCGGGCCTCAGCAGGAGGCTGGGGACAGCCCTGAGGTGCCAAGGCTGGGCTGGCTGGGGACAGGGAGGGCAAAGCTCCCCTGCTGGGGCAAGGGATGAGGTGGTGGGAAGGCAGATAACCTGAGATTTTACCCCCCAAGTGTTCTTTCTTTCTTTCCCCTAACATTTATCTCAGGTTTGGTCCCATAATTATCTCTATCTGCCCTTTAGAAATTACTCAGAACACAGCAGGCTTTTGGGCTGTGTGGATCCCTAGCACACCAGAGCCATAGAAATAAGAGGCGTTTGTCAGCACTGGTGCACGGTGTACTCTAATCCCATCAGGCCAAGTGGGGGCAGAACCCGTTTCCACTGCTAGGGTGACGGGGGGATCACAGCAGGTGATCCTGTTGGAAGATGAGGTGAGCCTGACTGGGAAGGAGTGGCAGAAACATCCTATTGTGACCGGCCCAGAGGCCCCATGTATTCTGGGCATAGACTTCCTCCGGAAGGGCTATCACAAAGACCCAAAGGGATGCAGGTGGGCTTTTGGAATAGCTGCTGTAGAGGCTGAGAACATTAAGCAGTTGAACACCTTGCCTGGATATCAGAAAACCCATCTGCAGAAGGACTCCTGAAGGTGGAAGAGCAACAAGTACCAATTGCCACCTTGATGGTGCACTGCCGGGAGTATTGAACCAATCGAGATGCTGTGATCCCCATGCACAAAATGATCCGTGAACCGGAGAGCCAAGGGGTGGTCAGCAAAACCAACTCACCCTTCAATAGTCCCATCTGGCCTGTACAAAAGTCTGACAGAGAATGGAGATTGACTGTGGACTATTGTGCCTTGAATGAAGCGAATCCACCACTCAGCTCTGCTGTGGCAGACGTGCTGGAACTCCAGTGCGAGCTGGCAGCTTTCTCAGAAATGGCCCCTCCTGCCGGAGGGGTGAGGCGCCCTGAGCCCCGGTGGGCACCCCACAGATCAGGGTACCCCCTGACCAAGCAAGTACTGGTCAGAGAAAAATGCTGTTCCCAGAAAAGCACTGAGTGCCAGAGTTGTCAGTCTGGAGGCACGGACAAACAGCTGCAGAGCGGCACCTCCGCTTGAACGCGGTGGGGGTCAGAGAGCAGCCGCTGAAGGGGCAGATCATGGAGTGGAGGTTGCAGCATCCACTGGTTGCAGGGGTTTTTCCCCTGCAGCGTGGTGTTCGGAGAGAGCGGCAGCTGCCACCAGTGCAGCGGACACAGGCGTGAGGAATCGCCGCTGCAGATTTTCCCGGTTCCAGGGAGGGCAGCGCTGGCAGAGCCTTCGCCGCTGCCGGAGCGTTGCTGGCAACCCGAGGGCAACAACGGGGAGCGGTGCCGGGAGTGGCGGAGGCGGCGGAATCGGCAGGGCCTGCGGCGGGTGTTCCTGCCGGCACTGCAGGCTCCCAGGTCATGAAATCAATTGCTGGCCACGATGCAGGGGGACTGGATGTGCTCCCCAGCACAGGGCTGCCGGCTGCCGTCGCGGAGCCGTCCACTCTCTTGTCGGGGGCGGGGGCGGCTTTGCACCCTCCTGGGGCACACAGGCGGGGGAATCCAGCGGCGGGGCAGATCCACACGCCACACTGAGGGAAAAAGGAGGGGATGGAGGTGGCAAAAGTCCCTCCAGCTCTGGTGAACGTGATGAAGAAGGGATGACCGCTGCTCCAGTCAAAATAATTGTTGACCCATAAAGCGCAGCTGCTGAAGGCTTTGGTCCTTCCTGTGCATGCTCCAGGGAGACAGAAAAAAGCTGTTTCTGAGCCATGCGCAAAGCTGCTCCCCCCGCCCCATGCAGGTGGGGAAAACCAGTGGAGACTGTCCCTGGACAATTTGGTCCAGCTGTGGCGAGGGGCCTGATGGCCACCAGCCTGGGGTAAGGCGCTCCTCCAACGAGGTTCTCTTCCTCACAATGGAGGAAAGTGATGCCTGAGTGGGAACTCCCGAGAAATTTCCTCAGCCCGCATGTGTTCCTCCAAAAGTCAAGATCCAGGGGTTGCCAAGCCCTGGAATCCAGCGAGAACTGCAAATCCACGAAAACCCATGAGCTTTTGCCCATCTGAAAAACTCATAGACATCTTCCTCCAACACAGGAATTCTGTAGTGCAGAGGCAGAAACCTCCACACTCCAATAGTGTTCTCCTCTAATGGAGAAAATTGAACTTCCATTTCTGAAGGCACCTCTTCCCAACCGTCACTCCATTTCTCATGGAGGGCAATGCTATTGTCGGGAGGAGAAGGGTTAACAGTACCTTCTCAAGGAAGCCAAAGTGACTGGCCACAACGGGCTGCGCAGGGTCCCGCAGGGTCCAAGAGAAGGTCTAAGTGGCATCTCCCATCTCGTGACTCACCAAAGGAACACCGGACACTCTCTGTCAGTGTTCAGCAAACCTTTTCGTGTTCAGCCTCACCTGCAAACCCAATTGGATCCATCCAGCTCCTGGTTCTTCAGCCAATGTCAGAAGTCACCACTTATCGAATGCAGGGAGCCCCCAACGCGGCAAATGATTGGTATTTGACTCCATTGTTTCAGAAGACTGAACAATTGCTTTATTAAAACTAAACTACATTACATTATACTAGACTATATTAAAGAGATACTAAAAGAGACTAAAGAAAAACCCATGACTGTCTCCAGACAGTCAGGACACAGCTTTTTCCCAACTGCCAAGGAAAAAAAAAACCTCATCAGGATCCAACTGAAAAATCACTTCAGGTAAAAAAATCTTCCTAAACTATTCCATATGTCCAAAAACAACTGGAGCAGCAAGTAGAGACAAAAATTCTTTTCTCTTCTTCTCTGCTTCTCCAAAAAAAAATCCTGTGAGAGAAAATTATGTCCCTCTCTGTTCAGAGATTGTGAATGCCACATTGAACAAAAACAAAAACAAAAAAGAAAAAGAAAACAAAAATCTTGAAGAAAAAGAAAATCCTTCTCAAATGGCCCCAGCAGACAGAGCCTTCCAAATCAGCCCTCCACAGAGCTCCAGCAGCACAGCAAGGCTCTGCGGCAGAGACGAGGCCGTTTCTTCCATGCACTGAGGAATTGATCTTGCACTTTACGCCATGTGGAGGAGGGAGCTCTCTGTATGGCCTGGAGAACGAACCCAGTTTCAATTGCAAGGTTTCTGATGGTGGGATTGCTGTCAAATGCCATTTCTTCAAGGGCTGCAAGAGAGAGCAACAGAACCAAGGTCAGATCCTGGATCTGTGGGGAGCGGAGGAGAGCCCCCTGCGAAGGTCATCCCGGGCGGCAATTTCCATGTCCAGGAGGGATCAGGCCAAAGCTGCTGGCCACAAAACCCCATGTGCCCTTGAAATCTCAGTGTGCTCTGCCCACACCACTCCTCATCCGCACAGGCACCAGAGACCTCTGCAGATGGGGCAGGCCCTGAAGATCCCCCATGGCCAGCTCAAGTTGTCAGCCCACTGCCCTCACTCACCATCACAGATGACCTGGAGCTCTCCTGGCTGCCCCCTGAGGTGCCGCCCGGCGATCCCTGTGAACACAGAGCCTGTCACGGCGGCAGCGGCACAGCTCCCTGCCAGCGGCGCTGCCAGCGCTGCGGCCACACGCCCTGCTGGCCCGGCAGGGCTCAGCCCAGGCCCTTGCCGCACGCTGCCGCCCAAGGGCACGGCTGCCACAGGGCGGCAGCAGCGCCCGGGCCAGGCGGGGCTCCACGGCGCCGGGCCCGGATGGCGCTGCCGGGGCAGCGGGCGGGGCTGGGGCCGAGCTGCGGCGGGCGGGGAGGGAGCCCGGCCTCGGGGCTCACCCATGAACCTGATGGCCGCCTCTCGCAGGGGCTCCTGGGGGCTCTCCAGGTAGCGCAGGGCCCGGCGCAGCTGCTCGGCCGCTCGGCTCGTGTCCTCTGCCAGCTGCAGAGAGCGGCAGCAGGGAAGGCTCGGCGCGGGCTCAGCCCCTGTGGCGGGCGCTCCCTGCGCCCAGCCCCGGCCTCCCCTGCCCGCACAGCCCTGAGGCGCGACCAGCAGCCGCTGGCGCCGGGCTCCGCAGGGGGCAGAGGGCCGGCTGCTGCCCGGGGAGCCGCGGGGCCGCCCCGCAGCCCCGCCGCGCCGGGGCTCCATGGGCACCCGGCTCGGGCCCACAGCAGCCTGGAGAAGACCCCGCGCTGCCTCTGGGTGCAGCAGCGGGCAGGGGCACAGCTGCCAGCCCCGCACACTGAGCACCGCGCTCAGGGGCCTTCTCCAGGCTGAGGCTGGGGATTCTCGGTCGTCCTTACCAGGGCCTCGCCAAACCTCCATGTCTGATCCACCTGTAGCATTTGTTCAATATCCCTCCTCTTCAGGAATCTGGCTGAAGAATGCAGTGTTTCCCGGGAAGCCTGGAGAGCAGCAGAGATGTGGAGATGGCCCCACAGCCCAGGGCACCGGAGCATCCCAAAGCCACAGCCTGGGGGAGGCTGCAGCCTGCAAGGCGCCAGGACAGGAGGCAGCCCAGCCCCCTGCCAGGGAGACAGCAGCCGGCCACAAGTACTCACCTCAGCAACAATCTGATTCTCATCATGGCAGTGGAAGGAGAGTGGCAGCAGGCTCTGGAGCACGTGTGACTTCAGGGCCTTTTTTCCATCTTCCGTTAATAACTCCAGCATCTCTTGAAATAGAGTCATGGAGCTCAGCTGCACCTGGCTATCATCCTGTAGGAAAGCAAGAACAAAAGAGCTCAGCATCAGCTGCTTCGGGCCCAGCAGGGCACAGGCCTGCATCTCCACAGGGCACCAAGTGCCCGGGCAGCAGCCAGTGGCCGTGGCTGTGGGCACAGAGCCTTACGCGGTCAAAGAGTGGCAGGAGCGCCTCAGCCAGCTGCAGGGCGAGGGAGCTGGGTATTGGGGCACCATTATCCAGAAATAAATATCTGAGTAGAAGAATGGTCATCCTGATCATGTCGCTCTCTTTTTCCTGCAGGAGCTCCACAAGACTTTCAGTCAGGCTCCACATTTTGTCAGCCTGTGTGGAACACAAGTTTGTGAAATGCCACCCTGCTGCAGCAGGGCCTAGAGGCCAAAGCCTGTCCCGAAGCACTCGGGCAGCTGAAGCGGGAGGCAGGAGAGCTGGGAACAGCTGCCCCAGGGCCCAAAGCTCAGCCAAGCCCAAGTGACAGCGTTTTCCAGCCCCACGCTGCTGGCAGGGCTTCAGCCACTGCCCCCTTCTCACCGTCAAGGGATTCTTGCTTGCCACTGTGACTCCTCGGAGTGCCAAGTGACGCCTCTCCCTGTATTTGCTCTGCAGGTTCTTCGACATGATCTCCAGAACACTGTCTCTGCATTCCCTCAAGTCCAGGCACTCGAGGACCTGAAAGGCAGGAGGCAGTGACAGGGCACCCGGCCAGCAGGAGCCCGGAACCGCACAGGGCTGGGCCCAGGCAGCAGCACAGGTCCCAGGCAGGACCTACGAGAGGGCAGAGAGCTGGGAGACATCTCAGCGTGGTAGTGCACCTGGAGAAGGCACGGCAAGACTTGGAAAGATGCCAGAGGGAGCAATGTCCCCAGTGCACCCAGAGAAGTGCTTCCATTCCCACCGCAATGCCATGGCCTCAAAGGCTCACAGGGACCAGCTGACGTGGCTTGGGTCGCCATGTGACTCATGGGGGAATGGAAGCCTGGCCACAGGCTGCTTACTTGATCTAGCCTGGAAACACCATTCTCCACAAGCAAATGCAGCAGGGTGGCACTGGTCTCCTGTCTGAGGACCTCTGAGCGAGCTCGGAGCCCAGTGCCCATGGCCCTGGCCTCTTCCTGCCGAACACTCTTAATGAATTCGCAAATGAGCTGTAGGAGAAGGGCAAGAAGCCACGGATGTTCCATGGAGTGCTCCACACACGGTGCTCGGCCGAGCAGGGACAGCAGGCTCAGCCCAGGTGGGCATGGCTGCAGGTACCTGCGCTGTTCTGCGGAAGCGGCCACGGCTGGATTGCTGCTCTTGTGTGCGCTCCACGGCTGCATCTGGCAAAGAGCGAGCACAGCCAGAGCTGAGGGGCTGCGGGAGAGGCCGGAGAACACAGCCCAGCCCTGCGCTCCCCAGGCAGGGACAGCCCCGGGATGCCCCAAGGGGATGGAGCACGGCCACTGCGGGGTGTCTGCCTGGGCCCTCTTCCATCCTGTCCATGGGCATGTCCCAAGGGGATGGGATGGGATGGGATGGGATGGGATGGGATGGGATGGGATGGGATGGGATGGGATAGGACGGGATGGGGCCAAGCTGGCTGCAGTCTCCAGTCCTACGGACCAGCTCTGCCACTCACCCTCCTGTGGTGGATGGAACGGCACCACCTCTTCTGTCTCCTGTCCTGGGTCAGCTCCAGGGCCTTCTTCCTCCTCCTCCACCCAGAGCAGCTTGGGTACTCTCGGGGGTCTCTGCTCCATGTCAGTGACTGGAGCTAGTTGCAGGACAGATGCCTTGGAAAAGCTCCGGGGCACCAAGTCCCACGCTCTGCCCTCGAGGGCACTGCCAAACAGAAGCCTCGGAAGGCCACAGGTCACCAGGTCCTCTGCTCTGACCTCGAGGTCAGCTGCAGGAACAACACCTCAGAACAGCTCCAGGTCAGACAGGAACGAGTGCACTGTGTGGGGGCTCCTCACAGCACCGCTCTGTCCCGTCCTGTCCCGTCGCCTGTTCCGAGCGCTGTGGAGTGTTCTTGTCACCCCCCAGCTCCTATGTCACCAGGTGTCACAAAGGACACACTCCTCCATTCCATGCCACGGTGACTGTGCTGCAGTGTGTCACAAAGGGCCCTTGCACACACTGCCACCTGCCCTGGGGCCCTGCCCAGCCCACCCAAAGTGGCCCCGGTTGGAAGGAATCCCTGGCCCCAAGTGTCTAAGGCAGCCCGACAGGATCTTTAGGAAGGGCTCAGCCCATCAGCAAACGCTGCCCTGCTCTGCGGGCTCAGGGCAGCAGAAGGAGCCCCCAGGGCTGCCAAGGCAGCCGCGCTGGCAAGGGCACGGGGCCTTGCACGGAAGCTGGCACGGCCTCCTTGGGACACGTCCCGGCTGCTGGCCATCCTAAACCCGCGGCTGGGACAGGCACAGGGAACGTGTGGGCCAGGGCACCAATGCTGCTCTGAGCCCTGGGGCCCGGGCAGCGCTGCCATCAGCAGGTGTGGCAGAGTGCCCGCCCAAGCAGAGCTGCCACCCCCCGAGCCCTGGCAGCGCTGCTGCCCCTCTCCTGCCCCAGAGACCTGTGCCCCGGGGGGCTTGTGTGCCACAGGGAGCCAAAGCCCACGTGCACTGGGGGCTGTGCTCCTCCCTGCAGGGGCTGTTGGCAGCAGCACCTGGAGCACTGCTGCACCACTTGCTGTCAGAAGCTCTTACTACATGCTGAAATTATTTTCTTATTGAAGTAATTTCCTTCAGCACAAAAGCATCTTTACCATGACAACACGGAAAAATCTGGCATTAAAGACTCCTCAGTTCAGGAAAGCTTTACTTTCCATTTCTCAACTCAAGTAATTCCAAAAAGTTGCAAACTCCCCCAATCAATTGCAATCGACTGAGAACATGACAGTTGGAAATTGGCTTCCAATCTCAAAGCAGCATCTCATCTGCCTTAATGTCATGCATTGGGAGTCACTTTACAAACATAACACTACACAGAGGCAAACAGAAGGCCATTCTTTGCTTTCAAATGATTTTCAATGAATGGATGATAATATCCTCATTCACTTAAGGAATAGAAGCTCTAAAAGAATGAAAGTCCACTCAGTGTTACAAAAGTAGCCCAATGAAATGAATAGATGGCAAAAGGGCCAATCGTCCCCCTGGTAGAGATATCTAACTGGCCAATAAAGTACAGCTCTCCCCTCTTCTTCCCTGCAGGAGAATCAGGACCATGAACAGAAATAGTCACAGCTGTCCTTTCTGCCCTCCATAACCAGTGTTGCACCAAACCACAGATGCTGCCTTCAAACTGACTCCCAATTCCAGCCAAGACCTCTCACCTTACAGACAACTCCTTTCCCAACCTGCCCCCCAACACCAACCCCTCCAAACCACCCACACAGGAGCCCTCAACACCCCACCAGCACCCCCAGCTGTCCCTGTCCCTCCGCAGAGCTTTCCCAGCCTCCAGCAGACCCCCTGGTTCCCTGCACGTGCCGTGGGATGGCACTCAGGAGGATCTGCTCCAAGGCCTTTCCCGGGAGCAAGCTCAGGCTGCCAGGCCCATGGTTCCTGGATCATCCTTCCCACCGAGCCTTCCTGTGCACGGCTGTTCCCTTGGCACATTTGCACTTGGCGGGACTTCTCCACTCACCCAGGGCTTCTGCTAAAGGATCGAGAGCAGCCTGGCAAGCTCTTCCTCCAGCTGCCTCTTTCCTCTTGGGGGAGGAAGAACATTCCACAGGCAAGAAACTGGTGCCTCCACAGACCCTGGATCCATGCTGGGACAGACAAGGATGTGAAGTATGTCATATGGAAAAACTCTTTATCACTAACCGCTCGCATTTGTTCTCTCTGTTCCTTTGTTACCCGTGGTATAAAGCAATACTCACTCGTTTGTCATACGCAGAGGCCCCCGCCTACACAGCTCGCTCATACCATGTGGGTTCAAGTCTGATGGGTGCCTTGCACAGGTGGCACAGGGAGTCCCACCTACACGGTCCCGGGTCAGGGGTGAGCGTCCCCTTGGTGGGTTAGAGTCCCAGAGTTCAGGAGTGGTATGCTAACTGGCATTGATTAAATGTGGCTGGAATTTGGATTGGGAGCTGGTTTAGAGAGTTTATTAAGTCTGGTATAATATCATGTGTGTGTCCATGTGTTAAATCTGTCAATGCAACATCGTTTATTCTTTGCTTATGTGAAGATAAGGAAGGGAATGTGCTCAACACTGTTACCTTTTTCCTTTGGGCATGGAATGCTATTAATTGGAGTAGAAGTAGTCAGAAAATTGAGTGTGCGTTCCAAGGTTCATCTCTAAGAATGCAAGAAGTGGAGACACAGTCTCAGAGGGAAACAGCGTTGTATGGTTGTCCTGGGTTGACTATATGATGCTTTTATCCCCAGTGGTCTTGTTCTGTTTATACTGAATAAGAAGTTTTACTCCTGTAAGACTCTCTTCCAGACAGTGAAGAGGGGAGGGAAGAAGCGCGCAGTTTGTTTTCAGACTGCTCTCACTCCTCCACATTCCTGCTCCTGGACTGTGTTGTCTGCGGATGGACAGACAGCCGGACAGAGCTCCTTTTTCTCCTTTTTTTTTTTTTTTTTTTTTGCTTTTAGTTAATTTCAGCTAGCTGAGGCAAAGAAGTTCCCTGGACTGTGATTTTTCCTTTTTCTTGGACCTGTTCAAGCCTGCTCTGCACTGAACACCCAGAAGAGCACCAGCAGCTCCACCTGTGGCCCCCTGGCCGGGCCTGGGCCGCGGCGTTTCCAGCACCGCAGGGACTGATCAGAGACTGAGTGAGCCGAGCTGCAACCCGGGGAGGGGACTGTTCTGAGTTTGCCTTTTTTTTTTTTTTGGAGTAGTGAGAAGTTTTATTGTTTAATATTGTTTGGGTTTCGTTCCACTTTTTCTCCAAGGAGATATTTTCTCCCGAACCGGTTGGAGGGGGGAGGGGCAATTGGAGCTGCTTTTGTAGAGAAGCCCCTTTGGGGGTTATATCCCAAACAAGCCCCGAACCAGGACAATGGTCTTGCAGATTGGAAATTGAAATTGATTGTCTAGAGAACTTAAAATACTCTCAGGAGGTTCTGGAGGACATAGGTCCCTGGCAGCCTAGCTGGGAATTTTTTCCAGCAATAGGATGATATCTTTTGGATGCTCAGAGCACCTTAAGCACTCAGACAATTTTCTAGTTTGTGGGAAAGCCCCTAAGTACCCTTTTGTGTTGTATGAAAGAGTATGAATATGTGGAACTGCATTTGCATTGTCACCCAGAGGGGCTTGGCAGGTGAGGGACAAGGAAGAAGTAGATGGTGAGAAAGGCCAGAGTGACTCTGACACGAATGAGACTTACAGTCTGACAGGAACCAAGTGCAGTAGCTCTACCTGCATTTCCATTTTCTGATGACGGGAGTGGCAGGGAAAGCAAAGTGACTGATGCCCTATGCTCCTTGTAACTCTCTGATCCCTTGTTTGTTGTGTAGGGGGCGTAGAGATTGTAGTCCTTGTAGTGGCCCAAACAATTGGCCCATAGAAGAGAGCAATAGCGTACTTCTCAAAACAACTGGATGAAGTGAGTAGGGGACAGCCTGACTGTGAGCAGTTGCTGCTCTTGTTTCAAACATCCAAGAAGACTGAGAATTCACTCTAGGTAAACAAATAATTGTATTTATCTCACATTCAGTAGCAGCACTTCTTGAGCAAAAGGGTGTGTATTGGCTTTCACCCTCCAGATTGCTTAAACATCAGGCAGTTTTGGTGGAACAATGTGGTATTACCAAACTAATCTCTTCTCTAGTTAATCCAGCAGCATTCGTGGTCACTCACCAGACAGACAAGGAACCTTTGTAGCATGGCTGTATCAAAACCATGAAGTCACTTTATTCCAGCTGCCCAGATCTTAAAGAAACCCCAAATCCAGGAGCAGAATCTCAGTACACAGATGGGAGTGTCTTTGTAAGAGCAGATCAGTGAAAATCAGGATATACAATTAGCACAGAGCAAGTCAGCTCAGAAGGCAGAGATAATCACTTGATCCTGTACCTTCTGACCAGCCTGAGGAAAAAGGATCAATATAAGAACAGATTCCAAGTATGCCTTCAGAGTAATACGTGCCATGAAGCAGTTTGGAAAGAAAAAGGAGTATTGACAGCTCAAGGAAAGCAAATTAAGCATTCAGAAGAAATCTTAAAATTGTTGGAGGCAGTACTAGTACCTCAAGTGGTTGCAGTTATGCACTGCAAAGGACATCAGAAAGGAGAAACAGACCCCAAAAGGGGTAACAGGTTGCAAAAAGAGCAGCAGAACAAAGCCATGCTGAGTTTTGGGCACTAATTCCCAAAGGTAAGGAAGAATATGACAATGATGTATGTCATATAATCAGGAAGATCTAGAATTAGCAAGGAATTTATGAGCAGAACGGAAACATATTCTTTTTGCAACTCCTCAGGGATAGACAGTTATACCTGAAAGAGCATTGTGAAAATTAATTACAGATGAACATAATTGTATACAGTGGGAAGGGGATGGCTTACATAATTATTTGATGAGGACAAGTGTAAGATGCAACCTGTACTCTAGTGGAAAGCAGGTAAGCCAAGGGTGTGAAATAATGTCTCAGAACCAATCCACGAACTAGGACTAGAGTTGAGCTTGGCACAGTAGACAAAGGACAATATCCTGGAAAGCACTGGCAAGTTGACTTTTCTGAATTGCCAAGAAAAGGGGGCTACAAATACCTTTTACCTTTCACTGATACCTTCTCAGCATGACCTAAGGCATTCCCAAGCCAAACAAATAAAGCCAAAGAAGTTGTCAAGATTTTGTTAAACAACATAATGGCCTGGTTCAGAGTGCCTTTAGACATCTCCTCCGATTGAGGGCCACGTTTCCTAGCAAATATTGCACAGCAACTTTGCAATAAGCTCCAAATCAACTGGCACCTACACATGCTGTATTGGCCCCAGGCCAGCAGCCAAGAGGAAAAGATGAATTATCTGCTAAAACAACCAATAGTCAAAACTGGACAAGGGGCCAACATACCTTGGCCCCAGGCCCTACTTTTGGCTTTATTACGGATTCCAGGAGACCAAGAACAAAAGAAAATCTGAATCCCTTGGAAATACTGTACAGAAGACCATATAAGCATAACTATGAAGGGGAAGATACTATACAAGTTGGGGAGGGATATCTGCAGAACGATGCTGTGCAACTGACACAACAGCTGCAGCAAATAAATCAACACATTTTGAGCAGAGGAGCAAGAGGATGCTCCTCTCCACAAATCCAGCCTGGGGACCAGGTATATGTCAAATCCCCTGGGGGAAAGCCTCTTATCCCAAAATGGAAAGTACTCTAATTAGTACTTTTAATCACTTATACAGCCTTTAAGGCTTGAAGCGTTCACCTCTTGGCTACACTATTCCAGAATTAAAAGACTTCTGGAAAAGGCAAGTGGAGTCCACAACTGGACCTCAGAAAGAACAGAAGAAACCAAGATGTATTTTACACCATCATCATCTTCCCGATATTTCTGATTAGAATCCAAGGCACAGTACATGACTGTCACTACCATCATGATCTCCTTGGACTGCGAGATCCTGGTAGATGGAGCACTCAAAACTATTCAGGACCTAATTGGCTAAAGGGGATTAATAAGGTAAAAACACTTTACGCCATGTTAAGGATTAATGACCGAGCAGTTGAAGATTGAGGAAAACCTGACTCCATGCTGGCCTTTCTTGTCCCACCTGAAAGCAGGACCTCTATGGCGTGTAAATTTGAAACTCACAAACCTCTTTTAGATGAGATTACTGCAGTGACCATGTGCATCCGTGACCTTTCTAACAAGCAGCATGTGAATCCATGTTCATGTGATTCCTATCAGGATTTTAGCGCTATGCAAATTAAAAGGGGAGAATATAACCTAGCACAAGATCGTTCCCTACTTCTGTGGGGCACAGGTGGGGCGGGAGGACCATCATCACACAGAGATACAGGAATTGAGCCTGCCAGGAATGCGACCCAACACATATTGTTTTCAGCAGGCAGCTCTTGTGCCACTAGAATAATAAACCGTCCTGCTGGTATGCTTAGTACATGGAACAGGTCTCACAGAGGATTTGCTTTTGAGAATTGAATTTCATTCTTGGCATATTCCAGGCCATCAGAAACAGTAACCAGTCAAGTTGGAGGGGAAGCCGGGAGCACAATCATCCTGTTAGGGTATATCATGCCCAATGTCATGACCGTGTGATGGCAACCCAGATATGCATGGAATCCTGACAGCACAACTACATCCTCTTATGGGCTGAGGTACTCAGAATACTCAGCCATTTGTAGTGGGAACTTTAGTAAAGTAAGTGTCCTGTGTAACACTACCAGGGGCCAGTGTAAGGTTTCTGAAGGTTTCTGAAACGCTTGCCTAAAGGCAGGCAATGTATCTGAAGAAACCTGTTACCATGCCTTGGGTACTCGACAAGGAGTGAAACAGAACAGGTCACACAATACGCATTTAAAATTAAAACAAACAGCTTTACATTAGCAAACAATGGCATAGCACGGGACCCATATGTGAAATAATATAGTCTTTCACTCTGTGGTAAGAAAAACAAATGAACAATTGTTGCTTTTAGATCCACAGTACTCTCTGAAAAAGCTGGAGGTAAAGATAGAGGCTATAAGATCCAAAATGAAACAGCAATACTACCCATTCATACAGCAAAGCCTAAAAGGCTGGGAGACATGGATACATTCCCATTCACCAAATCATAGGTCTAAAAAAGGCTTAAGGGGATGGTTTGGGTCTGAACTGGGAATATGAAATTCTATTGATCAAGAAGTCTTAATAAATGAAGCACTGTGAGTTTTTATATTGGACAGACACAAAATCCTCTCAGATCAGCCCTGCTAACCCTTGCCCAAACCCACAGCCTGGCAGCTAACCTATTAACCACCCTGGCCAACAATACACAGCAGGGTTGTTTCCAGCAGTCGTTGGCTTTATGGGAAAACTACAGGATAACATTTCTTTAGCATTTCAGTGTAGACAAGTTCAGCTGTGGCTGTGGCCTGTAATCTCAGGAAAACTTTAAAAAAGGAGAGCTGGGGAAATTGCCATGAGAATTAACTAAATCATGCCTAAAAATGAAACCACAAAGGAATTTGAAAAAGACTTCCACACTTGGTGGCAATTGGTCAGTTTCCCATAGAATGAACAGAACCCTGAAGTCTTTTACATCAACCATTAAGAATGCAACAAAATACTGTGCAATTCCAATTTTGGCCCTTGGAGCTATAAGAACTCATGTAACTCTCAGTTCCCATTCAGCATAATGTGTGGGCCATTTTCAACAAGAAAACTGGAAAGTGGCAAACTCTTAGTATCAAAGCATGTGTGCCAAGGGATGCACTGAATTTTGTGTGCAAAAATGCAGGGCTTGACAGAGAGGATCGGTGTCTGCACACTGAGGGCAGCCCTTGTATTTGTGAAATGAGCCCAGTAACCCATGCACAGTCACAGGTATGTTATGTGGGAAGGGGATGTGCCTGGGTGAGATCTCCTTGCACAACTATTACAACAGATTCATTAAATGAAACTGCTAATAGTACTGACTTCTCTATTTGTAATTCACAACCAAAAGTGGATGTGACTTGAGCTGCACCACACAATAACTTCTCTTGAGATTATGCAGAATGCGTACGATGTGTATCATGAAGCACCCAAAATTCCAAACTGGAAGGAACATTGATGTTCCAAAACAAATGCTGTACCAGCCTAATATAGAATGGCTAGTGGCAGAAGTCAAAAATGCATCTCACAGAGCCTTATGGACACTCAGATTTGTATCAAAGAAGCTACCACAATCATCACTAAAATAGAGAAATAAAGAGAACATCATGAGTCAGATGTCTTCTTGTGATGGACAAATCTGCAATCACCAACAGCTCCTCCTAGTTTTACCTTCCTCAGCAAACCAGTTCTAATTTAAAAAAAAAGAAATGAACCCTCCTCTTAACCATCATGAACCTATGGATGTGGTAGAAAATTAAAAGAGCAGCATAACAGTACATATGTCCTGTGGACTGTGGAGGGAATCTTGCAAAAGAATTTGCATCAGGATAAAGAGAAGGGGAGGATGAAACAAGGCCTTTGTTTGACACAAGCACAAGCAATTCACATAAGCAAACAAGTACTCAACACAGACACAGGTAAGTACTTAGCAGCAGTTAGCATATGAAAAACCTGGCAGGTCTAACTTCACAGGAGAGGGACTTGAAAAAAGCTTTAGACACATTCTACCAGAAGAAGGAAGGGCAAGTAGGGAACGAGCCCTGTGCAGGGAAGGCATGAGGAAGAATTGCTGCTTTAGGGCATGGAGACCGCTCTGGCCAGCGCCTGGACATCAGCTTCAAGTACAGGAATCTGACAGAATGTATTTCTAACCCCCTGCCTATGCAATCACCTCGGCAGGGTAAAGATGGATGGTATTTTTTGATACAATTCCTACATCAACCCACTGAAATTTATACATGGCAGAGAAGCATTTTGGTGGGGTGCAGACCCCTGCCCTCCCGTCAGCTCAATAAAAGGGCTTTTGGTGGACAATGCATTTGTCTGCAGATTTCTTTGAATTAGGGAGACCTCTCGGGACTGCTGTATCCTGAGGGAACACCATGGGCCCTGACCTGTGCCTCAGCTTCCAGGACCGCTCTTGGCCAGCATCCGGACGTGGATGCAGGACAGCTGCGAGGCACTGCTGGGACCCAGCGGGACAGGACCGGCTGTCTCGTGCCCACGTAGCCCCCCTCACACAGCCAGGGCCACCCCGAACCCAGACAAAGGCTCACGTGTCAGCAGAGAGGAGCAAGGAGCACTGGGCAGCTCTCAGGGGATCTCAGCGTGGTGCTGCAGTGGGAGGGGCAGGCAGCCCACCCACCTTCAGGGCATCCCCTGCATCAACAGGGCGTGCATTTTGTCCTTTTCATCCCTCCACACCAGAACCAGGCCTGACATCTCCTCCTCTGCAGTTTTTCCACTTAGGACGTCATCTCACGCTTGGCCAATGCATCAGATGAGGCCACAATGGCTTCTGATACCACCTCCATGCCAACCACAGCTCCACTGTGTGCTGTTCCTCCTTCACAGGTTAACTTCCCATCAACTGACCAATCCATTGTTTCTCTCAAGGGTCACATTCCCACCAGTTCAACCATAAGGTTTCCTTCACTGTCTGTTCTTCATTATCTTGCTGACGTGCACAACAGCGGATCAAATGTGGCTGGGCCTCTAGACTCGACTTGGCTCCTGACACACGGGCTCCTTGTGCCACTGCTGGCCTTCCGTGTGCTCAGCAGGATCTGTACCTGCACAGTGTTGTGGAACTGCACCTTCAGCACAGGGACCGTGCCAGCCTGAGCTGCCCTCGTTCCTCTGGCTCTGTGCACAAAACACGGCGTGGCAGAGAATGGCAGCAGGGGCCTGTGTGTCCCAGGGCCCCGGATTTGTTCTGCTGCAGCTCCACAGGGATGCAGGCAAAGTGAAGGAGCCAAACTGTTTAGTAATGGCAGGGGAAGCAAAGGAATGAGTTGGGAGGGGGAAAAGGGGAAGGGCTGGATCTGAGGACTAGAGGGAAAGAGCCATGAACAGGGAGGGAGAATGGAGGGAAAAAGAAGGGATGGGCAGAGTCTGAGGGCTGGAGGGAGGGAGCTATCTATAAGCAGGGAGAGGGCTGAAGCCATGCAAGTTTCCCACAGGCTCAGCTGTGCCAATCACGAGCTGTGCCTGGAGCTCCAGCTGGTCTCTGCTGGTCTCAAGGCAGTCTCATCTTCCATGGCATTTGCAGGTCTTCTACAAACACTGGTTCTTCTGAGCCAGTTCTGCAGCTCTCCCACTGACTATCTGTTGAATTACTATGTTTGCCTGGGAAGGGCTGTCATCTCTCCTCAGGGCTTGAAGGGCTGGAAGGGAGAGGAACAGAGCCACGGTCAGAGCCTGGATCTGTGGGAATCCTAGGAGACCTTTCTGCCAGGGCCATCCCACCCAGCTCTTGCCATGGCCACAAGAGAGGGGGTGTCAACTGGATCAGCTGGACACCCAATCTGCCCCACCACTCCCCCCCTTTCAGGCCATTCCCACTGACTAAGAAGGTGTCTTATTCTTTTCCATCGGTGTTCTTCCGCCTCTGGGTTCAAGGGAATTGTGGTTGGCAGCCACTCCAGAATGCCTAGTTCATTCTTCATTCTTGTTTCGGCAAGAACCCCTTGTGTGAGGACACGAGGCTTGACTCCATTTTCATCAGAAGGCTGATTTATTATGTTATATATTATACTAAAATACTACATTACAACTATACTAAAAGAACAGAGAGAAGAGATCAGAAGGCTACAAAGACAAGAATAGAATAGGAATGAATAACAAAAATCCTGTGACTGCTCACAGCCTTGGCACAGGTGGCTGTGATTGGTCACTGATTTAAAACAATCCACATGGACCAATGGAAGATGCACCTGTGGCATTCCACAGCAGCAGATAGTTATTGTTTACATTTCTTTCCTGAGGCTCTCAGCTCCTCAGGACAGGAAAAATCCTAGCAGAGGCTTTTTCACTAAAATATCATGGCAACAGTTGTCTTCACGTCAGGGGAGATCTCAAAGGTATCAGTCAGCTCTAACCCTTTTTTATAGTCCTTTTGAAATGGGGGAAGGGGACCCATTTCAAAATAGTCTATTGATAAGGGGTACAAAGAGTCCATCAGTAGTCCATCAGAAGCAGGTGTCGTCAGCAGCAGACATCATAGGCAAGAACCATTGTCTTCTCAGTCCAGTGGTCGCTTGCAAAACTTGCTCCGGTCCCCACGCACGCTTTTCCTCACCCTACGGTGGGGATTTCACTCTCAATCCTTTTGGGAAGAAGAGGGGAGCTTTTCCATGTAGGGGTCGGAAGTCTCAGTCCTTGAGGGAGAAACCTCTCCCATCTCAGTCCATCTGTCACGGTGGATGATGTACGGGGAATGGAGGGTCTTTTAGTGGTGATCTCTGGGAAGGTCATTCCAGAGAGAAAGTCCAGCCAAGTCAGAAGGGTGGAGAAATTCCAGCACTAGCGTTGCTAGGTGATGCAGGCGAAGGAGAGCACACTGCCCCTTCTTGGGTGCAGTGTTCCATGAGTTGAGCAAACACACCCGTAGGCAATAATCTGGCTTGGTGGACCGGACAGACCTGGATTTTCAGAACAGGATCTTTCCCTTTCCCCGGTGGTCTTGGCTTTCATGACGATCGAGAGGCAAAAAATGAGGGAAGTTTCGGACAGACTCTCACAGATGGTTGTGAGGCAAAGGAAGGGAACTCCAGACTGTCTCTCACACATGCCATGTGCCAGGCAGGATTTGGTGTCACCCAGGTGCCCTCAGCCCCAGGTTGGCAGAGCTCCAGGCCCAGGATAGCTGCCCCTGGCCCCTTTCCCAGCTCCATATTGGCCACAGGCCTTGCCCAGAGCCAGACGCCACTGGCAGCTTTCCCCCTTTGGCCACACACAATTCCCTCATGCTGAGTGGCCCCAGTGGCACCCGGCTTGCCTGCCTGAGCCCTGGGATCCGCCAGCCTCTTCCAGGGCACCCTGAACCCCGTTCTACCCAAAAGGATGACAGCAGGCCCTGCCCACCTGCTGGGGGATGCGACAGGGAGCTCTTGGCAAAGCTGCTCAGCCCTTCTGAGCCTGGGGGCTGCAGCTGCCCTCAGGCTGCCAGGGAGAACAGCAGCAGCCTCTTGCAGCAGCTGCAGCCTCCCGCAGCTGCCTCCCGAGCCTCCTTTGCTCCAGGCTGAACATGCCCGGCTCCCTCAGCTGCCCCTCACCAGCTCCAGTGCCATCTCTGCACGTGCCCCAGCCTCACAGTGTGGTCCCAAACCTGAGCCCACCATTCCAGATGCACCCGCAGCAGTGCCAAGTACTAGGACATTGGTCCAAAATCATAGAATATTCTGAGCTGGAAGGGATCCACGAGGACAGATCCTAAAGGATGCCAAGAATTCTCCCAATGGTGTTCAAATGTAGAGAGCAGCAGAAGAAAGGAAGACATTTTTCATATCAGAGCATCAAACTATGTGAATTAATCAAATTAGATGAAGAAACAGGTTGTGAAGCAATAAACCTAATTTATTTACATACTGCTTTCCATCATTTTAAAACATGGCTTTATGTGATTGGTTTCGGGCATTTGTCTCTTTTCTTTTCTTCAGCAGAAATGAAATAGTTCCTTTAAAAATAACACCAAGATGTGGGTACACTACTGGCTGTGATGAAGGCCATCAATGATGGCAGTAATGCCGCTGGGATTAAGTAATTATGAAGGAAAAAAAAAAGAATGGCCCAGATTGCAGCCAGAGAAGAGACCACAGTGCCACGAGAGAGTCTCAGGGAAATTGCCTGTGGGGATGGATAGGAGCAGGGCAAGAAGCAGGAGCAGTCCATCAGCAGCAATTCCTCACAGCAGCACAGCGAGCCAAGGGAGCCTCCTCACAAGAGCCAAGTGGCCAGAGCTCCTCAGGACACTCCTCTGCCCACAGAAATGCAACAGCTAGAAGCCTCCTTTGCACACCAAGGAGACCTTTTATTCAAGTGCTGCAAGGCCAGAAGGAAATACCCCTAAATTTTCTCTTGAACACCAGCATTAAGCATGGAAAAATGAACACGGGATTTTATGTCCTTTAAAACCAAACTGTATATTTAAAGAGGATGAAGTAGACAAGTTTCTAGTAAAAACAAAAGAAATGTGAAGTGGAATGAAAGCTGTGCTTTTATTTCCACAGAGTGCAGAAGGTCACATGGAGCCATTGGGTTAGGTGGGACAGAGGCTGGCAATAGGTGTCCTGTCTGTGAGGAGAGCCTTTGTCACCTCAGGTCCCTGAGGGCTCCCTCGGTGCCGGCAGGGCCCGGGGGCTCGGTGGCACAGGGCCCTGCTGGCCCCGCCGTGGGGAGAGCCCGTGTGCTGCTGCCTGGCAGGCCTGGGTTCCCGCAGTGCAGCCGGGGCTGCGGGCAGGCTGCAGCAGGGTTCCGTGCCCGCTGAGCCCCCGTGGCACCGGGACACCGCCCGGCCGGGCCGGGCACGTTCCGCCGGCACCCGGGCCCTGCCAAGGGCAGAGCCGCCTGTGGGCAGCGCCCGCGGGCTGCAGCAGCGCGGAGCGAGCGCAGCTCCACTCGGGGAGCGCTGCTCGGCCTGAAAGCCTGTTCCAGCGCCTTTCCTGCAGCTCGGAGACATTCCTCGCCCGCAAGCCCGCAGGCTTGTGCCAGGTAATTCTGCGCTCTGCTGCCAGGGGGCGAACACAGCAGCCGCGGCTGTCTCTGCTGCATTGCAGCGCTGAGCACCAGCAGGAACAGCTTCAAAGCCAGGCTCTTGCTCCTGCCTCTGCCAGCTGACAGCACTTTGCTGGGAAAGAGTCACTGACCGGCCAAATGGCCTTCAAGGCCTTCTGGATGCAAATATTTAGCGTTATTCTCCTCCAGCTTGCAGCGGGACAAATCCCTTGCAAGGGCAGAGGGCAAGGTTGCAGGAGGGCTTGCTGCTGCAGTTTCAGCTTGAATGCTAAGTGTCTCTGAAGAGCAGGAGAGCCAGGCAATCCCTGGGGAAGGAGGGTGACAGGGGAAGCCCAAAGGCCCCTGGCTTCTGCCCCACGTGCTGCCAAAAGGTGCCAGCACGGAGAGGGAGAGGCTTGAGGGCAGAGGCAGCAGATGGGTGCCAGGGGGAACTCTGGGCTTTTCCTGGGCACTGCCTGCAGCAGGTGCTCCAGCTGGGGCCTGGGATTGCCCCGTTGGGAGTGGGAGCAGCTGCCAGGGGCCGCTCTTGCAGTTGAACGGTCACAGCCGGGACTCCAGAGGGAGGCTGCAAAGCCCATGTGGAAACAGCCACATGCCAAAGTGAAGCCCAAGCTATTGACTGATAATTTTTCAGTTTGAAGACTCAAGGCTGTTATAATGACAATGGCCTTGTCTGTATCTATATTTGTATATCATGTTTCTATAAGAACAGTGGCCACCAGAATATTTGAATCCTTCAAGGATAGGTTGGACAAGTGTCTGTTTCACACCAGTTGTGCCAGTGGGGTGGTTCAGAAGCCATCACAGGATGCTCCTGTAGCCTCCTCCACAGCGAGAAATGATTCTGCTCCCTCCAGAGTGTGAGGTGCTGCAAGTGAATATCACCAATTGAAATGTAAATGTTTTCAGTCCTTTTTCTGGCTTTTTGAGATCTTGCATTGCAAGATTCCCTCTTGCATCTGTTGAGTGAATATTGTTATCTTTTTATCTAGAACTGTCTTTTAATTACTTTTTTTTACCCTCCATTTCTTTCCTTCCTCTTCCCACAAATGCTGCCATTCATGTGGGGCCCATTTTGTTGTCTACAGGCAGGGTTCTTAGGGCACTTTTGTTCTGAGCATGGAACTAAATTTCCTGGAGGCTGTAGCAGTGGCCTGGTTTGTTGTGCTCTTGGCCAAATCTGGAGTTCAGTGCTGGCTTGAAATGCAGCATCCCTGCTGGGGGAAGGGGAAAATGGATCTCTTGGTTCTCCCATTCTCAGCTACGTGCCATCCTTGTGTTTGGTTGGTTTCTGTTTAGGAGCACTGGAATGAGTCCCAGTCGGGCACTCCAGGCTCTGAGTGCAGCAAGTCCCTGGAGATCTTGACCTCCCCTTTAGGCATGAACTCGTCCTGATGGTGAATATCTGAAGCAAACTCCAACTGAGGCTTCCTAATGGAACCGACCGACAAGCAGAAGAGAAACAATGGGTAGGAATGAATTTGATGTAATCTTGGCTTCCCGGGTGCTGTGGTGAATATTGTGATGGTTTAGAAAAAGAATTCCCCCTGCTAAGCAAGAATCAGCATTCCAGAGTGGGAGAAATGAAGTAAGGATTGCCTGCCAGTGAGAGTGGCTTCAGAGCACATTGGTATTTTAAGAGCTTCTGTTACAGAACCAGGCCTGGATATGATCTTGGGTCAGGGCAGATTCCCTGCTGAACTTTCTGAAGCCAATCTCTTGTTGCTGGAGCCAGGGCACTCCCTTCTGCAGTTGGGGATGCTTTTGGCCTAGGAGTATTTTCCTGTTTCAGTCTGTAGCAAAGCACGAGTTGCATGGTTTTTTTGGGATGGGGGCGAATTGTGTGAATTTTTACTTCTTGTGTAACATAATTGTAGCTGATGAGGACTGAGGTGATGTTTCATGGCAGCCATTCAGTTTCATCTGCTTCTTTGAGCAGTCAGGTTGTTGGGGTTTCCCTGGTGACACATCAAGTGAGGAGCAGCTGCAGCAAGTACAGGACTATTTGTAAATCTGCAGTGCTGAGCTGTTTTCCCCCTGGAGATGGAGGGCTTGGGACTGTGCAGTCCCCCTGCACCAAGGCTCCCAGGTGCTGGGCATGTTGGTGCAAAGCCTGGAGGTGCAGTTCCCAAAGCTTCCAGTGTTCCCTGAATTTAAGGCAAATGTGCAGGGTTCTGAGTGGCAGCAGAGCTCAGGTTTGCAAAGGGTTTGAAGAGCATCTGGACAAACACCTTCAAGGGCAGGCCAGACATGGGCAGCAAAGGTGTCTCCAGGGCTGGGGAGACTGGGAGATCTACAGGCTTGTCTAAAAGTCTGGGCATTTCAGTAGACAGCAGACTCATAGACTCTGAATTAGGAATGCCAT
Source organism: Passer domesticus (assembly GCF_036417665.1). NCBI lineage: Eukaryota > Metazoa > Chordata > Aves > Passeriformes > Passeridae > Passer > Passer domesticus. Next base: position 4,161,844 of record NC_087503.1, on the reverse strand, counting down.
CCAGTGCAAAAACCTGTTGATTGTAAGTGGCAGCCCCTCAGGATGAGATGAGGCAGCTGTGCCTCGGCTCTAGGAATGATTAAACTTTCAGGAGCTGGTTGTTGGTGTGGTATTGGAATAAATATCACTGCTGGAGCAGACAAAGCTCTCCCCTTGCAACCTGGGACACTTGGGAAGTTGCATTTGCAAAGAAGAATTTATGAATTGTATGTACAGAGAAGACTTTGCAGCAGGGTAGAAATAGATACCTGCATGCACTGCGCCTGCATGCTTTTCCTTCCCAGATGTCCATAAATATCAGAGCCAAGAGTTTGCCCCATTTTGCAGTAGTCTTTCAAAGGCCAGGGACAGTTTAAAGGATCTGGTTTTCCATGCTGGGACACTTTATTGGTGTTTTGTTGTGGGGCAACTGTGATTGAGTACATACATATGTGGCTGAGGAGGAAGAGGGGGATTTGACCTGGTGTTTTCTGAATTCCTGAGAACTCCTTTCTAATTACGCTGATAGGATGCCTTTAAATGCAGCTCCATGATTTTCTAGGGAAGCAGCTTTCCAAATGTATGTTTGAAGTTGAGAATGAATTTCCAAGGTTGTTAATAAAGTGGGCAAAGTTCAAGCCTTGAAAGTTGAAACACCTTCAGAACAGAAGATTCTGTTTGACTCGCAAGGGGGGAGACTGGGGTGAGAGGTCTGAAGGAGAGCAAGACTGGTGCTTTCTCCCATTAATCATTGCAAGTGGATTTGCCAGTTCATGTGCTGATCAGCCCAGCGACTGCTTCAGTATTTCACAAGGAAATGGGGGGAGAGTCCTTCCCTTCCCAGCCTTCTTGGAGGCTGGGATCAGGAGTAGCATTCCCTGAGAAGGATGTGTGCTGTCCCCTGTGTGTCTCATGGCTCTGGGGCACAGCACACAGTGGACAGAACTGATCTGTCCACTGTCAGCATGCTGAGGATTTCAACATTGCTTTGCTGCTGGCCGTGTGCCCTTGTGGGAAAGGCCCCGTTTCTGCAGGGAGTATAAACAGGGCCTGGAGTGTTAAGTCTCTTTTCTGTGTCTCTGTGTGAAAGGTGGAAGAACAACAGAGACTTGCTCCGTATTGTGGAGCAAGAGAGGCGGAGGAGGCAGGTGGCTCCAGAGGAGAAAGATCCATTCTTGGAGAAGACTCCCCTCTTTGCCAAGCCCTACAAGGTAATGGGAGAGGAGTGCAGGCTGGAAGGAGAGAAGGAAGGAGGCTTGGGGTGGGAGAGGAGAGCTGTGCCTTCTGCATGGGCTGTAGCAGCCTAGAGCCTGGTTCCTGCAAACACGGCATCTTCCCATCTGCTGCACTGAGCTTGCCTAACTGCCCTTGTGGGGATGCATGGAGATTCCATGAAGATGCTGAGCAATGTCTCTTGCTGAGCTGGATCTCTTGCTTGGGCTGTTTCTGACCTTTCCCCCTCTCTGTTCTTGTGCTGCAGACAGATAAAGAAGATGAGCTGTCAAGGCGCATCAAGAAGTTGCTGGGCGACGTGGACTCCAAGGTGCTCTGAATCCCAGATGGATCCCAAAAAAGCCTCAATCCAACTCACAGGCCTCCAGTCATAGGCCGGCCTCCAGTAAGACAAATCCATGTGAGGACATATGGAGAGAATCCTCACCAGAATCACTGAGCACCAGACCTAAGCCTGAGCAGAGCTACGGTGCCAGCAATGAAGGTCTCTCAAATGGGAGGTCAGAAGCCAAAGCTCCACAATCTGAAATCCTTCCTGAGCCTGTCAAGGTGAGTTGCATTGTTGGGGTCCTCTCTTGTTGGCAGTCCCTCAAGGCCACGGGAGCAGCACACAGGCCCTGCCTGGTTCATGGCTCAGCCTCCCCAAAGGTCAAAAGCACTTGGTTGCCAGGTGCAATTTGGGGTTTTGCCAGGCTGATCCATCAGCACTGGGATGTTGCTGTGCCCTATGGAATGTAGGAGCCCACAGTGCTGAAGCACGGCAGTTGGTGTAGGATGGCCATGGAGATGGTTTTCAAATTGTGTTTGGCTTTGGAATGAGAAGGAAGAGCTGGAGGCTGCAGCCAGCTTTTCCTGAAAAATGCTGTTGATCAGCTGCAAAGGACTGGAGGCAACATCATGTGGAAAACAGGAGGCAGCTGAGAGAAGTAGAGCACTGCAGGGCCTTGCCTTCTGCAGGAGCCATTCTTCATGCCAAAAAGATGAAGCAGCAGTGTGGATCTCCAACCCTTGAAAGTGCAGAGTGCTGCAATCAGCCCTGAGGCTCCCAGCAATGGGCAGTGTTTTTCCTTGCTGCTTGCAAGCCCAGTTGAGGGAGTGTGAAGAAAGGAGCAGGGATGCTGCATCTTCCTTGGAGAGTGCAGTGAGGGAGGGGAAGGAGTGGTTTTTCTCTCAGACAAAGTGTTTCTGAGGGAGGGCTGGAGTCCCTGCCAGCTTCTGCCATCAGCTGGACATGGACTCAGCAATTTGGGGTAGCTCAAAGCCAACTTCTCTCCATAGTGTGTCTCTGGGCACCGCTGGAGAACCTCCACTGCTCCAAATTTGGCTGCTAAATCCATCCCTTTGCCAAGCAAGGGGAGAGTGAGGAAAGAGAAATTTGCAAATCCTGCAGGGGCAAGACGAGGAAGCCTAAAATCGGCCAGAATTTGCATAAACTGTGGTGCATCAATCCAGAAACGTCAGAAGTCAGTGTCTTGTCCAGACTGCTGTTGCCTTCAGAAGAATAAGGAGTCTCCTTTCGTTTGGGTGAATGAGAAATATTCCTCTTTCTCTAGAACTGGCTTAGAAGAATTGGGAACTATTATTTCTGTCTGTTTTTCTTTTAACTAGTATAATAGTAGAATTCCATCAAAGGAGAAGACTGCACAGACATACTTATATCATCATAATATCAGTAATGATAAATAGCAGGAGTAGGAGTAGGAGTAGTAGTAGTAGTAGTAGCAGCAGCAGTAGTTTACAAATGGAAAGAATATTTCCAGCCTGCCAGGTTCCAAAGGGATTTCCTCTTTTTCTCAGAGGCAGAAGAGATGACTTTGGGAATGTCAGCTGTTTTTCCACTTGACCTTCTCAATTCCCCTTCAAATGGGCCTTTTGATCCTCAGTAGCATTGGATTATGAATGGAATTGCATGCCATTTCTAGAATTGTTGGTAACCAAATGCTGCTGTGTCCAGGTCAATTAGTAAAAAAGCCAAACAAACTCCTCCTGCCTCCCTCATTCTTGTTTCAGAAAAAGAAGCCCATTGATGTGCCATCCACTGCAAAAACGTTGAAGTTTGGTCTCTTCCATAATAGATCTCTGTATTTGCTCATGTTCTGCATACATGAAAGAAATGGTTGGGGAAAAAATACATTGTTCAGCTCCTGCTGACTCAGCAGATGTTGCCCTCCCTGAAAGTGTGTTTTGGGCTGGGCTGAGGAGAAGTAGGGATAAAAGCTGGAGTTGTAAGATCAGCCTTCCTCTCAGTCTGTGAGCGTAACGCTGCCTAGAGCAGTTCAAGGACCAGACTGACAACTCATGCCAGGCAGCCAGAGCTGCTCCTCCCTCAAGCTGGGGGTTGCCTTTCCTGAGCTCCCCTTGTCCAAAGGCTCTGGACGTGCTGCCTCGTGTCTGGGCTTCCAAATTTCCATTTGGGAAACAAAGGGCATCCAGCCCCATGCCTTCCTGAGAACCAGATGCCGTTGTGCCTCAGAGTGTTTCTGAGTGGGCCAATGTGGCAGCAAACTTCTCTTGCCTCTTTTCCATTGTTTTCAGTAGGCTCTGTATGGGTAGAGCTGTAGCACGTTTGAGCCAGAGGAGGCAGAGGAATGGAAAATGCTTCAGGGACTCCTACTTGTGTTTCAGTTGTGATCTGCAATGTGATGTTTTTCTGGAACACTTGAAGCATGTCATTTGTGTGGAAGCACAAAGCCCATTTTATCTTGATTGTCAGCACAAGCATTATCTGAGAGTGTTAGCCAGAAGTGGGAGTGCTGAGAGTGCTGCTGACCAAGTGGCTTTTAGGTGGTGCCTACGCCAGGCACACAGACATGCCTTGAAATCATTCCCACTTGTTGCACTGTGCTGAGTTCCCTCAGCTAACCTTGCTTCCTCCTCTTCTCTCTGTTTTTGTGACCAAAACAGGTTGTGGAAAAGCCATCTTCTTCAGTGGCTCCTCCAAGGTACAGTTGTGTTCCCATACTACCCTCTAGAACAAACAAACCACTTTTCATTTGAGGGGGAGAGGGAAGGGCTTCCTGGTTTCCCTTGAAGCTGCAGCCTTCGGTTTGATGCTGCTCAGGGCTGCTGTTGAAAGTTGGTTTCATTCTTGTGAGGGTTTCAGGAAAGCTGCCATTAGAAATGAACAATCCAGACATGCTGGAGTTGGCCTAAGAACCAGACTTGTATTTCCCCTGGTGCTCCATTCTATTCTCCTCCTCACCCCCAGTGTGTCTGTAGATCCTCTGGTTTTGTATTGACCAAGAATCCATCCTGAAATTTGTTACCCTCTATTGGAAGTATTTCTTTTGGGGGTTGGGGCTTTCAGAAAGGCACTGGGCCATTTTGGTAGTTTTTATCAACTTGAGTTGGCTGAATGCAGCTTCACAATGTAGCAGTGAAATCTGTTTACATTCTTGTCTGGCTGGGTATGAGTTGGAGGTTTCATTTTTCACAGAGTGTTTTTTCATATGGTGCTTTATTTTTGGAGCATGGCAATGTATTCCTCTGGCCTTCATCCCTCTGCTCTGAGTGGCCAAACACAGGGTTCAGTTTTAGGTTTGAATGCTGCCATGTCAATGGAATAAGTAAGTAACCTTCCCCACTGCTGCTTCCTAATTTTGTCTCCTGGTGGCCTTGCAGAGCTCTCCAGTCCCAGCACAAGAGGGTGGCAGCCGCACAGCCCAGCAGCTCGGAGTCAGGGAGCACCAGGGAGTGCCACAGCTCCTCAGTGTCTGCACTTCCAAGAGCACCAGCACCTGAGGTGAATGCAAATCAAATGTAGAGGCTGCTCCCACAGCCCCTTGCCTCACCCTCTCTGCTGTTCTGCGGGCAGTCAGGACAGGAGACCTTAAATACTGTCACTCTTCAGGTGTCCCCTTGAGACCTCTGCAGCAGCATCAGACATTTCTTGCCCTCTGCTTCCTTTCTAGATTTTCTCCTTTATAAACCCTTCCTGGACTTCGGGTGCTAAATCTGGCAGTGTTCCCACTTGTCCTTTGGCATCATTGTCTAGCCCTTCTGGAGCTTTCACTCCAGGAGGAGTCCATTTAGGAGCTGAGAGATGAAACTTGGAGTGAATATGCTGAATGATCCTCCTCTGCAGTAGGGATCTCTGACTTTGGCCCCTGAGTCACTGGTTTCTCTTCATGGTTGTTTTGGACAATGGCTCTGTAAAGGAAGAGTCCCATCTTTCATTTTCTGCCTTTTTCAGTTCTGTTGATATCATATTTCCTTCCTTTGACTTCCTCAGAAAGATGAACCTGTCTTTGATCATACAGCCCTGCAGTGCTGAAGCCTGGAGAGGGAGGAGGAGGAAGAAACAGTGAGGCTGCAGCCCTGCATCTCTGGCCTGTGTGCTGGGTGTTCAACATGGGAGAGGTGATTGGGCAACAGGGCTGGGCTCCGTGGCTCTCAGGAAATATCCCGTGAGCTGTGCTGCATGGAGGAGAAAGATTCAGCCAGAGAAAGGATCTTGGCAAGGCTGATCAAGGGGGTCTTGGGATGAAAGGTCACCCCTCCCTGCTGTTTTGGTTGAAACAAGAGCTGTGGGGAGACTCGTGCCCTACAGGGAACCTGACAGTGAAGAGGTCTAGAGCAGAAGAAACTCTGCTGTTCTTCTCTCCTCCTGCTTTGAAATCCACTGGAATTAAAGTCTTTGGCCTCAGTTATACTGAACAGCCACACGCCAAATAGGATTTTTCCTGGCACATCCCTGGACATCCCTTCAGAAAGCCATTTCCTCCAGGCCAGGAGTTTGGCTCATTCAGTGTCTAAGGCACATGTCACCTGCAGCTGGGAATTCCTTCTTGATGGCTTCTTTTCCTGGCAGCACTGAAACCTTGAGGCTTCCAGGTGGAACAGACAAGCAGAATGCAGTGGAGAGTGACTTAATCCACAGGGGATAACCATGCAGTGACTCACTTTGCCTTCACAGAGACACTGAACAGCTCTTTCTCCTCTTGCCCAAAGCAGAACCTTCGCTTCCTACATCGCCCCAGTCTCTTGAAGGCATCTTTCCAAAGGAGCTGTGAGAAGCCTTGAAAATAGTGCATCAATGAAGCTCAGATATATCTCTTGTGCTCCAGTGCCAGGTTTCACCTCTTCTCCCAGCACATGAACAAAGCTGTTTGTAAAGCCAACCTCCTTGTTCGTGTCTTTAGGAGCCCCTCAGCCCCAGCGGGAGCCTGGTATTGCCTGCACTGACAGACTGGGATGTGTCAGAGGCTTCATAGCAGGGCCAAGAATTAGGGAGTGTCAGTGTGCAGAAAGGAACAGGAATGTGACATCTTCCGTGGAGTGTGTTGAAAAAGGAGAGTCAAAACAATCCCAACCAAACAATAAAAAGGGCAAGTCAAGCTGTGTTCCTCTGCAGTTTGCAAAGTCTGGAGGCGAGAAGCAGAATTTGAGGACAACTTAAAGTCACTGCTATTCTCAGGAAATAGGAAGATTTCTCCCTTGAAGTTGGCTGAAAACAGATGAGTAGTCTGCTCTATCTTGCACGTGCTCCATGTGTGGGTGCTTTCCTTGTGGCAGGAGTGCTCACCAGAATCAAAGCAACCTTGCAGAGCTGGTCCATGAGCTGGGCTTAGTGTGAAGTTTGTGGTCTCTGCTTTAATCCTTCAGAAAAGCTCCTGTGCCTGTAAGGCTGAACCCTTTTCTGTGTTCAAGTGCTGTGTGTAAGAAGTAGTAGGATGCCTTTCCAGGAGGCCAAGTGATGATAGTCAAGTGCTTTGCCAAGCAAAAGCTCAATCTTGGCAGGAGGAGCCAGCCTAGAGCCAGCCCGAGTTACCTGAGTAGGAAGAGTGTTCTGAACTGGAAGCCAAGCACCAACTGCACCTTACAAGGGTTGCATTTCAATCAAGGTTGTTTGGTTTTGGGGTTTGTTTGGTTGGGGTTTTTTTGTTTTGTTTTTCATTTCAGAAAAATGATTCTCGTATTATTTGGGTGAATGACAAATATTACTCCTTCTCTAGAACTGAACTGGGAATTTCTCTGGAATTGAAAACTATATTTTCTAACTGTTTTTCTTAACTAATGAAACTTTTTGCTCATCTCTTTCACATGCAGAGGCAGCCTAAGCCTTTGAAGGCAGAGCTTAGCTGCTACACTAGCAACTACAGGAAGTGATATTCAATAAACGGAGAACACGACAGAAACATACTTTTCTTAATAAGATGAATAAAAAGTCAGCAATGGAAAGGGTGTTTCCTGACTGCCAGGGAAGCCAGACCTTGATCTTGCAGGAGGTGACTGGTGGTCTCAGCTCTTGCTGTGCCTGGTCTCTTTTCCTCAGTGCCCTTCAGACGAAACTGTTATTCCTTACTAGCATTTCATGATGGATGGACTTGCATGACATTTTTAGAGCTGCTGGTCAGGAAATGTTGACTGAGTGCATGCTTGGTTGCTATCAATGAGGAAAATCCCCAAACAAACTGACAGTGCTTCCCTCTTTCTTGTTCCAGCCCATGGTGCACACTGCTGTGCAGTCCATTGAAGGAATATTGAAGGTGGGTACTCTTCAGTAGCAGATCTCCATGGGAAAGCCTGTACAGATCCATGGGGAGGTGGATCCCTCTGACTCTGGGAAGGGTGAAACTCCCTCTGTGTCCTGAGAGCTGCTTCTCTCCCTCTCTTTGCAGGAAATGTGCAGCCCCCTGCCCCGTCTCCTGCCATCCCTTCAGTCACCTGAGAGAACAGAGACTTCCAAATTTCCTGTGCAGGCAAAGGTAAACCAGCCCAGTTTTTACAGGGCTTCCAAGAAATGACAAGAGATCTTGCTGCTGAGCAGAAGTCCAGTTTTGGCAGAAGGAGCCTGCCTGGAGACCTGCCTGAGTTCCCTGACCATAAACAGTATTGAGAGTTAGAAACCAAGCAGAAGCTGTACCTTGTGTGGGGCTGCATTATACCCAAGTGGTTTTGGTTTGTTTTTTTGTTAACTTCAGTAAAAGAAAGACTCTGATTTTATATGTCTAAATGACAAATATTCTTATCTCTTGTGAACTGTCTTAGAAGAATTGGCAATTATTATTTCTAACTGCCTTAGTGTTTTTTTAAACTACTGAGGCTTTATGCACAAGTCTTACATGCAGCGTGTGCCTTTGCAGGCAAGGATCAAATGCTTCAACAGCAGCTTAGGGAAAGTGCAGTTTCATAAAGGGAGCAGATTACAAAAACATACTTTATTTTAAAATTACAGATAAGGATATGGTAGTGATGATGATGATGATAATGATCATAATAGTAACTCAATCAATTTTAATCATTTCAAAAATTAGTAATAGTAATAAAGAGCAGTAGGAGGAGGAGCAGAAGTTTAGAGATGGAAGCAGTGCCCCCTGATTGCCAGATTGCAAAGGGAAGACAGACATCAGACATCTGATGACAGACATCATCATCTTACTCAGAGCAGGAAGAGTAAGAGGAGTTGACATTGCTGGGTTCAACTCTGTCCATGCCTGGTCTCTGTTGTTAACTCTCCTTTAGATCAGCCTTTTTCATTCTTACTCTCTTTTTATTATTAATACATCTGCAATACATTTATGGAGCTGTTGGTAAGCAAAGGATTGCTGAGTTCCTGCCAATTAGTAACAAACCCAAACAAACTCCTGCTGTTTCCCTCGTTCGTGTTTCAGGCAAAGAAGCCCTCTGATGTGCCATCAATTGAAGAAATTTTCAAGGTAAGTGCTCTTAAATAGAAGATCTCTGTGCTTGCTAATGTTTCACATACATTAACAAACTGGGTGGGGGCAAAATCCATTTTGAGAGCTGCTTCTCTCCCTCTCTTGCCAGGAAATGAGCAGCTCACTGCCAGCTCTCCTGTCCCATCTCCAGACGCCTCCAAGAGCAGAGACTTCCAAACTTCCATTGGCAACAAAGGTGACCCAGCCCATTTATGCCAGGCCTTCTGAGAAATGACAAGAGATCTTTCTGCTGAGCAGAAATTCAGCTCAGCTCTTTGGCAGCTCTTAGAGTGTTTTCAAAAGATTTCTTCAAAAATGCACATGCCCATAAGGTGCCATTAACACAGTTTTGATGTCAGTAGATGTGCTGTTTAACTCCATGCTAAGCTCCTTTGTCCTTCTATTCTAGGAATCCCAACCTGATGGATCTGCAGCACAGAAGCAGAGTAAGTAGAAGTGCAAACTAAACACAGTTGCTTGTGTGCTGTCAGGTAATTTTGTGTGTTCTCTGTAGCAGAGACCATCAAGTGTTCCTACTGATGAAGCAGGGTGATTTCCTCTGCTTTGCTGAACAGGGATGGATTTAGGAATGGCTTAGGAACCTCTGACCATTCATTACCTTGAGCTCAAGGCAGCAGTTCAGCAGAGGACAAGCAATATTGAGTTAAGAAACTCCCATCTGGAGTGATGAACAATCTTGGTGGCAAAGCCCTCCCTAGAAGAAAGTGACTCTCTAATCTGGTGCTGAGAGACCACAGGGTAATATACGCTCTGAGGGAGGCATATAAATGCAACCTTTTCATTTCTGCTTTCCAGAGCAGGCTGGCACAGCTTCAGAAACATTGCCCAGTTCTCAGCCACGAGCATTGTAAGTAACCAGGCTCTGTTCTCATCTCTGCTGGGCAGTTGCTTACAAGAACCTGGAATGCACATCAGTTTGGGTTATTAGTAAATTTTTCTCAGCAAACTTGATTGCAGGGAATTTTCACCAAGAGAAAAAGTGTTGTTTTATGATGGACTCACTAAATTGTTAAGGTTTGAAAAGCACTTGAAGGTCATCAAGTCCTGTTGTTAATCCAGCAATGCCAAGTGCACTAAACCATGTCATGACTACAATGACTGTGATAAAAAGCAAAACATAACAAAAGTGAAGAAAAAACCTCTTAAGTCTTTGTGTACCAGACTGAAGTTTTTGTCTTCCTTTAAGCTCTGTGGTGCTTAACATCTTGTCCCGCTTGGCACTCGTCAACCTACTGATAATGCTGAGGCTGAGATAAATGCCAAGGGATACCAGCTGAATAGGATCATTCCTGGCTATGGTTTTGGTGCCTGGCAGGACAAGTAATGCTACAGCTACCTAAACTGTGTAGATCTACTGATGACATTTTCAAGTTCCTTTGTTGTAAAACTTTCTTCAATTGCCCAAGTAGAGGTTTTCAAAAATGTGTTGTAGTTCTTTTATTTCAAAAGAAACACAAAGAAATATAGTATTTCACATGGACTTTTTAGGAACCTCACTTTATATTCTTATAATATAGCTAGCTGCAGAGTGGGATGAAGATAAAATTTCTATAAGCTATGGGAATTGTGTGTTTGTCTGAATGGGTGTGAGTTTGAGATTTGATAATTTGCAAGCATTTTTTCATTCTGGTACTTTGTATTTTGAGTAAGGCAATGTATTCCTCTGGCCTTCTCCCCTCTGCTCTCAGTGCCCAAACACAGGGTTCAGTTTTACGTTTGAATGCTTCCATGTCAGTGGAATATGTAAGTAATCTTTCCCCCTGCTGCTTCCTAATTTTGTCTCCTGGTAGCCTTGCAGAGCTCTCCAGTCCCAGCACAGGAGGGTGGCAGCAGCACAGCCCAGCAGCTCGGAGTCAGGGAGCACCAGGGAGTGCCACAGCTCCTCAGTCTGTGACAGAGAGATCAGCTGCAGTGACAATGAGGAGGACAACCTTCCAAGGGTGCTGGACCTGTCAGTGTGTGAGGTGAATTCAGAGACCATGGAGAGGCTGCTTCCTCAGCCCCTTGCCCACTGCAGTGCCATGTCTTAGGAAGGAAGCAGATGTTGTACTCTGTTACCAAATTCTGCCTGGTTTGTCCTGGAAATACTGATTTGTAAGACCCCTCTCACTGCAATGAAGGCTTAGGTATTTGCCACTGACTCGTTTATGGTTTTGTATTCCTCACATATCCATGCATGGTGCTCAAGGAGCAAGTTTGTTGCTGGTTAGTTTAGAGTCATTTCTTCACAGGCCAAAGGCCAGACTTGATGACCTCTGGGCAAGAGTCCCTGGGCTCTGGTGAGCTGTTCTAGGACAGAAAGAGTCACAAAAGGCACCAGTCTTGAATCCTTCTTTTCTCTTTTGTTGGCAGCCTGAGCCATCAACTGCTAAAAAGTGGTGCCTTGACAACCTGGTGACCCAGAGAAAGCAAGGATTGATGCCAAGAGAGGGTCCCAGGGAAATTGTCTGTGGTAATGGACGTGAGGAGGGTGCAAAGCAGGAGCAGGGCATCAGCAGAACTTCCTGCCAGCACCACTCCAAGGCAAGGGAGCCTCCTCCCAAGAGCTGTGGCCAAGTGGCCGAGGACACTCACAAGACCTCTGGCCAAACCACCAAGCATTTTCACAAGACCTCTGGCCAAGTGACTCAGGCTCCTCAGGAATCTCACGTTATGAGCACACTCAGCTCTCTGAAGCCTCTTGTGCACACCAAGGAGGCCTTGCCCAGGAAGACTGTGGGTATCAAAAGGCCCAGCAAGCCCCTGGTGCATGACAAATGGAAAAAAGTCCTGAAACTGGAGAGTGAGCCTGGTCCTTTGGAGGTCAGAGACCAGTCTTGCAAGCACCAGCCCCGAGACAAGAAAACAGAGGAGCCAAAATCCACCACTAAAAAAGCCCTGCAGCCGGCACTTCACAAGCCCTCTGAGGAGAGAAAGGACAAGGGCTCCCAGCAGACCAAGGCCAAAGGCTTTTTGGATGCCAGGCTCCTGAGATATGCTCAGGAATGTGATGCCCTCATCCCCAGTAGCCACAGGCCTGGGAAATGGCACAGAGAGAAAGTGCCCTTGCCTCCTGGGGAGAAGAAGTTGTTCTTGCCTTTGAGGAAGGCAGACTTGAAGAGGAAAGCCATGAGGAGTCCTGAGGAGTCCCCTGGAAAGAAGAAGGTGAGAGGGGCCAGGGCAAGTGGGTTTGGACAATGAGCAAGGTGGTGCTTGAAAAACCCAAGTGGAGTTTCCCCTTCATAGGTTGTCAGTGGAGCCATGATGCTTCTCCTCTCAAAGGAGTTCCAGTGTGTTATTTTCAATGTTTTCAGCCAGAATCTATCAAAGTGAGCTGTATTGGTCTGTACTTTAGGTGAACTTCTAAGACCTGAGTCAATTTTTTCCCTTTTTTTTATTCTTCCTACTAGAGGGAAGACAATGGGGATCCTCCCAGGAAGGAAAAGGAATTAGACAAAACAATCCCAACCAAATAATTTTGGCTTTCAACCAACAAAGGCTCCAATCAACTGAAGTGAGTATGCAGTGATGGGATGTAAGAAAGATGTGTAAATCTAAGTCTCTCTTCAGAAGGGTAGCATGAAGAACTGGATCTCCTGTCCAGACACTCCAGAGTTTGCTTCTAACATGGTGTGCCTTCTGCAACTTCAGCTGCTGCAGATTGGCCTTTGCATGCTGGAAGCTGCTGTTGGTTGGGGCTTTATGTAGAAATGATGACTGGGATGGGATTGTTGTTCCCATGTTGGAGCATGTCTTAAGTTTATTTTTTAGCATTAGTCTTATTCCATGGTTATGACAATGAGAAGAAGTTTACATTTTTGGTAGCAGAAAAAGAACTTAATGTTACAACTTAGTTTAAAAGTTTTTTTGACTAATCACACAAAGCAAAAGCATCTTGACAGTAGTTCTATCTGACTACTATATGTACATGTATTTTTTTTTAAAACAATGTTTGCTTCTTTTGAGTATAATTCTTGTTTGTAAGCTTTAAAGGACAATACACAGAGCTCTATAATTAAGCTTAGAATTTCTTAATATCTTGCTAGATATACTTTTCTGTAGCTTAGGGACAAGTGTTGATATACAGAGCATTGTTTGATTTGTCTTAGTTTTCTACTTCTTCTGTAATTTTTCTGTTGATAAATCTTAGGGCCATTGCTTAGCTCTCATTGTGGTTTTTTTGTCTCTGAGGTTTGATTTTTGTAGCTTTCCTAAAACTCTGTGATTTTAAGAATCCCCACCAAAGCACCCAGTGCAGAAAGCAGCTCTGAAGGTGTAGGTGGGTCAGGGAAGGGAGCCTTTCCCTTCTGACATTCTCTGAAAGCACAGAGGTGTCGGGGCTGTTGATTGTCTGGGAGAAGGGCTGTTCCAATGGCATTAGGAATGGAAGAGCTTTGATTCTGTAATTCCTCCCTTTTCCTCAGGGAAAATGAGCAGCTGTCTTAGTCATGTGCTGGCCTTTGGAGTGGCAAGGGTGGGAGGTAGTTTTGGGCACAGAGGGCTCTGGAGCAGGTCGGGGATGGTGCTGTGCTCTGTGTCAAATGGTCCTTGGTGCAGCATCAGCTGAGCCAAGGCAGAGCAGCTGGGGAGCACGTCTGCAGTGAGGAGGGACCAAAGCACGGGAAAAGTGGCTGCTGAAAGAGGTGAGAGGACTGTGCCATGCACAGCAGAGTCAGGCAAGAAGTGCAGCCTTACACCTGAGCCTTCTCACTGCGTTTAACTTCATTTCCTGCTCTTCTGATGCTGCACTCCATGAGCTGGGAATTTCTGCTTGGTGTGTTCTTGGAAACTTTGCAAAGCTGACTGCAAATGGTGCAAATAAGCAGTGGTGAAACAAGGTTGAGAGCTACTTGGTGCTGCTTCTTGTTGCCAGAATTCCATGGATCTCCTGATTTCAGATGATCAGAGATGTGCTAGGCCACTCTGTTATTGAATGTGAAAGTCTCTGCCAATTCAGGCTGCCTTTTACTTGAAGCTTCTCGTCTTTGAAAGTGTTGCCTTGTTGACACAACACCATGAATGGCAGGATGTAGCCAAGCTTTTAAGAAATGCCTACATTCTATGTACATCAGAGTAATGAATTTGCTTCTCTTGTCCAGAGCCTCAGAAGACTCATTCCAAACTGAGAGGGCAAATGTGTTGCTGCCACCACTGCCAGCCATGACTGCTGCACAACGTGCACCAAATTTGACCATGATGACCCAAAAGAGACCCAGAGCTGTGACTGACAACCTGGAGCTGCCTGCCGTGGATAACCCTGCCAGGAAGCAGGATGGATTCTTTGCCAAGCACAGGAAAGTGGAGGAAGACCCCGAGGAGCAAACCCAGGCCATCACCATTGGTATCCAGGAGAGCTGGTGGGAGTATTCCTGCAACCCAGGCGTGCTGTGTGATGCACTGCAGAAACATCCTCTCAGATAAGTGACCATTTCTGACTGTAGGCAACTGCTACCAAAAGGAGTGTGTGTATAAAAAGGAGTGTGTTTATAAAAAGAAAAGGACTGCAGTCTGGGCCTTAGGTTGTATATCATTCCAAGGGAATTGCTGCATTTATGGGTTAAAAAATTAGAATTTACTTGCTTTTTATAAAAAATTTGGCAGTTTAATGATGGCTTGTGGTATGGGGTCTATGATATTTGGGGGTGAGGGAGCATGTGTCAGTGTTCTGTCTTAGGCCAGATTGTGCACAGTGCATTAGCTGCCTTCTAACTGCTTGCTTTTTCCTGATCATTTTCCTGCTTCCAGCCCTCCCTGCACTCCCAGCTATTGAGCAAGGAATTCTGCTGCTGAATTTCTCTGTGTTTGGGAGAAGTTGAATGGTGCAAAGCAATATGAGCTGCCAGGTGAGAAGCCAAGGTTGCTTTTCAATTATTGGAGTCATTGCTGGGAAAGAAGGCAAGAGGGGGAGAGCCTGGTGCATAGACTATGCCTGGGAGAAATGGACATTTTCTCTGGGAATTTAGGAAAGCCTGGCTTTGCAATTGCTTTAGGCATCTCTCTCTGAGCAGCTTTCTCTCGGTGGTTTTTCAGGGATCTGCAATGGATGAGAAGAATCCTTTTCCAGTGCCTTCTGTGCCACATGAAGCCAAGACAAGAAGACCTGAAGTTAGGACAGTAAGTGTTTGTTTTGCAGCCCTGCCTGTAGTTTCTGAAGACAGCAGCCAGAGCTGGCCCTGCAGCCACCCTGGCCTCTGCTTCCTCATGAGCACTTCTTTTGGGAGCAAAGCGAGACGGAGGGATGGGGCAGAGCTGCCCTCTCAGGGAAGCACTTGCTGAGTCTCCTGGCTACAGCTGAACAGCACTTGAATTTTGACTCCTTGCTGGGCCTTTGATCAGTATTGGCCAGAAGGAATTCCTAGAGCTGCTGATCTGTTTTTGATTGTACACTTTAATCATTACAAATGTTGCATTGTCCTGTGGTACAAGCAGTGGGGAATACTGAAAAGCTGTAACCTGCCATCGCATGGGGCCTTGGCAGTGTCATTTTCCATAAAACACCAGGGTTTGTGGGCCCCTCTGGGCAAAGGGATGCATTGCCATGATCTGCTGGCAAACTTGCAAAAGAAAATAAACACGATGGGGCTAGCTGAGTGGCTGGCAGGCTGTAAAAATCCTCTGCAGAAAGAGGCAGCTGCTGAAAGTCAAAAAGTCTTGCAGTTCCTCTTGTAGTAAAGTCACTCCAGTCATTGATTGTGTTCTGCCAGGTGTGCCTGTTGGATGAATGCAACCAAATATTTTCTCTCTTGCTCCTTTTGTTCCAGAGTTTGCTGCTGAACAAAGCCCAGTGAGGGGACCAAGAACCAGCCTGACATCATCCACGGAATAAGTCAGAATTTACAGTGACCCAGACTGGAACCAAGTGCCTTAACAGGGTCTCCAGGATGTAAATAGTTCCAAATTCTCTCTTCCATGTAAACCTTACAAATAGTTCTATTTTATTTGTTGTTTAGTGCAAAGTACCTGCTCTTTTTTTGTTTGTTTTATTTTAAATGCAGTTATAAATTATTTTGGTTACTTTTGGAAATCCTTGTGGTTTTTGAGGGTAATGCTTTTCTATCTTGCAAAAGAAGGGATGGGCTGTGGTATCAGCCATTAAGATAAAACTGTGGAGAGGATGGTGTAATATTAACTATAAAATAACTGGTGGTTAATGCAATAAAATTAATAAAACCCACAGCATTATGTGTACTAAAACCAGTGGCCAAAAAGGCAGTGATCCGACTAAATGATAGAGATTCAAACAGGAAGGCAGCTGTCCCCAGAAATGTGCATTCCAGGGGATTTCTCTTCTCTGACAGGAGGCATTTTGGTAAGCATCACCAGCAACCACAAACTAAGTGATAGAAATTCAAATAGCAGGGAGATACTGTCTCCAGAGACATATACTCCAATGTATATTCCAAGGGATTTTTCCTTTGACCAGATTCCAGCAGGAGGCATATTGATAAGCATCATCAGAAGTTTTCCCCAGAAAGTTTTTTACCTGACAGGATTCCAGGAATTATCCACCAGTTCCAGAAACTGTGATAATATGCTAAAGAAGAAACCCTTCCAGGGCACAAAGAACTGTATAAAAGGGACTCTCTGAGAAATGCTCTTTGGAAACCCATGGGGACTTTGGTGCAAAAGGGCCAAATCCTAAATCTCCCCAACTCTGATCACCCGGCTCAGAGTCAATTTTAGCTTCTGGTTTATTCCAAATGTATAATTTGATAACTTCATAAATTTAATTAATAATTGAGTTGGAGTAGTCATTTATAATAGTAGTGTCATGGTTTGACCCTGGCACAGTGCCAGGGCCCCCATGAAAGGGTGTATTTCCAAAATGGTTGCTGTGAGATGTGATCCGGGAACAGAACAAAGTAGGCTCCCATTGGGGGATGGAGGGAAAAACCGCAACACTTTATTCATTACAATATCTAAAAAGGAACATACACACAAAGCTAAGAAATGAAAACCCTCCAAATACATTCCTCCTCCCCCCTCCCTTTTCTCCACAGATTCACTACCCCTCAAACAATTCACCCTCAAATGCATCAGGGAAAGAGGAGTCCCCCCTTGCACCATAGGCGTCCCCTGGAAGCACAATTAAAACCTCCTGTGCTTCCGTGTCACCCATGGCCCCACCCAGAGAACATCAGCCCTCGTGACTTCTCCCCCCCATGTCCAGTGCTCTCACCACTGGACACGGGCCAGGACTGCTTTTAGGGCTCCCCGTTTAAAGATGCTCCACCCAGTTCCAGAAGCAGCAGTCTCTCAACTTCGGGACACCAGTCCCCCCCAAATTTCACCCCCTGGGGCCGAGGGGCCTCGTGAACAGAGATCTCAAACCCTCTCTGAGGACAGAGGGCATCCCACACCCTTCTCACCCATCTCTGTTCTCACCACTGCTTCACCTCTCAACTTTGGGACACCAGTCCCCCCCACATTTCACCCCCTGGGGCCGAGGGGCCTCATGAACAGAGATCTTCCTCTCCGTGGAGACAGAGAGCATCCCACACCCTCCTCAGCCATCTCTGTTCACGCCGTGGATTCACTCTTGACTCCCAGGTGTTGCCTCCCCCTAAATACAGTCTCTGGGTCACAGGGAAAAAAAACACGGGTCTGTCCATGGCCATACAAGAAAGAGTCCAGCTCAAGGCCACTCCATCATCTCTTCCCACCTAGGATTCTTCTCTCCTCTTCCAGCTTCCTCACGCTTACCCATTTCCTCTGGCTTCATCTCTCTCTCTCCTCATTCTGATTCAGGAGGATTCAGTATTTGTAAGGTTCCCATTAGTCTACAAAGGGGTTAAAATTCTCACTTCTGCCTGCCCAAGGACTCCCACAGCTGCCGCATCCCCGGCTTCTGGCCAGCTGAGCTGCCAGCACAGTCTGTGTCTCTCTCTCCGGGGGGGCTGCCCAGACATCTCAAGTCTCCGCCACCCCTGCACGGTCCAACAACCTCCACCCCTGCACCTTTTGGGGCTCCCGGCCTCCTCCCTGTCATGGCCTCCCCCTGCCCCACCCAGACGCAGCTGGGCAGGGGAGAGGTCAGACTCTACTCACCAACCCGGATTCCCAAAGAGGAAGTTCTCTGGGAATCTCCTGCTTTTAACCCCTGTGTGTTCTCAGAGGCGTATCCAGATCCTCAGTGGCCACGCCACAGGCCAATTTTCAATTTGGCCACTGACTGGCCCAACCTAAACCTTTCCAGAAACACATTTCCGGGCCAAACCACGACAATGTGGCCATCACGACTGCCAGCACCAGAGAGACTCAGAGCATCACAAATAATGACACCAGCACAGATTCGGCTGAGTACTAAGAAGACTCTGAGGCTGTAATGAATCCCAGTGATCACAGGGCAAAGGCTGATTTGGCAGTGACTCAGGATGTGGCCATCACCACTGCCAACACCGGAGAGACTCAGGGAATCCCAAATACTGACATGATTCCCACTCCCACTGTGATTTGTACTCCCACTAAGGATTTCTTCCAGGAGAGTGCTGTTCCATCTCTACAACAGGTAAGCAGCCTGGGGCTCAGCCAAGCACTACGCTTGGAGCATGCCATGGAACACCCCTGACTTCCCTGTCCTTTCTTCTGCAGATATTCCCGAAGTTTCTCCACATTCAATGCAGAAAGACCAGCACCGCAGCAGCTGAGGGCCCAGCTGAGCCTGACTCGGGGCTGACCCAGCTCCAGGCAGAGCCTGATGTCAGCCCGCATTTGGCTGAGCACTAAGACGACTCTGACAACTCAGTGACTGAAATCTGGGTGAAGGCTCTTCTCATGTCAAGGATCGAGGACATGACAATCACAAACACTGACCACAGAGAGACTCAGAGCATCGAAAATTCTGACACCAGCACAGATTCAGCTGAGTACTCAGAAGACTCTGAGACTGAAATGAATCCCAGGGATCACAGGGCAAAGGCTGACGATGCAGTGAATGAGGATGTGGCCATCACCACTGCCAACACCGGAGAGACTCAGGGAATCCCAAATAGTGACACGATTCCCACTCCCACTGTGATTTGTACTCCTACTAAGGATTTTTTCCAGGAGAGTGCTGTTCCATCTCTACAACAGGTAAGCAGCCTGGGGCTCAGCCAAGCACTACGCTTGGAGCATGCCATGGAACACCCCTGACTTCCCTGTCCTTTCTTCTGCAGATATTCCCAAAGTTTCTGCGCAGTCGACATAGAAAGCCCAGCAACACAGCAGCTGAGGACCCAGCTGAGCCTGACTCGGGGCTGAGCCAGCTCCAGGCAGAGCCTGATGTCAGCCTGGATTTGGCTGAGCTCTCAGAAGACTCTGAAACGTCAGTGACTGAAATCTGGGTGAAGGCTCTTCTCACGTCAATGACTGAGGATGTGACATCACAAACACTGACCATGGAGAGACTCAGAGCATCACAAATTCTGACACCAGCACAGATTTGGCTGAGTACTAAGAAGACTCTGAGGCTGCAATGAATCCCAGAGATCACAGGGCAAAGGCTGACTTGGCAGTGACTGAGGATGTGGCCATCACCACTGCCAACACCGGAGAGACTCAGGGAATCCCAAATAGTGACACGATTCCCACTCCCCCTGTGATTTGTACTCCCACTAAGGATTTCTTCCAGGAGAGTGCTGTTTGCACACAGGATCAGGTAAGCAGCCTTGGTCTCAGCCAAGCACTACGCTTGGAGCATGCCATGGAACACCCCTGACTTCCCTGTCCTTTCTTCTGCAGATATTCCCAAAGTTTCTGCCCAGTCGACGCAGGAAGTCCAGCACCACAGCAGCTGCGGGCCCAGCTGAGCCTGACTCGGGGCTGACCCAGCTCCAGGCAGAGCCTGATGTCAGCAAGGATTTGGCTGAGCTCTCAGAAGACTCTGAGACCTCAGTGACTGAAATCTGGCTGAAGGCTCTACTCACGTCAATGACTGAGGATGTGACCATCACAAACACCGACCATGGAGAGACTCAGGGCACTGCAAATACTGACACCAGCACAGATTTGGCTGAGTGCACTGAAGACTCTGAGGCTGTGATGAACCCCAGGGATCATGGGGCAAAGGCTGACAAGGGAGTGACTGAGGATGTGGCCATCACCACTGCCAACACCAGAGAGACTCAGGAAATCCCAAATACTGACACCATGCCCACTCCCCCTGTGATTTGTACTCCTACTAAGGATTTTTTCCAGGAGAGTGCTGTTTGCACACAGGAACAGGTAAGCAGCCTTGGTCTCAGCCAAGCACTACGCTTGGAGCATGCCATGGAACACCCCTGACTTCCCTGTCCTTTCTTCTGCAGATTTTCCCAAAGTTTCTGCGCAGTCGACGCAGGAAGTCCAGCACCACAGCAGCTGAGGGCCCAGCTGAGCCTGACTCGGGACTGACCCAGCTCCAGGCAGAGCCTGATGTCAGCCTGGATTTGGCTGAGCACTCAGACGACTCTGACAACTCAGTGACTGAAATCTGGGTGAAGGCTCTTCTCACGTCAATGACTGAGGATGTGACATCACGAACACTGACCATGGAGAGACTCAGAGCATCACAAATTCTGACACCAGCACAGATTTGGCTGAGTACTAACAAGACTCTGAGACTGCAATTAATCCCAGAGATCACAGGGCAAAGGCTGATTTGGCAGTGACTCAGGATGTGGCCATCACCACTGCCAACACCGGAGAGACTCAGGGAATCCCAAATAGTGACACGATTCCCACTCCCACTGTGATTTGTACTCTCGCTAAGGATTTTTTCCAGGAGAGTGCTGTGCCATCTCAACAACAGGTAAGCAGCCTTGGTCTCAGCCAAGCACTACGCTTGGAGCATGCCATGGAACACCCCTGACTTCCCTGTCCTTTGCTCTGCAGATATTCCCAAAGTTTCTGCGCAGTTGACATAGAAAGCCCAGCAACACAGCAGCTGAAGGCCCAGCTGAGCCTGACTCGGGGCTGAGCCAGCTCCAGGCAGAGCCTGATGTCAGCCTGGATTTGGCTGAGCTCTCAGAAGACTCTGAAACCTCAGTGACTGAAATCTGGGTGAAGGCTCTTCTCATGTCAAGGATCGAGGACATGACAATCACAAACACTGACCACGGAGAGCCTCAGAGCATCGAAAATTCTGACAACAGCACAGATTCAGCTGAGTACTCAGAAGACTCTGAGGCTGCAATGAATCCCAGGGATCACGTGGCAAAGGCTGACGAGGCAGTGACTGAGGATGTGGCCATCACCACTGCCAACACCAGAGAGACTCAGGAATTCCCAAATACTGACACCATGCCCACTCCCCCTGTGATTTGTACTCTCGCTAAGGATTTCTTCCAGGAGAGTGCTGTTTGCACACAGGAACAGGTAAGCAGCCTTGGTCTCAGCCAAGCACTACGCTTGGAGCATGCCATGGAACACCCCTGACTTCCCTGTCCTTTCTTCTGCATATATTCCCAAAGTTTCTGCGCAGTCAACATAGAAAGCCCAGCAACACAGCAGCTGAGGGCCCAGCTGAGCCTGACTCGGGGCTGACCCAGCTCCAGGCAGAGTCTGATGTCAGCCCGGATTTGGCTGAGCACTCAGACGACTCTGACAACTCAGTGACTGAAATCTGGGTGAAGGCTCTTCTCATGTCAAGGATCGAGGACATGACAATCACAAACACTGACAACAGAGAGACTCAGAGCATCACAAATAATGACACCAGCACAGATTCAGCTGAGTAGTCAGAAGACTCTGAGGCTGCAATGAATCCCAGAGATCACAGGGCAAAGGCTGATTTGGCAGTGAATGAGGATGTGGCCATCACCACTACCAGCACCGGAGAGACTCAGGGATTCCCAAATAGTGACACGATTCCCACTCCCACTGTGATTTGTGCTCCCACTAAGGATTTTTTCCAGGAGAGTTCTGTTCCATCTCAACAACAGGCAAGAAGCCTTGGTCTCAGCCAAGCACTATGCTTGGAGCATGCCATGGAACACCCCTGACTTCCCTGTCCTTTGCTCTGCAGATATTCCCAAAGTTTCTGCGCAGTCGACATAGAAAGCCCAGCAACACAGCAGCTGAGGGCCCAGCTGAGCCTGACTCGGGGCTGAGCCAGCTCCAGGCAGAGCCTGATGTCAGCAAGGATTTGGCTGAGCTCTCAGAAGACTCTGAGACCTCAGTGACTGAAATCTGGGTGAAGGCTCTTCTCACGTCAGTGACTGAGGATGTGGCATCACAAACACCGACCATGGAGAGACTCAGGGCACTGCATATACTGACACCAGCACAGATTTGGCTGAGTACTAAGAAGACTCTGAGGCTGCAATGAATCCCAGAGATCACAGGGCAAAGGCTGACTTGGCAGTGACTGAGGATGTGGCCATCACCACTGCCAGCACCAGAGAGACTCAGGGAATCCCAAATACTGACACCATGCCCACTCTCCCTGTGATTTGTACTCCCACTAAGGATTTTTTCCAGGAGAGTGCTGTTAGCACACAGGAACAGGTAAGCAGCCTTGGTCTCAACCAAGCACTAAGCTTGGAGCGTGCCGTGGAACACCCCTGACTTCCCTGTCCTTTCTTCTGCAGATTTTCCCAAAGTTTCTGCGCAGTCGACGCAGGAAGTCCAGCACCACAGCAGCTGAGGGCCCAGCTGAGCCTGACTCGGGACTGAC
Source organism: Passer domesticus (assembly GCF_036417665.1). NCBI lineage: Eukaryota > Metazoa > Chordata > Aves > Passeriformes > Passeridae > Passer > Passer domesticus. The sequence continues at coordinate 4,139,335 of NC_087503.1, read as the reverse complement.
CCAGCTCCAGGCAGAGCCTGATGTCAGCCTGGATTTGGCTGAACCCTCAGACGACTCTGACAACTCAGTGACTGAAATCTGGGTGAAGGCTCTTCTCACGTCAATGACTGAGGATGTGACCATCACAAACACCGACCATGGAGAGACTCAGAGCATCACAAATTCTGACACCAGCACAGATTTGGCTGAGTACTCAGAAGACTCTGAGGCTGTGATGAATCCCAGGGATCATGGGGCAAAAGCTGACGAGGCAGTGACTGAGGATGTGGCCATCACCACTGCCAACACCAGAGAGACTCAGGAAATCCCAAATACTGACACCATGCCCACTCCCCCTGTGATTTGTACTCCCACTAAGGATTTCTTCCAGGAGAGTGCTGTTTGCACACAGGATCAGGTAAGCAGCCTTGGTCTCAGCCAAGCACTACGCTTGGAGCATGCCATGGAACACCCCTGACTTCCCTGTCCTTTCTTCTGCAGATATTCCCAAAGTTTCTGCCCAGTCGACGCAGGAAGTCCAGCACCACAGCAGCTGCGGGCCCAGCTGAGCCTGACTCGGGGCTGACCCAGCTCTAGGTCTTGTTTCCTTTTTCCTCTTGGCAGAGAAATTCGCCAGTCATCCATACACTTTTGTTGTGGGATTGCATTCTACCTGCTCAGCCTGCTCAGCAAAGAGATGCCGTACTGGGATTTCCCTGCTCTGGCGTTCATTGTGGAGGTGAGCCTGAAGGCCAGCACTGCCTCGCTGAGCTGCCTCCCAGCTCTCTGCCCTCTCGTAGCCGCAGCTGCCTGGGACAGTGCCCGTGGCCTGTGCTGCTGCCTGGGCCCAGCCCTGTGCGGTTCCGGGCTCCTGCTGGCCGGGTGCCCTGTCACTGCCCTGTGCCTTTCAGGTCCTCGAGTGCCTGGACTTGAGGGAATGCCGTGACAGCGTTCTGGAGATCATGACAAAGAACCTGCAGAGCGAGGACGGGGAGAGGCGTCACTTGGCACTCCGAGGCCTCGTGGTGCTGGGCAAGAATCCCTTGATGGTGAGAAGGGGGCAGTGGCTGAAGCCCTGCCGGCAGCGTGGGGCTGGAAAACGCTGTCACTTGGGCTTGGCTGGGCTTTGGCCCTGGGGCAGCTGCTCCCAGCTCTCCTGCCTCCCGCTTCAGCTGCCCGAATGCTTCGGGATGGCCTTTGGCCTCTAGGCCCTGCTGCAGCAGGATGGCATTTCACAAACTTTTGTTCCACACAGGCTGAAAAAATGTGGAGCCTGACTGAAAGTCTTGTGGAGCTCCTGGAAGAAAATGATAGTGATGTGATCAGGATGACTGTTCTTCTACTCAGATATTTATTCCTGGATAATGGTACCCCAATACCCAGCTCCCTCGCCCTGCAGCTGGCTGAGGCACTCCTGCCACTCTTTGACCGTGTAAGGCTCTGTGCCCACAGCCACGGCCACTGGCTGCTGCCCGGGCACTTGATGCCCTGTGGAGATGCAGGCCTGTGCCCTGCTGGGCCCGAAGCAGCTGATGCTGAGCTCTTTTGTTCTTGCTTTCCTACAGGATGATAGCCAGGTGCAGCTGAGCTCCATGATGGTCTTTCAAGAGATCCTGGAGTTATTAACGGAAGATGGAAAAAATGCTCTGAAGTCACACGTGCACCACAGCCTGCTGCCACTCTACTTCCACTGCCATGATGAGAATCAGATTGTTGCTGAGGTGAGGACTTCTGGTTGGCTGCTGTCTCCCTGGGAGGGGGCTGGGCTGCCTCCTGTCCTGGCGCCTTGCAGGCTGCAGCCTCCCCCAGGCTGTGGCATTGGGATGCTCCTGTGCCCTGGGCTGTGGGGCCATCTCCACGTTTCTGCTGCTCTCCAGTGTTCTCGGGAAACGCTGCTTTGTGCAGCCAAGTTCCTGAAGAGGAGGGACATCAAAAAGCTGGTGAAGGAGGAAAAACTGTGGAAGTTCAGCAAGTGCCTGGTAAGGATGACCGAGAATCCCCAGCCTCAGCCTGGAGAAGGCCCCTGAGCGCAGTGCTCAGTGTGCGGGGCTGGCAGCTGTGCCCCTGCCCGCTGCTGCACCCAGAGGCTGAGCGGGCTCTTCTCCAGGCTGCTGTGGGCCCGAGCCGGGTGCCCATGGAGCCCCGGCGCGGCGGGGCTGCGGGGCGGCCCCGCGGCTCCCCGGGCAGCAGCCGGCCCTCTGCCCCCTTCGGAGCCCGGCACCAGCGGCTGCTGGCCGCGCCTCAGGGCTGTGCGGGCAGGGGAGGCCGGGGCTGGGCGCAGGGAGCGCCCGCCACAGGGGCTGAGCCCGCGCCAAGCCTTCCCTGCTGCCGCTCTCTGCAGCTGGCAGAGGACACGAGCCGAGCGGCCGAGCAGCTGCGCCGGGCCCTGCGCTACCTGGAGAGCCCCCAGGAGCCCCTGCGAGAGGCGGCCGTCAGGTTCATGGGTGAGCCCCGAGGCCGGGCTCCCTCCCCGGCCCGCCGCAGCTCGGCCCCAGCCCCGCCCGCTGCCCCAGCAGCGCCATCCGGGCCCGGCGCCGTGGAGCCCCGCCTGGCCCGGGCGCTGCTGCCGCCCTCTGGCAGCCGTGCCCTTGGGCGGCAGCGTGTGGCAAGGGCCCGGGCTGAGCCCTGCCGGGCCAGCAGGGCGTGTGGCCGCAGTGCTGGCAGCGCCGCTGGCAGGGAGCTGTGCCGCTGCCGCCGTGACAGGCTCTGCCTTCACAGGGATGGCCGGGCGGCACCTGAGGGGGCAGCCAGGAGAGCTCCTGATGATCTGCAGTGGTGAGTGATGGCAGCGGGCTGACAGCAGGAGTTGGCGGGTGAAGACCTGCAAGCCCTGCCCCGGCTGTGGAGGGCTCTGCTCCCTGTGCGGACGAAGGCTGGTCTGGGCAGAGCACACACAGATTTCAGGGCCATGTGGACAATCCGTAGCCAGCAGCTTCAGGCTGATATCCTTGGTCCCTGCTCCCTCCTGGCCATGGCAAGAGCCGGCCGGGATGGCCCTGGCAGGGGGCTCTGCTCGCATCCCTGCAGGTCCAGGTTCTGACCATGGCTCTGTTCCTTTCTCTTGCAGCCCTTTAAGACAGGGCAAATGACATCAGCCTTGCCGTCGGAAGCCTGGCAATTGAAACATTATGCATTGTCAGGTCAGCAGAGCGGGCTCCAATCTCCAGGTTCCAGAGGCTGCGCAGGGTGTGGAAGGCTCGGCCACGTCTGTCACGTCTCTGCAGGCTGAGCTGCTGGAGCTCTGAGGAGAACTAATCCCAGAGTCTCTTTTTGCTGAGACCCCCTGAGTAATGGGGAATTTTTTTTTTCTTCAATTTTTTTTTCTTTCTCCTTTTTGTTCGCTTTTATTATATAAATATAGAATGCGTTATAATACACCGACTCCAGGATCTTTCTTTTGCTGCCCTGCATCCACAGGGCATAGATGAGGAGGGGGAAAATGGTGCTTGCACTCAGCCAGCTGCCCAGGCGTGCAGTGCTGCAGGGACAATGGCCAGAAGCTCCTTGGCCTGTGGTGGTTCTGCTGAAGCCTTTGTGCTGCCGCCAGAGCGGGTGGGCAGGGCCGGAGCTGCGGGGATCCCTGCTGGAGAGGTGCCTGGAGATGGCCACAAGGCCTGTGGCAGGCAGGAAGCGCCATCCGTGTCCTCCTGGCCGTGTGCTGCTGGCTGCATTGCTGAGGGCTCCCAGGTGCCTCTGGCTGGGGCTCCTCTGGAGCTCCTGTGGGGCTGTGGCACTGCTGCCGGGCAGGTTGGCCGGGCTGGGGGAGAGCCTGAGGGGCTGGGGCACTGGGAAGCCCTGAGCAATTGGGTGTCAGAGGCCATGAGCAGCCCCCTGGCAGCCGCCTTGTTCCTGACAGCCGGCTGCTCTGGCGCTTCCTCAGTGGGCGCTTGGAGGGAACCCCTGGCATCAGGCGTGGAACCCTGGTCCCGGCCTTTCAGGGCTGTGAGGCCAGGGGTTGTGGGGCTGGGCGTGTGCCCTCCCTGTGCTCGAGACTGGAGCCCGCAGCCCCTCAGCCTTAGGCACTGAGCTCCAGTGCCTGCTTGCCGAGTCTTGTTCCTGTTGCCGTGGGGGAGGCCGAGCTCTCTGGCTTTAGGCAGGATTGAGTCAGAAGAGCAGCAGCTCTGAGCTCTGAGCACAGAGGGGCTGAAGAAAGGCAAATAGAACAATTTTGGTGCCGACACCCATGAAGGCTCTCCAAGTCCGGGGGAGATGGATAGCCCTCAGGAAAGGAGCTCCCCACCACCAGACTTTTAAGTGGTCCCGAGACTTGACCAGTCTCCCTTGGAAAAGAGAGCCTTAATTACAATGATGCATAAGCAAATTAGTTATTATGATCGCGTAAAAGAGGCTCCCATCAGAGTGGAGGCTTAGAGGAGAAAGGGAGTACCCATATAAAACTTCTTTGTGCACCAAGACCCTCGTGAGGAAAGGAGGCTGTGAGTATCACGAGGTTTTGGGTCTGGGGGGCTGCTGTGTGCATGTGTGAGTGTGTGTGGAGTATCTGAGACGGGGGCTGGGCAGCCTTGGACCCCCAAAGTGAGTGGGAGCTGCCGGCACCGCGTTTCCGAGATCTCCGCCAGGAGACCGGCCGAGAAAGGAAGAAAGCAAGAAGAAGTGAACAAGGGAGGCTCTGGGAGGGATTGACCAAGGAAGGAAGGGAGTCCCTGGTCCAAGAACCCGTGGGAAGGTCCTTGAGCAGGAGAGAGTGACTCAGTAAGGAGAATAAGAAGAGGAGTGATTGAATTAGTTCAATTTTCTTTGAACAGTTGATGGGTAGCAGTTTAGTATGTGATTAAATACTGAGAAGAGTTAGCCAGAAAAGTGTAAAATAAATGAAGAAAGGAAGGTAGAAATAGATTGAGAAAGAAGGAGAAAATTAAAAAAGAGAAGTGGAAATAGATTGAGAAAGAGAGAAAAATAAATAGGTGTAGAACAAGTAGTTTGAGAAGGTAGTGTGACAGAGGAATAAGTGAGGCAGTGGAACCACAGGGTGAGTGTGAGAAACCAAGATTCTCCCGGTACTGGAGTGTGTTGCCACAAGGGATAAGTCAGGGAAAAAGTAAGTGCCTAAACCCAGGGGCTGCGGATTGTGTGAAAAATTCACAGGAATTTAGAGGATCTGAGGACCGTGAAGGAAGCTCTCAAGAAGAGAGCATTCCTCAAGACAGACGCTGTGGATGATGATACAGTTTTAGGATGAATGAGAATCCCGAAGGGGAAAAGTAAGCAAAAAATTATTAAGTATTGTATGTTTGAATAGACAAAGGAAATGATCCAGAAAAATAATTTATATTGGCGTAAGTTTGGATCATTTGAGGATTGGATTTGCCAGGCTCTAAATATATATGTGAATTCCAAAGAGCCTGTTAATCAGGAAGAGAGTGAGTATGCTGCCTTACAGATCCCTGAGGGGAGAAGTGGGTTTGTTGTTCAGAAGCAAGAAGGTAAGGGTTACCCGTTGTATCCTTTATTAAGCAAAGAGCAAGTGGTCAAAAGGAACAGGCAGGAGCCGTGAGACCCATTGAATCATCTCCCACCCCCCTGTGGACAACCTAAGCAGCTAGCTCAGCCTCAAGTCCCTGAGGGCCCCCTGTGAATCCAAAGGCACCTCTTATTCAAGAGGAACCAGTGGCACACAGCACCAGAGGCAGGGGGAGGCAAGGGGATGAGAATGATGGAGATGAGGGGGAAGAAAGGGAAAATTGATTATTACCCACTTAGAGGGGTTCCAATGGCAAATGCAGGACAGGGACCACCTATTAATTATGTGAGTGCTCCCCTAAATACAGGGGATGTCAGGGAGTCTAAGAAGGAGATGGGCGAGCTGATAGAGAACCCTGTTGGAGTGGCAGAATAGTTGGATGAGGTTTTGGCACCAAACACATATACCTGGGGGGAGTTGCAGTCTATCCTAGGAATTTTGTTTACCAGAGAAGAGTGAGAGATGATCAGGCAGGCAGGGACGCGGATTTGGGACAGAGAACATCAGGGACCAGAGCGGGGTGATCAGAAATGGCCTGTGCAGGATCCAAACTGGCATAATCAGGATGCGGGGCATAAGCAGAATATGAGTGATCTTCGGTGGATAATTATTCGAGGAATTTGGGAGGCAGTGCCCAGGGGGCAAAATATGGGAAAAGCTTTGAGTGAGCATCAAAGAAAGGATGAGTCCCCGGCAGCATGGTTAGAGAGATGAAAGGAGGACTTGCAATTATATTCAGGTATAGATGCTGATTCTGCAGCTGGGCAGGTTCTTTTGAAAACTCAGTTTGTGGCGAAATCTTGGGGAGACATCAGGAAGAAGCTGGAGAAACGAGAAGATTGGCAGGACAGGGGGCTTCAGGAGTTCCTGAGAGAAGCACAGAAGGTGTATGTAAAGAGGGATGAGGAGAAGCAGAGGGCAGATGCAAGAATCTTGGTGGCAGCAATTAAAGAAATGCAGGCAGCTTTGAATAGAGAAAAACCCTCAGGAAAGAATAAACAGCAGACGTCAAGTCCTATTTTTAGAAACTCAGGACCCATGTGCTTTTCTTGCCATCTGTAGGGACACTCCCAAAATTTATGCCCTACCATTAAGGGTACAGGACCCACCTGTTTTTATTGTCATAAAAAGGGACACCTACAAAAAAGTTGTAGGAAAAAGCAGCAAGGTGAGAAAAATTTTCAGGAAGATTAGGGTGGTCAGGGGCTCTATTTAATGAAGAGCCACCAGAAGAGCCCTTGATAAAGTTAAAAATAGGTCCCCATAGTGAAGAAATTATATTTTTAGTGGACACGGGAACTTCTAGGTCAAGAGTAAAGAAATTACCACAGGGATGTAAGAAAAGTCGGGAGAAAATTCCAGTAATTGGATTTTAAAAAGTGGCTTTTCCTGTAATTAAAGGGGTGCAAATTGAGACAGATGACAGATTTGGAGTGAGTGACTTATGGTTGCTCCCGGAGGCTGAGAATAATTTGTTGGGCAGAGATTTAATAATAGCCTTGGGAATACAGATAAAACCCTGTGAAGGGAAACTTAAAATATATTCTTTATCTGAAGAGGATGATCTGGAAATCAATAATACCTTTTGGCATTCAGGTGAAGTAGGGAGGTTGAACATTCCACCCATCAAAGTTAAAATACAAAATCCAGAAATACCAATCTGAGTGAGGCAATATTCAATATTACTAGAGGGGCGGAGGTGACTAAAAACAGTAATTGAAAATTTAATATAGCAAGGAATATTAGAACCTTGTATTCCACCCCATAATACTCCCATTTTACGGGTAAAGAAATCTGACGGGAGCTACAGACTGTTTCAAGATTTAAGGGCAATAAATCAAAGAACTGTTCCTCATTTTCCCATAGTAGCTAACCCATATCCTTTGTTGAGTCAATTGCCCCCTAATTACACCTGGTACGGTGTAGTGGATTTGAAAGATGCCTTTTGGACTTGCCCTTTGGATAAGGGCAGAAGAGATTATTTTGCCTTTGAGTGGGAAGATCCGGATACAGGTAGAAGGGAACAGCTTAGGTGGACGGTGCTCCCGCAAGGTTTCACGGAGTCACCCAATCTTTGTGGGAGAACATTAGAAAATCTCTTGAAATCTTTTGAGTTGCCCAAGGAATCAAGTTGTTACAGTATGTGAATGATTTGTTATGGGCAGGGGAAACTGAGGAGGAAACTAGGAGGAGTACTATTGTTTTGCTGAATTTTTTAGGTGAGAATGGTCTAAAAATATCCAGATCCAGATTACAGTTTGTGGAGTCAGACGTCAGCATTTAGGTCATTGGATCAGGAAGGGAAAGAAACAGCTGGACCCTGAAAGAGTTTCAGGAATATTAAACATGGGATCCCCAAAATCAAAAAGAGATATAAGATAGTTTTTAGGTCCTTTGGATTATTGCAGACAGTAGATTGAAGGACTTTTTTTTTAGTGGAAAAGTGAACTTTTTCTATGAAAAATTGTCTACAAACCATTTTAAGTGGACTAGGGAGGATGAGAAAAAATTGGAATAGGTTAAAGAACTTCCGTTGCAGGCTCCTGTATTAAGTCTTCCTGATCTGGGAAAACCCTTTCAGTCATTTGTAAATACAGCCAAGCAGACAGCCTATGGAGTGCTGACTCAGGACTGGGCAGGAAGTCAGAAACCAGTGGGGTATTATTCAAAACTCTTAGATCCACTTAGTAAAGGCTGGCCAAGGTGTTTACAGGCTCTGGTAGCGACTGCGTTGCTAGTGGAAGAGGCCCAGAAAGTAACCTTTGGGGTGCCTTTGGAAGTATATACCCCTCATAATCTTAGGGGAATTTTAGCACAAAAAGCTGAGAAATGGCTAACAGATAGCCGAATACTGAAATATGAGGCTATCGTGACTACCTCCCCTGAATTTGAATTGAAGTTGACACAAGTCCAGAGCCCTGCTCAATTTCTTTATGGGGATCCAGGGGAACAGCTGGTACATGATTTCATAGAGATTATAGAGTTACAAACAAAAATAGGTCCAGATTTGGGAGAGCAGGAGTTACAAAGGTGGGGAGAAGTTATTTATAGATGGGTTGTCTCAGGGAGTGAGTGGGAAAAGAAAATCAGGTTATGCTATAATGAGTGGGGAAGAGCTTGAATTAAAGCAGTCTAGTCTCCTTAGTCCATCCTGCTCAGCACAAGCTTGTGACCTGTATGCATTACTCTGTGCATTATTAATACTAAAAGAGAGAGAAGGGACTATTTATATGGATTCCAGATATGCTTTTAGTGTAGTACATACTTTTGGAAAAATTTGGAAAGAAAGGGGACTTATAAACATTCAAGGAAAAGGGTTAGTACACAAGGGATTGATAGTTCAGACACGTGAAGCATTAAAGGGTCCGAAGAGAATAGCAGTGGTTCACGTAAAGGGGCACCAGAGAAGGAGGGATATTAGAGCCTGTCTCCCTTTGGCTTTATTAAATATCAGAACTAACCCATTCTGAGACCAGGATTTCACCATATGAAATGTTATATGGAATGCCCTATCCTCAGGGTATGACAGTGGACCCCTCGTTAGTTGGGGATAAATCCATCCAGGGATATATAACAACTATTGCAAACAATTTAAAGGACTTAAGAGAAAAAGGGGTTTTAGCTCAAACAACTCCCCTGGATTTTCCAATCCATTCTATTTGACCAGGACATTATGTATTAATTAAGTGCTGGAGGGGAGAAAGCCTGGAGCCACGGTGGGAGGGACCATTTTTAGTTCTCCTGACCACGGAAACTGCAGTTTGAGCAGCAGAAAGGGCTTGGACACATGCTTCACGAGTGAAAGGCCCAATACCTGATTGGAAAATTGTCTTGAGACCAGGAGATTTAAAAGTAAAATTAAGAAGCATTTGAAATTAGGCAGACCTTTTCTTACAGAAAACTGGAGTAAGAGTGTAATTTATGACATAGTAAAAAGAGTAATGTGAGGATATGGTAGGATTTAAGTTGATTTTTTTATTAACCCTGATTTATGAAGAAGGAACTAGGCATTCTGGAGTGGCAGCCAACCACAATTCCCTTGAACCCAGAGGTGGAAGAACACCGATGGAAAAGAATAAGACACCTTCTTAGTCAGTGGGAATGGCCTGAAAGGGGGGGAGGTGGTGGGGCAGATTGGGTGTCCAGCTGATCCAGTTGACACCCCCTCTCTTGTGGCCATGGCCAGAGCTGGGTGGGATGGCCCTGGCAGAAAGGTCTCCTAGGATTCCCACTGATCCAGGCTCTGACCGTGGCTCTGTTCCTCTCCCTTCCAGCCCTTCAAGCCCTGAGGAGAGATGACAGCCCTTCCCAGGCAAACATAGTAATTCAACAGATAGTCAGTGGGAGAGCTGCAGAACTGGCTCAGAAGAACCAGAGTTTGCTGAAGACCTGCAAATGCCATGGAAGATGAGACTGCCTTGAGACCAGAAGAGACCAGCTGGAGCTCCAGGCACAGCTCGTGATTGGCACAGCTGAGCCTGAGGGAAACTTGCATGGCTTCAGCCCTCTCCCTGCTTATAGATAGCTCCCTCCCTCCAGCCCTCAGACTCTGCCCATCCCTTCTTTTTCCCTCCATTCTCCCTCCCTGTTCATGGCTCTTTCTCTCTAGTCCTCAGATCCTGCCCTTCCCCTTTTCCCCCTCCCAGCTCATTCCTTTGCTTCCCCTGCCATTACTAAACAGTTTGGCTCCTTCACTTTGCCTGCATCCCTGTGGAGCTGCAGCAGAACAAATCCGGGGCCCTGGGACACACAGGCCCCTGCTGCCGTTCTCTGCCACGCCGTGTTTTGTGCACAGAGCCAGAGGAACGAGGGCAGCTCAGGCTGGCACGGTCCCTCTGCTGAAGGTGCAGTTCCACAACCCTGTGCAGGTACAGATCCTGCTGAGCACACGGAAGGCCAGCAGTGGCACAAGTAGCCCGTGTGTCAGGAGCCAAGTCGTGTCTAGAGGCCCGGCCACATTTGATCCGCTGCTGTGCACGTCAGCAAGATAATGAAGAACAGACAGTGAAGGAAACCTTATGGTTGAACTGGTGGGAATGTGACCCTTGAGAGAAACAATGGATTGGTCAGTTGATGGGAAGTTAACCTGTGAAGGAGGAACAGCAAACAGTGGAGCTGTGGTTGGCATGGAGGTGGTATCAGAAGCCATTGCGGCCTCATCTGATGCACTGGCCAAGCGTGAGATGACGTCCTAAGTGGAAAAACTGCAGAGGAGGAGATGTCAGGCCTGGTTCTGGTGTGGAGGGATGAAAAGGACAAAATGCATGCCCTGTTGATGCAGGGGATGCCCTGAAGGTGGGTGGCCTGCCTGCCCCTCCCACTGCAGCACCACGCTGAGATACCCTGAGTGGAGCCCAGTGCTCCTTGCTCCTCTCTGCTGACACGTGAGCCTTTGTCTGGGTTCGGGGTGGCCCTGGCTGTGTGAGGGGGGCTACGTGGGCACGAGACAGCCGGTCCTGTCCCGCTGGGTCCCAGCAGTGCCTGGCAGCTGTCCTGCATCCACGTCAGGATGCTGGCCAAGAGCGGTCCTGGAAGCTGAGGCACAGGTCAGGGCCCATGGTGTTCCCTCAGGATACAGCAGTCCCGAGGGGTCTCCCTAATTCAAAGAAATCTGCAGACAAATGCATTGTCCACCAAGAGCCCTTTTATTGAGCTGACGGGAGGGCAGGGGTCTGCACCCCACCAAAATGCTTCTCTGCCATGTATAAATTTCAGTGGGTTGATGTAGGAATTGTATCAAAAATACCATCCATCTTTACCCTGCCGAGGTGATTGCATAGGCAGGGGGTTAGAAATACATTCTGTCAGATTCCTGTACTTGAAGCTGATGTCCAGGCGCTGGCCAGAGCTGTCTCCATGCCCTAAAGCAGCACTTCTTCCTCATGCCTTCCCTGCCCAAGGCTCATTCCCTACTTGCCCTTCCTTCTTCTGGTAGAATGTGTCTAAAGCTTTCTTCTAGTCCCTCTCCTGTCAAGTTAGACCTGCCAGGTTTTTCTTATGCTAACTGCTGCAAAGTACTTCCCTGTGTCTGTGCTAAGTACTTGTTTGCTTATGTGAATTGCTTGTGCTTGTGTCAAACAAAGGCCTTGTTTCATCCTCCCCTTCTCTTTATCCTGATGCAAATTCTTTTGCAAGATTCCCTCCACAGTCCACAGGACATATGTACTGTTATGCTGCTCTTTTAATTTTCTACCACATCCATAGGTTCATGATGGTTTAGAGGAGGGTTCATTTTTTTTTTAATTAGAACTGTTTTGCTGAGGAAGCTAAAAATCTGAGGAGCTGTTGGTGATTGCAGATTTGTCCATCACAAGAAGACATCTGACTCATGATGTTCTCTTTATTTCTCTATTTTGGTGATGATTTTGGTAACTTCTTTGATACAAATTTCAGTGTCCATAAGGCTCTGTGAGATGCATTTTTGACTTCTGCCACTGGCCATTCTATATTAGGCTGGTACAGCATTTGTTTTGGAACATCAATGTTCCTTCCAGTTTGGAATTTGGGTGCTTCATGATACACATCGTACGCATTCTGCATAATCTCAAGAGAAGTTATTGTGTGGTGCAACTCAAGTAACATCCATTTTTGTTTATGAATTACAAATAAGACGTTATTATCATTAGCACTTTTATTTGAATAATCTGTTGTAATAGTTGCGCAAGCAGATTTCACGCAGGCACATCCCCTTCCCACATAACATACCTGTGACTGTGCATGGGTTACTGGGCTCATTTCACAAATACAAGGGCTGCCCTCAGTGTGCAGACACCGATCCTCTCTGTCAAGCCCTGCATTTTTGCACACAAAATTCAGTGCATCCCTTGGCACACATGCTTTGATACTAAGAATTTGCCACTTTCCAGTTTTCTTGTTGAAAATGGCCCACACATTATGCTGAATGGGTGTGACAGTTACGTGAGTTCTTACAGCTCAAAGGGCCAAAATTGGAATTGCACAGTATTTTGTTGCATTCTTAATGGTTAATGTAAAAGACTGCAGGGTTCTGTTCATTTTATGGGAAATTGACCAATTGCCACCAAGTGTGGAAGTCTTTTTCAAATTCCTTTGTGGTTTCATTTTTAGGCATGATTTAGTTAATTTTCATGGCAATTTCCCCAGCTCTCCTTTTTCTATGTTTTCCTGAGATTACAAACGGTAGCCACAGCTGAGCTTGTCTACACTGAAATGCTAAAGAAATGTTACCCTGTAGTTTTCCCATAAAGACAACAAGTGCTGGAAACAATCCTGCTGTGTATTGTTGGTCAGGGTGGTTAATAGGTTAGCTGCCAGGCTGTGGGTTTGGGCAAGTGTTAGCAGGGCTGATCTGAGAGGATTTTGTGTCTGTCCCATATAAAAACTCACAGTGCTTCATTTATTGGCTAAGACTTCTTGATCAATAGAATTTCATATTCCCAGTTCAGACCCAAACCATCCCCTTAAGCCTTTTTTAGACCTATGATTTGGTGTCTGGGCATGTATCCATGTCTCCCAGACTTTTAGGCTTTGCTGTATGAATGGGTAGTATTGCTGTTTAATTTTGGATCTTTTAGCCTCTATCTTTACATCCAGCTTTTTCAGAGAGTACTGTGGATCTAAAAGCAACAATTGTTCATTTGTTTTTTTTACCACAGAGTGAAAGACTATATTATTTCACATATGGGTCCCGTGCTATGCCATTGTTTGCTAATGTAAAGCTGTTTGTTTTAATTTTAAATGCCTATTGTGTAACCCGTTCTGTTTCACTCCTTGTCGAGTACCCAAGGCATGGTAACTGGTTTCTTCAGATACATTGCCTGCCTTTAGGCAAGCGTTTCAGAAACTTTCAGAAACCTTACACTGGCCCCTGGTAGTGTTACACAGGACACTTACTTTACTAAAGTTCCCACTACAAATGGCTGAGTATTCTGAGTACCTCAGCCCATAAGAGGATGTAGTTGTGCTGTCAGGAGTCCATGCATATCTGGGTTGCCATCACACGGTCATGACATTGGGCATGATATACCCTAACAGGATGATTGTGCTCCCGGCTTCCCCTCCAACTTGACTGGTTACTGTTTCTGATGGCCTGGAATATGCCAAGAATGAAATTCAATTCTCAAAAGCAAATCCTCTGTGAGACCTGTTCCACGTACTAAGCATACCAGCAGGATGGTTTATTATTCTAGTGGCACAAGAGCTGCCTGCTGGAAACAATATTTGTTGGGTCGCATTCCTGGCAGGCTCAATTCCTGTATCTCTGTGTGATGATGGTCCTCCCACCCCACCTGTGCCCCACAGAAGAAGGGAACTATCTTGTGCTAGGTTATAGTCTCCCCTTTTAATTTGCATAGCACAAAAATCCTGATAGGAATCACATGAGAATGGATTCACATGCTGCTTGTTAGAAAGGTCACGGATGCACATGGTCACTGCAGTAATCTCATCTAAAAGAGGTTTGTGAGTTTCAAATTTACACGCCATAGAGGTCCTGCTTTCAGGTGGGACAAGAAAGGCCAGCATGGAGTCAGGTTTTCCTCAATCTTCAACTGCTCGGTCATTAATCCTTAATATGGCGTAAAGTGTTTTTACCTTATTAATCCCCTTTAGCCAATTAGGTCCTGAATAGTTTTGAGTGCTCCATCTACCAGGATCTTCAAGGCCAAGGAGATCATGATGGTAGTGACAGTCATCTACTGTGCCTTGGATTCTAATCAGAAATATCGGGAAGATGATGATGGTGTGAAGCGCATCTTGGTTTCTTCTGTTCTTTCTGAGGTCCAGTTGTGGACTCCACTTGCCTTTTGCAGAAATCTTTTAATTCTGGAATAGTGTAGCCAAGAGGTGAACGCTTCAAGCCTTAAAGGCTGTATAAGTGATTAAAAGTACTAATTAGAGTCCTTTCCATTTTGGGATAAGAGGCTTTCCCCAAGGGATTTGACATATACCTGGTCCCCAGGCTGGATTTGTGGAGAGGAGCATCCTCTTGCTCCTCTGCTCAAAATGTGTTGATTTATTTGCTGCAGCTGTTGTGTTAGTTGCACAGCATGGTTCTGCAGATACCCCTCCCCAACTTGTACAGTATCTTCCCCTTGATAGTTATGCTTATATGGTCTTCTGTACAGTATTTCCAAGGGATTCAGATTTTCTTTTGTTCTTGGTCTCCTGGAATCCGTAATAAAGCCAAAAGTAGGGCCTGGGGCCAAGGTATGTTGGCCCCTTGTCCAGTTTTGACTATTTGTTGTTTTAGCAGATAATTCATCTTTTACTCTTGGCTGCTGGCCTGCGGCCAATACAACATGTGTAGGTGCCAGTTTATTTGGAGATTATTGCAAAGTTGCTGTGCAATATTTCCTAGGAAACGTGGCCCTCGATCGGAGGAGATGTCTAAAGGCAATCTGAACCAGGCCATTATGTTGTTTAACAAAATCTTGACAACTTCTTTGGCTTTATTTGTTTGGCTTGGGAATGCCTTAGGTCACGCTGAGAAGGTATCAGTGAAAGGTAAAAGGTATTTATAGCCCCCTTTTCTTGGCAATTCAGAAAACTCAACTTGCCAGTGCTGTCCAGGATATTGTCCCTTGTCTACTGTGCCAAGGTCAACTCTCGTTCGTGGATTGGTTCTGAGACATTATTTCACACCCTTGGCTTACCTGCTTTCCACTAGAGTACAGGTTGCATCTTACACTTGTCCTCATCAAATAATTATGTAAGGCATCCCCTTCCCACTGTATACAATTATGTTCATCTGTAATTAATTTTCACAATGCTCTTTCAGGTATAACTGTCTATCCCTGAGGAGTTGCAAAAAGAATATGTTTCCGTTCTGCTCATAAATTCCTTGCTAATTCTAGATCTTCCTGATTCTACGACATACATCATTGTCATATTCTTCCTTACCTTTGGGAATTAGTGCCCAAAACTCAGCATGGCTTTGTTCTGCTGCTCTTTTTGCAACCTGTTACCCCTTTTGGGGTCTGTTTCTCCTTTCTGATGTCCTTTGCAGTGCATAACTGCAACCACTTGAGGTACTAGTACTGCCTCCAACAATTTTAAGATTTCTTCTGAATGCTTAATTTGCTTTCCTTGAGCTGTCAATACTCCTTTTTCTTTCCAAACTGCTTTATGGCACGTATTACTCTGAAGGCATTCTTGGAATCTGTTCATATATTGATCCTTTTTCCTCAGGCTGGTCAGAAGGTACAGGATCAAGTGATTATCTCTGCCTTCTGAGCTGACTTGCTCTGTGCTAATTGTATATCCTGATTTTCACTGATCTGCTCTTACAAAGCCACTCCCATCTGTGTACTGAGATTCTGCTCCTGGATTTGGGGTTTCTTTAAGATCTGGGCAGCTGGAATAAAGTGACTTCATGGTTTTGATACAGCCATGCTACAAAGGTTCCTTGTCTGTCTGGTGAGTGACCACGAATGCTGCTGGATTAACTAGAGAAGAGATTAGTTTGGTAATACCACATTGTTCCACCAAAATTGCCTGATGTTTAAGCAATTTGGAGGGTGAAAGCCAACGCCCACCCTTTTGCCCAAGAATTGCTGCTACTGAATGTGAGATAAATACAATTATTTGTTCACCTAGAGTGAATTCTCAGTCTTCTTGGATGTTTGAAACAAGAGCAGCAACTGCTCACAGTCAGGCTGTCCCCTACTCACTTCATCCAGTTGTTTTGAGAAGTAGGCTATTGCTCTCTTCTATGGGCCAATTGTTTGAGCCACTACAAGGACTACAAACTCTACGCCCCCTACACAACAAACAAGGGATCAGAGGGTTACAAGGAGCATAGGGCATCAGTCACTTTGCTTTTCCTGCCACTCCCGTCATCAGAAAATTGAAATGCAGGTAGAACTACTGCACTTGGTTCCTGTCAGATTGTAAATCTCATTCGTGTCAGAGTCACTCTGGCCTTTCTCACCATCTACTTCTTCCTTATCCCTCACCTGCCAAGCCCCTCTGGGTGACAATGCAAATGCAGTTCCACATATTCACACTCTTTCATACAACACAAAAGGGTACTTAGGCGCTTTCCCACAAACTAGAAAATTGTCTGAGCGCTTAAGGTGCTCCCAGCATCCAAAAGATATCATCCTATTGCTGGAAAAAATTCCCAGCTAGGCTGCCAGGGACCTATGTCCTCCAGAACCTCCTGAGAGTATTTTAAGTTCTCTAGACAATCAATTTCAATTTCCAATCTGCAAGACCATTGTCCTGGTTTGGGGTTTGTTTGGGACATAACCCCCAAAGGGGCTTCTCTACAAAAGCAGCTCCAATTGCCCCTCCCCCCTCCAACCGGTTCGGGAGAAAATATCTCCTTGGAGAAAAAGTGGAAAGAAACCTGTTTATTAAACAATAGAACCCAAACAATATTAAACAATAAACTTCTCACTACTCCAAAAAAAAAAAAAAAGGCAAACTCAGAACAGTCCCCTCCCTGGGTTGCAGCTCGGCTCACTCAGTCTCTGATCAGTCTCTCTGGTGCTGGAAACGCTGCGGCCCAGGCCCGGCCAGGGGGCCACAGGTGGAGCTGCCGGTGCTCTTCTGGGTGTTCAGTGCAGAGCAGGCTTGAACAGGTCCAAGAAAAAGGAAAAATCACAGTCCAGGGAACTTCTTTGCCTCAGCTAGCTAAAACTAACGAAAAGCAAAAAAAAAAAAAAAAAGGGAAAAAAGGAGCTCTGTCCGGCTGTCTGTCCATCCGCAGACAACACAGTCCAGGAGCAGGAATGTGTAGGAGTGAGAGCAGTCTGAAAACAAACTGCGCGCTTCTTCCCTCCCTTCTTCACTGTCTGGAAGAGAGTCTTACAGGAGTAAAACTTATTATTCAGTATAAACAGAACAAGACGACTGGGGGGAAAAGCATCATATAGTCAACCCAGGACAACCATACAACGCTGTTTCCCTCTGAGACTGTGTCTCCACTTCTTGCATTCTTAGAGATGAACCTTGGAACGCACACTCAATTTTCTGACTACTTCTACTCCAATTAATAGCATTCCATGCCCAAAGGAAAAAGGTAACAGTGTTGAGCACATTCCCTTCCTTATCTTCACATAAGCAAAGAATAAACGATGTTGCATTGACAGATTTAACACATGGACACACACATGATATTATACCAGACTTAATAAACTCTCTAAACCAGCTCCCAATCCAAATTCCAGCCACATTTAATCAATGCCAGTTAGCATACCACTCCTGAACTCTGGGACTCTAACCCACCAAGGGGACGCTCACCCCTGACCCGGGACCGTGTAGGTGGGACTCCCTGTGTCACCTGTGCAAAGCACCCATCAGACTTGAACCCACATGGTGTGAGTGAGCTGTGTAGGCGGGGGCCTCTGTGTATGACAAATGAGTGAGTATTGCTTTATACCACAGGTAACAAAGGAACAGAGAGAACAAATGCGAGCGGTTAGTGATAAAGAGTTTTTCCATATGACATACTTCACATCCTTGTCTGTCCCAGCATGGATCCAGGGTCTGTGGAGGCACCAGTTTCTTGCCTGTGGAATGTTCTTCCTCCCCCAAGAGGAAAGAGGCAGCTGGAGGAAGAGCTTGCCAGGCTGCTCTCCATCCTTTAGCAGCAGTCCTGGGTGACTGGAGAAGTCCCAGCCGAGCGCAAATGTGCCAAGGGAACAGCCGTGCACAGGAAGGCTCGGTGGGAAGGATGATCCAGGAACCATGGACCTGGAAGCCTGAGCTTGCTCCCGGGAAAGGCCTTGGAGCAGATCCTCCTGAGTGCCATCCCACAGCACGTGCAGGCAACCAGGGGGTCTGCTGGAGGCTGGGAAAGCTCTGCGGAGGGACAGGGACAGCTGGGGGTCCTGGCGGGGTGTTGAGGGCTCCTGTGTGGGTGTTTGGAGGGGTTGGTGTTGGGGGCGTGTTGGGGAAGGAGTTGTCTGGAAGGTGAGAGGTCTTGGATGGAATTGGAGTCAGTTTGAAGGCAGCATCTGTGGTTTGGTGCAACACTGGTTATGGAGGGCAGAAAGGACAGCTGTGACTATTTCTGTTCATGGTCCTGATTCTCCTGCAGGGAAGAAGAGGGGAGAGCTGTACTTTATTGGCCAGTTAGATATCTCTACCAGGGGGACGATTGGCCCTTTTGCCATCTATTCATTTCATTGGGCTACTTTTGTAACACTGAGTGGACTTTCATTCTTTTAGAGCTTCTATTCCTTAAGTGAATGAGGATATTATCATCCATTCATTGAAAATCGTTTGAAAGCAAAGAATGGCCTTCTGTTTGCCTCTGTGTAGTGTTATGTTTGTAAAGTGACTCCCAATGCATGACATTAAGACACATGAGATGCTGCTTTGAGATGGGAAGCCAATTTCCAACTGTCATGTTCTCAGTCGATTGCAATTGATTGGGGGAGTTTGCAACTTTTTGGAATTACTTGAGTTGAGAAATGGAAAGTAAAGCTTTCCTGAACTGAGGAGTCTTTAATGCCAGATTTTTCCGTGTTGTCATGGCAAAGATGGTTTTGTGCTGAAGGAAATTACTTCAATAAGAAAATAATTTCAGCATGTAGTAAGAGCTTCTGACAGCAAGTGGTGCAGCAGTGCTCCAGGTGCTCCTGCCAACAGCCCCTGCAGGGAGGAGCACAGCCCCCAGTGCATGTGGGCTTTGGCTCCCTGTGGCACACAAGCCCCCCGGGGCACAGGTCTCTGGGGCAGGAGAGGGGCAGCAGCGCTGCCAGGGTTCGGGGGGTGGCAGGTGTGCTTGGGCGGGGACTCTGCCACACCTGCTGATGGCAACGCTGCCCGGGCCCCAGGGCTCAGAGCAGCATTGGTGCCCTGGCCCACACGTTCCCTGTGCCTGTCCCAGCCGCGGGTTTAGGATGGCCAGCAGCCGGGACGTGTCCCAAGGAGGCCGTGCCAGCTTCCGTGGAAGGCCCTGTGCCCTTGCCAGCCCGGCTGCCTCGGCAGCCCTGGGGGCTCCTTCTGCTGCCCTGAGCCCGCAGAGCAGGGCAGCGTTTGCTGATGGGCTGAGCCCTTCCTAAAGATCCTGTCGGGCTGCCTTAGACACTTGGGGCCAGGGATTCCTTCCAACCGGGGCCACTTTGGGTGGGCTGGGCAGGGCCCCAGGGCAGGTGGCAGTGTGTGCAAGGTTCCTTTGTGACACGCTGCAGCACGGTCACCGTGGCATGGAATGGAGGAGTGTGTCCTTTGTGACACGTGGTGACATAGGAGCTGGGGGTGACAAGAACACTCCACAGCGCTCGGAGCAGGCGACGGGACAGGACGGGACAGAGCGGTGCTGTGAGGAGCCCCCACACAGTGCACTCGTTCCTGTCTGACCTGGAGCTGTTCTGAGGTGTTGTTCCTGCAGCTGACCTCGAGGTCAGAGCAGAGGACCTGGTGACCTGTGGCCTTCCGAGGCTTCTGTTTGGCAGTGCCCTCGAGGGCAGAGCGCGGGACTTAGTGCCCCGGAGCTTTTCCAAGGCATCTGTCCTGCAACTAGCTCCAGTCACTGACATGGAGCAGAGACCCCCGAGAGTACCCAAGCTGCCCTGGGTGGAGGAGGAGGAAGAAGGCCCTGGAGCTGACCCAGGACAGGAGACAGAAGAGGTGGTGCCGTTCCATCCACCACAGGAGGGTGAGTGGCAGAGCTGGGCCGTAGGACTGGAGACTGCAGCCAGCTTGGCCCCATCCTGTCCCGTCCTATCCCATCCCATCCCATCCCATCCCATCCCATCCCATCCCATCCCATCCCATCCCATCCCATCCCATCCCATCCCCTGGGGACATGCCCATGGACAGGACAGAAGAGGGCCCAGGCAGACACCCCGCAGTGGCCGTGCTCCATCCCCCTGGGGCATCCCGGGGCTGTCCCTGCCTGGGGAGTGCAGGGCTGGGCTGTGTTCTCCAGCCTCTCCCGCAGCCCCTCAGCTCTGGCTGCGCTCGCTCTTTGCCAGATGCAGCCGTGGAGCGCACACAAGAGCAGCAATCCAGCCGTGGCCGCTTCCGCAGAACAGCGCAGGTACCTGCAGCTATGCCCACCTGGGCTGGGCCTGCTGTCCCTGCTCGGCCGAGCACCGTGTGTGGAGCACTCCATGGAACATCCCTGGTTCTTGCCCTTCTCCTACAGCTCGTTTGCGAATTCATTAAGAGTGTTCGGCAGGAAGAGGCCAGGGCCATGGGCACTGGGCTCCGAGCTCACTCAGAGGTCCTCAGACAGGAGACCAGTGCCACCCTGCTGCATTTGCTTGTGGAGAATGGTGTTTCCAGGCTAGATCAAGTAAGCAGCCTGTGGCCAGGCTTCCATTCCCCCATGAGTCACATGGCGACCCAAGCCACGTCAGCTGGTCCCTGTGAGCCTTTGAGGCCATGGCATTGCGATGGGAATGGAAGCACTTCTCTGGGTGCACTGGGGACATTGCTCCCTCTGGCATCTTTCCAAGTCTTGCCGTGCCTTCTCCAGGTGCACTACCACGCTGAGATGTCTCCCAGCTCTCTGCCCTCTCATAGGTCCCGCGTGGGACCTGTGCTGCTGCCTGGGCCCAGCCCTGTGCGGTTCCGGGCTCCTGCTGGCCAGGTGCCCTGTCACTGCCTTCTGCCTTTCAGGTCCTCGAGTGCCTGGACTTGAGGGAATGCAGAGACAGTGTTCTGGAGATCATGTCGAAGAACCTGCAGAGCAAATACAGGGAGAGGCGTCACTTGGCACTCCGAGGAGTCACAGTGGCAAGCAAGAATCCCTTGATGGTGAGAAGGGGGCAGTGGCTGAAGCCCTACCGGCAGTGTGGGGCTGGAAAACGCTGTCACTTGGGCTTGGCTGAGCTTTGGGCCCTGGGGCAGCTGCTCCCAGCTCTCCTGCCTCCCGCTTCAGCTGCCCGAGTGCTTTGGGACAGGCTTTGGCCTCTAGGCCCTGCTGCAGCAGGGTGGCATTTCACAAACTTGTGTTCCACACAGGCTGACAAAATGTGGAGCCTGACTGAAAGTCTTGTGGAGCTCCTGCAGGAAAAAGACAGCAACATGATCAGGATGACCATTCTCCTACTCAGATATTTATTTCTGGATAATGGTGCCCCCATACCCACCTCCATCGCCCTGCAGCTGGCTGAGGCGCTCCTGCCACTCTTTGACTGCGTAAGGCTCTGTGCCCACAGCCACGGGCACTGGCTGCTGCCCGGGCACTTGGTCCCCTGTGGGGATGCAGGCCTGTGCCCTGCTGGGCCTGAAGCAGCTGATGCTGAGCTCTTTTGTTCTTGCTTTCTTACAGGATGATAGCCAGGTGCAGCTGAGCTCCATGACGGTCTTTCAAGAGATGCTGGAGTTATTAATGGAAGATGGAAAAAAGGCCCTGAAGTCACACGTGCTCCAGAGCCTGCTGCCACTCTCCTTCCACTGCCATGATGAGAATCAGATTGTTGCTGAGGTGAGGACTTGTGGCCGGCTGCTGTCTCCCTGGCAGGGGGCTGGACTGCCTCCTGTCCTGGCGCCTTGCAGGCTGCAGCCTCCCCCAGGCTGTGGCATTGGGATGCTCCTGTGCCCTGGGCTGTGGGGCCATCTCCACATCTCTGCTGCTCTCCAGGCTTCCCGGGAAACACTGCATTCTTCAGCCAGATTCCTGAAGAGGAGGGATATCGAACAAATGCTACAGGTGGATCAGACATGGAGGTTTGGCGAGGCCCTGGTAAGGACGACCGAGAATCCCCAGCCTCAGCCTGGAGAAGCCCCCTGAGCGTGGTGCTCAGTGTGCGGGGCTGGCAGCTGTGCCCCTGCCCGCTGCTGCACCCAGAGGCGGCGCGGGCTCTTCTCCAGGCTGCTGTGGGCCCGAGCCGGGTGCCCATGGAGCCCCGGCGCGGCGGGGCTGCGGGGCGGCCCCGCGGCTCCCCGGGCAGCAGCCGGCCCTCTGCCCCCTGCACAGCCCGGCGCCAGCGGCTGCTGGCCGCGCCTCAGGGCTGTGCGGGCAGGGGAGGCCGGGGCTGGGCGCAGGGAGCGCCCGCCACAGGGGCTGAGCCCGCGCCAAGCCTTCCCTGCTGCCGCTCTCTGCAGCTGGCAGAGGACACGAGCCGAGCGGGCGAGCAGCTGCGCCGGGCCCTGCGCTACCTGGAGAGCCCCCAGGAGCCCCTGCGAGAGGCGGCCATCAGGTTCATGGGTGAGCCCCGAGGCCGGGCTCCCTCCCCGGCCCGCCGCAGCTCGGCCCCAGGCCCGCCCGCTGCCCCGGCAGCGCCATCCGGGCCCGGCGCCGTGGAGCCCCGCCTGGCCCGGGCGCTGCTGCCGGCCTCTGGCAGCCGTGCCCTTGGGCGGCAGCGTGCGGCAAGGGCCTGGGCTGAGCCCTGCCGGGCCAGCAGGGCGTGTGGCCGCAGCGCTGGCAGCGCCGCTGGCAGGGAGCTGTGCCGCTGCCGCCCTGACAGGCTCTGTGTTCACAGGGATGGCCGGGCGGCACCTCAGGGGGAAGATGGAAGAGCTCCAGGTCATCTGTGATGGTGAGTGAGGGCAGTGGGCTGACAACTTGAGCTGGCCATGGGGGATCTGCAGGGCCTGCCCCATCTGCAGAGGTCTCTGGTGCCTGTGCGGATGAGGGGTGGTGTGGGCAGAGCACACTGAGATTTCAAGGGCACATGGGGTTTCGTGGCCAGCAGCTTTGGCCTGATCCCTCCTGGACATGGAAATTGCCGCCCGGGATGACCTTCGCAGGGGGCTCTCCTCCGCTCCCCACAGATGCAGGATCTGACCTTGGTTCTGTTGCTCTCTCTTGCAGCCCTTGAAGAAATGGCATTTGACAGCAATCCCGCCATCAGAAACCTTTCAATAGAAACTGGGTTCGTTCTCCGGTCCATACAGAGAGCTCCCTCCTCCACATGGCGTAAAGTGAAAGATCAATTCCTCAGTGCATGGAAGAAACGGCCTCGTCTCTGCCGCAGAGCCTTGCTGTGCTGCTGGAGCTCTGTGGAGGGCTGATTTGGAAGGCTCTGTCTGGTGGGGCCATTTGAGAAGGATTTTCTTTTTCTTCAAGATTTTTGTTTTCTTTTTCTTTTTCTTTTTTTTTTTTTTTTTTGTTCAATGTGGCATTCACCATCTCTGAACAGAGAGGGGCATAATTTTCTCTCACAGGATTTTTTTTGGAGAAGCAGAGAAGAAGAGAAAAGAATTTTTGTCTCTACTTGCTGCTCCAGTTGTTTTTGGACATACGGAATAGTTTAGGAAGATTTTTTTACCTGAAGTGATTTTTCAGTCGGATCCTGATGAGGTTTTTTTCTTTCCTTGGCAGTTGGGAAAAAGCTGTGTCCTGACTGTCTGGAGACAGTCACGGGTTTTTCTTTAGTCTCTTTTAGTATCTCTTTAATATAGTCTAGTATAATGTAATGTAGTTTAGTTTTAATAAAGCAATTGTTCACTCTTCTGAAACAATGGAGTCAAATACCAATCATTTGCCACGTTGGGGGCTCCCTGCATTCGATAAGTGGTGACTTCTGACATTGGCTGAAGAACCAGGAGCTGGATGGATCCAATTGGGTTTGCAGGTGAGGCTGAACACGAAAAGGTTTGCTGAACACTGACGGAGAGTGTCCGGTGGTCCTTTGGTGACTCACGAGATGGGAGATGCCACTTAGACCTTCTCTTGGACCCTGCGGGACCCTGCGCAGCCCATTGTGGCCGGTCACTTTGGCTTCCTGGAGAAGGTACTGTTAACCCTTCACCTCCCAACAATAGCATTGCCCTCCGCAAGAAATGGAGTGACGGTTGGGAAGAGGTGCCTTCAGAAATGGAAGTTCAATTTTCTCCATTAGAGGAGGACACTATTGGAGTGTGGAGGTTTCTGCCTCTGCACTACAGAATTCCTGTGTTGGAGGAAGATGTCTATGAGTTTTTCAGATGGGCAAAAGCTCACAGGTTTTCGTGGATTTGCAGTTGTCCCTGGATTCCAGGGCTTGGCAACCCCTGGATCTCGACTTTTGGAGGAACACATGCAGGCTGAGGAAATTTCTCGGGAGTTCCCACTCAGGCATCACTTTCCTCCATTGTGAGGAAGAGAACCTCGTTGGAGAAGCGCCTTACCCCAGGCTGGTGGCCATCAGGCCCCTCGCCACAGCTGGACCAAATTGTCCAGGGACAGTCTCCACTGGTTTTCCCCACCTGCATGGGGCGGGGGGAGCAGCTTTGCGCATGGCTCAGAAACAGCTTTTTTCTGTCTCCCTGGAGCATGCACAGGAAGGACCAAAGCCTTCAGCAGCTGCGCTTTATGGGTCAACAATTATTTTGACTGGAGCAGCGGTCATCCCTTCTTCATCACTTTCACCAGAGCTGGAGGGACTTTTGCCACCTCCATCCCCTCCTTTTTCCCTCAGTGTGGCGTGTGGATCTGCCCCGCCGCTGGATTCCCCCGCCTGTGTGCCCCAGGAGGGTGCAAAGCCGCCCCCGCCCCCGACAAGAGAGTGGACGGCTCCGCGACGGCAGCCGGCAGCCCTGTGCTGGAGAGCACATCCAGTCCCCCTGCATCGTGGCCAGCAATTGATTTCACGACATGGGAGCCTGCAGTGCCGGCAGGAACACCCGCCGCAGGCCCTGCCGATTCCGCCGCCTCCGCCACTCCCGGCACCGCTCCCCGCTGTTGCCCTCGGGTTGCCAGCAACGCTCCGGCAGCGGCGAAGGCTCTGCCAGCGCCGCCCTCCCTGGAACCGGGAAAATCTGCAGCGGCGATTCCTCGCGCCTGTGTCCGCTGCACTGGCGGCGGCTGCCGCTCTCTCCGAACACCACGCTGCAGGGGAAAAACCCCTGCAACCAGTGGGTGCTGCAACCTCCACTCCATGATCTGCCCCTTCAGCGGCTGCTCTCTGACCCCCACCGCATTCAAGCGGAGGTGCCGCTCTGCAGCTGTTTGTCCATGTCTCCAGACTGACAACTCTGGCACTCAGTGTTTTTCTGGGAACAGCATTTTTCTCTGACCAGTACTTGCTTGGTCAGGGGGTACTCTGATCTGTGGGGTGCCCACCGGGGCTCAGGGTGCCTCACCCCTCCGGCAGGAGGGGCCATTTCTGAGAAAGCTGCCAGCTCGTACTGGAGTTCCAGCACGTGTGCCACAGCAGAGCTCAGTGGTGGATTCGCTTCATTCAAGGCACGATAGTCCACAGTCAATCTCCATTCTCTGTCAGACTTTTGTACAGGCCAGATGGGACTATTGAAGGGTGAGTTGGTTTTGCTGACCACCCCTTGGCTCTCCAGTTCACGGATCATTTTGTGCATGGGGATCACAGCATCTCGATTGGTTCAATACTCCCGGCAGTGCACCATCGAGGTGGCAATTGGTACTTGTTGCTCTTCCACCCTCAGGAGTCCTTCTGCAGATGGGTTTTCTGATATCCAGGCAAGGTGTTCAACTGCTTAATGTTCTCAGCCTCTACAGCAGCTATTCCAAAAGCCCACCTGCATCCCTTTGGGTCTTTGTGATAGCCCTTCCGGAGGAAGTCTATGCCCAGAATACACGGGGCCTCTGGGCCGGTCACAATAGGATGTTTCTGTCACTCCTTCCCAGTCAGGCTCACCTCATCTTCCAACAGGATCACCTGCTGTGATCCCCCCCGTCACCCCAGCAGTGGAAACGGGTTCTGCCCCCACAAGGCCTGATGGGATTAGAGTACACCGTGCACCAGTGCTGACAAAAGCCTCTTATTTCTATGGCTCTGGTGTGCTAGGGATCCACACAGCCCAAAAGCCTGCTGTGTTCTGAGTAATTTCTAAAGGGCAGATAGAGATAATTATGGGACCAAACCTGAGATAAATGTTAGGGGAAAGAAAGAAAGAACATTTGGGGGGTAAAATCTCAGGTTATCTACCTTCCCACCACCTTGTCCCTTGCCCCAGCAGGGGAGCTTTGCCCTCCCTGTCCCCAGCCAGCCCAGCCTGGGCACCTCAGGGCTGTCCCCAGCCTCCTGCTGAGGCCCGGCCTCGAGGGCTTCTGCCGCAGGCCTGGCAGACGCTGTGGGGAAGCGCCAGAGCAGCCGGGTGTCAGGAACAAGGCGGCTGCCTGGGGGCTGCTTGTGGCCTCTGACACCCAATTCCTCAGGGCTTCCCAGTGCTCCAGCCCCTCAGGAGCCTTCTGTTGTTCTGCCAATTGACAGAGGCGATTTAAAGGACACCTCACAGGAAATCATGTTCTTATTTTACTGTGAATATTAAGGAACCACAGTGAAAGATGATACATTCAATAAAAATGTGCACTTGGTTTTAGTGAGAAGCAAAAACAAGCAAGGCAGTGCACCTCAATCAGTACTGTAAGAGAGAAAGGAGAGTGATTTAGAAAGATGCATCATCAATTGCCTGAATTGTTTATCATCTTGTAGATCCTCAGTTGCTGGGGTGCCCTGTTTTGCACCAAGGACCTGGAGAACCATTCCCAGCAATTGGGAAAATCCTAGGTGGTCCATCCACCCATAAATGAGGTCTCCAAATTTGCTCTGAAAGTGGGTCAAGCTTTTATAGGCCAAAAAGAGCAAGTCCAAGTGACTTGATTATATTTTTAACCCAGAAACACCTGGAGCTGATGGCACACTTCACAACCAGCAGGGGACACAGCTCGGCCAAAGGCCAGACCTCTGCTGTGAGGGTTTCCCCTAAACTGCCCTTCAAACCAAGCTCCATTCATGTCTGTTGCGAAAATTTCTTAAAACGATGCATTTCTGCCACATAATTACACAGGGTTATGTGACAGTTTCTAAAGCAGCTGGTTTGGAGTCAAACAGCCAGAATTAAGAGTCCTTGTCATCTATTTGTAGCTACATCACACTTAGGGGGATTTGAAGGAGTTTGGAATGAGTTAGAGACTGGACCTCTGAGTTTTTTAGATGATGCCATTTCTTTTTCTTATCTTTGACACAGACAGGAAGGGTGAGTTTGGATCACATCTCCACTGTATGGCCCACAAGGCCACAAGACTTCTTGTTACAAGACCTTTTAAGCTTTACTTGATCAATAAAACACTGCCAACAAGGATATGTATGTTTTGGACCCAATCCTTCAACATTTCGTCTTATGGATTCATGCTACATTGTAAGCTTCCTTAGCCAATCATGTTATGGCACACAAACCTACAGCACTGCATTCTCCACTTCTTGTTTACCTTTGTAAATACTTTTATTTTTTCTACATCTTAAAGTCTATAACTTTAAACTTTCCTCCACTGAGCTTCATGTGTCACTGCTATGAACTCTAAATCTACATTCTTGCTTCCAGCACCTAAATTTGGAAGCCTTTTCCAAGGTCTCAGATCAAATCCTCTGTTAAATTCTAAGCTTTGCTTACAAGACCAAAGGTCTGAGAATTCCCTACATTTCGGGTTCCAACAGCACTGATGCAGTGAGTTACAGAGTGCCCAGGACCTGTCTTGTAAGTCAACTCCGTCAGGAACAAGGCGGCTGCCAGGGGGCTGCTCATGGCCTCTGACACCCAATTGCTCAGGGCTTCCCAGTGCCCCAGCCCCTCAGGCTCTCCCCCAGCCCGGCCAAGCTGCCCGGCAGCAGCGCCGCAGCCCCACAGGAGCTCCAGAGGAGCCCCAGCCAGAGGCACCTGGGAGCCCTCAGCAATGCAGCCAGCAGCACACGGCCAGGAGGACACAGATGGCGCTTCCTGCCTGCCACAGGCCTTGTGGCCATCTCCAGGCACCGCTCCAGCAGGGATCCCCGCAGCTCCGGCCCTGCCCACCCGCTCTGGCGGCAGCACAAAGGCTTCAGCAGAACCACCACAGGCCAAGGGGCTTCTGGCCATTGTCCCTGCAGCACTGCACGCCTGGGCAGCTGGCTGAGTGCAAGCACCATTTTCCCCCTTCAGGGACCCCTCAGCTTGCTCTGCTGCTGAGCACAAGCATCTTTTTCACCGTTTCCTCTCTCTTGCCCTGCAGATCCTGGGCAGCAAAGAAAAGCTCCTGGGAGTCTGTGAATCATAACACAGTCTATATTTACAGAAATTCAAAAGAGGAAAAAAAAAAAAAAAAAAGAAAAATCTTAAAAGATAAAGGAAAATTCCCACTGGCTAGGGTTGCCCCCACCAAGTGTGCCTTGCCCATCAGTTCTCCTCAGAGCTCCGACAATGCAGCCAGCCGAGCCCTGACAGACGAGGCCGACTCTTCCATGCCCTGCGCAGCTGATCTTGCAGCCTCTGGAAGATGGAATAGTGCCCACGCTGAATTGCCCGGAGGACATGCAGTGTTTGGAGTGCCAGCTCTGACACGGCACTGCTCATATCCTCCGTCAGGAGTTCAAGGGCTGCATGAGAGAGGAACAGAGCCACAGTCAGATCCCGGATCTGCACGGAGACGAGGAGAGCCCCCTGCCAGGGCCATCCCAGCCGGCTCTTGCCATGGCCAGGAGGGAGCAGGGACCAAGGGCATCAGCCCAAAGCTGCTGGCCAGGAATGCCCCACATGGCCCTGAAACCTCTGTGCGTTCAGCCCACGGGAGCAGAGCCCTCCACAGCCGGGGCAGGGCTTGCAGGTCTCCATGCCAGTTCCTGCTGTCAGCCCACTGCCCTCACTCACCGCTGCAGATCATCAGGAGCTCTCCTGGCTGCCCCCTGAGGTGCCGCCCGGCCATCCCTGTGAACACAGAGCCTGTCACGGCGGCAGCGGCACAGCTCCCTGCCAGCGGCGCTGCCAGCGCTGCGGCCACACGCCCTGCTGGCCCGGCAGGGCTCAGCCCGGGCCCTTGCCGCATGCTGCCGCCCAAGGGCACGGCTGCCAGAGGGCGGCAGCAGCGCCCGGGCCAGGCGGGGCTCCACGGCGCCGGGCCCGGATGGCGCTGCCGGGGCAGCGGGCGGGCCTGGGGCCGAGCTGCGGCGGGCCGGGGAGGGAGCCCGGCCTCGGGGCTCACCCATGAACCTGATGGCCGCCTCTCGCAGGGGCTCGTGGGGGCTCTCCAGGTAGCGCAGGGCCCGGCGCAGCTGCTCGGCCGCTCGGCTCGTGTCCTCTGCCAGCTGCAGAGAGCGGCAGCAGGGAAGACTTGGCGCGGGCTCAGCCCCTGTGGCGGGCGCTCCCTGCGCCCAGCCCCGGCCTCCCCTGCCCGCACAGCCCTGAGGCGCGGCCAGCAGCCGCTGGCGCCGGGCTGCGCAGGGGGCAGAGGGCTGGCTGCTGCCTGGGGAGCCGCGGGGCCGCCCCGCAGCCCTGCCGGTTCTTAAGGCTGTTCTTACCAACACCTCGGCAAACGCCAACAGCTTCTCTGCCTCCACCAGCTCTTTGAGATCCCTCCTCTTCAGGAACCCGGCCGCACAATGCAGCGTTTCCCGAGAAGCCTGGAGAGCAGCAGAGACCCAGAGATAGCCCCACAGCCCAGGGCACAGGACTCACATCCCTGTGCCACAGCCTGGAGGAGGCTGCAGCTCGGGATGTGAGCAGGGCAGCCGGCAGCCCAGCCCCCTGTCAGGGGGACACCAGCAGCCCACGAGTCCTCACCTCGGCCACACGCTGATTCTCATCGTGGCAGTGGAAGAAGAGTGCAGGAAGGCTCTGGCACACCACTGACTTAAGAGGCTTTTTTCCCTCCTCTGCTACCAAATCCATCACCTTGAAGAAGAGGTCAAGGGAGAGCAGCTGCACATGGCTGTTGTCCTGAATGAAAGAAAAAAACTCAGCGCCATCTACTCCAGGCCCACCTGAAGAGTACAAAAATCCACAGTGCACAAAGTTTCAGGGCAGCACCCAGTGCCCGAGGCTGGGGATACAAATCCTTACGTGGTCGAAGAGCAGCAGGAGAGCCTCAGCCAGCTTCGGGGCAGTGGTGCTGGATACCAGCATGTCTTTGCTCTTGAGCAAATTAGTGAACACAGAGAGCGTCATGCCCACCAGCTCTCCGTCTGCATCACCCAGCAGCTCCAGAAGGCTTGGAGACAGAGTGCCCATTCTCCTGGCCTGTGTGGAACACAAGGCTGTGCTGGGAAGCCATGGACGGCTGCAGCGCCAGCACCGCCCTGACACTGCAACCCCACCCTGCTGCTGCAGGGCCCACAGGCCAAAGGCCTGCCCCAAAGCAGTGGGGCAGGTGAGGCAGGAGAGCTGGGAGCAGCTGCCTCAGCTGCTGAAGCCCTGCCAGCCCATGGGGCTGCTTTCCCCAGGGCAGCTTCAGCCGCTGCCCCTTCTCACCATCGAGGGATCCTTGCTGAGCACCACGAGGCCTCTGAGCGCTAGGCGACGCCTCTCCCTGCACTCGTTCCTCAGGTGCCTTGACATGATCTCCAGGATGATGTCAGCACATTCCCTCAAGTCCAGGCACTCGAGGACCTGAAAGGCACAGGGCAGTGACAGGGCACCCGGCCAGCAGCAGCCCGGAACCGCACAGGGCTGGGCCCAGGCAGCAGCACAGGGTACGGGCACCGTCCCAGGCAGCTGCGGCTACGAGAGGGCAGAGAGCTGGGAGGCAGCTCAGCCAGGCAGCGCTGGCCTTCAGGCTCACCTCCACAAGGAACGCCAGGCCGGGCAGATCCCAGTGTGGCTCCTCCCTGCTGAGCAGCCCAAGCAGGCGCAGAGCAATCCCAGAACACAAGGAGAGGGAGACACGGCGCATCTCTCTGGAAGGGGAAAAAAGACACCAAGAGCCTGAGGTGGGGGGACCAAACCTTGCCCAGGACTGACTCACAGAGGTCTGGTCTTTGCCCAGCATCCCTGGAGAGGATGTGAGCGCTGTGGGAGGTGGCCCCTTCTGGGCACCCTCCTCTCCCAGCCTTTTCCAGTCTCCTTGGCCGTCCCTTGGTGACAAGGCCCTCTGGCCCATGACCACAGGGACTGTGTGGGGCACCCGGGCACAGGGCACAAATGCTGGGGGCAGTGTGGAGGAGAAGGGGGTCTCACCTGGCCAGCAGACCCACGGCATAGTGCTGGGTGTGAGCACACAGCAGCGTGTCCCAGCCACACTTACGCTCCATAGCCATCACCTCCTGGTCACACTCCAGTCGACAGAGCAGAGCCTTCATGGCCTGCACTGCAAACCTGTGTGCAGAGCAAAGCCCAGGTCACACTGGGAGCACTGGCACTGGCCACACGGGCAGGGGAAGGGCAGGAGGACTGGGACCTGCTGGGCTTGCTGGGAAGGCGGTGTTCCTCCTGGCATGCTCTCCAGAAGTTTTCAACTTCCTCTGGTGGCATCTGCTGCTGTGTGGTGATGACAACATGGAAGAGCAGAGCCACAAACAGGCGGGAGGAATGAAGGATCATGGCCTCATGGCATTTAGGCACAATGACCCAGATCACCAGAGTTGCCTGCAGAAGAAGCAGCCCAAGACAGTGCTCAGTGCCCTGGTGTCCATGGGGCAGGGCCCAGGGGCAGATGCAGGGGGAGCAGTGGGCCTAGTGCCCCCTGAGTCTGCCCCTAGACCAAGTTTCATCCCAGCGACTGAGGCAGGGAGAGGATGGAGAGCTGCTGGAGAGGCAACCAGGTGGCAAGCAAAGGCCTGTTCCAGAAACTCACAGCCAGGGCAAAAATATCCTTGTTGTCCCCATCGGAGGTGCATGTGCTGTGCACAGGCCAATCCTCCATCACACAGAGCAGTGTTGCCAGCACCTTCTCCATTGTTGGTCGTGATGAGCCTATGGCTCTCCACATCATTGCAGCAGCTCTGTGGGATCAGGGCTCTGTGTCAGGGGAATCTCAGTCACAGTACCATGCCCTGTGCAGCTGTGGGGGCACAGGTGACAGAGCCCCGGTGCCCTGAGGGGCAGGGAGGGAGCATTGGCAGCAGGCTGGGCAAAGAGAGGGGCCCGAGGGTCCTGGAGCTCTCTACCTGTCTGGCAGAGCCCATTGGACAGGCTGTGATGGGCCACGGGCCCTAAAGGCTGGTGAGCCCTGAGCTCTCAAGGCACGTAGGCCCCGTACCTGTCACACGTTGGGGCACAGTGCAGGAGGGTCAGCGCCACGTCTGCAGGGTGTTCCTCAGCCAGCCTCACAATGTCACTGTGCAGCCTGGCATCCACAGTGACGTGGGACATGAGATTCTGGTGGATGTTCTTCACCATGGCTGGCACCTGGAGGAGGCATGGGGAAGACCTGGAGCGCTGTCTATGGGAGCAACTTCCCCAGTTTCCCCCCAAGAAGTGCCTCCTTTCCCGTCACAATCTACTGGCCTCAAAGGCTGAGGGGGCCCAGTGACCGAGGCTTGAGGGGACACACGGCCCTGGGAGGCCTCCAGTCCTGGCCCCAGGCTGCTTACCTGCTGCTGATAAGGAACAGCACTGTCCTGGAAAAAATCCACAGTGGAAGCACAAATCTCAGGGGGAGTGGGCATGGCTCCAGTATTTTTCAAGGCCTCAATCTCTTCATTGTCAGTGTTTTTTATGACTCCATCCTCAGTCACTGATGTGGGAAGAGCCTGTGGCCAGGTTTCAGTCCCTGAGGTGTCCAAGTCTTGCGAGAGCCCAGCTGAATCTGGGCTGACATCAGGCTCTGCTTGGAGCTGGGTCAGCCCCGAGTCAGGCTCAGCTGGGCCCTCAGCTGCTGTGGTGTTGGTCTTTCTACGCCGAATGTGCGGGAATTTTCGGAACATCTGCCAAAGAATAAAGGACAGGGAAGCCAGGAATGCTCCAAGTGTAGTGCTTGGCTGAGCAGGGACAGCAGGCCCAGCCCAGGTGGGCATGGCTGCAGGTACCTGCGCTGTTCTGCGGAAGCGGCCACAGCTGGATTGCTGCTCTTGTGTGCGCTCCACGGCTGCATCTGGCAAAGAGCGAGCACAGCCAGAGCTGAGGGGCTGCGGGAGAGGCCGGAGAACACAGCCCAGCCCTGGGCTCCCCAGGCAGGGACAGCCCCGGGATGCCCCAGGGGGATGGAGCACGGCCACTGCGGGGTGTCTGCCTGGGCCCTCTTGCGTCCTGTCCATGGGCATGGCCCCAGGGGATGGGATGGGATGGGACGGGACGGGACGGGACGGGACGGGACGGGACGGGATGGGATGGGATGGGATGGGATGGGATGGGATGGAATGGGGCCAGGCTGGCTGCAGGCTCCAGTCCTACGGCCCAGCTCTGCCACTCACTGTCCTGCAGTGTCTGGATCTGCTCTGGCTCTTCAAGTTGCTCTCCTGAAGCAGCTCCAGGGCCTTTCTCATTTTTCCCCCGGAAGCATTTGAACAGGCTGAAAAATCTGCCTGCCATTCTAACTTCCAGCCTTGAAGGCACCTTCTAGAGAGATGCCTCAGGATATTGCCAAGTCAGCAATTTCAGTTGTGCCTTGAAGATTTCTGAGACAGAGAGGTCTCAGGGTAGCTGCAGGACAGCAAGTCCTGCACTCTAGTCTTGGGCGCTCCTGCCACAATGACAGGAGATTCCTGGTAAATTACTCAGGTCAGCAAGTCCCACAGTCTGGCCTCGAGGTCAGCTGCAGGAACAACACCTCAGAACAGCTCCAGGTCAGACAGGAACGAGTGCACTGTGTGGGGGCTCCTCACAGCACCGCTCTGTCCCGTCCTGTCCCGTCGCCTGCTCCGAGCGCTGTGGAGTGTTCTTGTCACCCCCAGCTCCTATGTCACCACGTGTCACAAAGGACACACTCCTCCATTCCATGCCACGGTGACTGTGCTGCAGTGTGTCACAAAGGGCCCTTGCACACACTGCCACCTGCCCTGGGGCCCTGCCCAGCCCACCCAAAGTGGCCCCGGTTGGAAGGAATCCCTGGCCCCAAGTGTCTAAGGCAGCCCGACAGGATCTTTAGGAAGGGCTCAGCCCATCAGCAAACGCTGCCCTGCTCTGCAGGCTCAGGGCAGCAGAAGGAGCCCCCAGGGCTGCCGAGGCAGCCGCGCTGGCAAGGGCACGGGGCCTTCCACGGAAGCTGGCACGGCCTCCTTGGGACACGTCCCGGCTGCTGGCCATCCTAAAGCCGCGGCTGGGACAGGCACAGGGAACGTGTGGGGCCAGGGCACCAATGCTGCTCTGAGCCCTGGGGCCCGGGCAGCGCTGCCATCAGCAGGTGTGGCAGAGTCCCCACCCAAGCAGAGCTGCCACCCCCTGAGCCCTGGCAGCGCTGCTGCCCCTCTCCTGCCCCAGAGACCTGTGCCCCGGGGGGCTTGTGTGCCACAGGGAGCCAAAGCCCACGTGCACTGGGGGCTGTGCTCCTCCCTGCAGGGGCTGTTGGCAGCAGCACCTGGAGCACTGCTGCACCACTTGGTGTCTGTGAGAAGGCAGAGGCTGTTAGTCAGTCCTGAAATGATTTGCTCATGGAAGGGATTGGCAGTAGCACCACAACACCATCAGCTGCTGAGTTTCCCTGGACAATTGGATTGTTCAGGGGCACTGTAGTGTTTCATTGTGATCTTCTGTCAGTTCTTCTGGGAAAAACACTAGCCCCGTCTGTGATGTTCAGTGCTCCATTTGCTGTGTGTCTGTCTATGTCTTAGCTGATGCAAAGCAAATATTTCCTCCAGATCCAAAGAGCTGTGCCTGAAAATTCACAGAGCTACATCCATTTCTGATTTTTTTAAAAAGTTTGCCAGAGCCCGCTGATAATTTTCAAGGTTTTCAGAGAACCACAGAATAATGAGGTTGGAAGCCATGTCTAGGATCATCAAGTCCAACCTATGCCCCAACACCTCAATTAGACTATAGCACCAAATGCCATATTCCACCTTTTTTAAAACACATCCAAAGATACTGATTCCACCACCTCCCTGGGAAGAACATTCCAGTACTTTATTATTCTTTTGGTTAACTTTTTTTTCCTAATATCCAGCCTGTACCTTCCCTGACGTATCTTGAGACTGTGTCCTCTTGTTCTGTCAGTCGCTGCCCGGTGGAAGAGACTGACCCCCACCTGTCTACAACCTCCCTTCAGGAAGTTGTAGAGAGCAATAAGGTCACCTCTAAGCCTCCGTTTCTCCAGGCTAAACAACCCCAGTTCCTTCAAACATTCCTCATAGGGCTTGTGTTCCAAGCCCCTCACCAGCCTTGTTGCCCTCCTCTGGACGTGCTCAAGCATCTCAACATCCTTCCTAAACTGAGGGGCCCAGAACTGGACACAGTACTCAAGGTGCGGCCTCACCAGCGCCGAGTACAGGGCAAGAATGACCTCCCTGCTCCTGCTGGCCACACAATTCCTACTGCAGGCCGGGATGCCATTGGCCTTCTTGGCCACCAAGGCACATTGCTGGCTCATATTCAACCAGCTGTCAACCAGCACCCCCAGGTCCCTTTCTGCCTGAACACTGTCTAGCCACACTGTCGCCAGCTTGTAACATTGTAGGGGATTTTTGTGGCCAAAACGTAGAACTCGGCACTTAGACTTATTAAACTTCATGCTGCTGGACTCTGCCCATCCATCCAACTGATCCAAGTCTCTCTGCAGAGCCCTCCTTCCTTCCAGGAGATCAACACAAGCTCCCAGCTTAGTGTCAGCTGCAAATTTACTAATGAAGGACTCGATGCCCTCATCCATGTCGTCTATCAAAATATGAAATAGAACTGGTCCCAGCACAGAGCCCTGAGGGACAGCACTGGTGACTGGCCTCCAGCTGGATGCAGCACCGTTCACCATCACTCTCTGGCCCGGCCATCCAGCCAGTTCCTAACCCAGCCAAGAGTGCTCCTGTCCAAGCCGTGGGCTGCCAGCTTCTCCAGGAGTGTGCTGTGGGAGACAGTATCAAAGGCCTTGCTGAAGTCTAAATAGACCACATGCACAGCCTTTCCTGCGTCCACCAGGCGGGTCAGCTGGTCACAGAAGGAGACCAGGCTGGTCACACATGGCCTACCCTTCGTAACCCCTGATGACTGGCTCTGATACCCTGGCCATGCTGTAAGTGCTGTGTGATAGCACTCAGTGTGAACTGTTCCATCTTACCTGGTACTGAGGTCAGGCTAACTGGCCTGTAATTGCCAGGATCCTCCTTACCACCTTTTTTGTAAACAGGTGTCACATTGGCCAGTTTCCAATCATCTGGAACCTCACCAGTGAGCCACGACTCCTGGTAAATGATGGAGAGCGGCTTGGCAACCTCATCTGCCAGCTCCCTCATCACCCTAGGGTGAATCCCATCTGGTCCCATTGATTTTTAAATATCCAAGTGTCCCAGCAGTTCTCTGACTGCCTCCTCTTGGATAATAAGAGGACCATTCTGATCCCTGGCACCACCTACCAACCCTTGAGGACAGTTGTCATGAGGATAAGCTGTCTTACCACTAAAGACTGAGGTGAAGAAAACATTAAGCACTTCCGCCTTTTCCGCATCTTTAGTAACTAGTTTGCCTGCTCCATCCAATAAGGAACCGAGGTTGGTTATACCCTTCCTTTTACCATTAATATATTTGTAAAAACTTTTTTTTATTATTTTTAACAGAAGTTGCCAAGTTGAGTTCAAACTGAGCTTTGGCCTCCCTAATTTTTTTTCTACATGCCCTGGCAGCACCCTTAAATAATTCCTCAGAAATCACTCCCTCCTTAAAAAGATGATACATCTTTTTCTTATTTCTAAGTTCCTTCAAAACCTCATTACTCATCCAGACTGGACGTTTGCCTCGTCTACTCATCTTTTGGCACACAGGGACAGTCTGTTCTTGTGCCCTCAAGATCTCTGCTTTGAAGCACACCCATCTCTCCTGGACTCCTTTGTTTTTAAAGGCTGATTCCCAAGGAATTCTCTGGACAAGTCTTTTAAATAGGCCAAAATCTGCCCTCCGGAAGTCCAGTGTAGAGATCTTATTGATATTCCTCCTTACTTCACCAATTATTGAGAATTCTATAGTTTCATGATCACTATGCCCAAGCGGCCTACAACCTCCACATCACCTACCAGTCCATCTCTATTTGTAAACAATAGGTCTAACATAGCCCCTCCCCTGGTGGATTTGCCCACCAGTTGTGACAAAAAGTTATCCTCCACACATTCTAAAAACCTTCTAGATTGCTGGTTTTTTGCTGTATTGAGTTCCCAGCAGATGTCTGGTAGGTTGAAGTCACCTACAAGAACAAGGGCTGATGATCCTGAGACTTTGTTCAGTTGTTTATAGAATAAGTTGTCCACCTCTTCATCCTGGTTGGGTGGACGATAGCAGACTCCCAGTAGGATGTCAGCCTTGTTGGCCTTCCTCTTAATTTTTACCCATAGGGACTCAACTTCATCATCATTAGTCTCAATACCTGTGACATCCAAAACCTCCCTAATATAAAGGGCCACCCCTCCACCTCTTCTCCCTTTTCTGTCTTTTCTGAAGAGCTTGTAGCCATCCAGTGCAGTGCTCCAACTATGTGAGTCATCCCACCACGTTTCTGTGATGGCAACTACATCATAGTCCTGCTGATGCACCATGGCCTCCAGCTCTTCTTGTTTGTTACCCATGCTGCGTGCATTGGTATACATGCATCTCAGCTGGGCTGCTGATTTCTCCCCTAACACAGTCTTACCACCCCTGGGCCTGCTTCCAAACAGCCCAGCTGCATCCCCTTCCCCCTTCAAACCTAGTTTAAAGCCCTCTCAATAAGGTCTGCCAGTTCATGAGCTAAAAACCTCCTACCCTTAACAGAGAGATGTACCCCATCTGATTCCAATAGAGCAGGTGCCATAAAGGTTGCTCCATGATCAAAGAATCCAAAATTTTGCCGATAACACCAACCCTTGAGCCATTTGTTAATGATATGAATTTTCCTATTCCTTTCATTATTTTTCTCTGCCACCAAAGGGACTGAGCAGAACACTACCTGTGCACCTGTCCTATCAACCACTTGACCCAGTGCCCTAAACTCCCTTTTAATCACCTTGACACTCCTCTTTTCAATCTCATCACTGCCAGCTTGGAGTATCAGCAGTGGGTAATAATCAGAGGACTGAATCAGCCTAGGAAGTTTCTCAGTGATGTTTCGTACCTGGGCCCCAGGGAGGCAGCAGACCTCCCTGTGGGATGGGTCAGGTCGACATACGGGGCCCTCTGTCCCCCTCAGAAGGGAATCACCCATCACGATTACCCTTCTTTTTTTCTTGACATTAGAGGTGGTAATCCTCTTTTTAGGCAAGTCATAATTGGGAGGCTCACTGGGTAGATGATTTTCCTCTAAATCATCTCTCTGGCTGTCTAGATCCAGTGCCTCATACCTATTCTGAAGTGGCACCTGGCTAGGGGATGGGGGGCAGGAGGGGTTTTTTGTTATTACCACCCCGAGCAGGGACCCATTTCCACTCCCCTTCATCTACCAGGTGCCCCTCTATTGCCTGAGAGTGAAAGACATATGAGCCCTCTGACTCCTGGTGGGCCTCCCTTAAAGATGTAAGGCTGAACTCCACCAGTCTATTTCCTTTTCACTATCCCTGATACTCCTTAACCTTTCAACTTCTTCCCTAAGCTCAGCCACTAGCGAAAGGAGGTCATTCACTTGTTCACACCTCAGGCAGGCCTTCTCCATAACATCCCCTGAAGCCACTGATAAGCTCAAACACTCCGGGCAGGAATGGGTCTGTACGGACACATCCTTTTTGGAGGGCTCTACTTGGTCATATACACTTGTACCAACCACAGATTTTGACCAGGTTAAAACCATTGCTTAGGAGAAAGCCCAAGATCAATCAACCAATAAAACAATACTTCACCAAACTAGCTGGAACCTGCAGCCCTGCCTGCTTGCCCTGCCTGCGCGAACGGCTGTGACCCTGTTTGCCTGCTCCTGTTCACCGCACTCCGGGTCGCCGCGCTCCCCAGAGGTCTCTTACAATGGGTCACTCCGGAACAAGGAAGCTCCACCTCCTGCTCCTGAGTGGCTCACAAAGCAATTAAGGTCATTAAAGTCCTTGTGCTGTGTCTGTGCTGCTGAGCTGGGCTGGGCTCCTGGCACAGAGGCAGCTCCTGGTAAGCAAGAAGAGCTTCAAAAGCACATTTCTCTTGATGAGCAGCTCTTCTGCCAGCCCAGCAGGGCTGGGGCACTGCCTGCAGCCACCCCAGGCACAGCCCAGAGGCACAGAGAGCTTCAATCAGTCAGGGCTGGGAAGGTGCTGAGAAGTGCCTGGGGCAGAATCACTGCCAGCCCTTGGCACAGGAACCTCTGGCTGCAGGACAATGCAGCTGCAGCTCCTGGATTGATCTCCTAAAGCTGGAACATCCCAATGCCTGCAGACTCTATGAGTACATTCTCTGATTGTCTCTTGTGCAGAGCAGCCAGGGGTGGCCAGGGCTGTCCTGCAGAGCAGGCTCCTGCAGCCCAGGGCACTGTGCTGGGGCAGGGACTCTGCTGCCTGCCAGGGACAGCTCTCAGCCGGCCCTGGCAGCTGCTCCCAGCACTGGGGGACAAGATCTGGGGGGGAGGAGACAGCTGGTAAGGCTTGGAAGTGTTCTCCTTGTGTGGTGAGGATGCTGCATTGGTCAGGATTGCTCCCAGCATAACATTTAACTGCCGAACATCTACAAGTAGATTATACAGCTAACACAGCTAGTCAGGGGCTGGATAAAAGGGAAAATCCTGCTTTTTAAATCTACTGCTGTTGGTTGCCTGGATAGGAAATTCCATATAGATGTTAATCTCAGTTCAGGTGAAGAAAAATAAAAACAATTTTCTCAAATCTGAACAAACCAGGCAGTGACAGCAATCACCACAGTTCACTTTAAAGGCAGCATCAGTGTCGATTTTCCAGCCTGCTCAGGGTTGCTCTGATGTTGCCATCAGAGCCTGCAGAGCCAGAGCTGCCCCTGGGCAGTGCCAGAGCTGGGAGGGGTCTGCAGGGCAGAGCTGAGCCCCCAGGGCTGGGCTGGGCTCTGGCAGCACTGGCAGGGCCCAGCCCTGGGCACAGGGAAGCAGCTGCTGGCAGGGACAGC
This sequence comes from Passer domesticus, assembly GCF_036417665.1. Lineage (NCBI taxonomy): Eukaryota > Metazoa > Chordata > Aves > Passeriformes > Passeridae > Passer > Passer domesticus. Next base: position 4,099,188 of record NC_087503.1, on the reverse strand, counting down.
TCCAGGCAGCAGAGCCCTGGGCAGGCAGTGGGGGGAAAGTGTCCCCAGCCCGTGCTGGAATATTTAAAATCCTCTCCTAATGCAACTATTCTATGATTAATTTTTATACAGATCCCCATGCCAAGGCACCACAAATGTCCAACAGCAGGTCCATCAGCCACTTCCTCCTGCTGGCATTGGCAGACACGCGGCAGCTGCAGCTCCTGCACTTCTGCCTCTTGCTGGGCATCTCCCTGGCTGCCCTCCTGGGCAACGGCCTCATCATCAGTGCCGTAGCCTGCGGCCACCACCTGCACACGCCCATGTTCTTCTTCCTGCTCAACCTGGCCCTCAGTGACCTGGGTTCCATCTGCACCACTGTCCCCAAAGCCATGCACAATTCCCTCTGGGACACCACCACCATCTCCTACACAGGATGTGCTGCTCAGGTTTTTCTGCTTATCTTCTTCCTTGGATCAGAGCTTGCCCTCCTGACCATCATGTGCTACGACCGCTACGTGTCCATCTGCAAACCCCTGCACTACGGGACCCTCCTGGGCAGCAGAGCTTGTGCCCACATGGCAGCAGCTGCCTGGGCCAGTGCCTTTCTCTATTCACTGCTGCACACGGCCAATACATTTTCCCTGCCCCTGTGCCATGGCAATGTTCTGGGCCAGTTCTTCTGTGAAATCCCCCAGATCCTCAAACTCTCCTGTTCACACTCAAACCTCAAGGAACTTGGGCTCATTGCTATTAGTGCCTGTTTAGCACTTGGCTGTTTTGTGTTCATTGTTTTTTCCTATGTGCAGATCTTCAGGGCTGTGCTGAGGATCCCCTCTGAGCAGGGATGGCACAAAGCCTTTTTCACCTGCCTCCCTCACCTGGCTGTGGTCTCTCTGTTCTTCAGCACTGTCATGTTTGCTCACCTGAAGTCCCCCTCCATGTCCTCCCCATGCCTGGATCTGGCCCTGTCAGTTCTGTACTCAGTGGTGCCTCCAGCCCTGAACCCCCTCATCTACAGCCTGAGGAACCAGGAGCTCAAGGCTGCAGTGTGGAGACTGACGACTGGATGGTTTCACAAACATTAAACTGCAGGCCAATTTGGGAAAATCACTTGTAATAAAAGTCATCTTTGATACTTCTTGATTTCCTTGTCCAGATGCTTCTCTTTGTTTTACTTTTTTCATATTGTCCAAAAAGAAAAGTTATTGTTTGTGTAATTTTTCATTTTGTTTCTCCCCACCTTCCCTGTGGCCACAGACTGTCAATGAGGGGCTGCGCTTTCAGTGGCTTTAAAGGAACTAAAGGATCTCCCAGCACAGTTTTCTGCAGAGATGCCCTTTTGTTGCCTTCTCTGGAGCTGCAGCAGCAATGTCTGTGTGCAGAGATGGGGGCAGATCAGTGCTGGCACAGCAGCTGTGCCCAGCAGCAGCAGCAGCAGCACTTGGTGTTGCCAGTGCTGCTGCCGTGGCCCTGCCCCGCTGCCCTGGTGGCCCTGGTGTTGCTGCAGGACCTGAGTGCTCTCGGGGCCGGGCACAGTCCTGGGGGTGGCAGTGCCGGAGCTGCAGCAGGGACAGGCCATGGGCACTGCTGGGGCAGCGCTGACGCCTCAGGCCAGGCCCTGGGGGCTCCAGGCTCCTTGCCCAGGCTCTCTCAAGAACACGGCCAGGCCAATGCTCAGCACAGAAGAGCCCCAGGGTGAGCAGCCCCAGGCTGGCCGTGGGCAGGCTGGGGGTAAACAGCATGGCTGGGGCTCTGCAAGGGCTCTGGGGGAGATGGGAAGGAGCAGCAGAGCAGGGGCTGATCCATCCCCAGTGTGCTGCACAGCCCAGGGCAGCGTCCCAGGGCATCCTGATGGAGCTGCCAACAACATCCCCCCTCTGCAGCCCTGGCCTCTCCCCCAGCTCACAGAGGTGCCGCATCCTTGCAGGCACAGCCACGGCAGCACTGGCTCAGGAGCCCCTGTTTGCATTGCACAGAGCAGGCAGGAGCACCCCCATGCTGTTGATGTGGGGACATGAACCTGAGGGAGCACAAATGCCATCAGCCCCTGGGGCCAGCAAGGGCTGGCGGACACCAGGGACATCACTCAGCTTTGTCGTGGCCTTTGCAGTCAGCCAGAAAGTTTGTTCCCATCAGCTGGGAGTTTCCTGTGCCACTGCAGATGCTATTGCTCAGAGCCAGGCCTGACTGGCAGCCACCCCCAAACTGCCCTGAGCATTTTTGTTTACATCACCTTTGCTTTCTTCATGTTCCCTGCTACAAATTTCTTCCTGTTGTCCAGCCCTGTTCCCTCCCCTGCAAACAGCCCATCCCTATTTGCCCTTTCCTCTCTGACCCCACTCCCCATTTCAGTTCCTGACTTGGCACCATGGGAACGTCCCTTGGGGAGCAGGATCATCCTCCAAGTGCTGCAGCAATTGTCTGCAGACTCCTGCAGTGTCTTGTGCTGCTCCCTTGCCAGAGGCTCCCCAGGCCAGGGGGGCACATCTGGGCTGCTGTGTCTGCCTGTGGGGCTCCCTGTTCTGGGCAATGAGGAGGAGCTGCAGAGGCTCTGCAGGACTGACACGATGGGTTTTGGGGCTGGCAGGAGAAGCTGAGGGACCTGGGCTGCTGCAGCTTCTGAAGAGGAGGCCCAGGGCTCATCCTGCAACTGCTCCAAGAGTGGTTTCCGAGAATTCCAGAACCAGCACGGATGGAAAAGTCCTTGGAAATCATCAAGTCCAACCTGTGACCTGACACTGCCTTGTCTCCCCTGAGCCTCCTCTTCTCCAGGATAAACAACCCCAGCTCCCTCAGCCGCTCCTCACAGGATTTGTGTTCCAGATCCCTCACCAGCTTTGTTGCCCTTCTCTGGACACACTCCAGCCCCTCCATGCCCATCCTAAATTGGGGGGCCCAGAACTGGACACAGCACTCAAGGTGCTGCCCAACCAGTGCTGAGCACAGGGGGAAGAATCACTGCCCTGCTGCTGCTGGCCACACCATTCCTGATCCAGGCCAGGAGCCATTGGCCTTCTTGCCCACCTGGGCACACTGCTGCCTCATGTCCAGCCTGCTGTCCATCAGTCCCTGCAGGTCCCTTTCTGCCTGGCTGCTGTCCAGCCTCTCTGTCCCCAGCCTGTAGTGCTGCAGGGGTTGTTGTGACCAAAGTGCAGGACCCAGCACTGGGACTTGTTAAACCTCACCTTGCTGGCTTTGGGCCCTGGATCCAGCCTGTCCAGGGCCCTGTGCAGAACCCTCCTACCGTCCAGCACATCCACACTCACACCCAGCTTGGTGTCATCTGCAAATTTGCTGATGCTGGACTCATTCCCCTCATCTAGATCATCTATGCAGATATTGAAATCCACACTGGCTGGCTCTCATCCCTCAGCCATCCTGTGGGTGCCCTGTGATGGCTCTCAGGGTGATCTGTTCCATAACCTTGCCAGGCACCCAGGTCAGGCTGACAGGCCTGGAGTTCCCCAGATCCTCCTTCCAGCCCTTCTTGGGGATGGGCTCACACTGACACCTCCACTCCTCTGGAACCTCCCTGCTGAGCCAGGACTGATGGTAAATGATGGAGAGCAGCTTGGGGAGCTCATCCACCAGCTCCCTCATTCCCCTAGTATGGGTCCTATCCTATCCCACACACCTTTGAGCATCTGAGTGGCTCAGCAGGTCAGCAACTGCTTCCTCCTGGTTTCCAGGGGGCTGTTCTGCTCCCTGTGCCTATTCACCAGCTCAGTAGGACATTGGTCCTGAAGACAACCTGTCTTATGGTTCAAAACAGAGGCAAAGAAGGTGTTCAGTACCTCAGTCTTTCCTCATCTTTAGTAACCATATCTCCCCCTGCATCCAATAATGATGCAGATTGTCCTTGTCCCCACCTTTTGCCAATCATGTATTCATAAAAACATTTTTATAATCCTTCACAGAAGCAACCAGGTTAAGCCCCACTTCAGCTTTCACCTCTGTAATTTTCTTTCCCATGACCTAACGACATCCTTAAACAATTCCTGAGTTTCCTGCTCCTCTGTCCAAAGGTGATGTGTCCTCTTTTATCCCCTGAGTTCTTGTTAAAGCCCGTGCCCAGCCAGGCCAATTATTGTCCTTGCTGGCTCATTTTTTGTCACATAGGGACAGCCTGTTCCTGTGCCTTCAAGGTTTTGTTCGTGACATATGTCCATTCTTTTCTGAACAACTTTGCTTTAAAGGGCTTCTTCCCTTTAAAATTCAGTACCTGATTCAGAATATCCCAGATCTGCATCCTGAATAGGCTCAAGTCTGATCTCTGTATGTCCAGTGTAGAATTTTTGTTGATACCCCTCCTTCTTTCACAGAATATTGAAAACTTGACTGTTTTATGGTCACTTTGCTCCAGACAAACTCTGACCTCCACATCTCCCACCAGCCCTTCTCTGTTTGTGACCAGCAGCAGACAGAGCTTTCCTTGGGAGTGGGGATTGCAGCACAGCTCCCCAAAGTGCAGCTTGGAAGGTTCAGCCTGGAGCCTAGGAGAAAGCAAAGTCCCTGCCAGGGTAGAATTGTGGTGCTCGAGGTGTGGCAGCGTGAGGCTGGGCCATGGCCAGCTCTGTGTGCCAGGAGCCGGCAGCGCTGGGTGCAGGGAGCCCAGGGAGGGCACAGAAACGCTGGGTGAGAAATGCTGGGGCACAGCGAGAGGGGCGAGTGCAGCCGGCCAGGGCACAGGAGCAGCACGCACAGGGGGCACAGCCTGCAGGACAGATGGCCGAGGGCTGGGCAGGGCTGGCAGGGCCACAGGCACCCAGGCCTTTGTGCCCTGGGCTCGGGCAGCGCCTCTGGAGGCCCCACAGCAGGAACTTTCCTGGCAGGGGCTGCACTTTGGCTCTCCTTCGGCCTCCCTGGCCAGGCTGGCAGGGGCTGCAGTTTTATGGCATTTGTCCTTGCTGCCCCTCGCATCCCCCTGCCCCACAGAGAGCCCCGAGCCACCCGTGAGGGACAGGCCCTGCTGGCCCAGGCTGGGCTCAGGGCTTGGCCTTTCTGCTTCCCCCAGCCAGCCCAGGCCTTGCTCAGCATTGCAGTTCCCTGCCCAGAGCCTTGGGCTCCCCGCACTCCTGGCCTCAAGGATCTGCTCACACCAGTCCCTGGGGAGCCTTTGGCACTCCCTGCCCTCACTGGGGCCCAGCCATGCTCCAAGGCACTTGGAGTTTTGCTGCTGACTCCTTGAGCAGCTTCTTCATCCTTCTCTCAGTGCCTGAGGCTCCTGGACCCAGCTCCAAATCCACTGTGGGGCTGATTAAAACACAGAAAGCCCTCAGGAGCTCTTTGTCTCCCTTCAATTGTCTTCACGTCTCCAGGGCTTGTGCAGTGATTGGAGTCAGTTTGGAGTTCTGTTAAGGAGGAAGATGTCAAAGTGCACCAAACACATGACGTTTGGATTTAATGATATGGGTGGTTTTTTATTTTTCAGTTCAGAAAAGAGGTGATAGAAGCATTCCCAAAGTGATCTTGATGCTGAATGTCTCCTTAGGAGGTCTGGAGAAGAACAAGCCCCTTTTGGGCTGACCCTGGTTCCACAACCTGCTCCTCACCCCAGCCTCACCATGTCTGTAATAACCCACCTGGGACTGACATCCCAAAATATCAAAAAATGTTGCTGTAATTTATTCTTTTATTTTATTCTGTAACACATTATTTTGTGTGATTATTTAATTATGTATATATTTATTTTCATTTATAATATTAACAATGGTTTTTCTTACCTAGTTTTTATATTTGCATAAAAAATCTATACATTTTTACTAGCCAAGAACATTAATGTTCTTTGGTTCTATGTAGCACAATCCCCTTCCTTAATTAATTAAGGTCTATTGGCTATTTATTTCTTCCTCTTTATGGTAATTAGTAATATGTCCAGTCATTTTGTCATCATTTTTATCATCTTTTTCTCAGACAGGGGCATGGGAGAGCCCTTTGGTGTCCAGGGAGACATTTCTGGGGCACATTGGAGGCAGTTGTGGGTCTGGGGAGGGAATTTAGAAAGAACTTGAGGGTATGGACTACACCTGGGGGAGCCGGGTGGGCACTTAGAGGGGCACTCAGGGATTCTGAGGGACAGTTCGGGGTCCAGGGGAGCACTTGGGGGTCCAGGGGGGCCCTTGGAGGTCAGGGAGGGGAATTTGGGGCCCTTCGGGGTCCGGGCGGGCCCTTGGGGGGGCTCGAACGGGGCTCTCTGGGGCGCGGGGGGTGATGGGAGCTGTAGGCGCGGGTATAATACGGTTAAACGGGGCCGCAGAGCATCACGGGAGTTGTATGCGCAGCTGCAATGGCTTTTGGTGATGGCGGGGCATGACGGGAGATGAAGTCCCGGCTCGAAGAGCGCTGTACGTGCGCCGCGGAGCATGATGGGAGCTGTAGTCCCGGAAGTGGCTGGACCGCGGCGTTTGGGGGTTCAGGAAGGCACTTGGGGAACACTTCAGGGTCCGAGCCGCGAATTGAGGTCCTCGGGGGAACGTAAATGCTTCGGTAATACCTGGGGGGCGCTTGGGGAGCTCCAACTGGGCTCTGTAGGGCGCGGGGCACGGCACGAGTTTTAGGTGTGGGACTGTGCTCTGAGGGGCTCTGGGGCCGCGGGGGATGAGAGGAGATGAATTCCCACAAGCGGCTGTACCGGGCATCCGTGGGGTTGGGAGCACTCAGGGGATCCGGGGACGCTTTTGCGGGGTCCCGAATGGGCGCTGAGGGGCACTGAGGGATCCTGGAGGGTCTGGGGGACACTTAAGGGACAGATGGGGGGCGGATGCCGGGTGGGTTCTGTGGAGCGCGGGGCATGACGGGCGTTGTAGTCCCGGCTCCAATGGGGCGCTATCGGGCCGCAGGGCATGATGGGAGTTGTAGGCAAAAATAAAAGATGGCGCTGACACCAGGCACTGCTCCCAAGACCCCAATCCCTGCGCTGATTGGCCGCTGGCTATGATTGGCAGGACCATCGGCAAATGGGAGACAGTGGAGGTGGGAATAGCCCATTCAACTCCTCCAGTCCCTCCCAGCACAGCCCAGTTCATCCCCAGTACAGACCAGTACGACCCCAGTGCCTCTCCAGTCCCTTCCAATACACCTGAGTTCATTCCTAGTCCCTTCCAGTTCCTCCCACTGTCATCCACAGTATGGCCCAGGGCCTTCCAGTCTTCTACACTGTGTCCCCAGTGTTCCCAGTTTGTCCCAGTATCCCCCAATGTCACTCCCAGTATGCCCCAGTGTCTCCCACAGCGTTCCAGTGTTCCCCAGTATGTCCCAGTCCTCCCCAGTGTTTCCAAGCACAGTTTAATGTCTCACGGTTGCTGTGGCAGCCACTCCCAGCAGTGGGGTCAGGGCAGTGTCCATGGCCACAGCCCCTTGCAGAGGCCCAGTGCAGCTTGGGCTGATGATCCACCCTCACAGCTGGCCCAGGGCAGCTCTGCAGTGGTTTTGGTGGCACCTTGGGCTGGCACACACCTGAGGAGTGTGTCTGTGTTCAGTGGGGAAACTCAGGAGTTTGAGATTGCTTCAAAAAATACAAAAAGGGAAAACCCCTCTTAGGCTGAGTGCAGCCAGCTCTGCAAGCACAGCAGGTCCCAGGTGAGTGAGGACAGACAGGATGGGGCTGGGGAATGTGAAGCAAGGTTGTCCACACTGGGTCAGAGCTCAAGGCACAGCTTCTCTGAGCAGGCCAGAGCGCCTGAGGAGAGACCCTGGGTCAATATTAATCAGAGATCTAAAGAGAAATGTAATAAAATAAACCCTTTAAAATAGGTATGTGTATGTCCTACAAGCTCTTTGAAATATTTCTCCATAATTGGACTTGGAAAACTTTAATGACACTCTCAGGGCTTCGGTGTTGTTTACATGAGACTCGGTCCCTGAGAGAGTTTTCAAAGAACTTTTCAAGAACTCAAGGTTAAATTGAAACTCTGAACTTTCTTGAAGTTTTAATGGGTCCCACTGAGGGACACGACTGAGAAAGCGTCCCTAGGTTCCAGGTAAAGCAGAACACTGGAGGCAGTGATGACAGCTGGGGACAAACAAGGCAAAGGTGTCTCTGGTGCTGAGCAAACCTCGATGTGTTTCAGGAATGCAAAGGGCCAAGGCCTGAGCCCCAGCCCCTGGCCAGGCAGATCCTGTCCCTCCCTCATTGCTCAGGGCTCTTCCCGGGATGGGCTCTGGCATGTGGGGATGTGCAATGCCAAGGACGGGACCATGGGGTGGCCCCTGCCAGGCTGCTGAGCAGGGACAAGGAGGCAATGAGGCCCCAGGGCTGCAAGGGTCACTTGTCCCGTCGTGGCCTCAGGCCCAGGGCCAGCAGCCATGGCCAAAGTGCTGCCCAAGTTGGCTCTGTCAGGGCCTTGCAGCTGCTGCCCATCCCTGTGCCCTGTGCAGCCCAGGCTGTCCTACGGTGTCCCTGCCCTGCGCCTCTGTCCCTGCAGGCTGTCGTCATCCCCCGGCTGCCCCACCTGGCTGGCCCCTTCCTTTGCTGGCAGCTCTGCCTCCTGCCTGCCTCTGCCTGCCCACACAAAGCCTTGGGCTGACCCAGACCCATTCTGGGGGACGTGTTGCACCACAGCCCTGCCCTGGGAGAGAAAATCCTTTCTCCTTGCGTCCAGTCTGGACCTCCCCAGGTGACTCTCTGTGGCATGATTTTTTCTCAGGCTTTTTCATCCAATGAAGAAGAGCTCTACCATTTCTGAAACCACCCTTCAAAGCACTCTCAGGCTACTCCTGTTCTGTCATCAGTCTTCACACCACTGAGCCCTGGGCCATCAGTCTCTGGGTCATGTGCTTGAGGCCTCCCAATCCCATCTTGGAAGATTTTTGTGTCCTTTCAAGGTCTTTTCAGATTAAAACATTGTGGTCATAATCCAATAAAAATTGAAATATTTTTATAGGCCTGTAGTGGCAGAGAAAGGGACATAGCCTTTAGAATGCTCAAGGGTATTTTTAGATTTGATATAAGAAAGAAATATTTTGTGATAAGGTTGAGAATTTGTAAACAGGTCATCCATAGACATGAATACCCCATTCCAAAACATGTTCAAGGTCAGGATCTTTAACCATCTGTTCCAGTGGTAGTTGTGCCTTGCCACAGAAACGGGGCTGCAGTAGATGATATTTTAATGCCATTCCAATTTGAAAAACAGAAGATAAAAAACAAATTTATGAAAGTTCTGACACCTCCTCATGAAAGACTCACCAAGGGGGTCAATGGCAGAGCTTTCCAGCATGACCTTGCCAGTTGAGCATGGGGGGTTCTGCATTGGGTCTGAGATTCATGACGGAAATCCACAAGGGGCATTTGGGGAATGTGCAGCATTTCCCATGTGATGCCTAAGAAAGGCCCACAGGAAGGGAAAGGGTGGCACCATGGTGCTTTGTGAAAGAACAAACATGAATCAGCAGGGAAAAGGGGATGAAAGAGCTGGTCATGAGCAAACGTGCATCCCTGGCTACGCCCTACAGCTGATCCCCACAGCCTGTGGCATTTTCCTAAACCCCCATTGCCAGGAACTGTCTGGAACAAGGGAGCTCTCTCTGCGCTGGGTACCAAGGGATGTCCAAGTGCCAGATACTGGAGTGGGGACCACAAATCATCAGGTCCTGTGTCCTTTGGGGGCCCAGGCACTGGTGAAACTGGTGTGTGTGTGCACACAGCACTGGTGTGGGGGGCTGGTGTAACCACCAGGGAACATCAAACCAGAGCAACCAGTGAGCAGCAGAGGCCTGAGAGATGCTGTGTGAGATCCACTCCTGCAGGGATCCACATGGTCTGGGTGTCTCTGCAGCTCTGCCTCTCCTCCTGCCATGGTGGAGCACACAAACAGCCCATCCCTGTGTCTCTTCTCCACTGACTGTGCTTTGGCCTTGCCTGGAAACTACCCGAGGTCTCTCCCAGGAGGAGTCCCTGTGCATTTCCCTCCCCCATGCCTCTGCCCTTCCTGATCCAGCAGTGGTGGGGCAGGGAGAGGGCTGGCTCTGACAGGGCTGTTGTGGTTTAGGAATGGTGCTCTCCAATTTCCTACTCCCACTACAAAGACCACGTGTCTCCCCAGATTGATATTCCCACCATTGTCCCCACACCACAGGGGCTTTGCCTGCCTGGCCCTGCTTGATCTCAGACACGTTTCACAGTCAGGGATAACCTGGAGATGGTGTCCATGGTTAAACCTACCCCTTGCTCATGAGCCCATCTGGAGGTTGCATCTCTGCTCTGATGACCTGAGGTGTCCAGAAATAACTCACCCTTGTGTGGCCAGTCCAGACCCAGCTGAGACACTTTAATCCTGGCAGCCCCATCCTCCTCTCTGTTGTTTCGATGCTCTTCAGTGCCTGACTCTTGGGCAATGAGCATCCATAGGAGGGACTTTCACAGCCAACATCTCCCCTGGGCAACGATGTCTTGCCCTGGTCCAGCAGCCCAGATGGGTTTCCCTCTGCACTGCCAATTGTCCCTTTTCCATCATTCCAGCCACCCCACAGAGCATTTCCCACCATCCCTGAGTCAGTGCAGAGGTGCAGCGCTGGCCATTTCTCTCCCTCAGAGCTGCGGGTATGGTCCCAGTGCTGCAGTGACTGCAGGAAAGAGGACCCCACAATAGGTCATTTGTTGGTCAAATACAGACAGAAAGAGTGAGAAACTGTCTGTGACTTGGGTTTTGGCCTCGCAGCCCCTGCCGTGGTTTGCAGGGAGCTGCAGTGTGGCACAGCCCTGGCTGTGCCCTGCAGTGCTGGCCTGGGAGAAGGTGTCGGTGCCAGCTGGCGCAGGGAGCTGCAGCGTGTGGGGAACGAATCCCTCCTGGCCTCCTGCCCCCGGGTGACACTGCAGGGCCTCATGGAGCCAAGGGGCCATTGCAGCACTTCAGGGCCCCATGGAATTAAGGGGACTGTTTGGACATTGCAGGGTCTTGTGGGACTGAGGCCATTGTGACACATCAGAACCAAAGGGCAGTTGTGAAACTACGGGGCCTTGTGGAACTGATACTGAAATTGTCCAAATAGAAACTTTCTAACACAGTTTGGGTATTAGAAAGCAGCCATTCTTTATGCAGTGCTGGTCACTTGGGGGATCATTCATCCATGTGAGTGCCCCAAACATCAAGTAAGCAAAGGTCTTATCACACACAGTGATTACATATTCACAAGCTCTTCCTCTGTGGTGGCCTGTAGGTCTCACAGTATAAATAATTCCAACTTTATAACTGAAATATGTGATTGATTTTGTAATTACCTTACTTACGTAATTTGACCAGTAAGAGCAGGCCAGGCTGTTGGGGACTCAGGCTGCTGTTGGCTGGTTAGCCGAATAGTAACTGGCTCAGCCCATGAGGATTAACTTCATGGGCTTTCTTATCTATATAAGGAAGTGAGCTGGCTGTTGCTGCATGAACACGGAGTGTCAAGTCACCCGTCTCCGAAACTGAAACCATTGGTGACCCCGATGTGATCACGACAGCTTCCACCAATAGCACAGGGAACAGGCGGGGCAGCCAAGAGGAGCTGCCCACAGCTTTGAACTGTGAAAAGTGGCGTCCAGTGCTGCGGGGCAACCAGGAGGAGTTGCCTTTGCAGGCTTTACAGCCTTTGAGCTGCAAAGAATGGTGTAGAGAGCCGTGATCAGTCTGGATCCTCCCCTTTTTTCCCCTCTTATTCTTTTTCTTTTTGTAAGTGGAAGACACCACCAGCATGGGAGCAGAGGCTTTGACAACAGAGGACCCCCTCCTGCAGGTATGGACTCCTATTTTAAAGAAAATATTTGAAAAATATGATGAACGGACTTTATTAGTCCTAATAACATGACGTGAGAGCCACAGACTGGACGTGTTGGAAGGGGCTGCCCTAGATTTCAAAACTTGGGAGTGGGCTGGCTGATATATCCTCACAACTGCCTTTACAGGAGATGACTCTGCCATTAATGCTGTTAAACATTGGAGACTTGTAATGGACATGATAAAATAGCTGCAGAGCAAGCGGGTGGTTAGGACAGCAGAGGCATCGCAGCTGGTGAACGGCGAAAGCAGGGCAGGAGGGAGAGGGGGAGGTGGCAAGGAGAGCAGATGCTGTGCTGGGTGAGTGAGGCAAGAGGATGAATGCAGAAAACACAGGGTGCTGGGAGGCCACTGGGCAGCTGTGGACCCTCCCCAGGCGAGGGTGACCTGCCTGAGGAGCACCCTTACGCCCCCTGGGACCAGGCTGCTGCCCCAGCAGGGGTATTTGCCCAGTGGGATGTCGCCCAGTTGCCCGGTGCCATGCCATGCCCCAGGTGGGAGCGTGTTGGCAGCAGAGTGCGCCGTCCCTGGGGCCGGCAGCAGAGATGCCCCAAGCAGCCGTGCTGTGTTGAATGGGCACCCTGCAGCCCCTCTGTGCCCTGCCATGGCTGCTGAGACCCCTGCAATGCCTGGCTGCTTTGCTGCTCCGTGCTCTGCTGCTCCTTGTTCTGCTGACTGGCAGAAACCTCCACAACCACTCAAGACCAGTGCGTGTTGTCAACCAAGCATGGTGCTGCCAATCCAGAGGGTAGGGAGACGCTGTGCTGCAGATACATTGAATGGACACTCTGCTGCTCCCCCATGCCCTGCTGCACCAGCTGGGACCCCAGAAGTGATGCTTGGGAGTGGCAGGGAGGCGCTTTGCCACTGCGGCCACTGCAAGGCACCCAGCCATCCTTGCTGTGAGATGCCTTGCCCCTGTGGTAGGATGCCTGGCTGTGGATCAGGGCTTGCTGCCACTCCGCCAAGCCCTGCCACACTGGCTGAGATCACAGAAGCAGTGCCCAGCCCCTGTGAGATTCCAGCTCCTCTGTGCCATGCTGCAATGGTTGAAACCCCTGTAGCTGTCTCTGCCTGTGGCAGAGCCACCTCTGCATGCTTTGCTGGGCCTGAAAACACCCCTACAGCCATGCCTAGCCATGGTGAGACCATGCCTGGCCATGGTGGGATGGTACCCTTGTCTTTGTAAAAAAATCCTGAGGGTCAAACAGCTACCATTAGATCTTACATCACGGCAGCACCACTGAACCTGTGGGGAAGGACTATTTTATCTGCTTGGGGAGTCAGGGTGGGGATGAATTTTTAATGGCAACCACTGTCCTAAAGACTGTGAAACATCCCACGCCAGCCTTAAAATGGCTTAACACTCAGCCTGTCTGGGTGCCACAGTGGCCCCTTGAGAAACAGAAGCTACATGCCCTTAAGAATTTGGTGCAGGAACAACTGGCTCAAGGGCACATAGAATCATCCATAAGCCCTTGGAACACCCCTGTGTTTGTTATAAAAAAGAAGTCTGGGAAATGGAGGCTGCTCGACATTTTAAGAAAGATCAATGCAGTCATGGAGAGCACAGGAGCCTTACAGGCAGATATGCCATCTCCCACAATGTTTCCTGCCAATTGGGATATCCTAATTGTGTATCTAAAAGATTGCTTCTCTACCACTCCACTGCATCCAAATGATATCCCAAAGTTTGCTTTCACTGTGCCATCCATTAATAACGCTGCACCAGTGGAGCGTTATCAATGCAAAGTTCTTCCTCAAGTTTAAAAAGCAGCCCCATAATTTGCCAATGGTATGTTGCTCATGTTCTTTCATCAGTAAGGGAACAATTCCCAGAGCCATACTGTTACCATTTTATGGATGATATTTTAATAGCGATTCCAACTAAAGAAGATCTTTCACTCATTTGGCCAAGCCTGATGCAAGCAGTAAAAGCATTTGGACTGCAAGTGGCACCAGAAAAGATACAGCAGCAACCACCTTGGAAGTACCTTGGACTCCAAAGTGTGATTCATACAGCCCCAGACAATTCAATTTTCAACAAAAATTAGAAATGTAAATGATGCTCAAAACTTTTGGGTACCATAAACTGGTTCAGACCCTATATCAGATTGACCACTCTGCAATTAGCACCCTTGTTCAACCTTCTAAAGGGTGATCCTAATTTAACATCTCCCTGGACACTGACCCCAGAGGCAAAAGATCCTCTTCAAATAGCAGAGCAGCTCTCACAGACAGGTTCACCAAGTGTGCCTGGGAGTGTGTATCACTGTGTTTATTTTCAATGTTAATTTCCATACTGCCGCTGTCATTGGACAATGGGATACTCAGTGGTCTGACCCCTTTGCATGTTTTACAGTGGGTGTTCTTGCCCCATCAACCACAAAAGACAGCCCCTACCATCTACAAATGAATTGTCTGGTTAATTATTAAATGACCTCAAAGATGTTTGGAATTGAATGCAAAAGATCCATCTAAAATCATTTTCCCTGTAAAGCAGGAAGAATTTGAATGGTGCTGTGCCAACAGAACATCTCTACAACGTGCTTTACAAAATTTCAAGGGACAAATTGGCTACCATTTACCACTGCTGCAAATGAGTAAGACCACTGAGCTATCCCTAAAACCCCTGAGCAGTCGAACACCCTTAAAAGGAATTGCTGTATTCACTGATGGGTCTGGGAAAATGGTAAAGTCCATTGTGACATGGAAGGAAGGCAAATATTGGAAGGACGTGAGATTGGGTCACCTCAGTTAGTAGAGCTATGTGCTGTAGCTATGGCTTTTCAGTGTTTTCTCCACACTCCTTTGAATGTAGTTACTGACTCTGCACATGTTGCAGATAGAACACAAAAATTGGACTGAGCTCTATTAAAGGAAGTTAACAACGCACAATTATTTGGCTTGCTAAAAACCTTGTGGCACGCCATTCTGGCCAGAACTTGCCCTTATTACATCCTTCATATTAGAAGTCATACACATCTCCCAGGTTTCATTACAGAGGGCAATGCACAAGCAGATCACCTGGCTGGCCCTGCCTGGACAGCACCACAGCCAGATATGCTGGCTCAGGCAAAGGCATCACATGCCTTCTCTCACCAAGGCAATCAAGCCCTACGGGGACATTTTCTGCTTTCCAGCACAGAGGCTTGCAACGTAGTAAACACACGTGCTGATCACCAGGGCCACACTGCTCCATTACAGATGGGGGTTAATCTCCGTGGATTAAAAGCATTACAAATCTGGCAAACTGACGTCACATATATTCAAGAATTTGGAAAATTAAAATATGTGCATGGAGATCAATTGATACTTTTTCTTCTGCCATATGGGCATCAGTACATTCAGGGCAGAAAGGTCGGGATGCAATTGCACATCGGCAATTAGCCTTTGCTGCTTTGGGTATCCCTCATGATATAAAAACAGATAATGGACCTGCATAGACATCACAAAAAACTAGACCATTTTTACAGCTCTGGGGTGTGGCACACCAAACTGGAATTCCCTGACAAGCAAATGGACAGGCCATTGTAGAAAGGGCACATGGCACTCTAAAACGCATGTTAGAAAAACAAAAGGGGGGAATGTTTGGCAAAACCCCACAGAGCAAAGTGACAAAGACTGTTTACACATTACATCATTTGACAGTGTTGAAGCAATCTCAAAACCCAATAATCTTCAATCATTTCCTGTCACTGCAATCATCTGGTGATGCTCAATCACCCAAATCTAAAGTAATGATAAAAGACATTATGACAAACAAGTGGGAAGGTCCATGGGACCTCATTACACGGGGATGTGTGTATGAGTGTGTCTCCACAGAAACGGGACATGGTGGATACCAGCTAGATGTGTCCACCCTGATCTATGTCCTGCTCAGGATCAGAGACAACATCATCCCGATGAAGCTCCAGCAGATGCTGGGGAGCAGTGAGCTAAATAACTCATGTAACTGATACAGGACTTTTGAGATGAAAAGTTCATTTAAGGACTTCATCTATTTAGGGACATGCAGATTATATATATATTTAAGGATAGCAAATTGAGGATTTTATATATTTAAGAACATAAGACAAAAATCTGAAACTGGACAAGTCATTTACTGAGTTATTTGAATTTTCCCACAGTTCTGAAAGTTAAAATGTTTCCTGTTTGTAGAGTTATCAGTTTGTAACTTCTCAGTAATAAGCCTGTGGCATACCAATTAGAAAGCCTGAAATGCTGGTGATCCTGCCTGATAGCTTCCGGGAATGAATGAATCATCTTCAATGATAAGTGGAATGCATCACTGGCTGAGAGAGGTCAGGCTGGTTGAGTTTGGGACAATCATATGTGTCATCTTTCTACGCTGTCATTCTATCTGCAAAGGGTCCTTGAAGAAGGATGACAGAGAACACTTTGTATTTCTAATAAAACTGAAAGGGGGAACTGTGACAGCTATAGCTGGTCTACAGCTGCACAAACAATTTGGTCTTGACAGACACTCACTCGACCAGCTAGCTCATTAGCTCATTGAAGTAAACAAGTCCATAAGAATGAAAGTGATTGGCTGAATTCAGGCTCAAACAAGGGGACCCCAGCCAATTCCTTTGAGCCAGGGATGCAACCAGTGGGCTCGGCGGAGTTGAAACCTTTGTCGTCACTTCTGCATGAGTGGGAAATTTGAATCCCCTACAAAAGGGGCTGCCCTTCAATAAACATTGGCTGTTGCTGCATGGAGTGTCAAGTTGCCTGTCTGTCCCAAAACTGTGACAGGCACAGGCTTTTCCAGCCCTGCCTAGAAGAGGGTTGGGATGCACCTCCTCCACACCACACCCCTGTCATGGTGGCGCAGCTGGGATTTCCTGCAGTGGCTGTGGCACATCTTGGAACACCTGAGCTGCTCCCTGCAGCTGAAACGCTTTGACCACTTTGTCATAGGCAACAAGAGGGTTCCTGTGAAGTTTGTCCTTCAGCTTCTCCCAGGTATGTGAATGGTTGAACCATTTAAACTCTTCCAGCCTCTGGTGCGGGATCCAGCTGCCCACAAAGAGGCCATGCAAGCTCAGGGTCATTGGCAATTTTGGCTCTGGAAACACTCCCTACTTGGCGTATTTAATTTTAATTTAATTTTCCATAACAAAATACGTAGGTTAATTCCAGCTATCAATATTGTTGCTGTTCCTGTTTGTTCCTTATCTTGCCGCTGTTCGCAGTAAACTGTTCTTAGCTCAGCCCAGGATCTTTGCCTTTTCTGCTCTCCATGGGTGGTGGGAAAGGGAACGAGCGGTTTTAGCAAGAGCACAGAACTGGGGAATCCCATTCCTAAACCCAGTCTGTGGAAATCAAGCATCCCAGCTGGTCCCAGCCCTGGTGGCCATGGCAGCAGCCTTGGGAGCAGGTCCCTGGCTGGGGCTGTGGGAACCTCTTCCCTCTGGTGCCCAGGGACAGGACTGGAGGGAACGGCTGCAGCTGAGTTGGGGCAGGCTCAGGTTGGATCTCAGGAAAAGGTTTTTGCCCAGAGGCTGCTGGGGCAGTACCCAGGCTCCCCAGGGAAGGGTCCCAGCTCCAGGGCTCTCTGAGCTCCAGCAGCGTTTGGGCAGCGCTGCCAGGCCCAGGCTGGCATTGTTGGGGTGTGCTGTGCAGGGCCAGCAGTTGGACTCCAGGATCCTGATGGGTCCCTCCCAGCTCAGCCAATTCTGTGGATCTGGGGGAACAGGGGCCTGGTGATGGTTGCCATGGAAACTGACCATAGGAATGGGGCTGGTGATGCTTGCCCACTAAGGATCAGATTTGTCACAGGCCCTCAGAGGGGTTCCATGGGGACATTCCAAGAGTCTCCAGGCTGTTCAAGAGCTGGAATGTCACAGGCAGACACAGAGGCTCCATGGACACCTCCCAGGGGTTTCTGGGGATGGTCAAGAGCCCTGTGCTCAGAGGCAGTCACAGCCATTCCATGGTGACATCCTAGGGGACCTTGGGCTGCAAAGGCACCGATCTGTCACAGGCACTCACGGGGGCTCCACGGTGACATCCCAGGAGTCCCCAGGCTGCCAAAGGGCCGGGATGTCCCAGACACTCACAGGGGCTCCAGTCATGGGCACAGTGGGAGCTTCAGGCAAAAGCTTTATTTCTTTATTGGAGAAATTTCTGTTGAGACATGAGGTGGGGAAATGACCCCCAACAGCCACCATGGATCCTCAAACCCCTGCAGGGCCCCTAGACTTCTAAAATTCCTTTTAATACAGGAGACTGGGAGTGGTTGGATCCCATCCCAGCCCCAGACTTTTTCAAAGGTGTAAAGATTGGACAGGTGGAATGGAACCTTAATGCAATTTGTCCCACAGGATTAATGATGGAATGACAGATAAATTTACCTAGATACAGCCCTGATGGATTGTGATCATGACTAGTCAGAAAGATCTTAACCACAGTTATTTCACCATAGTACCGGAATTATAACAATGATTAGAATATAGTGCTGTAGGAAGCAATTTTGCAGTCAACAGGGCCTTGCTGGAGTTGTTGGAGCCCATTGCAGGCAGAGCCTCCTGCTCCAGCAGGAACTGCCTTTCCTGTGCCAGGAGCAGGGCAGGTCCCGCTGCAGGAAAAGCCCCAGGCCAGCCCCAGCACAGGGAAGGGCTCGGGCACAAGGGCAGAGTGCCGTGCTGGGAGCTGTGCCAGGCAGAGCCTGAGGCACCAAAGGCACCTTGGCAGCAGCAGCTGCTTGCAGGCCATGGCCAGAAGCCTCCCTTGGCAGCCCGGCCTGGTGGCCAGCACTGCAGAGCTGCTGCCTCAGGGCTCATATCTGCCTGGGCTCTGAAAAGCCACTTCTGCTCCAGGAGCTGCCTGGGAAGCCATTGGCCCCAGCACCTTGGGGACAAGATATGAGTGAAAAAACTCTTCATGCCAGCAGAGACAAGGCAGGGGCAGAGGAAAGGGGAGAGCCAGGCCCAGGGGAAAGGGCTGCCATGGTGATGGCTGTGAGGTCAGTGCCCCTGCAGCAGCCTGGCTGCCCTCAGCAGACATTCTGGCCAGAAGCGTTGTGAGGGCACCCAGCACATCAGAGAACCCACACAACAGGAATTCTGTCCTCAGGGAGGGAACAGGGTTTCATTGGGTCAGGTTGTACAAAGCTCTTGCTCTTGGATAATTCCTGAGATGGAGAATCCACTTCTCTGGAAGAACAGTTGCAGTTTTGTGCCATTCTCATAAATGTAAAATGTGGAGGATTTTGTGAACAGCTGGCTAGCTAACAAAGGTCACACTGACATAATACCGTTAGTTAGGGATGAAGGAGACGAGGATAGGAGTCAGCAGTCAGTGTCCAAACCTGGCAAGGGCACTGTGCCCTTGGTGCAACATCAGGATGGGGGAGAGGATCGTTAGTTAGAAACATGAAGAAAATATGTGAACAGCTGCAGCATAGTAGCCTCAAGAATGCTAAGGTAGGCGTAGTTAGCTCATAAGTAACTAACCAATAATGAGCTCGCCTTTTGCAATATGTATTAGCCTCATTAACACCAATATAAATGTATGTGCCTATCATTAAAGTTTTGAGATTTGCTGATCACTCATATTGAGTGCTACATTTCTTCCGCCGATTACCACAAATGGTGACCCCGGACGTTAAATCGGTAACGGCAACCACGGTGGATCGGTGAAGGAGTTCGGGTCCTACAGCAGCAAGGACGGCGAATAAGCACTGCTGAAAAAGCGAAAAGTGCCGCGCCCTGGGTGACCTTATAGAAGAGCCCGGCCGATACGTGCTGCCGAGACCTTGAAGGGCTGCAAAAACGTCGACGTTCTCAAAAATGGAAATGGAAATGGAAATGGAAATGGAAAGGCAAGCAGCATATTATTTATTTACTTGCTTTTTAAAAAAGCGTCAGGTTAAGGACATAGACTTGCAGAAAGAGCTCCCACAGTTGTTAGCTTACGGGTATGCACAAGGAGTTTCTCAAAATCCTTATACAGTACATGAATTAACAGAGTGGCGTAAGTTCGGGACCAGGAGGGCAACACGGGCCGCGGGAGAGCCCGGGGCAGACGCGGCGGCGAGAACGCGTGTGGCAGTGGTGGCATGCTCGGTGCTGGCGGCGGGCATGCGCACCGCGGGTCCAGTGACATGCACGGTGACAAAAACTCGCACGGCAGCTGTCCGTGGGGAAAGCGCACAGATCGCGAGGGAAGTGCCGGCCAGGGCTGGGCCAGACAAGGCGAGACGCGGGGGCCGAATACGCGGCAGCGTCAAGCGCAGTGCCAGTGGTAGCGGCGGCGGACGCACACCAGTAACGCGAAACCCGAAAGCTGGAGCTGGGAGGGCTTTTTCACTTTTTGCAAGCGCACAAAAGCACCAGCGGTGTGGGACATGCCCCCGCTGGCTGTGGGTGTTGGCGCAGAGCCAGGGGGAACCAGCCCGAGCGGAGATCCAGGCAGAGCGGAGCCCAAAGGAGATCGGGGCTGCGCGGGTCCGGGCGAGGGCGTTCTTTTCCGCACCCCCGGGATAGCACAGACTGAGGCTCTGCTGGAGCAGGCGGAGATGGGCGCGGGCTGACATTCCTCAAAGCACCGCCCTGTCACAGCTGCCTGGCAACCACAGCAGCCAGCCCATCGCAGCAATTCAAACAAGTGTCTGAGAAAAAACAGGTCAGGAATTTTCTTCAAGATCAGGATGAAAAACTTCTGAAAATTCACACAGTGCTTCATCCAGATGTTATACGGGGCATTTTACCCAACTGTTCCACAGGCTTTACAGTTTGTTTACCAGTTTTTTGGGTTTTTTTTTGTAAATGTGTTTGCTTTTTTAAAAGTGGTAGAGTATTTGGGTTTGATTGCTTAAAGTTTGATGACTTCATTGCCTTTCCCTTACCTGAGGCAGGAACAACCTTTTAAGGGAACAAAATCTAAATAAACTTCCTAGTTTCTTTTTGGACTACATGTGAGAAGATTTAAACTGTAATATTTCTGTATACTATGGTCTTTATAGTCTTTGCTCTCTTCTATTCATTAAGAGATGGCATTAGATAAATGGATGTAAATGTGCTAATTATTTTTGTACTGTCCTTATTTTAAGTGAAATTATTTGTGTTTGAAATTATCTGTCATCTTTCTCAGTTTTGTTTTAAAATATCTATGCAAACTGTCCAGCCTTACCAGCCTGTTATCTTTCAGTTAATGATTGTTGTCAATCAGTAAGAAATCTCAGTATAACAAAATGCCAGCTTAATTCATTAAAAAAAAAAAAAAAAAAAAAAAAAAAGGGAACTGCTTCTATTGTAAAAAATTATTCCCAGGGAAACAAAATGTCGTGTAAAGATGAAAGTATTAGTAAAGATTTAATTACCCAAGGTGTCTTGGAAGACAAAGCATTTGGGATAGGTCAATCAGACCCTGTTATGGGGTCATCAGTCGATTCCCCAATGATTCAAAGTTTTAAGAATTATTTATATTAAGTTTATAACCTTTGTTATTTTCAGTTTTTGTAAGTAATGCTGATAGATAGTGATTGTTGTTAATACTAGATGAATACTTTGGGAAGGTTGTCTTAACCCCTTCAAGAACTTCTTGTTAGGGAGTTTTCAGATTTTTGTGATGAGAGTTGTTGTTGGTGTGTTGTTGTGGTGTTTGCAGCCGGCTTTCATGTGTTTTTCTATTTTTTTTGTGCGATCACCTGCAAGACACGTGTCTCTTCAGGATCCTGTCTTTTATTTCCTAACTATTTAGATGTTTTTGAGGGTTTTTATCCAAATTGCCAGTTTTGTAGTTCTTTTAATTATTATTACAGGAATACTCCAGCAGAGAATTCAAGAAGTTTGCTGTGTTTGGAAAATCTCTGTCTTGACAGAAACTTCAGAAGGATTGAATTGTTTGATAATTTAATTGGTTTGTAACCCTAAAGTTTTTTGTTTATAAGGATTGTTTTTAAAAGTCCTGTTTAAAAAGTATGTTAAGTGACACTCACCAATTAGAGTTCGGGCTCTGGCCAAGCTCTAGCTCTATTTGGATGGAGTGATTGACAATCAACCCAGATGTTTTCTGCATCAAATAGTATTCAAGTCCTTTTGACTTGGCAATTTGACCATCTATGACGGCTGAGCCATTTTCAGAGGTGATTTGGAGAAACATGAATCCGGACATGATTTCTCCGATTCTCTGTCATTTTAAGGTTTATCAGCTGTCACAGACTCTGGGATAAGAGTTCAGTGTTGTAGTGTTTGGTAATTTTCTGATTTTGTATGTGTTGTTGATTGTGTGTATTATCTGAATTTATTCCTAATTACTCTTATCTTAACATTTCTCTATGTAACATTGCAAAATGAAACCAGGACCCATTCTTCACCTCTAAGATTTTGAGAAAATTCTTCATTCCTGCGGGGACGTGGGATTTGTTTGTGTTTTAACAGGTGCAAAGTCCAGATGGATTTCAATGAAGAATGTGAAACTTTATCAAGAGCAAGAGAAACGTTGACCATTCAACAAGCAAAGAAGACAGACAGATATTGGACTGTGTGACACAGGGCAGTGTCCGGAGACGAGACCTTAACCTCCCTATACAGCTGACAGTTTGGTGTGGAACTAAATACTTACTAGGTGCACTTACTCAGCAAAACAGAAAAACGGGGGAGGTGTGGGCCTTGGAATGGATATCTCCTCCACTTCAACAGCATAAAACCCTTCTTCAAAAAATTGAAATTTTGGCTGAGTTGCTCAAGAAGGGTCGTGAACGGACACTACAGATCATGGGAAAGGAGCCTGATCAGATACGGGTACCAATGAAGAAAGATACATTGACCTGGTACCTGATAAACAGTGTGGAATTACAAGAGGCACTGTTAAGAGCCGGAAGTGTGATTGCCACTGATGATATCCCCAATATACCGTTGAATTGGATAGGGCAATGGGGTTGGATTCAATGCCCAAAAAGGTCACAGAAACCCCTGTCGGATGCTGTAACAGCCTACACGGATGCAGGAAGAAAATCCAGAATTGCTGCAGTGACCTGGCAGGAAAAGGGACAATGACACCATCAGATTCTCCAGGCCTCCGAGTTGGATACTTTACAAACGTGGAGTTATTGGCTGTTGTTTGGGCCATGATGCATTTTTCTGGGCCCCTCAATATAGTGACAGATTCTTTATATGTCGCTGGAGTATGCGAGCGAATAGAAGATGCCTCTATAAAAGAAGTTCAAAACAGGAGGTTACATGAGCTGTTTATACAGTTACAGAGGGCAATTAAACTGAGGAAGTATCCTTTCTCTGTCATTCATATCAGAAGTCATAAGTGGGATATTGGCCTAGGAGAGGGTAATGCACGAGCAGATAAGCTAGTCTCAATCACACATGTGACTCCAATTCCCAGGCAGACTATGGCCAGAGAGGCACATTCCATGTTTCACCAAAATGCAAAAGGCCTCCATAGGGAATTTCAAATATCTCTGGAAGAGGCACGGGCAATAGTCAAAGCCTGTCCCATATGTAGTCATCATAACGGGGGCTGCGGGTTAGGTCTAGGAGTTAACCCCAGAGGGCTGAATACAAATGAGACCTGGCAAATGGATGTCACACATGTTGCTGAGTTTGAAAGGATAAAGTATGTGCATGTTACTATAGACACCTACAGTCATTTTATATGGGCCACAGCACAAACTGGTGAGAAAGCAGGGCACGTGGAGAGGCATCTCAGTAGCTGCTTTGCAGTAATGGGAGTGCCACGACATATTAAGACAGACAATGGGCCTGCCTACTGCAGCAAAAGAATAAAACAGTTCATGCAAATGTGGGGGATTGAACACGTGACAGGCATCCCTAATTCCCCGACAGGACAAGCGATTGTAGAAAGAGCTAATGGTACCTTGAAGAAATATCTAGGTAAATACAAAGATATTAGAGAGCCGCAAGAGAGGTTGCTAAAATGTCTATTTATCTTAAATCACCTGTGTGTTTTTGGGGAAAGCAAAGTTCCTGCTGTAATTCGTCATTATGTAATAGAGAAAGATAGTGTGAAGCAGAACGTATGGGTAAAATATAGAGATCCCAAGACAGGACAATGGCAAGGTCCTGCTAAGGTATTATACTGGGGCTGCGGATATCTTTGTGTTTCTACCCCTACAGGATCCTTGTGGGTACCTGCTAAATGGACCCGAGCAGCTGTGTTAGATGGAACCGGACCCCAGACAACTGAGCGAGGAGGACCGTCAGCGAGTGGAGGCAAAGCTGCTGATCACAAATCAACCGATACTTCTCAAGCTGAAGGACAGTGTAGCTTTGCCATTGACCGAGCGACTGATCGGTGTCAATCTCTGGACAGTATACTAAGCCTGATTCCAGCGCTTCATATGTTTTATCATAGAGGGCCTAAGAGATTAGCTTGTATTAAGTGTCAAAATACTCAGTGTGCTGCATGGATATTGTTCTTTTGAGGGGGGTGTCAGCAAACTAAGTGGGTGCATCAGTCACAGTTACCTGAGCTGTGGTGCAGAAGCTGTGCATTTTATTGGCAGCGGGATTCCTGGCAAGCAGAACTCCAGACCTTTACAGGGTTACCTGGCCGCCAAGGGTTACAGTTATATGAGTCCCCAGAACAGAAAATTCTCGCATGGTTTAGGTGGGAAACCCAGCACTTTGCCAGACGCGCTTTAGGGCAATCTCAGTCGTGTATCTTACAGTCTTAAGTGTGGTCGGGGTATTCCCCTCTCCCAGCTAGATGTAGTAGGTCCGATTCTGAGGGATCAAGATCCTAACCAAGCGTGGGACGATTGTTTAAGGGCTCTAAAAAGATTAAGTCTGGGCAGCTCAAGAAAGAAAAGGGGGAGAGGAAAGAAGAGACATTCTTAATTTCCCAAATGTCTGGATGGTTCAAAACAGCGCCCAGGAAAATCAGGGTGATGTGGCAGACTTATGCTGCTGTTTTACTCGTATTTGCCCTCTTAATAGACAGCCCAGACATTGCCAAAGGAGTGGGAACCCACCAAGCATGGGCCCCACCTCAGCCCAAGACTAATATTTAGATCACCATGGCAAATTTAACTAACCAGGAGGCTATTTGCTTGTCATTATCTTCTCCCGGTAATCCATTTACAACCTGTTTGGTTGGGCTACCGGCAGATCCCTGGCCATGCCCATCAAAAATACCCACCTGCAAAACCAATGACGCCAGGGTCAATGTAGATAACTGGGACCAATGGATTTCTCATTTTCCTATAGCACCGCAGGAACCCCAAGAATTGGAACTGTTAGGCTCAGTGATGGCGGATGCATGCCTTAGGTTTAAGCATAAAAGTCAGCTGCCAGCCAAAAACTATTCTACTATTGTAACCTCCAGCATGGCCATTTACCATAATGCAACAACCTGGTGCAATTATACCACAAAGAGGGTGTCGATCTCATCAAATGACCCTATTCAATTACCAGCAGGTTACTTTTTAATATGTGGGGATCGTGCTTGGCCCGGTGTCCCATCGCTGCTGAGCGGGGGGCCATGTACAATTGGTCGCTTGTCTCTACTCACACCCAATACGTCAATGATCCTTAATATGAGCCGCTGCTATCACAGAATTAAAAGAATGGCCCATGCGTTTGCTGCTGACTGCAAAGATGATGTAAAATTTTGGTCCCCAGGGGCCATAGTGGCAGCATCCTTTTTAGCTCCAGGGGTATCAGCAGCAGGTGCCCATGCCATTTTAAACAAGCTAGGATGCTGGCTTGCTAAACAAACTAATGCCACCTCTTTAGCACTTTCTAGCCTTTTGCTTGATGTTGATTCTATTCGCCATGCAACACTTCAGAATAGAGCTGCAATTGATTTCCTTTTACTGGCACAAGGCCATGGTTGTGAAGAATTTGAGGGCATATGTTGCATGAACCTCTCTGATCATTCCCAGTCCATTCACTCCCAGCTCTCTGAGCTGCGAAGGTTAACTGGAAATTTACAGGTAGAATCAGGCTCTGGTATTGATAAGTGGCTCAAATCTTTAGGCTTGGGATCATGGTTGCGCTCTGTTGTTAGAGTCATCATTATAGTAGGCATTATAGCTTTGTTAGTAGTGTTAGTTTTGCCTTGTTTTTGCATGTGCTTACAGAACATGGTTCAAAGAATGATATCTGCTGCATCTAATCAGACTATGCTTGTGCAACAGAAAAACAGGGGAAGTGTGGAGGATTTTGTCAACAGCTGGCTAGCTAACAAAGGTCACACTGACATAATACCGCTAATTAAGCAAGAAGGAGATGAGGATAGGAGTCAGCAGTCAGTGTCCAAACCTGGCAAGGGCACTGTGCCCTTGGTGCAACAACAGGATGGGGGAGAGGATCGTTAGTTAGAAACATGAAGAAAATATGTGAACAGCTGCAGCATAGTAGCCTCAAGAATGCTAAGGTAGGCGTAGTTAGCTGATAAGTAACTAACCAGTAATGAGCTCGCTTTTTGCAATATGTATTAGCCGCATTAACACCAATATAAATGTATGTGCCTATCAATAAAGTTTTGAGATTTGCTGATCACTCATATTGAGTGCTGCATTTCTTCCGCTGATTACCACAGTCACTTCTGCATGAGTGGGAAATTTGAATCCACTACAAAAGGGGCTGCCCTTCAATAAACATTGGCTGTTGCTGCATGGAGTGTCAAGTTGCCTGTCTGTCCCAAAACTGTGACAGGCACAGGCTTTTCCAGCCCTGCCTAGAAGAGGGTTGGGATGCACCTCCTCCACACCACACCCCTGTCATGGTGGCACATCTTGGAACACCTGAGCTGCTCCCTGCAGCTGAAACGCTTTGACCACTTTGTCATAGGCAGCAAGAGGGTTCCTGTGAAGTTTGTCCTTCAGCTTCTCCCAGGTATGTGAATGGTTGAACCATTTAATCTCTTCCAGCCTCTGGTGCGGGATCCAGCTGCCCACAA
Organism: Passer domesticus; assembly: GCF_036417665.1. Classification (NCBI taxonomy): domain Eukaryota; kingdom Metazoa; phylum Chordata; class Aves; order Passeriformes; family Passeridae; genus Passer; species Passer domesticus. Next base: position 4,072,564 of record NC_087503.1, on the reverse strand, counting down.
AGAGGCCATGCAAGCTCAGGGTCATTGGCAATTTTGGCTCTGGAAACACTCCCTACATGGCGTATTTAATTTTAATTTAATTTTCCATAACAAAATACGTAGGTTAATTCCAGCTATCAATATTGTTGCTGTTCCTGTTTGTTCCTTATCTTGCCGCTGTTCGCAGTAAACTGTTCTTAGCTCAGCCCAGGATCTTTGCCTTTTCTGCTCTCCATGGGTGGTGGGAAAGGGAACGAGCGGTTTTAGCAAGAGCACAGAACAGGGGAATCCCATTCCTAAACCCAGTCTGTGGAAATCGAGCATCCCAGCTGGTCCCAGCCCTGGTGGCCATGGCAGCAGCCTTGGGAGCAGGTCCCTGGCTGGGGCTGTGGGAACCTCTTCCCTCTGGTGCCCAGGGACAGGACTGGAGGGAACGGCTGCAGCTGAGTTGGGGCAGGCTCAGGTTGGATCTCAGGAAAAGGTTTTTGCCCAGAGGCTGCTGGGGCAGTACCCAGGCTCCCCAGGGAAGGGTCCCAGCTCCAGGGCTCTCTGAGCTCCAGCAGCGTTTGGGCAGCGCTGCCAGGCCCAGGCTGGCATTGTTGGGGTGTGCTGTGCAGGGCCAGCAGTTGGACTCCAGGATCCTGATGGGTCCCTCCCAGCTCAGCCAATTCTGTGGATCTGGGGGAACAGGGGCCTGGTGATGGTTGCCATGGAAACTGACCATAGGAATGGGGCTGGTGATGGTTGCCCACTAAGGATCAGATTTGTCACAGGCCCTCAGAGGGGTTCCATGAGGACATTCCAAGAGTATCCAGGCTGTTCAAGAGCTGGAATGTCACAGGCAGAGACAGGGGCTCCATGGACACCTCCCAGGGGTTTCTGGGGATGGTCAAGAGCCCTGTGCTCAGAGGCAGTCACAGCCATTCCATGGTGACATCCCAGGGCACCTTGGGCTGCAAAGGCACCGATCTGTCACAGGCACTCACGGGGGCTCCACGGTGACATCCCAGGAGTCCCCAGGCTGCCAAAGAGCCGGGATGTCCCAGACACTCACAGGGGCTCAAGTCATGGTCACAGTGGGAGCTTCAGGCAAAAGCTTTATTTCTTTATTGGAGAAATGTCTGTTGAGACATGAGGTGGGGAAATGACCCCCAACAGCCACCATGGATCCTCAAACCCCTGCAGGGCACCTAGACTTCTAAAATTCCTTTTAATACAGGAGACTGGGAGTGGTTGGATCCCATCCCAGCCCCAGACTTTTTCAAAGGTGTAAAGATTGGACAGGTGGAATGGAACCTTAATGCAATTTGTCCCACAGGATTAATGATGGAATGACAGATAAATTTACCTAAATACAGCCCTGATGGATTATGATCATGACTAGTCAGAAAGATCTTAACCACAGTTATTTCACCATAGTACCGGAATTATAACAATGATTAGAATATAGTGCTGTAGGAAGCAATTTTGCAGTCAACAGGGCCTTGCTGGAGTTGTTGGAGCCCATTGCAGGCAGAGCCTCCTGCTCCAGCAGGAACTGCCTTTCCTGTGCCAGGAGCAGGGCAGGTCCCGCTGCAGGAAAAGCCCCAGGCCAGCCCCAGCACAGGGAAGGGCTCGGGCACAAGGGCAGAGTGCCGTGCTGGGAGCTGTGCCAGGCAGAGCCTGAGGCACCAAAGGCACCTTGGCAGCAGCAGCTGCTTGCAGGGCATGGCCAGAAGCCTCCCTTGGCAGCCCGGCCTGGTGGCCAGCACTGCAGAGCTGCTGCCTCAGGGCTCATTTCTGCCTGGGCTCTGAAAAGCCACTTCTGCTCCAGGAGCCTGCCTGGGAAGCCATTGGCCCCAGCACCTTGGGGACAAGATATGAATGACAAAACTCTTCATGCCAGCAGAGACAAGGCAGGGGCAGAGGAAAGGGCAGAGCCAGGCCCAGGGCACAGGGCTGCCATGGTGATGGCTGTGAGGTCACTGCCCCTGCAGCAGCCTGGCTGCCCTCAGCAGACATTCTGGCCAGAAGCGTTGTGAGGGCACCCAGCACATCAGAGAACCCACACAACAGGAATTCTGTCCTCAGGGAGGAGACAGGATTTCATTGGGTCAGGTTGTACAAAGCTCTTGCTCTGCATAATTCCTGAGATGGGGAATCCACTTCTCTGGAAGAACAGTTGCAGTTTTGTGCCATTCTCATAAATGTAAAATATTTCCTCCTTTAAACAATTGTAAATCTGCCCTCATTCAGTTGAAAGATATTGAGCCTTGTTCTGTCACTGCAAGATTTGGGAGAAAATAACTTTGACCACTTTTTTCATTTTCACAGACCTTGGAGAGGACCCACAAACCTCTCAAGATATGGTTTGGAGGCCTTATCCCATAACCAGCAGTGAGAGGCGGCAGACTCTGGGCTCAGTGGTGTGGAGACTGAGGACAGAATAAGAGTAGCTGGGGAGGGATTGAAGGGTGGTTTCACACATCTTGGAGTTTTTCTTTATTGTATAAAACAGCCAGAGAAAGAGATAATGGCACCAAGGGCAGCTGGGGAGACCCAGACTAGACACTAGGAGAAAGGAATTTCCCTCCCGGGCAAGGCTATGGTGTACAATATCTCCCAATCAGAGCCTGGAGCAGCCCAAGGCTTTGTGTGGGCAGGCAGAGGCAGAGCTGTCAGCAAAGGAAGGGGCCAGCCAGGTGGGGCAGCCGGGGGATGACGACAGCCTGCAGGGACAGAGGCGCAGGGCAGGGACACCGTAGGACAGCCTGGGCTGCACAGGGCACAGGGATGGGCAGCAGCTGCAAGGCCCTGACAGAGCCAACTTGGGCAGCACTTTGGCCATGGCTGCTGGCCCTGGGCCTGAGGCCACGAGGGGACAAGTGACCCTGGCAGGCCTGGGGCCTCATTGCCTCCTTGTCCCTGCTCAGCAGCCTGGCAGGGGCCACCCCATGGTCCTGCCCTTGGCATTGCACATTCCCACATGCCAGAGCCCATCCCGGGAAGAGCCCTGAGCAATGAGGGAGGGACAGGATCTGCCTTGCCAGGGTCTGGGGCTCAGGCCTTGGCCCTTTGCATTCCTGAAACACATCCAGGTGTGCTCAGCACCAGAGACACCTTTGCCTTGCTTGTCCCCAGCTGTCATCACTGCCTCCAGTGTTCTGCTCTGCCTGGAACCTGGGGACGCTTTGACATGAATTGTGTCCTTGAGTGGGACCCATTTAAAGTTAAATACAGTTTGGACTTTGAATCTGATTTTGAGTTCCTGAGAAGTTCTCTGAGCACACTCTGAGGGACTGAGTCTGATGCAATAACCACCCAATCCCCAGAGGGTCATTCAATTCCTGCTGCTGTGTCTGTGCTGCTGAGCTGGGCTGGGCTCCTGGCCCAGAGGCAGCTCCTGGCAAGGGCAGCGCTGCAGAGAGACAGCTCTGGCCAGGAGCAGCTCCTGGGCACAGCCCAGCAGGGCTGGGGCACTGCCAGGGCAGCTCAGGGACACCAGCAGGGCACAGCCAGAGCTGACAGGGGCTCAGCACTGGCAGGGGCTGGGGGATGTCCCAGAGGGGGCTGTGTCACAGCAGCACCTCTGTGGCTGTGTCCTAGAGGCACAGAGCAGCTGTGATGTCAGCAAGGGGCTGTGTGACAGCACAGAGTGGGCTGTGTGAGGTCACAGGTTGGGCTATGACATCACAGAGTTTGTTGTGTGAGGTCATTGAGCAGCTAGAGCATCATAGAGGGGATTCTGTGACATCACAGAGCAGGCTGTGACTTCATGACATGGCTGTATGGCATCATAGAACAGGCTGTGAGGTCAAAGTGTGTGCTGTGACACTAGAGAGTGGCAGTATCACATCATAGAGAGGTTTTTTGGACATCACTGAGGGGGTTGTGACATCATAGAGCTGGCTGCGATGTCATAGAATAGGGTGTGAGGCCATGGAGCAAACTCTGCCAACATGGAAAGTGGCTTTGTGACATCAGAGAGTGGGTTGTGACATCTCCGTGTGACTGTGTAACATCACAGAGCAGGCTGTGACATCACAGAGTAGGTGTGTTTCATCTCAGAGTTGCCTGCGACATCGAGGAGTAGGCTCTGTGACATAAATGGCTGGACATCATAGAATGGATTATGCCATCACAGGCTATCTCTCTGACATCACAGAGGGGCTGTGACATCACAGATCAGTTTGTGACATCATAGAATGGCTGTGTGACATCCCAGGGTAGCTTGTGTGATATCACAGAAGAATCTGTGACATCATAATGTGGGCTGTGATATCACAGGGGGCTGTGTGACATCACGGGGCTGTGTGAGGTCACTGGGGAGGTCACTCTGCCCCAGCCCCCCTCACAGTTCCCCTAGAGCAGTCCAATGCTGCTCGTGCACAGCGGGGTCCCCTTTCCCCCCGGGTCCCCCCACCCCCAGCGCCGCAGCCTCCCCCAGAGGATGTTCCACGAGATCGACCCCAGAGCCTGACACGGGGACAGGGGACCAGGGCCCTGGGGGGTGGGACAGGGGGACAGGGACCGCCCTGGCAGTGTCCCTGTGTCCCCCAGGGCCAGAGCCTGGGCCTGGGCTCCTTCACCCTGTTATAAATGAGGGCTTGAGAGCACTGAAAAAATCCCCAGCAAGGGATCAGCAAAAAGCAGATTTAATATTAAGCAACAGCACCACAAAGTTCCTTGGTAAGAGTCACTCTGCTCCTGACTGGACACTTCAGGCACACCAAGGAAACAAAGCAACAACAAAACCAAACCAAATCCAGGCAATCAAACCAGAAATGAATCCAGAACTGTCCCTGTGTGTATGTGTGACAAGAGGACACTAGAGGGCAAGGACAAATGGAATGCAGCCCAAAAGCTCACTAGAGCTCAAACTTCACAGGACTTCACTTGTACCTTAACCTTAAGTGATATCTTAAACTTCACAATTTAGCAAAAGAACAAAGCTTAACAGTACTTCACCTAACTTAAAACGTATGACTTAGCAATTTAAAAGAGGAATACCACTTAGCAGTATTTAACTCAGCTTATAATTTATATTAAACACAGCAACTTAGCAAAAGAACAACTCTTAGAAACATTTAACTTAGACCTCTTGACTTAACCTGACTTCCAGGCCTGACAGACTCAGCTATCCAAGGCACTCCAACCCCTCCGAGAGCAGCATTTCTGCCCCATTTCCCCAGCACAGGCACTCCTGTGTGCACACAGACACAAAGAGTCAGTGCAAGGCACCTGTGACAAATTCCTCTGAGAGCAGGAAATGCTCCCTCTGGATGCTTTGGCATCTCCCCAGCGGGTGAAGGGTTGAGCCTGGAGGAGTGGGGGGATCGGCCCAGGCTCCGTTGCTGTTCAGGGATCCCCTAGTGCAGCAAACGGGAGAGTTCCCGGCTGGGAGAGGCCCCACTCAGAGGGAGTCGCTGGCCCAGGAGAGCTCCAAGGGGCTCCTTCTGCAGCGCTGTTTGTAGGGCCCCAAGAGAGGGGCTGCAGTCACAGCAATGGTTCATCCTGGCCGCACTTGGCATCAACAGCTTTCTTTGGCAGTGTGAGAACAGGGATGTTGTGCCACTGAGGGAACAAAACCAGTTCCCAGGGCTGCTCCTCCAGAAACCAGGAGCTGGTTGGGCAGCAGCAGTGCCTGGAGCAGACAGTGTTTGTGCTGAGCTGCAGAGGAGCTGAGCCCAGGGGCTGTTGGCCAAGGCCGAGGCCCAAGGAGCATTTCTGAGCTGGCAGGGCAGCCTGAGAAGAGGAGGGAGGAAGGCAGCAGCACAGGGCCCATGGAAGCAAGGGACCATTGTGACACTGTGGGGCCCTGTGAGACCAAGGGACCATTGTAACACTATGGGGCCTCATGGAATCACTGTGACTTTGCTGAGCTTCATGGAGCCAAGGGGACTGTACTGACGCTGTTTGGCTCCGTGGAATGTAGGGATCATTGTGACCATGTGAGGCCCCATCAAACCAAAGGTCCATTGTGAAACCGTGGGGCCTCATGGAACAAAGGGGACCATTATGACACTTTGAGGTGTCATGGAACCAGGGGTCCATTGTGACACTGAGAGATCCCATGGAGCCATTGTGACATTGCAAGGCCTCATGGAACAATGGAGACACCACTGAGACACTTCACAGCCTCATGGAACCAAGGGGCCATTTTGACACTATAGGGCACCATGGAACCAGTGAGACCGTTGTGACCCTGGGGGTCCCCACAGAACTAAGAAGACCATTGTGATAATGTGGGGCCTTGTGAAACCAAGAGGCCTTTGTGACACTGCTGGGCTGCATGGAACCAACGGTCCATTGTGACATTGTGGGGCCTGATGTCATTAGTAGTCCATTGTGACACTGTGGAGCCAAAAGAGGCCATTGTGACACAGCAAACATCCATGGTCCAAAGGTCCATTGTGACATTGCAGGGTTCATCAAACAGAGGAGTCACGTGACATTGTGGGGCCTGTGGAACCATGGAGACCATTGTGACATTGCAAGGCCCTATGGAACCAAGGTGCCATTGTGACACTTCAGGGCCCTATGGAACCAAGGGAACATGGAACATGTCTGGCTGGTTTGGCCTCCCAAGGGCTGCCTGACAGTTGACCTTGGCATGTTGAGGGTCTCTGATCATCTGCTGTTCAAACAATGGAACTCTGGGCTTTCCTTCCTATGGAAAAGAACTCTCCTCTTCCTCCAGGCATCCATGGACACAATTGGAATGTCATAGTCAAATTTGTTATATCTAGGGATTGCTCCCATAGGAGTATTTCCAGGACAAGTGTGGCTGGCTGTGGATTCACAAGGGTCACTTCCCACCTGTCCCCAAAACACTGGGGAAGGCTCCATGCTTTCCTTCCTTTGGAAGGAACTGTCCTGCTTCTCCAGGCACCCATGGCTGAGACTGGAATTCCACCTCCAATATTCCCTAAATCCAAAGACTGCTCCCAGACAAAATCTGCCATTACTGGTAAGTCTGGCTGGCCTTGGCCTACTGAGGATCTCACCTGCCTTCCAAACACTGGGGCTTGGTGCTTTCCTTCCTATGGAAAAGAACTGTCCTTCTCGGCCAGGTGCCCATGGCCAAATTTGGGATTTCACCTCCAACATTCCCTACTGTGACAGACAAGAGGAGATTGTTGGCTTAAAACATTTCATGTATGAGGGAGGAAGGGGCAGGTCCAGCCATGCCCTGCCCTGGAATCCCAGCACTGCCCTGCCCTGGAACCCCAATCCCCCTGGAACCTCTTTCCCAGCCCAGCAGTGGCTGCCAGTCCCTGGCACAGCACAGGCAATGCTCCACAGCCACCTCTGGAGCCCCAGCCCAACTCCTGAGTGACCAAATGAGCCCAAGTCCCACCTGGGGGAAGGGCCCAGCAAGACCAAGGGGTATTGAATGCTGGCCACAAGGCAAGCACATATCTTGACCTTACCTCCTCTTGGAATTTCCATCTGAACACTGCTGGAATCCAGTTGGTAGTACTGTGTGTGTGCTTCTCTGTATTTTTTTTTTGTCTTTCTCTCTTTCTGTGAGTTCTTCTTCTGTTTCTGTGCTCCTGCACATTTTGATTAACATTAAATTGAAGAGGCTTTGATTTTGTGAAGTTGAATGGGCCAAGTCAATGCTTTGAGAAATGTTTTATGTTCATTTAATGTCTGTTGTAGTTTGACATGAGAAGAATTTTAAAAAGTAACACAAAATTTTTTGTGCAACTGACAAGGTCTTAAACTACTAAGATACTGAACACGCCTCTGTGAAACACAGATGTTAAAGATGAAAAAACCCAGGAATCTCCTCTTTCTTTTCCACTCAACAAAGAAGCAGCAGGCCCTGCCCCGGCCCCATCTGAACCAAACCAAACCAAGCAGCCCTGCCCTGGGCCGAGCCCCTTCCCCCCTCCCCAGGCCCCCCCATGGGCCCCATTCTGACTAAAACAAACCCCAACAATGACCAAACAGGAAAACAAAAGAGGCTACAACACCCTAACCAGAACAAAGCCAGCCACAGCTGTTAAAATATTACCATCAAGTCCCCTCCCCCACAACTAAAACCAAAACCCCTACAACCTAGAACCCATACAAAATAACCCTACAACTAAAACTAAACACAAAAAAAACCAAAATCCAACCATAAACCAATCCTAACACAACTAAACCACAACTTCCACCACAAGTTACTCGCAGGTCAGGTGTTAATCCTTTCAATACTTCAATCCTCCATCAAGTAAAACAAAAAGCCAAAATAGACTTATGTTTAAAAAAATACATAAAATCATCAAAGTCAGTAAAGAAGAAATTAAATCCCAAATAAAAAAGCAGAAAAAATACCTTAACCTTAAACATGAAATCCTCTTATTAAGAAAAAAACTCTTTTTTATTTCACATAAAATTTAAAAAAGGAAAATATTCAAATTAGTATTAATACCACTTCCATAGTGAAATAATCAAATGTTAAAATAACTTCAAAAGTTTAAACAGAAAAAAAAGTCATCCAGTATCCCCAAGATAAGATCTCTATTCCCAGACATATAAATATTTTTAAAAGTGAGTAATAAAAACTTTCACCTTTAAAGAACTCATATTTAAAACAATACCCCCATAAGTCAACGTGGCCCATGAACAAGCTATAAAACAGCTTGTAGTAATAAAAACAACTACACAATAACAAAGTTCCCCAGACAACTGTTATCCATGACAAAATTAAGAGCCACAAAAAAACTATTTTTTCCTCATATAAACCAAATCTCCAAACATTAATAAGAAAAACTTCTCTCCCTAAGTAAACTAAAAAAAGACTATTCTAGAAAGAATAAACTAATTAGAAATTTTAAGTTTAGTTTCTTTAAATTGTCAGTAAAAAAAAGGTGTAAAGAAATAAAGTGTTCTAAAGAGTTCATTTTAATTCTTACTACCTTTTCCTTTTAGTTACTTTTAATAAAATTTTCTTTATACCCTCTCAAAGTTTTAAGCCTACTTTACCTTTCTCCTAATCCTATCCCACAACAAAATAAATACATAAAAAATAAACTGACATTAAAATCCACCACACTCATCAATACATTAATTAAGGAATCTCAAAATTAGAACAATAACCAATCAAAACAATTACAATGTCATAATAAACCTTTTGCCGAAGTTTCTCCAATTTTCTAAACTTCCCAGTAAAGGCTGTTTTGTTTTGAGCTCTTCAGAATCTCTTATTGGTATTTCTCCAGGGAGTCAAACTCAGAGTACACAAACAACTGTAATTCCATTTGAATGTCTCCTTCAGAGAGTTTTTTAGTGGATGGGGGTCAGGGCTTGCCTGTCCTGCTTGGCACAGCCCAGGCAGGGCTTTCCCAGCCACATTCCACACTCCATTGCCCAGCTGGAGCCGCTGGTGCCTCTGAGTTCTGCTGGCCCAGCCCCAGGGACGCTCTCCTTGTCTGCCCATTCCCCCATGGTCTCTGGGCAGGGATGGCCTCAGTGGGGGCTGCTGACATCCTCAGCAACTTGGAGGCTGCTGCTGGATTTCACTGCTCCAGAGGCTTGTTCAGCCTTCAGCTCTTCAGTGCAGGAATTCAGTGTCCCAGGGCTCATTAACATTCAGAACCCCTTAACAAGCCAAGCCTCTGGGGATAATTTGATTTCAGATTTCAAATAATTTGTGGCTAATTAGACAGATTTCAGAAGCCTATTCAAACTCAATATATTCTATTTTAAAAGACAAGGAGAAAACATTTTTTAGGTCCTGTTTAGGTTTTTTTTCCTCTTAATAAACTGATATATGCCAATCTCCAATTAGCACTGAATCCAAGTACCTCCTCATGCAGTCTGAATAGATATGAAAATCAAGACCCTTCATGGCTGACAATCAATCAGACTCTGTCCCTACCCCCACCCCACCATTTCCCCCATCCAAGCCCTGGCACTCAGAGCAGCCTTGGGCAAATCTCAGCTCCCTCCAGCCCAGGCTGCACCTGCAGTTTTCAGCTCCCTGGCTCCAACTCCCACCTGCTTTCCTTGGAGAAGGAGCTGCCCCAGACACAGAGGGATGTTCATTGATTGTCAGCCAACAAAGCCAAGGGAAGGCACAGCTCCATCAAATGCAAAGTCATTCTTCTCCTTGGCTCTGCCCTGCCCCTGATCCCCACAGCCTGTCCTGTTTCCTTCATCCCTCCTTTGCCAGGCACTTTCTGGGATAAGGGAGCTCTGCTCTGGCTATGGAGGGAGATCCAAGTGCAGCCACTGGGGTGGGAACCACAACTCATCAGTTTTGTGTCCTTTGGGGGACCAGGAACTGGTGAGAATCAGAGGCACAGAAAGGTTTCTCTTCATGGCACACATCAAAAATGTGAGCATGATAAAATTTAATAAACATCAAAACCCTTCCCTGAGCTCCTTGTGACAGCAACATCTGACATGTCCACCATCCAACAATCCATTCCTGTATGGATTGCCATACAGGAAGATCTAGACAAAGACTTAGGAAGAGGTGATATAAAAGATAAAAACTCAACTAAGATGCTGACTAAGAAGGTATTTAAAGTTTTGAAAAATTGGCCAACTCCCTGATTCTCAAAGCATGAAGCCAGACAAGGGAGACACATTGGAATGACCAGAGAAGAGCTGCAGGAGGAAATCTGGGAGCAAGGGGAAGGGCATAGATCCAGCTGCTCTAAATGAAGAGATGTCCTTAGACACGGGCATTTAACCAGAAGAGCTGGAAACACCTAAAGGAAGAGGGTCGTGAAATACTAGACTGAATGTTGGTGGCAAAGGTAGAGGGGAAGATCAGTATTTTTTCTCCTGCCATGAGTAGAAGAATCCATGAGATCCAGGAAACTCCTGTTCCTGGTGGGAAAACTTTGCCATTTTTTATAAGTACTCAAGTAATCCAGATAAGAAATATTTTCTGGTGTATTATGAAACTAACAGGTTTTAAAACCTGTGCCCCTTTCCAGGCAGACATCTGTTGTGTGCCCATGAACAGGCAGTGCCACTTGTGCCCTGAGGTGCCCAGCTGGGATTGGATCTCTCCGAGAGCACCTGAGGGAGAGCAGAGCACCTTGCAAGCTGCAGGTCCCTGCCAGCCCCGCAGGGCTCCTGTCCCATCAACATCTGCTCTGCTGCCAATCACAGCTGGGATAGCACTGCCCCTGCTGTGTGATTGACAGCTCTGCCAGGGCTGGGGCCAGGGCTCTGTCCCACCACAAACCAAGGCCTGACCCGGCCCTGGCCCCACACGGGCATTCCGAGCATCCCGAGGTGTCTCAGGACATCGATCTCATCCAGACTCTGACAGCGACCACGGTGACACTCCGGAACCTCATGGAACCAAGGGCCACTGTGACGATGCGGGTCCAAGGAAACTATGGTGGGACTGTGGAACTTCATGGAATCAAGGAAACCATTGTGCAGTTCAGGGGCCCTATGGAAGCAAGGGTCAACGATCAAACTGTGGGGCCCATAGAAACAAGGAGCCATTGTGGCACAGCAGGGCCACATGGAGCCAAGGGACCACTGTGACTCTGTGGGGGCTCATGAATCCAAGAAGCCATTGTGACATTGCCAGACTTCATGGAATCAAGGAGACCATTGTGATGGTGTGGGGACCCATGATATCAGCGGAACATGGAACAGGTCTGCCTGCTTTGGCCTCCTGGGGCCTGTCTGACAGGTCCTGCTGAATTTGACATGTCAAGGGCCACTTCCCATCTAACTGTGAAGCACTGGGGCTCCATGTTTTCCTTCCTATGGAAAAGAACTATCTTTCTTGTCTAGACTCCCATGGCTGAAATTAGGATTCCACCTCTAAAATTCCCTATATCCAAGGCTTTCGCCCAGACAAAATCTGCCAATCCAGTCAAGTCTGGCTAGCCTTGGCCTCTGGTGACTGCCTCTCATCTGCCCCTGGGGCTGGGCTGTTTTCTTCCTGTGGAGACCACTGAGAAACTGTGGGGCGTTGTGGAGCCAAAGGGCATTGTTACACTCTAGGAACTTGTGGAACCAAGGGGATCATTGTGACACTGTAGGGACTTGAGGAACCATGGGATCATTGTGACACAGTGGGGTCTTGAGGAATCAGGGAGACCATTGTGGCACTTTGGGGTCTTGTGAAATGCAGGGCCATTGTGACACTGCAGAGCACCATGGATCATAGGGACCAGTGTGACACTCTGGAGCCTCACGGAACCAAGGACATCACTGTGGTTCTGTTGAGCCCCATGGTCCCAAGGGGCCAGTGTGAAGCAGCAGGGCTTTGTGGAACCAAGAGGCCATTGTTGCATTTCAGGGCCTCATGGAGCCAAAGGGCCGTTGTGATCCTGTGGGGCACCATGGATCCATGGAGAGCATTGTGGCACTGCAAGGCCCCATGAAATCATTGTGACACTCTGGGGCCCCAGGGAACCAAAGAGCCATTGTGACTCTGCAGGGCCTCAAGGAGGGAAGGGGTCATTGTGACACTGTGGGAAGCTGTGGAACCATTGTTGCACTACTGGGCCCCAACAGAACCAGGGGACCATGGTGACACAGCCGGGCTTCATGGAACACAAAGACCATTATGACACTGTGGGGCCTTTGGGAACCATGGAGACCATTAAGATCCTTAAGGACTTGTGTAACCAAGAGGCCATTATGATGCCACAGGACATCACGGAAGCAAGAGAACCACTGTGATGTTGCAAGACTTCATGGAAGCATAGAGCCATTGTGACACTGCAGGGCCCTATGGAACCAAGAGAACACAAAATAGGTCTGGCTGCCTTGGCCTCCCACGAGTCACCTGACAGGTCTGGCTGACCTTTGAGTGTTGAAGGCCACTCCCATCTGCCGCTGAAACACTGGGGCTCTGGGCTTTCCTTTGTATGGAAAAGAACTGTCCATCTTTTCCAGGTATCCATGGCCAAAATTAGGATTTCACCTCCAAATTCCTGTGTATCCAAGGATTGCTGCCAGAGAAAATCTGCCAGGACTGACAGGTCTGGCTGGTCTGTGACTCCTGAGTGCCAGCACTGACCTGTTTTCCAAACACAGGAAAGGTCTCTATGCTTTTCTTTTTGTGGAAAAAATCCTCCTTCTCCAGGCACAAATGTCTGAAATTAGGATTCCACATTCATAATTTTGAATATCCAAGGGTTGCTTAGGATGGGCTTGGGAGTTCTCCATAAGCCTTTAGTGTTGTTATGCTAAGTTGTCCAAGCTCGGCTTCCCTACTGGTTACTTGTTTCCCCTATATGGGTACTGTTCTAGAGTGTTCTACCCCCAAGTGTATATATTGTTACTTTGTCTCAGGTCATTGGCTCCTGCCCCTCATACTGGGCTTGATTTCTCCATGTTTTTTGTTTTTCATCCCATTTTTAAAGTTCTTTTTGGGCACCTCCCAACCCGGGACCTCCCCTGAAACCTGCCTTTCTTGGACTCTCCATGATGGTCCAAGATGGCAATGGCCACGCTGTCTTGGAGCATTGTGCCCTGGAAACCCAAGATGGAAGAAGCCCGAATGTGGCTCAGGAGCCTGGCCATCCTCCCTCCATCTTGGCTCCTCCACCTCCTGCTACCACAACCTTCTCTTCCACTCTGAACGAACCTCCAGACTCCACCGCCGTGACTGCACCTCGCGCCTCCACTGTCATTCATTCCACCTCCACCCTGGGCCACAGCTCCAGAAAATGACAAAATGGCAGCGCCCTTTACTCACCCTCCGGCAACAAAATAAACCCCATGGTCAAGGATACTAAGCCAAACTGTCACACTATTTCTAATCCAAGTGTTTCTGCTCCAAGTTATTCTTCCTCCCCAGAAGACACTTTGGATTCCCCAGAGCCACCTCTCCCCTCAACCCTAGAAGATCCCTGGGAAAGGATCTGGAAAGAAGCAGTTAAGGAAGGAGACTGGCAAATAGTCTTGAAACTCCTCATTGCCCCAGGACATTAGGAAAGAAGGGAGCAGAATCCCAGGTATCAGCCATTGGTTTACGGGGAAATCAAGGAGCTGTGTAGGGCAGCTAAAGACTAGAGGCAGGACTCACCTTGTTTTAATGGCCTAATGAGAGCCATGTTTACAGGACATGTAACCCCCTATGATTTAAAATATATGATAACCATGTTTTTATCACCTACAGAATACACCCTGTGGGAAAGGGGGACAGAAGTGATTATTAAATCAATTAATAGCAGACTATGCTAATAATGAGGCAAGGGTGCAATGGACAATCAGCCATCTAGCTGGAGAAGGACAACACAGCCTGCCAGATGATCAAGCAGCAGGTATCCCCAGAGAAGTATTGGACGATATAAAGAGATGGCTTTGAAAGCTTTAATCCAGGTACCGGATGGTAGCACCCCCAGTTTGGACTATGTAAACATAAGACAAGAACCCAGAGAGCCCTGCATGAAATTGATTGATTGCCTTAAACAGGCACTAGAGAAACAAGTCCGGGATGAAAAGACTCAAAATGAATTACTAAACTCATTGGGGGTAGCCAATGCCAACCTGGAATGTAAGAAAGGGCTGAGTGCCCTTCCACTAGAGATGGAACCCACACTCCTGCAGATGACTGAGGCTGTAATTGCCTCAGGACAGCAGAACACGTAGCGGCCGTACAAGCCCAGGCCATTGGGCAAGGAGTTGCAGAGGCCCTAGTGGCCATGCCATTCCCCTTTAAGGGGCCCCAGCAACAATTACAGGGCCCAAAAATATGTTTCTGGTGTGGTCAACAAGAACATTTTAGAAAATATTGTGTCTGCGGTGGGGGGGTATCCGGTCTCTAACAGAAATCAACATCAAACTAAGCAGAATTTCGCTTTTTGCAATGGCCCAGTGCAGGTTGGGATGATGATCTGCCCTCACAGCTGGCCCAGGGCAGGCCTGGAGTGGCCTTGGTGGCACCTTGGGCTTGGCACAGCCTTGAGAATAGTCTGTTTTCAACAGAGAAACTCAAGAGTTTTAGATTGCTTCAAAGAATTAAAAAGACAAAACCCGTCTTTGGCTGTGTGCAGTCAGATCTCCAAGCAAAGCAGATCCCAAGTGAGTGAGGAGAGACAGGATGGGGTTGGGGAATGTGGAGCAAGGTTGTTGACACTGGGTCAGAGCTCAAGGCACAGCTTCTCTGACCAGGCCAGACCTCCTTAGGAGAGTCCCTGGATCAATATCAGTCACAGAATGCTTCAATCACCTCTTGTGTAATAAGAAAAATAATAAAAGACATCCTTGAAAATAAGAATACATATTTCCTAGAAAATCTTTGAAATATTTCTACAGCAGGAAAACATCCTGATGAACAGCACTAGAGCAGAGGGAAATCAAGGCAGAGCCATGGTTTGTCAGGATTTGCTTGATGCTAATAAGGCCCATGGTGCATTTCGAGCTGAGCCCTGGAACCTCAGGCCCTGAGAGGAGATTGCACAAACCTGTCCAAGAGTCAAAGTCAGAAGAAAACCCCAAAGTGTGTCAAGGCATGAATGGGACCCACTGAGGTCCATCCCCAACACAGGCTCCTCATGGACTCTTTGGAGGAGAGAATTGGAAGCGAAGCCAGGATGGCACAAAAACTTCTCAAAGACTCAGTGTGAAAAGGAAAATACAAAATCCTTTAAAAACCTTGAGTACCTCACAGTATTAATGAGCCCCACTGAGTGTCCGTACAAGGCTCTCAAGGGACTCGTTAAAGCAGATAATTGGGGCCATGATTGCACAAACCTCTCCCAGAGTCTGTATCAAAGGGAAACACCAAGTACCTTCAAATAACTGAAGTACCTTGAAGCATTAATGAGTCCCACTGAGTGTTGTTACTGCCAAAACCCCTCCAGGGACTAATTACACCAGATAATTGGAGACCATGATTGCACAAACCTCTCAGAGACTCCAAGGCAAAAGCCAAACCCAAAGTCCTTTGAAAAACCTGCAGTTCCTGGGAGCATTCAGGAGCCCCCAGGGCCATTGCTGAGCAAGGTTCCCCAGGGACTCCTTCCAGCAGATCCTTGAGGCCACTGGGATGTGGGCTAGGGGGGGATGCTGAGGGCAGGACAAGGGGCTGAAAGTGCCCAGCCTGGCTGGGGCTGTGCCAGGAGGCCCCCGGGCCTCAGGACAAGGTGTCTCCTCCCAGCCCTTGCTGGCACAGACCCTGCTGCTGTGCCCCAGGCCACCAAGACTTGGCTTCTCTTTGTCCCCACTTGTCATCAGTGCCTCCAGTTCTCTGCTCTGCCTGGGGCCTGGAGACACTTTCTCAGTCGTGTCCCTCAGTGGGACCCA
The DNA here is from genome assembly GCF_036417665.1 of Passer domesticus. Classification (NCBI taxonomy): domain Eukaryota; kingdom Metazoa; phylum Chordata; class Aves; order Passeriformes; family Passeridae; genus Passer; species Passer domesticus. The sequence goes on along the minus strand of NC_087503.1, from coordinate 4,056,373 downwards.
TTAAAAGTCCAAGAAACTTTGGAGTTGGATTGTGACTTGGAGTTCTGGAGAGGTTTCTTCAGCTGCCTCTCAGGGACTAATGTTCAGGGCCTGAGCACAAAGCCCCAGAGGGTCATTAAAGTCCTGCTGCTGTGTCTGTGCTGCTGAGCTGGGCTGGGCTCCTGGCCCAGAGGCAGCTCCTGGTAAGCAAGAAGAGCTTCAAAAGCACATTTCTCTTGATGAGCAGCTCTTCTGTCAGCCCAGCAGGGCTGGGGCACTGCCTGCAGCCAGCCCGGGCACAGCCCAGAGGCACAGAGAGCTTCAATCAGTCAGGGCTGGGAAGGTGCTGAGAAGTGCCTGGGGCAGAATCACTGCCAGCCCTTGGCACAGGAACCTCTGGCTGCAGGACAATGCAGCTGCAGCTCCTGGATTGATCTCCTAAAGCTGGAACATCCCAATGCCTGCAGACCCTGTGAGTACATTCTCTGATTGTCTCTTGTGCAGAGCAGCCAGGGGTGCCCAGGGCTGTCCTGCAGAGCAGGCTCCTGCAGCCCAGGGCGCTGTGCTGGGGCAGGGACTCTGCTGCCTGCCAGGGACAGCTCTCAGCCGGCCCGCGGAGCTGCTCCCAGCGCTGGGGGACAGGATCTGGGTGCAAGGGGAGTGCTGGTGAGGCTTTGAATGGTTCTCCTTGTGTGGTGAGGATACTGCATTGTTCAGGGCTGCTCCCAGCACGGCATTTAACTGCAGAACATTTCCAACTAGATGATAGAGGGAGAGCAGCAAGGCAGGAGTTACATAAAAGGGAAAATCCTGCTTTTTTACTCAACTTGTCTGGGTTGTCTGGATGGGAAATCGCACAAATATATCTCTCAGTCTAGGCCGAGGAAAATGAAATTTTTTTCTCGCATCTTACTAAATTAGTCAGTGACAGAAATCACCACAGGACCCCTTCGAGGCAGCATCAGTGTCGCTTTTCCAGCCTCCTCAGGGTTGCTCTGATGTTGCCATCACAGCCTGCAGAGCCAGAGCTGCCCCTGGGCAGTGCCAGAGCTGGGAGGGGTCTGCAGGGCAGAGCTGAGCCCCCAGGGCTGGGCTGGGCTCTGGCAGCACTGGCAGGGCCCAGCCCTGGGCACAGGGAAGCAACTGCTGGCAGGGACAGCTCCAGGCAGCAGAGCCTGGGCAGGCAGTGGGGGGAAAGTGCCCCCAAGCTGTGCTGGGATATTTAAAGTCCTCTCCAAACCCAACTGTTCCATTATTACTTGTTTTGCAGATCCACGTGCCAAGGCACCACAAATGTCCAACAGCAGCTCCATCAGCCATTTCCTCCTGCTGGCATTGGCAGACACGCGGCAGCTGCAGCTCCTGCACTTCTGCCTCTTGCTGGGCATCTCCCTGGCTGCCCTCCTGGGCAACGGCCTCATCATCAGCGCCGTAGCCTGCGGCCACCACCTGCACACGCCCATGTTCTTCTTCCTGCTCAACCTGGCCCTCAGCGACCTGGGCTCCATCTGCACCACTGTCCCCAAAGTCATGCACAATTCCCTCTGGGACACCAGGAACATCTCCTACACAGGATGTGCTGCTCAGCTCTTTTTCTTACTGTTCTTCATGTCAGCAGAGCTTTCCCTCCTGACCATCATGTGCTACGACCGCTACGTGTCCATCTGCAAACCCCTGCACTACGGGACCCTCCTGGGCAGCAGAGCTTGTGCCCACATGGCAGCAGCTGCCTGGGCCAGTGCCTTTCTCTATTCACTGCTGCACACAGCCAATACATTTTCCTTGCCCCTGTGCCATGGCAATGCCCTGGGTCAGTTCTTCTGTGAAATCCCCCAGATCCTCAAGATCTCCTGCTCACAATCAAACTCTAGGGAAATGTGGCTTCTTGCTTTTAGTTCCTGTTTAGGATTTGGTTGTTTTGTGTTCATTGTTTTCTCCTACGTGCAAATCATTAGCACTGTGCTGAGGATTCCCTCTGAGCAGGGAAGGCACAAAGCCTTTTCCACCTGCCTCCCTCACCTGGCTGTGCTCTCCCTGTTCCTCAGCACTGCCATATTTGCTCACCTGAAGCCCCCCTCCATCTCCTGCCCATCCCTGGATCTGGCCCTGTCAGTTCTGTACTCAGTGGTGCCCCCAGCCCTGAACCCCCTCATCTACAGCCTGAGGAACCAGGAGCTCAAGGCTGCAGTGTGGAGACTGATGACTGGATGGTTTCAGAAACATTAAACTGCTGGCTAGTTTCTGAAAATCACATGTAATAAAAATAATCTTTGATATTTCTTGTTGGTTTTATTTTGGATGTTCTTTTTCGCTGTGTCGGAAGTCGGAACCCAGGACACCCCTCTGGGTGACCTGGATGGTTTGGGCCCCTGGTAGGGGGCTGACGAGCCCTGGCAGAAGGCAAAAAACACTTGGGAATTTGATCTTAGCCTCTGGGAGAAATTACAAACCTTGTATGAAGAGTCACAAGTCATAAAATTTTAAATAGCATAGTAGTAGCAATCACAGCATGAAGGGAAGAATTTTAGAACCATGTACTGGGAGGTTTAGAGCCATGTACAAGGGGGTTTGGGATTCTGTACATGGGGGTCAGGGGTTCCAAGATGGAGGGATTTGGACGTGCCCTGTCCTCCTTTTTTCTTCTCCCTGACATCCATGTTCAGGATGATGCTAGCATTGACATATTGGTTTAGAGTAGAAAGTCACTGTCTAACATAGGTGATAGGTATTGGAACATAATTGTAAATATAGTACACGTAGCTTTTAGTATAAAAGATAACACTAGCCCGGGAGGCAGGCAGTGTGCATCAGACCGCCCTGCCAGTCAGGCCTGTGGAGGGTCGGAGGCAAAACATCTTGGATAAGAAACAATAAACAACCTTGAGAACTACAAATGAAGAATTCCAGCAATTTCTTCGACCATCGGGCCGGCTCGGGGTCATCCCGATCATAGGGAACCTTTGTGGGCTTTTTTCCTATTGCCCACAAAGAAATGTCATGGTTTATACCATTTCTCATTTTGTTTCTCTCCACCTTCCGTATCCACAGACTGTGTCAATGAGGGGTTGCACGCTTGGTGGCTTTAAAGGAACTAAAGTATCTCCCAGCAGAGTTTTCTGCAGAGATGCCCTTTTGTTGCCTTCTCTGGAGCTGCAGCAGCAATGTCTGTGTGCAGAGCTGGGGGCAGATCAGTGCTGGCACAGCAGCTGTGCCCAGCAGCAGCAGCAGCACTTGGTGTTGCCAGTGCTGCTGCCGTAGCCCTGCCCCGCTGCCCTGGTGGCCCTGGTGTTGCTGCAGGGCCTGAGTGCTCTCGGGGCCGGGCACAGTCCTGGGGGTGGCAGTGCCAGGGCTGCAGCAGGGACAGGCCATGGGCACTGCTGGGGCAGCGCTGACGCCTCAGGCCAGGCCCTGGGGGCTGCAGGCTCCTTGCCCAGGCTCTCTCAAGAACACGGCCAGGCCAATGCTCAGCACAGAAAAGCCCCAGGGTGAGCAGCGCCAGGCTGGCCGTGGGCAGGCTGGGGGCAAACAGCATGGCTGGGGCTCTGCAAGGGCCCTGGGGGAGACGGGAAGGAGCAGCAGAGCAGGGGCTGATCCATCCCCAGTGTGCTGCACAGCCCAGGGCAGCGTCCCAGAGCGTCCTGATGGAGCTGCCAACAACATCCCCCTCTGCAGCCCTGGCCTCTCCTCCAGCTCACACAGGTGCCGCATCCTTGCAGGCACAGCCACGGCAGCACTGGCTCAGGAGCCCCTGTTTGCATTGCACAGAGCAGGCAGGAGCACCCCCATGCTGCTGCTGTGGGGACATGAACCTGAGGGAGCACAAATGCCATCAGCCCCTGGGGCCAGCAAGGGCTGGGGGACACCAGGGAAACCACTCAGCTTTGTCCTGGCCTCTCCAGTCAGCCAGAAAGTTTGTTCCCATCAGCTGGGAGTTTCCTGTGCCACTGCAGACGCTGTTGCTCAGAGCCAAGGCTGCCTGGCAGCCACCCCCAAACTGCCCTGAGCATTTCCTTTGCTTCACCTTTGCTTTCTTAAATTTCCTGATAAAAATTTCTTGCCCACCCCTGTTCTTTCCCTTGCAAACAGCCCATCCCTGTTTGCCCTTTCCTCTCTGGCCCCACTCCCCATTTCAGTTCCTGACTTGGCACCATGGGAACGTTCCTTGGGCAGCAGGATCATCCTCCAAGTGCTGCAGGAATTGTCTGCAGGCTCCTGCAGTGCCTGGTGCTGCTCCCTTGCCAGAGGCACCCCAGGCCAGGGGGGCACATCTGGGCTGCTGTGTCTGCCTGTGGGGCTCCCTGTTGTGGGCCATGAGGAGGAGCTGCAGAGGCTCTGCAGGACTGACAGGATGGGCTTTGGGGCTGGCAGGAGAAGCTGAGGCACCTGGGCTGCTGGAGCTTCTGAAGAGGAGGCCCAGGGCTCATCCTGCAACTGCTGCAAGGGTGGTTTCAGAGAATCCCAGAATCAGCAGGGTTGGAAAAGACCTTGGAGATCATCAAGTCCAGCCTGTGCACTGACACTGCCTTGTCACCCCTGAGCCTCCTCTCCTCCAGGATAAACAGCTCCAGCTCCCTCATCTGCTCCTCACAGGACTTGTGCTCCAAGCCCCTCACCAGTCTTCTTGCCCCTCTCTAGACCTGCTCCATCCCCTCCATGTCCTTCCTAAATTGGGGGGCCCAGAACTGGACACAGCACTCGAGGTGCTGCCCAACCAGTGCCCAGCACAGGCGAAGAATCACTGCCCTGCTCCTGCTGGCCACACCATTCCCTATCCAGGCCAGGAGCCATTGGCCTTCTTGGCCACCTGGGCACACTGCTGCCTCATGTCCGGCCTGCTGTCCATCAGTCCCTGCAGGTCCCTTTCTGCCTGGCTGCTGTCCAGCCCCTCTGTCCCCAGCCTGTAGTGCTGCAGGGGTTGTTGTGGCCAAAGTGCAGGACTCGGCACAGGACGTGTTAAACCTCACCTTGTTGGATTTGTTCCCTGGATCCAGCCTGTCCAGGGCCCTGTGCAGAGCCCTCCTACCCTCCAGCAGATCCACACTTGCACCCCACTTTGTGTCACCACAGTTCCATGAGGCCGTAGTGTGTCCCAACAGTCTCCATGAGGCCTCCCAGTCTCACAATGTCCCTTTGGTTCCATAGAACCCCTTGGTGTCACAATGGTGCTGTGGTCCCCCAAGGCCCTGCAGTGTCCCAAGGGATCCTTGGTTCCATGAGGTCTGGCAGTGCAGCAATGCTCTCCTTGGTTCCCACAGTCTTTTATGCCTCCCACTGTCAGACAATTGAATTACACCTGGTAGATGAAGAAGAGTGGGAATGAGTACCTACTCAAGGAGGTAATAATAAAAATTTTTCCTGACCCCCACTCCCAAGCCAGGTGCCACTTCAGAACAGGTATGAGCCCCTGGATCTGATGAGTCAACCAGATGATTTAGAAGAAAATCATCTGCCCAGTGAGCCTCCCAGTTATGATTCATCTATGAGGATTACCACCTCTAACATCAAAAAGGAAAAAATGGTAATGATGGTGGTTACTCCCTCCTGATGGGAACAGAGGGCCCATATTTCGACCAGACCCACCTGACAGAGAGGTCTGCTGCCTCCCTGGGGCCTGGGTACAGAATATCACTGAGAGACTGCCTGGGCTGATTCAGCCCTCTGAGTATTACCCACTGCTGATACTCCAGGCTGGCAGTGGTGAGACTGAAAAGAGGAGTGTCAGGACAATTAAAAGGGACTTCAGGGCACTGGGACAAGTGGTTGATAGGACAGGGGCACAGGTAGTCTTTTCCTCAGTCCCTTTGGTGTCTAAGAAAAACGGTGAAAGCAATAGAGGAGCTCACATTATCAACAAGTGGTTCAAGGGTTGGTGTCATCAGCAGAATTTTGGATTCTCTGATCGCGGGGCAACTTCTGCAGTACCTGGCCTGCTGGAACCAGGTGGGCTCCATCTCTGTGTTAAGGGCAGAAGGTTTTTAGCTCGTGAACTGGCAGAACTTGTTGAGAGGGCTTTAAACTAGGTTTGAAGAGGGAAGGGGATGCAGCTGGGCTGTCTGGAAGCAGGCCCAAGGGTGGTAAGCCTGAGTTAGGGGTGAAATCAGCAGCCCAGCTGAGGTGCATGGATACCAGTGCATGCAGCATGGGTAACAAACAGGAAGAGCTGGAGGCCATGGTCCAACGGCAGAGCTGTGATGTAATTGCCATCATGAAATGTGGTGGGATGACTCACATGGCTGGAGTGCTGCACTGGATGGCTACAAGCTCTTCAGGAGAGACAGGAAAGGGAGAAGAGGTGGAGGGGTGGCCCTTTATATTAGGGAGGCTTTGGTGCTATGGATGTTGAAAGTAATGATGAAGTTGAATGCCTGTGGGTGAGAATTAGGGGGAAGGCCAGCAAGGCTGACATCCTACTGGGAGTCTGTTATTGTCCACCCAGCCAGGAAGAAGTGGTGGACAGCTCATTCTATAAGCCGCTAGAGAATGTTTCTGGATCATCAGTCCTTGTTCTTGTAGCTGACTTCAATTTGCCAGACATCTGCTGGGAACTTAATACCGAAGAAAAAGGCAGTCCAGGAAATTTTAGAGTGTGTGGAGGACAACGTTTTGTCACATCTGGTGGGTAAACCCACCAGGGGAGGGGTTGTGTCAGATCTGTTGTTTGCAAATAGAGATGGGCTGGTGGGAGATGTGGTGTTGGAGGCCACTTGGGGCAGAGTGATCATGAGATTATGAAATTCTTGATATTTGGTGAAGTCAGGAGGAACATTAATAAGACTTTTATACTAGACTTTCAGAGAGCAGAATTTGGTGTATTTAGGAGGCTTATTCAAAGAGTTCCTTGGAAAGCAGCCCTTAAATGCAAGGGGGGGTTCAGGAAAAGTGGATGTGCTTCAAAACAGAGATCTTGAGGGCACAGGAACAGACTGTCCCTGTGTGCTGAAAGATGAGGCAACGAGGCAATCACCCAGCCTAGAGTAGGAGGGAGGATTTGGAGGACCTTAAGAATAAAAAGAGGATGAATCCTCTTTGGAAGGAGGATCAGGTCTCTCAGGAAATATTTAAGAGGGGTTCTAGAGCATATAGGAAAACAAATCAGGGAGGCCAAAGCTCATTTTGAAATTTAAATGTTGACTTCTATAAAGAATAATGAAAAATGTTTTTTACAAGTATATTAATGATAAAAGGAAGGGTTAGACCAACCTCTGTTCTATATTGGATGAGGGAGAGAACTTGGTAACTGCAGATGCGGAGAAGGCAGAAGTGCTTAATACCTGCCTTGCCTCAGTCTTTGGTGGGAAGACGGCTTGTCCCCAGGACAACTGTCCTCTTGGGTTGGTTGATGGTATCAGGGAGGAGAATGGTGCCCCCATTATCCAGGAGGAGGCAGTCAGAGAACTTCTGAGCTAGCTGGATGTTCATAAATCCATGGGACCAGATGGGATCCACCCCAGGGTGATGAGGGAGCTGGCGGATGAGCTTGCCAAGCCTCTCTCCAGCATTGACCAGCAGTCCTGGCTCACTGGGGAGGTTCCAGATGACTGGAAGCTGCCCAATGTGACACCCATTCACAACAAGGGTGGGAAAGAGGATCCTGGTAATTACAGGCCAGTCAGCCTGACCTCAGTACCCACTAAGGAAATGGAACAGTTTATACTGAGTGTCATCACCCAGCATTTACAGCATGGCCAGGGTATCAGAGCCAGCCAGCAGGGGTTCAGGAGGGGTAGGTCGTGTTTGACCAACCTTGTCTCCTTTTATGACCAGGTGACCCTGGTGGTGGATGCAGGACAGGCTGTGGATGTGTCTATTTGGACTCCAGCAAGGCCTTTGGCACTGTCTGCCACAGCACAGTCCTGGAGAAGCTGCAGCCCAGGGCTGGGACAGGAGCACTCTGTGCTGGATTCAGAACTGGCTGCATGGCCGGCCCAGAGAGTGCTGGTGAGTGCTGCTGCATCCAGCTGGCAGCCAGGCACCAGTGCTGTCCCTCAGGGCTCTGTGCTGGGGCCAGCTCTGTTCAATATTTTTACTGATGACATGGATGAGAGGATTGAGTCTTTCTTTAGTAAACCTGTGGATGACACTGAGCTGGGAGCGTGTGTCCATCTGGTGGAAGGTAGGAGGGCTCTGCAGGGAGACCTGGAATGGTTGGAGGGAAGGAAGAGTCCAATAAGATGAAGTTTAATAAGTCCAAGTGCCGAGTCCTGCATTTTGGCCACAATAACCCCCTGCAATGCCAGAGGCTGGAGACACTGTGGCTGGACAGCAGCCAGGCAGAAAGGGATCTGGGGGTACTGCTCGACAGCCGGCTGAACATGAGGCAGCAGTGTGCCCTGGTGGCCAAGAAGGCCAATGGCTCCTGGCCTGGATCAGGAATGGTGTGGCCAGCAGGAGCAGGGAGGTCATTCTTCCCCTGTACTTGGCACTGGTGTACTTGGCATTCTTCCCCTGTACTGGCACTGTACCTCGAGTGCTGTGTCCAGTTCTGGGCCCCCAGTTTAGGAAAAACATGGAGGGGCTGGAGCATGTCCAGAGAAGGGCAACAAAGCTGGTGAGGGGGTTGGAACACAAATCCTGTGAGGAACGACTGAGGGAGCTGGGGAAGAGGAGACTCAGAAGTGACCTTATCTCTCTCCACACCTTTCTGAAAGGTGGTTGTAGTCCGATGGGGGTCGGTCTCTTTCTCCAGGCAACAACTGACAGTACCAGAGGACACAGTCTTTAGCTGCACCAAGGGAAATATAGGTTGGATATTAGGAAAATTTCTTTACAGAAAAGATTATAAAGTATTGGATTGGTTTCCCCAGGGATGTAGTAGAGTCACCATCTCTAGATATGTTTAAGACTGGATACGTTTAAGAAAAGGCAGGATGTGGCACTTGGTGCCATGGTCCAGTTGAGGTATTAGGGCTGCGTTGGACTCGATGATCTTGAAGATCTCTTCCAACACAGTAATTCTGTGATTCTGTGACTTGATGATCCCAATGGGGCCCTGCCAGCTCAGCCCCTTCTGCAATTGTCACCTTTTGGCTCAGCCTTTGTGTCCCCTCGAGGCACTGGCAGAGCTGTTGGGGACAGGGCAGGAGCGGGGCAGCCCCAGCGTTCCCCTGTGTGTGACACCCCAGCAGTGACAGCCCCAGCGTTCCCCTGTCTGTGACACCCCAGCAGTGACAGCCCCAGCATTCCCTCCCTGCAGACGCTCCAAGGGAAGCGTCCAGAGCCGCGTCCAGTCCATGGAACTGAGCGGCCACTGCCCAGCCCGGCCTGGGTTGATGTGGATTCCTCTGCACACAGCTCAGGGAAGGTCCCCCTGGCCACCTGCACAGTGCCACAGACAAGTGACAGACACAGTTACAGAGCTCTGCCCAGCACTGACATGGGAGTTAATTAAAAAAAACCTGAAAAAACACCCCCCCGCAACACACACAAAGAAAAGAAAAGAAAAGAAAAGAAAAGAAAAGAAAAGAAAAGAAAAGAAAAGAAAAGAAAAGAAAAGAAAAGAAAAGAAAAGAAAAGAAAAGAAAAGAAAAGAAAAGAAAAGCCATACCAAAAAACCACCCTACCACCCAAACAAACAAACAAAAAAAAACCACAAAAACCCAAAAAAAGAAAGAAATACAAAACAAAACAAAACCAAAACCCCAGTAAGAACAAACAACCCAAAAAAAAACCCAAAGAAGAAACCACACCAAATCTAACCAAACCAAAAAAAAAAAGAAAATAAAAAAAAAAGAGTACTTTTTCAAGTAGAGGTCTTCCATCCTTCAGCAGTCACACCTGCCCACACACAAGACCTGGGGCTGCAAAAAATGAGGATTCCTTTGAACACATCTTCAGGAAAACCAGGTTTAGGACAGGCTCTCAGCAGAACTCTTCTCAGCTGAGCCAAAAAGGCCCCTTTGGCAGCTGCAGGGCCATTGCAAATGCAGAGCCTCAGCCCACAGGGCAGAAAAGGGCTCTGAGCTCCCCTCCCCTGACACCAAACCCTGTTCCCAGGCTGCTTCACACACAGGATTCTTCTGCAGGACTGTGCAAAGCTGAGAGTGGGCTTTGGCTTCTCCATGGTGCGTGTCCTAAAGCTGCCTGGGAGAAGAAATTTCGGGTCAGGGATTTGGCACAATCCCTCCTGGCACAGGGCACAGCGCCGGGAAGGGCTTTGGGTGCCGAGGCTTTGCTGCAGCCAAGGAAAGCTCCTGGCTCAGGGTCACCTTTGCTGCTCAGCCAGAGCCCCGAGTGCCCCAGCAGCAGCAGCAGCAGCAGCAGCAGCAGCAGCAGAGAATGGCAGCATTGCCATGGGCTGGCACAGGAGGGGAGATTTCCCCCTGGAGAGAGGCTCCTATTGCAATTTTTGCATTCAGGCAGCTGCAGATGGCTCAGCTTTGGCTGCACAGCAGCTGGAAATGCAAGTCCAGGAGCTCTGTGCATGGTCAGCCCCAGCAGGTGACAGCAAGGACAGGGCCCTGGCACAGTGACATTTGCAGGGAGCGCCTTCAGCAAGCGCTGGGGGCTGGGACTGTGTGCAGAAAACACCCTGGGGGTCTCTGCAGCCAGGCCAAAGGAACAAAGTTTCAGTTGTGGCCTGGCCAGGGAGCACCAAAATCCATTGTTTTCCATTGCCGGGTGTTGTAGGAGCGCCAGAGGAGAGCCCAGGGGGCCGAGGAATGGAGAGCGGGAACTGTGCAGGAGCCGGAGCAGCGAGAGAGGCCGGGCTGAAGGTGCGGGGCGGGCACGGGCTGGGAGGGGGCCCAGCCCGGGGGTCCCGCAGAGCCTCCCTGCTCCAGAGCCCAGCTGCGACAGCGGGGCAGCTGCCGGGATCCCTGTGCCAGGGACGGGCCGCAGCTGGGGCTTCCGAGGGGCTGGGCTGGAGCAGCTTTTTGTCCCGATGCACCGGGGGCACTGCCGCGGGGTTGGGGTCCCTGGGAAGGCGCAGCAGGACAGGGTGGCAGGGGTTGGTTTGTGGATTTGTTGCTGGGATGTTTTGTTGGTGGCCCAGAGCCACCTGGGGATCGCCCGGGACCGGCAGGGCTGGCAGGGAAACCGGCACTGGGGGGAGCAGAAACGGGCAATGCGAGACCTGGGGGTGCTCCAGAAGCCTGGACATGTTGGCAGCATGGACAGGGGGGAGCCATGGATACCCCAGGACTCTGAAACAGGGACCCTGGCCAGTGCTGACCCCGGGACGCCTGTGATGCCAAAGTGGTGAGCCCAGAGAAGGGGAACCTGCGGGATTGCCAGCAGCCCCAGCAGCCCAGAGAGGGGAACACCAATACAAACCTGACCCGCAGCAACCCTGACAGGGGGGCCTCCAGAAGCCGAAAGAGAGACCAGAGAGGGGAAATCCAGGGTTGGGTGTTTTTGCTGAATCTTGGACATTTCTGTATTTTGGGGGACTAAATCTCAGTGTTTTGGGGGTTTACATGGGCACCAGATTCCCAGTGACTTCTAGAGTGTAGAGGCGCAGGTGCCCAACATTGGAACTGCAATACCTCAGGGCAAAGGTGACCAGGGTCAGAGAGAGACACCCCTCTGAGGACAATGGTCTCACCATCAGCATTTGCAGGCTCATGTGAATGCAGCAGGCTTCATTGGTATCACCCAGTCCAGCTGCCCTTTTTTCCTTATATGGACTCCCCCTAGAATGTTCTCCCCTCTCTTGTCCCCCATTGGTCCTGGTTTACTGCAGTGCTCCGCCCCTGTTACCTCATTGGTTCCCCAGTTGGCTGCCCCTCCTCTGCACCACCTGTGCTCAGTTCCCATTGGCCCTTGGCCCTCAGACCCGCCCCTTTCCCCCCTTATCAAACCCTGTGTCCTCAGCCCCATTTTGTCTCTGTGCCTGGACCCTCTGCATTGCAATAAACTGTGTTTGGAGCTGTGCACACAGACCCATCTCTGGCCTTGTCCATCAGCAGGTTAAGCAAGCGTGCTCTGGGCTCTGGCAGTGCAGGTTGCTCACAGGGGCTCATTGTGGATGTGCCGCAACACTGTAGATGGACTTGGGCAGGAGGAACCCCCTAACTCAATGTATTTTTCCCCAAACCAGGATTTCTCATTCCCAAACCTTGGCTGGATGGAGGAGGAGTCTGTGAGGAAGAGGAAAATGGCCCGGGACACGCAGGCAGGTGAGGAGGAAGTCAGTGCCATTTTCTCCCTGTTTCCTGCTCCATCTCCCAGCCCAGAAATGCCCCCGGCTGCAGGACAATCCCACTGCTGTCCTGCTGGGGATGCACTGGGGGATCTTCTTCCCTTTCCCTGTGGCATAGGGGCAAAACCCATCCTCTCCTTGTCCTTCCTGCCCCAGACAAGGAGGTGAGGATGGAGACCAGGGAGGACAAATCCCCACAACAGAACCTCGGGGAAGAGGCAGATTTGAGCGGCTCCACAGGTCTGGAATCCAACAGGGAGGAAAAGCTCCAGTGATGGCACAGGAAGAGGGGCACCCAATCCAGCCCAGGGTGCTCTGAGGTGAAAGGCTGCACCCTGAGCCAGGAAGGTGGACAGAGCTTCATCCAGGGATTGGAGCTGGTGACCCATGAGCAGCTTCATGATGGGGAGAAGCCCTACAAGTGCTTGGAGTGTGGGAAGAGCTTCAGGCAGAGCAGCACCCTGATCAGCCACCAGATGATCCACACCGGGGAATGGGCCTACGAGTGTGGGGTGTGTGGGAAGGGCTTCAGGTGCAGCTCAGAACTCATCATCCACCAACGCATCCACACTGGGGAGAGGCCCTATGAGTGTCCTGTGTGCCAGAAGAGGTTCCAAACCAGCTCCAATCTCCTCCTGCATGAGAGAATTCACACACAGGAGAGGCCCTTCCGCTGTCCTGACTGCGGGAAGGGCTTCAACCACAACTCCCACCTCATCACCCGCCAGTGAATCCACACTGGGGAGAGGCCCTACGAGTGTTCCCAGTGTGGGAAGAGCTTCACCCAGAGCTGTAACTTGAACAGACACCACCAGAGGCACAGTTAAGGGAAGCCCTACAAATGCCCCAACTGCAGAAAGAGGTTTGTGCACTGCCCTAACTTTGTCCCCCCATTGGAGAACCCACGTTGGGAAGAGCCCTATGATCCATGGTCCCTGTGATCCATGCTGGGGAGACACATGTACCTTTTCCTGCTTCTGCCAATGACATGATGTGGGACTGAAGAACATGAGGATGTGGCCATGTCTGTGATGTTACATTCAGTCCCGCCTTAGGTTATTGCCAGTGGCAGGCAAGGGACTCTCTCTCTCTCGCAGAGGAGAAGGGTGTCCTTTCCAGGCAGGAGGAAATATGTGGTCAGGAAGAGACGGTTATTGATGTTGTAGTTTTACCTGTAAATAGTTTTACTTACCCTTCTGTTGTCATTGTTGTCTTTGTTGCTGTTTGTTGTTTATCTCGTTTCTATTCCCAGTAAATTGTTCTTATCCCAGCCCGGGATCTTTGCCTTTTGTGCTTTCCATGGGAGGCAGGAGGGCAGCGAGTGGCAGCGCAGTTTTAGCAGGAGCAGGAAATTGGGGAATCCCAGTCCTAAACCCTGGCCCATGGAAACCGGGCATCCCAGCTGGTCCCAGCCCTGGTGGCCATGGCAGCAGCCTTGGGAGCGGGTCCCTGGCTGGGGCTGTGGGAACCTCTTCCCTCTGGTGCCCAGGGACAGGACTAGAGGGAACGGCTGCAGCTGAGTCGGGGCAGGCTCAGGTTGGATGTCAGGAAAAGGTTTTTCCCCAGAGGCTGCTGGAGCACTGCCCAGGCTCCCCAGGGAAGGGTCCCAGCTCCAGGGCTCTCTGAGCTCCAGCAGCGTTTGGGCAGCGCTGCCAGGCCCAGGCTGGCATTGTTGGGGTGTCCTGTGCAGGGCCAGCAGTTGGACTCCAGGATCCTGATGGGTCCCTCCTAGCTCAGCCAGTTCTGTGGATCTGGGATCCCAGGACCCTGGGGATGGGGCTGCCAATGGTTGCCATGGCAACGGGCTCTGGCTGCAAGCCTGAGCTGGTGTCCATGGCAACCACCCCTGGCATGGGGTCTGCATGGAGCTGCCAAGGGACTGAGCATGGCAACAGGGGGCTGGTGATGGTTGCCATGGAAACTGACCATAGGAATGGGGCTGGTGATGGTTGCCTGTTAAGGATCAGATTTTTCACAGGACCTCAGAGGGGTTCCATGGGGACTTTCCCAGAGTCTCCAGGCTGTTCGAGAGCTGGAATGTCACGGGCAGAGACAGGGGCTCCATGGACACCTCCCAGGGGTTTCTGGGGATGATAAAGAGCCGTGTGGTCAGAGGCAGTCCCAGACATTCCATGGTGACATCCCAGGGCACCTTGGGCTGCAAAGGCACCGATCTGTCACAGGTACTCACGGCGGCTCCATGGTGACATCCCAGGAGTCCCCAGGCTGCCAAAGAGTCGGGATGTCCCAGACACTGACAGGGGTTCCTGTCATGGTCACAGTGGGAGCTTCAGGCAAACTTTATTGGAGAAGTTCCTGTTAGGTCACGAGGTGCAGAAAGGATCCCCAGTAGCCCTCACAGATCCCCAAAAGTCACTGTGGAGTCAGAGATGACACAGACTCAGGTCAGAAGGCTGAGATCTAAAAGCCCCCCGTTTATTCAGTCCTCTTCTTTTATACCTTCGTTTGCTACAAGTGGACCTCATTGGTCATTTAATCAACACATTTCACATGATTGGCTAATTAAGAAAACACCTTCCATTAAACAACTTTATGGGAAAAAAACCAACTTATTACAAACAGCACCTGTGGATAGTTTACAATTCTTTCTCTCCAGCTCCCTAAAAGTTCCCAGACCAATTCATGGGAAAGCTTATCTTGCTTTCTCTGTCTCTGACCGGACTGTCATATCCACACCCAAATACCCCGAAGAACCTCCAGGCTTTCTAAGCTCTTTTTGTGAGAACAGCATTGGAGCAGCTGGTTCCAGTCCCAGCCCTGGACTTTTCAAGCGTTTGTGTGTAGAGAATTAATGAGGTGGAATTAACATTTTGTTATGGTTTGACCAGGAAGTGAGTTTCTGGGAAAGTTGTGGTCAAACCAATCAGTGCCCAGATTTGAAAATTTGGACGAGGTGTGGCCACTGGGGACCTGGATACGCCTCTGGGAACACAGGGGTTAAAAGCAGAAGATTCCCAGAGGGACTCTCTCTTTTGAGTCCAGTGATTCGTTGATCTGACCTCCTCCCCTGCCCAGCTGCGTCTGGGTGGGGCAGGGGCAGCCATGCGGCCTGTGGGGAGGGAGGCCGGAGCCCAGCAAGGGGCAGGGGTGGAGGAGACCTGGGATGTTTGGGCAGCTCCCCCGGGAGAGAGTGATAGAGACTGTGCTGGCTTGAAATTTGATGTCTTGTGCTGGCACCATGGCCAGGAGAAGAAGTGGGAGGGGGGGAAAGGTGCCCAGCCGCGGGCAGACCGCGCCTAAGGTTTTAATTCTTTTGTGTTGAGACAATGGAAGCTGTAAAAACACTGATCCTCCCCAGCTGAGAATTGAGAGGGGACAGGGGATGAGCAAATGAGAAGAAGGTTTGAGTGAATAAAGAAATGCCAGCAGATGAGAAGCGCCCTAGATGGAGGAGATGATGGAGTGGACTGTTGGGCTAGACTTTTCTCTTACATGGCCACGGGACAGAACCAATTTCTTCCTGTAATGTAGAGACTGCACCTTGGGGGAGGCAGTTGGCCAAAAACCAAAAGTGACAAAGGTGTTGTAAGAAGAAGTAGAGGGAACAGAGACTGATGAGGAGGGTGTGGTGGAGCCCTCTGCCTTCAGAGGAGAAAGATCTCTGTTTCACGAGGCCCTTCGGCCCCAAGGGTTGAAATATTAAGGGGACTGGTGTCCCAAATAATGAGAGGCTGCCACTTCTTGAAACTGAGCAAAGCATTCTTAAAAAGACCTAAGAATCAGTTTGGATCCATGGACAGTGGTGACAGCACTGGACATGGAAGGAAGATGGTCACCATGGCAGATTCTCTCCGGGCGGCTGCCATGTGTGACACGGAAGCACAGGAAGTTCCAACTGTGTTTCCAGGGGAGGCCCATGGTGTAAGAGGGAGACTCCTCTCCCCTGATGAAGTGGGGGGAGGCTGTGTGAGAGATGATATTGGACTGAGAAGTGAGTGTTAGAGAGGATTGAGTGTTAGAAAGGTGGAAGGAGGAAGAGTGTTTTGGAAGTGTTCCATTGTGGATTGTCATGTGTAATTTTTTTTTCTTTTTTTCCGTTTTGTCTCTATGTTGTAGATTAATAAAGTGTTGGGGTTTTTTTCCGCTCCATTCCCAAGTTGGAGCCTGCTTTGTTCTGTTTCCGAGTCCCATCTCATAGTAACCATTTTGCAAATATAACTTTAATGGGGGCACTGGCATTGTGCCAGGGTCAAACCATGACATCTTTATAGAATTTGTTTCACAGGATTAAGGATGGCAAACCAGAGATATTTATATAAATATCTATTATAGCAATGATGAGACAAAATTATCTTAATCAGAAATATTTACACCAATATATAAGAGCTATAACATATTATATTGTATAGAGCACTTGGAAGTGATTTCAAAGCAACTGTGTTAAAGCAAAACCAGTTATTTAAGAGAGATTAATGTCACTCCCCCAGACTAATGATTGTGGGCAAATTCCTTTGGCTCAACCTGGAGAAGTGACTTTGAGGGGTGTCCCCACAGCAGGGAATCTCCACAGCCCCAAGTAGGAAAATGTCAGGAGATGCTGCTGTTAAAATCTGGGACGGGGCTTCTCTAGTCTGAAGTGCTGCCCTGTCAGTCAGATGTGCCCAGGCTGGGCCAGCTCAGCAACTATGCAGAAGCTCTCAGTGCTGTCCCTTGGTTGTTCCTTTCTCTGTGGATTATTCCATCCCTGCCAGTTTCCTCTCCCTCTCAGGATGTCGAATTTTGGGATGGAGAAGTCTGCTTTCAGCATTATTCACCCCAAAAGCAACATGACCCTCCTCCTTAATTTCCCACTGGGGGCTTTGCAAACAGGGCCTTGCTGGAGATGTTGGAGCCCATTGCAGGCAGAGCCTCCTGCTCCAGCAGGAACTGCCTTTCCTGTGCCAGGAGCAGGGCAGGTCCTGCTGCAGGAAAAGCCCCAGGCCAGCCCCAGCACAGGGAAGGGCTCGGGCACAAGGGCAGAGTGCCGTGCTGGGAGCTGTGCCAGGCAGAGCCTGAGGCACCAAAGGCACCTTGGCAGCAGCAGCTGCTTGCAGGGCATGGCCAGAAGCCTCCCTTGGCAGCCCGGCCTGGTGGCCAGCACTGCAGAGCTGCTGCCTCAGGGCTCATTTCTGCCTGGGCTCTGAAAAGCCACTTCTGCTCCAGGAGCCTGCCTGGGAAGCCATTGGCCCCAGCACCTTGGGGACAAGATATGAATGACAAAACTCTTCATGCCAGCAGAGACAAGGCAGGGGCAGAGGAAAGGGGAGAGCCAGGCCCAGGGGACAGGGCTGCCATGGTGATGGCTGTGAGGTCACTGCCCCTGCAGCAGCCTGGCTGCCCTCAACAGACATTCTGGCCAGAAGCCTTCTGAGGGCACCCAGCACATCAGAGAACCCACACAACAGGAAATCTGTCCTTGGGGATGAAAGGGTTTCACTGTGTCAGGTTGCACAAAGCTGCTGATCTTGGACAATTCCTGTGATGGGGCATTAAGTTCTCTGGAAAAACAGTTGCAGTTTTGTGCCTCTCTCATGATTGTAAAATATTTCTCCTTCTAACGAATGTAAAGCCCCCCTCATTCAGTTTAAAGATATTGACCCTTGTTCTGTCACAGCAAGGTTTGGGAGAATGTAACTTTGACCACTATTTTTCCATTTTCACAGATTTTGGAGAGGACCTAAAAATCTCCCAGGATGGGGTTTGGAGGCCTCATCACATAACCAGCAGGGAGAGGCTGCAGCTCTGGGGTCACTGGCGGGAGACTGAGGACAGAACAGGAGTAGCCTGGGAGGAATTGAAGGGTGGTTTCAGTGAGGCTGGAGCTTCATATTTAAATGATCCTGAGAAAGATAATGGCACCAAGAGCAGCTGGGGAGTCCCAGAGTGGACACCAGGAGAAAGGAATTTCCCTCCCAGGGCAGGGCTGTGGTGCAACACATCCCCCAGAAGGAGCCTGGAGCAGCCCAAGGCTTTGTGTGGGCAGGCAGAGGCAGAGCTGTCAGCAAAGGAAGGGGCCAGCCAGGTGGGGCAGCCGGGGGATGACGACAGCCTGCAGGGACAGAGGCGCAGGGCAGGGAGATGTCCCAGAGGGGGCTGTGTCACAGCGGCACCTCTGTGGCTGTGTCCTAGAGGCACAGAGCAGCTGTGATGTCAGCAAGGGGCTGTGTGACAGCACAGAGTGGGCTGTGTGAGGTCACAGGATGGGCTGTGACATCACAGAGTTTGTTGTGTGAGGTCATTGAGCAACTACAGCATCACAGAGGGAACTGTGTGACATCACAGGGCAGGCTGTGGCATCATTACATCACTGTATGACATCATAGAGCAGGCTGTGAGGTCAAAGTGTGTGCTGTGACATTACACAGTGGCAGTATCACATCACAGATTAGGTTTTGTGACATCACGGAGGGGGTTGTGACATCACAGAGCTGCCTGTGGCATCATAGAGTAGGATGTGAGGCCACAGAGCAGATCCTGCCGTCAAGCAGGGTGGCTCTGTAACATCAGAGAGTGGGTTGTGGCATCACTGGGTGACTGGGTAACATCATAGAGCCAGCTGTGACATCACATGAAGACTTTGTGACATCACGGAATCTTCTGTGGCCTCACAGAAGAGCTTTATGGCCTCACAGACTGATATCCCAGCACTGGCCATGTGATATCATGAAGGGGCTTTGTGACATCACAGAGCAGGCTGTGACATCACAGAGCAGTAGTGTGTGTCATCACTGAGTTGCCTGTGACATCATAGAGTAGGCTCTGTGACATTATAGGCTGTGACATCATAGAATGGATTCTGCCGTCACAGGGTATCTGTGTGACATCCCAGGGTGGGTTGTGTAATATCATATCATTAACTGTGACATCATAATGTGGGTTGTGACATCACAAATGGGCTGTGTGCCATCACAGGGGCTTTGTGACATCACAAGGACTGAGTGACATCATAAGAGTTCTGTGTGACATTTCAGGGGCTGTGTGACATCACAGGGGCTGTGTGAGGTCACTGGGGAGGTCACTCTGCCACAGCCCCGCTCACAGTTCCCCCAGAGCAGTCCAACCCTGCTCGTGCACAGCGGGGTCCCCTGTCCCCCCAGGTCCCCCCGCCCCCGGCGCCGCAGCCTCCCCCAGAGGATGTTCCACGAGATCGACCCCAGAGCCTGACACGGGGATGGGGGGCCGGGACCCTGGGGGGTGGGACAGGGGGACAGGGACCCACCGGCAGCATCCTCGTGTCCCCCAGGGCCAGAGCCTGGGCCAGGGCTCCTTCACCCTGCTAGGAACGAGGGCTTGAGAACGCTGAAAAAATCCTCGACAAGAGATCAGCAACAACCAGATTTAAAATTACGTGACAGCACCACAAAGTTCCTTGGCAAGAGGCACTCCTGACTGAACACTTCAGGCACAACAAAGAAACAAAGCAACAACAAAACCAAAAAAACCTCCACACAATCAAACCAGAAATGAACAAAAAACTATCCCTTTGTGTGTGCGTGTGTGTGTGACACAAGGACAGTGAGGGTAAGGATAAAAGGAATACAGCCTAAAAGTGTAACAGAGCTCAAACTGAACAGAACTTGACTTCATTTTAACCTTAACTGATACCTTCAACATCACAATTTAGCAGAAGAAGAGAGTTTAGCAGTATTTAACCTAATTTATAACATATGACTTTGAAATTTAACAGGGGAATAACATTTAATACTATTTAACTCGGCTATTAACTTATAGTAAACATAATGACTTAGCAAAAGAACAACTCTTAGATAATTTAACTTCACTTAGACCTTGTGACTTAACCTTTCTTACAGGCCTGACTGGCTCAGCTATCCAAGGCACTCCAACCCCTCCGAGAGCAGCATTTCTGCCTCATTTCCCCAGCACAGGCACTCCTGTGTGCACACAGACACAAAGAGTCAGTGCAAGGCACCTGTGAGAAATTCCCCTGAGGGCAGGAAATGCTCCCTGTGGATCCTTTGGCATCTCCCCAGCGGGTGAAGGGTTGAGCCTGGAGGAGTGGGGGGATCGGCCCAGGCTCTGTCCTTGTTCAGGATCCCTGAGTGCAGCAAACGGGAGAGTTCCCGGCTGGGAGAGGCCCCACTCAGAGGGAGTCGCTGGCCCAGGAGAGCTCCAAGGGGCTCCTTTTGCAGCGCTGTTTGTAGGGCCCCAAGAGAGGGGCTGCAGTCACAGCAATGGTTCATCCTGGCCGCACTTGGCATCAACAGCTTTCTTTGGCAGTGTGAGAACAGGGATGTTGTGCCACTGAGGGAACAAAAGCCGTTCCCAGGGATGCTCCTCCAGAAACCAGGAGCTGGTTGGGCAGCAGCAGAGCCTGGAGCAGACAGTGTTTGTGCTGAGCTGCAGAGGAGCTGAGCCCAGGGGCTGTTGGCCAAGGCCGAGGCCCAAGGAGCATTTCTGAGCTGGCAGGGCGGCCTGAGAAGGGGAGGGGGGAATGCAGCAGCACAGAGCCCATGGAAGCAAGGGACCATGGTGACACTGTGGGGCCCTGTGAGACCAAGGGACCATGGTGACACTGTGGGGCCCTGTGAGACCAAGGGACCATTGTGATATTGTGGGGCATCATGGAAAATTGTGGAGATAATTGTGATGTTGCAAGACCTCATGGAACCATGGAGAGACCATTAAGACTCTTCACAGCCTCATGGAACCAGGGGGCCAATGTGACATTGAGGGGACTTATGGGATCATGGAGACCATTGTGACACTATGAGGCCCCGTGGAATAAGCAAAGCTTTGTGACGCTGTGAGACCATTGTGACCCTGGGGATCCCCACAGAACCAAGAGGACCATTGTGTTACTGTGGGGCCTTGTGAAACAGAGGCCTTTGTGACACTGCAGGGCTGCATGCAACCAAAGGTCCACTGTGACATTGTGAGGCCTTGTGCCATCAGTGGTCCATTGTGACACTGTGGAGCCAAAGGAGACCATTGTGACGCTGCAGGGCTGCATGGAACCAAAGCTCCAGGGTGACACAGAGGGGCTTCCTGTCATCAATGGTCCATTGTGACATTGTGAAGGCAAAGGCGACCATTGTGACACTGCAAACCCCCAGGGTCCAAAGGTCCATTGTGACACATCAGGGCTCATGGAACAGAGAAGCCACGTGCCATTGCAGGGCCTGTGGAACCAAGGAGACCATTGCGACACTGCAAGGTCCCATGGAATCATTGGGACCATTGTGACACAATGGGGTCTGGTGGAACCTAGGGTCCATTCTGACATTGTGTGACCTCACTGAACCAAGGGGCCAATGTGACCCCGCTGAACCCCATGGAATCAAGGCATCATTATGACACTGCGGGGCCCCATGGATTCAAGGCACCATTGTGACACTGCAAGGCCTTGTGTAACCAAGGTGTCATTGTGACACTATGGGGCCCCATAGAACCAAGGGGACACAGAACAGCTCTGGCTGGTTTGGCCTCCTGTAGACTGCCTGACTGGTCCAACTGACCTTGGTATGTCACATCTTATCTGCTGCTGAAACACTGGTGCTCTGTGTGGTAAAGAACTCTCCTTCTCCTCCAGGAACATACGGCCACAATTGGGATTTCACCTCCAAATTTCCTTATATCTAGGCATTGTTCCTGTAAGAATATTGCCAGGTCAAGTCTGGCTGGCAGTGGTTTCATGAGGGTCACCTCTCACCTGTCCCCAAAACACTGGGAAAGGCTCTGTGCTTTATCATAGCATGGGTTCCTGCTGGGTAATTAATAATTAGCATTCACAACTCCATTATTCCAGAAGGCTGATCAATCACTTTAGTATACTATACTACACCATTAAGAAAAACCCATCACCCTTGCAGGCTGTCCAATTCAGCTTTGACCAGATAGGTCAATTGAATTTGTTAAAATATTACCATCAAGTGCCCTCCCCCAATACAACTAAAACCAAACACCTACAAACTAGAACACATACAAAATAACCCTACAACTAAAATTAAACACAAAAAACCACAAAAACCAGCCATAAAACCAGTCCTAACACAACCCAAGCACAACTCCCACCAGAAGTTACCAGCAGGTCAGGTGTTAATCCTTTCAATAGTTCAATCCTCCCTCGAGTAAAAAAAAAAAAAAACAAAAAACAAAATAGAAGCATATAAAAAAACAACATGAAACCATCAAAGTCAGTAAAGAAGAATTTAAATCCCAAATAAAAAAAACCAAAAAACAGAAAAAATACCTTAATCTTAAAAAGAAAATAATCTTATAAACTATGGAGAAAAATCTCTTTTTCTTTATAACACATAAAACTATAAAAAAATAAATTAATATCAAACAAAAACCTGCATATTAAAATAAACAAATGTTAAAATAACTGTAATTTCATCAAAAGTTTAAACAGAAAAAAAGTAGTCCAGTACTCCCAAGAGAAAATCTCTATTCCCAGACATATAAGTAATTTTAAAAGTAAGTAATAAAAACTTTTACCTTTAAGGAACTCATCTTTAAAACAGTACCCCATACGTCAACATGGCCCATCAACAAGCTGTAAAAAAACCTTGTAGCAATAAAACCAACTTCACAATAACAAAGTTCCCCAGACAACTGTTATCGATGACAAAATTAAGAGCCACAAAAAAAAATCTAGTTTTTCCTCTTGTAAACCAAATCACCAAACCTTAACAAGAAAAATTTCTCTCCCTAAGAAAACTAAAAAAGACTATTCTAGAAAGAATAAACTAACTAGAAATTTTAAGTTTAGTTTTTAAACAGTCAGTAAAAAAAAAGGTCTAAAGCAAAAAAGTGTTCTAAAGAGTTTATTTGAATTCTTACTACATTTTTCCTTTATTTACTTATAATAAAATTTTCTTTATATCCACTTAAAATTTGAAACCTTCTTTACCTTTCTCCTAATCCAATTTCACAAAAAAAAAAAACATAAATAATTAACCGACAATAAAACCCACCACACTCATCAATACATTAACTAAGAAATCTCAAAATTAGAAAATCTTACATTAACAAACTCAAACAACTATAATATGATAATAAACCTTTTACTAAAGTTTCTCTGATTTTATAAAGTGCGCAGTAAAAGCTATTTTATTAATTTGAGCTCCTGAGAATCTCTTGTCAGTATTTCTCTAGTGAGTCCAACTCACGGTACACAAACAATTGTAATTCCTGTTAAAGTCTCACTGAGAGAGGTGTTTGGAGGATGGGAGTCAGGGCTTGTCTGTCCTGCTTGGCACAGCCCAGGCAGGGCTTTCCCAGCCACATTCCACTCTCCATTTCCCAGCTGGAGCTGCTGCTGCCTCAGAGTTCTGCTGGCCCAGCCCCAGTGACGCTCTCCTTGTCTGCCCATTCCCCCACGGTCTCTGAGCAGGGATGGCCTCAGTGGGGGCTGCTGACATCCTCAGCAACTTGGAGGCTGCTGCTGGATTTCACTGCTCCAGAGGCTTGTTCAGCCTTCAGCTCTTCAGTGCAGGAATTCAGTGTCCCAGGGCTCATTAACATTCAGAACACCTTAACAAGCCAAGCCTTTGGGAATAATTCTATTTAAGTTTTCAAATCATTTGTGGTTAATTACACAGATTTCAATAGCGTACTCAAGCTAAACATATTCTTTTTAAAAAGACAAGGAGAAAATGTGTTTTAGTTTTTGTTTAGTTTTTTTTTTCCTGATCATAAATTGATATGTGCAGTCTCCAATTGACACTGAATCCAAGTACCTCCTCATGCAGTCTGAATAGATATGAAAATCAAGACACTTCATGGCTGACAATCAATCAGACTCTGTCCCTACCCCCACCCCACCATTTCCCCCATCCAAGCCCTGGCACTCAGAGCAGCCTTGTGCAAATCTGAACTCCCTCCAGCCCAGGCTGCACCTGCAGCTTTCAGCTCCTTGGCTCCAACTCCCACCTGCTTTCCTTGGAGAAGGAGCTGCCCCAGACAGAGAGGGATGTTCATTGATTGTCAGCCAACAAAGCCAAGGGAAGGCACAGCTCCATCAAATGCAGAAGTCATTCTTCTCCCTGGTTCTACCCTGCCCCTGATCCCCACAGCCTGTCCTGCTTCCTTCATCCCTGCATTGCCAGGGACTTTCTGGGACAAGGGAGCTCTGCTCTGGCTATGGAGGGAGGTCCAAGTGCAGCCCCTGGAGTGGGAACCACAAGTGATAAGTTTTGTGTCCTTGGAGGGACCAGGGACTGATGAAACTCAGAGGTAGAGAAGGGTTTCTCTTCATGGCCAATATAATAAATGTGAACATGATAAAATTTAAGAAATATCAAACCCCTTCTCTAAGTTTTTTGTGACATCCCAGCAACATCTGACATGTCCACCATCCATGAGGGATTGCCATACAGGGAGGATTTTAGACAGAGACTTAAGAAGAGCTGATAGAAAAGATAAAACTACATGTAAGATGCTAACTAGGGAGGTATTTAAACTTCAGAGAAATTGGGCAACTCCCTGAAGCTCAAAGCATGAAGCCAGTCGAAGGACACACATTGGAATGACCAGAGAACAGCTGCAAGGAGAAATCCGGGAACAAGGGGAAGGGCATAGATCCAGCTGCTCTAAATGAAGAGATGTCCTTAGACATGACCATTTTAACAGGAGTACTGGAAACACCTGAAGGACGGGGTCATGAAATATTAGACTTAATATTGGTGGCTCAAGAAGAGAGGAAGATCAGAATTTCTTCTCCTGCCATGAGTAGAAGAATCCATGAGATCCAGGAAATTCCTGCTTCTGGTGGGAAAACTTTGCCATTTCTTCAAAGTACTCAAGTGACCCAGACAATAAAGGTTTGCTTGTATATTATGAAACTAACAACTGTTAAAACCTGTGCCCCTTTCCAGGCAGACATCAGCTGTGTGCCCATGAACAGGCAGTGCCACTTGTGCCCTGAGGTGCCCAGCAGGGATTGGATCTCTCCGAGAGCACCTGAGGGAGAGCAGAGCACCTGGCAAGCTGCAGGTCCCTGACAGCCCCGCAGGACTCCTGTCCCATCAACATCTGCTCTGCTCCAGCCTGAAACAGGGCCCAGCATGGTGCTGGAATCATCGGAGAGCTGAGGTGTGTGCTGGAATTCAATGCCCTCCCCATGCCGCAGCAGCCCTGCATTTCCCTGCTCCAGCCCTGGTCTCCAGCACAGCCATGGAGGCTCTTTGGGCTCCTGACTGTTCCTGCAGCCCCCAAGGGCAGCTGAGCTCTGCCTGTGGCACAGTCAGCCCTGGCCAGCGCAGGCCATGCTCAGCAATTGCTTGTGTGTGCCTGGCCTTGCTGTCAGCCCCGGCAGCGGCTGCGTGGCCCCTTGGTGGCCCTGTGCTGGCCCAGCCATGGTGGCCCAGCCCCTGTGCAGGCCCAGCCCAGGCCAGGAGCATTGCAGCTGGGAACGGCCCCTGTGCCGTGCTGCCCACAGCAGCCTTGGGGCTCTGTGCCCCATGGCCTCCCTGCTGGGCAGACTCTGCCAGCTCCTGCAGAGCCCCTGGCACCTGTGGGCCTGCACAGACAGCCCTGCCCCGGGCTCTGCCGGCCTCTGGGCCAGCAGAGAGGCCAGCCAGGGCTGGCCATGGCCGGGAACAGGCCCTGAGCCCCGCAGGAGGATGGAGCTGGGCCACAGCCAAACTCAGCCCAGGGCAAAGCTGGGCTCAGCAGCCAGGGCTGCCAAGGGCTGGGGACAGAGGCTGGTGGTGACAAATGTCCTGGGCCCCCTCCCTGCTCTCTCCATGCCCCCAAGGGCACAGAGCAGCCTCCTCTCTGGGGTACTTGCCTGTTTTCAATGCCTTGCACAGGCGCTGGCCCTGCCCCACACGGCCTGGGCTGAGTCCTGCCCCTGCACGCTCAGCCAGGCTGAGATGGACACTGATGGTTTCTGGGGCAGGCTCTCTGAGCCCAGCCCAGCTCCCTGCAAGCTCTGCCAGCTGTCCTGAGCTCTGGGCAGCACCAAGGGTCTCTCCCCAGCCCAGCCCAGATGGCTCTGGCCCCACAGCTCTGCTCAGGCCAGGCTGCTCTGGCCACTGGCCCCATGGCCTCAGCCCCTGCCAAGGGCACAGCAGCAGCTGCAGCTCACACAGGACTCAGCCCTAGCCATGGGGGAAGGTGCTGGGCCAAGGCCAAAGGAGGCTCCCTGGCTGCCCTGTTCCCCTCTGGCTCAGGTGCTGAGAGCTCTGCAGCCCCTGCTGCCATCCCATGTGCCCAGGGCAGCACGAGAGCCCTGGCCTTGGGGCCCTCAAGAGCTGCTCCTGCTCCAGGCCCAGGGCCCATCCCAAAGCTGGGGCAGCCACAAAGCTGTGCCCATTTCTGTTCAGTGCTACTCTGATGGGGACAGTAAAAAAATTCCAGAAACATTGGTGCAAGTTCATTTATTTCAATTACATACATTGTGATACTCATTTACATGAACATTTTGGGTTACAAAACAAGTAGGGATAATTAAGTTGGATGTAATGAATACCATCGTTGGTATGAAGACAATAGCATCAGAAATGGAAGAAATATAAATAACGAGAGACTTGACCTGTCATGATGTGCACTAGAAGCCATTGACAGACAGAATCGTGCAATGTGTGGTAGATGAAAAGCATCTCGTTATCAGTTGCCTGAGAGTTTTCTTGAGCTCCTGGTTCCTCAGGCTGTAGATGAGGGGGTTCAGGGCTGGAGGAGCCACCAAGTACAGAACTGACAGGGACAGATCCAGGGATGGGGAGGAGATGGAGGGGGGTTTCAGGTAGGCAAATGCTACAGTGCTGAGGAACAGGGAGACCACGGCCAGGTGAGGGAGGCAGGTGGAAAAGGCTTTGTGCCGTCCCTGCTTAGAGGGGATCCTCAGCACAGCCCTGAAGATCTGCACATAGGAGAAAACAATGAACACAAAACAGCCAAGTCCTAAACAGAAACTAACAGCAATGAGCCCAAGTTCCCTGAGATAGGATTTGGAGCAGGAGAGCTTGAGGATCTGTGGGATTTCACAGAAGAACTGACCCAGGGCATTGCCATGGCACAGGGGCAGGGAAAATGTATTGGCTGTGTGCAGCAGTGAATAGAGAAAGGCACTGGCCCAGGCAGCTGCTGCCATGTGGGCACAAGCTCTGCTGCCCAGGAGGGTCCCGTAGTGCAGGGGTTTGCAGATGGACACGTAGCGGTCATAGCACATGATGGTCAGGAGACAAAGCTCTGCTGAAATGAAGAAGACAAAAAAAAAAACCTGTGCAACACACCCTGTATAGGAGATGGTGGTGGTGTTCCAGAGGGAATTGTGCATGGCTTTGGGGACAGTGGTGCAGATGGAGCCCAGGTCGCTGAGGGCCAGGTTGAGCAGGAAGAAGAACATGGGCGTGTGCAGGTGCTGGCCGCAGGCTACGGCGCTGATGATGAGGCCGTTGCCCAGGATGGCAGCCAGGGAGATGCCCAGCAAGAGGCAGAAGTGCAGGAGCTGCAGCTGCCGCGTGTCTGCCAATGCCAGCAGGAGGAAGTGGCTGATGGAGCTGCTGTTGGACATTTGCTGGGGCTGCACATGGGGACCTGTTCATGGAGAAAGGACAGTGAAGAGTTAGAGGAGATACCTGTAACCAAAATCAAAGCTATTTCCCGTAGACCCTCCTCTATAACACACACGGACATGCTTCTGTGTTTAAGAGTTCTGAAGTTTTCTTCATAAGCTTCCCCCATCTCCCTCCTGGTATTCTCTGGACATCAGAAACCCTTAGCATTTCTGCTTCCCCCAGGGAGAGCAGAGCAAGTCCTGTGAGGCAAAGTGATGAGTGGAGAGTGAAGGGAAATGGTCTGTCCTTTTCACCTGTTCAGAATTTCTCAGGGCTTGAACCTTTCTCTGGAGAGGATGACCACCTTTCCATGCTTCCCCTAAAGTGTCTGCAGGTACTGCTGAGAGCAGATGGATCCACCACAACCCAGCTCCACATTTGTAGCCACGGACTCACGTTGCTCATTTCACCAACCCAGCAGCATTTTCAGTGTCAGAACACCTCT
This sequence comes from Passer domesticus, assembly GCF_036417665.1. Classification (NCBI taxonomy): domain Eukaryota; kingdom Metazoa; phylum Chordata; class Aves; order Passeriformes; family Passeridae; genus Passer; species Passer domesticus. Next base: position 4,028,286 of record NC_087503.1, on the reverse strand, counting down.
GCCTTTCCCCATCAATCTTATCACTCAGAGATGCTCTAGGACAGGTTTGCACCCTGGATTGAAGCTCCCAGCTTGGACTGAAATCTCAGGGACACTTCCAAGTGTCCTTATGCTGGCATTGGATGAAGGGAGATGCAGCTCCTTGCCTGGCTGCACTGACAGCATTGCCAAGAGCTGGGCACTGGGGACAGCGTCACCCTGAGCCAGCTGTGCCCCCTCCCAGAGCCCCCAGGGCCGGGCAGCTGCTCCCAGCCCTGTGCTCTGCAGAGGGAACTGGGCCCGGGGCTGCAGAGCTGCCCCACGGCTGTGCTGCAGCTCTGCCTGCACAGGAGGGGCTTCACGCCTTGGAGCCCCGGCCCTGAGGGCAGAGGCTTGGCCGGGGGACAGGAGGCAGGGGACTTGTTCAGAGGGAGGGGCTGCACTGCAGGGGATCCTCTGGACATCTCTAAACTCTCCCTGCCACAGCATTGCTGGGTTTTGTTTTCTCTCCTTCCCTGATCTTCTCTCTGCTTCCTGCAGATTTTCCTCCTGCAGGTGTTTCCCTGTGCCTGATCTCTCCCTGCCAGCACTCACAGACCCCAAATCTCTGTGCCCTCTCCTTGGCCTAGCAGAACCCTGCCTGTCTGCAGGGAACTGGCTGGGGGCAGGTTCTGTTTGCATCTTGGAGAAAGGACAGCTCAGACTGAGCCTGATGGCTCCAGCAATGGTGATGCTGCTGCTGTCCATGGACAGAGAGGCTGAAAGCACATTAGGGATCTACTGTGAACTTACTGATCACTAAAAGTAACAGTTCAGATGTCTCAGGCACTTGTCAAAATTAATAATCAACCTTTAATATTTATCCCCCTCCCTGCCATTCTCCAATACTAGGAAAATTAATACAAAGTCTTGGGAAATTTCTGCATTTTTATGAAAATCCTTGTCTTGGAAATATTCTGTGAGTGATCAGAACCCCTCAGCATGTCAGAGCTTTATGAGCATTTCACCTCCCCTGCCCCAGAAATACTCAGAGTTGTACTCACAGAGTCTGTAGGCATTGGGATGTTCCAGCTTTAGGAGATCAATCCAGGAGCTGCAGCTGCATTGTCCTGTAGCCAGAGGTTCCTGTGCCAAGGGCTGGCAGTGATTCTGCCCCAGGCACTTCTCAGCACCTTCCCAGCCCTGACTGATTGAAGCTCTCTGTGCCTCTGGGCTGTGCCCGGGCTGGCTGCAGGCATTGCCCCAGCCCTGCTGGGCTGGCAGAAGAGCTGCTCCTCAAGAGAAATGTGCTTTTGAAGCTCTTCTTGCTTACCAGGAGCTGCCTCTGGGCCAGGAGCCCAGCCCAGCTCAGCAGCACAGACACAGCACCAGGACTTTAATGACCCTCTGGGGCTTTGTGCTCAGGCCCTGAACATCAGTCCCTGAGAGGCAGCTGAAGAAACCTCTCCAGAACTCCAAGGCAGAATCCAACTCCAAAGTTTCTAGGACTTTTAATGGGTACCACTGAGGGACACGACTGAGAAAGTGTCCCCAGGCCCCAGGCAGAGCAGAGAACTGCAGGCAGTGATGACAGGTGGGGACAAAGAGAAGCCAAGTCTTGGTGGCCTGGGGCACAGCAGGGTCTGTGCCAGCAAGGGCTGGGAGGAGACACCTTGTCCTGAGGCCCTGGGGCCTCCTGGCACAGCCCCAGCCAGGCTGGGCACTGTCAGCCCCTTGTCCTGCCCTCAGCATTCCCCCCTAGCCCATATCCCAGTGGCCTCAAGGATCTGCTGGAAGGAGTCCCTGGGGAGCCTTGCTCAGCGATGGCCCTGGGAGCTCCTGAATGCTCCCGGGGACTGCAGGTTTTTCAAAGGACTTCAGGTTTGGCTTTTGCCTTGGAGTCTCTGGGAGGTGTCTGCAATCATGGCCTCCAATTATCTGCTTTAATTAGTCCCTGGAGAGGCTTTGTCAGTAACAACACTCAGTGGGGCTCATTAATGCTTCAAGGTACTTCAGTTATTTGAAGGTACTTGGTGTTTCCCTTTTGATACAGACTCTGGGAGAGGTTTGTGCAATCACGGCCCCAATTATCTGCTTTAACGAGTCCCTTGAGAGCTTTGAATTAACACTCAGTGGGGCTCATTAATACTTTGAGATACTCAAGGTTTTTAAGGTACTTCGAATTTTGCTTTTCACACTGAGTCTTTGAGAAGTTTTTGTGCCATCCTGGTTTCCAATTCTCTCCTCCATGGAGTCCATGAGGAGCCTGTGCTGGGGATGGACCTCAGTGGGCCCATTCATGCTTTGAGACACTTTGGGGTTTTCTTCTGACTTTGACTCCTGGACAGGCTTGTACAATCTCCTCTCAGATCCTGAGGTTCCAGGGCTCAGTTCTAAATGCACCCTGGGGCTTATTAGCATCAAGCAAGTCCTGACAAACCATGGCTCTGCCTTGATTTCCCTCTGGTCTAGTGCTGTTCATCAGGAAGTTTTCCTGCTGGAGAAATATTTCAAAGATTTTCTAGTGAATATGTATTCTTATTTTCAAGGATGTCTTTTATTGCTGTTCTTATTACACAAGAGGTGATTGAAGCATTCTGTGACTGATATTGATCCAGGGACTCTCCTAAGGAGGTCTGGCTTGGTCAGAGAAGCTGTGCCTTGAGCTGTGACCCAGTGTCAACAACCTTGCTCCACATTCCCCATCCCCATCCTGTCTCTCCTCACTCACTTGGGATCTGCTTTGCTTGGAGGTCTGACTGCACACAGCCAAAGAAAGGTTTTGTCTTTTTAATTCTTTGAAGCAATCTAAAACTCTTGAGTGTCTCTGTTGAAAACATAGACCCTCCTCAAGTCTATGCCAAGCCCAAGGTGCCACCAAGGTGCCACCAAGGCCGCTGCAGGCCTGCCCTGGTCCAGCTGTGAGGGTGGATCATCATCCCAACCTGCACTGGGCCATTGAAAAAGAAACCTTCTGCTTCATTTGATGCTGATTTCTGTTAGGGACCAAATATCCCCCTACCCCAGAGACAATATTTTATAAAAAGTCCTTGTTGACCACACTGGAAACATATTTTTGGGCCCTGTAATTGTTGCTGGGGCCCCTTCAAAGGGAATGGCATGGCCACTAGGGCCTCTGCAACTCCTTGCCCAATGGCCTGGGCTTTTACGGCCGCTACGTGTTCTGCTGTCCTGAGGCAATTACAGCCTCAGTCATCTGCAGGAGTGTGGGTTCCATCTCTAGTGGAAGGGCACACAGCCCTTTCTTACATTCCAGGTTGGCATTGGCTACCCCCAATCAGTTTAGTAATTCATTTGGAGTCTTTTCATCCTGGACTTGATTCTCTAGTGCCTGTTTAAGGCAATCAATAAATTTCATACAGGGTTCGCTTGGTTCTTGTCTTATGTTTACATAGTCCAAACTGGGGCTGCTACCATCCGGTACCTGGATTAAAGCTTTCAAAGCCATCTCTTTTCTATCGTCCAATACTTCTCTGGGGATACCTGCTGCTTGATCATTGGGCAGGCTGTGTTGTCCTTCTCCAGCTAGATGGCTGATTGTCAATTGCGCTCTTGCCTCATTATTAGCATAGTCTGCTATTAATTGATTTAGTAAACACTTCCATCCCCCTTTCCCACAGGGTGTATTCTGTAGGTGATAAAAACATGGTCATAATATATTTTAAATCATGTGCTGTGAACATGGCCCTCATTAGGCCATTAAAACAAGGTGAGTCCTGCCTCTAGTCTTTAGCTGCCCTACACAGCTCCTTGATTTCCCTGTAAACTAATGGCTGATACCTGGGATTCTGCTCCCTTCTTTCATCATGTCCTGGGGCAATGAGGAGTTTCAAGACTATTTGCCAGTCTCCTTCCTTAACTGCTTCCTTCCAGATCCTTTCCCAGGGATCTTCTAGGATTAAGGGGAGAGGTGGCTCTGGGGAATCCAAAGTGTCTTCTGGGGAGGAAGAATAACTTGGAGCAGAAACACTTGGATTAGAAATAGTGTGACACTTTGGCTTAGTATCCTTGACCATGGGGTTTATATTGTTGCTGGAGGGTGAGTAAAGGGCGCTGCCATTTTGTCATTTTCTGGAGCTGTGGCCCAGGGTGGAGGTGGAAAGAATGACAGTGGAGGTGTGACCTGCAGTCACAGGGGTGGAGTCTGGATGTTCGTTCAGAGTGGAAGAGAAGGTTGTGGTAGCAGGAGGTGGAGGAGCCAAGATGGAGGGAGGATGGCCAGGCTCCCGAGCCACATTCGGGCTTCTTCCATCTTGGGTCTCCAGGGCACAATGCTCCAAGACAACGTGGCCATTGCCATCTTGCACCATCATGGAAAGTCCAAGAAAGGCAGGTTTCAGGGGAGTGCCTGGTTTAGGAGTGACTGATGGATCAAGTTTTCAACACACAGCTTGCTGGTGAAGGGTCTCAAGGATGGTGTAGAAGAAGGGGAGCATGCAGGTTGCAGTGGGGTCCCTTTTGATTGAAAGGTTGTACAATTTAAATCCCACAGAGTCACAAAATTCAGTGGTATGGATTTCGTCAGCAATTTCCCAGTGTCTGGAAAATTTTGAATGATCCACCTCACAATTGATTTTAATTTGTTCTTTGAAAATATTTTGTCATGATCAGTGAGAATTAACTTGAAGTGTCCATATAAGCTGCTTTCTACATTGGACAACTGACCACCCATTTTTGTCCCTCTCCTTGGGGGGGAACAGCCACTGGAACGCCCCAAATCAATTATGGGATGTGGATCCGTATTTTAAAAACACGGTGGCAAAATGGATAATAAATGTCCTGCATTTTCCCAAACCCACCTGCAATCCTCCACAGGAGGAAACCGTCATCATCCCCACCCATGCTGGCTCAGGTCCCTCAAAGTGATGGGAAATCCACTGGGCCAGGCACAATCCACAATCCCAGGGAGCTCTGGCCTATCTCTCAGCTAACCCCAGCTGACGCAACTGAATGTCAGGGTCCCTGCTCAGGGGCTAGATGTCCCAGTGAGGGTGGCTGCGACAAAACTCTCTGGTTCCCTGACTTAAGAGTGAAGTTGGTGAAAATGAAAAGGAGCGGGTTCAATGGAGTTGCCCAAAAAGAAATTCAATAATGGGGTGAAAAACAAAAAACATGGAGAAGTCAAGCCCAGTATGAGGGGAAGATCCAAAGACCTGAGACAAAGCAACAATACATACACTTGGGGGTGGAACACTCTAGAACAATACCCATATAGGGGAAACAAGTAAGCAGTAGGGAAGCAGAACTTGGACAACTTAGCATAACAACACTAAAGACTTATGGGAGAATTCCCAAGCTCATCCTAAGTTAAACGAATGACTCCCAGGACTTGAAACTCATTCCTGGTTCTTCCAGGACAAAATCTGGCTGACTCTGTGTTACAGCCGGGCTAACTCCCACACTGCTGCTTTGCACTGGCCCCTGGGGACCATGGGGCCCAACAGAGCCACAGTGATGTCCTTGGTTCCACAAGGCTCCAGAGTGTCACAATGGTCCCTTGGATCCATGGTGCTCTGCAGTGTCACAATGGCCCCTTCATTTCAGAATGCCACAAAGTGTCACATTGGACTTCATAAGAAGGAAACCACAGAACCCCCATGTTTCAGGAGCTGATGAATGGCAGCCACCAGAGGCCAAGGCAAGCCTGACCTGTCTGTCCTGGCAGGTTTGTCTGGGAGCAACCCTTAGATATTCAAAATTATGAATGTGGAATCCTAATGTCAGACATTTGTGCCTGGAGGAGGATGATGTTTTTCCACAAAAAGAATAGCATAGAGCCCTTTCCAGTGACTGGAAAACAGGTCAGTACTGGCACTCAGGAGTTAAAGACCAGCCAGACCTGTCTGTCCTGGTAGCTTTTCTCTGGCAGCAATCCTTGGATACACAGAAATTTGGAGGTGGAATCCTAATTTTGGCCATGGATACCTGGAAAAGATGGACAGTTCTTTTCCATACAAGGGAAAGCCCAGAGCCCCAGTGTTTCAGCGGCAGATGGGAGTGGCCTTCCACATTCCAAGGTCAGCCAGACCTGTCAGGTGACTCCTGGGAGGCCAAGGCAGCCATACCTATTTTGTGTTCTCCTGGTTCCACAGGGCCCTGCAGTGTCACAATGGCTTTATGCTTCCGTGAGTCGAGCAACATCACAGTGGTTCTCTTGCTTCCATGATGTCCTGTGGCATCATAATGGCCCCCTGATTACACAAGTGCTTAAGGATCTTAATGGTCTCCAGGGTTCCCAAAGGCCCCACAGTGTCATAATGGTCTTTGTGTTCCATGAAGCCCTGCTGTGTCACCATGGCCCCTTGGTTCTGTTTGGGGCCCAGTAGTGCAACAACGATTCCACAGCTTCCCACAGTGTCACAATGACCCCTTCCCTCCTTGAGGCCCTGCAGAGTCACAATGGCTCTTCGGTTCTGTGGGGGCCCAGAGTGTCACAATGATTCCATGGGGCCTTGCAGTGCCACAATGGTCTCCATGGATCCATGGTGCCCCACAGGATCACAACGGCCCTTTGGCTCCATGAGGCCCTGAAATGCAACAATGGCCTCTTGGTTCCACAAAGCCCTGCTGCTTCACACTGGCCCCTTGGGACCATGCGGCTCAACAGAGTCACAATGATGTCCTTGGTTCTGTGAGGCTCCACACTGTCACACTGGTCCCTTGGATCCATGGTACTCTGCAGTGTCACAATGGCCCTGCATTTCACAAGACCCCAAAGTGTCACAATGATCCCATGGTTCCTCAAGACCCCTCAGTGTCACAATGAACCCCTTGGTTCCACAAGTTCCTGCAGTGTAACAACGCCCTTTGGCTCCACAATGCCCCATGGTGTCTCCGTGGTCTCCACAGGAAGAAAACAGCCAAGCCCGAGGTGAAGATGAGAGGAAACCACCAGAGGCCAAGGCAAGCCAGACTTGACTGTATTGGCAGATTTTGTCTGGGAGAAAGCCTTGGATATAGGGAATTTTAGAGGAGCAATCCTAATTTAAGCCATGGGAGCCTGGACAAGAAAGATAGTTCTTTTCCATAGAAAGGAAAGCACAGAGCCCCAGTGCTTCACAGTCAGATGGGAAGTGGCCCTTGACATGTCAAATTCAGCGGGACCTGTCAGACAGGCCCCAGGAGGCCAAAGCAGGCAGACCTGTTCCATGTTCTGCTGATATCATGGGTCCCCACACCATCACAATGGTCTCCTTGATTCCATGAAGTCTGGCAATGTCACAATGGCTTCTTGGTTTCATGAGCCCCAACAGAGTCACAGTGGTCCCTTGGCTCCATGCGGCCCTGCTGTGTCACAATGGCTCCTTGTTTCTATGGGCCCCACAGTTTGATCATTGACCCTTGCTTCCACAGGGCCCCTGAACTGCACAATGGTTTCCTTGATTCCATGAAGTTCCACAGTCCCACCATAGTTTCCTTGGACCCGCATTGTCACAGTGACCCTTGGTTCCATGAGGATCCAGAGTGTCACCGTGGTCGCTGTCAGAGGCTGGATGAGATTGATGTCCCGAGACACTTCGGGATGCTCGGAATACCCGTGTGGGGCCAGGGCCGGGTCAGGCCTTGGTTTATGGTGGGACAGAGCCCTGGCCCCAGCCCTGGCAGAGCTGTCAATCACACAGCAGGGGCGGTGCTATCCCAGCTGTGATTGGCAGCAGAGCAGATGTTGATGGGACAGGAGCCCTGCGGGGCTGGCAGGGACCTGCAGCTTGCAAGGTGCTCTGCTCTCCCTCAGGTGCTCTCAGAGAGATCCAATCCCAGCTGGGCACTTCAGGGCATAAGTGGCACTGCCTGTTCATGGGCACACAGCTGATGTCTGCCTGGAAAGGGGCACAGGTTTTAATACCTGTTATTTTCATAATATACCAGAAAATATTTTTTATCTGGATTACTTGAGTACTTATAAAAAATGGCAAAGTTTTCCCACCAGGAACAGGAGTTTCCTGGATCTCATGGATTCTTCTACTCATGGCAGGAGAAAAAATACTGATCTTCCCCTCTACATTTGCCAGCAACATTCAGTCTAGTATTTCACGGCCCTCTTCCTTCAGGTGTTTCCAGCTCTCCTGGTTAAATGCCCGTGTCTAAAGACATCTCTTCATTTAGAGCAGCTGGATCTTTGCCCTTCCCCTTGCTCCCAGATTTCCTCCTGCAGCTGTTCTCTGGTTATTCCAATGTGTCTCCCTTGACTGGCCTCATGCTTTGAGCATCAGGGAGTTGCCCAAATTTTCAAAACTTTAAATACCTTCTTAGTCAGCATCTTAGTTGTATTTTTATCTTTTATATCACCTCTTCCTAAGTCATTGTCTAAAATCCTTCCTGTATGGCAATCCCTTGTGGATGGTGGACATGTCAGATGTTGCTGTCACAAGGAGCTCAGGGAAGGGTTTTAATGTTTATTCAATTTTATCATGCTCACATTTTTGATGTGTGCCATGAAGAGAAACCCTTCTGTGCCTCTGAGTCTCACCAGTTTCTGGTCCCTCCAAGGGCACAAACCTGATGAGTTGTGGTTCCCACTCCAGTGGCTGCACTTGGATCTCCCTCCATAGCCAGAGCAGAGCTCCCTTGTCCCAGAAAGTCCCTGGCAATGCAGGGATGAAGGAAGCAGGACAGGCTGTGGGGATCAGGGGCAGGGTAGAACCAGGGAGAAGAATGACTTCTGCATTTGATGGAGCTGTGCCTTCCCTTGGCTTTGTTGGCTGACAATCAATGAACATGCCTCTGTGTCTGGGGCAGCTCCTTCTCCAAGGAAAGCAGGTAGGAATTGGAGCCAAGGAGCTGAAAGCTGCAGGTGCAGCCTGGGCTGGAGGAAGCTGAGATTTGCACAAGGCTGCTCTGAGTGCCAGGGCTTGGGTGAGGGAAATGGTGAGGTAGGGGTAGGGACAGAGTCTGATTGATTGTCCACCATGAAGGGTCTTGATTTCATATCTATTCAAACTGCATGAGGAGGTACTTGGATTCAGTGTCAATTGGAGACTGCACATATCAATTTATGATCAGGGAAAATAAAAAACTAAACAAAAAATAAAAAAAATTTTCTCCTTGTCTTTTTAAAAAGAATATGTTTAGCTTGAGTACGCTATTGAAATCTGTGTAATTAACCACAAATGATTTGAAAACTTAAATAGAATTATTCCCAAAGGCTTGGCTTGTTAAGGTGTTCTGAATGTTAATGAGCCCTGGGACACTGAATTCCTGCACTGAAGAGCTGAAGGCTGAACAAGCCTCTGGAGCAGTGAAATCCAGCAGCAGCCTCCAAGTTGCTGAGGATGTCAGCAGCCCCCACTGAGGCCATCCCTGCCCAGAGACCGTGGGGGAATGGGCAGACAAGGAGAGCGTCCCTGGGGCTGGGCCAGCAGAACTCAGAGGCACCAGCGGCTCCAGCTGGGCAATGGAGTGTGGAATGTGGCTGGGAAAGCCCTGCCTGGGCTGTGCCAAGCAGGACAGACAAGCCCTGACTCCCATCCTCCAAACACCTCTCTCAGTGAGACTTTAAAAGGAATTACAATTGTTTGTGTACCGTGAGTTGGACTCACTGGAGAAATACTGACAAGAGATTCTCAGGAGCTCAAATTAATAAAATAGCTTTTACTGCGCACTTTATAAAATCAGAGAAACTTTAGTAAAAGGTTTATTATCATATTATAGTTGTTTGGGTTTGTTAATGTAAGATTTTCTAATTTTGAGGTTTCTTAGTTAATGTATTGATGAGTGTGGTGGGTTTTATTGTCGGTTAATTTTTTTTTTTTTTTTTTTTTTTTTTTTGTGAAATTGGATTAGGAGAAAGGTAAAGGAGGTTTCAAATTTTAAGTGGATGTAAAGAAAATTTTATTATAAGTAAATAAAGGAAAAATGTAGTAAGAATTAAAATAAACTCTTTAGAACACTTTTTTGCTTTAGACCTTTTTTTTTACTGACTGTTTAAAAACTAAACTTAAAATTTCTAGTTAGTTTATTCTTTCTAGAATAGTCTTTTTTAGTTTTCTTAGGGAGAGAAATTTTTCTTGTTAAGGTTTGGTGATTTGGTTTACAAGAGGAAAAACTAGATTTTTTTTGTGGCTCTTAATTTTGTCATGGATAACAGTTGTCTGGGGAACTTTGTTATTGTGAAGTTGGTTTTATTGCTACAAGGTTTTTTTACAGCTTGTTGATGGGCCATGTTGACGTATGGAGTACTGTTTTAAAGATGAGTTCCTTAAAGGTAAAAGTTTTTATTACTTTTAAAATTACTTATATGTCTGGGAATAGAGATCTTCTCTTGGGGGTAATGGACTACTTTTTTTTCTGTTTAAACTTTTGATGAAATTACAGTTATTTTAACATTTGTTTATTTGAATATGCAGGTTTTTGTTTGATATTAATTTATTTTTTTATAGTTTTATGTGTTATAAAGAAAAAGAGATTTTTCTCCATAGTTTATAAGATTATGTTCTTTTTAAGATTAAGGTATTTTTTCTGTTTTTTTTTTTTTTAATTTGGGATTTAAATTCTTCTTTACTGACTTTGATGGTTTCATGTTGTTTTTTTATATGCTTCTATTTTGTTTTTTGTTTTTTTTTTTTTTTTTTACTCGAGGGAGGATTGAAGTATTGAAAGGATTAACACCTGACCTGCTGGTAACTTCTGGTGGGAGTTGTGCTTGGGTTGTGTTAGGACTGGTTTTATGGCTGGTTTTTGTGGTTTTTTGTGTTTAATTTTAGTTGTAGGGTTATTTTGTATGGGTTCTAGTTTGTAGGTGTTTGGTTTTAGTTGTGTTGGGGGAGGGCACTTGATGGTAATCTTTTAACAAATTCAATTGACCTATCTGGGCAAAGCTGAATTGGACAGCCTGCAAGGGTGATGGGTTTTTCTTAATGGTGTAGTATAGTATACTAAAGTGATTGATCAGCCTTCTGGAATAATGGAGTTGTGAATGCTAATTATTAATTACCCAGCAGGAACCCATGCTATGATAAAGCACAGAACCTTTCCCAGTGTTTTGGGGACAGGTGAGAGGTGACCGTCATGAAACCATTGCCAGCCAGACTTGACCTGGCAATATTCTTACAGGAACAATGCCTAGATATAAGGAAATTTGGAGGTGAAATCCCAATTGTGGCCGTATGTTCCTGGAGGAGAAGGAGAGTTCTTTACCACACAGAGCACCAGTGTTTCAGCAGCAGATAAGATGTGACATACCAAGGTCAGCTGGACCAGTCAGGCAGTCTACAGGAGGCCAAACCAGCCAGAGCTGTTCTGTGTCGCCTTGGTTCTATGGGGCCCCATTGTGTCACAATGACACCTTGGTTACACAAGGCCTTGCAATGTCACAATGGTGCCTTGAATCCATGGGGCCCCGCAGTGTCATAATGATGCCTTGATTCCATGGGGTTCAGCAGAGTCACATTGGCCCCTTGGTTCAATGAGGTCACACAATGTCAGAACGGACCCTAGGTTCCACCAGACCCCATTGTGTCACAATGGTCCCAATGATTCCATGGGACCTTGCAGTGTCACAATGGTCTCCTTGGTTCCACAGGCCCTGCAATGTCACGTGGCTTCTCTGTTCCATGAGCCCTGATGTGTCACAATGGACCTTTGGACCCTGGGGGTTTGCAGTGTCACAATGGTCGCCATTGCCTCCACAACGTCACAATGGAGCATTGATGACAGGAAGCCCCTCTGTGTCACCCTGGAGCTTTGGTTCCATGCAGCCCTGCAGCGTCACAATGGTCTCCTTTGGCTCCACAGTGTCACAATGGACCACTGATGGCACAAGGCCTCACAATGTCACAGTGGACCTTTGGTTGCATGCAGCCCTGCAGTGTCACAAAGGCCTCTGTTTCACAAGGCCCCACAGTATCACAATGGTCCTCTTGGTTCTGTGGGGATCCCCAGGGTCACAATGGTCTCACAGCGTCACAAAGCTTTGCTTATTCCACGGGGCCTCATAGTGTCACAATGGTCTCCATGATCCCATAAGTCCCCTCAATGTCACATTGGCCCCCTGGTTCCATGAGGCGGTGAAGAGTCTTAATGGTCTCTCCATGGTTCTATGAGGCCTTGCAAAGTCACAATTATCTCCACAATTTTCCATGATGTCCCATAGTGTCACCATGGTACCTTGGTCTCACAGGGCCCCACAGTGTCACCATGGTCCCTTGGTGTCACAGGGCCCCACAGTGTCACAATGGTCCCTTGGTCTCAGAGGGCCCCACAGTGTCACCATGGTCCCTTGCTTCCATGGGCCCTGTGCTGCTGCATTCCCCCCTCCCCTTCTCAGGCCGCCCTGCCAGCTCAGAAATACTCCTTGGGCCTCGGCCTTGGCCAACAGCCCCTGGGCTCAGCTCCTCTGCAGCTCAGCACAAACACTGTCTGCTCCAGGCACTGCTGCTGCCCAACCAGCTCCTGGTTGCTGGAGGAGCAGCCCTGGGAACTGGTTTTGTTCCCTCAGTGGCACAACATCCCTGTTCTCACACTGCCAAAGAAAGCTGTTGATGCCAAGTGCGGCCAGGATGAACCATTGCTGTGACTGCAGCCCCTCTCTTGGGGCCCTACAAACAGCGCTGCAAAAGGAGCCCCCTGGAGCTCTCCTGGGCCAGCGACTCCCTCTGAGTGGGGCCTCTCCCAGCCGGGAACTCTCCCGTTTGCTGCACTCGGGGTTCCTGAACAACGAGGGAGCCTGGGCCGATCCCCCCACTCCTCCAGGCTCAACCCTTCACCCGCTGGGGAGATGCCAAAGCATCCACAGGGAGCATTTCCTGCCCTCAGGGGAATTTCTCACAGGTGCCTTGCACTGACTCTTTGTGTCTGTGTGCACACAGGAGTGCCTGTGCTGGGGAGTTGTGGCAGAAATGCTGCTCTCGGAGGGGTTGGAGTGCCTTGGATAGCTGAGTCAGTCAGGCCAGTAAGTGAGGTTAAGTCACAAGGTCTAAAAGAATTTAAATGCTGCTAAGAGTTGTTCTTTTGCTAAGTTTAATATAAGTTATAAAGTAAGTTAAATACTGTTAAGTGTTATTCCTCTTTTAAATTGCTAAGTCAGAGGTTTTAAGTTAGGTTAAATACTGTTAAGCTCTGTTCTTTTGCTAAATTGTGAAGTTGACAGTGTCAGTTTAGGTAAAGATATAAGTTACGTCCTGTTAAGTTTGATCTCTGTTCAGCTTTTATGCCGTATTTCTTTTATCCTTGCCCTCACTGTCCTGTTGTCACACACACACAGGGAGAATTCTCTGTTTATTTCTGGTTTGATTGCCTGGATTTTGTCTGGTTTTGTTGTTGGTTTGTTTCTTGGTTGTGTCTGAAGTGTCCAGTCAAGAGTTGCTTTTCCTAAGGAACTTTGTGGTGCTGTCCCTTAATATCAAATCTGGTTTTTGCTGATCCCTTGCTGGGGATTTTTTCAGCACTCTCAAGCCCTCATTCGTAACAGGGTGAAGGAGCCCTGGCCCAGGCTCTGGCCATGGGGGGCATGGGGACACTGCCGGGGGGTCCCTGTCCCCCTGTCCCACCCCCAGGGTCCCGGTCCCCCATCCCCGTGTCAGGCTCTGGGGTCGATCTCATGGAACATCCTCTGGGGGAGGCTGCGGCACTGGGGGTGGGGGGACCCGGGGGGACAGGGGACCCCACTGTGCACGAGCAGGGTTGGACTGCTCTGGGGGAACTGTGAGGGGGGCTGGGGCAGAGTGACCTCCCCAGTGACCTCACACAGCCCCTGTGATGTCACACAGCTTCCTGTGATGTCACACAGCCACCCTGTGATGTCACACAGCCACCCTGTGATGTCAAAGAGTCCCTGTGATGTCACACAGCCTCCCAGTAATGTCACAGTCTACTCTTGGATGTGACACAACACCTTTGTAATGTCACGCTACCAATATTGTGATGCCACCCTGTGATGTCATACTGCTGTGCTGTGACATCTCAGAAGACTCTGTGATGTTACAAAGTCACCCTGTGATGTCACAGTCTCTTCTGTGATATCATAGCTGGCTCTATGATGTTACTCAGGCACCCAGTGATGCCACAACCCATTCTCTGATGTCACAGAGCCACACTCCATGGTGGCAGATGCTGCTCCATGGCCTCACATCCTATTCTGTGACATCACAGACAGCTCTGTGATGTCACAACCCCCTCAGTGATATCACAAACCCCTCTCTGTGATGTCATACTGCCACTCTAAATTATCACAGCACACACTTTGATCTCACAACCTGCTCTATGATGTCATACAGCCATGCCATGATGTCACAGCCTGTGATGTCTCACATTCCCCTCTATGATACTGTAGCTGCTCAGTGACCTCACACAACAAACTCTGTGATGTCACAGCCCAACCTGTGACCTCACACAGCCCACTCTGTGCTGTCACACAGCCCCTTGCTGACATCACAGCTGCTCTGTGCCTCCACGACACAGCCACAGAGGTGCTGCTGTGACACAGCCCCCTCTGGGACATCCCCCAGCCCCTGCCAGTGCTGAGCCCCTGTCAGCTCTGGCTGTGCCCTGCTGCTGTCCCTGAGCTGCCCTGGCAGTGCCCCAGCCCTGCTGGGCTGTGCACAGGAGCTGCTCCTGGCCAGAGCTGTCTCTCTGCAGCGCTGCCCTTGCCAGGAGCCGCCTCTGGGCCAGGAGCCTGGCCCAGCTCTGCAGCACAGACACAGCAGCAGGACTTTAATGACCCTCTGGGGCTTTGGTGCTCTTTGCATCAGACTGAGTCCCTCGGAGTGTGCTCAAAAAGCTTCTCAAGAACTCCAAGTTAAGCTGAAACATAGACATTTCTTGTAGTTTAAATGGGTTCCACTCAAGGACACAATTCATGTCAAAGTGTCCCTAGGTTCCAGGTAGAGCAGAACACTGGAGGCAGTGATGACAGCTGGGGACAAACAAGGCAAAGGTGTCTCTGGTGCTGAGCACACCTGGATGTGTTTCAGGAATGCAAAGGGCCAAGGCCTGAGCCCCAGCCCCTGGCCAGGCAGATCCTGTCCCTCCCTCATTGCTCAGGGCTCTTCCCTGGATGGGCTCTGGCATGTGAGGATGTGCAATGCCAAGGACGGGACCATGGGGTGGCCCCTGCCAGGCTGCTGAGCAGGAACAAGGAGGCAATGAGGCCCCAGGGCTGCAAGGGTCACTTGTCCCCTCGTGGCCTCAGGCCCAGGGCCAGCAGCCATGGCCAAAGTGCTGCCCAAGTTGGCTCTGTCAGGGCCTTGCAGCTGCTGCCCATCCCTGTGCCCTGTGCAGCCCAGGCTGTCCTACGGTGTCCCTGCCCTGCATCTCTGTCCCTGCAGGCTGTCGTCATCCCCCGGCTGCCCCACCTGGCTGGCCCCTTCCTTTGCTGACAGCTCTGCCTCCTGCCTGCCTCTGCCTGCCCACACAAAGCCTTGGACTGCTCCAGGCGCCTTCTGGGGGATGTGCTGCACCACAGCCCTGCCCTGGGAGGGAAACTCCTTTCTCCTGCTGTCCAGTCTGCGCTTTCCCAGCTGCCCTTAGCACAATTATTTCTTCTTCAGGATCATTCCCACAATAAAGAAAAGCTCCACACTCTGTGAAACCACCCTTTAATCCCTCCCAGACTGCTCCTGTTCTGTCCTCAGTCTCCACGCCAGTGAGCCCAGAGCCTACAGCCTCCTCCCGCTGGTTATGTGATGAGGCCTCCAAACCCCATCTTAGGAGATTTTTGGGTCCTCACCAAGGTCTGTGAAAACACAAAAAAAATGGTCAAAGTTATTTTCTCCCAAATCTTGTGGTGACAGAAGAAGGGTCAATATCTCTGAAATTAATGAGGGTGGATTTACATTTGTTAGAAGGAGGAAATATTTTACAATGATGAGAATGGCACAAAACTGGAACTGTTCTTCCACAGAACTGGATTCCCCATCTCAGGAATTATTCAAGAGCAGGAGCCTTGTGCAACCTGACCCTCTCATCCCCAAGGACAGAATTCCTGTTGTGTGGGTTCTCTGATGTGCTGGGTGCCCTCACAACGCTTCTGGCCAGAATGTCTGCTGAGGGCAGCCAGGCTGCTGCAGGGGCAGTGACCTCACAGCCATCACCATGGCAGCCCTGTGCCCTGGGCCTGGCTCTGCCCTTTCCTCTGCCCCTGCCTTGTCTTAGCTGACATGAAGAGTTTTGTCATTCATATCTTGTCCCCAAGGTGCTGGGGCAAATGGCTTCCCAGGCAGCTCCTGGAGCAGAAGTGGCTTTTCAGAGCCCGGGCAGAAATGAGCCCTGAGGCAGCAGCTCTGCAGTGCTGGCCACCAGGCCGTGCTGCCAAGGGAGGCTTCTGGCCATGCCCTGCAAGCAGCTGCTGCTGCCAAGGTGCCTTTGGTGCCTCAGGCTCTGCCTGGCACAGCTCCCAGCACGGCACTCTGCCCTTGTGCCCGAGCCCTTCCCTGTGCTGGGGCTGGCCTGGGGCTTTTCCTGCAGCGGGACCTGCCCTGCTCCTGGCACAGGAAAGGCAGTTCCTGCTGGAGCAGGAGGCTCTGCCTGCAATGGGCTCCAACAACTCCAGCAAGGCTCTGTTGACTTCAAAATTGCTTCCTAGAGCAGAATAGTCTAATAATTGTTATAGAACCTATACTGTGGAGTAAATAACTTTGTTTTTTAAATTTACTCTGTGGTGTAAATAAGCCATTGTGTCTAATGATGATCAGAATCAATCAGAGCTGTATTTATATAAATATATGTGGTATTCCATCATTAATCCTGTGGGACAAATTGCGTTAAAGTTCAATTTCACCTGTCCAATCTTTTACAACTTTTCGCACAGTCTGGGGCTGGGATTGGATCCAGCTGCTCCCAGTCTCCTGTATTAAAAGGAATTTTAGAAGACTAGGAGCCCTGCAGGGGTTTTAGGATCCATGGTGGCTGTTGGGTGTCATTTCTCCACCTCATGACTCAGCAGGAGTTTCTCCAATAAAGAAATAAAGCTTTTGCCTGAAGCTCCCACTCTGCCCATGACAGGAACCCCTGGGAGTGTCTGGGACATCCCGGCCCTTTGGCAGCCTGGGGACTCCTGGGATGTCACCGTGGAGCCCCTGTGAGTGCCTGCGACAGATCGGTGCCTTTGCAGCCCAAGGTGCCCTGGGATGTCACCATGGAATGGCTGTGACTGCCTCTGACCACACAGCTCTTTATCATCCCCAGAAACCCCTGGGAGGTGTCCATGGAGCCCCTGTCTCTGCCTGTGACCTTCCAGCTCTTGAACAGCCTGGAGACTCTTGGAAAGTCCCCATGGAACCCCTGTGACAAATCTGATCCTTAGTGGGCAACCATCACCAGCCCCATTCCTATGGTCAGTTTTCATGGCAACCATCACCAGGCCCCTGTTCCCCCAGATCCACAGAATTGGCTGAGCTGGGAGGGACCCATCAGGATCCTGGAGTCCAACTGCTGGCCCTGCACAGGACACCCCAACAATGCCAGCCTGGGCCTGGCAGCGCTGGCCAAACGCTGCTGGAGCTCAGAGAGCCCTGGAGCTGGGACCCTTCCCTGGGGAGCCTGGACAGCGCCCCAGCAGCCTCTGGGGAAAAACCTTTTCCTGAGATCCAGCCTGAGCCTGCCCCAACTCAGCTGCAGCCGTTCCCTCCAGTCCTGTCCCTGGGCACCAGAGGGAAGAGGTTCCCACAGCCCCAGCCAGGGACCCGCTCCCAAGGCTGCTGCCATGGCCACCAGGGCTGGGACCAGCTGGGATGCTCGGTTTCCACAGGCTGGGGTTCAGGAATGGGATTCCCCAATTTCCTGCTCCCGCTAAAACCGCGCTGCCGCTCGCTGCCCTCCTGCCTCCCAAGGAAAGCACAAAGGGGAAAAATCCTGGGCAGGGATAAGAACAATTTACTGGGAACAGCAACAAGATAAAGAACAAACAGGAACAGAAACAATACTGGTAACAGAGGGGAAAAGAAAAACTATTTACAGGGAAAACCAAAACACAACTCATTGGGTCATCCTGGCCACATATTTCCTCCTGCCTGGGAAGGACACCCTTCTTCTCAGGAAGAGAGAGTCCCTTTCCTGCCCCTGGCAACGACCTGAGGAGGGAGTGAATATAATGACATGGCTCTAGCCACATCCTCATGATCTTCAATCCCACATCATGTCATTGGCAGGGGCAGGAGAAGGGACAGGTGTCTTCCCAGCATGGATTACAGTGAACATCTGGAACCTCCCCAGTGAGCCAGGACAGCTGGTAAATGATGGAGAGCGGTTTGGCAAGCTCATCTGCCAGCTCCCTCATCACCCTGGGGTGGATTCCATCTGGTCCCACGGATTTATGAACATCCAAACAGCCAAGTAATTCTCTGAGTCCTTCCTTCTAGATAGTAGTAGTTAGAGAGTGAAAAGAAATATTTTGGGGGTTTTACTATAAGGGTCTAGGAGGCAAGATGGAGGAATTTGAGCTTTGTCCTGTTCTTGTCCCTTCTTCTTCCTAGCTTCCATCTTCTTGATGATGTTAGCATATTTGGATTGGTGTGGAGTAGAAAGTCACTGTCTGACATGGGTGATAGGTATTGGAACATAACTGTAAATATCGAATACGTAATTTACAGTATAAAAAGACAGCACTATTCCAGGGGTGTGCAGTGTGCCTCTGACAGACCTGCTGAACAGACCTCGGCAGGCCAGACAGAAAATGTTTGAGATAAAGGAATAATAAACAGCCTTGAGAACGTGAACCGAAGACTTCTCGACTCCTTCTTTGGCTGCTGGGTTGGGGAAAAGAGACTTTTAACAGAGACACACCTCGGGATCTTCCCAACCAGACCAGACCAGAGGAGATTCCGAGACTGGATGATCCGAGCCCCAGACAGGGGGCTCTGAAGCCATGGCAGGGGGGTCGGAGACCCTGGCATGCAGCCAAATACCCCTGTGGCCTTGAGTTCGACCCATGGAACAAATTACCACCTTTATATGAGCAATTAAAGGTCACAAAAGTTTAGATAGCATAATAGTAGTAGTTATAGAGTGAAAAGAAAAATTTTGGGGGTTTTACTATAGGGGTGTAGGAGGCAAGATGGAGGAATTTGAGCTTTGTTCTGTTCTTGTTCCTTCTTCTTCCTAGCTTCCATCTTCTTGGTGATGTTGGCACTTTGGGATTGGTGTGGAGTAGAAAGTCACTGTCTGACATGGGTGATAGGTATTGGAACACAACTGTAAATATCGAATACGTAATTTACAGTATAAAAAGACAGCACTATTCCAGGGGTGTGCAGTGTGCCTCTGACAGACCTGCTGAACAGACCTCGGCAGGCCAGACAGAAAATGTTTGAGATAAAGGAATAATAAACAGCCTTGAGAACGTGAACCGAAGACTTCTCAACTCCTTCTTCAACAGCTGGGTTGGGGAAAAGAGACTTTTAACACACTTCAGGGTCATCTCCACCTGAGGAGATCCCAAGATCCAGCCTCACTGGATCCCGTCCCAGCAGATCTCAGTTCCAGAAACCCAAAACCCGGTGGATCCCAGCCCCAGTGGATCCCTGACCCCTGACCCAAAAAGCCCCAAACCTGTCAGATCCTGGAGATCCAGGATCCAGAGATCCCAGTTTGGGGTCATCCCTGCATCCACTGATCCCTGACCCAGCAGATCGCAGATCCAGCACATCTTGGACCCAGAAACCCCAAACCTGTCAGATCTGGGATCCAGCAGATCCTAATCCCGGCAGATCCCAACCTTGATGACTCCCAGATCCAGCAGATCCCAGCAATCCCAGTTCCAGAGACCCCAAACCTGGTGGATCCCAGTTCCAGCAGATCCTGTCCCAGTGGATCCCCCAATCCCTGCCCCTGAAACCCCAAACTTGGCAGATCCCACCCCAGCAGATCCCAGCAGATCCCAGTTCCAGACACCCCAAACCTGGCAGATTCTGGCCCCACTGGATCCTGTCCCAGCAGGTTCCAGATCCCAAAACCCTCGAGACTTGGTAGGTCCAGGATCCAGCAGATCCCAGCCCCGGTGGATCCCATCCCAGCAGATCCCAGATCCAGATACCCCAAACCCAGCAGATCCCATCCCAGCCAATCCCAACCTCCTGACCTTGACAGCTCCCAGATCCAGCGTATCCCAGAGATCCCAGATCCCAAAACCTCAAACCTGGCTGGTCCTGGATCCAGGAAACCCCAGTCCCAGCAGATCCCAGTCCCAGCAGCCGTTGATCCCAGCCCCGCTTGATCCCAGGCCTGCAGCTCCAGGCCCAGCAGATCCCAGCCCAAGGAGGTCCCAGCCCCAGCAGATCCCAGAGATCCCAGTTCGGGATCATCCCTGCAGCCACAGATCCCAGATCCGGCAGATCCCAACCCCGGTGGATCCCATCCCAGCAGATCCTGGACCCAGAATCCCCTAACCCAGCGGATCCCAACCTCCCAACCTTGACTGCTCCCAGATCCAGCGGATCCCGGAGATCCCAGCTCCCAAAACCGCAGGCTCGGCAGATCCCGGATCCAGCAGATCCTCACCCCTTGGCCTTGATGGCTCCTGGATCCAGCAGATCCCAGAGTTCCCAGTTCCAGAGACCCCCAAGCCTAGCAGATCCTGGATCCAGTGGATCCCAGAGTTCCCAGTTCCAGAAGCCCCACACTCAGCAGATCCAGGTTCCAGTGGATCCTGGAGTTCCCCATTCCAGAAACCCTAAACCCACCCCAGCAGATCCCTGATCCAGGAAACCCCCAAACCCAGCAGATCCCGAGTCCAGTGGATCCTGGAGTCCCCCATTCCAGAAACCCCAAACCCAGCAGATCCCATCCCAGTGGATCCCTGATCCAGGAAATCCCCAAACCCATCAGATCCTTGATCCAGAAAACCCCAAACCTGGCATATCCCAGATCCAGTGGATCCCAGAATTCCCCGTTCCAGAATCCCCAGTCCCAGCAGATCCCGGTTCCGGTGGATCCCGGAGTTGCCCGTTCCAGAATCCCCAATCCCAGCAGATCCCATCGCAGTTCCAGAAACCCCAAACCCAGCATATCTCCTCCCAGCAGATCCTGGATCCAGTGGATCCTGGAGTTCCCAGTTCCTGAAGCCCCAAACCCAGCAGATCCAGGTTCCCAGCAGATTCCTAACCAGGAAACCTCAAACCCAGAAGATCCCGCTTCCAGTGAATCCGAGTTTCAGAAACCCCAAACCGGGCGGATCCTGCTTCCAGTGGATCCTAGAGTTCCCCATTCCAGAAACCCTAAACCCACCCCAGCAGATCCCTGATCCAGAAACCCCCCAAACCTGGCAGATCCTGGATCCAGTAGATCCGGAGTTCCCAGTTCCTGAAGCCCCAAACCCAGCAGATTCCCAATCTAGTGGATCCCAGAGCTCCCAGTTCCAGAATTCCCAATCCCAGCAGATCCCAGTTCTGGTGGATCCCGGACTTCCCCATTCCAAAATCCCCAATCCCAGCAGATCCGAGTTCCTGAAGCCCCAAGCCCAGCAGATCCAGGTTCCCAGCAGATTCCTAACCAGGAAACCTCAACCCCGGCAGATCCCACTTCCAGTGAATCCCAGTTTCAGAAACCCCAAACCCGGCAGATCCCATCCCAGCAGATCCCAGTACCAGACACCCCAAACTGGGCGGATCCTGGTTCCAGTGGATCCTAGAGTTCCCCATTCCAGAAACCCTAAACCCACCCCAGCAGATCCCTGATCCAGGAAACCCCCAAACCCGGCAGATCCCAGTTCCAGTGGATCCCGGAGTTCCCCATTCCAGAAGCCCCAAGTCCAGCAGATCCCAGTTCCAGAAATTCCAAGTCCAGCAGATCCTAGATCCAGCAGATCCCTGATCCAGAAACCCGGATCCCGGAAGATCTTCAGTCCAGTGGATCCCAGAGTTTCCAGTTCAAGAAGCCCCAAACCCAGCAGATCCAGGTTCCCAGCAGGTTCCTAACCAGGAAACCTCAAACCCAGAAGATCCCGCTTCCAGTGAATCCGAGTTTCAGAAACCCCAAACCGGGCGGATCCTGCTTCCAGCGGATCCTAGAGTTCCCCATTCCAGAAACCCTAAACCCACCCCAGCAGATACCTGATCCAGAAACCCCCCAAACCTGGCAGATCCTGGATCCAGCCGATCCCAGCGTTCCCAGTTCCAGAAGCCCCAAACCCAGCAGATCCCATCCCCAGCAGATCCCTGATCCAGAAAACCCCCAAACCCAGCAGATCCCTGATCCAGGAAACCCCCAAACCCAGCAGATCCCGAGTCCAGGGGATCCTGGAGTTCCCCGTTCCAGAATCCCCAATCCCAGCAGATCCCATCCCAGCACATCCCATCCCAGTTCCAGAAACCCCAAACACAGTAGATCCTGGATCTGGCAGACCCCATCCCCAGCAGATCCCTGATCCACAAATGCGGATCCCGGCAGATTCTGAGTCCAGTGGATCCCGGAGTTCCCCATTCCAGAAGCCCCAAACCCAGCAGATCCCATCCCAAGAGGATCCCAGATCCAGGAAACCCCCCAAACCCAACAGATCCTTGATCCAGAAAACCCCAGTCCCAGCAGATCCCGGTTCCAGAAGCCCCAAACCCAGCAGATCCCATCCCCAGCAGATCCCTGATCCAGAAAACCCCAAACCCAACAGATCCTTTATCCAGAATCCCCAATCCTGGCAGATCCCGGTTCCGGTGGATCCCGGAGTTCCCAGTTCCAGAATCCCCAATCCCAGCAGATCCCAGTTCCAGAAGCCCCAAATCCAGCAGATCCCATCCCCAGCAGATCCCTGATCCAGAAAACCCCAAACCCAACAGATCCTTGATGCAGAATCCCCAATCCTGGCAGATCCCAGTTCCAGTGGATCCCGGAGTTCCCAGTTCCAGAATCCCCAATCCCAGCAGTTCCCCGTTCCAGAATTCCCAGTCCCAGCAGATCCCGGTTCCGGTGGATCCCGTCCCATCCCGTCCCAGCAGATCCCGGCGATCCCAGTTCCGGCTCATCCCTGCACCCGTCGGTCCCAGCAAAGCCCCCCTCATTTCACAAGAACCCAAAGTGTTACAATGGTCTCCATGGTTCCTCAAGACCCTTACAGTGTCACAATGATCCCCTTGGTTCCACAAGTTCCTACAGTGTAACAATGCCCTTTGGCTCCACAATGCCCCACAGTTTCTCAGTGGTCTCCACAGGAAGAAAACAGCCAAGCCCCAGGGGAAGATGAGCGGCAGTCACCAGAAGCCAAGGCTAGCCAGACCTGACTGGACTGGCAGATTTTGTCTGGGAGAAAGCCTTGGATATAGGAAATTTTAGAGGTGGAATCCTAATTTAAGCCATGGGAGCCTAGACAAGAAAGATAGTTCTTTTCCATAGGAAGGAAAGCACGGAGACCCAGTGCTTCACAGTCAGATGGGAAGTGGCCCTTGACATGTCAAATTCAGCGGGACCTGTCAGACAGGTCCCAGGAGGCCAAACCAGGCAGACCTGTTCCATGTTCCGCTGATATCATGGGTCCCCACACCATCACAATGGTCTCCATGATTCCATGAAGTCTGGCAATGTCACAATGGCTTCTTGGTTTCATGAGCCCCAACAGAGTCACAGTGGTCCCTTGGCTCTGTGGGGCCCTGCTGTGTCACAATGGCTCCTTGTTTCTATGGGCCCCACAGTTTGATCATTGACCCTTGCTTCCACAGGGCCCTGAACTGCACAATGGTTTCCTTGATTCCATGAAGTTCCACAGTCCCACCATAGTTTCCTTGGACCCGCATTGTCACAAGTGACCCTTGGTTCCATGAGGTTCCAGAGTGTCACCGTGGTCGCTGTCAGAGGCTGGATGAGATCGATGTCCCGAGACACCTCGGGATGCTCGGAATGCCCGTGTGGGGCCAGGCCCGGGTCAGGCCTTGGTTTGTGGTGGGACAGAGCCCCTCCCCCAGCCCTGGCAGAGCTGTCAATCACACAGCAGGGACGGTGCTATCCCAGCTGTGATTGCCAGCAGAGCAGATGTTGATGGGACAGGAGCCCTGCGGGGCTGGCAGGGACCTGCAGCTTGCAAGGTGCTCTGCTCTCCCTCAGGTGCTCTCGGAGAGATCCAATCCCAGCTGGGCACCTCAGGGCACAAATGGCACTGCCTGTTCATGGGCACACAGCTGATGTCTGCCTGGAAAGGGGCACAGGTTTTAATACCTGTTATTTTCATAATATACCAGAAAATATTTCTTATCTGGATTACTTGAGTACTTAGAAGAAATGGCAAAGTTTTCCCACCAGGAACAGGAGTTTCCTGGATCTACTGGATTCTTCCCCTGATGGCAGGAGAAAAAATACTGATCTTCCCCTCTACCTTTGCCAGCAACATTCAGTCTAGTATTTCACGGCCCTCTTCCTTCAGGTGTTTCCAGCTCTCCTGGTAAAATGGCCATGTCTAAGGACATCTCTTCATTTAGAGCAGCTGGATCTATGCCCTTACCCTTGCTCCCAGATTTCCTCCTGCAGCTGTTCTCTGGTCATTCCAATGTGTGTCCTTTGACTGGCTTCATGATTTGAGCATCACGGAGCTGCCTAATTTCTATGAAGTTTAAATACCTCCCTAGTCAGCATCTTACTTGTAGTTTTATCTTTTCTATCACCTCTTCTCTGTTGAAAATCCTTCCTGTATGGCAATCCCTTGTGGATGGTGGACATGTCAGATGTTGCTGGGATGTCACAAGGAGCTCAGGGAAAGGGTTTGATATTTCTTAAATTTTATCATGTTCACATTTTTTTATGTTGTCCATGAAGAGAAACCCTTCTGTGCCTCTGAGTCTCACCAGTTCCTGGTCCCTCCAAGGGCACAAACATGATGAGTTGTGGTTCCCACTCCAGTGGCTGCACTTGGACCTCCCTCCATAGCCAGAGCAGAGCTCCCTTGTCCCAGAAAGTGCCTGGCAAAGGAGGGATGAAGGAAGCAGGACAGGCTGTGGGGATCAGGGGCAGGGCAGAGCCAGGGAGAAGAATGACTTCTGCATTTGATGGAGCTGTGCCTTCCCTTGGCTTTGTTGGCTGACAATCAATGAACATCCCTCTGTGTCTGGGGCAGCTCCTTCTCCAAGGAAAGCAGGTAGGAATTGGAGCCAAGGAGCTGAAAGCTGCAGGTGCAGCCTGGGCTGGAGGGAGTTCAGATTTGCACAAGGCTGCTCTGAGTGCCAGGGCTTGGATGGGGGAAATGGTGGGGTGGGCGTAGGGACAGAGTCTGATTGATTGTCAGCCATGAAGGGTCTTGATTTTCATATCTATTCAGACTGCATGAGGAGGTACTTGGATTCAGTGCCAATTGGAGATTGCACATATCAGTTTGTTAAGAGAAAAAAAAAAACCTAAACAGGACCTAAAAAATGTTTTCTCACTGTCGTTTTAAATAGAATATATTCAGTTTGAATAGGCTTCTGAAATCTCTCTAATTAGCCAGAAATTATTTGAAATCTGAAATCAAATTATTCCCAGAGGCTTGGCTTGTTAAGGTGTTTTCAATGTTAATGAGCCCTGGGACACTGAATTCCTGCACTGAAGAGCTGAGGGCTGAACAAGCCTCTGGAGCAGTGAAATCCAGCAGCAGCCTCCAAGCTGCTGAGGATGTCAGCAGCCCCCACTGAGGCCATCCCTGCCCAGAGACTGTGGGGGAATGGGCAGACAAGGAGAGCGTCCCTGGGGCTGGGCCAGCAGAACTCAGAGGCAGCAGCGGCTCCAGCTGGGAAATGGAGAGTGGAATGTGGCTGGGAAAGCCCTGCCTGGGCTGTGCCATGCAGCACAGACAAGCCCTGACTCCCATCCCCCAAACAACTTTCTCAATGAGATATTTAAAAGGAATTACAATTACTTGTGTATTCTGAGTTGGACTCACTGGAGAAATATCAACAAGAGGTTCTCAGGAGCTCAAAATAACCAAACAGCCTTTAGTAGCAACTTTAGAAAATCAGAGAAACTTTGGCAAAAAGTTTAGTATGAGATTGTAGCGATTTTAGTTTTTTAAATTAAGATTTTTCTAATTTTTAGATTTCTTAGTTAATGTATTGATGAGTGAGGTGGATTTTAGTGTCGGTTAATTATTTATGTATTTATTTTTTTGTGAAATAGGATTAGGAGAAAAGTAAAGTAAGTTTAAAATTATAAGTGGGTATAAATAAAATTTTATTATAAGTAAATAAAGGAAAAATGTAGTAAGAATTAAAATAAACTCTTTAGAACATGTTTTTGCCTTAGACCTTTTTTTTTACTGACAGTGTAAAGAAACTAAACTTAAAATTTCTAGTTAGTTTATTCTTTCTAGAATAGTCTTTTTTAGTTTTCTTAGGGAGAGAAATTTTTCTTTTTAAGGTTTGGAGATTTGGTTTACAAGAGGAAAAACTAGATTTTTTTTGTGGCTCTTAATTTTGTCATGGATAACAGTTGTCTGGGGAACTTTCTTATTGTGAAGTCGTTTTTATTGCTACAAGTTTTTTTTACAGCTTGTTGATGGGCCATGTTGACGTATGGGGTACTGTTTTAAAGATGAGTTCCTTAAAGGTAAAAGTTTTTATTACTTACTTTTAAAATTACTTATATATCTGGGAATAGAGATCTTCTCTTGGGGGTACTGGACTACTTTTTTTTCTGTTTAAACTTTTGATGAAATTACAGTTATTTTAACATTTGTTTATTTTAATATGCAGGTTTTTGTTTGATATTAATTTATTTTTTATAGTTTTATGTGTTATAAAGAAAAAGAGCTTTTTCTCCATAGTTTATAAGATTATTTTCTTTTTAAGATTAAGGTATTTTTTCTGGTTTTTTTTATTTTTATTTGGGATTTAAATTCTTCTTTACTGACTTTGATGGTTTCATGTTGTTTTTTCATATGCTTGTATTTTTTTTTAATTTTACTCGAGGGAGGATTGAAGTATTGAAAGGATTAACACCTGACCTGCTGGTAACTTCTGGTGGGAGTTGTGCTTGGGTTGTGTTTGGACTCGTTTTATGGTTGGTTTTTGGGGTTTTTTGTGTTTAATTTTAGTTGTCGGGTTATTTTGTATGGGTTCTAGTTTGTAGGTGTTTGGTTTTAGTTGTGTTGGGGGAGGGCACTTGATGGTAATCTTTTAAGAAATTCAATTGACCTATCTGGTCAAAGCTGAATTGGACAGCCTGCAAGGGTGATGGATTTTTCTTAATAGTGTAGTATAGTATACTAAAGTGATTGATCAGCCTTCTGGAATAATGGAGTTGTGAATGCTAATTATTAATTACCCAGCCGGAACCCATGCTATGATAAAGCACAGAGCCTTTCCCAGTGTTTTGGGGACAGGTGAGAGGTGACCCTCATGAAACCATTGCCGGCCAGACTTGACCTGGCAATATTCTTGAACAATGCCTAGATATAAGGAAATTTGGAGGTGAAATCCCAATTGTGGCCATATGTTCCTGGAGGAGAAGGAGAGTTCTTTACCACACAGGGCACCAGTGTTTCAGCAGCAGATAAGATGTGACATACCAAGGTCAGCTGGACCAGTCAGGCAGCCTACAGGAGGCCAAACCAGCCAGAGCTGTTCTGTGTCGCCTTGGTTCTATGGGGTCCCATGGTGTCACAATGACACCTTGGTTACACAAGGCCTTGCAGTGTCACAATGGTGCCTTGAATCCATGGGGCCCCGCAGTGTCATAATGATGCCTTGATTCCATGGGGTTCAGCAGAGTCACAATGGCCCCTTGGTTCAATGAGGTCACACAATGTCAGAATGGACCCTAGGTTCCAGAAGGCCCCACTCTGTCACAATGGTCGCAATGATTCCATGGGACCTTGCAGTGTCACAATGGTCCCAATGATTCCATGGGACCTTGCAGTGTCACACTGGCCCTTTGGACCCTGGGGGTTTGGGTTGTCACAATGGTCTCCTTTGCTCCACAGTGTCACAATGGACCATTGATGACAGGAAGCCCCTCTGTGTCACCCTGGAGCTTTGGTTCCATGCAGCCCTGCAGTGTCACAAAGGCCTCCTGGTTTCATGAGGCCCCAGAGTATCACAATGGTCCTCTTGGTTCTGTGGGGACCCCCAGGGTCACAATGGTCTCACTGGTTCCATGAGTCCCCTCAATGTCACAATGGCCCCCTAGTTCCATGAGGCTGTGAAGAGTCTTAATGGTCTCTCCATGGTTCCATGAGGCCTTGCAACGTCACAATTATCTCCACAATTTTCCATGATGCCCCAGTGTCACAATGGTCCCTTGGTCTCACAGGGCCCCACAGTGTCACCATGGTCCCTTGCTTCCATGGGCCCTGTGCTGCTGCGTTCCCCCCTCCCCTTCTCAGCCTGCCCTGCCAGCTCAGAAATGCTCCTTGGGCCTCGGCCTTGGCCAACAGCCCCTGGGCTCAGCTCCTCTACAGCTCAGCACAAACACTGTCTGCTCCAGGCACTGCTGCTGCCCAACCAGCTCCTGGTTGCTGGAGGAGCAGCCCTGGGAACTGGTTTTGTTCCCTCAGTGGCACAACATGCCTGTTCTCACACTGCCAAAGAAAGCTGTTGATGCCAAGTGTGGCCAGGATGAACCATTGCTGTGACTGCAGCCCCTCTCTTGGGGCCCTACAAACAGCGCTGCAAAAGGAGCCCCTTGGAGCTCTCCTGGGCCAGCGACTCCCTCTGAGTGGGGCCTCTCCCAGCCGGGAACTCTCCCGTTTGCTGCACTCGGGGATCCTGAACAAGGACAAAGCCTGGGCTGATCCCCCCACTCCTCCAGGCTCAACCCTTCACCCTCTGGGGAGATGCCAAAGCATCCACAGGGAGCATTTCCTGCCCTCAGGGGAATTTGTCACAGGTGCCATGCACTGACTCTTTGTGTCTGTGTGCACACAGGAGTGCCTGTGCTGGGGAAATGTGGCAGAGATGCTGCTCTCGGAGGGGTTGGAGTGCCTTGGATAGATGAGTCAGTCAGGCCTGTAAGTAAGGTTAGGTCATGAGATCTAAGCGACATTAAATGCTGCTAAGAGTTGTTCTTTTGCTAAGTTGTTATGTTTAATATGTTATAAGCTAAGTTGAATACTATTAAATGTAATTCCTCTATTAAATTGCAAAGTCATATGTTATAAATTAGATTAAATACTGTTAAGCTCTGTTCTTTTGCTAAATTGTGAAGTTGAAGGTATCACTTAAGGTTAAGGTATAAGTTAAGTCCTGTTAAGTTTGAGCTCTATTCAGCTTTTAGACCATATTCCTTTTATCCTTGCTCTCACTGTCCTTGTGTCACACACACGCACAGGGACAGTTAATTTCTGGTTCGATTGCTTGGATTTTGTTTGGTTTTGTTGTTGTTTTGTTTCTTTGTTGTGCCTGAAGTGTCCAGTCAAGAATGTCTCTTGCCAAGGAACTTTGTGGTGCTGTTGCTTAATATTAAATCTGGTTGTTGCTGATCCCTTGCTGGGGATTTTTTCAGCACTCTCAAGCCCTCGTTCGTAACAGGGTGAAGGAGCCCTGGCCCAGGCTCTGGCCCTGGGTGACACGGGGACGCTGCCGGGGGGGCCCCTGTCCCCCTGTCCCACCCCCCAGGGCCCCGGCCCCCCGTCCCCGTGTCAGGCTCTGGGGTCGATCTCGTGGAACATCCTCTGGGGGAGGCTGCGGCGCCGGGGGCGGGGGGACCCGGGGGGACAGGGGACCCCGCTATGCACGAGCAGGGTTGGACTGCTCTGGGGGAGCTGTGAGGGGGGCTGGGGCAGAGTGACCTCCCCAGTGACCTCACACAGCTCCTGTGATGTCACACAGCTGATCTGTGATGTCACACCGCCCGCTGTGATGTCTTACAGCTCCCTGTGATGTCACACAGCCACCCTGTGATGTCACAGCCCACATTATGATGTCACAGATTCTTCTGTGATATCACACAACCTACCCTGCGATGTCACAGCCATTCTATGATGTCACAAACTGATCTGTGATGTCACAGCCCCTCTGTGATGTCAGAGAGACACCCTGTGATGGCATAATCCATTCTGTGATGTCCAGCCATTTATGTCACAGAGCCTACTCCTCGATGTCGCAGGCAACTCTGAGATGAAACACACCTACTCTGTGATGTCACAGCCTGCTCTGTGATGTTACACAGTCACACGGAGATGTCACAACCCACTCTCTGATGTCACAAAGCCACTTTCCATGTTGGCAGAGTTTGCTCCATGGCCTCACACCCTATTCTATGACATCGCAGCCAGCTCTGTGATGTCACAACCCCCTCAGTGATGTCAAAAAACCCTCTCTATGATGTGATACTGCCACTCTCTAGTGTCACAGCACACACTTTGACCTCACAGTCCGCTCTATGATGTCATACAGCCATGTCATGATGTCACAGCCTGCTCTGTGATGTCACACAGTCTCCTCTATGATGCTGTAGCTGCCCAATGACCTCACACAACAAACTCTGTCATGTCACAGACCAACCTGTGACCTCACACAGCCCACTCTGTGCTGTCACACAGCCCCTTGCTGACATCACAGCTGCTCTGTGCCTCCATGACACAGCCACAGAGGTGCTGCTGTGACACAGCCCCTCTGGGACATCCCCCAGCCCCTGCCAGTGCTGAGCCCCTGTCAGCTCTGGCTGTGCCCTTCTGGTGTCCTTGAGCTGCCCTGGCAGTGCCCCAGCCCTGCTGGGCTGTGCACAGGAGCTGCTCCTGGCCAGAGCTGTCTCTCTGCAGCGCTGCCCTTGCCAGGAGCTGCCTCTGGGCCAGGAGCCCGGCCCAGCTCAGCAGCACAAACACAGCACAAGGACTTTAATGACCCTCTGGGGCTTTGGTGCTCTTTGCATCAGACTCAGTCCCTTGGAGTGTGCTCAGAGAACTTCGCAGGGACTCAAAAAGAGAGTGAAACACTGAAGATTCTCATACTTTAAACCGATCCTTCTGAGGGACAGGACTGAGAAAGTGTCCCCAGGTTGCAGCCAGAGAACAACACTGGAGGCAGTGATGACAGGTGGGGAGAAGCAAGGAAAAGACATCTCTCATGCTGAGCAAACCTGTGCCTCTGTCCCTGCAGGCTGTCGTCATCCCCCGGCTGCCCCACCTGGCTGGCCCCTTCCTTTGCTGACAGCTCTGCCTCCTGCCTGCCTCTGCCTGCCCACACAAAGCCTTGGACTGCTCCAGGTGCCTTCTGGGGGATGTGTTGCACCACAGCTCTGCCCTGGCAGGGAAATTCCTTTCTTCCACTGTCCAGTCTGGGCCTCCCCACCCACCCTTAGCACAATTATTTCTTCTTCAGGCTCATTCCCACTACGAAGAGAAACTCCAGCCTCCCTGAAACCACCCTTCAATCCCTCCCGGACTACTCCTGTTCTGTCCTCAGTCTCAACACCACTAAGCCCAGAGCCTGCAGCCTCCTCCCACTGGTTATGTGATGAGGCATCCAAACCCCATCTTGGGAGATTTTTGGGTCCTCTCCAAGGTCTGTGAAAATAGAAGAATAGTGGTTGAAATTATTTTCTCCCAAATCTTGCAGTGACAGAGCAAGGCTCAATATATCTGAAATTAATGAGGATGGATTTACATTTGTTAAAAGGATGAAATATTTTACAACTATGAGAATGGCACAAAACTGCAACTGTTCTTCCACAGAACTGGATTCCCCATCTCAGGAATTATCCTACAACCTGAGCCTCTCATCTCCAAGGACAGAATTCCTGTTGTGTGGGTTCTCTGATGTGCTGGGTGCCCTCACAACGCTTCTGGCCAGAATGTCTGCTGAGGGCAGCCAGGCTGCTGCAGGGGCAGTGACCTCACAGCCATCACCATGGCAGCCCTTTCCCCTGGGCCTGGCTCTGCCCTTTCCTCTGCCCCTGCCTTGTCTCTGCTGGCATGAAGAGTTTTCTCATTCATATCTTGTCCCCAAGGTGCTGGGGCCAATGGCTTCCCAGGCAGGCTCCTGGAGCAGAAGTGGCTTTTCAGAACCCAGGCAGAAATGAGCCCTGAGGCAGCAGCTCTGCAGTGCTGGCCACCAGGCCGGGCTGCCAAGGGAGGCTTCTGGCCATGCCCTGCAAGCAGCTGCTGCTGCCAAGGTGCCTTTGGTGCCTCAGGCTCTGCCTGGCACAGCTCCCAGCACGCCACTCTGCCCTTGTGCCCAAGGCTGCAAAGGCACTGATCTGTCACAGGCTCTCACGGGGGCTCCACGGTGACATCCCAGGAGTCCCCGGGTTGCCAAAGAGCCAGGATGTGACAGATACTCACAGGGGTTCCTGTCATGGGCACAGTGGGAGCTTCAGGCAAAATTTATTGGAGAAGCTCCTGTTGGGTCACAACGTGTAGAGAGGATCCCCAACAGCCGCACAGATCCCCAAATGTCATCGCTGAGTCACAGACAACACAGACTCAGATCAGAAGGCTAAGGGCTAAAATCCACCCATTTATTCACTCCTCTTCTTTTATACCTCGGTTTGCTACAGGTGGACTTCATTGGTCATTTCACCAACACGTTTCACATGCTTGGCTAATTAAGACAACACCCTTCAGCAGCCAACTTTATGGAAAAAACAACTTATTAAAAACATTGTCAGGGCACCAGTTATTGATGTTTGTTTTATATTGGGCCCTTCTGGGGGCTCCCGGGATGGGGGAAACCCTCCTGTAGCAGTTCTGTGCCAGGGAAAAGGAGACGCACTGGACTTTTTCAGTCTTCCGCTTCTTGTTTATTGTTATTTTATCTGAAGTTTTGTAGACTGTCCACACCAGGCTCAGTGGGCTGGAAAAGCACCGCAAAATGGTCCTGAAATGTACAGTTTCAAGGTCTGTTAAAGTGTCTTTATCCACTGGATGAAGAAAGTCTTCAAATGTACATTATTTCTACTTATCTACCAATAACTCGTCCCTTGACTGTCCACAAAACCTCGCACTGTACTTTCCTTGACCAATCACCCTGTTCCACCAATACAGCAGAAAATGGAGGAGATGAAGAAGAAGGCAGGAACTACACCCAAATTCCTGCATCTTGCTTCCTATCTACACCATACTAAAAATCCCAAAACCTAAATTTCTCACCCAAGTGACATACTATACTACTCTCTATTATCTATTTCATACTTTGGTGAATTCTAATCTATCTCAAAGTCATGGAAGTCCTCTCCGTGGACGAAGGTTAAAGGCAGTGTTTCTCTGGGGGTCAGGACCCCTCAGAGCAGAAAGAGAAATATTCCCTGTGCCCTGGATTCTCACAAATTTATCCTAAAAACCTTTAACCCTTAAGGCGTTAAGTTACCCAAAAATGTTCCAGGTCAGTAGGATTAGGAGGAGAAGAAATAGAGAACAACAGAAAGACAGAAGATCTATAGAGAGACAGGCACATAGGAACCAACCGCTTGGGTTCCAGCATTGCTGACAGAGGAACCCCAGCAGAAGGCAGGATCCAGAGCATGGGCTGGCCTCGTGCTCCGGCTTTTAACCCCCTGGGCCTTCATGGGCCCGCCCCTGGGGTAGGACTGCCAGTGGCTTGGCCAATCAGAGTCAGGGTAGGCACCAGCTGTTGTTGTGTGATTACGCCTCTGCTGTGTGATTGACAGCTCTGCCAGACCAGGGCTGGGGGCGGCGCTCTGTCCCACCACAAACCAAGGCCTGACCCAGCCCTGGCACCACACGGGCATTCCAAGCATCCCGAGGTGTCTCGGGACATCGATCTCATCCAGACTCTGACAGAGACCGCAGTGAGACTACGGAACCTCATGGAACCAAGGGGCCATGGCGACACTCTGGTGCCTCATGGAATCAAGGAGACCATTGTGAAACTCAGGGGCCCCAAGCAACCAAGGGTCCATGGTGACCTTGTGGAGACCGTAGTGGCACGGAGGAGCCATTGTGACACAGTGAGGGGGCGTGGAGCCGAGGGGCCATGGTGACACTGCAGAAGCAAGGGGAACATTGTGACACTCCAGGGCCTCATGGAACCAAGGAGACCATTGGGACACTGTGGGGTCCCACAAAACCAAGGGAACATGGAACAGGTCTGGCTGGCTGGGCCTCCTGGGGACCACCTGACAGGTCCAGCTGACCTTGGCATGTCGAGGGCTGCTTCTCATCTGCCTCTGAAGCACTGGGGCTCTGGGCTTTCCTTCCTATGGGAGACAACTGTCCTTCTCCTCCAGGGCCCCATGGCCAAAACTGGAATTCCTCTGCCAAATTTCCTTATATGTAGTGATTGTTCCCAGAAGAAATCTGCCAGGAGTGACAGTGCCTTGGCCCCCCTGGGGCCATCTCCCATCTGGCTTTGGAACACTGGGACCATGTGCTTCTCTTTCTTATGGGAAAAAACATCCATCTTGACCAGGCAGTCATAGCCAAAATTGGACATCTGCCTCCAGCATTCCCTCT
The DNA here is from genome assembly GCF_036417665.1 of Passer domesticus. Lineage (NCBI taxonomy): Eukaryota > Metazoa > Chordata > Aves > Passeriformes > Passeridae > Passer > Passer domesticus. The sequence goes on along the minus strand of NC_087503.1, from coordinate 3,994,079 downwards.
ATCCAAGGATAACTCCCAGACAAAAGCTGCCAGGAGTGACAAGTCTGGATGGCCTTGGCTTCCTGAGGGCTGGCACTCATCTACCTCTGAAACACTGGGGCTCTGTGCTTTCCTTCCTAATGAAAAGAACTCTTCTTCCTGTCCAGGTGCCCATGGCCAAAATGGAGATTCCACCTCCAAAATGCTCTATATCCAAGGATAGCTCCTAGATGAAAGGTGCCAGGAAAGACAGGCCTGGCTTGGCTTAAGGGTACCCACCTCTCATCTTCTTCCAGAGCACTTGGACTTTGCACTTTTCTTTCCTACAGGAAAAAAACATCCATCTTGATCCTGTTGCCCATGGCTAAAACTGGGATTGCACCTCCAAAACTCTGTACATCCAAGGATTGCTCCCAAGTGAAAGCTGCCAGGACAGAAAGGTCTGGCTGCCCATGGCCTCCTGGGGGCTGCCTCTCATCTGCTTTCCAAACACTGGGGTTGGGTGCTTTCTTTCCAATGAAAAAGAACTGTCCTTCTTCTCCAGGTGTCCATGCTCAAAATTCAGATTCCTCCTCCCAAATTCCATATATCCAAGAAGTCCTCCCTGACAACAGCGGCCAGGACAAACAGGTCTGGCTGGCTTGACCCCCCAGGAGCCACCTCTCTCCTCTTCTGTTTTTGAAACACTTGGGCTCTGTGCATTCCTTCCTATAGAAATGAACCATCCTTCTTGTCTACACAGAAATGGCTGAAAATGGGGTTCCACCACACAAATTCGCTATATCCAAGGGTTCTTTTCAGACAAAAGCAACTAAGAAAGAGAGGTCTGTCCGGCCTAGGCCTCTGATGACCACCTTTCATCTGCCCCTCAAACACCGGTGTTCTGTGATTTCCTTCCTACGGAGAAGAACCGTCCTTCTCCTCCTGGTGTCCATGTCTGAAATTATGATTCCACCTCTAAAATTCTGTATATCCCAGAGCTGCTCCCAGGCAAAATCTGCCAGTACTGTCAAGTCTGGCTGGCCTTGGCCTCTGGTGACTGCCCCTGCAACACTGGGGCTTGGCTCTTTTCTTCCCAAGGAGATCCCTGGGACACTGTGGGGACCTCATGAAACCAAGGGGATCATTGTGGCACCACTGGAGCCCATGGAACCAAGGGGCCATGGTGACACAGCGGGGCTTCATGGAACGCAGAGACTATTATGACTCTGTGGGGCCTGATGGAACCATGGAAACCATTAGGGTCCTTCAGGGCCTCGTATTACCACGGGGATATTATGAGACCTCAGGGCCTCATGGAAGCAAGGGACCTTTGGGACACTGTGGGGCCCCATGGAACCAAGGGAACATGGAGCAGGTCTGGCTGGCTTGGCCTCCCAGGGGCCACCTGACAGGTCTGGCTGATCTTGGGATGTCAAGGACTGCCTCTCATCAGCTCCTGCAACACTGGGGCTCCTGCTTTCCATGCTACAAAAAAGAACCATCCCTCTTTTTAGATGCCCATTGCCAAAACTGATATTTTCCCTAAAAAATTTTCCCATATGCAAGGTGGTCACCTCTCATCTGCCCCTGAAACAATGGGGCTCTGTTCCTTCGTTCCTTTGGAAAACAACTGGCCTTCCGGCCAAGGGACCATGGCCAAAATTAAAATTTAGCCTCTCAATTTCCATATATGCAAGGATGGCTCCCAGACAAAAGTAGCCAGGACAGACAGGTCAGGCTGGCCCTGTCCTCTGGTGATTTTCTTTGACCATGAGCTGAATATTTTCATTTGGAAACACCTTGGAGAGGGCTCAGAGATCTCCCAAGGAGAGGTTCTGAAACCTTGGGCACATGAGCACTACATATGGACAAAGGAGCTCTGTGCTCTGTGCTGTTTTGGTGGTTTTGCCTCATGGAAGTAATGTCCTAAGAGAAGCTGCTAGCAGTTTCAGCTCTGTCTGACAAAAAACCAATCAGTAATTAGCTTTGAGAATTGACAGTCTGTTAAACCACTAAGGAAACTGTACACACCTCTGTGAAGACACATGTTAAAGATGAGAAAGCCTGGGAGGGTCTCTTTCCCTTCTGGCCAGCAAAGAGGTAACAAGGCTGGCCCAGCCCCCGTCTCAGCCGGGCCGGGCCGGGCGGCTCCTGCCGTGGGGCCGGGCCCCTTCCCAGGGAGCCCCCCAGGCCCCATCGGCTGCCGGGCAGGGCAGGGGAGGCCGCGGGGCCGAGGCCGGGCCGGGCCATGGCTGCGGTTGCCAACACCTGGGCGCTACCGAGCCCTGCCCCGCTGCCAGCCCGGGCCCAGCCAGGATCCGCCGGGCCCCAGGAGCAGCCCCGGGCCGGGCCGGCTCGGCCAAGATTCTGCCACCCTTGGGGTTCACCCGCAAGCCCCGGGCAGGGGGAGGAGAAGCCATGGGCCCCGCCCGTGCTGCTGCTGTGTTCTGGCCTGGCTGCTGAGATCCTGGCCCTGCCCCAGCGCGGCCCATCCTGACACAGCCCCAGTGCAGCCGCTGCAGAAACCTCCATTGTAAAACAGCTCCGGCCGCAAGGACCGAGCCTGGCCAGGGTCACGGAACCATCTGCAGGCCCTGGGTGAGATATTAACTCTTTCAGTGCTTCCATCCTCCCTCCAGTGAGAGAAAAGGACAAAGTGCAGGCACATAGAGGAGGAACTGAGATCTGTGAGGAGGAAGTTGCGTCCCAGATGGGAGGGATGAGGAGATGTCCTTGATCTTGAGGATGAAATCCTCTTGTAAAGCTATGGAGAAGGATGTCATTGATACATCAGGCTCTCTTTTGCCCTATATTTCATTAAAAATACGGGGAGATGACTTGTTCAGCAAAGGCCTCCATGCTAAAGTAAGCAAATGTTGAAGTAGCTGTGATCCCATGAGAAGTTTGAACATTGAAACCGGCAAGACTGATGAGACCTGTTGCCCTCAGGGAGAGAAGAAGACCTCTGTTGTCAGACATGGAGATGATTTCAAGAATGGATGAAGAGAAGTTTTGCTTTTAAACTACTCATTTTTAAACTAATGCTCCATAAGCTGACATGGCCCATAAACACAGCTGTGGGAAAGCTGTGAAAAAATAGGAGGGACTTCATGTAATTCTGGGTGGCTGCTATTCCTGGAAATTGAGAGCCATGACAGAACTGTTTTCTTATGGAGATGTCTCCAGAGCCTGAAAGAGAGACTCCTCTCCCTAAGTGAACTGAAGAAAGACTATTCTAGAGGTGGCAAACAAACTGAAAACTTTATGTTTTGTCTCCTTAAATTGTCCCTAAGGAAAAAAGGTTGTAGGGAGACAAGTGTTATGAAAGCTTTTTTCTGATTCTGAATTCTCTATCTTTCAGTTACTATTAATAAACTTATCTTTATACCCTTCTGAAGTTTTGAGCCTACTTTGCCTTTCTCTTAATCCTATCTCCCAGCAGGAAATGAGTAACAATATTCTAGTGAGTTCACTGGAAATTACCCAACACTGAACTCACCAAACTAATTAATCCATTCTCCAAGAAATCTCAAAATGGTGAACCAAAACCACTACAGAAATCTTCCTGATGAACTGCCCAGAGCAGAGGGAAATCAAGAGAGAGCCATGGTCTGTCAGTACTTGCTTGATCCTAACGAGCCCTGTGGTGCATTTGGAGCTGAGGCCTTGAACCTCAGGGCCTGAGAGGAGATTGTACAAACCTTTCCAGAAGTCAAAATCAGAAGAAAACCCCAAAGTGTCTCGAGGCATGAATAGGTCCCACTGAGGTCCATCCCCAACACAGGCTTCTTATGGACTCCTTGGAGGAGAGAATGGGAGGCCAGGATGGCACAATAAACCTCTCATAGACTCAGTGTGGAAAGGAAAATCCAAAGTACCTAAATCACCTTGACTACCTCAAAGTATTAACAAGCCCAACAGAGTGTCAGTTCAAAGCTCTCAAGGGACTAATTAAAGCAGATAATTGGAGGCTGTGACTGCACAATCTTTCTCATGAAGTCTGTATCAAAAGAGAAACAAAAAGTAGCCTAAAAAACTGAAGTACCCTGAAGTATTAATTGAGTCCCATTGAAGGTTGCTATTGACATAGAATCTCAAGGGACTAATTACAGTAGATAATTGGAGGCCATGATTCCACAAAGCTCTCACAGACTCCAAGGCAAAAGCAAAACCCAAAGTCCTTTGAAAAACCTGCAGTCCCTGGGAGCAGTGAGGAGCCCCCAGGGCCATTGCTGAGTAAGGCTCCCCAGGGACTCCTTCCAGCAGATCCTTGAGGATGTGGGCTAGGGGGGGATGCTGAGGGCAGGACAAGGGGCTGACAGTGCCCAGCCTGGCTGGGGCTGTGCCCGGAGGCGCCAGGGCCTCAGGACAAGGTGTCTCCTCCCAGCCCTTGCTGGCACAGACCCTGCTGCTGTGCCCCAGGCCACCAAGACTTGGCTTCTCTTTGTTCCCCACCTGTCATCAGTGCCTCCAGTTCTCTGCTCTGCCTGGGGCCTGGGGACACATTCTCAGTTTTGTCCCTCAGTGGGACCCATTAAAAGTCCAAGAAACTTTGGAGTTGGATTCTGCCTTGGAGTTCTGGAGAGGTTTCTTCAGCTGCCTCTCAGGGACTGATGTTCAGGGCCTGAGCACAAAGCCCCAGAGGGTCATTAAAGTCCTGCTTCTGTGTCTGTGCTGCTGAGCTGGGCTGGGCTCCTGGCACAGACGCAGCTCCTGGTAAGCAAGAAGAGCTTCAAAAGCACATTTCTCTTGCTGAGCAGCTCTTCTGCCAGCCCAGCAGGGCTGGGGCACTGCCTGCAGCCAGCCCGGGCACAGCCCAGAGGCACAGAGAGCTTCAATCAGTCAGGGCTGGGAAGGTGCTGAGAAGTGCCTGGGGCAGAATCACTGCCAGCCCTTGGCACAGGAACCTCTGGCTGCAGGACAATACAGCTGCAGCTCCTGGAGCCATCTCCTACAGCTGGAACATCCCAATGCTTACAGACTCTGTGAGTACAACTCTGAGTATTTCTGAGGCAGGGGAGATGAAATGCTCATGAAGCTCTGACATGCTGAGGTGTTCCGATCAGTCATAGAATATTTCCAAGACAAGGATTTTGATAAATATGAGGAAATGTCCTAAAACTTTGCATTCAGTTTCATACTCTTGGAGAATGGCAGGAAGGGGAGATAAATATTCAAGGCTGAGTATGAATTAGTTACGAATAATTGTATTATTATGAATTAGGACTTAATTATTAGTTATGAATTTTGACAAGCGCCTGAGACATCTGAACTGTTGCTTTTAGTGTTCAATAGGTTCACAGGAGATCCCTGATGTGCTCTCAGCCACTGTGCCTATGGACAGCAGCAGCATCACCTTTGCTGGACCCATCAGGCTCAGTCTGAGCTGTCCTTTCTCCAAGCTGCAAACAGAATCTGCCCCCAGCCAGTGCCCTGCAAACAGGCAGGGTTCTGTAGGGCCAGGGAGAGTGCACAGAGATTTGGGGTCTGTGAGTGCTGGCAGGGAGTGATCAGGCACAGGGAAACACCTGCAGGAGGAAAATCTCCAGGGAGCAGAGAGAAGATCAGGGAAGGAGAGAAAACAAAACCCAGAAATGCTGTAGCAGGGAGAGTTCAGAGATGTCCACAGGATCCCCTCCAGTGCAGCCCCTCCCTCTGAACAAGCCCCCTCCCTCCTGTCCCCCAGCCAAGCCTCTGCCCTCAGGGCTGGGACTCCAAGGCGTGAAGCCCCTCCTGTGCAGGCAGAGCTGTAGCAGAGCCGTGGGGCAGCTCTGCAGCCCCGGGCCCAGTTCCCTCTGCAGAGCACAGGGCTGGGAGCAGCTGCCCGGCCCTGGGGGCTCTGGGAGGGGGCACAGCTGGCTCAGGGTGACGCTGTGCCCTGTGCCCGGCTCTGGGCAATGCTGTCAGGGCAGCCAGGGAAGGACCTGCATCTCCCTTCATCCAATGCCAGCATAAAGGCATTTGGGAGTCTCCCTGAGATTTCAGTCCAAGCTGGGAGCTTCACTCCAGGGTGCAAACCTGTCCTAGAGCACCTCTGAGTTATAAGATTGATGGGGAAAGGCAGAGGTGTTGTGACACTGAAAATGCTGCTGGGTTGGTGAAATGAGCAATGTGAGTCCTTGTCTACAAATGTGGAGCTGGGCTGTGGTGGATCCATCTGCTCTCAGCAGTACCTGGTGACATTTGAGGGGAAGCAAGGGAAGGTGATCACCCTCCATATGACAAAGGTTAAGGCCCAGAGAAATTCTAAATAAGTCAGAATGACAGACCATCTCCCTCAGTCTCCACGCATCACTTTGCCTCACAGAACTTGGTGTTGTCCCTGAGTGCAGAAACAATGTTGAGGGTGTAGCATACCCAAGAATACCATGAGAGACATGTGGGGAGCTCAAAAAGAAAACCTCATAACTATTAAACATAGAAACTTGTTAATTTATAATTAAATTAATCTGTGTGTGCTACAGAGGAGGGTGTATGCAAAATTGCTTTGATTTTGGTTACAGGTATTTCCTCTAACTCTTCACTCTACTTTTCTCCATGAACAGGTCCCCATGTGCAGCCCCAGCAAATGTCCAACAGCAGCTCCATCAGCCACTTCCTCCTGCTGGCATTGGCAGACACGCGGCAGCTGCAGCTCCTGCACTTCTGCCTCTTGCTGGGCATCTCCCTGGCTGCCATCCTGGGCAACGGCCTCATCATCAGCGCCGTAGCCTGCGGCCAGCACCTGCACACGCCCATGTTCTTCTTCCTGCTCAACCTGGCCCTCAGCGACCTGGGCTCCATCTGCACCACTGTCCCCAAAGCCATGCACAATTCCCTCTGGAACACCACGACCATCTCCTACACAGGATGTGCTGCTCAGGTTTTTCTGCTTATCTTCTTCCTTGGATCAGAGCTTGCCCTCCTGACCATCATGTGCTACGACCGCTACGTGTCCATCTGCAAACCCCTGCACTACGGGACCCTCCTGGGCAGCAGAGCTTGTGCCCACATGGCAGCAGCTGCCTGGGCCAGTGGCTTTCTCACTGCTCTCATGCACACGGCCAATACATTTTCCCTGCCCCTGTGCCATGGCAATGCCCTGGACCAGTTCTTCTGTGAAATCCCACAGATCCTCAAACTCTCCTGCTCCAAATCCCTCCTCAGGGAACTTTGGCTTCTTGTGGTTGCTGGTAGTTTATCACTGTGTTGTTTTGTGTTCATTGTTTTCTCCTATGTGCAGATCTTCAGGGCTGTGCTGAGGATCCCCTCTGAGCAGGGACGGCACAAAGCCTTTTCCACCTGCCTCCCTCACCTGGCTGTGGTCTCCCTCTTTGTCAGCACTGCAGTGTTTGCCTACCTGAAGCCCCCCTCCATGTCCTCCCCATCCCTGGATCTGGCCCTGTCAATCCTGTACTCAGTGGTGCCTCCAGCCCTGAACCCCCTCATCTACAGCCTGAGGAACCAGGAGCTGAAGGCTATGGTTTGGACACTCATGACTGAATGGTTTCGGAAACACTAAACTCCTGGCCAGTGTTTACAAATCAGTTGTAATAATAATTGTCTTTAATAATTCTTGGTTTCAGTTTGGAGGTTCTTTTTCTTTGTTTTATGTTTTAATGTTGTCCACAAAGAAATATCATTCTTAGTGCCATTTCAAATTTTGTTTCTCTCCATCTTCCCTGTAGCCACAGACGGTGTCAATGAGGGGCTGCGCTCTCGGTGGCTTTAAAGGAACTAAAGGATCTCCCAGCAAAGTTTCCTACAGAGATGCCCTTTTGTTGCCCTCTCTGGAGCTGCAGCAGCAATGTCTGTGTGCAGAGCTGGGGGCAGATCAGTGCTGGCACAGCAGCTGTGCCCAGCAGCAGCAGCACTTGGTGTTGCCAGTGCTGCTGCCGTGGCCCTGCCCCGCTGCCCTGGTGGCCCTGGTGTTGCTGTAGGGCCTGAGTGCTCTCGGGGCCGGGCACAGTCCTGGGGGTGGCAGTGCCGGGGCTGCAGCAGGGACAGGCCATGGGCACTGCTGGGGCAGTGCTGACGCCTCAGGCCAGGCCCTGGGGGCTGCAGGCTCCTTGCCCAGGCTCTCTCAAGAACACGGCCAGGCCAATGCTCAGCACAGAAAAGCCCCAGGGTGAGCAGCCCAGGCTGGCCGTGGGCAGGCTGGGGGCAAACAGCATGGCTGGGGCTCTGCAAGGGCCCTAGGGAAGACGGGAAGGAGCAGCAGAGCAGGGGCTGATCCATCCCCAGTGCGCTGCACAGCCCAGGGCAGCGTCCCAGAGTGTCCTCATGGAGCTGCCAACAACATCCCCCCTCGGCAGCCCTGGCCTCTCCCCCAGCTCACACATGTGCCACATCCTTGCAGGCACAGCCACGGCAGCACTGGCTCAGGAGCCCCTGTTTGCATTGCACAGAGCAGGCAGGAGCAACCCCATGCTGTTGATGTGGGGACATGAACCTGAGGGAGCACAAATTCCATCAGCCCCTGGGGCCAGCAAGGGCTGGGGGACACCAGGGAAACCACTCAGCTTTGGCCTGGCCTCTGCAGTCAGCCAGAAACTTTGTTCCCATCAGCTGGGAGTTTCCTGTGCCACTGCAGACGCTGTTGCTCAGAGCCAGGGCTGCCTGGCAGCCACCCCCAAACTGCCACAAGCATTTCCTTGGCTTCACCTTTGATTTCTTTACTCTTCCCTTGTACAAATTTCTTCCTCTTGCCCACCCTTGTTCCCTCTCCTGCAAACAGCCCATCCCTGTTTGTCCTTTCCTCTCTGGCCCCACTCCCCATTGCAGTTCCTGACTTGGCACCATGGGAACGTCCCTTGGGCAGCAGGATCATCCTCCAAGTGCTGCAGGAATTGTCTGCAGCCTCCTGCAGTGCCTCCTGCTGCTCCCTTGCCAGAGGCACCCCAGGCCAGGGGGGCACATCTGGGCTGCTGTGTCTGCCTGTGGGGCTCCCTGTTGTGGGCAATGAGGAGGAGCTGCAGAGGCTCTGAAGGACTGACAGGATGGGCTTTGGGGCTGGCAGGAGAAGCTGAGGCACCTGGGCTGCTGCAGCTTCTGAAGAGGAGGCCCAGGGCTCATCCTGCAACTGCTGCAAGGGTGGTTTCAGAGAATCACAGAATCAGCAAGGCTGGAAAAGACCCTGGATATCATCAAGTCCAACCTGTGCCCTGACACCGCCATGTCTCCCTGAACCTTCTTTTCTCCAGGATAAACAACCCCAGCTCCCTCAGCTGCTCCTTAGAGGATTTGTGTTCCCAACTCCTGACCAACCTTGTTGTCCTTCTCTGGACATGCTCCATTCCCTCCAAGACCTTCCTAAATTGGTCCAGAACTGGACACAGCACTCGAGGTGCTGCCCAACCAGTGCCAAGTGCACAGGGAAAGAACCACTGCCCTGCTCCTGCTGGCCACACCATTCCTGATCCAGGCCAGGAGCCATTGGCCTTCTTGGCCACCTGGGCACACTGCTGCCTCATGTCCAGCCTGCTGTCCATCAGTCCCTGCAGGTCCCTTTCTGCCTGGCTGCTCTCCAGCCACTCTGTCCCCAGCCTGTAGTGCTGCAGGGGTTGTTGTGGCCAAAGTGTAGGACCCAGCACTTGGACTTGTTAAACCTCACCTTGTTGGATTTGGTCCCTGGATCCATCCTGTCCAGGGCCCTGTGCTGAGCCCTCCTACCCTCCAGCAATACAACACTCCCAGACAACTGATTGTCATAGCGATTCCATGAGGCCTCAGAGTGTCATAATGGTCTCCATGGTTCCATGAGGCCTCCCATTGTCACAATGTCCCTTTGGTTCCATGGGACCCCTTGGTGTCACTAAGTCCCTTGGATCCTTGGGCCCCACAGTGTCACAATGGCACCGCGGTCCCCAAGGCCCTGCAGGTCACAGTGGATCCTTGGTTCCATGAGGTCTGGCAGTGCAGCAATGCTCTCCTGCGTTCTTACTGTCTTTTATACCTCCTATTCTCAGACAATAGGACACCTAGTAGATGAAGGGGAGTGGAAGTAGATATCCACTCGAGGAGGTAATAATAAAATCCCTCCTCACCCCCACTCCCCAGCCAGGTGACACTTGAGAACAGGTATGAGTCCCTGGATCTGGAGAGTCAGCCACATGATTTAGAAGAAAATTATCTGTCCATTGACCTTCCCAGTTATGATTCATCTCTAAGAAGGATTACCACCTCTAACATCAGAAAGGAAAGAAGGATAATCGTGGTGAGTGACTCCCTTCTGAAAGGAACAGAGGGCCCCATATGTCAACCGGACCCACCCCACAGAGAAGTCTTCTGCCTCCCTGGGGCCCGTGTACAAGATAATACTGAGAGACTGCCTGGGCTGATTTAGCCCTCTCATTATTAGCCACTGCTGATACTCCAGGCTGGCAGTGATGAGATTGAAAAGGAGAATGTCAGGACAATTAAAAGATGATGCCGGCAGTTATATACAGACACAAACGCAACGGGACCACACCTGAATATTGTCGTGAGCTATTTATTTAAGAAGCATCAGTCTCATTACATGGCTATGGCAATGGATAGATGCGAGCAGCTCGCTATCCAGACAGAAGGCCCAGGAAACTTAATGTTGCAACATAAGATAGTTTCAGACCCAGTTTCAGCCAATCACAGAGCGCAAAAGCATATTGACAGTAGTTCTATCCAACCACATGAAGCATGCGTAGCTTTGGTTAAAACAATAGCAACTTTTTCTCTCATACAATAGTTCATTTATAAAAGACAAAGCACAGAGCCCTATTCATATTTAACCTTCTAAATATTTACTAAAATATACCTTTTTGCAACTTAAAATGCCAAACTACATAGCTTTATTGTTCTATTTCTCATGTCTTCACTACTGCTGATATCTCTTCTCTGCTGCTTTAGCATTTCACTGTCCTTACTGTCTCTGAGGCCTTTCTTTTTCCCAGCTTTTCTAAAATCCTCTAATCCCATGGATTCTCACAATAGGGACTTCAGGGCATTGGTTCAGATAGTTAATAGGACTATTAGGGGGCACAGGTAGTCTTTTCTTCAGTCCTTCTGGTGGCGAAGAAGAACAGTGAAATGAATAGAAGACTCAAATTATTAACAAGTGGCTTAAGGGTTGGTGTTACCTGCAGAATTTTGAATTCTTTGATTATAGGGCAACTTTTAAAGCACTTGGTCTGCTGGAACCACATGGGCTCCATCTTTCTGTTAAGGCCAGAAGGTTTTTAGCTCATGAACTGGCAGAACTTGCTGAGGGAGCTTTAAACTAGGTTTGAAGGGGGAAAGGGATGCAGCTGGGCTGTCTGGAAGCAGGCCCAAGGGCAGTAAGCCTGAGTTAGGGGTGAAATCAGCAGCCCAGCTGAGGTGCATGGATACCAGTGCACACACCATGGGTAACAAACAGGAAGAGCTGGAGGTCATGGTCCAACAGCAGAGCTGTGATGGAATTGCCATCACAGAAACGTGGTGGGATGATTCACATGGCTGGAGCGCTGCACTGGGTGGCTACAAGCTCTTCAGGAGAGTCAGGAAAGGGAGAAGAGGTGGAGGGGTGGCCCTTTATATTAGGGAGGGCTTTGATGCTATGGATGTTGAAAGTAATGATGAAGTTGAATGCCATGTGTGAGAATTAGGGGGAAGGCCAACAAGGCTGACATCCTACTGGGAGTCTGTTATTGTCCACCCAAGCAGTAAGAAGAGCTTGACAACTCTTTCTATAAGCAGCTAGAGGATGTTTCTGGATCATCAGCCCTTGTTCTTGTTCGTGATTTCAACTTGCCAGACATTCGCTGGGAACTTAATACAGAAGAAAAAAGGCAGTCCAGGAAAATTTTTAGAGTGTGTGGAGGACAACATTTTGTCACAGCTGGTGGGTGGCCCACCAGGGGAGGTAATGCGTTAGATCTTGTTGTTTGCAAATAGAGATGGGCTGGAGGGAGATGTGGTGGTTGGAGGCCGCTTGGGGCAGAGTGATCACGAGATTATAAAATTATTGATATTTGGTGAAGTCAGGAGGAACATTAATAAGACTTTTATACTAGACTTTTGGAGAGCAGACTTTGGCCTATTTAGGAGGCTTATTCAAAGAGTTCCTTGGGAAGCAGCCCTTAAATGCAAGGGGGTTCAGGAAAAGTGGGTGTGCTTCCAAACAGAGATCTTGAGGGCACAGGAACAGACTGTCCCTGTGTGCTGAAAGATGAGGTGATGAGGCAATCATCCAGCCTAGAGGTGGAGGGAGGTTTTGGAGGACATTAAGAATAAAAAGAGGATGAATCCTCTTTGGAGGGAGGGTCAGGTCTCTCAGGAAATATTTAAGAGGGCTTCAAGAGCATATAGGAAAAAAAATTAGGGAGACCAAACTAATTTTGAAATTAAAATGACAACGTCTGTAAAGGATAATAAAAAATGTTTTTACAAATATATTAATGGTAAAAGGAAGGGTAAGACCAACCTCTGTTCTATACTGGATGAGGGAGAGAACTTAGTAATTGCAGATGAGGAGAAGACAGAAGTGCTTAACACCTTCTTTGCCTCAGTCTTTGGTGGGAAGACAGCTTGTCCCCAGGACAACTGTCCTCTTGGGTTGGTTGATGGTATCAGGGAGGAGAATACTCCCCCCTTAATCCAGGAGGAGGCAGTCAGAGAACTGCTGAGCTGCTTGGACGTCCATAAATCCGTGGGCCCAGATGGGATCCACCCCAGGGTGATGAGGGAGCTGGCAGATGAGCTTGCCAAGCTGCTCTCCATCATTTACCAGCAGTCCTGGCTCACTGGGGAGGTTCCAGATGACTGGAAGCTGCCCAATGTGACACCCATTCACAACAAGGGTGGGAAGGAGGATCCTGGTAATTACAGACCAGTCAGCCTGACCTCAGTACCCAGTGAGGAAATGGAACAGTTTATACTGAGTGCCATCACCCAGCACTTCCAGCATGGTCAGGGTATCAGACCCAGCCAGCAGGGGTTCAGGAGGGGTAGGTCGAGTTTAACCAACCTGGTCTCCTTTTATGACCAGGTGACCCTCCTGGTGGATGCAGGAAAGGCTGTGGATGTGTCTATTTGGACTCCAGCAAGGCCTTTGGCACTGTCTGCCACAGCACACTCCTGGAAAAGCTGCAGCCCAGGGCTGGGACAGGAGCACTCTGTGCTGGGTTCAGAACTGGCTGCATGGCCGGCCCAGAGAGTGCTGGTGAGCGCTGCTGCATCCAGCTGGCAGCCAGGCACCAGTGCTGTCCCTCAGGGCTCTGTGCTGGGCCCAGCTCTGTTCAATGTTTTTATTGATGACATGGATGAGAGGATTGAGTCTTTCATTAGTAAATCTGCAGATGTCACTGAGCTGGGAGCGTGTGTCCATCTGGTGGAGGGTAGGAGGGCTCTGCAGGGAGACCTGGAATGGTTGGATGAAGGGCAGAGTGGAGTCCTGCATTTTGGTCACAATAACCCCCTGCAGAATTATAGGCTGGGGACAGAGTGGCTGGAGAGCAGCCAGGCAGAAAGGGACCTGCAGGGACTGATGGACAGCAGGCTGGACATGAGGCAGCAGTGTGCCCAGGTGGCCAAGAAGGCCAATGGCTCCTGGCCTGGATCAGGAATGGTGTGGCCAGCAGGAGCAGGGCAGTGATTCTTCCCCTGTGCTCAGCACTGGCTGGGCAGCACCTCGAGTGCTGTGTCCAGTTCTGGGCCTCCCAATTTAGGAAGGACATGGAGGGGCTGGAGTATGTCCAGAGAAGGGCAACAAGGCTGGTGAGGGGCTTGGAACACAAATCCTGTGAGGAATGACTGAAGGAGCTGGGGTTGTTTCTTCGGGTTGTCTTTTCTCCAGCTGCAGTCTGGAGGAAAGAAGACTCAGAGGTCACCTTATTGCTCTCTACAGGTTCCTTAAAGGTGGTTGTAGTCAGGTGGGGTCAGTCTCTTTCTCCAGGCAACAACTGACAGAACCAGAGGACACAGTATTAAGCTAAACCAAGGGAGATATAGGTTGGATTTTAGGAAAGTTTTTTTGCAGAAAGTGTGGTAAAGTATTGGATTGGTTTGCCTGGGGAGGTGGTAGAGTCACCATCCCTAGATATGTTGAAAAAAAGACAGGATGTGTCACTCGGTGCCATGGTCCAGTTGAGGTATTAGGGCAGCTTGGACTCGATGACCTTGAAGGTCTCTTCTAACCCAGTAATTCTGTGATTCTGTGACTCAATGATCCCAATGGGTCCCTCCCAGCTCAGCCCCTTCTGCAATTCTCACCCTTTGGCTCAGCCTTTGTGTCCCCTCGAGGCACTGGCAGAGCTGTTGGGGACAGGGCTGGACCGGGGCAGCCCCAGCGTTCCCCTGTCTGTGACACCCCAGCAGTGACAGCCCCAGCGTTCCCCTGTCTGTGACACCCCAGCGGTGACAGCCCCAGCGTTCCCCTGTGTGTGACACCCCAGCGGTGACAGCCCCAGTGTTCCCCTGTCTGTGACACCCCAGCAGTGACAGCCCCAGCGTTCCCCTGTCTGTGACACCCCAGCGGTGACAGCCCCAGCGTTCCCCTGTCTGTGACACCCCAGCAGTGACAGCCCCAGCGTTCCCCTGTCTGTGACACCCCAGCGGTGACAGCCCCAGCGTTCCCCTGTGTGTGACACCCCAGCAATGACAGCCCCAGCGTTCCCCTGTCTGTGACACCCCAGCAGTGACAGCCCCAGCGTTCCCCTGTCTGTGACACCCCAGCAGTGACAGCCCAAGCGTTCCCCTGTCTGTGACACCCCAGCAGTGACAGCCCAAGCGTTCCCCTGTCTGTGACACCCCAGCGGTGACAGCCCCAGCATTCCCCTGTGTGTGACACCCCAGCGGTGACAGCCCCAGCGTTCCCCTGTCTGTGACACCCCAGCAGTGACAGCCCCAGCGTTCCCCTGTGTGTGACACCCCAGCGGTGACAGCCCCAGCGTTCCCCTGTGTGTGACACCTCAGCAGTGACAGCCCCAGCGTTCCCCTGTCTGTGACACCCCAGCGGTGACAGCCCCAGAGTTCCCCTGTCTGTGACACCCCAGCGGTGACAGCCCCAGAGTTCCCCTGTCTGTGACACCCCAGCGGTGACAGCCCCAGAGTTCCCCTGTCTGTGACACCCCAGCAGTGACAGCCCCAGCGTTCCCCTGTCTGTGACACCCCAGCAGTGACAGCCCCAACATTCCCTCCCTGCAGATGCTCCAAGGGAAGCATCCAGAGCCGCGTCCAGTCCATGGAACTGAGCGGCCACTGCCCAGCCCGGCCTGGGCTGATGTGGATTCCTCTGCACACAGCTCGGGGAGGGTCCCCCTGGCCACCTGCACAGTGCCACAGACAAGTGTCAGACACAGATACAGAAAACCAACAAAAAACCAAACAAAACTATATGAAAACAAAAAACCTATCACCTAAACAACAACAAAAACAAAACTAAAACCCAACTCAAACAAAAAAACCCCAAAAGTCAACAAAAAGAAACAAACCAAACCAAAGAAAAAAAAACCAAACAAGAAAAAGAGAACTTCGCCCCAGCAGAGCTGTTCCATGCTTCAGCTGTCACACCTGCACTCACACAAGACCTGGATTTGCAATAAATGAGAATTCATTGAGCACATTTTCAGGAAAAATAGGTTTAGGGCAGGCTCTCAGCAGAACTGTTCTCAGCTGAGCCAAAAAGGCCCCTTTGGCAGCTGCAGGGCCATTGCAAATGCAGAGCCTCAGCCCACAGGGCAGAAAAGGGCTCTGATTTCCCCTCCCCGACACTAAACCCTGTTGCCAGGCTGCTTCACACACAGGATTCTTCTGCAGGACTGCACAAAGCTGAGAGTGGGCTCTGGCTTCTCCATGGTGCGTGTCCTAAAGCTGCCTGGGAGAAGAAATTTCGGGTCAGCTCGGCTGGCACAATCCCTCCTGGCACAGGGCACAGCGCCGGGAAGGGCTTTGTGTGCCGAGGCTTTGCTGCTGCCAAGGAAA
Source organism: Passer domesticus (assembly GCF_036417665.1). Classification (NCBI taxonomy): domain Eukaryota; kingdom Metazoa; phylum Chordata; class Aves; order Passeriformes; family Passeridae; genus Passer; species Passer domesticus. The sequence continues at coordinate 3,978,203 of NC_087503.1, read as the reverse complement.
GCTCCTGGCTCAGGGTCACCTTTGCTGCTCAGCCCGAGCCCCGAGTGCCCCAGCAGCAGCAGCAGCAGCAGAGAATGGCAGCATTGCCACGGGCTGGCACAGGAGGGGAGATTTCCCCCTGGAGAGAGGCTCCTATTCCAGTTTTTGCATTCAGGCAGCTGCAGATTGTGAAATACAAAGCTGTGTTTTGTCTCAGGTACATACAGGCAATGTGTGTATTTGTGATTGTGGTATGTGTGGAAACCCACCATGGGACAAATATAAAGATGAATTCTAATAAATAACTGAGGAAGTAAAGCATGGAAGAAGACTTTTGAACCTTTCCTTTGTTTGCAATTAACCTTTATAAGTCTTCAGTTGATTTAGGAGCATTTGAATTAAAGCTTTAAGGATGTCGCTGTTTGACAGAAACTTTCTGCTTGTAGCTGAGCCTTAAAGAGTTTTGCAATAATAACCTTTTGAAGTATAATTTTAGAATATTGCTTGTAGTAAGTATCTTTGGAACTGTAGCTTTAGAATATATCAAAAGCAAACATGCTTATCTCAACACCTTAACAAGACAGTGAAAAGCAGCTTGAGAAAGGAAGATGAACATCAACTCTATCAAGGACTGATAGTTTCAACAAAGGGAAGCTGGACATCACTGTTAAGAGACTTATAGTCCTTGCAATTAAAAGGTGGACCCGCATCTGGAATCTGGACCTCACCAGCTGGAAGACTTCTTTCAGAAGCCAGACCCCACCATCTGGGGATACTCCTTTCTGGGATGCATCCTGAGAAAAACTGAATCACAATAGTGTATAGAATTGTGACATAAAAATTGGGAATAGAGACTGCTGAGAAAGCTTATGAGTACCCCTATAAATACCTGTAAGCCCCAACTATCGGTGTGCAGTTGGAGGGAAAATTTCACCCACTCTACCCAGCGCTATTTTGCTCATACTTTACCATATTAATTAATAAACTGATTGCTGCTTGAGTATTGGCCTAGTCAAGCTTCTCATTTATAACAATATTTGCATAAAAAATCTATACATTTTTAGTAGCCAAGAAAATTAATGTTCTTTGGTTCCACGTAACACAATTCCCTTCCTTAATTAAAGTCTATTGGCTATTAATTTCTGCCTCTTTATGTTAATTAGTAATGTTTCCAGTAATTTTGTCATCTTTTTTTATCATCTTTTCCTCAGAGAGGGTCAAGGGAGAGCCCTTTGGTGTCCATGGAGACATTTCTGGAGCTCATTTGGGGGACATTTGGGTCTGGGCAGGGAATTCAGAGAGAACTGGAGGGTCTGGAGGACACCTGGGGGAGCCGGGTGGGCACTTGGAGCGGCACTCAGGAATTCTGAGGGACAGTTCGGGGTCCAGGGGAGCACCTGGGGGTCCAGGGGGGCCCTTGCTGGAGGTCAGGGAAGGGAATTTGGGGCCCTTCGGGGTCCGGGCGGGCCCTTGGGGGGCTCGAACGGGGCTCTCTGGGGCGCGGGGGGTGATGGGAGTTGTAGGCGCGCTGTTAATACGGTTTAACGGGCCGCAGAGCATCACGGGAGTTGTAGGCGCAGCTGCAATGGCTTTTGGTGATGGCGGGGCATGACGGGAGATGAAGTCCCGGCTCGAAGAGCGCTGTACGTGCGCCGCGGAGCATGATGGGAGCTGTAGTCCCGGAAGTGGCTGGACCGCGGCGTTTGGGGGTTCAGGGAGGCACTTGGGGAACACTTCAGGGCCCGAGTCGCGACTTGAGGTCCTCGGGGGGAACGTAAATGGTTCGGTCATACCTGGGGGACGCTTGGGGAGCTCCAACCGGGCTCTGTAGGGCGCGGGGCACGGCACGAGTTTTAGGTGCGGGACTGTGCTCTGAGGGGCTCTGGGGCCGCGGGGGATGAGAGGAGATGAATTCCCAGAAGCGGCTGTGCCAGGTATCTGTGGGGTTGGGAGCACTCAGGGGATCCGGGGACGCTTTTGCGGGGTCCCGAATGGGCGCTGAGGGGCACTGAGGGATCCTGGAGGGTCTGGGGGAGACTCACGGGACAGATGGGGGGCGGATGCCGGGGTGGGTTCTGTGGAGCGCGGGGCATGACGGGCGTTGTAGTCCCCGCTCCAATGGGAGTCCATTGGGCCGTGGGGCATGACGGGAGTTTAATGCAAAATAGAAAATATGGCACTGACACCAGGCACTGCCTTTGACAGTCCCACACCAGCGCTGATTGGCAGCAGGTTTTGATGGGCGGGAGCCTTGGCAAATGGGAGGTGGTGGAGGCGGGAACAGCCCATTCACCCTCTCCAGTCCTTCCCAGTACAGCGCAGTGTATTCCCAGTACAGCCCCTGTGCCCCTTGAGTGCCTCCCAATACCCGTGAGTACATTCCCAGTCCTTCCCAGTTCCCCCCTGTGCCATGCATAGTATGCTCTAGTGTCCCCCAGTCCTCCCCACAATGTTCCCAGTATCCCCAGTTTTCTCTAGTATCCCCCAGTACTACTCCCAGTATGTCCCAGTGTGTACCCTTGCAGTCCAACTCATTCTGCCCAGATTGCCCCTCAGCATTCCCTGTGTTCCCAACTTGTCCAAGTTCTTCCCAGTGTCACTCCCAGGATGTCCCAGTGTCTCCCACAGCGTTCCAGTGTTCCCCAGTATGTCCCAGTCCTCCCCAGTGTTTCCAAGCACAGTTTAATGTCTCACGGTTGCTGTGGCAGCCAAACCCAGCAGTGGGGTCAGGGCAGTGTCCATGGCCACAGCCCCTTGCAGTGGCCCAGTGCAGCTTGGGCTGATGATCCACCCTCACAGCTGGCCCAGGGCAGCCTGCAGTGGTTTTGGTGGCACCTGGGGTGGGCACACACCTGAGGAGTGTGTCTGTGTTCAGTGGGGACACTCAGGAGTTTTTGATTGCTTCAAAAAATACAAAAAGGGAAAACCACCATTAGGCTGAGTGCAGCCAGCTCTGCAAGCCCAGCAGGTCCCAGGTGAGTGAGGACAGACAGGATGGGGCTGGGGAATGTGGAGCAAGGTTGTCCACACTGGGTCAGAGCTCAAGGCACAGCTTCTCTGAGCAGGCCAGAGCTCCTGAGGAGAGACCCTGGGTCAATATCAATCACAGAATGCTGCAATCACCTCTGATCTAAAGAGAAATGTAATAAAATAAACCCTTTAAAATAGGTATGTGTATGTCTTACAAGCTCTTTGAAATATTTCTCCATAATTGGACTTGGAAAACTTTAATGACCCTCTCAGGGCTTTGGTGTTGTTTACATCAGACTCAGTCCCTGAGAGAGTCTTCAAAGAACTTTTTAAGAACTCAAGGTTAAATTGAAACTCTGAACTTTCTTGAAGTTTTAATGGGTCCCACTGAGGGACACGACTGAGAAAGTGTCCCCAGGTTCCAGGTAGAGCAGAACACTGGAGGCAGTGATGACAGCTGGGGACAAACAAGGCAAAGGTGTCTCTGGTGCTGAGCAAACCTGGATGTGTTTCAGGAATGCAAAGGGCCAAGGCCTGAGCCCCAGCCCCTGGCCAGGCAGATCCTGTCCCTCCCTCATTGCTCAGGGCTCTTCCCGGGATGGGCTCTGGGATGTGGGGATGTGCAATGCCAAGGGCAGGACCATGGGGCAGCCCCTGCCAGGCTGCTGAGCAGGGACAAGGAGGCAATGAGGCCCCAGGGCTGCCAGGGTCACTTGTCCCCTTGTGGCCTCAGGCCCAGGGCCAGCAGCCATGGCCAAAGTGCTGCCCAAGTTGGCTCTGTCAGGGCCTTGCAGCTGCTGCCCATCCCTGTGCCCTGTGCAGCCCAGGCTGTCCTACGGTGTCCCTGCCCTGCGCCTCTGTCCCTGCAGGCTGTCGTCATCCCCCGGCTGCCCCACCTGGCTGGCCCCTTCCTTTGCTGACAGCTCTGCCTCCTGCCTGCCTCTGCCTGCCCACACAAAGCCTTGGCCTGACCCAGACCCATTCTGGGGGACGTGTTGCACCACAGCCCTGCCCTGGGAGAGAAATTCCTTTCTCCTTGCGTCCAGTCTGGACCTCCCCAGGTGACTCTCTGTGGCATGATTTTTTCTCAGGCTTTTCATCCAATGAAGAAGAGCTCTACCATTTCTGAAACTACCCTTCAAAGCCCTCTCAGGCTACTCCTGTTCTATCATCAGTCTTCACACCACTGAGCCCTGGGCCATCAGTCTCTCTGGGTCATGTGCTTGAGGCCTCCCAATCCCATCTTGGAAGATTTTTGTGTCCTTTCAAGGTCTTTTCAGATTAAAACATTGTGGTCATAATCCAAGAAAAATTGAAATATTTTTATAGGCCTGTAGTGGCAGAGAAAGGGACATAGCCTTTAAAATGCTCAAGGATATGTTTCGATTTGAGATAAGAAATATTTTGTGATAAGGTTGAGAATTTGTAAACAGGTCATCCATAGACATGAATACCCCATTCCAAAATGTGTTCAAGGTCAGGATCTTTGACCATCTGTTCCAGTGGTAGTTGTGCCTTGCCACAGAAACGGGGCTGCAGTAGGTGATATTTTAATGCCATTCCAATTTGAAAAACAGAAGATAAAAAACAAATTTATGAAAGTTCTGACACCTCCTCATGAAAGACTCACCAAGGGGGTCAATGGCAGAGCTTTCCAGCATGACCTTGCCAGTTGAGCATGGGGGGTTCTGCATTGAGTCTGAGATTCATGACGGAAATCCACAAGGGGCATTTGGGGAATGTGCAATATTTCCCATGTGATGCCTAAGAAAGGCCCACAGGAAGGGAAAGGGTGGCACCATGGTGCTTTGTGAAAGAACAAACATGAATCAGCAGGGAAAAGGGGATGAAAGAGCTGGTCATGAGCAAACGTGCGTCCCTGGCTACGCCCTACAGCTGATCCCCACAGCCTGTGGCATTTTCCTAAACCCCCATTGCCAGGAACTGTCTGGAACAAGGGAGCTCTCTCTGCTCTGGGTACCAAGGGATGTCCAAGTGCCAGATACTGGAGTGGGGACCACAAATCATCAGGTCCTGTGTCCTTTGGGGGCCCAGGCACTGGTGAAACTGGTGTGTGTGTGCACACAGCACTGGTGTGGGGGGCTGGTGTAACCACCAGGGAACATCAAACCAGAGCAACCAGTGAGCAGCAGAGGCCTGAGAGATGCTGTGTGAGATCCACTCCTGCAGGGATCCACATGGTCTGGGTGTCTCTGCAGCTCTGCCTCTCCTCCTGCCATGGCGGAGCACACAAACAGCCCATCCCTGTGTCCCTTCTCCACTGACTGTGCTTTGGCCTTGCCTGGAAACTACCCGAGGTCTCTCCCAGGAGGAGTCCCTGTGCATTTCCTTCCCCCATGCCTCTGCCCTTCCTGATCCAGCAGTGGTGGGGCAGGGAGAGGGCTGGCTCTGACAGGGCTGTTGTGGTTTAGGAATGGTGCTCTCCAATTTCCTACTCCCACTACAAAGACCACGTGTCTCCCCAGATTGATATTCCCACCATTGTCCCCACACCACAGGGGCTTTGCCTGCCTGGCCCTGCTTGATCTCAGACACGTTTCACAGTCAGGGATAACCTGGAGATGGTGTCCATGGTTAAACCTACCCCTTGCTCATGAGCCCGTCTGGAGGTTGCATCTCTGCCCTGATGACCTGAGGTGTCCAGAAATAACTCACCCTTGTGTGGCCAGTCCAGACCCAGCTGAGACACTTTAATCCTGGCAGCCCCATCCTCCTCTCTGTTGTTTCGATGCTCTTCAGTGCCTGACTCTTGGGCAATGAGCATCCATAGGAGGGACTTTCACAGCCAACTTCTCCCCTGGGCAACGATGTCTTGCCCCGGTCCAGCAGCCCAGATGGGTTTCCCTCTGCACTGCCAATTGTCCCTTTTCCATCATTCCAGCCACCCCACAGAGCATTTCCCACCATCCCTGAGTCAGTGCAGAGGTGCAGCGCTGGCCATTTCTCTCCCTCAGAGCTGCGGGTATGGTCCCAGTGCTGCAGTGACTGCAGGAAAGAGGACCCCACAATAGGTCATTTGTTGGTCAAATACAGACAGAAAGAGTGAGAAACTGTCTGTGACTTGGGTTTTGGCCTCGCAGCCCCTGCCGTGGTTTGCAGGGAGCTGCAGTGTGGCACAGCCCTGGCTGTGCCCTGCAGTGCTGGCCTGAGAGAAGGTGTCGGTGCCAGCTGGCCCAGGGAGCTGCAGCGTGTGGGGAACGAATCCCTCCTGGCCTCCTGCCCCCGGGTGACACTGCAGGCCCTCACGGAGCCAAGGGGCCATTGCAGCACTTCAGGGCCCCATGGAATTAAGGGGACTATTTGGACATTGCAGGGCCTTGTGGGACTGAGGCCATTGTGACACTTCAGAACCAAAGGGCCACTGTGAAACTACGGGGCCTTGTGGAACTGATACTGAAATTGTCCAAATAGATACTTTCTAACACAGTTTGGGTATTAGAAAGCAGCCATTCTTTATGCAGTGCTGGTCACTTGGGGGATCATTCATCCATTTGAGTGCCCCAAACATCAAGTAAGCAGAGGTCTTATCACACACAGTGATTACATATTCACAAGCTCTTCCTCTGTGGTGGCCTGTAGGTCTCACAGTATAAATAATTCCAACTTTATAACTGAAATATGTGATTGATTTTGTAATTACCTTACTTATGTAATGAGGATTAACCTCATGGGCTTTCTTATCTATATAAGGAAGTGAGCTGGCTGTTGCTGCATGAACACGGAGTGTCAAGTCACCTGTCTCCGAAACTGAAACCATTGGTGACCCCGATGTGATCACGCCAGCTTCCACCAATAGCACAGGGAACAGGCGGGGCAGCCAAGAGGAGCTGCCCACAGCTTTGAACTGTGAAAAGTGGCGTCCAGTGCTGCGGGGCAACCAGGAGGAGTTTCCTTTGCAGGCTTTGCAGCCTTTGAGCTGCAAAGAATGGTGTAGAGAGCCGTGATCAGTCTGGATCCCCCCCCCTTTTTCCCCCTCTTATTCTTTTTCTTTTTGTAAGTGGAAGAAACCACCAGCATGGGAGCAGGGGCTTTGACAACAGAGGACCCCCTCCTGCAGGTATGGACTCCTATTTTAAAGAAAATATTTGAAAAATATGATGAACTGACTTTATTAGTCCTAATAACATGACGTGAGAGCCACGGACTGGACGTGTTGGAAGGGGCTGCCCTAGATTTAAAAAGTTGGGAGTGGGCTGGCTGATATATCCTCGCAACTGCCTTTACAGGAGACGACTCTGCCAATAATGCTGTTAAACATTGGAGACTTGTAATGGACATGATAAAATAGCTGCAGAGCAAGCGGGTGGTTAGGACAGCAGAGGCATCGCAGCTGGTGAACGGCGAAAGCAGGGCAGGAGGGAGAGGGGGAGGTGGCAAGGAGAGCAGATGCTGTGCTGGGTGAGTGAGGCAAGAGGATGAATGCAGAAAACACAGGGTGCTGGGAGGCCACTGGGCAGCTGTGGACCCTCCCCAGGCGAGGGTGACCTGCCTGAGGAGCACCCTTACGCCCCCTGGGACCAGGCTGCTGCCCCAGCAGGGGTATTTGCCCAGTGGGATGTCGCCCAGTTGCCCGGTGCCGTGCCATGCCCCAGGCGGGAGCGTGTTGTCAGCAGAGTGCGCCGTCCCTGGGGCCGGCAGCAGAGATGCCCCAAGCAGCCGTGCTGTGTTGAATGGGCACCCTGCAGCCCCTCTGTGCCCTGCCATGGCTGCTGAGACCCCTGCAATGCCTGGCTGCTTTGCTGCTCCGTGCTCTGCTGCTCCTTGTTCTGCTGGCTGGCAGAAACCTCCACAACCACCCAAGACCAGTGCGTGTTGTCAACCAAGCATGGTGCTGCCAATCCAGAGGGTAGAGAGACGCTGTGCTGCAGACTCGCACTGAACAGGCACTCTGCTGCTCCCCCATGCCCTGCTGCACCAGCTGGGACCCCAGAAGTGATGCTTGGGAGTGGCAGGGAGGCGCTTTGCCACTGCGGCCACTGCAAGGCACCCAGCCATCCCTGCTGTGAGATGCCTTGCCCCTGTGGTAGGATGCCTGGCTGTGGATCAGGGCTTGCTGCCACTCCGCCAAGCCCTGCCACACTGGCTGAGATCACAGAAGCAGTGCCCAGCCCCTGTGAGATTCCAGCCTCTCTGTTATATGCTGCAATGGTTGAAACCCCTGTAGCTGTCTCTGCCTGTGGCAGAGCCACCTCTGCATGCTTTGCTGGGCCTGAAAACACCCCTACAGCCATGCCTAGCCATGGTGAGACCATGCCTGGCCATGGTGGGATGGTACCCTTGTCTTTGTAAAAAAATCCTGAGGGTCAAACAGCTACCATGAGATCTTACATCACGGCAGCACCACTGAACCTGTAGGGAAGGAATATTTTATCTGCTTGGGGAGTCAGGGTGGGGATGAATTTTTAATGGCAACCACTGTCCTAAAGACTGTGAAACATCCCACGCCAGCCTTAAAATGGCTTAACACTCAGCCTGTCTGGGTGCCACAGTGGCCCCTTGAGAAACAGAAGCTACATGCCCTTAAGAATTTGGTGCAGGAACAACTGGCTCAAGGGCACATAGAATCATCCATAAGCCCTTGGAACACCCCTGTGTTTGTTATAAAAAAGAAGTCTGGGAAATGGAGGCTGCTCGACATTTTAAGAAAGATCAATGCAGTCATGGAGAGCACAGGAGCCTTACAGGCAGATATGCCATCTCCCACAATGTTTCCTGCCAATTGGGATATCCTAATTGTGTATCTAAAAGATTGCTTCTCTACCACTCCATTGCATCCAAATGATATCCCAAAGTTTGCTTTCACTGTGCCATCCATTAATAACACTGCACTAGTGGAGCGTTATCAATGCAAAGTTCTTCCTCAAGTTTAAAAAGCAGCCCCATAATTTGCCAATGGTATGTTGCTCACGTTCTTTCATCAGTAAGGGAACAATTCCCAGAGCCATACTGTTACCATTTTATGGATGATATTTTAATAGCGATTCCAACTAAAGAAGATCTTTCACTCATTTGGCCAAGCCTGATGCAAGCAGTAAAAGCATTTGGGCTGCAAGTGGCACCAGAAAAGATACAGCAGCAAACACCTTGGAAGTACCTTGGACTCCAAAGTGTGATTCATACAGCCCCAGACAATTCAATTTTCAACAAAAATTAGAAATGTAAATGATGCTCAAAACTTTTGGGTACCATAAACTGGCTCAGACCCTATATCAGATTGACCACTCTGCAATTAGCACCCTTGTTCAACCTTCTAAAGGGTGATCCTAATTTAACATCTCCCTGGACACTGACCCCAGAGGCAAAAGATCCTCTTCAAATAGCAGAGCAGCTCTCACAGACAGGTTCACCAAGTGTGCCTGGGGGTGTGTATCACTGTGTTTATTTTCAATGTTAATTTCCATACTGCCGCTGTCATTGGACAATGGGATACTCAGTGGTCTGACCCCTTTGCATGTTTTACAGTGGGTGTTCTTGCCCCATCAACCGCAAAAGACAGCCCCTACCATCTACAAATGAATTGTCTGCTTAATTATTAAATGACCTCAAAGATGTTTGGAATTGAATGCAAAAGATCCATCTAAAATCATTTTCCCTGTAAAGCAGGAAGAATTTGAATGGTGCTGTGCCAACAGAACATCTCTACAGCGTGCTTTACAAAATTTCAAGGGACAAATTGGCTACCATTTACCACTGCTGCAAATGAGTAAGACCACTGAGCTATCCCTAAAACCCCTGAGCAGTCGAACACCCTTAAAAAGGAATTGCTGTATTCACTGATGGGTCTGGGAAAATGGTAAAGTCCATTGTGACATGGAAGGAAGGCAAATATTGGAAGGACATGAGATTGGGTCACCTCAGTTAGTAGAGCTATGTGCTGTAGCTATGGCTTTTCAGTGTTTTCTCCACACTCCTTTGAATGTAGTTACTGACTCTGCACATGTTGCAGATAGAACACAAAAATTGGACTGAGCTCTATTAAAGGAAGTTAACAACGCACAATTATTTGGCTTGCTAAAAACCTTGTGGCACGCCATTCTGGCCAGAACTTGCCCTTATTACATCCTTCATATTAGAAGTCATACACATCTCCCAGGTTTCATTACAGAGGGCAATGCACAAGCAGATCACCTGGCTGGCCCTGCCTGGACAGCACCACAGCCAGATATGCTGGCTCAGGCAAAGGCATCACATGCCTTCTCTCACCAAGGCAATCAAGCCCTACGGGGACATTTTCTGCTTTCCAGCACAGAGGCTTGCAACGTAGTAAACACACGTGCTGATCGCCAGGGCCACACTGCTCCATTACAGATAGGGGTTAATCCCCGTGGATTAAAAGCATTACAAATCTGGCAAACTGACGTCACATATATTCAAGAATTTGGAAAATTAAAATATGTGCATGGAGATCAATTGATACTTTTTCTTCTGCCATATGGGCATCAGTACATTCAGGGCAGAAAGGTCGGGATGCAATTGCACATCGGCAATTAGCCTTTGCTGCTTTGGGTATCCCTCGTGATATAAAAACAGATAATGGACCTGCATACACATCACAAAAAACTAGACCATTTTTACAGCTCTGGGGTGTAGCACACCAAACTGGAATTCCCTGACAAGCAAATGGACAGGCCATTGTAGAAAAGGCACATGGCACTCTAAAACGCATGTTAGAAAAACAAAAGGGGGGAATGTTTGGCAAAACCCCACAGAGCAAAGTGACAAAGACTGTTTACACATTACATCATTTGACAGTGCTGAAGCAATCTCAAAACCCAATAATCTTCAATCATTTCCTGTCACTGCAATCATCTGATGATGCTCAATCACCCAAATCTAAAGTAATGATAAAAGACATTATGACAAACAAGTGGGAAGGTCCATGGGACCTCATTACACGGGGATGTGTGTATGAGTGTGTCTCCACAGAAACGGGACATGGTGGATACCAGCTAGATGTGTCCACCCTGATCTATGTCCTGCTCGGGATCAGAGACAACATCATCCCAATGAAGCTGCAGCAGATGCTGGGGAGCAGTGAGCTAAATAACTCATGCAACTGATACAGGACTTTTGAGATGAAAAGTTCATTTAAGGACTTCATCTATTTAGGGACATGCAGATTATATATATATTTAAGGATAGCAAATTGAGGATTTTATATATTTGAGGAACATAAGACAAAAATCTGAAACTGGACAAGTCGTTTTCTGAGTTATTTGAATTTTCCCACAGTTCTGAAAGTTAAAATATTTCCTGTTTGTAGAGTTATCAGTTTGTAACTTCTCAGTAATAAGCCTGTGGCATAGCAATTAGAAAGCCTGAAATGCTGGTGATCCTGCCTGATAGCTTCCGGGAATGAATGAATCATCTTCAATGATAAGTGGAATGCATCACTGGCTGAGAGAGGTCAGGCTGGTTGAGTTTGGGACAATCATATGTGTCATCTTTCTACGCTGTCATTCTATCTGCAAAGGGTGCTTGAAGAAGGATGACAGAGAACACTTTGTATCTCTAATAAAACTGAAAGGGGGAACTGTGACAGCTATAGCTGGTCTACAGCTGCACAAACAATTTGGTCTTGACAGACACTCACTCGACCAGCTAGCTCATTAGCTCATTGAAGTAAACAAGTCCATAAGAATGAAAGTGATTGGCTGAATTCAGGCTCAAACAAGGGGACCCCAGCCAATTCCTTTGAGCCAGGGATGCAACCAGTGGGCTCAGCGGAGTTGAAACCTTTGTCGTCACTTCTGCATGAGTGGGAAATTTGAATCCCCTACAAAAGGGGCTGCCCTTCAATAAACATTGGCTGTTGCTGCATGGAGTGTCAAGTTGCCTGTCTGTCCCAAAACTGTGACAGACACAGGCTTTTCCAGCCCTGCCTAGAAGAAGGTTGGGATGCACCTCCTCCACACCACACCCCTGTCATGGTGGCGCAGCTGGGATTTCCTGCAGTGGCTGTGGCACATCTTGGAACACCTGAGCTGCTCCTTGCAGCTGAAATGCTTTGACCACTTTGTCATAGGCAACAAGAGGGTTCCTGTGAAGTTTGTCCTTCAGCTTCTCCCAGGTATGTGAATGGCTGAACCATTTAATCTCTTCCAGCCTCTGGTGCGGGATCCAGCTGCCCACAAAGAGGCCATGCAAGCTCAGGGTCATTGGCAATTTTGGCTCTGGAAACACTCCCTACTTGGCTTATTTAATTTTAATTTAATTTTACATAACAAAATATGTAGGTTAATTCCAGCTATCAATATTGTTGCTGTTCCTGTTTGTTCCTTATCTTGCCGCTGTTCGCAGTAAACTGTTCTTAGCTCAGCCCAGGATCTTTGCCTTTTCTGCTCTCCATGGGTGGTGGGAAAAGGAACGAGCGGTTTTAGGAAGAGCACAGAATTGGGGAATACCATTCCTAAACCCAGTCTGTGGAAATCGAGCATCCCAGCTGGTCCCAGCCCTGGTGGCCATGGCAGCAGCCTTGGGAGCAGGTCCCTGGCTGGGGCTGTGGGAACCTCTTCCCTCTGGTGCCCAGGGACAGGACTGGAGGGAACGGCTGCAGCTGAGTCAGGGCAGGCTCAGGTTGGATCTCAGGAAAAGGTTTTTGCCCAGAGGCTGCTGGGGCAGTGCCCAGGCTCCCCAGGGAAGGGTCCCAGCTCCAGGGCTCTCTGAGCTCCAGCAGCGTTTGGGCAGCGCTGCCGGGCCCTGGCTGGCATTGTTGGGGTGTCCTGTGCAGGGCCAGCAGTTGGACTCCAGGATCCTGATGGGTCCCTCCCAGCTCAGCCAATTCTGTGGATCGGGGGGGAACAGGGGCCTGGTGATGGTTGCCATGGAAACTGAGCATAGGAATGGGGCTGGTGATGGTTGCCCACTAAGGATCAGATTTGTCACAGGCCCTCAGAGGGGTTCCATGGGGACTTTCTAAGAGTCTCCAGGCTGTTCAAGAGCTGGAATGTCACAGGCAGAGACAGGGGCTCCATGGACGCCTCCCAGGGGTTTCTGGGGTTGGTAAAGAGCCCTGTGCTCAGAGGCAGTCACAGCCATTCCATGGTGACATCCCAGGGCACCTTGGGCTGCAAAGGCACCGATCTGTCACAGGCACTCACAGGGGCTTCACGGTGACATCCCAGGAGTCCCCAGGCTGCCAAAGAGCCGGGATGTCCCAGACACTCACAGGGGTTCCTGTCATGGGCACAGTGGGAGCTTCAGGCAAAAGCTTTATTTCTTTATTGGAGAAATTTCTGTTGAGACATGAGGTGGAGAAATGACCCCCAACAGCCACCATGGATCCTCAAACCCCTGCAGGGCCCCTAGACTTCTAAAATTCCTTTTAATACAGGAGACTGGGAGTGGTTGGATCCCATCCCAGCCCCAGACTTTTTCAAAGGTGTAAAGATTGGACAGGTGGAATGGAACCTTAATGCAATTTGTCCCACAGGATTAATGATGGAATGCCAGATAAATTTACCTAAATACAGCCCTGATGGATTGTGATCATGATTAGTCAGAAAGATCTTAACCACCGTTATTTCACCATAGTACTGGAATTATAACAATTATTTTTACATAGTGCTGTAGGAAGCAATTTTGAAGTCAACAGGGCCTGGCTGGAGTTGTTGGAGCCCATTGCAGGCAGAGCCTCCTGCTCCAGCAGGAACTGCCTTTCCTTTGCCAGGAGCAGGGCAGGTCCCGCTGCAGGAAAAGCCCCAGGCCAGCCCCAGCACAGGGAAGGGCTCAGGCACAAGGGCAGAGTGCCGTGCTGGGAGCTGTGCCAGGCAGAGCCTGAGGCACCAAAGGCACCTTGGCAGCAGCAGCTGCTTGCAGGGCATGGCCAGAAGCCTCCCTTGGCAGCCCGGCCTGGTGGCCAGCACTGCAGAGCTGCTGCCTCAGGGCTCATTTCTGCCTTGGCTCTGAAAAGCCACTTCTGCTCCAGGAGCTGCCTGGGAAGCCATTGGCCCCAGCACTTTGGGGACAAGATATGAATGACAAAACTCTTCATGCCAGCAGAGACAAGGCAGGGGCAGAGGAAAGGGCAGAGCCAGGCCCAGGGGACAGGGCTGCCATGGTGATGGCTGTGAGGTCACTGCCCCTGCAGCAGCCTGGCTGCCCTCAGCAGACATTCTGGCCAGAAGCGTTGTGAGGGCACCCAGCACATCAGAGAACCCACACAACAGGAATTCTGTCCTTGGGGATGAGAGGGTCAGGTTGCACAAGGCTCCTGCTCTTGAATAAATCCTGAGATGGGGAATCCAGTTCTGTGGAAGAACAGTTCCAGTTTTGTGCCATTCTCATCATTGTAAAATATTTCCTCCTTCTAACAAATGTAAATCCACCCTCATTCATTTCAGAGATATTGACCCTTCTTCTGTCACCGCAAGATTTGGGAGAAAATAACTTTGACCATTTTTTTTGTGTTTTCACAGACCTTGATGAGGACCCAAAAATCTCCCAAGATGGGGTTTGGAGGCCTCATCACATAACCAGCGGGAGGAGGCTGTAGGCTCTGGGCTCACTGGCGTGGAGACTGAGGACTGAACAGCAGCAGTCCGGGAGGGAGTAAAGGGTGGTTTCACAGAGTGTGGAGCTTTTCTTTATTGTGGGAATGAGCCTGAAGAAGAAATAATTGTGCTAAGGGCAGCTGGGGAGGCGCAGACTGGACAGCAGGAGAAAGGAATTTCCCTCCCAGGGCAGGGCTGTGGTGCAACACATCCCCCAGAAGGCGCCTGGAGCAGTCCAAGGCTTTGTGTGGGCAGGCAGAGGCAGGCAGGAGGCAGAGCTGTCAGCAAAGGAAGGGGCCAGCCAGGTGGGGCAGCCGGGGGATGACGACAGCCTGCAGGGACAGAGGCGCAGGGCAGGGACACCGTAGGACAGCCTGGGCTGCACAGGGCACAGGGATGGGCAGCAGCTGCAAGGTCCTGACAGAGCCAACATGTGCAAACACAAAGAGCACCAAAGCCCCAGAGGGTCATTAAAGTCCTGCTGCTGTGTCTGTGCTGCTGAGCTGGGCTGGGCTCCTGGCCCAGAGGCAGCTCCTGGCAAGGGCAGCGCTGCAGAGAGACAGCTCTGGCCAGGAGCAGCTCCTGTGCACAGCCCAGCAGGGCTGGGGCACTGCCAGGGCAGCTCAGGGACAGCAGCAGGGCACAGCCAGAGCTGACAGGGGCTCAGCACTGGCAGGGGCTGGGGGATGTCCCAGAGGGGGCTGTGTCACAGCAGCACCTCTGTGGCTGTGTCATGGAGGCACAGAGCAGCTGTGATGTCAGCAAGGGGCTGTGTGACAGCACAGAGTGGGCTGAGTGAGGTCATAGGTTGGGCTATGACATCACAGAGTTTGTTGTGTGAGGTCATTGGGCAGCTAGAGCATCCTAGAGGGACTGTGTGACATCACAGAGCAGGCTGTGACATCATGGCATGGCTGTATGTCATCATAGAGCAGGCTGTAAGGTCAAATTGTGTGCTGTGACATTACAGAGTGTCAGTATGACATCACAGAGAGGGTTTTGTGACATCACTGAGGGGGTTGTGACATCACAGAACTGTCAGTGATATCACAGAGCAGGATGTGAGACCATGAAGCAGAGTCTGCCATCATGGAGGGTGGCTCTGTGACATCAGAGAATGGGTTGTGACATCACTGTGTGACTGAGTAACATCATAGAGCCAGCTGTGACATCACAGAACAGACTGTGACATCACAGGGTGACTTTGTGCCATCACCAAATCTTCTGTGATATCACAGAGCAGCTTTATATCACAGACTGATATCCCAGCCCTGGCCCTGTGATATCATGAAGGGGCTTTGTGAAATCACAGAGCAGGCTGTGTGTCATCACAGAGTTGCCTGTGACATCACAGAGTAGGCTCTGTGACATCATAGGCTGGACATCAGAGAATATATTCGGCCATCACAGGTATCTGTGTGACATCATAGAATGGCTGTGTGACATCCCAGGGTAGGTTGTGTAATATCATAACATTAACCTGTGACATCATAATGTGGGTTGTGACATCGCAAATGGGCTGTGTATCATCACAGGGACTGTGTGACATCACAGATTGGCAGTGACATCACAGGGGCTGTGTGAGGTCGCTGGGGAGGTCACTCTGCCCCGGCCCCCCTCACAGGTCCCCCAGAGCAGTCCAACGCTGCTCGTGCACAGTGGGGTCCCCTGTCCCCCCGGGTCCCCCCGCCCCCGGCGCCGCAGCCTCCCCCAGAGGATGTTCCACGAGATCGACCCCAGACCCTGACACGGGGACGGGGGGCCGGGGCCCTGGGGGTGGGACAGGGGGACAGGGACCCCCCGGCAGCGTCTCCGTGTCCCCCAGGGCCAGAGCCTGGGCCAGGGCTCCTTCACCCTGTTATGAATGAGGGCTTGAGAGTGCTGAAAAAATCCCTGCAAGGGATCAGCAACAACCAGATTTGATATTAAGGGACAGCACCACAAAGTTCCTTGGCAAGAGTCACTCTGCTCCTGACTGGATATTTCAGGCACAGCAAGGAAAAAATGCAACAACAAAACCAAACAAAATCCAGGCAATCAAACCAGAAATGAACCGAGAACTATCCTTGTGTGTGTGTGTGACGCAAGGACAGTGAGGGCAAGGATAAAAGGAATAGAGCCTAAAAGTGTAACAGAACTCAAACTAAATCAGACTTGACTTACACCTTAACCTTAACTGATACCTTCAACTTCACAATTTAGCAAAAGAACAACCTTAGCAATATTTAACCTAACTTAAAACCTATGACTTAGCAGTTTAAAAGAGGAATAACACTTAAGAATATTTAACTTAGCTTGTAACTTATATTAAACTTAACAACTTAGCCAAAGAACAACTGTTAGCAGAATTTAACTTCACTTAGACCTTGTGACTTAACCTTACTTACAGGCCTGACAGACTCAGCTGTCCAAGGCACTCCAACCCCTCTGAGAGCAGCATTTCTGCCACATTTCCCCAGCACAGGCACTCCTGTGTGCACACAGACACAAAGAGTCAGTGCAAGGCACCTGTGAGAAATTCCCCTGAGGGCAGGAAATGCTCCCTGTGGATGCTTTGGCATCTCCCCAGCGGGTGAAGGGTTGAGCCTGGAGGAGTGGGGGGATCGGCCCAGGCTCCCTCGTTGTTCAGGATCCCCGAGTGCAGCAAACGGGAGAGTTCCCGGCTGGGAGAGGCCCCACTCAGAGGGAGTCGCTGGCCCAGGAGAGCTCCAAGGGGCTCCTTTTGCAGCGCTGTTTGTAGGGCCCCAAGAGAGGGGCTTCAGTCACAGCAATGGTTCATCCTGGCCGCACTTGGCATCAACAGCTTTCTTTGGCACTGTGAGAACAGGGATGTTGTGCCACTGAGGGAACAAAACCAGTTCCCAGGGCTGCTCCTACAGCAACCCGGAGCTGTTTGGGCAGCAGCAGTGCCTGGAGCAGACAGTGTTTGTGCTGAGCTGCAGAGGAGCTGAGCCCAGGGGCTGTTGGCCAAGGCCGAGGCCCAAGGAGCATTTCTGAGCTAGCAGGGTGGCCTGAGAAGGGGAGGGGGGAATGCAGCAGCACAGGGCCCATGGAAGCAAGGGGCCATGGTGACACTGTGGGGCCCTGTGAGACCAAGGAACCATTGTGACACTGTGGGGCCCTGTGACACCAAGGGGCCATTGTGACACTGTCGGGCCTCATGACCTAAGAGGCCTTTGTGACACTGCAGGGCTCATGGAACCAAATGCCCATTGTGACATTGTGGGGCCTCGTGTCATCATTGGTCAATTGTGACACTGGAGAACCAAAGGAGACCATTGTGACACTGCAGGGCTGCATGCAACCTAGGGGCCATTGTGACATTGTAAGGCCTTGTGTCATCAGTAGTCCATTGTAACACTATGGAGCCAAAGTAGACCATTGTGACACTGCAAGGGCCTCTTGCAGCCTAGGAGCCACTGTGATTTTTTGGGACCCCATTGAACCAAAGCACCATTGCGACACTGCTGGACCCATAAAATCAAAGCACCGTTAGGACACTGTCAGGCCCCATGGAACCAAGGGGACCATGGTGATACCGCAGGGCCTCTTAAAACCATGGCAACACGGAACAGTTCTGGCTGGTTTGGCTTCCTGTGGACTGCCTGGCTGGTCCAACTGAGCATTGCATGTGGAGGGTCTCTTTTCATCTGCTGCTGAAACACTGGTGCTTCATGCTTTCTTTCATATGGAAAAGAACTGTCCTTCACCTGCAGGCACCCATGGCCAGAACTGGGATTTCACTTCCAAATTTCCTTATATCCAGGGATTATTCGCATAGGAGTATTGTCAGGATGAGACTGGCTGACAGTGGTTTAATGAATGTCACCTCCTATCTGTCCCCAAAACACTGGGCAAAGCTCCATGCTTTCTTTATTATGGAAAGAACTGTCCTGCTTCTCCAGGCGCCCCTGGCTGAGATTGGGCTTCCACCTCCAAAATTCCCTACATCCAAAGACTGCTCCCAGACAAAAGCTGACATTCCTGACAAGTCTGGCTGGCCTTGGCCTAGTGAGGCTCTCACCTGCCTTCCAAACACTGGGGCTCTGTGCTTTTCTTCCTATGGAAAAGAACTGTCCTTGACATCCAGGTGCCCACAGCCAGAATTGGAATTTCACATCCAACATTGCCTTAGTGTGGCGGACTGGAGGAGATTGTTGGCTGGAAACATTTCATGTGTGAAACAGGGAGAGGCAGGTCCAGCCTTTCCCTGCTCTGGAACCCCAGCACTGCCCTGCCCTGGAACCCCAGTTCCCCCAGAGCCTCTATCCCAGCCCAGCAGTGGCTGCCAGTCTCTGGCACAGCACAGGCAATGCTCCACAGCCGCCTCTGGAGCCCCAGCCCAGCTCCTGAGTGACCAATTGAGCCCAAGTCCCACCTAGGGAAGGGCTCAGGAAGACCAAGGGGTATTGAAGGCTGACCACAAGGCAAGCACACATCTTGACCCTACCTCCTCTTGGAATTTCCATCTGAACGCTGCTGGAATCCAGGAGTTAATAGTTGTGTGTGTGTGTGTGTGTGTGTGTGTGTTTCTAAATGGTTTTTTGTCTTTCTTTCTGTATCTTCTTCTAATTCCATCCCCCTTGCAAATTTTGAGTTTAATTAAATTGAACAGGCTTACAGATTCTGAATTTGAATGGGCCACGTTATTGTGTTAAGAAGTGGGTTTTTGGTTGATTGAATATCATATTAAACCTTTTGCTGAAGTTTCTCAGATTTTCTGTGTTTGCCAGTAAAGGCTGTTTTGTTGTTTTGAGCTTCCGAGGATCTCTTATTGGTATTTCTCCAGGGAGTCTAAATCAGAGTACACAAACAATTGCAATTCCTTTTAAATGTCTCCATGAGAGAGTTTTTTAGTGGATGAGAGTCAGGGCTTGTCTGTCCTGCTTGGCACAGCCCAGGCAGGGCTTTCCCAGCCACATTCCACACTCCATTGCCCAGCTGGAGCCGCTGGTGCCTCTGAGTTCTGCTGGCCCAGCCCCAGGGACCCTCTCCTTGTCTGCCCATTCCCCCATGGTCTCTGGGCAGGGATGGCCTCAGTGGGGGCTGCTGACATCCTCAGCAAGTTGGAGGCTGCTGCTGCATTTCACTGCTCCAGAGGCTTGTTCAGCCTTCAGCTCTTTAGTGCAGGAATTCAGTGTCCCAGGGCTCATTAACATTCAGAATACCTTAACCAGCCAAGCCTCTGGGAATAATTTGATTAATGTTTTCAAATAATTTGTGGTTAATTATACAGATTTCAGTACTGTATTTGAACTGAATATATTCTCTTTTAAAAGACAAGGAGAAAATGTTTTTTAGATCCTATTAGTGGTTTGGTTTTTTTTCCCAATAATACACTGATATGTGCAATCTCCAACTGATATTGAATCCAAGTACCTCCTGATGCAGTCTGAATAGATATGAAAATCAAGACCCTTCATGGCTGACAATCAATCAGACTCTGTCCCTACCCCCACCCCACCATTTCCCCCATCCAAGCCCTGGCACTCAGAGCAGCCTTGTGCAAATCTCAGCTCCCTCCAGCCCAGGCTGCAACTGCAGCTTTCAGCTCCTTGGCTCCAACTCCCACCTGCTTTCCTTGGAGAAGGAGCTGCCCGAGACACAGAGGGATGTTCATTGATTGTCAGCCAACAAAGCCAAGGGAAGGCACAGCTCTATCAAATGCAAAAGTCATTCTTCTCCCTGGCTCTGCCCTGCTCCTGATCCCCACAGCCTGTCCTGTTTCCTTCATCCCTCCTTTGCTAGGCACTTTCTGGGACAAGGGAGCTCTGCTCTGGCTATGGAGGGAGGTCCAAGTGCAGCCACTGGAGTGGGAACTACAACTGATCAGGTTTGTGTCCTTTGAGGGTCCAGGAACTGGTGAGACTCTGAGGCACAGAAGGGTTTCTCTTCATGGCCAGCAGAAAAAATGTGAACATGTTAAAATTTAATAAATTTTATAAACATGAAAACCCTTCCCTGAGCTCCTTGTGACAGCAACATCTGACATGTCCACCATCCACAAGGGATTGCCATATGAGAAGGATTTTAGACAATGACTTAGGAAGAGGTGATATAAAATATAAAAATTCAACTAAGATGCTGACTAAGAAGGTATTTAAAGTTTTGAAAAATTGGGCAACTCCCTGATTCTCAAAGCATGAAGCCAGTCAAGGGAGACACATTGGAATGACCAGAGAAAAGTTGCAGGAGGAAATCTGGGAGCAAGGGGAAGGGCAAAGATCCAGCTGCTCTAAATGAAGAGATGTCCTTAGACATGGCCATTTAACCAGGAGAGCTGGAAACACCTGAAGGAAGAGGGCTGTGAAATACTAGACTGAATGTTGCTGGCAAATGTAGAGGGGAAGATCAGTATTTTTTCTCCTGCCATCAGTAGAAGAATCCATGAGATCCAGGAAACTCCTGGTCCTGGTGGGAAAACTTTGCCATTTTTTATAAGTACTCAAGTAATCCAGATAAAAAATATTTTCTGGTATATTATTAAAATAACAGGTATTAAAACCTGTGCCCCTTTGCAGGCAGACATCAGCTGTGTGCCCATGAACAGGCAGTGCCACTTGTGCCCTGAGGTGCCCAGCTGGGATTGGATCTCTCCGAGAGCACCTGAGGGAGAGCAGAGCACCTTGCAAGCTGCAGGTCCCTGCCAGCCCCGCAGGGCTCCTGTCCCATCAACATCTGCTCTGCTGCCAATCACAGCTGGGATAGCACCGCCCCTGCTGTGTGATTGACAGCTCTGCCAGGGCTGGGGCCGGGGCTCTGTCCCACCACAAACCAAGGCCTGACCCGGCCCTGGCCCCACACGGGCATTCCGAGCATCCCGAGGTGTCTCGGGACATCGATCTCATCCAGACTCTGACAGCGACCACGGTGACACTGCGGAACCTCATGGAGCCAAGAGTCACTGTGACAATGCGGGTCCAAGGAAACTATGGTGGGACTGTGGAACTTCATGGAATCACAGAATCCATTGTGCAATTCAGGGGCCCTGTGGAAGCAAGGGTCAATGATCAAACTGTGGGGCCCATAGAAACAAGGAGCCATTGTGACACAGCAGGGCCACATGGAGCCAAGGGACCACTGTGACTCTGTTGGGGCTCATGAAACCAAGAAGCCATTGTGACATTGCGGGAGTTCATGGAATCAAGGAGACCATTGTGATGGTGTGGGGACCCATGATATCAGCAGAACATGGAACAGGTCTGCCTGCTTTGGCCTCCTGGGGCCTGTCTGACAGGTCCCGCTGAATTTGACATGTCAAGGGCCACTTCCCATCTGACTGTGAAGCACTGGGGCTCGGTGCTTTCCTTTCTATGGAAAAGAACTATCTTTCTTGTCCAGGCTCCCATGGCTTAAATTAGGATTGCTCCTCTAAAATTCCCTATATCCAAGGCTTTCTCCCAGACAAAATCTGCCAATACAGTCAAGTCTGGCTAGCCTTGGCCTCTGGTGGTTTCCTCTCATCTTCCCCTGGGGCTTGGCTGTTTTCTTCCTGTGGAGACCACGGAGATACCATGGGGCATTGTGGAGCCAAAGGGCGTTGTTACACTGCAGGAACTTGTGGAACCAAGGGGTTCATTGTGACACTGTGGGGTCTTGAGGAACCATGGGATCATTGTGACACTTTGGGGTCTTGTGAAATGCAGGGCCATTGTGACACTGCAGAGTACCATGGATCCAAGGGACCAGTGTGACACTGTGGAGCCTCACAGAACCAAGGACATCATTGTGACTCTGTTGAGCCGCATGGTCCCAAGGGGCCAGTGTGAAGCAGCAGGGCTTTGTGGAACCAAGAGGCCATTGTTGCATTTCAGGGCCTCATGGAGCCAAAGGGCCGTTGTGATCCTGTGGGGCACCATGGATCCATGGAGACCATTGTGGCACTGCAAGGCCCCATGGAATCATTGTGACACTCTGGGGCCCCACAGAACCAAAGAGCCATTGTGACCCTGCAGGGCCTCATGGAGAGAAGGGGTCATTGTGACACTGTGGGAAGCTGTGGAACCATTGTTGCACTACTGGGCCCCAACAGAACCAAGGGGCCATGGTGACACAGCAGGGCTTCATGGAACACAAAGACCATTATGACACTGTGGGGCCTTGTGCAAACATGGAGACCATTAAGATCCTTAAGCACTTGTGTAACCAAGGGGCCATTATGATGCCACAGGACATCATGGAAGCAAGAGAACCACTGTGATGTTGCTCGACTCATGGAAACATAAAGCCATTGTGACACTGCAGGGCCCTGTGGAACCAAGAGAACACAAAATAGGTCTGGCTGCCTTGGCCTCCCAGGAGTCACCTGACAGGTCTGGCTGACCTTGGAATGTGGAAGGCTGCTCCCATCTGACCCTGAAACACTGGGGCTCTGGGCTTTCCCTTGTATGGAAAAGAACTGTCCATCTTTTCCAGGTATCCATGGCCAAAATTAGGATTCCACCTCCAATTTTCTGTGTATCCAAGGATTGCTGCCAGAGAAAAGCTACCAGGACAGACAGGTCTGGCTGGTCTTTAACTCCTGAGTGCCAGTACTGACCTGTTTTCCAGTCACTGGAAAGGGCTCTATGCTATTCTTTTTGTGGAAAAACATCATCCTCCTCCAGGCACAAATGTCTGACATTAGGATTCCACATTCATAATTTTGAATATCTAAGGGTTGCTCCCAGACAAACCTGCCAGGACAGACAGGTCAGGCTTGCCTTGGCCTCTGGTGGCTGCCATTCATCACCTCCTGAAACATAGGGGTTCTGTGGTTTCCTTCTTATGAAGTCCAATGTGACACTTTGTGGCATTCTGAAATGAAGGGGCCATTGTGACACTGCAGAGCACCATGGATCCAAGGGACCATTGTGACACTCTGGAGCCTTGTGGAACCAAGGACATCACTGTGGCTCTGTTGGGCCCCATGGTCCCAAGGGGCCAGTGCAAAGCAGCAGTGTGGGAGTTAGCTTGGCTGTAACACAGAGTCAGCCAGATTTTGTCCTGGAAGAACCAGGAATGAGTTTCAAGTCCTGGGAGTCATTCGTTTAACTTAGGATGAGCTTGGGAATTCTCCCATAAGTCTTTAGTGTTGTTATGCTAAGTTGTCCAAGTTCTGCTTCCCTACTGCTTACTTGTTTCCCCTATATGGGTATTGTTCTAGAGTGTTCCACCCCCAAGTGTATGTATTGTTGCTTTGTCTCAGGTCTTTGGATCTTCCCCTCATACTGGGCTTGACTTCTCCATGTTTTTTGTTTTTCACCCCATTATTGGAGTTCTTTTTGGGCAACTCCATTGAACCCGCTCCTTTTCATTTTCACCAACTTCACTCTTAAGTCAGGGAACCAGAGAGTTTTGTCGCAGCCACCCTCACTGGGACATCTGGCCCCTGAGCAGGGACCCTGACATTCAGTTGTGTCAGCTGAGGTTAGCTGAGAGATAGGCCAGAGCTCCCCGGGATTGTGGATTGTGCCTGGCCCAGTGGATTTACCATCACTTTGAGGGACCTGAGCCAGCATGGGTGGGGATGATGACGGTTTCCTCCTGTGGAGGATTGCAGGTGGGTTTGGGAAAATGCAGGACATTTATTATCCATTTTGCCACCGTGTTTTTAAAATACGGATCCACATCCCATAATTGATTTGGGGCGTTCCAGTGGCTGTTCCCCCCCAAGGAGAGGGAGAAAAATGGGTGGTCAGTTGTCCAAAGTAGAAAGCAGCTTATATGGACACTTTAAGTTAATTCTCACTGATCATGACAAAATATTTTCAAAGAAGAAATTAAAATCAATTGTGAGGTGGATCATTCAAAATTTTCCAGACACTGGGAAATTGCTGACGAAATCCATACCACTGAATTTTGTGACTCTGTGGGATTTAAATTGTGCAACCTTTCAATCAAAAGGGACCCCATTGCAACCTGCATGCTCCCCTTCTTCTACACCATCCTTGAGACCCTTCACCAGCAAGCTGTGTGTTGAAAACTTGATCCATCAGTCACTCCTAACCTGGGACCTCCCCTGAAACCTGCCTTTCTTGGACTTTCCATGATGGTCCAAGATGGCAATGGCCACGCTGTCTTGGAGCATTGTGCCCTGGAGACCCAAGATGGAAGAAGCCCGAATGTGGCTCGGGAGCCTGACCATCCTCCCTCCATTTTGGCTCCTCCACCTCCTGCTACCACAACCTTCTCTTCCACTCTGAACGAACCTCCAGACTCCACCCCTGTGACTGCAGGTCACGCCTCCACTGTCATTCATTCCACCTCCACCCTGGGCCACAGCTCCAGAAAATGACAAAATGGCAGCGCCCTTTACTCACCCTCCGGCAACAATATAAACCCCATGGTCAAGGATACTAAGCCAAACTGTCACACTATTTCTAATCCAAGTGTTTCTGCTCCAAGTTATTCTTCCTCCCCAGAAGACAGTTTGCATTCCCCAGATCCACCTCTCCCCTCAAGCCTAGAAGATCCCTGCGAAAGGATCTGGAAGGAAGCAGTTAAGGAAGGAGACTGGCAAATAGTCTTGAAACTCCTCATTGCCCCAGGACATGATGAAAGAAGGGAGCAGAATCCCAGGTATCAGCCATTGGTTTACGGGGAAATCAAGGAGCAGTGTAGGGCAGCTAAAGACTAGAGGCAGGACTCACCTGGTTTTAATGGCCTAATGAGGGCCATGTTCACAGCACATGTAACCCCCTATGATTTAAAATATATTATGACCATGTTTTTATCTCCTACAGAATACACCATGTGGGAAAGGGAGATGGAAGTGTTTACTAAATCAATTAATAGCAGACTATGCTAATAATGAGGCAAGGGCGCAATTGACAATCAGCCATCTAGCTGGAGAAGGACAACACAGCCTGCCAGATGATCAAGCAGCAGGTATCCCCAGAGAAGTATTGGACGATAGAAAAGAGATGGCTTTGAAAGCTTTAATCCAGGTACCGGATGGTAGCAGCCCCAGTTTGGACTATGTCAACATAAGACAAGAACCAAGCGAACCCTGTATGAAATTTATTGATTGTCTTAAACAGGCACTAGAGAATCAAGTCCAGGATGAAAAGACTCCAAATGAATTACTAAACTCATTGGGGGTAGCCAATGCCAACCTGGAATGTAAGAAAGGGCTGTGTGCCCTTCCACTAGAGATGGAAGCCACACTCCTGCAGATGACTGAGGCTGTAATTGCCTCAGGACCACAGAACACGTAGCGGCCGTACAAGCCCAGGCCATTGGGCAAGGAGTTGCAGAGGCCCTAGTGGCCATGCCATGCCCCTTTAAGGGGCCCCAGCAACAATTACAGGGCCCAAAAATATGTTTCCAGTGTGGTCAACAAGGACATTTTAGAAAATATTGTCTCTGGGGTAGGAGAATATCCGGTCCCCAACAGAAATCAACATCAAATTAAGCAGAATTTTGCTTTTTGCAATGGCCCAGTGCAGGTTGGGATGATGATCCACCCTCACAGCTAGCCCAGGGCAGGCCTGGAGTGGCCTTGGTGACACCTTGGTGGCACCTTGGGCTTGGCACAGACTTGAGGAGGGTCGATGTTTTCAACAGAGAAACTCAAGAGTTTTAGATTGCTTCAAAGAATTAAAAAGACAAAACCTTCTTTGGCTGTGTGCAGTCAGATCTCCAAGCAAAGCAGATCCCAGGTGAGTGAGAAGAGAAAGGATGGGGATGGGGAATGTGGAGCAAGGTTGTTGACACTGGGTCAGAGCTCAAGGCACAGCTTCTCTGACCAGGCCAGACCTCCTTAGGAGAGTCCCTGGATCAATATCAGTCACTGAATGCTCCAATTACCTCTTGTGTAATAAGAAATGTAATAAAGGCATCCTTTAAAATAGGAATATATATTTAATAGAAAATCTTTGAAATATTTCCACAACAGGAAACTTCATGATGAACAGCACTAGAGCAGAGGGAAATCAAGGCAGAGCCATGGTTTGTCAGGACTTGCTTGATGCTAACAAGCCCCATGGTGCATTTGGAGCTGAGCCCTGGAACCTTAGGGCATGAGAGGAGATTGTACAAACCTGTCAAGGAGTCAAAGTCAGAAGAAAACCCCAAAGTGTGTTGAGGCATGCATGGGACCCACTGAGGTCCATCCCCAACACAGGCTCCTCATGGACTCCTTGAAGGAGAGAATTGGAAGCCAGGATGGCACAAAAACTTCTCAAAGACTCAGTGTGAAAAGGAAAATCCAAAGTACTTTAAAAACCTTGAGTACCTCACAGTATTAATGAGCCCCCTGAATATCAGTACAAAGCTCTCAGGGGACTCGTTAAAGCAGATAATTGGGGCCATGATTGCACAAACCTCTCCCAGAGTCTGTATCAAAAGGGAAACACCGAGTACCTTAAAATAACTGAAGTACCCTGAAGCATTAATGACCCCCACTGAGTGTTGTTAGTGACAAAGCCTCTCCAGGGACTAATTACAGCAGATAATTGGAGACCATGATTGCACAAACTTCTCAGAAAGTCAAGGTAAAAGCCAAACCCAAAGTCCTTTGAAAAACCTGCAGTCCCTGGGAGCATTCAGGAGCCCCCAGGGCCATTGCTGAGCAAGGCTCCCCAGGGACTCCTTCCAGCAGATCCTTGAGGCCACTGGGATGTGGGCTAGGGGGGAATGCTGAGGGCAGGACAAGGGGCTGACAGTGCCCAGCCTGGCTGGGGCTGCGCCAGGAGGCCCCAGGGCCTCAGGACAAGGTGTCTCCTCCCAGCCCTTGCTGGCACAGTCCCTGCTGCTGTGCCCCAGGCCACCAAGACTTGGCTTCTCTTTGTCCCCACCTGTCATCACTGCCTCCAGTTCTCTGCTCTGCCTGGGGCCTGGGGACACTTTCTCAGTCGTGTCCCTCAGTGGGACCCATTAAAAGTCCAAGAAACTTTGGAGTTGGATTCTGCCTTGGAGTTCTGGAGAGGTTTCTTCAGCTGCCTCTCAGGGACTGATGTTCAGGGTCTGAGCACAAAGCCCCAGAGGGTCATTAAAGTCCTGCTGCTGTGTCTGTGCTGCTGAGCTGGGCTGGGCTCCTGGCACAGAGGCAGCTCCTGGTAAGCAAGAAGAGCTTCAAAAGCACATTTCTCTTGATGAACAGCTCTTCTGCCAGCCCAGCAGGGCTGGGGCACTGCCTGCAGCCAGCGCGGGCACAGCCCAGAGGCACAGAGAGCTTCAATCAGTCAGGGCTGGGAAGGTGCTGAGAAGTGCCTGGGACAGAATCACTGCCAGCCTTGGCACAGGAACCTCTGGCTGCAGGACAATGCAGCTGCAGCTCCTGGAGTGATCTCCTAAAGCTGGAACATCCCAATGCCTACAGACTCTGTGAGTACATTCTCTGATTGTCTCTTGTGCAGAGCAGCCAGGGGTGCCCAGGGCTGTCCTGCAGAGCAGGCTCCTGCAGCCCAGGGCGCTGTGCTGGTGCAGGGACTCTGCTGCCTGCCAGGGACAGCTCTCAGCCAGCCCGGGGAGCTGCTCCCAGCACTGGGGGACAAGATCTGGGGGGAAGGAGACAGCTGGTAAGGCTTGGAAATGTTCTCCTTGTGTGGTGAGGATGCTGCATTGGTCAGGATTGCTCCCAGCATAACATTTAACTGCCGAACATCTACAAGTAGATTATACAGCTAACACAGCTAGTCAGGGGCTGGATAAAAGGGAAAATCCTGCTTTTTAAATCTACTGCTGTTGGTTGCCTGGATCGGAAATTCCATATAGATGTTAATCTCAGTTCAGGTGAAGAAAAATAAAAACAATTTTCTCAAATCTGAACAAACCAGGCAGTGACAGCAATCACCACAGTTCACTTTAAACGCAGCATCAATGTCGATTTTCCAGCCTGCTCAGGGTTGCTCTGATGTTGCCATCAGAGCCTGCAGAGCCAGAGCTGCCCCTGGGCAGTGCCAGAGCTGGGAGGGGTCTGCAGGGCAGAGCTGAGCCCCCAGGGCTGGGCTGGGCTCTGGCAGCACTGGCAGGGCCCAGCCCTGAGCACAGGGAAGCAGCTGCTCGCAGGGACAGCTCCAGGCAGCAGAGCCCTGGGCAAGCAGTGGGGGGAAAGTGTCCCCAGGCTGTGCTGGGATATTTAAAGTCCTCTGAAAACCCAACTATTCCATGATTATTTTTTTACAGATCCCCATGGCAAGACAGCACATATGTCCAACAGCAGCTCCATCAGCCACTTCCTCCTGCTGGCATTGGCAGACACGCGGCAGCTGCAGCTCCTGCACTTCTGCCTCTTGCTGGGCATCTCCCTGGCTGCCCTCCTGGGCAACGGCCTCATCATCAGCGCCGTAGCCTGTGGCCACCACCTGCACACACCCATGTTCCTCTTCCTGCTCAACCTGGCCCTCAGCGACCTGGGCTCCATCTGCACCACTGTCCCCAAAGCCATGCACAATTCCCTCTGGGACACCACCACCATCTCCTACACAGGATGTGCTGCACAGCTCTTTTTGTTTTTGTTCTTCATCTCAGCAGAGTTTTCCCTCCTGACCATCATGTGCTACGACCGCTACGTGTCCATCTGCAAACCCCTGCACTACGGGACCCTCCTGGGCAGCAGAGCTTGTGCCCACATGGCAGCAGCTGCCTGGGCCAGTGCCTTTCTCTATTCACTGCTGCACACGGCCAATACATTTTCCCTGCCCCTGTGCCATGGCAATGTCCTGGGTCAGTTCTTCTGTGAAATCCCACACATCCTCAAGCTCTCCTGCTCCAAATCCTATCTCAGGGAACTCGGGCTTCTTGCTGTTAGTGGCTGTTTGGTATTTGGCTGTTTTGTGTTCATTGTTTTCTCCTATGTGCAGATCTTCAGGGCCGTGCTGAGGATCCCCTCTGAGCAGGGACGGCACAAAGCCTTTTCCACCTGCCTCCCTCACTTGGCTGTGGTCTCTCTGTTTGTCAGCGCTGGTATATTTACCTACCTGAAGCCCCCCTCCATCTCCTCCCCATCCCTGGATCTGGCCCTGTCAGTTCTGTACTCGGTGGTGCCTCCAGCCCTGAACCCCCTCATCTACAGTCTGAGGAACCAGGAGCTCAAGGCTGCAGTGTGGAAACTGATGAATGGATGGTCTCAGAAACATTAAACTGCTGGCCAATTTCTACAAATCACTTGTAATAAAAGTCATTTTTAATAGTTCTTGTAGCTTTGGTGGTGGGGTTTTTGTCCATTGTATTAGTATTTTCATATTATTGACAAAGATGCTGTTGCTCAGAGCCAGGGCTGCCTGGCAGCCACCCCCACACTGCCCTGAGCATTTCCTTGGCTTCACCTATGCTCTCTTTACTCTTTCCTAGTACAAATTTATTCCTCTTGCACAGCCCTGTTCCCTCCCCTGCAAACAGCCCATCCCTGATTACCCTTTTTTCTCTGGCCCCACTCCCCACTGCAGACCCTGACTTGGCACTATGAGAACGTCCCTTGGGCAGCAGGATCATCCTCCAAGGGCTGCAGGAATTGTCTGCAGCCTCCTGCAGTGCCTCCTGCTGCTCCCTTGACAGAGGCACCCCAGGCCAGGGAGGCACATCTGGGCTGCTGTGTCTGCCTGTGGGGCTCCCTGTTCTGGGCAATGAGGAGGAGCTGCAGAGGCTCTGCAGGACTGACAGGATGGGCTTTGGGGCTGGCAGGAGAAGCTGAGGCACCTGGGCTGCTGCAGCTTCTGAAGGGGAGGCCCAGGTCTCATCCTGCAACTGCTCCAAGGCTGGTTTCAGAGAATCAGACAATCAGCAAGGCTGGAAAATACCTTGGAGATCATCAAGTCCAACCTGTGCCCTGACACTGCCTTGTCTCCCCTGGGCCTCCTCTTCTCCAGGATAAACAACCCCAGCTCCCTCAGCCACTCCTCACAGGACTTGGGCTCCAGACCCCTCCTCAGCCTTGTTGTCCTTCTCTGGACATGCTCCAGCCCCTCCATGTCCTCCCTAAGTTGAGGGGCCCAGAACTGGACACAGCACTCGAGGTGCTGCCCAACCAGTGCTGAGCACAGGGGAAGAATCACTGCCCTGCTCCTGCTGGCCACACCATTCCCTATCCAGGCCAGGAGCCATTGGCCTTCTTGGCCACCTGGGCACACTGCTGCCTCATGTCCAGCCTGCTGTCCCTCAGTCCCTGCAGGTCCCTTTCTGCCTGGCTGCTGTCCAGCCACTCTGTCCCCAGCCTGTAGTGCTGCAGGGGTTGTTGTGACCAAAGTGTAGGACCCGGCATTGGGACTTGTTAAACCTCACCTTGTTCGATTTGGGCCTTGGATCCAGCCTGTCCAGGGCTCTGTGCAGAGCCCTCCTACCCTCAACAGATCAAAACTCACACCCAGCTTGGTCTCATCTGCAAATTTGCTGATGCTGGACTTAATCCCCTCATCCAGATCATCTATGCAGATATTGAAATCCACACTGGCTGGCTCTCATCCCTCAGCCATCCCGTGGGTGCCCTGTGATGGCACTCAAGGTGATCTGTTCCATAACCTTGCCGGGCACCCAGGTCAGGCTGACAGGCCTGGAGTTCCCCAGATCCTCCTTCCAGCCCTTCTTGGGGATGGGCTCACACTGGCACCTCCAGTCCTCTGGAACCTCCCTGCTGAGCCAGGACTGCTGGTAAATGATGGAGAGCAGCTTGGGGAGCTCATCCACCAGCTCCCTCATTCCCCTAGGATGGGTCCTATCCTATCCCGCACACCTTTGAGCATCTGAGTGGCTCAGCAGGTCCCCATCTGCTTCCTCCTAGATTACAGGGGGCTGTTCTGCTCCCTGTGCCCATTCACCAGCTCTGTAGGACATTGGTCTTGAGGACAACCTGTCTTATGGTTGAAAACAGAGGCAAAGAAGGTGTTCAGTACCTCAGTCTTTCCTCATCTCTAGTAACCATATCTCCCCCTGCATCCAATAATGGTGCAGATTGTCCTTGCCCTCACCTTTTGCCAATCATGTATTCATAAAAACATTTTTATAATCCTTCACAGAAGCAACCAGGTTAAGCCCCACTTCAGCTTTCACCTCTGTAATTTTCGTTCCCATGACCTAACGACATCCTTAAACAATTCCTGAGTTTCCTGCTCCTTTGTCCAAAGGTGATATGTCCTCTTTTATCCCCTGAGTTCTTGCTAAAGCCCCATGCCCAGCCAGGCCAATTATTGTCCTTGCTGGCTCATTTTTTGTCACATAGGGACAGCCTGCTCCTGTGCCTTCAAGGTTTTGTTCATGACATATGTCCATTCTTTTCTGAACAACTTTGCTTTAAAAGGCTTCTTCCCTTTAAAATTCAGTACCTGATTCAGAATATCCCAGATCTGCATCCTGAATAGGCTGAAGTCTGATCTCCGTATGTCCAGTGTAGAATTTTTGTTGATACCCCTCCTTCTTTCACAGAATATTGAAAACTTGATTGTTTTATGGTCACTTTGCTCCAGACAAACTCTGACCTCCACATCTCCCAGCAGCCCTTCTCTGTATGTGACCAGCAGGAGACAGAGCTTTCCTTGGGAGTGGGGCGTTGAGAGCTTTGTAACAAGCTGGCTCCGAGCTAAAGCTCACAGTGAGATTAATTTGACCAAGATAGAAGGTGAGGGGAGTTGCCATTCCAATTAAACTGTGTCCTTGGCCCACGGATGAAGAAATACACAAAGACAGGTGGTGGAGCGGGACAGCCTGGGAAAGTAATAAGTAGTTATACCAAAACAGCACGTAGTTAGCTGATAGCTAGTTAGCCAATGGTGAGCTGGGATTTTGCACTATGCATGAGCTAATTAAAGGGTGTATAATAATCGGTGATTCGGGAATAAAGACGAGACTTGTCGATCATCATATGGTGAGCAAGTCTTCCTTCTCCATCAGTGGGGATTGCAGCACAGCTCCCCAAAGTGCAGCTTGGAAGGTTCAGCCTGGAGCTGAGGAGAAAGCAAATTCCCTGCCAGGGTAGAATTGTGGTGCTCGAGGTGTGGCAGCGTGAGGCTGGGCCATGGCCGGCTCTGTGTGCCGGGAGCCGGCAGCGCTGGGTGCAGGGAGCCCAGGGAGGGCACAGAAACGCTGGCTGAGAAATGCTGGGGCACAGCGAGAGGGGCGAGTGCAGCCGGCCAGGGCACAGGAGCAGCACGCACAGGGGGCACAGCCTGCAGGACAGATGGCCGAGGGCTGGGCAGGGCTGGCAGGGCCACAGGCACCCAGGCCTTTGTGCCCTGGGCTCGGGCAGCGCCTCTGGAGGCCCCACAGCAGGAACTTTCCTGGCAGGGGCTGCACTTTGGCTCTCCCTCGGCCTCCCTGGCCAGGCTGGCAGGGGCTGCAGGTTTATGGCATTTGTCCTTGCTGCCCATCACATCCCCCTGCCCCACAGAGAGCCCCGAGCCACCCGTGAGGGACAGGCCCTGCTGGCCCAGGCTGGGCTCAGGGCTTGGCCTTTCTGCTTCCCCCAGCCAGCCCAGGCCTTGCTCAGCATTGCAGTTCCCTGCCTGAGCCTTGGGCTCCCCGCACTCCTGGCCTCAAGGATCTGCTCACACCAGTCCCTGGGGAGCCTTTGGCTCTCCCTGCCCTCACTGGGGCCCAGCCATGCTCCAAGGCACTTGGAGTTTTGCTGCTGACTCCTTGAGCAGCTTTTTTATCCTTCTCTCAGTGCCTGAGGCTCCTGGACCCAGCCCCAAATCCACCGTGGGGCTGATTAAAACACAGAAAGCCCTCAGGAGCTCTTTGTCTCCCTTCAATTGTCTTCAAGTCTCCAGGGCTTGTGCAGTGACTGGAGTCAGTTTGGAGTTCTGTTAAGGAGGAAGATGTCAAAGTGCACCTCATGATTTTTGGTTTTTTAATCACATGTGTGGGTTTGGTTTGGTTTTTTTTCATTGCAGAGAAAAGGTGATAGAAGCATTCCTCAAATGATCTTGATGCTGAATGTCTCCTTAGGAGGTCTGGGCACGGAGAAGAACAAGCCCCTTTTGGGCTGACCCTGTTTCGACAACCTGCTCCTCACCCCAGCCTCACCATGTCTGTCATAACCCACCTGGGACTGACATCCCAAAATATCAAAAAATGTTGCTGTAATTTATTCTTTTATTTTATTCTGTAATACATTATTTTGTGTGATTATTTAGTTATGTATATATTTCTTTTCATTTATAATATTAACAATGGTTTTTCTTACCTAGTTTTTATATTTGCATAAAAAATCTATGCATTTTTACTAGCCAAGAACATTAATGTTCTTTGGTTCTATGTAGCACAATCCCCTTCCTTAATTAATTAAGGTCTATTGGCTATTTATTTCTTCCTCTTTATGGTAATTAGTAATATGTCCAGTCATTTTGTCATCGTTTTTATCATCTTTTTCTCAGACAGGGGCATGGGAGAGCCCTTTGGTGTCCAGGGAGACATTTCTGGGGCACATTTGAGGCAGTTTTGGGTCTGGGGAGGGAATTTAGAAAGAACTTGAGGGTATGGACTACACTTGGGGGAGCCGGGTGGGCACTTGGAGGGGCACTCAGGAATTCTGAGGGACAGTTCGGGATCGAGGGCAGCACTTAGGGGTCCAGGGGGGCCCTTGCTGGAGGTCAGGGAGGGGAATTTGGGGCCCTTCGGGGTCCAGGCGGGCCCTTGGGGGGCTCGAACGGGGCTCTCTGGGGCGCGGGGGGTGATGGGAGCTGTAGGCGCGGGTATAATACGGTTTAACGGGGCCGCAGAGCATCACGGGAGTTGTAGGCGCAGCTGCAATGGCTTTTGGTGATGGCGGGGCATGACGGGAGATGAAGTCCCGGCTCGAAGAGCGCTGTACCTGCGCCGCTGGGCATGATGGGAGCTGTAGTCCCGGAAGTGGCTGGACCGCGGTGTTTGGGGGTTCAGGAAGGCACTTGGGGAACACTTCAGGGTTCGAGCCGCGACTTGAGGTCCTCGGGGGGAACGTAAATGGTTCGGGAATACCTGGGGGGCGCTTGGGGAGCTCCAACTGGGCTCTGTAGGGCGCGGGGCACGGCACGAGTTTTAGGTGCGGGACTGTGCTCTGAGGGGCTCCGGGGCCGCGGGGGATGAGAGGAGATGAATTCCCACAAGCGGCTGTACCGGGCATCCGTGGGGTTGGGAGCACTCAGGGGATCCGGGGGCGCTTTTGCGGGGTCCCGAATGGGCGCTGAGGGGCACTGAGGGATCCTGGAGGGTCTGGGGGACACTTAAGGGACAGATGGGGGGCGGATGCCGGGGTGGGTTCTGTGGAGCGCGGGGCATGACGGGCGTTGTAGTCCCGGCTCCAATGGGGCTCTACCGTGCCGCAGGGCATGATGGGAGTTGTAGGCAAAAATAAAAGATGGCGCTGACACCAGGCACTGCTCCCAAGACCCCGATCCCTGCGCTGATTGGCTGCTGGCTGTGATTGGCGGGACCATCGGCAAATGGGAGACAGAGGAGGTGAGAATAGCCCATTCAACCCTTCCAGTCCCTCCCAGCACAGCCCAGTTCATCCCCAGTACAGACCAGTACGACCCCAGTGCCTCTCCAGTCCCTTCCAATACACCTGAGTTCATTCCTAGTCCCTTCCAGTTCCTCCCATTGTCATCCACAGTATGCCCCAGTGTCTTCCACTCTTCTATGCTGTGTCCCCAGTGATCCCAGTTTGTCCCAGTATCTCCCAGTATCACTCCAAGTGTGTCCCAGTATGTCTCAGTGTGTCTCAGTGTACCCCCCTAGTCCCTCCCAGTCTGCCCAGATTGCCCCTCAGCATTCCCTGTGTTCCCAGATTGTCCCAGTATCCCCCACTGTCAATCCCAGTATATCCCAGTGTCTCCCACAGCGTTCCCAGTGTTCCCCAGTATGTCCCAGTCCTCCCCAGTGTTTCCAAGCACAGTTTAATGTCTCATGGTTGCCGTGGCAGCCAAACCCAGCAGTGGGGTCAGGGCAGTGTCCATGGCCACAGCCCCTTGCAGTGGCCCAGTGCAGCTTGGGCTGATGATCCACCCTCACAGCTGGCCCAGGGCAGCCTGCAGTGGTTTTGGTGGCACCTTGGGCTGGCACACACCTGAGGAGTGTGTCTGTGTTCAGTGGGGAAACTCAGGAGTTTGAGATTGCTTCAAAAAATACAAAAAGGGAAAACCCCTCTTAGGCTGAGTGCAGCCAGTCTGCAAGCCCAGCAGGTCCCACGTGAGTGAGGACAGACAGGATGGGGCTGGGGAATGTGGAGCAAGGTTGTCCACACTGGGTCAGAGCTCAAGGCACAGCTTCTCTGAGCAGGCCAGAGCTCCTGAGGAGAGACCCTGGATCAATATCAGTCACAGAATGCTGCAATCACCTCTGATCTAAAGAGAAATGTAATAAAATAAACCCTTTAAAATAGGTATGTGTATGTCTTACAAGCTCTTTGAAATATTTCTCCATAATTGGACTTGGAAAACTTTAATGACACTCTCAGGGCTTTGGTGTTGTTTACATCAGACTCGGTCCCTGAGAGAGTCTTCAAAGAACTTTTCAAGAACTCAAGGTTAAATTGAAACTCTGAACTTTCTTAAAGTTTTAATGGGTCCCACTGAGGGACACAACTAAGAAACTGTCCCCAGGTTCCAGGTAGAGCAGAGAACTGCAGGCAGTGATGAGAGGTGGGGACAAACAAGGTAAAGGTGTCTCTGGTGCTGAGCACACCTGGATGTGTTTCAGGAATGCAAAGGGCCAAGGCCTGAGCCCCAGCCCCTGGCCAGGCAGATCCTGTCCCTCCCTCATTGCTCAGGGCTCTTCCCGGGATGGGCACTGGCATGTGGGGATGTGCAATGCCAAGGGCAGGACCATGGGGCGGCCCCTGCCAGGCTGCTGAGCAGGGACAAGGAGGCAATGAGGCCCCAGGGCTGCCAGGGTCACTTGTCCCCTCGTGGCCTCAGGCCCAGGGCCAGCAGCCATGGCCAAAGTGCTGCCCAAGTTGGCTCTGTCAGGGCCTTGCAGCTGCTGCCCATCCCTGTGCCCTGTGCAGCCCAGGCTGTCCTACGGTGTCCCTGCCCTGCGCCTCTGTCCCTGCAGGCTGTCGTCATCCCCCGGCTGCCCCACCTGGCTGGCCCCTTCCTTTGCTGACAGCTCTGCCTCTGCCTGCCCACACAAAGCCTTGGGCTGCTCCAGGCTCCTTCTGGGGGATGTGTTGCACCACAGCCTTGCCCGGGAGGGAAATTCCTTTCTCCTAGTGTCCAGTCTGGGCCTCCCCAGCTGCCCTTGGTGCCATTATCTCTTTCTCTGGCTGTTTTATACAATAAAGAAAAACTCCGAGATGTGTGAAACCACCCTTCAATCCCTCCCCAGCTACTCTTATTCTGTCCTCAGTCTCCACACCACTGAGCCCAGAGTCTGCCGCCTCTCACTGCTGGTTATGGGATAAGGCCTCCAAACCATATCTTGAGAGGTTTGTGGGTCCTCTCCAAGGTCTGTGAAAATGAAAACAGTGGTCAAAGTTATTTTCTCCCAAATCTTGCAGTGACAGAACAAGGCTCAGTATCTTTGAACTGAATGAGGGCAGATTTACAATTGTTTAAAGGAGGAAATATTTTACATTTATGAGAATGGCACAAAACTGCAACTGTTCTTCCAGAGAAGTGGATTCCCCATCTCAGGAATTATCCAAGAGCAAGAGCTTTGTACAACCTGACCCAATGAAACCCTGTTCCCTCCCTGAGGACAGAATTCCTGTTGTGTGGGTTCTCTGATGTGCTGGGTGCCCTCACAACGCTTCTGGCCAGAATGTCTGCTGAGGGCAGCCAGGCTGCTGCAGGGGCAGTGACCTCACAGCCATCACCATGGCAGCCCTGTCCCCTGGGCCTGGCTCTGCCCTTTCCTCTGCCCCTGCCTTGTCTCTGCTGGCATGAAGAATTTTCTCATTCATATCTTGTCCCCAAGGTGCTGGGGCCAATGGCTTCCCAGGCAGGCTCCTGGAGCAGAAGTGGCTTTTCAGAGCCCAGGCAGAAATGAGCCCTGGGGCAGCAGCTCTGCAGTGCTGACCACCAGGCCGGGCTGCCAAGGGAGGCTTCTGGCCATGCCCTGCAAGCAGCTGCTGCTGCCAAGGTGCCTTTGGTGCCTCAGGCTCTGCCTGGCACAGCTCCCAGCACGGCACTCTGCCCTTGTGCCCGAGCCCTTCCCTGTGCTGGGGCTGGCCTGGGGCTTTTCCTGCAGTGGGACCTGCCCTGCTCCTGGCACAGGAAAGGCAGTTCCTGCTGGAGCAGGAGGCTCTGCCTGCAATGGGCTCCAACAACTCCAGCAAGGCCCTGTTGACTGCAAAATTGCTTCCTACAGCACTATATTCTAATAATTGTTATAATTCCGGTACTATGGTGAAATAACTGTGGTTAAGATCTTTCTGACTAGTCATGATCACAATCCATCAGGGCTGTATCTAGGTAAATTTATCTGTCATTCCATCATTAATCCTGTGGGACAAATTGCATTAAGGTTCCATTCCACCTGTCCAATCTTTACACCTTTGAAAAAGTCTGGGGCTGGGATGGGATCCAACCACTCCCAGTCTCCTGTATTAAAAGGAATTTTAGAAGTCTAGGGGCCCTGCAGGGGTTTGAGGATCCATGGTGGCTGTTGGGGGTCATTTCCCCACCTCATGTCTCAACAGAAATTTCTCCAATAAAGAAATAAAGCTTTTGCCTGAAGCTCCCACTGTGCCCATGACTGGAGCCCCTGTGAGTGTCTGGGACATCCCGGTTCTTTGGCAGTCTGGGGACTCCTGGGATGTCACCGTGGAGCCCCCGTGAGTGCTTGTGACAGATCGGTGCCTTTGCAGCCCAAGGTGCCCTGGGATGTCACCATGGAATGGCCGTGACTGCCTCTGAGCACAGGGCTCTTGACCATCCCCAGAAACCCCTGGGAGGTGTCCATGGAGCCTCTGTGTCTGCCTTTGACATTCCAGCTCTTGAACAGCCTGGAGACTCTTAGAAAGTCCCCATGGAGCCCCTCTGAGGGCCTTTGACAAATCTGATCCTTAGTGGGCAACCATCACCAGCCCCATTCCTATGCTCAGTTTCCATGGCAACCATCACCAGGCCCCTGTTCCCCACAATCCACAGAATTGGCTGAGCTGGGAGGGACCCATCAGGATCCTGGAGTCCAACTGCTGGCCCTGCACAGGACACCCCAACAATGCCAGCCTGGGCCTGGCAGCGATGTGCAAACTCTGCTGGAGCTCAGAGAGCCCTGGAGCTGGGACCCTTCCCTGGGGAGCCTGGGCACTGCCCCAGCAGCCTCTGGGGAAAAACCTTTTCCTGAGATCCAACCTGAGCCTGCCCCGACTCAGCTGCAGCCGTTCCCTCCAGTCCTGTCCCTGGGCACCAGAGGGAAGAGGTTCCCACAGCCCCAGCCAGGGACCTGCTCCCAAGGCTGCTGCCATGGCCACCAGGGCTGGGACCAGCTGGGATGCTTGATTTCCACAGACTGGGTTTAGGAATGGGATTCCCCAGTTCTGTGCTCTTGCTAAAACCGCTCGTTCCCTTTCCCACCACCCATGGAGAGCAGAAAAGGCAAAGATCCTGGGCTGAGCTAAGAACAGTTTACTGCGAACAGCGGCAAGATAAGGAACAAACAGGAACAGCAACAATATTGATAGCTGGAATTAACCTACATATTTTGTTATGTAAAATTAAATTAAAATTAAATACGCCAAGTAGGGAGTGTTTCCAGAGCCAAAATTGCCAATGACCCTGAGCTTGCATGGCCTCTTTGTGGGCAGCTGGATCCCGCACCAGAGGCTGGAAGAGATTAAATGGTTCAACCATTCACATACCTGGGAGAAGCTGAAGGACAAACTTCACAGGAACCCTCTTGTTGCCTATGACAAAGTGGTCAAAGCGTTTCAGCTGCAGGGAGCAGCTCAGGTGTTCCAAGATGTGCCACAGCCACTGCAGGAAATCCCAGCTGCGCCACCATGAGAGGGGTGTGGTGTGGAGGAGGTGCATCCCAACCCTCTTCTAGGCAGGGCTGGAAAAGCCTGTGTCTGTCACAGTTTTGGGACAGACAGGCAACTTGACACTCCATGCAGCAAGAGCCAATGTTTATTGAAGGGCAGCCCCTTTTGTAGGGGATTCAAATTTCCCACTCATGCAGAAGTGACGACAAAGGTTTCAACTCCGCCGAGCCCATTGGTTGCATCCCTGGCTCAAAGGAATTGGCTGGGGTCCCCTTGTTTGAGCCTGAATTCAGCCAATCACTTTCATTTTTATGGACTTGTTTACTTCAATGAGCTAACGAGCTAGCTGGTCGAGTGTGTGTCTGTCAAGACCAAATTGTTTGTGCAGCTGTAGACCAGCTATAGCTGTCACAGTTCCCCCTTTCAGTTTTATTAGAAATACAAAGTGTTCTCTGTCATCCTTCTTCAAGGACCCTTTGCAGATAGAATGACAGCGTAGAAAGATGACACATATGATTGTCCCAAACTCAACCAGCCTGACCTCTCTCAGCCAGTGATGCATTCCACTTATCATTGAAGATGATTCATTCATTCCCAGAAGCTATCAGGCAGGATCACCAGCATTTCAGGCTTTCTAATTGGTATGCCACAGGCTTATTACTGAGAAGTTACAAACTGATAACTCTACAAACAGGAAACATTTTAACTTTCAGAACTGTGGGAAAATTCAAATAACTCAGAAAATGACTTGTCCAGTTTCAGATTTTTGTCTTATGTTCTTAAATATATAAAATCCTCAATTTGCTATCCTTAAATATATATATAATCTGCATGTCCCTAAATAGATGAAGTCCTTAAATGAACTTTTCATCTCAAAAGTCCTGTATCAG
Organism: Passer domesticus; assembly: GCF_036417665.1. Classification (NCBI taxonomy): domain Eukaryota; kingdom Metazoa; phylum Chordata; class Aves; order Passeriformes; family Passeridae; genus Passer; species Passer domesticus. The sequence goes on along the minus strand of NC_087503.1, from coordinate 3,938,031 downwards.
TTGCATGAGATATTTAGCTCACTGCTCCCCAGCATCTGCTGGAGCTTCATCGGGATGATGTTGTCTCTGATCCTGAGCAGGACATAGATCAGGGTGGACACATCTAGCTGGTATCCACCATGTCCCGTTTCTGTGGAGACACACTCATACACACATCCCCGTGTAATGAGGTCCCATGGACCTTCCCACTTGTTTGTCATAATGTCTTTTATCATTACTTTAGATGTGGGTGATTGAGCATCACCAGATGATTGCAGTGACAGGAAATGATTGAAGATTATTGGGTTTTGAGATTGCTTCAGCACTGTCAAATGATGTAATGTGTAAACAGTCTTTGTCACTTTGCTCTGTGGGGTTTTGCCAAACATTCTCCCCTTTTGTTTTTCTAACATGCATTTTAGAGTGCCATGCGCCCTTTCTACAATGGCCTGTCCATTTGCTTGTCAGGGAATTCTAGTTTGGTGTGCCACACCCCAGAGCTGTAAAAATGGTCTAGTTTTTTGTGATGTCTATGCAGGTCCATTATCTGTTTTTATATCACGAGGGATACCCAAAGCAGCAAAGGCTAATTGCCGATGTGCAATTGCATCCCGACCTTTCTGCCCTGAATGTACTGATGCCCATATGGCAGAAGAAAAAGTATCAATTGATCTCCATGCACATATTTTAATTTTCCATATTCTTGAATATATGTGACGTCAGTTTGCCAGATTTGTAATGCTTTTTATCCACGGGGATCAACCCCCATCTGTAATAGAGCAGTGTGGCCCTGGCAATCAGCACGTGTGTTTACTACGTTGCAAGCCTCTGTGCTGGAAAGCAGAAAACATCTCTGTAGGGCTTGATTGCCTTGGTGAGAGAAGGCATGTGATGCCTTTGCCTGAGCCAGCATATCTGGCTGTGGTGCTGTCCAGGCAGGGCCAGCCAGGCGATCTGCTTGTGCATTGCCCTCTGTAATGAAACCTGGGAGATGTGTATGACTTCTAATATGAAGGATGTAATAAGGGCAAGTCCTGGCCAGAATGGCGTGCCACAAGGTTTTTAGCAAGCCAAATAATTGTGCGTTGTTAACTTCCTTTAATAGAGCTCAGTCCAATTTTTGTGCTCTGTCTGCAACATGTGCAGAGTCAGTAACTACATTCAAAGGAGTGTGGAGAAAACACTGAAAAGCCATAGCTACAGCACATAGCTCTACTAACTGAGGTGACCCAATCTCATGTCCTTCCAATATTTGCCTTCCTTCCATGTCACAATGGACTTTACCATTTTCCCAGACCCGTCAGTGAATACAGCAATTCCTTTTAAGGGTGTTCGACTGCTCAGGGGTTTTAGGGATAGCTCAGTGGTCTTACTCATTTGCAGCAGTGGTAAATGGTAGCCAATTTGTCCCTTGAAATTTTGTAAAGCACGTTGTAGAGATGTTCTGTTGGCACAGCACCATTCAAATTCTTCCTGCTTTACAGGGAAAATGATTTTAGATGGATCTTTTGCATTCAATTCCAAACATCTTTGAGGTCATTTAATAATTAAGCAGACAATTCATTTGTAGATGGTAGGGGCTGTCTTTTTTGGTTGATGAGGCAAGAACACCCACTGTAAAACATGCAAAGGGGTCAGACCACTGAGTATCCCATTGTCCAATGACAGCGGCAGTATGGAAATTAACATTGAAAATAAACACAGTGATACACACTCCCAGGCACACTTGGTGAACCTGTCTGTGAGAGCTGCTCTGCTATTTGAAGAGGATCTTTTGCCTCTGGGGTCAGTGTCCAGGGAGATGTTAAATTAGGATCACCCTTTAGAAGGTTGAACAAGGGTGCTAATTGCAGAGTGGTCAATCTGATATAGGGTCTGAACCAGTTTATGGTACCCAAAAGTTTTGAGCATCATTTACATTTCTAATTTTTGTTGAAAATTGAATTGTCTGGGGCTGTATGAATCACACTTTGGAGTCCAAGGTACTTCCAAGGTGGTTGCTGCTGTATCTTTTCTGGTGCCACTTGCAGCCCAAATGCTTTTACTGCTTGCATCAGGCTTGGCCAAATGAGTGAAAGATCTTCTTTAGTTGGAATCGCTATTAAAATATCATCCATAAAATGGTAACAGTATGGCTCTGGGAATTGTTCCCTTACTGATGAAAGAACATGAGCAACATACCATTGGCAAATTATGGGGCTGCTTTTTAAACTTGAGGAAGAACTTTGCATTGATAACGCTCCACTGGTGCAGCGTTATTAATGGATGGCACAGTGAAGGCAAACTTTGGGATATCATTTGGATGCAGTGGAGTGGTAGAGAAGCAATCTTTTAGATACACAATTAGGATATCCCAATTGGCAGGAAACATTGTGGGAGATGGCATATCTGCCTGTAAGGCTCCTGTGCTCTCCATGACTGCATTGATCTTTCTTAAAATGTTGAGCAGCCTCCATTTCCCAGACTTCTTTTTTATAACAAACACAGGGGTGTTCCAAGGGCTTATGGATGATTCTATGTGCCCTTGAGCCAGTTGTTCCTGCACCAAATTCTTAAGGGTATGTAGCTTCTGTTTCTCAAGGGGCCACTGTGGCACCCAGACAGGCTGAGTGTTAAGCCATTTTAAGGCTGGCGTGGGATGTTTCACAGTCTTTAGGACAGTGGTTGCCATTAAAAATTCATCCCCACCCTGACTCCCCAAGCAGATAAAATATTCCTTCCCCACAGGTTCAGTGGTGCTGCCGTGATGTAAGATCTAATGGTAGCTGTTTGACCCTCAGGATTTTTTTACAAAGACAAGGGTACCATCCCACCATGGCCAGGCATGGTCTCACCATGGCTAGGCATGGCTGTAGGGGTGTTTTCAGGCCCAGCAAAGCATGCAGAGGTGGCTCTGCCACAGGCAGAGACAGCTACAGGGGTTTCAACCATTGCAGCATGGCACAGAGGAGCTGGAATCTCACAGGGGCTGGGCACTGCTTCTGTGATCTCAGCCAGTGTGGCAGGGCTTGGCGGAGTGGCAACAAGCCCTGATCCACAGCCAGGCATCCTACCACAGGGGCAAGGCATCTCACAGCAGGGATGGCTGGGTGCCTTGCAGTGGCCGCAGTGGCAAAGCGCCTCCCTGCCACTCCCAAGCATCACTTCTGGGGTCCCAGCTGGTGCAGCAGGGCATGGGGGAGCAGCAGAGTGCCTGTTCAGTGCGAGTCTGCAGCACAGCGTCTCTCTACCCTCTGGATTGGCAGCACCATGCTTGGTTGACAACACGTACTGGTCTTGGGTGGTTGTGGAGGTTTCTGCCAGCCAGCAGAACAAGGAGCAGCAGAGCACGGAGCAGCAAAGCAGCCAGGCATTGCAGGGGTCTCAGCAGCCATGGCAGGGCACAGAGGGGCTGCATGGTGCCCATTCAACACAGCACGGCTGCTTGGGGCATCTCTGCTGCCGGCCCCAGGGACGGCGCACTCTGCTGACAACACGCTCCCGCCTGGGGCATGGCACGGCACCGGGCAACTGGGCGACATCCCACTGGGCAAATACCCCTGCTGGGGCAGCAGCCTGGTCCCAGGGGGCGTAAGGGTGCTCCTCAGGCAGGTCACCCTCGCCTGGGGAGGGTCCACAGCTGCCCAGTGCAGGAACAGCTTGTGAATATGTAATCACTGTGTGTGATAAAACCTCTGCTTACTTGATGTTTGGGGCACTCAAATGGATGAATGATCCCCCAAGTGACCAGCACTGCATAAAGAATGGCTGCTTTCTAATACCCAAACTGTGTTAGAAAGTATCTATTTGGACAATTTCAGTATCAGTTCCACAAGGCCCCGTAGTTTCACAGTGGCCCTTTGGTTCTGAAGTGTCACAATGGCCTCAGTCCCACAAGGCCCTGCAATGTCCAAACAGTCCCCTTAATTCCATGGGGCCCTGAAGTGCTGCAATGGCCCCTTGGCTCCATGAGGCCCTGCAGTGTCACCCGGGGGCAGGAGGCCAGGAGGGATTCGTTCCCCACACGCTGCAGCTCCCTGGGCCAGCTGGCACCGACACCTTCTCCCAGGCCAGCACTGCAGGGCACAGCCAGGGCTGTGCCACACTGCAGCTCCCTGCAAACCACGGCAGGGGCTGCGAGGCCAAAACCCAAGTCACAGACAGTTTCTCACTCTTTCTGTCTGTATTTGACCAACAAATGACCTATTGTGGGGTCCTCTTTCCTGCAGTCACTGCAGCACTGGGACCATACCCGCAGCTCTGAGGGAGAGAAATGGCCAGCGCTGCACCTCTGCACTGACTCAGGGATGGTGGGAAATGCTCTGTGGGGTGGCTGGAATGATGGAAAAGGGACAATTGGCAGTGCAGAGGGAAACCCATCAGGGCTGCTGGACCAGGCCAAGACATCGTTGCCCAGGGGAGAAGTTGGCTGTGAAAGTCCCTCCTATGGATGCTTATTGCCCAAGAGTCAGGCACTGAAGAGCATCGAAACAACAGAGAGGAGGATGGGGCTGCCAGGATTAAAGTGTCTCAGCTGGGTCTGGACTGGTCACACAAGGGTGAGTTATTTCTGGACACCTCAGGTCATCAGGGCAGAGATGCAACCTCCAGACGGGCTCATGAGCAAGGGGTAGGTTTAACCATGGACACCATCTCCAGGTTATCCCTGACTGTGAAACGTGTCTGAGATCAAGCAGGGCCAGGCAGGCAAAGCCCCTGTGGTGTGGGGACAATGGTGGGAATATCAATCTGGGGAGACACGTGGTCTTTGTAGTGGGAGTAGGAAATTGGAGAGCACCATTCCTAAACCACAACAGCCCTGTCAGAGCCAGCCCTCTCCCTGCCCCACCACTGCTGGATCAGGAAGGGCAGAGGCATGGGGGAGGGAAATGCACAGGGACTCCTCCTGGGAGAGACCTCGGGTAGTTTCCAGGCAAGGCCAAAGCACAGTCAGTGGAGAAAAGACACAGGGATGGGCTGCTTGTGTGCTCTGCCATGGCAGGAGGAGAGGCAGAGCTGCAGAGACACCCAGACCATGTGGATCCCTGCAGGAGTGGATCTCACACAGCATCTCTCAGGCCTCTGCTGCTCACTGGTTGCTCTGGTTTGATGTTCCCTGGTGGTTACACCAGCCCCCCACACCAGTGCTGTGTGCACACACACACCAGTTTCACCAGTGCCTGGGTCCCCAAAGGACACAGGACCTGATGATTTGTGGTCCCCACTCCAGTATCTGGCACTTGGACATCCCTTGGTACCCAGAGCAGAGAGAGCTCCCTTGTTCCAGACAGTTCCTGGCAATGGGGGTTTAGGAAAATGCCACAGGCTGTGGGGATCAGCTGTAGGGCGTAGCCAGGGACGCACGTTTGCTCATGACCAGCTCTTTCATCCCCTTTTCCCTGCTGATTCATGTTTGTTCTTTCACAAAGCACCATGGTGCCACCCTTTCCCTTCCTGTGGGCCTTTCTTAGGCATCACATGGGAAATGTTGCACATTCCCCAAATGCCCCTTGTGGATTTCCGTCATGAATCTCAGACTCAGTGCAGAACCCCCCATGCTCAACTGGCAAGGTCATGCTGGAAAGCTCTGCCATTGACCCCCCTGGTGAGTCTTTCATGAGGAGGTGTCAGAACTTTCATAAATTTGTTTTTTATCTTCTGTTTTTCAAATTGGAATGGCATTAAAATATCATCTACTGCAGCCCCGTTTCTGTGGCAAGGCACAACTACCACTGGAACAGATGGTCAAAGATCCTGACCTTGAACACATTTTGGTATTCATGTCTATGGATGAGCTGTTTACAAATTCTCAACCTTATCACCAAATATTTCTTTCTTATATCAAATCTAAAAATACCCTTGAGCATTCTAAAGGCTATGTCCCTTTCTCTGCCACTACAGGCCTATAAAAATATTTCAATTTTTCTTGGATTATGACCACAATGTTTTAATCTGAAAAGACCTTGAAAGGACACATAAATCATCCAAGATGGGATTGGGAGGCCTCAAGCACATGACCCAGAGAGACTGATGGCCCAGGGCTCAGTGGTGTGAAGACTGATGACAGAACAGGAGTAGCCTGAGAGGGCTTGAAGGGTGGTTTCAGAAATGGTAGAGCTCTTCTTCATTGGATGAAAAGCCTGAGCAAAAATCATGCCACAGAGAGTCACCTGGGGAGGTCCAGACTGGACGCAAGGAGAAAGGATTTTCTCTCCCAGGGCAGGGCTGTGGTGCAACACGTCCCCCAGAATGGGTCTGGGTCAGGCCAAGGCTTTGTGTGGGCAGGCAGAGGCAGGCAGGAGGCAGAGCTGCCAGCAAAGGAAGGGGCCAGCCAGGTGGGGCAGCCGGGGGATGACGACAGCCTGCAGGGACAGAGGCACAGGGCAGGGACACCGTAGGACAGCCTGGGCTGCACAGGGCACAGGGATGGGCAGCAGCTGCAAGGCCCTGACAGAGCCAACCTGGGCAGCACTTTGGCCATGGCTGCTGGCCCTGGGCCTGAGGCCACGAGGGGACAAGTGACCCTGGCAGCCCTGGGGCCTCATTGCCTCCTTGTCCCTGCTCAGCAGCCTGGCAGGGGCCGCCCCATGGTGCTGCCCTTGGCATTGCACATCCCCACATCCCAGAGCCCATCCCGGGAAGAGCCCTGAGCAATGAGGGAGGGACAGGATCTGCCTGGCCAGGGGCTGGGGCTCAGGCCTTGGCCCTTTGCATTCCTGAACACATCCAGGTGTGCTCAGCAACAGAGACACCTTTGCCTTGTTTGTCCCCAGCTGTCATCACTGTCTCCAGTGTTCTGCTCTGCCTGGAACCTGGGGACACTTTCTCAGTCGTGTCCCTCAGTGGGACCCATTAAAACTTTAAGAAAGTTCAGAGTTTCAATTTAACCTTGAGTTCTTGAAAAGTTCTTTGAACACTCTCTCAGGGACCGAGTCTGATGTAAACAACACCAAAGCCCCAGAGGATCATTAAAGTTTTCCTAGTTAGTGATGGAGAAAGATTGCAAAGAGCTTGTAAAACATACACATACCTATTTTCAAGGGTTTATTTTATTACATTTCTCTTTAGATCAGAGGTGATTGCAGCATTCTGTGATTGATATTGACCCAGGTTCTCTCCTCAGGAGCTCTGGCCTGCTCAGAGAAGCTGTGCCTTGAGCTCTGACCCAGTGTGGACAGCCTTGCTCCACATTCCCCAGCCCCATCCTGTCTGTCCTCACTCACCTGGGACCTGCTGGGCTTGCAGACTGGCTGCACTCAGCCTAAGAGGGGTTTTCCCTTTTTGTATTTTTTGAAGCAATCTCAAACTCCTGAGTTTCCCCACTGAAAACAGACACACTCCTCAGGTGTGTGCCAGCCCAAGGTGCCACCAAAACCACTGCAGAGCTGCCCTGGGCCAGCTGTGAGGGTGGATCATCAGCCCAAGCTGCACTGGGCCACTGCAAGGGGCTGTGGCCATGGACACTGCCTGACCCCACTGCTGGGTTTGGCTGCCACGGCAACCGTGAGACATTAAACTGTGCTTGGAAACACTGGGGAGGACTGGGACATACTGGGGAACACTGGAACGCTGTGGGAGACACTGGGGCATACTGGGAGTCACATTGGGGGATACTGGGACAAACTGGGAACACTGGAGACACAGTGTAGAAGACTGGAAGGCCCTGGGCCATACTGTGGATGACAGTGGGAGGAACTGGAAGGGACTAGGAATGAACTCAGGTGTATTGGAAGGGACTTGAGAGGCACTGGGGTCGTAGTGGTCTGTACTGGGGATGAACTGGGCTGTGCTGGGAGAGACTGGAGGAGTTGAATGGGCTGTTCCCGCCTCCACTGTCTCCCATTTGCTGATGGTCCTGCCAATCACAGCCAGCAGCCAATCAGCGCAGGGATCGGGGTCTTGAGAGCAGTGCCTGATGTCAGCGCCATCTTTTATTTTTGCCTACAACTCCCATCATGCCCTGCGGCCCGATAGAGCCCCATTGGAGCTGGGACTACAGCGCCCGTCATGCCCCGCGCTCCACAGAACCCACCCCGGCATCCGCCCCCCATCTGTCCCATAAGTGTCCCCCAGACCCTCCAGGATCCCTCAGTGCCCCTCAGCGCCCATTCGGGACCCCGCAAAAGCGTCCCCGGGTCCCCTGAGTGCTCCCAACCCCACAGATGCCCGGTACAGCCGCTTGTGGGAATTCATCTCCTCTCATCCCCGGCGGCCCCGGAGCCCCTCAGAGCACAGTCCCGCACCTAAAACTCGTGCCGTGCCCCGCGCCCTACAGAGCCCGGTTGGAGCTCCCCAAGCGTCCCCCAGGTATTCCCGAACCATTTACGTTCCCCCCGAGGACCTCAATTCGTGGCTCGGACCCTGAAGTGTTCCCCAAGTGCCTTCCTGAACCCCCAAACGCCGCGGTCCAGCCACTTCCGGGACTACAGCTCCCATCATGCGCCGCGGCGCACGTACAGCGCTCTCCGAGCCGGGACTTCATCTCCCGTCATGCCCCGCCATCACCAAAAGCCATTGCAGCTGCGCCTACAACTCCCGTGGTGCTCTGCGGCCCCGTTTAACCGTATTATACCCGCGACTACAGCTCCCATCACCCCCCGCGCCCCGAGAGCCCCATTCGAGCCCCCCAAGGGCCTGCCCGGACCCCGAAGGGCCCCAAATTCCCCTCCCTGACCTCCAAGGGCCCCCCTGGACCCCCAAGTGCTCCCCCGGACCCCGAACTGTCCCTCAGAATTCCTGAGTGCCCCTCCAAGTGCCCACCCGGCTCCCCCAAGTGTAGTCCATACCCTCAAGTTCTTTCTAAATTCCCTCCCCAGACCCACAACTGCCTCCAATGTGCCCCAGAAATGTCTCCCTGGACACCAAAGGGCTCTCCCATGCCCCTGTCTGAGAAAAAGATGATAAAAATGATGACAAAATGACTGGACATATTACTAATTACCATAAAGAGGAAGAAATAAATAGCCAATAGACCTTAATTAATTAAGGAAGGGGATTGTGCTACATAGAACCAAAGAACATTAATGTTCTTGGCTAGTAAAAATGTATAGATTTTTTATGCAAATATAAAAACTAGGTAAGAAAAACCATTGTTAATATTATAAATGAAAATAAATATATACATAATTAAATAATCACACAAAATAATGTGTTACAGAATAAAATAAAAGAATAAATTACATTAACATTTTTTTATATTTTGGGGTGTCAGTCCCAGGTGGGTTATGACAGACATGGTGAGGCTGGGGGTGAGGAGCAGGTTGTGGAAACAGGGTCAGCCCAAAAGGGGCTTGTTCTTCTCTGTGCCCAGACCTCCTAAGGAGACATTCAGCATCAAGATCACTTGAGGAATGCTTCTATCACCTCTTCTCTGCAATGAAAAAAAAACAAACCAAACCCACACATGTGATTAAAAAACCAAAAATCATGAGGTGCACTTTGACATCTTCCTCCTTAACAGAACTCCAAACTGACTCCAATCACTGCACAAGCCCTGGAGACTTGAAGACAATTGAAGGGAGACAAAGAGCTCCTGAGGGCTTTCTGTGTTTTAATCAGCCCCACAGTGGATTTGGGGCTGGGTCCAGGAGCCTCAGGCACTGAGAGAAGGATGAAGAAGCTGCTCAAGGAGTCAGCAGCAAAACTCCAAGTGCCTTGGAGCATGGCTGGGCCCCAGTGAGGGCAGGGAGTGCCAAAGGCTCCCCAGGGACTGGTGTGAGCAGATCCTTGAGGCCAGGAGTGCGGGGAGCCCAAGGCTCTGGGCAGGGAACTGCAATGCTGAGCAAGGCCTGGGCTGGCTGGGGGAAGCAGAAAGGCCAAGCCCTGAGCCCAGCCTGGGCCAGCAGGGCCTGTCCCTCACGGGTGGCTCGGGGCTCTCTGTGGGGCAGGGGGATGCGAGGGGCAGCAAGGACAAATGCCATAAACCTGCAGCCCCTGCCAGCCTGGCCAGGGAGGCCGAGGGAGAGCCAAAGTGCAGCCCCTGCCAGGAAAGTTCCTGCTGTGGGGCCTCCAGAGGCGCTGCCCGAGCCCAGGGCACAAAGGCCTGGGTGCCTGTGGCCCTGCCAGCCCTGCCCAGCCCTCGGCCATCTGTCCTGCAGGCTGTGCCCCCTGTGCGTGCTGCTCCTGTGCCCTGGCCGGCTGCACTCGCGCCTCTCGCTGTGCCCCAGCATTTCTCAGCCAGCGTTTCTGTGCCCTCCCTGGGCTCCCTGCACCCAGCGCTGCCGGCTCCTGGCACACAGAGCCAGACATGGCCCAGCCTCACGCTGCCACACCTCGAGCACCACAATTCTACCCTGGCAGGGAATTTGCTTTCTCCTCAGCTCCAGCCTGAACCTTCCAAGCTGCACTTTGGGGAGGTTTCCTGCAATTCCCACTCCCAAGGAAAGCTCTGTCTCCTGCTGCTCACAAAGAGAGAAGGGCTGGTGGGAGAAGTGCTGGTCAGAGGCTGTTTGGGGCACAGTCACCATGAAATTATTGAGTTTTTAAATATTCCAAGAAAGAAGCAGGGGCATCAATAAATCTTCTACACTGGACTTTTAAGGGCAGACTTAGGCCGAATTGAGGATGCAGATTTGGGGAGTACCAAATCAGGAACTGATTCTTTTAAGGGAAACAGCCCTTAAAAACACAGGGTTCCAGGAAGGATGGACACACTTCAGCAAAGAAACCTTGATGGAGCAAGAGTAGACTGTCCCTTTGTGCAGAAAGATGACCCAGAGTAAGAAATGACTGGCCGGGCTGGGCATGGAGTTTTTGCAGGAATTTAGGGGTTAAAAAGAGGGTGCATCACCTTTGGACATAGAGGCAGGTAAATCAAGAAATATTTAAGGATGTTGTTAGGTCATGCAGAAAGAAAATTAGAGCGGTGAAAGCTCAGTTAAAACAACTTGTATTCTTCTGTGAAGGATAATAAAAATGTTTTTATAAGTACATTAATGGTAAAAAGAGGGCTAAGGGCAACCTGCATTTCTTATTGTGGGGGATATGGTTACAAAAGATGAGGAAAAGGCTCAGGTACTTCACCCCTTCTTTGTCTCAGTTTTCAACAGTAAGACAGGCCACCCTCAGGACAAGTGTTCTCCTGAGCTGGTAGATGGGCACAGGGAGCTGAACAGCCCCTGCAATCCAGGAGGAAGCAGCTGGGGACCTGCTGAGCCACTCACGTGCTCACAGGTGTCGCCAGGACCAGATGGGATCCATCCCAGGAGGATGAGGGAGCTGGTGGATGAGCTCCCCAAACTGCTCTCCATCATTTACCATCAGTTCTGGCACACCAGGGAGGTCCCAGAGGAGTGGAGGTGCCAGTGTGAGCCCATCCCCAAGAAGGGCTGGAAGGAGGATCTGGGGAACTTCAGGCCTGTCAGCCTGACCTGGGTGCCTGGCAAGGTTATGGAACAGATCACCTTGAGTGCCATCACAGGGCACCCACAGGATGGCCAAGGGATCAGAGCCAGCCAGCATGGATTTCAATATCTGCACTGATGATCTGCGTGAGGGAATTGAGTCTAGCATCAGCAAATTTGCAGATGACATCAAGCTGGGTGTGAGTGTGGATGTGCTGGAGGGGAGGAGGGCTCTGCACAGGGCCCTGGACAGGCTGGATCCAGGGAACACATCCAACAAGGTGAGGTTGCAGCAGTGTGCCCAGGTGGCCAAGAAGGCCAATGGCTCCTGGCCTGGATCAGGAATGGTGTGGCCAGCAGGAGCAGGGCAGTGATTCTTCCCCTGTGCTCGGCACTGGTTGGGAAGCACCTCGAGTGCTGTGTCCAGTTCTGGGCCCCCCAATTTAGGAAGGACATGGAGGGGCTGGAGCATGTCCAGAGAATGGCAACAAGGCTGAGGAGGGGTCTGGAGCCCAAGTCCTATGAGGAGGGGGTGAAGGAGCTGGGGTTGCTTATCCTGGAGAAGAGGAGGCTCAGGGGTGACAAGGCGGTGTCAGGGTACAGGCTGGATTTGATGATCTCCAAGGACTTTTCCAACAGTGCAGATTCTGGGATTCTCTGAAACCATCCTTGGAGCAGTTGCAGGATGAGCCCTGGGCCTCCTCTTCAGAAGCTCCAGCAGCCCAGGTGCCTCAGCTTCTCCTGCCAGCCCCAAAGCCCATCCTGTCAGTCCTGCAGAGCCTCTGCAGCTCCTCCTCATTGCCCAGAACAGGGAGCCCCACAGGCAGACACAGCAGCCCAGATGTGCCCCCCTGACCTGGGGTGCCTCTGGCAAAGGAGCAGCAGGAGGCACTGCAGGAGCCTGCAGACAATTCCTGCAGCACTTGGAGGATGATCCTGCTGCCCAAGGGACGTTCCCATGGAGCCAATTCAGGAACTGCAATGGGGAGTGGGGCCAGAGAGGAAAGGGCAAACAGGGATGGGCTGTTTGCAGGGGAGGAAATAGAGGTGAGCAATAGGCAGAAATTTTTGTCAGAAAAGTAAAGAAAGCAAAGGTGAAGCCAAGGAAATGCTTGTGGCAGTTTGGGGGTGGCTGCCAGGCAGCCCTGGCTCTGAGCAACAGCGTCTGCAGTGGCACAGGAAACTCCCAGCTGATGGGAACAAACTTTCTGGCTGACTGCAGAGGCCAGGACAAAGCTGAGTGGTTTCCCTGGTGTCCCCCAGCCCTTGCTGGCCCCAGGGGCTGATGGCATTTGTGCTCCCTCAGGTTCATGTCCCCACAGCAGCAGCATGGGGGTGCTCCCGCCTGCTCTGTGCAATGCAAACAGGGGCTCCTGAGCCAGTGCTGCCGTGGCTGTGCCTGCAAGGATGCAGCACCTGTGTGAGCTGGGGGAGAGGCCAGGGCTGCAGAGGAGGGATGTTGTTGGCAGCTCCATCAGGACACTCTGGGACGCTGCCCTGGGCTGTGCAGCACCCTGGGGATGGATCAGCCCCTGCTCTGCTGCTCCTTCCCCTCTCCCCCAGGGCCCTTGCAGAGCCCCAGCCATGCTGTTTGCCCCCAGCCTGCCCACGGCCAGCCTGGGGCTGCTCACCCTGGGGCTTTTCTGTGCTGAGCATTGGCCTGGCCGTGTTCTTGAGAGAGCCTGGGCAAGGAGCCTGCAGCCCCCAGGGCCTGGCCTGAGGCGTCAGCGCTGCCCCAGCAGTGCCCATGGCCTGTCCCTGCTGCAGCCCGGGCACTGCCACCCCCAGGACTGTGCCCGGCCCCGAGAGCACTCAGGCCCTGCAGCAACACCAGGGCCACCAGGGCAGCGGGGCAGGGCCACGGCAGCAGCACTGGCAACACCAAGTGCTGCTGCTGCTGCTGCTGCTGGGCACAGCTGCTGTGCCAGCACTGATCTGCCCCCAGCTCTGCACACAGACATTGCAGCTGCAGCGCCAGAGAATGCAACAAAAAGGCATCTCTGCAGAAAACTCTGCTGGGAGATCCTTTAATACCTTTAAAGCCACTGAGAATGCAGCCCCTCATTGATACAGTCTGTGGCCACAGGAAGGCAAAGATAAAAAAAATGAGAAATGGCACAAAAAAGGACATTTTTTCTTGGATAACATGAAAAAAGTGAAATAAGGAAAAAGAACCTTACAGAATCAAGCCACCAAGAAATATCAAAGATGATATTTATTACAAGTAATTTGCTGATATTGGCCAGCAGTTTAATATCCCTGAAACCCTCCAGTCATCAGTCTCCACACTGCAGCCTTGAGCTCCTGGTTCCTCAGGCTGTAGATGAGGGGGTTCAGGGCTGGAGGCACCACCGAGTACAGAACTGACAGGGCCAGATCCAGGGATGGGAAGGAGATGGAGGGGGGCTTCAGGTGAGCAAACATGACAGTGCTGGCAAACAGGGAGACCACGACCAGGTGAGGGAGGCAGGTGGAAAAGGCTTTGTGACGCCCCTGCTCAGAGGGGATCCTCAGCACAGCCCTGAAGATCTGCACATAGGAGAAAACAATGAACACAAAACAGCCAAATACCAAACAGGAACTAACTGCAATGAGCCCAAGTTCCCTGAGGTGAGATTTGGAGCAGGAAAGCTTGAGAATCTGTGGGATTTCACAGAAGAACTGGCCCAGGGCATTGCCATGGCACAGGGGCAGGGAAAATGTATTGGCTGTGTGCATGAGAGCATTGAGAAAGGCACTGGCCCAGGCAGCTGCTGCCATGTGGGCACAAGCTCTGCTGCCCAGGAGAGTCCCGTAGTGCAGGGGTTTGCAGATGGACACGTAGCGGTCGTAGCACATGATGGTCAGGAGAAAATACTCTGCTGAGATGAAGAACAGAAAGAAAAAGAGCTGAGCAGCACATCCTGTGTAGGAGATGGTGGTGGTGTCCCAGAGGGAATTGTGCATGGCTTTGGGGACAGTGGTGCAGATGGAGCCCAGGTCGCTGAGGGCCAGGTTGAGCAGGAAGAAGAACATGGGCGTGTGCAGGTGGTGGCCGCAGGCTACGGCGCTGATGATGAGGCCGTTGCCCAGGAGGGCAGCCAGGGAGATGCCCAGCAAGAGGCAGAAGTGCAGGAGCTGCAGCTGCCGCGTGTCTGCCAATGCCAGCAGCAGGAAGTGGCTGATGGAGCTGCTGTTGGACATTTGCTGGGGCTGCACATGGGGACCTGTTCATGGAGAAAGGACAGTGACAAGTCAGGAGAGGCTGCTTTGAGCCAAACCTGGGCCATTCCCTGCAGACTGTCCCACTGGGTCTCACCCACCCTTGTTCCTGCTCGGGTAAACCTTTCCCCAGGTCCTTGCCTGAGCTCCAGCTGTGCTGCCTGAGTGTGCCAGGAACAGCCAGGGCTGTGCATGGGGGCTCTCAAGGAGCCATCCCTACCCCACTGCCCATGGTTTTTGGCCATGTGTCTGAGGGAGAAGGCTGGAAATTCAGGATTTGGTAATGGAATCATCCCTATTGCAGAAGGGCTTGGTAGCATCTGCAGTCCCAAGTCTAAAGGATGGCAGGAGTTGGTTTTAGGAATTGTTTTCCTACCCACACATCATGCCTGGCTCTCTGAGGTCAGAAATCCCCAGCATTCCTGCTGCACTCCAACTTTGCCACTGAGAGATGGGAGAGGCAAAGGATTCCCTGTGGCTGAGGGAAGGTGAGGGGCTGGATGGGCTTGTTCCCAACTGCCCTGGCTTTGCACCTTTGGCTGCAATCACAGCACAGTCACACTCCCGGGTCACCCTGGCATAAACCAGACGCTGCCCAGAGCAGAGAGATCCCTGAATGTCTCACCCTCCCTAAAGGTCTCTGGGCAAGGTCTCAGCACCCCCTTGTGCCAAGGACACTCACGGCTCCCTTGGCAAAGCCAGCAGCATTTCCTCAGCTGTGGCAGCTCTGCCCTTCCCCATGGCACATTGAGGGAACTGCCAGAGGCCCTGGCACAGATTTGCACCCAGAAGAGCAGCTCAGAGCCTGGAAGGGCACAGGAAGGAGATCCCCGGCTGTGCCCATGATGGCATCTCAGGGAGGGGGCTCAGCTCATTCCCCTTTCCCATGGACTGCTTTGCCCACAGCCCCACAGGTCCCAGGGAAGCTTGGACACCCCATTCCCATGGACAGCCCTGCCTGGCAGGAATGCCAAGGGCAGTGCCTGACTCAGCTGCTGCAAATGCCAGAGCCTCCCTGAGAGCAGCAGATAACAGTGACAATATCAGGGCAGGGCAGAAACAAGAGAAGATGCTGTGGTGCTGTGCCTGAGAGGGCAGGGCAGAGACAGCCGGGCACTCAGGACAGTGTTCCCGTGCCCAGCTGTGCCCGGCACCTCCCACACACCAACAGTGCCCTCCTGCCCCAGCACTGCTCTCTTCAGCCCCCTCTCCTTGCCCGAGCATCTCCCTGGGCCTGGACATTCCCTCCTGAGAGGAGCCTTGTCCCTGCCAGCGCTCACAGAGCCCATCCCACCTTGTGTGCCCTGGCCCCGGCCCTACAGAAACCTGCCTGTGTGCAGGGCCCTGGCTGGGGCAGGCTCTGTGTACAGGTGGGCAAGGGCAGCTCAGGAGAGCCCTGCTGGGTCCTGCAGAGGTGATGCTGCTGCTGTCCGGGGCTGAGGAGTGGCTGAGGGCCCTTTGGGAGGCTCCCAGCAGAGAGACTGACCAGCCAAAGTTACAGTTCTGGAGTCTCTGTAAATGTTCAGACATTCCTTTGGTGGTCCTGTGTGTCCCTTTCAACTCAGAATGTTTTGTGATTCTGGGATTACAATTCCTGCTCTGCTTCTCTCATTCCCCTGTTGTCTCTAATCAGAAGAGAAAAAAACTCTTGCGAAGTTGTTAGAACAGTAAAGTAAAAACCAGACATTTATTGGAAGATTCCAGGTATCCAAGTGGGAATTGGGCACAACTGATTTCAACAATTCATTAAGGTGGATTATTTAGTTTCCCCAATTACACATAGCTGCTCAACTCATAGCAGTTGGTCCAAGGGCTTCTTTGCCATCACTTTTTGTTATGACTACTCACATTCTGGTCAAAAACCAAAATGTTCTTCTTGTAAGTCCTCTTCCTGATAATAAGACTATACAGTATCAGGAATGTATTTATACAGTCAGCTTGTTCTAAATTCTAGGAGAAAGGTTAGGAAATGTACTAGAGTTAATTAAGGATTATAGTTAAAGATGTATATAATAGTAATTTAATAGAGTTAATAAAGAGTTCAATAAAGTTCTATAAGGATTATAGTTTTATAACTATATAATATTTATTTGCAGAGGTATGAATATATGAAAATGTATCAAAAGTAAAAAGTATTTTTGTCATCACCCCAACATTCCCATCCTCTCAAAGCAGGAAATTTAAAACATTCTCAGGAAAGCTCCTGATCTTTCCAGCAATGCCAGGCTTACCTTCTTTGGGAAGTGTCCTCTGGAACTGTGCCCAGACTGGTATGGAGCTGGGAGCAGCCCTGCCCCACCCAGCCCCTCTCAGCAGCAGCACCTGCCCTGCTCAGGGTGGCTCCTTCCCCCCACAACTTCTCCCCAGCGCTGGGAGCAGCTCCCCGGGCCGGCTGAGAGCTGTCCCTGGCAGGCAGCAGAGTCCCTGCCCCAGCACAGCGCCCTGGGCTGCAGGAGCCTGCTCTGCAGCACAGCTCTGGGCACCCCTGGCTGCTCTTCACCAGAGAGAATCAGAGAATGTACTCACAGGGTCTGTAGGCATTGGGATGTTCCAGCTTTAGGAGATGGCTCCAGGAGCTGCAGCTGCATTGTCCTGCAGCCAGAGGTTCCTGTGCCAAGGGCTGGCAGTGATTCTGCCCCAGGCGCTTCTCAGCACCTTCCCAGCCCTGACTGATTGAATCTCTCTGGGCCTCTGGGCTGGGCCCGGGCTGGCTGCAGGCAGTGCCCCAGCCCTGCTGGGCTGCCACAAGAGCTGCTCATCAAGAGAAATGTGCTTTTGAAGCTCTTCTTGCTTACCAGGAGCTGCCTCTGTGCCAGGAGCCCAGCCCAGCTCAGCAGCACAGACACAGCACCAGGACTTTAATGACCCTCTGGGGCTTTGTGCTCAGGCCCTGAACATCAGTCCCTGAGAGGCAGCTGAAGAAACCTCTCCAGAACTCCAAGTCAGAATCCAACTCCAAAGTTTCTTGGACTTTTAATGGGTACCACTGAGGGACACGACTGAGAAAGTGTCCCCAGGCCCCAGGCAGAGCAGAGAACTGCAGGCAATGATGACAGGTGGGGACAAAGAGAAGCCAAGTCTTGGTGGCCTGGGGCACAGCAGCAGGGTCTGTGCCAGCAAGGGCTGTGAGGAGACACCTTGTCCTGAGGCCCTGGGGCCTCCTGGCACAGCCCCAGCCAGGCTGGGCACTGTCAGCCCCTTGTCCTGCCCTCAGCATCCCCCCCTAGCCCACATCCCAGTGGCCTCAAGGATCTGCTGGAAGGAGTCCCTGGGGAGCCTTGCTCAGCAATGGCCCTGGGGGCTCCTGAATGCTCCCAGGAACTGCAGGTTTTTCAAAGGACTTTGGGTTTTGCTTTTGCCTTGGAGTCTCTGAGAGCTTTGTGCAATCATGGCCTCCAATTATCTGCTGTAATTAGTCCCTGGAGAGGCTTTGTCGGTAACAACACTCAGTGGGGCTCATTAATACTTCAAGGTACTTCACTTATTTTAAGGTACTCAGTGTTTCCCTTTTGATACAGACTCTGGGAGAGGTTTGTGCAATCATGGCCCCAATTATCTGCTTTAACGAGTCCCTTGAGAGCCTTGTACTGACACTCAGTGGGGCTCATTAATACTATGAGGTACTCAAGGTTTTTAAAGTACTTTGGATTTTCCTTTTCACACTGAGTCTTTGAGAAGTTTTTGTGCCATCCTGGCTCCCAATTCTCTCCTCCAAGGAGTCCATGAGGCGCCTGTGCTGGGATGGACCTCAGTGGGACCCATTCATGCCTTGACACACTTTGGGGTTTTCTTCTGACTTGGACTCCTGGACAGGTTTGTACAATCTCCTCTCAGGTCCTGAGGTTCCAGGGCTCAGCTCTAAATGCACCCTGGGGCTTATTAGCATCAAGCAAGTCCTGACAAACCATGGCTCTGCCTTGATTTACCTCCACTCTACTGCAGTTCATTAGGAGGGTTTCCTTTTTCAGTTATGGAGAAATATTTCAAAGAGCTTCTAGGAAGTATGTATTCCTATTTTAAAAGGTGTCTTTTATTGCTGTTCTTATTACACAAGAGGTGATTGCAGCATTCAGTCACTGATATTGATCCAGCAGGGACTCTCCTAAGGAGCTCTGGCCTGCTCAGAGAAGCTGTGCCTTGAGCTCTGACCCAGTGTGGATAACCTTGCTCCACATACCCCAAGCCCATTTTGTCTCTCCTCACTCACCTGGGACCTGCTTTGCTCAGAGAACTGGCTGTACACAGCCAAAGAGGGGTCATCTTCTTTTGTATTTTGAACCCATCTAAAACTCCTGAGTTTCCCCATTGAAAACAGACATCCTCCTCAAGTGTGTGCCAAGCCCAAGCTGCCACCAAGGAGGTTCCCCTTCCCTAAGGCAGAACCCTGCAAGGAATATTTTAGACACACAGAAAGTTCTGCAATAAACACAAATCCAGAGTTTGCTCAGGGCAGAATTAGACCAGCTCCAATGGACAGACCAGCTTTGAACTCCTTGCAGCTGAAAGCTCTGAGTTGGGAGGTGTGGGAGAGACCCAAGAGTGAGGGAAGGGAAATGCAGAGCACCCAGCAAGTGCTTCTGTGCAGACAGGCTGTGGGGAAGGGCACTGCAGACCTGCCCTGGGCCAGCTGGGAGGGTGGATCATCATCCCAGTCTGCACTGGGCCATTACAAGACACTGTTGGATGGACACTGCACCGACCCCAGCGTGCCAGCCCATTGCTCAGGGCTGCTGTCACTGCCCAGAGCCAGAGGGGATCCCTGGCTGGGGGCTTGTGCCATGGCCACCTGCCCTGTGCCGCGCTGGCCGCTCAGGCACCAGGAACCAGCAGCAAAGGGCACTGCCAGGGCCAAAGGCCAGCTCAGCCAGACAGAAAGGGGCAGTTCTGGCACTGTTTCCATGGCAGCCCTCACTGGGGGTGACACCTGGGTCACCTGTCCTGGCAGCTGCCATGGAAAGCCCTGGCAGGGACTGAGGGCACAGACACTGGCACTGAGACACTGCTGGGCCGGGTGCTGAGCACAGGGCTGAGCACGCAGAGATGGTTTTGTTCTTGCTGAGCTGCAACAGAGCCAAGGCCTGTCCTGCCCCTCCTCCAGCCACACTGGGCAGGGCCTGGGGCTGTGGGGGAGCTTGGCAGGGGACACAGCCAGGACAGGTGACCCCAACTGACCCCGGGCATACCCCAGACCACAGGACATCATGCTCAGTGTATGAAGTGTGGGGAACAAGGAGGAAGGGGGGAATGTTGGAGTGAGGGTTTTTGCCTTCCCAGGTAACTCTTAGGCAACAGGGAACCCTGTTTCACCACTGGGCAGGGTCAGTACCAAAGACACAGACACCAACTTCAGGAATATTGTAATTTATATAATGCACAGCTCCAAAGAATTACAAAAGGATAATCTCAGCAAAGCACATAATCGTTAGGAAACAATTACAAAAGAAGCTCAGCAATCCATCCAGTCATTACTAACAAAGATTGCCTGCAGTGATTAAAGAAAGATCCATCACCAGTTACCCTCAGACTTTACCACAACCCAGATCCACACATCAGCTGGGGCAGACAAGGACTGCAGAGCCACTCCCAGACACTGGGAATTCCTGCAGGTGCCTCCACCTTTGCAGGCAAGGAGCCTCCAAGCCTGCTGTGAGAGGACACAGCTTTTACACTGTCAAACAAACAAGCTGACATCACTGCTAGTGTGAGAACATGCAGTTTCCTTCTCCTGACTGGTTTCTCCCAAAGCCTGGCCAGGACTCCTGGGGGAATCAACAGAGTTGACTTTGATCTTTCACCCCCAAACAAGGCCAGATGGGGCCTTGTCTGGTTTCTAAATACAGAAAGAGAAATCCATGTTTTATCAAGGAACACATCCACTGATCATGTTGTTAATAATGCTTTGTTAGTGAGTGGATACAAATATAACATTTGGTTGGAAGGTTCATCTAGAGATGAACTTTCCCTCTGGGCCTGTTCAGGCCTTGATCCCAGCCTGTTCAGGCCTTGCTACTTGGATGGGTCCTGAGACCTACAATGAACTACAACCTTCATAACAATTCTTTCAATAGCACAGTTTAGATTTAGATATTAGGCATAAAGGCATCTCCCCTTGTGCTTCAATTAAGTGCTGTTAAATTTCATTACTCAGAGCTATTCACGTTCCTTTTCAAACATGCCTAAAGAGTTGCTGTTCTTCTCTGTTATTTATCAAATGCTCTCTTTTCTTGAGACTGTCTCTTTTAAGACAAGCCTCAATACTCCACCTCCCAGCACAAAGTGTCACAACAACTTGAACATGGAATGTCAGAGTGCACACCAAGTGCACACACTGCAATGATGACAGACACTGCCACAAATGCATTTCACAGCAGCCTCCAATTTGGCAGCCATGAAGCCAATCCCACCAAGAAGAATTTTTTTCTTTCTGCCACTCTTCTCCTGCTCTTTATGTCACGGTGATTGCTGACTGTTGGCCTTCAAACCCATCACTGAGAGCAGTGCAACATTCCTGTCCCATGACAGCCCAGGCTCCTCCTTGGCCAGCAAGCAGAAAATCCAAGGCCATGCGGTTCTGCGGAGTCCCCATTTCTGTTTGTTGGAGCCCATAGGATGTGCTACTGGACATTTTAACAGCATTATCTGCTACTTCTAATAATCCATCCAGTCATCTCCACAGTACGGGGCAGCACACATGGGGCACAGGATGAACCAGAATATTTTGCTTTCTGAAACCCATGGCACTCCTTGGGAGGAAAATGTTCTCTAGGCACCAGGTCTTCCTTGTGGTTGTTGCTGAAGGACGTTAAATGGTGGCCCTGCAGCCAGGAGTGGGGTAACACTGACACTGACCGGCTCCAGCAGCCCAAGCTCTACTGACATTGGGAGTGATGGTGAAGCACAGAAATCCTCTCACACTGTGGCCTCTGTAACTAGAACCAGCTTCGGTTTCTCCTGAAGGGAAATCCTAGTGAATCCTGTCAAATGGATCATTGTATTCCTGTGTTTTCTAGAACTGTCCCTTCATTGACAGTTACGAGTCAGAGCCCATGGACAGAGTTCTGGCCAGCACACAGGGTGGCCCTCCAAGAGAGCCCCATTCCTCCCAACTTCAGCTGAGAACATACCCAGCAATTACTGCCATGGAGTACTTTGGCTACCCTGATCTTGAAATTTTCAGAACTAATCATTAAATTTTGATGAGTAATCCCTTGGTGAAACACTGGAGGTGTTTGTGGCAAACAAAGATTCTGGCTGATTATCAAGGTACAACCTCCAGACATCAATAGTACTTTAGTGACACTGTTCTTCATTCTTTTTTCTCAATCTCATTCGAGTTAGAAACAATAGTTTTGTTGTCCATGGAGCTGGCGCCTTTTTAATTCCAGAAGAATACCTCCAAGGTCCTTTGCTGTTCAGCTTTAGCACGGTGTCTGTGGCTAACAAGGCTTGGTGGGGCCCTTTCCCCTTGGGCTGGAAGGGGGCCGGGTCCCAGTCCCTGAGGGCACCCAGGCTCCTGGATGGAATTTGTGTGCAAGTCCCTCAGTGTCACAGCAGCCTCCACATGGAGCCCCGTGGATCAGAGCATTTTCCAAAGGGGCCGTTGGGGCAGACAAGGATATTTGGTCTGGCAAGATGTGTAAAACAGTGTCCTGTAATATCTCCTTGTTCTCACACAGAATACTTCGCTGCAGGGACACATTCCCATTGTTCCTGGCCAGGTTTCAGGATTCAATGTCGTCTTTCCCAAGAGCTGTTCCTTCAGCTGCCTTGGGAGGGCCTTTTGGCCTCTGGGCCCACACTCTGGCTCCATTGTTAGGACTGCTGGATCCCAACCCTTTATCTCCACAAATGGCAATGACTGGAAGTGGATCTCCTTTTTTCACAATCGTGCTTAAAATTGCAATATCAATAACTGTGCTACCCTGTCATGGGGTTGAATAATTCAATCTTACTGACAATTGTTTAACAGAATTACTGTAATTTCTCCTTTATATTCAGCATCAATTCCTCCTCTCCTCCTGCCATGACATGAACACTTTGCAAGACCAAGCTCTAAACGAGCAGTTACCAAACCAAATTGTCCTGGAGGAATCCGAATTCCTGTCTCAGTATTGATAGCTTTCATTTGCTTTGGATTTATTCTAATTAATTCCAATGCATGAAGGTCCAGCCCTGCAGCCTCTGGGCTGGCCCTGCCAGGGGCCATCACACCCACAACAATTTCCCAGGCAGTCCAAGTCTCTCTGTCCATGGTTGCATTTGCAAATTGGGTGCAGCTGTGCACAGCCAGGGGGTTTCTATTTCCACAGTGGGCCATTGTTAAGGGTATGGAGCACATCTGGGAGATGGGTTCTCCATGGAGACAGGTTCCCATCTCCTCATTTGTTCAACTGCTCTTTTAACAAATCCTTCACCCATTCAACCAATCCTGCAGCTTGTGGATTGTCTGGGACATGAAAAACCCAGAAGTCTTAATCATTGTATTTCTCACAGTAATAGATAAAGCATTCCACATGACAGTATCAGCAAATCCTATAAAAATTGCCAATTCATCCCTTCTTCCTTTATTTCTTGTATACAATCTCACAAAGTTTACCACGGACAGCTGGGTCTTGGCCAGTTCTTTTCTATAGAGCATTTAGTATCACAGTGAGCAGCCAAAGCTGACATATAAGCATTGTCACCCTTATTTCGCATTATCAATTTTTAATTACATAGATATAAATTTGATTATTTGATTATATTATATATATGTTCTGGTTTGAAAGCAAAACCAGTGAGACACTCTAAGTCAGAAATACAATTTATTATGAAAAGGGAAAAAACCCCAAATACATGCAATAATGCAAGAGAAAAAAAACACAGACAGAGTCAGAATACAACCTGACACCCTGCTAGTTAGGGTGGTGAAAGCAGTCCAGATGAAATGATCTTGTTGAAGTGGCGATGCTGTAGAACAGATCTAGTAGCTCTTGGCCTCTGGAAACGGATGGGTAAGGACAGCTTGTTCCGTCCCAAATCCCAGATTATATCCAGGTGGGGATGCTTAGCTCCTCTCCTACTTGGGTGGAGCATCTCACAATGGGCTGATATCATTCTTAGTAATGTTCTGGGTCCTTGATTACCCATTAAACAGAAATGGCTCCTGGAGGGAGTTATCTCTGAGTCATGTGGCAAGGCATTGATGGGCCCATTAACAGGAGATAAGGAACAAAAAATGCCCCTCCTGGTTTCAACAGCTCTTGAGGATGGGAATAGAATACATCTTTATATTGTAACCTAGGACACCACTTTATTCCTCTTAACTCCCTCTAGCCTCTCTTCCAGCTCCTTAAGGCATCACAATAGTCCAGGAGCCGAATTGTGGAGGAGTTGAGTTTCTGAAAACAAACTGCACAATTCTTCTTCCCCCGCTTTGCTCTCAGAACCAGCCTTAGAGATGCAGAACTCATTTCTGGGCTAAACAGACCAAAGGGGGTACGAGCATCATGAAGTCACCCCAGGACGTGCCCCTGTCAGGGGCAGGGGGTCCCGTCCCCTCCTCATCTCTGGGCTGCCGGGTGTCCCCAGGCTCCGGTATCGCCCCTTCCCCTCTCCCCGCCCCGGGCTCCCACGTTCCACAGCCCCGGCTCTCACGGGGATCCCCAAAACCAATGGCCCGCCCTGTCAGTACTGGACCATCCCTGCGTGGACCCCCTGGGAACCTCCCGAGGGGCGATCGCAGCTCCTCTCCCCCCAAAAAGCTCCTCTAGGGAGCCCGGAGATATCCGGGGCTCGAGTCCGGGATCTGCCAGCTTCCAACACTCTCCAAAAAAATCCTCCCGGAGACCCCTCAACAGAGTTGGGGCGAGCTCGGCCTCCCCCCTCAGCTGTGGCTCAGGGCTGGGGGCAATGCTCCCGGGGCAGGGGGTGCTGCAGGTTCAGCATGCGGGCACTGCGAGTGGCAAGATTCTCCTGCTCCTCCTCCTGCTCTGGGAACCCACAGAGCTGCAGGACCTTGTCCCCTGGCCCTGCACAGCTCCTTGGGAGGCACAGCAGGAGCAGCACCTTGAGAGCCTCAGGAATGCCCCTCTGGGATCCATGGCACACACTCCCAGGGGCTGGAATTCCAGTGCCCAGCCAGGAAAAGATGTTCCTGCCTTTGAAGGCAAAGATCTTAAGAAGGGACTGAAAGCCAAGTGGAGCAAGTTCTTACAGTGACATTTCTCTGCCAGCCTTCATAACTTCACCCATGGTTGTTGTAGCTCGTGTATTGAGAATTCAATCAGGGCAGGGTCTTCGTTGGAACTGCCCTGGGTCTCAGCAGACACAGAGAGAGAAACAGAGCAGGCAGAGAGAGGCAGGAGAGACAGGAGGACACAAACACAATCAGCTGAGAAGGTGGCACTCGGAAAACAGAACTACAATTGACTGAAACTGAATGGGATGGAAAGAAGTAATTTTGTGTCTTTATTTCCTATCACAACACAATTTCCTCCCTTTCTCACAAACCTCCTCCCTGTGTCATTAGGCAGGGCTGTCAGAAAGTTCTTCATTCTGATTGGACGTTCCAGGCTGCACCCACAAGGAAACAGGGAATGGGGATTTTCCTGCTCCTGGGGAGTTTGACATCCTCAGCTGAGGAGAGGAGGAGGCACCAGAAGGAAAGGGCAGCTGGGCTTCACCCTTCTGCAGGGAAGAGGAGGGAAAAGAATCTCTCATCCTGTCTGCAGCTGCTCCCACAGGGATGTGAGGGCTGATCCCAGAGCCACAAGGGTCACATTCAGGGCTGCTCTCAGGGAATGCTCGCCTGGTATTGAGGGCCAGCTTGGGAGCACCTGGATCTTGGAGCACCAAGCTGCCCCCCATGTTTGGAGGTGCCTGAGGAGGGCTGGGAGGATGCCAGGGACATCCTGCAGTGACATCCCCCCTGTCCTGCTCTGGGTGAGCTCAGTCCCAAACCTGACCCTGATCCTGGTCTCAATCTCACTCCACATTTAGACACACTCACAGTTCTGTATTTAATCTCATCCCAGTCCCAGACCCATCTAGGCCCAGACCCAATCCCAGGCCCAGCCCTAAAGCCAATCCTATGTCTAGCCTTAACCCCAATCTCAGCTCTAGTCCAAATCTCAGCCCTAACTCCAACCCCAGCTGTGACTCCAGCCCCTTCCTAAATCCTCCGCCCAAACCAAATCCCAGGTCCAGCCCTTCTGGGGGTTTGGGGGTGTCTCTGTCCCTCTGAGCCCAGTGATGTTTGGGTGGGGTCACACCAGGGCTGAGAGGGACAGAGACCCCCCCGGCCTCCCCAGGGATGAGAAGGTCGGAGAGCCTC
Organism: Passer domesticus; assembly: GCF_036417665.1. NCBI lineage: Eukaryota > Metazoa > Chordata > Aves > Passeriformes > Passeridae > Passer > Passer domesticus. The sequence continues at coordinate 3,912,216 of NC_087503.1, read as the reverse complement.
CCCAGCCCCGAGCACCCTCAGCGGTGAGAGGGACACAGAGCCCCTGGTCCCCAGCCCTGCACAGGCATTCCCTGAGGCCAGAGGGATGGAGACCCCCTGAGCATCCCCCAGGAGGAGGGGACAGAGACCCCTGAGTATCCCTGGGCTGAGAGGGACAGAGACTGCCCTGAACAACCCCTGGCACAGGGTGAGAAGGAGGGAGACCCCTCTGGAATTCCCTGGGGTGACAATAATGGAGACCTCCTGGGGAATGGCCTGGGGTGACAGGGACAGGGACAACCCCCTCAAGCGTCTCCCAAGCATCCCCCAGGGCAAAAGGCACAGAGACCCCTTGAGCATCCCCTGGGCACTGGACAAAATAAACTTGGCAGAAATCAAACTTAACTCTGCATAAACCACTTTGATGAATATTTCATTTTCCCACAAGTCACATGTGATGAAAATGCAAACAAATCCCAAGCATTAATAAACTGACAATAGAAGCAATTCTGCAGCAATTCCAAGTTTCATGGGTTCCTGCACAGTTCCAGCTCAGCTGCTGGCAGGTTCCCATAACAGAAAAGTGGAAATTTGGACCAATACAGGTTGTTAAAAGGAAGGAAATTTCTGTATAGCGACCACAAAGGTTATAGGGACAAAGAGAATAATGATTCTCACATTTGGCAAAGTCCTAAACCCTCTCAATTGGGGAGTTATTTGGAAATTTAGCTAGATGAACTGGGCTTCTTGTAGGACTTTTAGCAGCCTTGTTTTCCTCACCTTGGGGTGAATGAACCTTGTCAGCCTCTCTGGTATCATTCACTCCCTTTTCTCCAGTGATTTTAACAAACTTTTCAAGAAAGGACAAGAAAATATTTTCATTACACTGGCCACCCACAACAGCCATTTTCCTCCTCAGTTCTCCCATAAATCCCTCAGAGAAAGCTGCATCCAAGTTTCCAAGAATTCCTCCAGAAAGAGCCACAAGCTCCTCAGAGGAGGGAACCATGCTGTTGTCAAAGGCACTTGAGGTCAGAGAACAGTGCCTAAACTCACTGTGCCAAAATAATGTCACAATCTGGTTAAGGAAACTATTGGAGAGATGTCTCTGCCCCAATTAAGGCGCTAATGAGACCATATCCAAAGTGGATATTATTGAACAGTAAATGTGAGGTAAAGAGAGAGAGATGAAAAGAAAGAGAAAAGGGGGGAGAGCAAGAGACAGGGACAGAGAGCCTCACTGGGGTGCGGCAAGTGTGACATTGTCCCCTGTGTGCGTTGCCTTCCCAGAGTGGGGGTTTTACACCTGAGCCAGTTTGGGTAAGGGAGGTGGTGTTCACTCCCCCAGCAGGGATTACCCCACTGTTTCAGGTTACAGTGCAAGATGTAACCAAATGCATGTTTTCAATCACCATCTTGACAAACTGTTATAAACAGGTGGGGCAGTGTTCTTTATCTCTTCCATGACTCAGCCCTGATAACGCCCTCCAGGGGCTCTCTTCTGTTCATGGCCCATTGAGTGTCCCTGCAGGACTGATAGAATGACATCATCCTATTGTGGGATGCTCCACCCAGGGGGAGGAGCCAAGCATTCCTACCTGGATATAAGCTGAGGTTTGCAACACCAGTAGCACCATGCCTACTGAATTCCCAGAGGACAAGAGCTCCATCACCAGTACTGGACCTTCAGAGGAAGACCAGACCCTTCTACAGGATCACTGCTTTGATGGAATCACGATCATCACTCCAACAGGACTGCAGCCATCATTTAATGGGACTGCTACCAGCACCCTGAGCAACAGGGTGCCAGGTTATATCCTGACTGTGTCAGTTTAAGGCAGTGTTTCTGTATCATTGCCTTGATCTTAATTTTCTTGTTAAATTATAATTCTGGCTTAAAATCTCCCCCTGGTTTGACCTCAAACCAGTACAAAACTGAATGCACTAATCTCTTGTTTTCCTCCCAAAACAGAATTTCACATCCCAAACCCACTGCCAGATGGAGGAGAAGGCTGCAAGGAAGAGGAAGATGCCCCGAGACACTCAGGCATGTGAGGAGGAAGTCAGGGCCCCTTTCCTTATTTCTCCTGCTTCATCTTCCAGCCCAGCACAGCCCAAGGCTGCAGGACAGCCCCTCTGCCAACACTGTCCTGCTGGGGATGCACTGGGGGGATTTCCTTTCCCTTCCCTCTGGCACAGAGGCAAATCCCATCTTCTCCTTTCCCTGTCTTCCTCAGACAACAAGCTGAGAATAGAGACCAGGGAGGACAAATCCCCATGGCAGAACCTCGTGGAAGAGGCAGATTTGAGCAGCTCCATGGCACAGGAATCTAACAAGGAGGAAAATTCCCTGAGATCCCACAGGAGGAGGGGCTTCAAATCCAGCCCAGGGTGCTCTGAGGAGGAAAGACCCACCCTGGGCCAGGAAGGTGGACAGAGCTTCAGCCAGAGCTCAGAGCTGGTGGTCTGTGAGAAGCTTCATGATGGGGAGCAGCCCTACAAGTGCTTGGAGTGTGGGAAGAGCTTCAGACGGAGCAGCACCCTGATCTGCCATCAGATGATCCACACTGGGGAATGGGCCTGCGAGTGTGGGGAGTGTGGGAAGGGCTTCAGCTACAGATCCACCCTTGTGACCCACCAACGCATCCACACTGGGGAGAGGCCCTATGAGTGTCCTGAGTGTCAGAAGAGATTTCAGACCCGCTCCAATCTCCTCAGGCACCAAAGGATTCACACCGATGAGAGGCCCTTCCTCTGCCCTGACTGCGGGAAGGGCTTCAAGCAAAACTCCCACCTCATCACCCACCAGCACATCCACACTGGGGAGAGGCCCTACGAGTGTCCCCAGTGTGGGAAGAGCTTCACCCAGAGCTCTCACTTGACCAGACACCAATGGAGTCACTGGTAAGGGAAGCCCTGCAAATTCCCCAACTGCAGGGAGAGCTTCATGCACTGCTGCAGTTTCATCCCCCATTGGAGGACCCATGTTGGGAAGAGCCCTGGTGATCCATGTTCCCTGTGATCCATGCTGGGAAGACACCTGTCCCTTTTCCTGCCCCTGCCAATGACATGATATGGAATCGAATAACATGACGTTGTGGCCATGGCTGTGACATTCCATTCACTCCCACCTCAGGTCATTGGCAGGGGCAGGAAAGGGAGTCTCTCTCCCCCCTCAAGGAGAAGGGTGTTCTTTCAGGCTGGAGGAAATTCTGTCCAGGAAGAGACCGTCAGCTGAGTTGTAGTTTTCCATTTCTCTTGTCCCTTTTTTTATGAATATTGTTGCTGTTCGTGTTTGTTCCTGATCTTGCTGCTGTTCTCAATAAATTGTTCCTATCCTAGCCCAGGATCTTTGCCTTCTGTGCTTTCCATGGGAGGCAGGAGGGCAGCAATAGGCAGCGCGGTTTTAGGGGGTGCAGGAAATTGGGGAATCCCATTCCTGAGATCTGCCCTGTGGAAACCAAGCATCCCAGCTGGTCCCAGCCCTGGTTGCCTTCTAAAGATCAGATTTGTCACAGAGGGGTTCCATGGGGACTTTCCAAGAGTCTCCAGGCTGTTCAAAAGCTGGAATATCACAGGCAGAGACAGGAGCTCCATGGATACCTCCCAGGGGTTTCTGGGGATGGTAAAGAGCCCTGTGCTCAGAGGCAGTCTCAGCCATTCCATGATGACATCCCAGGGGACCTTGGGCTGCAAAGGCACCGATCTGTCACAGGCACTCACGGGGGCTCCACGGTGACATCCCAGGAGTCCCCAGGCTGCCAAAGAGCCGGGATGTCCCAGACACTCCCAGGGGTTCCTGTCATGGGCACAGTGGGAGCTTCAGGCAAAAGCTTCAGTTCTTTATTGGAGAAACTCCTGCTGAGTCATGAGGTGGAGAAATGACACCCAACAGCCACCATGGATCCTCAAACCCCTGCAGGGTCTCTAGACCTCTAAAATTCCTTCTGAAAGAGGAGACTGGGAGAAGCTGGATCGAATCCCAGCCCCAGACTTTGTCAAAGGTGTAGAGATTGGACAGGTGGAATGGAACCTTAATGCAATTTGTCCCACAGGATTAACAATGGAATACCAGATATATAAATATGGCTCTCATTGATTCTGATCATGATTAGAAGAAAGAACTTAACCACAGTTATTTACTCCACCGTATAGGTTCTATAACAATTATTAGAATATTCTGCTCTAGGAAGCAATTTTGCAGGCAACATGGCCTTGCTGGAGTTGTTGGAGCCCATTGCAAGCAGAGAGAGCCTCCTGCTCCAGCAGGAACTGCCTTTCCTGTGCCAGGAGCAGGGCAGGTCCCGCTGCAGGAAAAGCCCCAGGCCAGCCCCAGCACAGGGAAGGGCTTGGGCACAAGGGCAGAGTGCTGTGCTGGGAGCTGTGCCAGGCAGAGCCTGAGGCACCAAAGGCACCTTGGCAGCAGCAGCTGCTTGCAGGGCATGGCCAGAAGCCTCCCTTGGCAGCCCGGCCTGGTGGCCAGCACTGCAGAGCTGCCGCCTCAGGGCTCATTTCTGCCTGGGCTCTGAAAAGCCACTTCTGCTCCAGGAGCCTGCCTGGGAAGCCATTGGCCCCAGCACCTTGGGGACAAGATATGAATGAGAAAACTCTTCATGCCAGCAGAGACAAGGCAGGGGCAGAGGAAAGGGCAGAGCCAGGCCCAGGGGACAGGGCTGCCATGGTGATGGCTGTGAGGTCACTGCCCCTGCAGCAGCCTGGCTGCCCTCAGCAGACATTCTGGCCAGAAGCGTTGTGAGGGCACCCAGCACATCAGAGAACCCACACAACAGGAATTCTGTCCTTGGGGATGAGGGGTTTCAATGGGTCCAGTTGCACAAAGCTCCTGCTCTTGGACAATTCCAAGGATGAGGCATCTACTTCTCTGGAAAAAACAGTTGCAGTTTTGTGCCACTGTCATCATTTTAAAATATTTCCTCCTTTTAACAAATATAAATCCACACTCATTTATTTCAGAGATATTGAGCCTTGTTCTGTCACTGCAAGATTTGTGATAAAATAACTTTGACCACTATTTTTCCATTTTCACAAACCTTGGAGAGGACCCAAACATCTCCCCAGATGGGTTTTGGAGGCCTCATTACATTACCAGTATGTAGAGCCTCATGGCTCTGCACTCAGTGGTGTGGAGACTGAGGACAGAACAGGAGTAGTCCGAGAGGGATTGAAGGGTGGTTTCAGAGAGGAGTTTTTCTTGTAAAAAGCAGCTAGAGAAAGAAATAATGGCACCAAGGGTCTGGAGTGCCCCTGCCCCATGAGGTAGGGATTCTACCCAGACAGACACCATTGGGCAAGGGGTGTAATTGAAAGCAGATTCCACCCCTCCACCCTGTGGGGTGTGCCTCTGCAATCCCGGGAAAAGACACTCCACCCCATCTGGTCAAATAAGGAATGGCCCCAGAATGTTCTTCCTTTTCTGTAACCTCATTGGTTTATGCTCTATTGCAATGTCTCCAGCTTAGATTTTTTCCTTCATTGTCCTCCTTGATCCACTCCTTTGCAGTACCCTGCTCCTCCTGCTGTTGGACTCCGACCCTAAACATCACCCCTAAACCCATGACCCCACCCCCTTAATTTCTTTTCTTGGGCTGTGGCACAATAAATGATCCTGGGTAGTGCTAAACCAAAAGCCATCCTGTTGCCTTCCTTTCCGTGTTGGTCACCGGTTCCTGCCTGAGGTCTGAGACTCCAGGGCCTGGAGGAGTTGTTGCACTGCTTACTGCAGCAGAGCACAACACAAGGGCAGCTGAGGAGGCCCAGACTGGACACCAGGAGAAATGAATTCCCTCGCCAGGGCAGGGCTGTGGTGCAACACATCCCCCAGAAGAAGCCTGGAGCAGCCCAAGACTTTGTGTGGCAGGCAGGAGGCAGAGCTGTCAGCAAAGGAAGGGGCCAGCCAGGTGGGGCAGCCGGGGGATGACGACAGCCTGCAGGGACAGAGGTGCAGGGCAGGGAGATGTCCCAGAGGGGGCTGTGTCACAGCGGCACCTCTGTGGCTGTGTCCTAGAGGCACAGAGCAGCTGTGATGTCAGCAAGGGGCTGTGTGACAGCACAGAGTGGGCTGTGTGAGGTCACAGGATGGGCTGTGACATCACAGAGTTTGTTGTGTGAGGTCATTGAGCAACTACAGCATCACAGAGGGAACTGTGTGACATCACAGGGCAGGCTGTGGCATCATTACATCACTGTATGACATCATAGAGCAGGCTGTGAGGTCAAAGTGTGTGCTGTGACATTACACAGTGGCAGTATCACATCACAGATTAGGTTTTGTGACATCACGGAGGGGGTTGTGACATCACAGAGCTGTCTGTGGCATCATAGAGTAGGATGTGAGGCCACAGAGCAGATCCTGCCGTCAAGCAGGGTGGCTCTGTAACATCAGAGAGTGGGTTGTGGCATCACTGGGTGACTGGGTAACATCATAGAGCCAGCTGTGACATCACATGAAGACTTTGTGACATCACGGAATCTTCTGTGGCCTCACAGAAGAGCTTTATGGCCTCACAGACTGATATCCCAGCACTGGCCCTGTGATATCATGAAGGGGCTTTGTGACATCACAGAGCAGGCTGTGACATCACAGAGCAGTAGTGTGTGTCATCACTGAGTTGCCTGTGATATCATAGAGTAGGCTCTGTGACATTATAGGCTGTGACATCATAGAATGGATTCTGCCGTCACAGGGTATCTGTGTGACATCCCAGGGTGGGTTGTGTAATATCATATCATTAACTGTGACATCATAATGTGGGTTGTGACATCACAAATGGGCTGTGTGCCATCACAGGGGCTTTGTGACATCACAAGGACTGAGTGACATCATAAGAGTTCTGTGTGACATTTCAGGGGCTGTGTGACATCACAGGGGCTGTGTGAGGTCACTGGGGAGGTCACTCTGCCCCAGCCCCGCTCACAGTTCCCCCAGAGCAGTCCAACCCTGCTCGTGCACAGCGGGGTCCCCTGTCCCCCCGGGTCCCCCTGCCCCCGGCGCTGCAGCCTCCCCCAGAGGATGTTCCATGAGATCAACCCCAGAGCCTGACACGGGGACAGGGGGCCGGGGCACTGGGGGGTGGGACAGGGGGACAGGGACCCACCGGCAGCATCCTCGTGTCCCCCAGGGCCAGAGCCTGGGCCAGGGCTCCTTCACCCTGCTAGGAACGAGGGCTTGAGAACGCTGAAAAAATCCTCGACAAGAGATCAGCAACAACCAGATTTAAAATTACGTGACAGCACCACAAAGTTCCTTGGCAAGAGGCACTCCTGACTGAACACTTCAGGCACAACAAAGAAACAAAGCAACAACAAAACCAAAAAAACCTCCACACAATCAAACCAGAAATGAACAAAAAACTGTCCCTTTGTGTGTGCGTGTGTGTGTGACACAAGGACAGTGAGAGCAAGGATAAAAGGAATACAGCCTAAAAGTGTAACAGAGCTCAAACTGAACAGAACTTGACTTCCACTTTAACCTTAACTGATACCTTCAACATCACAATTTAACAGAAGAAGAGAGTTTAGCAGTATTTAACCTAATTTATAACATATGACTTTGAAATTTAACAGGGGAATAACATTTAATACTATTTAACTCGGCTATTAACTTACGGTAAACATAATGACTTAGCAAAATAACAACTCTTAGATAATTTAACTTCACTTAGACCTTGTGACTTAACCTTTCTTCCAGGCCTGACTGAGTCAGCTATCCAAGGCACTCCAACCCCTCCAAGAGCAGCATTTCTGCCACATTTCCCCAGCACAGGCACTCCTGTGTGCACACAGACACAAAGAGTCAGTGCAAGGCACCTGTGAGAAATTCCCCTGAGGGCAGGAAATGCTCCCTGTGGATGCTTTGGCATCTCCCAAGCGGGTGAAGGGTTGAGCCTGGAGGAGTGGGGGGGATCGGCCCAGGCTCCCTTGTTGTTCAGGATCCCCGAGTGCAGCAAACGGGAGAGTTCCCGGCTGGGAGAGGCCCCACTCAGAGGGAGTCGCTGGCCCAGGAGAGCTCCAAGGGGCTCCTTTTGCAGCGCTGTTTGTAGGGCCCCAAGAGAGGGGCTGCAGTCACAGCAATGGTTCATCCTGGCCGCACTTGGCATCAACAGCTTTCTTTGGCACTGTGAGAACAGGGATGTTGTGCCACTGAGGGAACAAAAGCAGTTCCCAGGGCTGCTCCTCCAGCAACCAGGAGCTGGTTGGGCAGCAGCAGAGCCTGGAGCAGACAGTGTTTGTGCTGAGCTGCAGAGGAGCTGAGCCCAGGGGCTGTTGGCCAAGGCCGAGGCCCAAGGAGCATTTCTGAGCTGGCAGGGCGGCCTGAGAAGGGGAGGGGGGAATGCAGCAGCACAGGGCCCATGGAAGCAAGGGACCATGGTGACACTGTGGGGGTGACACTGTGGGGCCCTGTGAGACCAAGGGACCATTGTGACAGTGCGAGACTCCATGGAGCCAGAGATCCATTGTCACATTGCAAGGCCTCATGGAACCATGGAGACACCATTAAGAGACTTCACAGTCTCATGGAACCAAGGGGCCATTGTGACATTGAAGGGACTCATGGGATCATGGAGACCATTGTGACACTAAGAGCCCCTGTGGAATAAGCAAAGCATTGTGACAGTATGAGGCCTCATGGAACCAGTGAGACCATTGCGACCCTGGGGGTCCCCACAGAACCAGGAAAACCATTGTGATACTGTGGGGCCATGTGAAACCAAGATGCCTTTGTGACACTGCAGGGCTGCATGGAAACAAAGGGCCATTGTGACATTGCAGGGCGTTATATCATCAGTTGTCCATTCTGACACTGTGTAGCCAGAGGAGTCCATTGTGACACTGCAAAACCTCCAGGGTCCAAAGGTCCATTGTGACATTGCAGGGCTCAGGGAACAGAGGAGTCACGTGTCATTGTGGGGCCTGGAGGACCACGGAGACCATTGTGATATTGCAAGGCCCTATGGAATCATTGGGACCATTGTGACACTTCAGGGTCTTCTGCAACCTTGGAGCCATTGTGACATTGTGGGACCCCATTGAATCATAGCACCATTGTGACACTGTCAGGCCCCCATGGAACCAAGGGGACCATGATGATACTGCAGGGCCGCTTAAAACCACGGCAACACAGAACAGGTCTGGCTGGTTTGGGGTCCCATGGACTGCGTGACTGGTCTAACTGACCATGGCATGTTGAAGGCCTCTTCTCATCTGCTGTTGAAACACTGGTGCTCCATACTTTCTTTCATATGGAAAAGATCTGTCCTTCTCCTGCAGGCATCCATGGCCAGAATTGGGATTTCATCTCTAGATTTCCTTATATCCAGGGATTATTCCCATAGGAGTATTGCCAGGACGAGACTGGCTGACAGCGGTTTAATGAGGGTCACCTCTCATCAGTTCCCAAATCTCTGGGGAAGGCTCCATGCTTTTCTTCTTGTGGAAAGAACTGTCCTGCTTCTTCAGGCACCCATGGCTGAGATTGGGCTTCCACCTCCAAAATTCCCTAATTTCAAAGACTGCTCCCAGACAAAATCTGCCATTACTGACAAGTCTGGCTTGCCTAGTGAGACTCTCACCTGACTTCCAAACACTGGGGCTCTGCCCTTTCCTTCCTATGGAAAAGACCTCTCCTTCTTTTCCAGGTGCCCATGGCCAGAACTGGGATTTCACCTTCAACATTCCCTACTGTGACAGACAGGAGGAGATTGTTGGCAAGAAACATTTTGTGTGTGGGGGAGGAAGGAGCAGGTCCAGCCTGGCCCTGCCCTGGAACCCCAGCACTGCCCTGCCCTGGAACCCCAATCCCTCCAGAGCCTCTATCCCAGCCCAGCAGTGGCTGCCAGTCCTTGGCACAGCACAGGCAATGCTCCACAGCCACCTCTGGAGCCCCCAGCCCAACTCTTGAGTGACCAAATGAGCCCAAGTCCCACCTGGCCCAGGAAGACCAAGGGGTATTGAAGGCTGACCACAAGGCAAGCACACATCTTGACCCTACCTCCTCTTGGCATTTCCATCTGAACTGCTGGAGTCCAGGAGTTGGTAGCTCTGTCTGTGCTTTTATAAATCTTATTTTTCTTTCTCTCTTTCTGTGTCTACTTCTTCTATTTTTGTCCTCTTGCAAACTCTGACTAGTTTTAAATTGAACAGGCTTAGAGTTTGTGATGTTGAACAGGGCAAGTTATTGCTTTGAGAAGTGTTTTTGGTGATTGAATGGTGCATTAAACATTTTGACAAAATTTCTCTGATTTTCTAAAGTTGTCAGTAAAGGCTGTTTTTCTGTTTTCAGCTCCTGAGAATCTCTTGATGGTATTTTTCCCGTGCATCCAACTCAGAGTACACAAACAACTGTAATTCCTTTTGAATGTCTCCTTGAGAGAGTTTTTTAGTGGATGAGAGTCAGGGCTTGTCTGTCCTGCTTGGCACAGCCCAGGCAGGGCTTTCCCAGACACATTCCACACTCCATTGCCCAGCTGGAGCCGCTGGTGCCTCTGAGTTCTGCTGGCCCAGCCTCAGGGACGCTCTCCTTGTCTGCCCATTCCCCCACGGTCTCTGGGCAGGGATGGCCTCAGTGGGGGCTGCTGCCATCCTCAGCAACTTGGAGGCTGCTGCTGGATTTCACTGCTGCAGAGGCTTGTTCAGCCTTCAGCCTTTCAGTGCAGGAATTCAGTGTCCCAGGGCTCATTAACATTCAGAATACCTTAACAAGCCAAGCCTCTGGGAATAATTTGATTTACGTTTTCAAATCTTTTGTGGTTAATTAGACAAATTCCAGAAGTGTATTCAAACTGAAGATATTCTATTTTAAAAGACAGTGAGAAAACATTATTTTAGGTCCTGTTTAGGTTATTTCTTCAGTTAATTCATTGATATGTGCAATCTACAATTGGCACTGAATCCAAGTAACTCCTCATGCAGTTTGAATAGATACGAAAATCAAGACACTTCATGGCTGACAATCAATCAGACTCTGTCCCTATCCCCATCCAAGCGCTGGCACTCAGAGCAGCCTTGTGCAAATCTGAGCTCCCTCCAGCCCAGGCTGCACCTGCAGCTTTGAGCTCCTTGGCTCCAAGTCCCACCTGCTTTCCTTGTAGAAGGAGCTGCCCAAGACACAGAGGGATGTTCATTGATTGTCAGCCAACAAAGCCAAGGGAAGGCACAGCTCCATCAAATGCAAAAGTCATTCTTCTCCCTGGCTCTGCCCTGCCCCTGATTCCCACAGCCTGTCCTGTTTCCTTCATCCCTCCTTTGCCAGGCACTTTCTGGGACAAGGGAGCTCTGCTCTGGCTATGGAGGGAGGTCCAAGTGCAGGCACTAGAATGGGAACCACAACTCATCAGGTTTGTGTCCTTTGAGGGACCAGGAACTGGTGAGACTCAGAAGCACAGAAGGGTTTCTCTTCATGGACAACATAAAAAAATGTGAACATGATAAAATTTAAGAAATATCAAACTCCTTCCTTAAGTTCCTTGTGACATCCCAGCAACATCTGACATGTCCACCATCCACAAGGGATTGCCATACAGGAAGGATTTTAGACAGAGACTTAAGAAGAGGTGATAGAAAAGATAAAACTACAAGTAAGATGCTGACTAGGGAGGTATTTAAACTTCAGAGAAATTGGGCAACTCCCTGATGCTCAAAGCATGAAGCCAGTCAAAGGACACACATTGGAATGACCAGAGAACAGCTGCATGAAGAAATCTGGGAGCAAGGGGAAGGGCATCGATCCAGCTGCTGTAAATGAAGAGATGTCCTTAGACACGGCCATTTAACCAGGAGTACTGGAAACTCCTGAAGGAAGAGGGCTGTGAAATACTAGAGTGAATGTTGCTGGGAAAGGTAGAGGGGAAGATCAGTATTTTTTCTCCTGCCATCAGGGGAAGAATCCATGAGATCCAGGAAACTCCTATTCCTGGTGGGAAAACTTTGCCATTTCCTATAAGTACTCAAGTAATCCAGATAAGAAATATTTTCTGGTATATTATGAAACTAACAGGTATTAAAACCTGTGCCCCTTTCCAGGCAGACATCAGCTGTGTGCCCATGAACAGGCAGTGCCACTTGTGCCCTGAGGTGCCCAGCTGGGATTGGATCTCTCCGAGAGCACCTGAGGGAGAGCAGAGCACCTTGCAAGCTGCAGGTCCCTGCCAGCCCCGCAGGGCTCCTGTCCCATCAACATCTGCTCTGCTGCCAATCACAGCTGGGATAGCACCGCCCCTGCTGTGTGATTGACAGCTCTGCCAGGGCTGGGGGCGGGGCTCTGTCCCACCACAAACCAAGGCCTGACCCGGCCCTGGCCCCACACGGGCATTCCGAGCATCCCGAGGTGTCTCGGGACATCGATCTCATCCAGCCTCTGACAGCGACCACGGTGACACTCCAGAACCTCATAGAACCAAGGGTCACTTGTGACAATGCGGGTCCAAGGAAACTATGGTGGGACTGTGGAACTTCATGGAATCAAGGAAACCATTGTGCAATTCAGGACCCTGTGCAAGCAAGGGTCAATGATCAAACTGTGGGGCCCATAGAAACAAGGAGCCATTGTGACACAGCAGGGCCGCATGGAGCCAAGGGACCACTGTGACTCTGTTGGGGCCTATGAAACCAAGAAGCCATTGTGACATTGCCAGACTTCATGGAATCAAGGAGACCATTGTGATGGTGTGGGGACCCATGATATCAGCGGAACATGGAACAGGTCTGCCTGCTTTGGCCTCCTGGGGCCTGTCTGACAGGTCCCACTGAATTTGACATGTCAAGGGCCACTTCCCATCTGACTGTGAAGCACTGGTCTCTGTGCTTTACTTCCTATGGAAAAGAACTATCTTTCTTGTCTAGGCTCCCATGGCTGAAATTAGGATTCCACCTCTAAAATTCCCTATATCCAAGGCTTTCTCCCAGACAAAATCTGCCAATACAGTCAAGTCTGGCTAGCCTTGGCCTCTGGTGACAGCCTCTCATCTGCCCCTGGGGCTCGGCTGTTTTCTTCCTATGGAGACCACTGAGGCACTGTGGGGTATTATGGAGCCAAAGGGCATTGTTACACTGTAGGAACTTGTGGAACCAAGGGGATCATTGTGACACTGTGGGATCTTGAGGAACCACGGGATCATTGTGACACTGTGGGATCTTGAGGAACCATGGGATCATTGTGACACTTTGGGGTCTTGTGAAATGCAGGGGCATTGTGACACTGCAGAGCACCATGGATCCAAGGGACCATTGTGACACTCGGGAGCCTCACAGAACCAAGGACATTACTGTGGGTCTGTTGAGCTGCATGGTCCCAAGGGGCCAGTGTGAAGCAGCAGGGCTTTGTGGAACCAAGAGGCCATTGTTGCATTTCAGGGCCTCATGGAGCCAAAGGGCCTTTGTGATCCTGTGGGGCACCATGGATCCATGGAGACCATTGTGGCACTGCAAGGCCCCATGGAATTATGTGACAATGTGGGGCCCCAGGGAACCAAAGAGCCATTGTGACCCTGCAGGGCCTCATGGAGGGAAGGGGTCATTGTGACACTGTGGGAAGCTGTGGAACCATTGTTGCACTACTGGGCCCCAACAGAACCAAGGGACCATGGTGACACAGCAGGGCTTCATGGAACACAAAGACCATTATGACACTGTGGGGCCTTTTCGAACCATGGAAACTATTAAGATCCTTAAGGACTTGTGTAACCAAGGGGCCATTATGATGCCACAGGACATCATGGAAGCAAGAGAACCACTGTGATGTTGCAAGACTTCATGGAAGCATACAGCCATTGTGACACTACAGGGCCCTATGGAACCAAGAGAACACAAAATAGGTCTGGCTGCCTTGGCCTCCCAGGAGTCACCTGACAGGTCTGGCAGACCTTGGAATGTGGAAGGCCACTCCCATCTGCCCCTGAAACACTGGGGCTCTGGCGTTCCTTTGTATGGAAAAGAACTGTCCATCTTTTCCAGGTATCCATGGGCAAAATTAGGATTCTACATCCAAATTTCTGTGTATCCAAGGATTGCTGCCAGAGAAAAGCTACCAGGACAGACAGGTCTGGCTGGTCTTTAACTCCTGAGTGCCAGCACTGACCTGTTTTCCAAACACTGGAAAGGGCTCTATGCTTTTCTTTTTATGCAAAAAAATCCTCCTTCTGCAGGCACATATGTCTGAAATTAGGATTCCACAGTCATAATTTTGAATATTTAAGGGTTGCTCCCAGACAAACCTGCCAGGACAGACGGGTCAGGCTTGCCTTGGCCTCTGGTGGCTGCCATTCATCAGTTCCTGAAACATGGGGGTTCTGTGGTTTCCTTCTTATGAAGACCAATGTGACACTTTGTGGCCTTGTGAAATGAAGGGGCATTGTGACACTGCAGAGCACCATGGATCCAAGGGACCATTGTGACATTGTAGACCCTCATGGAACCAAGGACATCGCTGTGGCTCTGTTGGGCCCCATGGTCCCAAGGGTCCAGTGCAAAGCAGCAGTGTGGGAGTTAGCTTGGCTGTAACTCAGAGTCAGCCAGATTTTTTTCCTGGAAGAACCAGGCATGAGTTTCAAGCCCTGGGAGTAATTTGTTTAACTTAGGATGAGCTTGGGAGTTCCCCGATAAGCATTAGTGTTGTTATGCTAAGTTGTCCAAGTTCTGCTTCCCTACTGGTTACTTGTTTCCCCTATATGGGTATTGTTCTAGAGTGTTCTACCCCCAAGTGTATATATTGTTACTTTATCTCAGGTCTGTGGACCCTGCCCTTCATACTGGGCTTGCCTTCTCCATGTTTTTTGTTTTTCACCCTGTTTTTAAAGTTATTTTTTGCGCAACTCCATTGAACCAGCGCCTTTTCATTTTTGCCACCCTCGCCTTGAAGTCAGGGAACCAGAGAGGTTTTTCTCAGCCACCCTCACTGCGACATCTGGCCCCTGAGCAGGGACCCTGACATTCAGTTACGTCAGCTGGGGTTAGCTGAGAGATAGGCCAGGGCTCCCCGGGACTGTGGATTGTGCCTGGCCCGGTGGATTTCCCGTCACTTCGAGGGACCTGAGCCAACATTGGTGGGGATGATGATGGTTTCCTCCTGTGGAGGATTGCAGGTGGGTTTGGGAAAATGCAGGACATTTATCGCCCATTTTGCCATCGTGTTTTTAAAATATGGATCCACATCCCATAATTGATTTGGGGCGTTCCGGTGGCTGTTACCCCCAAGGCGGAGAAGGAGAAAAATGGGTGGTCTGTTGTCCAAAGTAGAAAGGAGCTTATATGGACACTTTAAGTTAATTCTCACTGATCATGACAAAATATTTTCAAAGAACAATTTAAAATCAATCGTGAGCTGGATCATTAAAAATTTTCCAGACACTTATGCTGACGAAATCCATACCACCGAATTTTGTGACTCTGGGGGATTTAAATTGTGCAACCTTTTGATCAAAAGGGACCCCATTGCACCCCGCATGCTCCCCTTCTTCTACACCATCCTTGAGACCCTTCACCAGCAAGCTGTGTGTCGAAAACTTGATCCATCAGTCACTCCTAACCCGGGACCTCCCCTGAAACCTGCCTTTCTTGGACTTTCCATGATGGTCCAAGATGGCAATGGCCACGCTGTCTTGGAGCATTGTGCCCTGGAGACCCAAGATGGAAGAAGCCCGAATGTGGCTCGGGAGCCTGGCCATCCTCCCTCCATCTTGGCTCCTTCACTTCCTGCTACCACAACCTTCTCTTCCACTCTGAACGAACCTCCAGACTCCACCCCTGTGACTGCAGGTCACGTCTCCACTGTCATTCATTCCACCTCCACCTGGGCCACAGCTCCAGAAAATGACAAAATGGCAGCGCCTTTTACTCACCTCCGGCAACAATAGAAACCCCATGGTCAAGGATACTAAGCCAAACTGTCACACTATTTCTAATCCAAGTGTTTCTGCTCCAAGTTATTCTTCCTCCCCAGAAGACAGTTTGCATTCCCCAGAGCCACCTCTTCCCTCAACCCTAGAAGATCCCTGGGAAAGGATCTGGAAGGAAGCAGTTAAGGAAGGAGACTGGCAAATAGTCTTGAAACTCCTCATTGCCCCAGGACATTAGGAAAGAAGGGAGCAGAATCCCAGGTATCAGCCATTGGTTTACAGGGAAATCAAGGAGCTGTGTAGGGCAGCTAAAGACTAGAGGCAGGACTCACCTTGTTTTAATGGCCTAATGAGGGCCATATTTACAGCACATGTAACCCCCTATGATTTAAAATATATTATGACCATGTTTTTATCACCTACAGAATACACCCTGTGGGAAAGGGGGATGGAAGTGTTTACTAAATCAATTAATAGCAGACTATGCTAATAATGAGGCAAGGGCGCAATTGACAATTAGCCATCTAGCTGGAGAAGGACAACACAGCCTGCCAGATGATCAAGCAGCAGGTATCCCCAGAGAAGTATTGGACGATAGAAAAGAGATGGCTTTGAAAGCTTTAATCCAGGTACCGGATGGTAGCACCCCCAGTTTGCACTATGTAAACATAAGACAAGAACCCAGAGAGCCCTGCATGAAATTGATTGATCGCCTTAAACAGGCACTAGAGAAACAAGTCCGGGATGAAAAGACTCAAAATGAATTACTAAACTCATTGGGGGTAGCCAATGCCAACCTGGAATGTAAGAAAGGGCTGCGTGCCCTTCCACTAGAGATGGAACCCACACTCCTGCAGATGATTGAGGCTGTAATTGCCTCAGGACAGCAGAACACGTAGCGGCCGTACAAGCCCAGGCCATTGGGCAAGGAGTTGCAGAGGCCCTAGTGGCCATGCCATTCCCCTTTAAGGGGCCCCAGCAACAATTACAGGGCCCAAAAATATGTTTCTGGTGTGGTCAACAAGGACATTTTAGAAAATATTGTCTCTGGGGTAGGGGGGTATCTGGTCCCTAACAGAAATCAACATCAAACTAGGCAGAATTTCTCATTTTGTAATGGCCCAGTGCAGTTTGGGATGATGATCCACCCTCACAGCTGGCCCAGGGCAGGTCTGGAGTGGCCTTGGTGACACCTGGGTGACACCTTGGGCTTGGCACAGCCTTGAGGATGGTCTATGTTTTCAACAGAGACACTCAAGAGTTTTAGATTGCTTCAAAGAATTAAAAAGACAAAACCCCTCTTTGGCTGTGTGCAGTCAGATCTCCAAGCAAAGCAGATCCCAAGTGAGTGAGGAGAGACAGGATGGGGATGGGGAATGTGGAGCAAGGTTGTCCACACTGGGTCAGAGCTCAAGGCACAGGTTCTCTGAGCAGGCCAGACCTCCTTAGGAGAGTCCCTGGATCAGTATCAGTCACTGAATGCTTCAATCACCTCTTGTGTAATAAGAAAAAAAAATTAAAATATATCCTTGAAAATAGGAATACATATTTACTAGAAAATCTTTCAAATATTTCTCCAAGAGGAAGACTTCCTGATGAACAGCACTAGAGCAGAGGGAAATCAAGGCAGAGCCATGGTTTGTCAGGACTTGCTTGATGCTAATAAGCCCCATGGTACATTTGGAGCTGAGCCCTGGAACCTCAGGGCCTGAGAGGAGATTGTACATACCTGTCCAGGAGTCCAAGCCAGAAGAAAACCCCAAAGTGTGTCAAGGCATGAATGGGCCCAATGAGGTCCATCCCCAGCACAGGCTCCTCATGGACTCCTTGGAGGAGAGAATTGGAGGCCAGGATGGCACAAAAAATTTCAAAGACTCAGTGTGAATAGGAAAATTCAAAGTACTTCAAAAACCTTGAGTATCTCAAAGTATTAATGAGCCCCACTGAGTGTCAGTACAAAGCTCTCAGGGGACTCATTAAAGCAGATAATTGGGGCCATGATTGCATAAACCTCTCACAGAGTGTTTATCAAAAGAGAAACATCAAGTAACTTAAAATAACTGAAGTACCCTGAAGCATTAATGACCCCCACTGAGTGTTGTTACTGACAAAGCCTCTCCAGGGACTAATTACAGCAGATAATTGGAGGCCATGATTGCACAAACCTCTCAGAGACTCCAAGGCAAAAGCCAAACCCAAAGTCCTTTGAAAAACCTGCAGTTGCTGGGAGCATTCAGGAGCCCCCAGGGCCATTGCTGAGCAAGGCTCCCCAGGGACTCCTTCCAGCAGATCCTTGAGGCCACTGGGATGTGGGCTAGGGGGGGATGCTGAGGGCAGGACAAGGGGCTGACAGTGCCCAGCCTGGCTGGGGCTGTGCCCGGAGGCCCCAGGGCCTCAGGACGAGGTGTCTCCTCCCAGCCCTTGGTGGCACAGACCTTGCTGTGCCCCAGGCCACCAAGACTTGGCTTCTCTTTATCCCCACCTGTCATCAGTGCCTCCAGTCCTCTGCTCTGCCTGGGGCCTGGGGACACTTTCTGAGTCATGTCCCACAGTGGGACCCATTAAAAGTCCAAGAAACTTTGGAGTTGGATTCTGCCTTGGAGTTCTGGAGAGGTTTCTTCAGCTGCCTCTCAGGGACTGATGTTCAGGGCCTGAGCACAAAGCCCCAGAGGGTGATTAAAGTCCTGCTGCTGTGTCTGTGCTGCTGAGCTGGACTGGGCTCCTGGCACAGAGGCAGCTGCTGGTAAGCAAGAAGAGCTTCAAAAGCACATTTCTCTTGCTGAGCAGCTCTTCTGCCAGCCCAGCAGGGCTGGGGCACTGCCTGCAGCCACCTCAGGCAAAGCCCAGAGGCACAGAGAGCTTCAATCAGTCAGGGCTGGGAAGGTGCTGAGAAGTGCCTGGGGCAGAATCACTGCCAGCCCTTGGCACAGGAACCTCTGGCTGCAGGACAATGCAGCTGCAGCTCCTGGAGCCATCTCCTAAAGCTGGAACATCCCAATGCCTACAGAGTCTGTGAGTACAACTCTGAGTATTTCTGAAGCAGGGGAGATGAAATGCTCATGAAGCTCTGACATGCTGAGGTTTTTCGATCAGTCATAGAATATTTCCAAGACAAGGATTTTGATAAATATGAGGAAATGTCCTAAAACTTTGCATTCAGTTTCATACTCTTAGAGAATGGCAGGAAGGGGAGATAAATATTCAAGGCTGAGTATGAATTAGTTACGAATAATTGTATTATTATGAATTAGGATTTAATTATTAGTTATGAGTTTTGACAAGCGCCTGAGGCATCTGAACTGTTGTTTTTAGTGTTCAATAGGTTCACAGGATATCCCTAATGTGCTCTCAGCCACTGTGCCTATGGACAGCAGCAGCATCAGCTTTGCTGCACCCATCAGGCTCAGTCTGAGCTGTCCTTTCTCCAAGCTGCAAAGAGAACCTGCCCCCAGCCAGTGCCCTGCAAACAGGCAGGGTTCTGTCAGGCGAAGTAGACTGCACAGAGATTTGAGGCCTGTGAGTGCTGGCAGGAAGGGTTCAAGCACAGGGAAACACCTGCAGGAGGAAAATCTCCAGGAAGCAGAGAGATCGGGCAATGAAAGAAAACAAAACCCAGCAATGCTGTGGCAGGGAGAGTTTAGAGATGCCCACGGGATCCCCTCCAGTGCAGCCCCTCCCTCTGAACAAGCCCCCTCCCTCCTGTCCCCCAGCCAAGCCTCTGCCCTCAGGGCCGGGGCTCCAAGGCGTGAAGCCCCTCCTGTGCAGGCAGAGCTGCAGCAGAGCCGTGGGGCAGCTCTGCAGCCCTGGGCCCAGGTCCCCCTGCAGAGCACAGGGCTGGGAGCAGCTGCCCGGCCCTGGGGGCTCTGGGAGGGGGCACAGCTGGCTCAGGGTGACGCTGTGCCCAGTGCCCGGCTCTGGGCAATGCTGTCAGTGCAGCCAGGGAAGGAGCTGCATCTCCCTTCATCCAATGCCATCATAAGGACCCTTGGAAGTCTCCCTGAGATTTCAGTCCAAGCTGGGAACTTCAATCCAGGGTGCAAACCTGTCCTCGAGCATCACTGAGTGGTAAGATTGATGGCGAAAGGCAGATGTGTTCTGACACTGAAAATGCTGCTGGGTTGGTGAAATGAGAAAAGGCCTTGTCTACAAATGTGGAGCTGGGCTGTGGTGGATGCAACTCTTCCCAGCAATATCTGGTGATCTTTAAGGAAAACTTGGGAGTGTGAACATCCTCCATTTGAGAAAAGTAAAAGCCCAGAGAAACTCTGAACAGAATCAACTGACAGACTGTCTCCACTCATCACTTTGCCTCACAGAACGTGCTCTGTTCTCACTGCGGGCAGCAGAAATGCAGAGGGTTTCTGATATCCAAGAATACCAGGAGAGATACAGATGGAGATTAAAAAGAAAACCTCAGAACTCTTAAATACAGAAGCTTGTCAGTGTGTGTTACACAGGAGGGTGTATTGGAAATGGCTTTGATTTTGGTTACAGACATCTCCTCTAACTCTTCATTATCCTTTCTCCATGAACAGGTCCCCATGTGCAGCCCCAGCAAATGTCCAACAGCAGCTCCATCAGCCACTTCCTGCTGCTGGCATTGGCAGACACGCGGCAGCTGCAGCTCCTGCACTTCTGCCTCTTGCTGGGCATCTCCCTGGCTGCCCTCCTGGGCAACGGCCTCATCATCAGCGCCGTAGCCTGCGGCCACCACCTGCACACGCCCATGTTCTTCTTCCTGCTCAACCTGGCCCTCAGCGACCTGGGCTCCATCTGCACCACTGTCCCCAAAGCCATGCACAATTCCCTCTGGGACACCAGGAACATCTCCTACAAAGGATGTGCTGCACAGCTCTTTTTCTTACTGTTCTTCATGGGAGCAGAGTACTATCTCTTGACCCTCATGTGCTACGACCGCTACGTGTCCATCTGCAAACCCCTGCACTACGGGACCCTCCTGGGCAGCAGAGCTTGTGCCCACATGGCAGCAGCTGCCTGGGCCAGTGCCTTTCTCAATGCTCTGCTGCTCACGGCCAACACATTTTCCCTGCCCCTGTGCCATGGCAATGTCCTGGGCCAGTTCTTCTGTGAAATCCCGGCAATCCTCAAGCTCTCCTGCTCCAAATCCTACCTCAGGGAATTTGGACTCATTGCCATTACTGCCAGTTTATCATTTTGTTGCTTTGTGTTCATTGTTTTCTCCTATGTGCAGCTCTTCAGGGCTGTGCTGAGGATCCCCTCTGAGCAGGGACGGCACAAAGCCTTTTCCACCTGCCTCCCTCACCTGGCTGTGGTCTCCCTGTTCCTCAGCACTGCAATGTTTGCCTACCTAAAGCCCCCCTTCGTGTCCTCACTCTCCCTGGATTTGGCCCTGTCAGTTCTGTACTCAGTGGTGCCTCCAGCCCTGAACCCCCTCATCTACAGCCTGAGGAACCAGGAGCTCAAGGCTGCAGTGAGGAGACTGATGACTGGATGCTTTCAGAGACATTAAATGGCTGGCCAATTTCAGCAAATATCTTCTAATACATGTCTTCTTTGATATTTCTTGGTGGTTTGATTCTGTATGGTTCTTTTTCCTTTTTTCACTTTTTTCATATTGTCCAAATAAAAATGTCATTTTTTGTGCCAGTTCTCATTTTGTTTCTCTTTGCCTTCCTGTGGACACAGACGGTGTCAATGACGGGCTGCACTCTCGGTGGCTTTAAAGGAACTAAAGGATCTCCCAGCAGAGTTTTCTGCAGAGATGCCCTTTTGTTGCCTTCTCTGGAGCTGCAGCAGAAATGTCTGTGTGCAGAGCTGGGGCAGATCAGTGCTGGCACAGCAGCTGTGCCCAGCAGCAGCAGCAGCACTTGGTGTTGCCAGTGCTGCTGCCGTGGCCCTGCCCCGCTGCCCTGGTGGCCCTGGTGTTGCTGCAGGGCCTGAGTGCTCTCGGGGCCGGGCACAGTCCTGGGGGTGGCAGTGCCCGGGCTGCAGCAGGGACAGGCCATGGGCACTGCTGGGGCAGCGCTGACGCCTCAGGCCAGGCCCTGGGGGCTCCAGGCTCCTTGCCCAGGCTCTCTCAAGAACACGGCCAGCCCAATGCTCAGCACGGAAAAGCCCCAGGGTGAGCAGCCCCAGGCTGGCCGTGGGCAGGCTGGGGGCAAACAGCATGGCTGGGGCTCTGCAAGGGCCCTGGGGGAGACGGGAAGGAGCAGCAGAGCAGGGGCTGATCCATCCCCAGGGCGCTGCACAGCCCAGGGCAGCGTCCCAGAGCGTCCTCATGGAGCTGCAAACAACATCCCCCCTCTGCAGCCCTGGCCTCTCCCCCAGCTCACACAGGTGCCGCATCCTTGCAGGCACAGCCACGGCAGCACTGGCTCAGGAGCCCCTGTTTGCATTGCACAGAGCAGGCGGGAGCACCCCCATGCTGCTGCTGTGGGGACATGAACCTGAGGGAGCACAAATGCCATCAGCCCCTGGGGCCAGCAAGGGCTGGGGGACACCAGGGAAACCACTCAGCTCTGTCCTGGCCTCTGCAGTCAGCCAGAAAGTTTGTTCCCATCAGCTGGGAGTTTCCTGTGCCACTGCAGACGCTGTTGCTCAGAGCCAGGGCTGCCTGGCAGCCACCCCCAAGCTGCCCTCAGCATTTCCTTGGCTTCACCTTTGCTTTCTTTACCCATCCCTGATCCAGATTACTTCCTATTCCCCATCTCTATCCCCTCCCCTGCAAATAGCCCATCCCTGTTTGCCCTTTCCTCTCTGGCCCCACTCCCCATTGCAGTTCCTGACTTGGCACCATAGGAACGTCCCTTGGGCAGCAGGATCATCCTCCAAGTGCTGCAGGAATTGTCTGCAGGCTCCTGCAGTGCCTGGTGCTGCTCCCTTGCCAGAGGCACCCCAGGCCAGGGGGGCACATCTGGGCTGCTGTGTCTGCCTGTGGGGCTCCCTGTTCTGGGCAGTGAGGAGGAGCTGCAGAGGCTCTGCAGGACTGACAGGATGGGCTTTGGGGCTGGCAGGAGAAGCTGAGGCACCTGGGCTGCTGCAGCTTCTGAAGAGGAGGCCCAGGGCTCATCCTGCAACTGCTGCAAGGGTGGTTTCAGAGAATCACAGAATTAGCAAGGTTGGAAAAGTCCTTGGAGATCATCAAGTCCAACCTGTGCCCTGACACCGCCTTGTCTCCCTGAGCCTCCTTTTATACAGGAAAAACAAGCTGAGTTCCCTCAGCTGCTCCTCACAGTATTTGCGTTCCAGACTCCTGACCAACCTTGTTCTTCTCTCAACATGCTCCAGCCCCTGCAAGACTTTCCTAAATTGGGGGCCGAGAACTGGATACAGCACTCGAGGTGTGGACTCACCAGGGCCCAGCACAGGGGAAGAATCACTGCCCTGCTCCTGCTGGCCACACCATTCCCTATCCAGGCCATTGGCCT
The DNA here is from genome assembly GCF_036417665.1 of Passer domesticus. Lineage (NCBI taxonomy): Eukaryota > Metazoa > Chordata > Aves > Passeriformes > Passeridae > Passer > Passer domesticus. The sequence continues at coordinate 3,888,980 of NC_087503.1, read as the reverse complement.
TCTTGGCCACCTGGGCACACTGCTGCCTCATGTCCGGCCTGCTGTCCATCAGTCCCTGCAGGTCCCTTTCTGCCTGGCTGCTCTCCAGCCACTCTGTCCCCAGCCTGTAGTGCTGCAGGGGTTGTTGTGGCCAAAGTGCAGGACCCAGCACTTGGACATGTTCAACCTCACCTTGTTGGATTTGGGCCCTGGATCCAGCCTGTCCAGGGCCCTCTGCAGAGCCCTCCTATCCTCCAGCACATCCACACTCACACCCAGCTTGGTGTCATCTGCAAATTTGCTGATACTGGACTCAATCCCCTCATGCAGATCATCAGTGCAGATATTGAAATCCACGCTGGCTGGCTCTGATCCCTCAGCCATCCTGTGGGTGCTCTGTGATGGCACTCAAGGTGATCTGTTCCATAACCTTGCTGGGCACCCAGGTCAGGCTGACAGGCCTGGAGTTCCCCAGATCCTCCTTCCAGCCATTCTTGGGGATGGGCTCACATTGGCACCTCCACTCCTCTTCCACCTCCCTGCTGAGCCAAGTCTGATAGTAAATGATGGAGAGCAGCTTGGGGAGCTCATCCACCAGCCCCCTCATCCCCCTGGGATGGATCCCATCTGCTCCCAGAGACACCTGTGAGCACGTGAGTGGCTCAGCAGGTCCCCAGCTGCTTCCTCCTGGATTGCAGGGGCTGTTCTGCTGCCTGTGCCCATCTACCAGCTCAGGAGAACACTTGTCCTGAGGATGGCCTGTCTTATTGTTGAAAACTGAGGCAAAGAAGTGGTGAAGTACCTCAGCCCATTCTTCATCTTTGGTAACCATATCCCTCACAATAAGAAATGCGGGTTGTCCTTACCCCTCCTTTTGCCATTAATGTGCTTATAAAAACATAATAATTATCCTTCACAGAAATATCCATATTAAGTCCTAATTGAGCTTTCACTTCTCTAATTTTCTTTCTGCACAACCTAACAACATCCTTAAACATTTCTTGATTTACCTGCCCCTATGTCCACAGGTGCTGCACCCTCTTCTTAATCCCTAAAAATATCCTTTTTAATCCCTTTTTAATCCCCTTTTTCCTTGAAAAGCTCCATGCCCAGCCAGGCCAGTCATTTCCCCCTCTGGGTCATCTTTCTGCACAAAGGGACAGCCTACTCTTGCTCCTTCAAGATTTCTTTTTTGAAGTGTTTCCATCCTTCCTGGAACTCGTTTTTACGGGCTGTTTCTCTTTAAAAAATCAATAATTGATTTGGTACTCCCCAAATCTGCATCCTCAATAGGCCAAAGTCTGCTCTTATAAGTCCAGGGTAAAAAAATTATTGATGCCCCTCCTTCTTTCACAGAATATTGAAACAACTCATAATTTCATGGTCACTGTACCCCAAACAGCCTCTGACCAGCACTTGTCCCACCAGCCCTTCTCTGTGAGCAGCAGGAGACAGAGCTTTCCTTGGGAGTGGGAATTTCAGGAAACATCCCCAAAGTGCAGCTTGGAAGGTTCAGGCTGGAGCTGAGGAGAAAGCAAATTCCCTGTCAGGGTAGAATTGTGGTGCTCGAGGTGTGGCAGCGTGAGGCTGGGCCATGGCCGGCTCTGTGTGCCAGGAGCCGGCAGCGCTGGGTGCAGGGAGCCCAGGGAGGGCACAGAAACGCTGGCTGAGAAATGCTGGGGCACAGCGAGAGGGGCGAGTGCAGCCGGCCAGGGCACAGGAGCAGCACGCACAGGGGGCACAGCCTGCAGGACAGATGGCCGAGGGCTGGGCAGGGCTGGCAGGGCCACAGGCACCCAGGCCTTTGTGCCCTGGGCTCGGGCAGCGCCTCTGGAGGCCCCACAGCAGGAACTTTCCTGGCAGGGGCTGCACTTTGGCTCTCCCTCGGCCTCCCTGGCCAGGCTGGCAGGGGCTGCAGGTTTATGGCATTTGTCCTTGCTGCCCCTCGCATCCCCCTGCCCCACAGAGAGCCCCGAGCCACCCGTGAGGGACAGGCCCTGCTGGCCCAGGCTGGGCTCAGGGCTTGGCCTTTCTGCTTCCCCCAGCCAGCCCAGGCCTTGCTCAGCATTGCAGTTCCCTGCCCAGAGCCTTGGGCTCCCTGCACTCCTGGCCTCAAGGATCTGCTCTCAGCAGTCCCTGGGAGCCTTTGGCACTCCCTGCCCTCACTGGGGCCCAGCCATGCTCCAAGGCACTTGGAGTTTTGCTGCTGACTCCTTGAGCAGCTTCTTCATCCTTCCCTCAGTGCCTGAGGCTCCTGGACCCAGCCCCAAATCCACCGTGGTGCTGATTAAAACACAGAAAGCCCTCAGGAGCTCTTTGTCTCCCTTCAATTGTCTTCAAGTCTCCAGGGCTTGTGCAGTGATTGGAGTCAGTTTGGAGTTCTGTTAAGGAGGAAGATGTCAATGTGCACCAAACACATGATGTTTGGATTTAATCATATGGGTGGTTTTCTATTTTTCAGTTCAGAAAAGAGGTGATAGAAGCATTCCCGAAGTGATCTTGATGCTGAATGTCTCCTTAGGAGGTCTGGGCACGGAGAAGAACAAGCCCCTTTTGGGCTGACCCTCTTTGTACAGCCTGCTGCTCACCCCAGCCTCACCATGTCTGACATGGCCCACCTGGGACTGACATCCTAAAGCATGCAAAAATGTTGCTGTAATTTATTCTTTTATTTTATTCTGTATCAAATTTTTTTGTGTTATTATTTAACTACGTATATATTTATTATAGAAATTTCTATTTATAATAATAACATTGTTTTTTCTTACCTAGTTTTTATGTTGTGAAATACAAAGCTATGTTTTGTGTCAGGTACATACAGGCAACCTGTGTACCTGTGATTGGGATATGTGTGGAAACTGATCATGGGACAGTTACAAAGACAATTCTAATAAATAACTGAGGAAGTAAAGCATGGAAGAAGGCCTTTGAACCTATCCTTTGTTCGCAATTAACCTTTGTAACTCTTCAGTTGATTTAGGAGCATTCGAATTAAAGCTTTAAGGATGTTGCTGCTTGACAGGAACTTTCTGCTTCTAGCTAAAATGAGTTTTGCAATAATAACCTTTTGAAGTATCATTTTAGAATATTGCTTGTAGTAAGTATCTTTGGAACTGTAGCTTTAGAATATATCAAAAGGAAACATGCTTATCTCAACACCTTAACAAAACAGTGAAAAGCAGCTTGAGAAAGGAAGATGAACATCAACTCTATCAAGGACTGATAGTTTCAACAAAGGGAAGCTGGACATCACTGTTATGAGATTTACAGTCCTTGCAATTAAAAGGTGGACCCACATCTGGAATCTGGACCTCACCAGCTGGGAGACTTCTTTCTTCTTTCGGAAGCTGGACCCCACCATACGGGGATACTCTTTTCTGAGATACATCCTGAGAAAAATTAAATCACAATAGTGTATAGAATTGTGACATAAAAATTTGGAACAGAAACTGCTGAGAAAGCTTATGAGTACCCCTATAAATATCTGTAAGCCCCAACTATCGGCGTGCAGTTGGAGGGAAAATTTCCCCCACTGTACCCAGTGCTGTTTTGCTCATACTTTACCATATTAATTAATAAATTGATTGCTGCTTGAATATTGGCCTCGTCAAGCTTCTCATTTATAACATTTCACATCCTTTTCTCTTGGATGCAGTTGGCAAACTTTCTCATGCTGGCTGCTCAAGGGCAGTGTGCTTCTGCTATCAGGCACGTACACAGAGTGTTTGCAAGCATGCTTCTAAATCCACGGAATGTCCATTGTTTTGCCTGCAGGGCTGTGCACATAGGCCACAGTGTCTGCCCAAAATGCTCTCTAACAGGGAAGTCTTTTCCTGAACTAGTAGGGGGAGGGGCTGCTTGAACTTGCTTTCTAGACGGACCTCTTTTGGAGGTTTCCTCCCAAAATTTGCCCTAAATCAGCACAATCCGTTAAAATGAAAACTTCACCAGTAGCACAATTCCACAGCCCACCAGCAAAAACAAAGGATGTGTAAAGTTCTCCAAACATTTGTCCTGCTTTGCTGCAAAAGTCGTGCTGCACACGACTGAGAAAGTGTCTCCAGGCCCCAGGCAGAGCAGAGAACTGGAGGCAGTGATGAGAGGTGGGGACAAAGAGAAGCCAAGCCTTGGTGGCCTGGGGCACAGCAGCAGGGTCTGTGCCAGCAAGGGCTGGGAGGAGACACCTTGTCCTGAGGCCCTGGGGCCTCCTGGCACAGCCCCAGCCAGGCTGGGCACTGTCAGCCCCTTGTCCTGCCCTCAGCATCCCCCCCTAGCCCACATCCCAGTGGCCTCAAGGATCTGCTGGAAGGAGTCCCTGGGGAGCTTTGCTCAGCAATGGCCCTGGGGGCTCCTGAATGCTCCCAGCAACTGCAGGTTTTTCAAAGGACTTTGGGTTTGGCTTTTGCCTTGACTTTCTGAGAGGTTTGTGCAATCATGGCCTCCAATTATCTCCTCTAATTAGTCCCTTGAGACCTTTGTACTGACACTCTGTTGGGCTCGTTAATACTTTGAGGTATTCAAGGTGTTTAAGGTACTTTGGATTTTCCTTTCCACATTGAATCTCTGAGAGGTTTTTGTGCCATCCTGGCCTCCAATTCTCTCCTCCAAGGAGTCCATGAGGAGCCTGTGTTTGGGATTGACCTCAGTGGGACCCATTCATGCTTTGAGACACTTTGGGTGTTTCTTCTGACTTTCACTCCTGGAATAGTTTGCGCAATCTCCTCTCAGGCCCTGAGGTTCCAGGGCTCAGCTCCAAATGCACCACAGGGCTCATTAGGATCAAGCAAGTACTGACAGACCATGGCTCGCTCTTGATTTCCCTCTGCTCTGGGCAGTTCACCAGGAAGATTTCTGTAGTGTTTTGGTTTGCCATTTTGAGATTTCTTGGAGAATGGATTAATTAGTTTGGTGAGTTCAGTGTTGGGTAATTTCCAGTGAACTCACTAGAATATTCTTACTCATTTCCTGCTGGGAGGTAGGATTAGGAGAAAGGCAAAGCAGGCTCAAAACGTTAGAAGGGTATAAAGATAAGTTTATTAATAGTAACTGAAAGATAGAGAATTAAGAATCAGAAAAAAGCTTTCAAAACGCTTGTCTCCCTACAACATTTTTTCCTTAGTGACAATTTAAGGAGACAAAACATAAAGTTTTCAGTTTGTTTGGCACCTCTAGAGTAGTCTTTCTTCAGTTCACTTAGGGAGAGGAGTCTCTCTTTCAGTCTCTGGAGACGTCTCCATAAGAAAACAATTTTCTCATGGCTCTCAATTTCCGGGAATGGCAGTCACCCAGAATATCATGAAGTCCCTCCTATTTTTTCACAGCTTTCCCACAGATGTGTTTATAGGCCATGTCAGCTTATGGGGCATTAGTTTAAAAATGAGTTGTTTAAAAGTAAAACTTCTCTTCATCCATTCTTGAAATCATCTCCATCTCTGACAACAGAGGTCTTCTTCTCTCCCTGAGGGCAACAGGTCTCATCAGTCTTGCCGGTTTCAGTGTTCAAACTTCTCATGGGATCACAGCTACTTCAACATTTGCTTCCTTTAGCATGGAGGCCTTTGCTGAACAAGTCATCTCCCCATATTTTTCAATGAAATATAGGGCAAAAGAGAGCCTGATGTATCAATTACATCCTTCTCCATAGCTTTACAAGAGGATTTCATCCTCAGGATCAAGGACATCTACTCATCCCTCCCATCTGGGACGCAACTTCCTCCTCACAGATCTCAGTTCCTCCTCTATGTGCCTGCACTTTGTCCTTTTCTCACACTCGAGGGAGGATGGAAGCACTGAAAGAGTTAATATCTCTCCCGGGGCCTGCAGATGGTTCCGTGACCCCGGCCAGGCTGGGTCCTTGCGGCCGGAGCTGTTTTACCATGGAGGTTTCTGCAGCGGCTGCGCTGGGGCTGTGCCAGGATGGGCCGCGCTGGGGCAGGGGCAGGATCTCAGCAGCCAGGCCAGAACACAGCAGCAGCACGGCCGGGGCCCATGGCTTCTCCTCCCCCTGCCCGGGGCTTGCGGGTGAACCCCAAGGGTGGCAGAATCTTGGCTGAGCCGGCCCGGCCCGGGGCTGCTCCTGGGGCCCAGTGGATCCTGGCTGGGCCCGGGCTGGCGGCGGGGCAGGGCTCGGTAGCGCCCAGGTGTTGGCAACCGCAGCCATGGCCCGGCCCGGCCTCGGCCCCGCAGCCTCCCCTGCCCTGCCCGGCAGCCGATGGGGCCTGGGGGGCTCCCTGGGAAGGGGCCCGGCCCCACGGCAGGAGCCGCCCGGCACGGCCCGGCTGAGACGGGGGCTGGGCCAGCCTCGTTACCTCTTTGCTGGCCAGAAGGGAAAGAGACCCTCCCAGGCTTTCTCATCTTTAACATGTGTCTTCACAGAGGCGTGTACAGTTTCCTTCGTGGTTTAACAGTTTCTCAGTTCTCAAAGCTGATTACTGATTTGTTGTTTTCTGTCAGACATGGAGGAAACTGCTAGCAGCTTCTCTTAGGACATCACTTCCATGATGCAGAACCACCACAACAGCAGAGAGCACAGAGTTCCTTTGTCCATATGTAGTGGTCATGAGCCCAAGGCCTCAAAACCCTACCTTGGGAGATCTTTGGGCCGCCTCCAAGGTGTTTTCAAATGAAAACATTCAGCTCAGAGTCTAAGAAAATCACCAGAGTACAGGGCCAGCCTGACCTGACTGTCCTGGCTACTCTTGTTTTGGAGCAATCTTTGGATATATGGAATTTGGGAGGCCGAATTCTAATTTTGGCCATGGAGCCTGGACATGAATGATGGGTTTTTTCCACAGGAATTAAGGAACAGAGCCCCACTGTTTCCTGGGCAGAAAAGAGGTGACCACCAGAGGCCAAGGCCAGCCAGAGCTGGCAGATTTTGTTCTAGGAGATACCTTTGCATATGGGAAATTTTTTCAGGACAGTACCAATTTTGGCAGTGGGCATCTGAAAAGAGGGACACTTCTTTTCCATAGCAAGGAAAGCATGGAGCCCCAGTGCTGCAGGAGCTGATGAGAAGCAGCCCTTTACATCGCAAGATCAGCCAGACCTGTCAGGTGGCCCCTGGGAGGCCAAGCCAGCCAGACCTGCTCCATGTTCCTTCGGTTCCATGGGGCCCTACAGTGTCCCAATGGTCCCTTGCTTCCATGAGGCCCTGAGGTGTCATAATGTCCCCTTGGTGAAACGAGACCCTGAAGAGTCAGAATGGTCTCCATGGTTCCACCAGGCCCCACAGAGTCACAATGGTCTCTGGGTTCCATGAAGCCCCGCTGTGTCACCATGGCCCCTTGGTTCCATGGGCTCCAGTGGTGCCACAATGATCCCTTTGGTTCCATGAGGTCCCTTCCCACAGTGTCCCAGTGATCTCCATGGGAAGGAAAGAACCAAGCCCCAGTGTTGCAGGGTGTCCTGGTTTGCCAAACAAATCGTATTCTATTTGCCAACTGTATGGCAGTTGTCTTCTGTTTAGTGGGAAGTTTTCCTTATCTCTACCACAACCAATCCTCCCTCCAGGCAGGCATCTGCTGATAACAGACTATTGAATGTCACTGCATGACTGATAAGAACTACAGCATCCCATTGTGAGATGATCCAGCCAGAGGGATGAGCCAAGCATTCCTACCCAGATACAATCCTGTGCTTCTGGAACACCAGCATGGCTTTCTCCACTGGAATTCCCAGAGGAGCAGCTGCCTCTTCCACTGGATCTTCAGAGGAAGACTACACCCTTTTCTACAGGATCTGTGCTCCAACAGAACCACACCTGACACTCCAGGAGGACTGCAGCCACATTTTCAATTGGACTGCTACCAGCACCCTGACCAACAGGGTGTCGAGTTGTGTTCTGACTCTGTCCGTCTTATTTTAGTTTACTGCATTGTTTATTTTATCTTTTTATTTTCTTCCCTATTAAAGAACCGTTATTTCCTGCTCCTGTATTTTTGCCTGAGAGCCCTTAATTTAAAATTGATAGCAATTCTGAGGGGGGGTTTACATTTTCCATTTCAGGGGAAGTTTCTGCCTTCCTTAGCAGGCACCTGTCTTTCCAAACTAAGACAGATTTTGGCACCCAACGTGAGGCTCAAGGGCATAGAAACAAAAAGGGAACAACAGTTCTTGAATAATGTAATTTTTTGTGCTGCTATAGAAACCTCATTAACTGACACCATGTGGTCCAGCTCACCCTGTTTTGGGTGGCATGTGATCGTGGCTGTATTTCTCCCATTTGCAGGCCCTTGTCTAAACATGGGTCCTGTAACCAAGGCTACTGTGGCTGCTATCTGGTTTGTTTTATGGGTGAATAAGGTGAGGAATTAATGGATTTTTAACTTCCTCTGGAAAGCAGGCACATGGATTCACACCTATCACACACTACCTGTATGCTTTTGGGGTTACTTTAATAATGGCACCTGCTTTAAGGAAATTACACTGGGGGAAATTTTCTCCCAACCCTTTAACCATCTCTTTGGGTGTGCCCCACCAGTTTTTGAAGGGTTCAGATCCACTCTAAATACTGTTTGATATCAAACAGTGGCTGGTGTTGCTGATAGGCCTGTTCTATTTAGCTTTTAGAGAGAAGGGAAGATTAACCTGGATAACCACCCTGACACCTACCCCAGAACCTGACACACGGCACCAGAGCCTAGGGATGCTGCTGCCCCAGAGCCTGACCCTGCCCCACAGCCCACCCCAAGTATGAACTACCCAGACTGAGTGGGGGGTCTGGTGAAGGAGATATGTGAGTGGGCCAGATGCTGAAGGAGTACACTTCCCCAGCTGGTGAGAAGCCCTCCCCTTGCCTCAAAGACCGAGAGTCCAGTAGTGCAGCAGTGGAACCCACAGATGTTACAACTCTCCAGGTTCCAGCTGAACTGCAAAGACAGTCACAGCCAGCAGCAGTTGCCCCTGTAGGCACAAGGAGATCTAAGATGAAAGCAGAGCACCCAGATAGGGAAGGGCCCTCACAACCCACAGGGGAGCCAGAGGTTGCAATTATCACCGAGTCCCTGATGTACGAAAGTCTCCGTAATCTGCACAAAGACTCTGTACAACAGGGACGTGAGGCTTATACAACCTGGCTGCTTCAGGTCTGGGACCTTATGGGTACAGGCGTGCACCTGGATGGTAGTGAGGCAAGGAATCTGGGACCCTTGACCTAGAACTCAGGTAGGAATCAGATTTTTGTAAGGGAGCCAGGGTCCCTTTCCCTTTGGGAGCAGCTTTTAATGAGTGTCAGAGAGAGGTTTGTCCACAGGGAGACAATGCAGGAGCACCACCATAGAATGTGCTGGAAGACTCTTGAGGAAGGGATCCAACAGTTGAGAGAAGTGGCAGTATTGGAGATACTCTTTGGGAGGGATGGACGGCATGATAATGACCCCGACAAGGTCAGGTGCACAGGGGAAATGTTGTGGAGTTTGGCAAATCTGAGGCCATCTCAATACACCACCTTCATTGCAATGATTAATGCCGATACCAACCGAGAGACAGTGGGCTCTGTTGCCAACAAGCTCAGAAATTATGAGAGTGTGATCAATGGCCCAATGCAGGCTCATGTCTCTGGTGTGGTCAAGGACCTCAAAGAAGAGTTGAGGAAGGTGGTGAGGGAGAAGGTGAGGAGGAACAGTTCCCACATCGCACCAGTGCGAGTCACAGGCCCCAGAGTCAGAGCCCAAAGTTCCCCAGCTAGAGAGAGAGGGTGCACCCCATGAGCTGACCTATGGTTCTTTCTGCATGACCATGGGGAAGACATGGGAAGGTGGGATGGGAAACCTACTTCTGTCCTGGCAGCATGGATGTGTCAGCTCAAGGAGGGAAACTCTAACAGAGGGAACTCCAGTAAAATGAAGGTAGCCTCAGCCTCCCATGACCGAGCTGCTGAGTATGATCTGTCAGATCCCCTTGAAGGTACCTCTATCATGTATGTCCAAGAAAGAAATAATAACCAGGGTTAGAGGGGCCCTGCCTTTAGCCGGGGAGAGGCACGGGAAAACTGGATCTTTTGGATGGGGTGGATCCGATGGCCTGGCACATCGGAACCACGAAAATACGATGCCTTACTGTTGATACTGGTGCGCAGTGTACCCTGACGCCACTGGGACATGTGGGGACAGAGCCTGTTTCCATTGTGGGGGTGATGGAGGGATCACAGCAACTGACCCTGCTGGAAGCCCACGTGAGCCTTACTGGGAAGAAGTGGCAGAAACATCCTATAGTGACTGGCCCAGAGGCCCCGTGTATTCTGGACATAGACTTCCTCTGGAATGGCTATTACAAAGACCCAAAAGGACTCAGATGGGCTTTTGGCATAGCTGCTGTAGAGGCAGAGAACATTAAGCAGATGAACACTCTGCTTGGACTGTCTGAAAACCCATCTGCATTAGGACTCCTGAAGGTGGAAGAGCAACGAGTGCCAATTGCCACCTTGACAGTGCACTGCCGAGAGTACCGAATGAATCGAGATGCTGTGATCCCCATCCACAGAATGATCCGTGAACCGGAGAGCCAAGGAGTGGTCAGCAAAACCCACTCAACCTTCAACAGTCCCATCTGGCCTGTGCACAAGTCTGACAGGTAATGGAGATTGACTGTGGACTATTGTGGCTTGAATGAAGTGACTCCACCACTCAGCGCTGCTGTGCCAGACATGCTGGAACTCCAGTATGAGCTGGAGTGCAAGGCAGCTATGTGGTATGCCACTATTGACATTGCCAACGTGTTTTTCTCCATTTCTCTGACAACAGAATGCAGGCCTCAGTTTGCTTTCACCTGGAGGGGTGTGCAGTACACCTGGAACCAACTGCCCCAGGGGTGGAAGCACAGCCCCACCATCTGCCATGGACTGATCCAGACTGCCCTGGAAAAGGGTGAAGCTCCAGAACACCTGCTATATATTGATGACATCATTGTGTGGGAGAACACAGCAATGGAAGTGTTTGAGAAAGGACAGAGGATCATCCAGATTCTGCTGGAAGCCGGCTTTGCCATCAAGAACAAAGTCAAGGGACCTGCCCAAGAGATCCAGTTCCTGGGAGTAAAGTGGCAAGATGGACGGCGTGAGATTCCAACTGAGGTCATCAATAAGACCACAGCAATGTCTCCACCAACTAGCAAGAAGGAAACACAAGCTTTCCTAGGCCCCGTAAGTTTTTGGAGAATGCACATTCCTGAGTACAGTCAGATCGTGAGCCTTCTTTACCTGGTCACCCGCAAAAAGAACCATTTCAACTGGGGTCCTGAGCAGCAACAAGCCTTTGCCCAGATTAAGCAGGAGATCACTCATTCCGTAGCTCTTGGCCCAGTCAGGACAGGACCAGATGTGAAGAACATGCTCTACTCTGCAGCTGGGAACAATGGCTTGTCCTGGAGCCTTTGGCAGAAGGTGCCTAGGGAGACTCGAGGCTGACCACTAGGATTTTGGAGCCAAATCTACACAGGGTCCGAAGCCAACTACACTCCCACAGAGAAGGAAATCTTGGCCACCTGTGGAGTTCAAGCTGCCTCAGAGGTGATTGGCACGGAAACACAACTCCTCCTGGCACCCTGACTACCAGTGCTGGGGTGGATGTTTAAAAGAAAGGTTCCCTCTACTCACCACACCACCGACGCCACACGGAGCAAATGGATTGCCGTCATCACACAGCGCGTCTGTATCAGAGACCTGAATCGCCCTGGGATTTTGGAGGTACTTACAAATTGGCCCGAAGGTGAAAACTTTGGTCTCATCGATGAAGAGGAACAAGGACCAGTGACATGTGCTGAAGAAGTGCCACCATATAACCAAGTGCCAGCAGAGGAAACATGCTATGCTCTTTTCACTGACGGTTCCTGTTGCCTGGTAGGGATGAACCAGAAGTGGAAAGCAGCCGTATGGAGCCCACACAACAGGTTGCACAAGCTACCGAAGGAGAAGGTGGATCGAGCCAACTTGCTGAACTCAGAGCTGTTCAGCTGGCCCTGGAACATTGCTGAGAGAGAAGTGGCCAAAGCTCTACCTTTATACTGATGCATGGATGATAGCCAATGCTCTGTGGGGCTGGCTTGGAAAGGTGGAAAAAGGCCAACTGGCAGCAAGGAGGAAAGCCAATCTGGGCTGCTGATGAATGGAAAGACATTGCCACTTGGGTAGAAAATCTATCAGTGAAAGTCCATCACATAGATGCCCATGTCCCCCTGAGTCGGGCTAATGAGGAACACCGAAACAATGAGCAGGGAGATCAGGCAGCAAAAATAGAGGTGTCAAAGATAGACTTAGATTGGCAACCTAAGGGGGAGTTGTTCCTAGCTCAATGGGCCCATGATGCCTCAGGTCATCAGGGCAGAGATGCCACCTACAAGTGGGCACGAGATCGAGGGGTGGATTTAACCATTGACAGTATTTCTCAGGTTATCCATAACTGTGAGATGTGTGCTGCCATCAAACAGGCCAAGCGAGTGAAGCCCCTGTGGTATGGTGGGCAGTAGTCCATGTACAAGTATGGGGAGGCCTGGCAGATTGACTACATCACACTGCTTTAGACACACTAAGGCAAGCACTGTGTGCTGACCATGGTGGAAGCCACCACTGGATGGCTGGAGACCTATCCTGTGCCTCAGGCTACTGCCCAGAACACCATCCTGGGCCTCGTAAAACAAGTCCTGTGGAGGCATGGTATCCCTGAGAGGATTGAGTACAACAATGGGACTCATTTCAAGAACAGCCTTATCAACACCTGGGCCAGAGAACATGGTATTGAATGGATATATCATATCCTCTATCATGCACAAGCTGCCAGGAAAGTTGAATGGTGTAACAGAATACTTAAGACTACCCTGAAGGCACTTGGTGGGGGTGTGGTGTTTATGAGTGTCCCAGGACAAGGGAAGAGATGAATCTGACTCCATATTCTTAGAAGGCTTATATATTATATTATATTATATTATATTATATTATATTATATTATATTATATTATATTATATTATATTATATTATATTATATTATATTATATTATATTATATTATATTATATTATATTATATTATATTATATTATATTATATTATATTATATTATATTATATTATATTATATTATATTATATTATATTATATTATATTACACTACATTACATTATATTATAAAATTATATACTAAAACTATACTAAACTGTAAAGAAAAGGATACACCAGGAGGCTAGAAAGGAATGAATAATAAAAATCCATGACTCCTCAGAGAGTCACTCACTCACAGCTGGCTACGATTGGTCATTAAGTAAAAACAATTCACATGGAACCAATCAAACATGCACCTGCCACATTGCAAAGCAGCAAACACAGGAGAAGATAATCAGATCATTATTATTTACATTTTTCTCTGAGACTTCTCGACTTCCCAGGAGAGGAAATCCTGGCAAAGGGATTTTTCAGAAAATATCACAGTGACATGGGGGAACTTATAGAAACTGGGAAATGAACTTAGCAAAAGCCACTGGGATGGTCAACACTCAAGGGTCTATGAATTGAGCTGGTCCTGCCTAGTGTGAACCCCTGCACACAGTGGATGGGGATAAAGTCCCTGTGGTACATATGAAAGGTATTTTAGGAGAGACTATTTGGATTAATCTCACCTCAGGCAAAGACAAACCCATCCGTGGGATTGTTTTTGCTCAAGGACCTGGTTACACTTGGTGGGTAACGTAGAAAGATGGAGAAAGCCGTTGTGTACCACTGGGAAACCCAGTCTTAAATGAGAACTCTGTGTAAGGTTTCATTATGATGCAGATGGAAATAGAATAAGGGGTGGATAATGTCCTGGATTGCAAAGTAATGTGTGTGTTCTATTCCCATCTGTTAGAGGTGGGGCAGTTATCTTCTGTTAATTGGGAAGTTTTCTTTATCTTTTCCACAGCCAATCCTCCCTCCCGGGAGACATCTGCTGTTAATGGGCTATTGAATATCACTGCATGACTGATAAAAATTGCATCATCCCACTGTGAGATGCTCCGCCCAGAGGGAGGAGCAAAGCATTCCTTCCTGGATATAATCTGAGATTTTAGAACATCAGGACAGCCTTTTCCACTGGATTCCCAGAGGAAATCCAGGCCCATCTACACCACTACTGGGTCTTCAGAGGAAGACTACAGCCTTCTACAGGATCACTGCTCCAACAGAACCACACCTGCCTCCAGAAGGACTGCAGCCACCATTTGAATTGGACTGCTACTAACACCCTGACCCACAGGGTGTCAGGTCGTATTCCAACTCTATCAGTGTTGTTTTGTATTATTGCATTGTTTATTTTTTTTTTCTTCCCTAATAAAGAACTGTTATTCCTGCTCCCACATCTTTGCCTAAGAGCTCCCCCTTAATTTCAACAATTCAGAGGGCAGGGGTTTACATTTTCCATTTCAGGGAAGGCTCCTGCCTTCCTTAGCAGATGTCTGTCTTTTCAAACCAAGACAAGGGGAAGGGTTCAAAGCTGCAGTTATAAAGCAAATAAAGTTTGAAGGAACAAATAAAATAGAAATTGGGGATGTTCTATTAGTTCCAGAAGCAGGGTGAAATTTATTAAAACAGGATTTACAGGTGCAGTTTGGCATTGGAGTAGTCCCAGAGAAAGGGAAAATGGTAGTTAAGCTTCTCCATTTAAGGGAAGAAGATGAGGAGAAAATTCACGAGATGGTGTGGGCAAAACAAAAAAAAATGAGGTAAATTAAACATGAAACATATAGTAATAAAAATAGTTAATGAGAACCATCCAGCTCAGGTATGACAATATCCACTCTCCCTGGAAGGGAGACGAGGACTGCAGCCGGTGATCCAGGACTTACTTGAGGAGGGGACCTTAAAACCCATAATATGGGTGTGTTATGTTCCCCCATAACACACCCATATTATCAGTAAAGAAGTCAGATGGGACTTAAAGGCTTGTCCAAGATTTGAGAGAATGAAGAGAAGAACTGTGAATCGATACCCAGTAGTGCCTAACCCCTATACATTACCAAGTAACATCCCCCCAGCACACCAGTGGTTCAGCGCGATAGACCTAAAGGATGCTTTTTGGGCATGCCCACTGGCAGAGGAAAGTGGGTTATACTTACCTTTGAATGGGAGGACCCCAATTCTGGCAGGAAGCAACAGCTTTGGTGGACTAGGTTACCCCAAGGCTTTGATGAATCCCCAAACCTCTTTGGTCAAGCCCTAGGAGAAGTACTACAACTCTTCTCCATTAAACCTGAGATAAAACTCATCCAATATGTAAACTATTTGCTTCTCTCAGGACGGAAAGAAAAAGAAGTTTGGGAATCCACCACAGCATTGTTAACTTTCCTGGGGGACCAAGGACTTCGGGTATCAAAAGGGAAACTCCAGTTTGTAGAGAGGGAAGTAAAATACCTAGCACATGTGATTTGTCGAGGGATCTGGCATCTGAACCTTGAGAGAATTACGGGGATAGTCTCATTCCCACAGCCAAGAACTAAGAGGGAAATCAGAAGGTTCTTAGGCCTGGTGGAATATTGTGGGCTATGGATTGAAGGACACACGCAGGCCATCCGGTTTTTGTATGAAAAGTTAGTTGAAGAAGAAGTTGAAGGTGGGAAAAAGACGATGAACAAAAGTTTGAAGCTTTAAAGCAAAAATTAGTCAGTGCAGCAGCACTGAGCCTTCCTGCCTTAGACAAGCCCTTCTACATTTTTGTGGATATAGAAAAACGGGTGGCACATGGAGTGTTAGCTCAGGACTGGGGAGGATCCAGGAAACCAGTGGCCTATTTATCAAAATTAATAGACCCTGTCAGCCAGGGGTGGCCTATCTGCATTCAGGCGGTGGCAGTGACCGCCCTACTCATAGCAGAAAGTCAAAAATTGCCCTTTTGAGGGAAAATTGAAGATATATATCCCAAACTCACTAAGGAGTATCCTGAGCCAAAAGGCTGAGAAATGGCTCACTGATTCCCAAGTGCTAAAGTATGAGGCCATCTTAATAGATAATGGTTTAGAGCTAATCGTGAGTAACCAACCCCACCCTGCCCAGTTTTTATATGGAGAACCAGGTGAGGAACTAATACATAATTGCCTAGAGGTTATAAACTATCAAACTAAAGTAAGAGAGAACCTAACAGATCAACCACTCCAAGGTGGAAAACAATTGTACATCCATGGATCTTCACAGGTAATAAAGGGGCACAGGGTATTGGTATGCTATAGTGGATGAAGGGTTGGTAGCCATAGAAAAGGGAAAGTTACCTTCCAATTGGTCAGCCCAAGCATGTGAGCTATATGCCCTAAAAGGAGCTCTGGAAATACTAGCACAGAAAAGGGGAACAACATATACACACTGAAAATACACTTTTGGAATAGTGCATAGCTTTCCAAAAATTTGGGAAGGGGCTATTAAATTCAAAAGGAAAGGGACTGATTCACGAAAAACTTGTTTTAGAAGTGTTAGAAACCTTAAAATTGCCAGAGGAAGTAGCAGTGATATGTGTTAAAGGACATCAAAAAGGGGCGACTCAGGAGGTGCGAGGGAACAATTTAGCTGATTTAGAAGCTAAATATGCAACTGAATAAGAGACAGAAAAACTAATAATAGTATTAACAACAGTGAGAGAAATGCAAAAGGTCCCCATATTCAGTAGGACAGAAGAGGAAGAACTCCTTAAAATAGGAGCCAAGAACGATAACAAAGGGAAGTGGAAATTAGTAGATGGGAGGCAAATAATAATAAATCCCTTGCCAAGAAAATGCTAGAAGGCATACATGGAACAACACACTGGGGTACACAAGCACTAAGTGATCAATTTCTAAGGGATTTGGGCTGCATAGGAATTTTCAGAATAGCTAAGCAAGTAACTGAACTGTGTGTGATATGTCAACAAGTGAAGAAGAAAATAATGAGGAAAACACCCAGAGAAGGTGAGAACTAGCATTAAAGCCCTTTCAAAACATCCAAGTAGACTTTCCTGAGCTTCCCCAGATACAATGGTGGAACTTTTTGCCAGGGCTAGTAGATCACTTGACTCATCGGGTAGAGGTGGTACCCACTGTGAAAACCAATACCAATGTTGTGAGTAAAACACTTCTAGAATAAATAATTCCCTGGTAAACAGGATTGATTCAGACCAGGGAACTCATTTCACATTGAAGATATTGCAGGAAGTTGTTCAGGCCCTGAGAGTAAAATGGGAATTACACACTCCATGGCATCCACAGAGTTCTGGTTGGATTGAGAGAATGAATCAAACTCTTAAAAGAGCTTTAGTTAAGCTAATGATTGAAATCCGTATGTCATGGATCAAATGTCTCCCATTGGCTATATTAAGAATTAGAACCCAACCCCAGTCAGATCAGGAGGTGACACCCTATGAAATGATGTTTGGGTTACCCTTCCTGACCTCACCCCAGAAGGCTGCCACCTAGGAGGAAGGGGAAGCCAATGCCAAGAATTATGTTATGTCTATAGCACAAACCTTAGAAGAGCTAAGACACAAAGGGGCAATTCATCAAACTACCACCTGGATTTCAGAATCCATAATATTAATCCTGAGGACTGGGTAATGATGGAGAGGAGAACCTCTAACTCCTCAGTGGAAAGCTGCCTTTCAGGCACTGCTCACTACGGAATCGGCCGTGTGAACTGCAGAGCAGGGATGGACTCATGCCAACAGAGTCAAAGGCCCAGTAGAAGAACCCAAAGAGTGGACTATAACATCCAGGCCAGGTGAAACGAGATTGACTCTCAAGCAGAGACTGAGAGACAACCAGAAAGACACCAAGATGCCCAAAAAGTAGAGTCAAGCTTCCACCAACCAGCTTGAGAATTGTCTTCCTGTTTTAATGGGTGACAATAACCAGCATCTGTTGAGGGGAAGTACACAAGGCACAGTAAAAGGTAATGGAACAGCTTCCTTAAGAAAATAAGACAAAGGAAGGAGGGCAAGACCAGGTTGGCCCTTTTGTTTGCTACAAGGAATGCTCCATAGCCCTGCTGCGGGTAGCAACCCCATAGGCATGGTATGGTGGGGACAAAATGCCACACTGGATTTCTGTAATTCCTCAATTGTCTTTGAATTCAACAGGGACTAGAGGGCAGAACTGAGTTGGCCTCTGTACTCACCCCTAAGATACACTAACTATGGGTAGCAGCCACATAAGCACAGTAGATAGGAGTGAAACCATACTGGACCTCGATGATGCCCTTTTGTCTGTTACAAATAAGTGTGTCTAAGGAAAACCTGAGATTTTATTCTCCTGTTCCCACTGTCCTTGCCCACATCAACAGATGCTGGTATGACTCATTCAAGAGAAAGAGAAGTATTTTTACTTAATTGTTTGAGCAAAATGACTTCTAGAAAAAGAAAATGGGGGTTTGTTGTAGATGAGTTATCCTACGGTTGACTCTTACAATTAAGGGGAGAATATTTAATATATGTTAAGAGAAGTTTTGTAGATGTATAGTTATCTTTCCCTTTCCCCTTGCATTGATATCACAGGATGGCTGTTGTAGTTTGGGCATTTGGGAGGGTTGGTTCATCACTATGGCAGTACCTGACCTTTAATCAAGATGTAAGAAAGTGATCTCCACCACCGGACAGTGAGGAAGGAGTCAATTTGACAAGACTTTGGGAGGGGCTAGAGGTATAAAAGACAGAGCATCCATTTTTATAGATAAGCACACGGTGACTGAATCTTTGCTCCTGCACTGTGTTCTTTTCTTTATTCAGTCTTCTGTTGTATTTTGAAAAGGTCTTAGTAATCCATTTAAACTTTTGAAAGTAAAAATCGTTTGTCACATAGGGTTAGGGAATGTGGGGTAAGGCTGTCCACACTGGGTCACCTCTCAAAATGCAACTTCTCTGACCTGGCCAGACCTTCTTAGGAGAGCCTCTGGATCAATACAAGTAATAGAATGCTGCAATCACCTCTTCTGTAAAGAGAACAGTAAGAAAATACACTAAAATTTAAAATAGAAATACATATGTAATAAATATTTAATAGGAACACATATTTCTTAGAAGTTATTGAAATATTTCTCCATAACTGCAGCAGGACACATTCCTGATGAAGTGCCACAGAGCAGAGGGAAATGAAGGCAGAGCCGTGGTTTGTCAGCACTTGTTTGATGCTAATAAGGCCCATGGTTCATTTGGAGCTGAGCCCTGGAACCTCAGGGCCTGAGAGGAGATTGCACAAACCGGTCCAGCAGTCAAAGTCAGAAGAAAACCCCAAAGTGTCTCAAGGCATGAATGGGTCCCACTAAGGTCCATCCCCAACATAGGCCCCTCATGGACTCCTTGGAGGAGAGAATTGGAAGCCAGGATGGCACAAAAACCACTCAAAGACTCAGTGTGAAAAGGAAAATTCAAAGTACTTTAAAAACCTTCAGTATTTCAAAGTATTAATGAGCCCCCTGAATGTCAGTAGAAAGCTCTCAGGGGACTCGTTAAAGCAGATAATTGGAGACCATGATTGCACAAACCACTCACAGAGTCTGTATCAAAAGGGAAACCCCAAGTACCTTCAAATAACTGAAGTACCTTGAAGCATTAATGAGCCCCATGGAGTGTTGTTACTGACAAAGCCTCTCCAGGGACTAATTACAGCAGAAAATTGGAGGCCATGGTTGCAAAAACCTCTCAGAATCGCCAAGGCAAAAGCCAAACCCAAAGTCCTTTGAAAAACCTGCATTCCCTGGGAGCAGTGAGGAGCTCCCAGGGCCATCACTGAGCAAGGCTCCCCAGGGACTCCTTCCAGCAGATCCTTGAGGCCACTGGGATGTGGGCTAGGGGGGGATGCTGAGGGCAGGACAAGGGGCTGACAGTGCCCAGCCTGGCTGGGGCTGTGCCAGGAGGCCCCAGGGCCTCAGGACAAGGTGTCTCCTCCCAGCCCTTGCTGGCACAGACCCTGCTGCTGTGCCCCAGGCCACCAAGACTTGGCTTCTCTTTGTCCCCACCTGGCATCACTGCCTCCAGTTCTCTGCTCTGCCTGGGGCCTGGGGACACTTTCTCAGTCGTGTCTCTCAGTGGGACCCATTAAAAGTCCAAGAAACTTTGGAGTGTGATTCTGCCTTGGAGTTCTGGAGAGGTTTCTTCAGCTGCCTCTGAGGGACTGATGTTCAGGGCCTGAGCACAAAGCCCCAGAGGGT
This sequence comes from Passer domesticus, assembly GCF_036417665.1. Taxonomy (NCBI): domain Eukaryota; kingdom Metazoa; phylum Chordata; class Aves; order Passeriformes; family Passeridae; genus Passer; species Passer domesticus. The sequence goes on along the minus strand of NC_087503.1, from coordinate 3,868,881 downwards.
CATTAAAGTCCTGGTGCTGTGTCTGTGCTGCTGAGCTGGGCTGGGCTCCTGGTACAGAGGCAGCTCCTGGTAAGCAAGAAGAGCTTCAAAAGCACATTTCTCTTGATGAGCAGCTCTTCTGCCAGCCCAGCAGGGCTGGGGCACTGCCTGCAGCCAGCCCGGGCACAGCCCAGAGGCACAGAGAGCTTCAATCAGTCAGGGCTGGGAAGGTGCTGAGAAGTGCCTGGGGCAGAATCACTGCCAGCCTTGGCACAGGAACCTCTGGCTGCAGGACAATGCAGCTGCAGCTCCTGGAGCCATCTCCTAAAGCTGGAATATCCCAATGCCTGCAGACCCTGTGAGTACATTCTCTGATTGTCTCTTGTGCAGAGCAGCCAGGGGTGCCCAGGGCTGTCCTGCAGAGCAGGCTCCTGCAGCCCAGGGCGCTGTGCTGGGGCAGGGACTCTGCTGCCTGCCAGGGACAGCTCTCAGCCGGCCCGGGGAGCTGCTCCCAGCACTGGGGGACAAGATCTGGGTGCAAGGAGACAGGTGGTAAGGCTTGGAAGTGCTCTCCTTGTGTGGTGAGGATGCTGCATTGTTCAGGGCTGCTACCAGCATGGCACTGAGCTCCAGAATATTTATAAGTAGATTATACAGGGAGCACAGCAGGAAAGGGGTGGCATTAAAAGGAATATCCTGCTTTTTAATCTATGTCTCTGGCTTGCCTTGATGGGAAATTGCACATAGATATTCATCTCTTGGTTCAAGTGGAGAAAAAAAAATTCCCCTCATTTGAATAAACAGGGGAGTTACTGAGATCAGCACAGGGCCCCTTAGAGGCAGCATCAGTGTCGCTGTTCCAGCCTCCTCAGGGTTGCTCTGACATTGCCATCACAGCCTGCAGAGCCAGAGCTGCCCCTGGGCAGTGCCAGAACTGGGAGGGGTCTGCAGGGCAGAGCTGAGCCCCGAGGGCTGGGCTGGGCTCTGGCAGCACTGGCAGGGCCCAGCCCTGGGCACAGGGAAGCAGCTGCTGGCAGGGACAGCTCCAGGCAGCAGAGCCCTGGGCAGGCAGTGGGGGGAAAGTGCCCCCAGGCTGTGCTGGGATATTTAAAGTCCTCTCCAAACCCAAATATTCCCAGATTACTTTTTTACAGAAACCTGTGCCAAGGCAGAAGAAATGTCCAACAGCAGCTCCATCAGCCACTTCCTGCTGCTGGCATTGGCAGACACGCGGCAGCTGCAGCTCCTGCACTTCTGCCTCTTGCTGGGCATCTCCCTGGCTGCCCTCCTGGGCAACGGCCTCATCATCAGCGCCGTAGCCTGCGGCCACCACCTGCACACGCCCATGTTCTTCTTCCTGCTCAACCTGGCCCTCAGCGACCTGGGCTCCATCTGCACCACTGTCCCCAAAGCCATGCACAATTCCCTCTGGGACACCACCACCATCTCCTACACAGGATGTGCTGCACAGCTCTTTATGATTTTCTTCTTCCTTGGATCACAGCTTTCCCTCCTGACCATCATGTGCTACGACCGCTACGTGTCCATCTGCAAACCCCTGCACTACGGGACCCTCCTGGGCAGCAGAGCTTGTGCCCACATGGCAGCAGCTGCCTGGGCCAGTGCCTTTCTCAATGCTCTCATGCACACAGCCAATACATTTTCCCTGCCCCTGTGCCATGGCAATGCCCTGGACCAGTTCTTCTGTGAAATCCCCCCCATCCTAAAGCTCTCTTGCTCCAAATCCTACCTCAGAGAAATTTGGCTTCTTGCAGTTAGTGCCTGTTTAGGACTTGGGTGTTTTGTGTTCATTGTTTTCTCCTATGTGCAGATCTTCAGGGCTGTGCTGAGGATCCCCTCTGAGCAGGGACGGCACAAAGCATTTTCCACCTGCCTCCCTCACCTGGCTGTGCTCTCCCTGTTCCTCAGCACTGGCATATTTGCCTACCTGAAGCCCTCCTCCATCTCCTCCCCATCCCTGGATGTGGCCCTGTCAGTTCTGTACTTGGTGGTGCCTCCAGCCCTGAACCCCCTCATCTACAGCCTGAGGAACCAGGAGCTCAAGGCTACAGTGAGAAGACTGATGACTGGATGCTTTCAGGAATATTAAAGTGGTTGCCAATTTCTGCATATTACTTCTAATAAAAATCATCATTGATAATTCTTGTTGGTGTGGTTGTGGGGTTTTTTTTCCTCTTTTTTTAATACTATTCTGCACAATAAAAAGCCTTTTTTTGTGCCAGTTCTCATTTTGTTTCTCCCCACCTTCCCTGTGGCCACAGACTCTGTCAATGACGAGCTGCATTCTTGGAGGCTTTAAAGGAAGTAAAAGATGTCTTAGCAGAGTTTTCTGCAGAGATGCCCTTTTGCTGCCTTCTCTGGAGCTACAGCAGCAATGTCTGTGTGCAGAGCTGGGGGCAGATCAGTGCTGGCACAGCAGCTGTGCCCAGCAGCAGCAGCAGCACTTGGTGTTGCCAGTGCTGCTGCCGTGGCCCTGCCCCGCTGCCCTGGTGGCCCTGGTGTTGCTGCAGGGCCTGAGTGCTCTCGGGGCCGGGCACAGTCCTGGGGGTGGCAGTGCCCGGGCTGCAGCAGGGACAGGCCATGGGCACTGCTGGGGCAGCGCTGACGCCTCAGGCCAGGCCCTGGGGGCTGCAGGCTCCTTGCCCAGGCTCTCTCAAGAACACGGCCAGGCCAATGCTCAGCACAGAAAAGCCCCAGGGTGAGCAGCCCCAGGCTGGCCGTGGGCAGGCTGGGGGCAAACAGCATGGCTGGGGCTCTGCAAGGGCCCTGGGGGAGAAGGGAAGGAGCAGCAGAGCAGGGGCTGATCCATCCCCAGTGCGCTGCACAGCCCAGGGCAGCGTCCCAGAGCGTCCTGATGGAGCTGCCAACAACATCCCCCCTCTGCAGCCCTGGCCTCTTCCCCAGCTCACACAGGTGCCGCATCCTTGCAGGCACAGCCAAGGCAGCACTGGCTCAGGAGCCCCTGTTTGCATTGCACAGAGCAGGCGGGAGCACCCCCATGCTGCTGCTGTGGGGACATGAACCTGAGGGAGCACAAATGCCATCAGCCCCTGGGACAGCAAGGGCTGGGGGACACCAGGGAAACCACTCAGCTCTGTCCTGGCCTCTCCAGTCAGCCAGAAACTTTGTTCCCATCAGCTGGGAGTTTCCTGTCCCACTGCAGACGCTGTTGCTCAGAGCCAGGGCTGCCTGGCAGCCACCCCCAAACTGCCACAAGCATTTCCTTTTCATCACCTCTATTTTCTTTACTCTTTCCTGTTACAAATTTCTTCTTCTTGCCCAGCCCTGTTCCCTCCCCTGCAAACAGCCCATCCATGTTTGCCCTTTCCTCTCTGGCCCCACTCCCCATTCCAGTTCCTGACTTGGCACCATGGGAACGTCCCTTGGGGAGCAGGATCATCCTCCAAGTGCTGCAGGAATTGTCTGCAGGCTCCTGCAGTGCCTGGTGCTGCTCCCTTGCCAGAGGCACCCCAGGCCAGGGGGGCACATCTTGGCTGCTGTGTCTGCCTGTGGGGCTCCCTGTTCTGGGCAATGAGGAGGAGCTGCAGAGGCTCTGCAGGACTGACAGGATGGGCTTTGGGGCTGGCAGGAGAAGCTGAGGGACCTGGGCTGCTGCAGCTTCTGAAGAGGAGGCCCAGGGCTCATCCTGCAGCTGCTCCAAGGGTGGTTTCAGATAATCACAAAATCAGTAAGGTTGGAAAAGACCTTGAAGATCATCAAGTCCAACCTGTGCCCTGACACTGCCTTGTCTGCCCTGAGCCTCCTCTTCTCCAGGATAAACAACCCCAGCTCCGTCAGCCCCTTCACACAGCTCTTGTGTTCCAGACCCCTCACCAGCCTTGTTGCCCTTCTCTGGACACACTCCAGCCCTCCATGCCCATACTGAATTGGGGGGCCCAGAACTGGACACAGCACTTGAGGTGCTGCCCAACCAGTGCTGAGCACAGGGGAAGAATCACTGCCCTGCTCCTGCTGGTCACACCTTTCCTGATTCGTAAGAGTGCCAGGGGTTGGATGAGGGAAATGGTGGGGATGGGGTGGGGGCAAAGTCTTCTTGATTGTCAGCCATGAAGGGTCTTGATTTTCATATCTGTTCAGACTGCAATAGAAGGTGCTGGGGGTCAATATCAATTGGATATTGCTGATATCAATCTATAAACAGGAAAAGAAAACACGACAAAACAGTTGTCTGAGCTTTTTTTTTCCTGATATAGCAGATTCACTTTGAACATACTTATGAAATCTGTTTAATTAACCACAGAATAACTGAAAACGTAGATTATTCCCTGGGGCTTTTCTTGCTCAGGTGTCTTGTAACAAGTATTTATGAGCCTTTGTCACTGAATTCCTGAACAGAATAGCTCAAGAAAGAAGAGGCCTCTGGAGGAGTAAAATTCATCATCAATCTCCAAGTGGCTGAGGATCCATCCCCATCAGAGCACCAATGAACAGAAATGGGCACAGCTTTGTGGCTGCCCCAGCTTTGGGATGGGCCCTGGGCCTGGAGCAGGAGCAGCTCTTGAGGGCCCCAAGGCCGGGGCTCTTGTGCTGCCCTGGGCACATGGGATGGCAGCAGGGGCTGCAGAGCTCTCAGCACCTGAGCCAGAGGGGAGCAGGGCAGCCAGGGAGCCTCCTTTGGCCTTGTCCCAGCACCTTCCCCCATGGCTGGGGCTGAGTCCTGTGTGAGCTGCAGCTGCTGCTGTGCCCTTGGCAGGGGCTGAGGCCATGGGGCCAGTGGCCAGAGCAGCCTGGGCTGAGCAGAGCTGTGGGGCCAGAGCCGGCTGGGCTGGGCTGGGGAGAGGCCCTTGGTGCTGCCCAGAGCTCAGGGCAGCTGGCAGAGCTTGCAGGGAGCTGGGCTGGGTCAGAGAGCCTGCCCCAGAAACCATCAGTGTCCATCTCAGCCTGGCTGAGCGTGCAGGGGCAGGACTCAGGCCAGGCCTTGTGGGACAGGGCCAGCGCCTGTGCAAGGCATTGAAAACAGGCAAGTGCCCCAGAGAGGAGGCTGCTCTGTGCCCTTGGGGGCATGGACAGAGCAGGGAGGGGGCCCAGGACATTTGTCAGTGCCAGCCTCTGTGCCCAGCCCTTGGCAGCCCTGGCTGCTGAGCCCAGCTTAGCCCTGGGCTGAGTTTGGCTGTGGCCCAGCTCCATCCTCCTGCGGGGCTCAGGGCCTGTTCCCCGCCATGGCCAGCCCTGGCCGGCCTCTCTGCTGGCCCAGAGGCCGGCAGAGCCCGGGGCAGGGCTGTCTGTGCAGGCCCACAGGTGCCAGGGGCTGTGCAGGAGCTGGCAGAGGCTGCCCAGCAGGGAGGCCATGGGGCACAGAACCCCAAGGCTGCTGTGGGCAGCACGGCACAGGGGCTGTTTCCAGCCGCAATGCTCCTGGCCTGGGCTGGGCCTGCACAGGGGCTGGGCCACCATGGCTGGGCCAGCACAGGGCCACCAAGGGGCCACGCAGCCACTGCCCCAGCTGACAGCAAGGCCAGGCACACACAAGCAATTGCTGAGCATGGCCTGCGCTGGCCAGGGCTGACTGTGCCACAGGCAGAGCTCAGCTGCCCTTGGGGGCTGCAGGAACAGTCGGGAGCCCAAAGAGCCTCCATGGCTGTGCTGGAGACGAAGGCTGGAGCAGGGAAATGCAGGGCTGCTGCAGGATGGGGAGGGCATTGAATTCCAGCACACACCTCAGCTCTCTGATGATCCCGGCACCATGCTGGGCTCTGTTTCAGTCTGGAGCAGAGCAGATGTTGATGGGACAGGAGTCCTGCGGGGCTAGCAGGGACCTGCAGCTTGCAACATGCTCTGCTCTCCCTCAGGTGGTCTTGGAGAGATCCAATCCCTGCTGGGCACCTCAGGGCACAAGTGGCACTGCCTGTTCATGGGCACACAGCTGATGTCTGCCTTGAAAGGGGCACAGGTTTTAACAGTTGTTAGTTTCATAATATACAAGCAAAACTTTATTGTCTGGGTCACTTGAGTACTTTGAAGAAATGGCAAAGTTTTCCCACCAGAAGCAGGAATTTCCTGGATCTCATGGATTCTTCTACTCATGGCAGGAGAAGAAATTCTGATCTTCCTCTCTTCTTGAGCCACCAATATTAAGTCTCATATTTCATGACCCCGTCCTTCAGGTGTTTCCAGTACTCCTGTTAAAATGGTCATGTCTAAGGACATCTCTTTATTTAGAGCAGCTGGATCTATGCCCTTCCCCTTGTTCCCGGATTTCTTCCTGCAGCTGTTCTCTGGTCATTCCAATGTGTGTCCTTCGACTGGCTTCATGCTTTGAGCTTCAGGGAGTTGCCCAATTTCTCTGAAGTTTAAATACCTCCCTAGTTAGCATCTTACATGTAGTTTTATCTTTTCTATCAACTCTTCTTAAGTCTCTGTCTAAAATCCTTCCTGTATGGCAATCCCTCGTGGATGGTGGACATGTCAGATGTTGCTGGGATGTCACAAAAAACTTAGAGAAGGGGTTTGATATTTCTTAAATTTTATAATGTTCACACTTTTTTATGTTTTCCATGAAGAGAAACCCTTCTCTGCCTCTGAGTTTCATCAGTTCCTGGTCCCTCCAAGGACACAAAACTTATCACTTGTGGTTCCCACTCCAGGGGCTGCACTTGGACCTCCCTCCATAGCCAGAGCAGAGCTCCCTTGTCCCAGAAAGTGCCTGGCAAAGGAGGGATGAAGGAAACAGGACAGGCTGTGGGGATCAAGGGCCAGGGCAGAGCCACGGAGAAGAATGACTTTTGCCTTGGATGGAGCTGTGCCTTCCCTTGGCTTTATTGGCTGACAATCAATGAACATCCCTCTGTGTCTCGAGCATCTCCTTCTCCAAGGAAAGCAGGTGGGAGTTGGAGACAAGGAGCTGAAAGCTGCAGGTGCAGCCTGAGCTGGAGGGAGCTGAGATTTGCACAAGGCTGGTCTGAGTGCCAGGGCTTGGATGGGGGAAATGGTGGGGTGGGGGTAGGGACAGAGTCTGATTGATTGTCAGCCATGAAGGGTCTTGATTTTCATATCTATTCAGACTGCATGAGGAGGTACTTGGATTCAGTGCCAATTGGAGATTGCATATATCAGTTTATTAAGAGGGGAAAAAAACCTAAACAGGACCTAAAAAATGTTTTCTCCCTGTCTTTTTTAATAGAATATATTCAGTTTGAATAGGCTTCTGAAATCTAATTAGCCACAAATTATTTGAAATCTGAAATCAAATTATCCCCAGAGGCTTGGCTTGTTAAGGTATTCTGAATGTTAATGAGCCCTGGGACACTGAATTCCTGCACTGAAGAGCTGAAGGCTGAACAAGCCTCTGCAGCAGCGAAATCCAGCAGCAGCCTCCAAGTTGCTGAGGATGTCAGCAGCCCCCACTGAGCCCATCCCTGCCCAGAGACCGTGGGGGAATGGGCAGACAAGGAGAGCGTCCCTGGGGCTGGGGCAGCAGAACCCAGAGGCACCAGCGGCTCCAGCTGGGCAATGGAGTGTGGAATGTGGCTGGGAAAGCCCTGCCTGGGCTGTGCCAAGCAGGACAGACAAGCCCTGACTCCCATCCCACAAACAACCCTCTCAAGGAGACATTTAAAAGGAATTGCAATTGTTTGTGTACTCTGAGTTGGACTCCCTGGAGAAATACCAATAAGAGATCCTCAGAAGCTCAAAACAACAAAACAGCCTTTACTGGCAAACACAGAAAATCAGACAAACTTCAGCAAAAGGTTTAATATGATATTCAATCAACAAAAAAACACTTCTTAACTCAAAAACGTGGCCCATTCCACTTCAGAAACTGTAAGCCTGTTCAATTTAATTAAACTCAAAATTTGCAAGGGGGATGGAATTAGAAGAAGATACAGAAAGAAAGACAAAAACCATTTAGAAACACACACACACACAGCTACTAACTCCTGGACTCCAGCAGTGTTCAGATGGAAATGCCAAGAGGAGGTAGGGTCAAGATGTGTGCTTGCCTTGTGGTCAGCCTTCAATACCCCTTGGTCTTCCTGGGCCCTTCCCCCAGGTGGGACTTGGGCTCATTTGGTCACTCAGGAGCTGGGCTGGGGCTCCAGAGGTGGCTGTGGAGCATTGCCTGTGCTGTGCCAGGGACTGGCAGCCACTGCTGGGCTGGGATAGAGGCTCTGGGGGGATTGGGGTTCCAGGCCAGGGCAGTGCTGGGGTTCCAGGGCAAGGCAAGGCTGGACTTGCCCCTTCCTCCCTCACAGACAAAATGTTTCCAGCCAACAATCTCCTCCAGTCTGTCACAATAGGGAATGTTGGAAGTGAAATCCCAGTTCTGGCCATGGCGCCTGGCCAAGAAGGACAGTCCTTTTCCATAAGAAAGGAAAGGACAGAGCCCCAGTGTTTAGAAGGCAGCTGAGTGCCTCACTAGGCCAGGGCCAGCCAGACTTGTCAGGAATGTCAGATTTTGTCTGGGAGCAGTCTTTCGATTTAGGGAATTTTGGAGGTGGAATCCCTTCTCCATGGGCACATGGAGAAGCAGGACAGTTCTTTCCATAGGAAGGAAAGCACGGAGCCTTCCCCAGTGTTTTGGGGACAGATGGGATGTAACCCTCATGAAACCACTGCAAGACAGACTTGTCCTGGCAATATTCTTATTGGAACAATCCCTGAAAATAAGGAAATTTGGAGGTGCAATCCCAATTCTGTCCATGGGTGCCTGGAGGAGGATAGTTCTTTTCCATTGGGAAGGAAAGCATGGAGCCCCAGTGTTTCAGTAGCAGATGAGAAGAGACCCTCAACATGCCAAGGTCAGCTGGGCCAGTAAGGCAGTCCATGGGAGGCCAAACCAGCCAGACCTTTTCTGTGTTCCCTTGGTTTTGATGGGGTCCCATAGTGTCACAATGGCACCTTTGGTTCTAGAAGGCCCTGTAGTGTCACAATGGTCCCAATGATTCCATGAGGCCTTGCAGTGTCACAATGGTCTCTGTGGTTCCCCAGGCCCCACAATGTTACATGGCTCATCTGTGCCATGAGCTCTGCAATGTCACAATGGACCTTTGGACCCTGGGTGTTTGCTCTGTCATAATGGTCTCTTTTGGCTCCACAGTGTCACAATGGACCATTGATGACAGGAGGCCCTTCTGTGTCACCCTGGAGCTTTGGTTTCATGCAGTCCTGCAGTGTCACAATGGTCTCCTTTGGTTGCCCAGTGTCACAATGGACCACTGATGGCACAAGGCCCCACAATGTCACAATGACCTTTGGTTCCATGCAGCCCTGCAGTGTCACAAAGGCCTCTTGGTTTCACAAGGCCCCACAGGATCACAATGGTCCTCTTGGATCTGTGGAGAACCCCAGGGTCACAATGGTCTCACTGGTTCCATAAGGCCTCACAGTGTCACAATGCTTTGCATATTTCACAGGGCCTCATAGTGCCACAATTGTCTCCATGATCCTTTGAGTCCCCTGTGTGTCACAATGTCTCCACGATTCTTGGTGTGCCTCAGTGTCACAATGACCCCTTGGTTCCACAAGGCTGTGAAGTCTCTTAATTGTCTCTCAATGATTCCATGAGGCCTTGCAATGTCATGATGGGCTTTTGTCTCCATGGAGTCTCACAGTGCCACAATGGCCTCCAATGTTCCCATGACACCCCAAAGTGTTGTAACGGTCTCCACAGTTCCAGGACGCCCCGTGGTGTCACAATGGCCCCTTGGTTTGATGGAGCCTCACAGTATCACAACGATTCCTACATTCCATGGAGCCACAGAGCGACAGTACAGTCCCCTTGGTACCATGAGGCTCAGCAAAGTCACAGCGCTATCCATGATTCCATGAGGCCCCACAGTGTCACAATGGTCCCTTGGTCTCACAGGGCCCCACAGTGTCACCATGGTCCCTTGCTTCCATGGGCCCTGTGCTGCTGCATTCCCCCCTCCCCTTCTCAGGCCACCCTGCCAGCTCAGAAATGCTCCTTGGGCCTCGGCCTTGGCCAACAGCCCCTGGGCTCAGCTCCTCTGCAGCTCAGCACAAACACTGCTCCAGGCACTGCTGCTGCCCAACCAGCTCCTGGTTGCTGTAGGAGCAGCCCTGGGAACTGCTTTTGTTCCCTCAGTGCCACAACATCCCTGTTCTCACAGTGCCAAAGAAAGCTGTTGATGCCAAGTGCGGCCAGGATGAACCATTGCTGTGACTGCAGCCCCTCTCTTGGGGCCCTACAAACAGCGCTGCAAAAGGAGCCCCTTGGAGCTCTCCTGGGCCAGCGACTCCCTCTGAGTGGGGCCTCTCCCAGCCGGGAACTCTCCCGTTTGCTGCACTCGGGGATCCTGAACAACGAGGGAGCCCGGGCTGATCCCCCACTCCTCCAGGCTCAACCCTTCACCCGCTGGGGAGATGCCAAAGCATCCACAGGGAGCATTTCCCGCCCTCAGGGGAATTTCTTACAGGTGCCTTGCACTGACTCTTTGTGTCTGTGTGCACACAGGAGTGCCTGTGCTGGGGAAATGTGGCAGAAATGCTGCTCTCGGAGGGGTTGGAGTGCCTTGGATAGCTGACTCAGTCAGGCCTGGAAGAAAGGTTAAGTCACAAGGTCTAAGTGAAGTTAAATTATCTAAGAGTTGTTCTTTTGCTAAGTCATTATGTTTACTATAAGTTAATAGCCGAGTTAAATAATATTAAATGTTATTCCTCTGTTAAATTTCAAAGTCATATGTTATAAATTAGGTTAAATACTGCTAAACTCTCTTCTTCTGCTAAATTGTGATGTTGAAGGTATCAGTTAAGGTTAAAGTGGAAGTCAAGTTCTGTTCAGTTTGAGCTCTGTTACACTTTTAGGCTGTATTCCTTTTATCCTTGCCCTCACTGTCCTTGTGGTACACACACACACACACACACAAAGGGACAGTTTTTTGTTCATTTCTGGTTTGATTGTGTGGAGGTTTTTTTTTGGTTTTGTTGTTGCTTTGTTTCTTTGGTGTGCCTGAAGTGTTCAGTCAGGAGTGCCTCTTGCCAAGGAACTTTGTGGTGCTGTCATGTAATATTAAATCTGGTTGTTGCTGATCTCTTGTCAAGGATTTTTTCAGCGCTCTCAAGCCCTCATTTATAACAGGGTGAAGGAGCCCTGGCTCAGGCTCTGGCCCTGGGGGACACGGGGACGCTGCCAGGGGGTCCCTGTCCCCCTGTCCCACCCCCAGGGCCCCGGCCCCCCAGGAAAAGCCCCAGGCCCCCCGTGTCAGGCTCTGGGGTCGATCTCGTGGAACATCCTCTGGGGGAGGCTGCGGCACCGGGGGCGGGGGGACCCAGGGGGACAGGGGACCCCGCTGTGCACGAGCAGCATTGGACTGCTCTGGGGAACTGTGAGGGGGGCTGGGGCAGAGTGACCTCCCCAGTGACCTCACACAGCCCCTGTGATGACACACAGCCCCTTTGTGATGACACATCCCTCATTATGATGTCACAGTTAATCTTGTGATATTACACAACCTACCCTGGGATGTCACACAGCCATTCTGTGATGTCACAACCCCTCTGAGATGTCACACAGATACCCTGTGATGGCAGAATCCATTGTATGATGTCACAGAGCCTACTCTATGATGACACAGGCAACTCAGTGATGACACACTACTGCTCTGTGATGTCACAAAGCCCCTTCATGATATCACAGGGCCAGTGCTAGGATATCACTCTGCAATATCATAAAGCTCCACTGTGTTGTCCCAGAAGATTCGGTGATATCACAAAGTTACCCTGTGATGTCACAGTCTGTTCTGTGATGTCACAGCTGGCTCTATGATGTTGCTCCGTCACCCGGTGAGGTCACAACCCACTCTCTGATGTCACAGAGCCACCTTCCATGATGGCAGACACTGCTCCGTGGCCTGACATCCTACTCTGTGACATAACAGACAGTTCTGTGATGTCACAACACCCTCAGTGATGTCACAAAACCCTCTCTGTGATGTCATACTGCTACTCTGTAATGTCACAGCACACACTTTGACCTCACACCCTTTTTTATGATGTCATACTGCCGTGCCATGATGTCACAGCCTGCTCTGTGATGTCACACAGAATCCCCTCTAGGATGCTCTAGCTGCTCAATGACCTCACACAACAAATTCTGTCATGTCACAGACCAACCTGTGACCTCACACAGCCCACTCTGTGCTGTCACACAGCCCCTTGCTGACATCACAGCTGCTCTGTGCCTCTAGGACACAGCCCAGAGGTGCCGCTGTGACACAGCCCCCTCTGGGACATCCCCCAGCCCCTGCCAGTGCTGAGCCCCTGTCAGCTCTGTCTGTGCCCTGCTGCTGTCCCTGAGCTGCCCTGGCAGTGCCCCAGCCCTGCTGGGCTGTGCACAGGAGCTGCTCCTGGCCAGAGCTGTCTCTCTGCAGCGCTGCCCTTGCCAGGAGCTGCCTCTGGGCCAGGAGCCCGGCCCAGCTCAGCAGCACAGACACAGCACAAGGACTTGAATGACCCTCTGGGGCTTTGGTGCTCTTTGCATCAGACTCAGTCCCTCAGAGTGTGCTCAGAAACCTCTTAACAACTCAAAGTGAAAGTGAAAAACACAGAAGTTTTCTTGAAGGTTAATGGGTCCCATTGAAGGACAGGTCTGAGAAAGTGTCCCCAGATTTCAGGTAGAGCAGAACACTGGAGGCAGTGATGACAGGTGGGGACAAGCAAGGGAAAGGTGTCTCTGATGCTGAGCAATCCTGCGCCTCTGTCCCTGCAGGCTGTCATCAGCCCCCTGCTGCCCCTCCTGGCTGGCCCCTTCCTTTGCTGACAGCTCTGCCTCCTGCCTGCCTCTGCCTGCCCACACAAAGCCTTGGGCTGCTCCAGGCGCCTTCTGGGGGATGTGTTGCACCACAGCCCTTCCCTGGCAGGGAAACTCCTTTCCCCTGCTGTCCAGTCTGGGCCTCCCCAGCTGCCCTTTGAGCCATTATCTTTCTCAGGATCATTCCCACTATGAAGAAAAGCTCCAGCCTCTCTGAAACCACCCTTCAATCCCTCCCAGGCTACTCCTGTTCTGTCCTCAGTCTCCACACCACTGAGCCCAGAGCCATCAGCCTCTCCCTGCTGGTTATGTGATGAGGCCTCCAAACCCCATCTTGGGAGATGTTTGGGTCCTCACCAAGATCTGTGAAAATGGAAAAATAGTGGTCAAAGTTATTTTATTACAAATCTTGCAGTGACAGAACAAAGGCCAATATCTTTGAACTGAATAAGGGTGGATTTAGATTTGTTAGAAGGAGGAAATAGTTTACAATGATGATAGTGGCACAAAACTCTAACTGTTTTTCCAAAGAAGGGGATCCCCCATCCCAGGAATTGGGAAATCTCCCAATCCTAGGAACCCAAGAGCAGGAGCTTTGTACAGCCTGACCCAGCGAAACCCTCTCATCCCCAAGGACAGAATTCCTGTTGTGTGGGTTCTCTGCTGTGCTGGGTGCCCTCACAACGCTTCTGGCCAGAATGTCTGCTGAGGGCAGCCAGGCTGCTGCAGGGGCAGTGACCTCCCAGCCATCACCATGGCAGCCCTGTCCCCTGGGCCTGGCTCTCCTCTTTCCTCTGCCCCTGCCTTATCTCTGCTGGCATGAAGAGTTTTCTCATTCATAGCTTGTCCCCAAGGTGCTGGGGCCAATGGCTTCCCAGGCAGGCTCCCGGAGCAGAAGTGGCTTTTCAGAGCCCAGGCAGAAATGAGCCCTGAGGCAGCAGCTCTGCAGTGCTGGCCACCAGGCCAGGCTGCCAAGGGAGGCTTCTGGCCATGCCCTGCAAGCAGCTGCTGCTGCCAAGGTGCCTTTGGTGCCTCAGGCTCTGCCTGGCACAGCTCCCAGCACGGCACTCTGCCCTTGTGCCCGAGCCCTTCCCTGTGCTGGGGCTGGCCTGGGGCTTTTCCTGCAGCGGGACCTGCCCTGCTCCTGGCACAGGAAAGGCAGTTCCTGCTGGAGCAGGAGGCTCTGCCTGCCATGGGCTCCAACAACTCCAGCCAGGTCCTGATGACTGCAAAATTGCTTCCTACAGCACTATATAAAAATAATTGTTATAATTCCAGTACTATGGTGAAATAACTGTGGTTAAGATCTTTCTACTAATCATGATCACAATCCATCAGGGCTGTATTTATGTAAATATATCTGTCATTCCATCATTAATCCTGTGGGACAAATTGCATTAACGTTCCATTCCACCTGTCCAATCTTTACACCTTTGAAAAAGTCTGGGGCTGGGATGGGATCCAATCACTCCCAGTCTCCTGTATTAAAAGGAATTTTAGAAGTCTAGGGGCCCTGCAGGGGTTTGAGGATCCATGGTGGCTGTTGGGGGTAATTTCTCCACCTCATGTCTCAACAGAAATTTCTCCAATAAAGAAATAAAGCTTTTGCCTGAAGCTCCCACTGTGCCCATGACTGGAGCCCCTGTGAGTGTCTGGGACATCCCGGCCCTTTGGCAGTCTGGGGACTCCTGGGATGTCACCGTGGAGCCCCTGTGAGTACCTGTGACAGATCGGTGCCTTTGCAGCTCAAGGTGCCCTGTGGTGTCACCATGGAATGGCTGTGACTGCCTCTGAGCACAGGGCTCTTTAGCATCCCCAGAAACCCCTGGGAGGTGTCCATGGAGCCCCTGTGTCTGCCTGTGACCTTCCAGCTCTTGAACAGCCTGGAGACTCTTGGAAAGTCCCCATGGAACCCTTTTGAGGGCCTGTGACAAATCTGATCCTTAGTGGGCAACCATCGCCAGCTCCATTCCTGTGGTCAGTTTCCATGGCAACCATCCCCAGCCCCCTGTTGCCCCAGATCCACAGAATTGGCTGAGCTGGGAGGGACCCATCAGGATCCTGGAGTCCAACTGCTGGCCCTGCACAGGACACTCCAACAATGCCAGCCTGGGCCTGGCAGCGCTGTCCAAAAGCTGCTGGAGCCCAGAGAGCCCTGGAGCTGGGACCTTTCCCTGGGGAGCCTGGGCACTGCCCCAGCAGCCTCTGGGGAAAAACCTTTTCCTGAGATCCAACCTGAGCCTGCCCCGACTCAGCTGCAGCCGTTCCCTCCAGTCCTGTCCCTGGGCACCAGAGGGAAGAGGTTCCCACAGCCCCAGCCAGGGACCCGCTCCCAAGGCTGCTGCCATGGCCACCAGGGCTGGGACCAGCTGGGATGCTCGATTTCCATGGGCCAGAGTTCAGGAATGGGATTCCCCAATTTCCTGCTCCCGCTAAAACCGCGCTGCCGCTTTCTGCCTTCCCGCACCCCACGGAAAGCACAAAAGTCAAGGAGCCCAGGCAGGGATAAGAACAATTTACTGGGGACAGCAACGAGATAAAGAACAAACAGGAACAGAAACAATACTGTAACAGAAGGGAAAAGAAAAACTATTTACAGGGAAAACCAAAACACAACTCACTGGCTCTTCCTGGCCAGGTATTTCCTCCTGCCTGGAAAGGACACCTTTCTCCTCAGGGAGAGAGTCCCTTTCCTGCCCCTGGCAACGACCTGAGGAGAGAGTGAATATAATGACATGGCCCTAGCCAGATCCTCATGTTCTTCAATCCCACATCATGTCATTGGCAGGAGCAGGAAAAGGGACAGGTGTCTTTCCTGCATGGATTACAAGGAACATGGATCACAGGTCTCTTCCCAACGTGGGTCCTACAATTGGGTATGAAGCTGGAGCCAGGCACGAAGCTCTCCCTGCAGGGACATTTGCAGGGCTTCCCTTACCGGTGCTTCCGTAGGTGTCTGTTCAAGACAGAGCTCTGGGTGAAGCTCTTCCCACACTGGGGACACTCATAGGGCCTCTCCCCAGTGTGGATGCACTGGTGCCTGACGAGATGAGAGATGTACTTGAAGCCCTTCCCGCAGTCAGGGCAGAGGAAGGGCCTCTCATCCGTGTGAATCCGCTCATGTATGAGGAGACTGGAGCTGGTGTGAAACCTCTTCCCACACTGGGGACACTCGTAGGGCTTCTCCCCAGTGTGGATGCGTTGGTGGGTGACGAGCTCAGAGCTGCACCTCAAGCCCTTCCCACACTCCCCACACTCATAGGCCCATTCCCCGGTGTGGATCATCTGGTGCTGGATCAGGGTGCTGCTCTGCCTGAAGCTCTTCCCACACTCCAAGCACTTGTAGGGCTTCTCTCCATCATGAGGCTGCTCATGGGCCACCAGCTCCACGCTCTGGCTGAAGCTCTGTCCACCTTCCTGGCACAGGGTGCAGCCTTTCACCTCAGAGCAACCTGGGCTGGGTTTGGTGCCCCTCCTCCTGTGGGATCTCTGGGACTTTTCCTCCGCCTTGGATTTCTGCCCTGCGCAGCTGCTCAAATCTGCCTCTTCCTTGAGTTTCTGTTGTGAGGATTTGTCCTCCCTGATCTCCATCCTCAGCTCCTTGTCTGGGGCAGGAAGGACAAGGAGAGGATGGGATTTGCCCCTATGCCACAGGGAAAGGGAAGAAGATTCCCCAATGCATCCCCAGCAGGACAGCAGTGGGATTGTCCTGCAGCCGGGAGCATTGCTGGACTGGGAGATGGAGCAGGAGAGAGGGACAAAATGGCACTGACTTCCTCCTCACCTGCCTGTGTGTCCCGGGCCATCTTTCTCTTCCTCACAGACTCCTCCTCCATCCAGCCAAGGCTTGGGAATGAGAAATCCTGGTTTGGGGAAAAATATAGCATATGAGTACATTGGATTAGGGGGTTCCTCCTGCCCAAGTCAATCTCTATTGTCGCAGCACATCCACAACAAGCCCCTGTGAGCAACCTGCACTCCCAGAGCCCGGAGCACGCTTGCTTAACCTGCTGATGGACAAGGCCAGAGACAGCTCCAAATGCAGTTTATTGCAATGTAGAGGGTACAGGCACAGAGACAAAATGGGGCTGAGGACACAAGGTTTGATAAGGGGGAAAGGGGCGGGTCTGAGGGCCAAGGGCCAATGGGAACTGAGCACAGGTGGTGCAGAGGAGGGGCAGCCAACTGGGGAACCAATGAGGTAACAGGGGTGGAGCATTGCAGTAAATCGGGACCAATGGGGGACAAGAGAGGGGAGAACATTCTAGGGGGAGCACATATAAGGAAAAAAAGGGCAGCTGGACTGGGTGATACCAGTGAAGCCTGCTGCATTCACATGAGCCTGCAAATGCTGATGGTGAGACCATTGTCCTCAGAGGGGTGTCTCTCTCTGACCCTGGTCACCTTTGCCCTGAGCTATTACAGTTCCAGTGTTGGGCACCTGGGCCTCCACACTCTAGAAGTCACTGGGAATCTGGTGCTCATATAAATCCCCAAAACACCGAGATCTGGTCCCCCAAAATGCATACATGACCAAGATTCAGCAAAAACACCCAACCTTGGTTTCTCCTCTCTGGTCTCTCCACTTTGGGCTCCTGGAGGCCCCCCTGTCTGGGTTGCTGCGGGTCAGGTTTGTATTGGTGTTCCCCTCTCTGGGCTGCTGGAGCTCCTGGCAATCCCACAGGTTCCCCTTGTCTGGGCTCACCACTTTGGCATCACAGGCGTCCCAGGGGTCAGCACTGTCCCGGGTCCCTGTTTCAGAGTCCTGGGGTATCCATGGATCCCCCCCGTCCATGCTGCAACATGTCCAGGCTTCTGGAGCACCTCCAGCTCTCGCATTGCCCGTTTCTGCTGCCCCCAGTGCCGGTTTCCCTGCCAGCCCTGCCGGTCCCGGGCGATCCCCAGGTGGCTCTGGGCTGACAGTGCAGCCCCTGGGCCGGGCAGAGCCAGCCCCAGCACGGGGGGACCCTGCATCCTCCGCTGCCTCGGCAGCCGCGCCCAGCGCCGGGCACAGAGCTCGGGCAGCCCCCGCCGCCCCCTGCCCAGGGAGCCCCGGGGACCCCCGCAGCCGGGGCTGGCTCTGAGCGAGGCGGCCCCGAGCCCGGCTGCGTGGCCAGGGGGGCACGGCGAGCCCGGGGCCTCTGTGCCAGCGCTTCCCCCGCTCTCCCTCAGCCTTTGCCCGGCCCGGCCCCCGAGCACAGAGCTCTGCCCGGGGCTCCCGACCCGAGGGGCGGCTCCGGGCCCGCCCGGCCGCTCCCGGCTTCCACAGCCCGCCCGGGGCCGCCAACAAAACGTCCCAGCAACAAATCCACAAACCAGCCACTGCCACCCTGTCCTGCTGCGCCTTCCCAGGGACCCCAACCCCGCGGCGATGCCCCCGGTGCATCGGGACAAAAAGCTGCTCCAGCCCAGCCCCTCGGAAGCCCCAGCTGCGGCCCGTCCCTGGCACAGCGATCCCGGCAGCTGCCCCGCTGTGGCAGCTGCGGCTCTGGAGCAGGGAGGCTCTGCGGGACCCCCGGGCTGGGCCCCTCCCTGCCCGCTGGTGTGTCACACACAGGGAACGCTGGGGCTGTCACCGCTGGGGTGTCACACACAGGGGAACGCTGGGGGCTGTCACTGCTGGGGTGTCACACACAGGGGAACGCTGGGGCTGCCCCCTCCTGCCCTGTCCCCAACAGCTCTGCCAGCACCTTGAGGGGACACAAAGGCTGAGCCAAAGTGTCAGAATTTCAGAAGGGACCGAGCTGGTAGGGGCCCTTTGGGATCAACAATTCACAGAATGTCAGAATGACAGAATTACTGGGTTGGAAGAGACCTTCAAGACCATCAATGCCAACTCAGCTCTAACACGTCAACTAGATCATGGCACCAAGTACCACATCTACTCTTTTTTTTCAACACATCAAGATCCACCACCTTCCCAGGCAAACCAATGCAACTCTTTATCACCCTTTCTGTAAAAAACTTTTTCCTAATATTCAATTTATATTTCTCTTGGTTCAGCTTAGAACAGTGTCCTCTGTTTCTGTCAGTTGAGGCCTGGAGAAAGAGACTGACCCCCATCTGAATTCAACCGCCTTTCAGGAAACTGTAGATGTAGAGAGTGATAAGGTCGCCTCTGAGTCTCCTCTTAACCAGGATAAACAACTCCAGCTCCCTCAGTCATTCCTTAAAAGACTTGTGTTCCAGACCAGCCTTGTTGCCCTTCTCTGGACACGCTCCAGCCCCTCCATGGCCATCCTAAATTGGGGGGCCCAGAACTGGACACAGCACTCGAGGTATGGTGCCAGAAGAGGGGAAGAATGCCAAGTACACCAGTGCCGAGTACAGGGCAAGAATGACCTCGCTGCTCCTGCTGGCCACACCATTCCTGATCCAGGCCAGGAGCCATTGGCCTTCTTGGCCACCAGGGCACACTGCTGGCTCATGTTCAGCCGGCTGTCGAGCAGTACCCCAGGTCCCTTTCTGCCTGGGCACTGTGCAGCCACACCATCCCCAGCCTCTGGCATTGCAGGGGGTTATTGTGGCCAAAATGCAGGACTGGGCATTTGGACTTATTAAACTTCATCTGATTGGACTCTGCCCATCCCTCCAACCATTAAGATCTCCCTGCAGAGCCCTCCTACCTTCCACCAGATGGATACACACTCCCAGCTCAGTGTCATCTGCAGGTTTACTAACGAAGGATTCAATCCCCTCATCCATGTCATCAATAAAAACATTGAACAGAGCTGGCCCCAGCACAGAGCCCTGAGGGACAGCACTGGTGCCTGGCTGCCAGCTGGATGCAGCAGCGCTCACCAGCACTCTCTGGGCCGGCCATGCAGCCAGTTCTGAACCCAGCACAGAGTGCCCCTGTCCCAGCCCTGGGCTGCAGCTTCTCCAGGAGTGTGCTGTGGGAGACAGTGCCAAAGGCCTTGCTGGAGTCCAAATAGACACATCCACAGCCTTTCCTGCATCCACCAGGAGGGTCACCTGGTCATAAAAGGAGACCAGGTTGGTCAAACACGACCTACCCCTCCTGAACCCCTGCTGGCTGGGTCTGATACCCTGGCCATGCTGGAAGTGCTGAGTGATGACACTCAGTATAAACTGTTCCATTTCCTTAGTGGGTACTGAGGTCAGGTTGACTGGCCTGTAATTACCAGGATCCTCCTTCCCACCCTTGTTGTGAATGGGTGTCACATTGGGCAGCTTCCAGTCATCTGGAACCTCCCCAGTGAGCCAGGACTGCTGGTAAATGATGGAGAGCGGCTTGGAAAACTCATCTGCCAGCTCCCTCATCACCCTGGGGTGGATCCCTTCTGCGCCCATGGATTTATGAACATCCAAGCAGCTCAGCAGTTCTCTGACTGCCTCCTCTTGGGTAATGGGGGCACCATTCTGCTCCCTGACACCATCAACCAACCCAAGACGACAGTTGTCTAAAAGACAAGCCATCTTCCCACTAAAGAGTGAGGCAAAAAAGTCATTAAGCGCCTCTGCTTTCTCCTCATCTGCAGTTACCAAGTTCTCTGCTACATCTAATAAAGAACAAAGACTGATCTTATCCATCCTTTTATTGTTAATATATTTGTAAAAGCATTTTTTATTATCCTTTGCACAAGTCACCATTTTAAGTTCAAACTGAACTTTGGCCTCACTAATTTTCAATCTACATGCTCTATTAGCCACGTGAAATATTTCCTGAGAGACCTGACCCTTCTTCCAAAGATGATGTACACTCTTTTTATTCTTAAGTTCCTCCAAAACCTCCTTGCCCATCCAGGCTAGATGTTTGCCTCCTCACCTCATCTTTCAGCACACAAGGACAGTCTGTTCCTGTGCCCTCAAGATCTCTGTTTTGAAGCACATCCACTTTTCCTGAACCCCTTTGCTTTTAAGGACTGCTTCCCAAGGAACTCTTTGAATAAGCCTCCTAAATAGGTCAAAGTCTGCTCTCCAAGAGTCTAGTATAAAAGTCTTATTGATGTTCCTCCTGACTTCACCAAATATCGAGAATTCTATAATCTCGTGATCACTCTGCCCCAGGTGGCTTCCAACCACCACATCTCCCACCAGCCCATCTCTATTTGCAAACAGCAAGATTTAACATAGTACCTCCCCTGGTGGGCTTACCCATCAGCTGAAACAAAAAGTTGTCCTCCACACACTCTAAAAATTTCCTGGACAGCCTTTTTGTCAGCTGTATTGAGTTCCCAACAAATGTTCGGCAAGTTGAAATTGCCTACAAGAACAAGGGCTGATGATCCAGAAACATTCTCTAGGTGCTTATAGAATGAGTTGTCCACCTCTTCTACCTGGTTGGGTGGATGATAACAGACTCCCAGTAGGATGTCAGCCTTGTTGGCCTTCCCCCTAATTCTCACCCACAGGCATTCAGCTCCATCCTCATTAGTTTCAATACCTATGGTGTCCAAAGCCTCCCTAATATAAAGGGCCACCCCTCCACCTCTTCTCCCTTTCCTATCTCTCCTGAAGAGCTTGTAGCCATCCAGTGCAGTCCTCCAGCCATGTGAGTCATCCCATCACATTTCATGATGGCAATTACATCACAGCTCTGCTGCTGCACCATGGCCTCCAGCTCTTCCTGTTTGTTACCCATGCTGTGTGCACTGGTATCCATGCACCTCAGCTGGGCTGCTGATTTCACCCCTAACTCAGGCTTACCACCCTTGGGCCTGCTTCCAGACAGCCCAACTGCATCCCCTTCCCCCTTCAAGCCTAGTTTAAAGCCTTCTCAACAAGTTCTACCAGTTCATGAGCTAAAAACCTTCATGAGCAAAAGCCCTTAACAGAGAGATGGAGCCCATCAGGTTCCAGCAGGCCAGGTGCTGTAAAAGTTGCCCCATGACCAAAGAGTCCAAAATTCTACTGATGACACCAACCCTTGAGCCACTTGTTCATGATGTGGCTCTCCTATTGCTTTCACAGTTTTTCTCAGACACCAAAGGGACTGAGGAAAAGACTACCTGTGTCCCTGTCCTATCAACCGCTTGTCCCAGTGCCTTAAAGTCCCTTTCAATTGTCCTGACACTCCTCTTTTCAGTCTCATCACTGCCAGCCTGGAGTATCAGCAGTGGGTAATAATCACAGGGCTGAATCAGCCCAGGCATTCTCTCAGTAATATCCTCTACCCAGGCCCCAGGGAGGCAGCAAACCTCTCTGTGGGGTGGGTCCGGTTTATATATGGGGCCCTCTGTTCCCCTCAGAAGGGAGCCACCCACCATGATTACCCTTCTTTCCTTTTTGATGTTAGAGGTGGTAATCCCTCTCACAAACGAATTACAATTGTGAGGCTCACTGGGCAGAAAATTTTCTTCTAAATCATCTGGCTGGCTCTCCAGATGCAGGGGCTCATACCTGTTCTGAAGTGGCACCTGCCTTGGAAGAGGGAGACAGGAGGAATTTTTATTATTTCCTCCTTGAGAAGATATCCACCCCCACTCCCCTTCATCTGCCAGGCGTCCTTCTATTGTCTAACAGTGGGATGCATAAAAGAGACTGGGAACCAAGGAGAGCGTTGCTGCACTGCCAGACCTCATGGAACCAGAGATCCATTGTGACACTGTAGGGCCTTGGGAGACCAAGGATCCATTGTGACACTGCGGGGCCCAAGGATTCAAGGGACTTTGTGACACCAAGGGGTTCCATGGAACCAAGGGGACATTGTGACACTGAGAGGCCTCATGCAATCATGGAAGCCATTGGCACACTCTGGGGCCTCAAGGAACTGTGGTGACACCAAGCTGGGTGTGAGTGTGGATCTGCTGGAGGGTAGGAGGGCTCTGCACAGGGCCCTGGACAGGCTGGATCCAGGACCCAAATCCAACAAGGTGAAGTTTAACATGACCCAGTGCTGGATCCTGCACTTTGGCCACAACAACCCCTGCAGCACTACAGGCTGGGGACAGAGTGGCTGGACAGCAGCCAGGCAGAAAGGGACCTGCAGGGACTGAGGGACAGCAGGCTGGACATGAGGCAGCAGTGTGCCCAGGTGGCCAAGAAGGCCAGTGGCTCCTGGCCTGGATCAGGAATGGTGTGGCCAGCAGGAGCAGGGCAGTGATTCTTCCCCTGTGCTCAGCACTGGTTGGGCAGCACCTCGAGTGCTGTGTCCAGTTCTGGGCCCCCCAATTTAGGAAGGACATGGAGGGGCTGGAGCATGTCCAGAGAATGGCAATAAGGTTGGTCAGGGGTCTGGAACACAAGTCCTGTGTGGAGTGGCTGACGGAGCTGGGGTTGTTTATCCTGGAGAAGAGGAGGCTCAGGGGAGACAAGGCAGTGTCAGGGCACAGATTGGACTTGATGATCTCCAAGGACTTTTCCAACCCTACAGATTCTGGGATTCTCTGGAACCACCCTTGGAGCAGTGGCAGGATGAGCCCTGGGCCTCCTCTTCAGAAGCTGCAGCAGCCCAGGTCCCTCAGCTTCTCCTGCCAGCCCCAAAGCCCATCCTGTCAGTCCTGCAGAGCCTCTGCAGCTCCTCCTCATTGCCCAGAACAGGGAGCCCCACAGGCAGACACAGCAGCCCAGATGTGCCTCCCTGGCCTGGGGTGCCTCTGGCAAGGGAGCAGCACCAGGCACTGCAGGAGCCTGCAGACAATTCCTGCAGCACTTGGAGGATGATCCTGGTCCCCAAGGGACGTTCCCATGGGGCCAAGTCAGGGTCTGCAATGGGGAGTGGGGCCAGAGAGGAAAGGGCAAACATGGATGGGCTGTTTGCAGGGGAGGGAACAGGGCTGGGCAAGAGGAAGAAATTTGTAGCAGGAAAGAGTAAAGAAAATAGAGGTGATGAAAAGGAAATTATGAGGGCAGTTTGGGGGTGGCTGCCAGGCAGCCCTGGCTTTGAGCAACAGCGTCTGCAGTGGCACAGGAAACTCCTAGCTGATGGGAACAAACTTTCTGGCTGACTGCAGAGGCCAGGACAAAGCTGAGTGGTTTCCCTGGTGTCCCCCAGCCCTTGCTGGCCCCAGGGGCTGATGGCATTTGTGCTCCCTCAGGTTGATGTCCCCACAGCAGCAGCATGGGGGTGCTCCCGCCTGCTCTGTGCAATGCAAACAGGGGCTCCTGAGCCAGTGCTGCTGTGGCTGTGCCTGCAAGGATGCGGCACCTGTGTGAGCTGGGGGAGAGGCCAGGGCTGCAGAGGGGGGATGTTGTTGGCAGCTCCATCAGGACGCTCTGGGACGCTGCCCTGGGCTGTGCAGCGCCCTGGGGATGGATCAGCCCCTGCTCTGCTGTTCCTTCCCGTCTCCCCCAGGGCCCTTGCAGAGCCCCAGCCATGCTGTTTGCCCCCAGCCTGCCCACGGCCAGCCTGGGGCTGCTCACCCTGGGGCTTTTCTGTGCTCAGCATTGGCCTGGCCGTGTTCTTGAGAGAGCCTGGGCAAGGAGCCTGGAGCCCCCAGGGCCTGGCCTGAGGTGTCAGCGCTGCCCCAGCAGTGCCCATGGCCTGTCCCTGCTGCAGCCCCGGCACTGCCACCCCCAGGACTGTGCCCGGCCCCGAGAGCACTCAGGCCCTGCAGCAACACCAGGGCCACCAGGGCAGCGGGGCAGGGCCACGGCAGCAGCACTGGCAACACCAAGTGCTGCTGCTGCTGCTGGGCACAGCTGCTGTGCCAGCACTGATCTGCCCCCAGCTCTGCACACAGACATTGCTGCTGCAGCTCCAGAGAAGGCAACAAAAGGGCATCTCTGCAGAAAACTCTGCTGGGAGATCCTTTAGTTCCTTTAAAGCCACCGAGAGTGCAGCCCTTCACTGACACCGTCTGTGTCCACAGGAAGGCAAAGAGAAACAAAATGAGAACTGGCACAAAAAATGACATTTTTATTTGGACAATATGAAAAAAGTGAAAAAAGGAAAAAGACCCATACAGAATCAAACTACCAAGAAATATCAAAGAAGACATGTATTAGAAGATATTTGCTGAAATTGGCCAGCCGTTTAATGTCTCTGAAAGCATCCAGTCATCAGTCTCCTCACTGCAGCCTTGAGCTCCTGGTTCCTCAGGCTGTAGATGAGGGGGTTCAGGGCTGGAGGCACCACTGAGTACAGAACTGACAGGGCCAAATCCAGGGAGAGTGAGGACACGAAGCGGGGCTTTAGGTAGGCAAACATTGCAGTGCTGAGGAACAGGGAGACCACAGCCAGGTGAGGGAGGCAGGTGGAAAAGGCTTTGTGCCGTCCCTGCTCAGAGGGGATCCTCAGCACAGCCCTGAAGAGCTGCACATAGGAGAAAACAATGAACACAAAGCAACAAAATGATAAACTGGCAGTAATGGTAATGAGTCCAAATTCCCTGAGGTAGGATTTGGAGCAGGAGAGCTTGAGGATCTGTGGGATTTCACAGAAGAACTGGCCCAGGATGTTGCCATGGCACAGGGGCAGGGAAAATGTGTTGGCCGTGAGCAGCAGAGCATTGAGAAAGGCACCGGCCCAGGCAGCTGCTGCCATGTGGGCACAAGCTCTGCTGCCCAGGAGGGTCCCGTAGTGCAGATGGACACGTAGCGGTCATAGCACATGAGGGTCAAGAGATAGTACTCTGCTCCCATGAAGAACAGTAAGAAAAAGAGCTGTGCAGCACATCCTTTGTAGGAGATGTTCCTGGTGTCCCAGAGGGAATTGTGCATGGCTTTGGGGACAGTGGTGCAGATGGAGCCCAGGTCGCTGAGGGCCAGGTTGAGCAGGAAGAAGAACATGGGCGTGTGCAGGTGGTGGCCGCAGGCTACGGCGCTGATGATGAGGCCGTTGCCCAGGAGGGCAGCCAGGGAGATGCCCAGCAAGAGGCAGAAGTGCAGGAGCTGCAGCTGCCGCGTGTCTGCCAATGCCAGCAGGAGGAAGTGGCTGATGGAGCTGCTGTTGGACATTTGCTGGGGCTGCACATGGGGACCTGTTCATGGAGAAAGGATAATGAAGAGTTAGAGGAGATGTCTGTAACCAAAATCAAAGCCATTTCCCATACACCCTCCTCTGTAACACACACTGACAAGCTTCTGTATTTAAGAGTTCTGAGGTTTTCTTTTTAATCTCCATCTGTATCTCTCCTGGTATTCTTGGATATCAGAAACCCTCTGTATTTCTGCTGCCCGCAGTGAGAACAGAGCACGTTTTGTGAGGCAAAGTGATGAGTGGAGACAGTCTGTCAGTTGATTCTGTTCAGAGTTTCTCTGGGCTTTTACTTTTCTCAAATGGAGGATGTTCACACTCCCAAGTTTTCCTTAAAGATCACCAGATATTGCTGGAAAGAGTTGCATCCACCACAGCCCAGCTCCACATTTGTAGACAAGGGCTTTTCTCATGTCACCAACCCAGCAGCATTTTCACTGTCAGAAAACATCTGCCTTTCCCCATCAATCTTATAACTCAGAGATGCTCCAGAAAAGGTTTTCATCCTGCATTGAAGCTCCCACCTTGGACAGAAATCTCAGGGAGACTCCAAAGTGTCCTTATGCTGGCATTGGATGAAGGGAGATGCAGCTCCTTGCCTGGCTGCACTGACAGCATTGCCCAGAGCCAGGCACTGGGGACAGCGTCACCCTGAGCCAGCTGTGCCCCCTTCCAGAGCCCCCAGGGCCGGGCAGCTGCTCCCAGCCCTGTGCTCTGCAGGGGGAACTGGGCCCGGGGCTTCAGAGCTGCCCCACAGCTCTGCTGCAGCTCTGCCTGCACAGGAGGGGCTTCACGCCTTGGAGCCCCGGCCCTGAGGGCAGAGGCTTGGCCGGGGGACAGGAGGGAGGGGGCTTGTTCAGAGGGAGGGGCTGCACTGGAGGGGATCCTGTGGGCATCTCTGAACTCTCCCTGCCACAGCATTGCTGGGTTTTGTTTTCTGTCATTGCCAGATCTTCTCTCTGCTTCCTGGAGATTTTCCTACCGCAGGTGTTTCCCTGTGCCTGATCTCTCCCTGCCAGCACTCATAGACCCCAAATCTCTGTGCAGTCTACTTTGCCTGACAGAACCCTGCCTGTTTGCAGGGCACTGGCTGGGGGCAGGTTCTGTTTGCAGCTTGGAGAAAGGACAGCTCAGACTGAGCCTGATGAGTCCAGCAAAGGTGATGCTGCTGCTGTCCATGGGCAGAGTGGCTGAAAGCACATTAGGGGTCTTTTGTGAACCTATTGATCACTAAAAGCAACACTTCAGATGTCTCAGGAA
The DNA here is from genome assembly GCF_036417665.1 of Passer domesticus. Taxonomy (NCBI): domain Eukaryota; kingdom Metazoa; phylum Chordata; class Aves; order Passeriformes; family Passeridae; genus Passer; species Passer domesticus. The sequence goes on along the minus strand of NC_087503.1, from coordinate 3,842,011 downwards.
CTTGTCAAAATTCATAATTAATAAATAAAAATTAATAACAATCCAATAATTCATAACTCATAATAATATGATTCATAATCAACCTTTAATATTTATCTCCCCTCCCTGCCTTTCTTGAATAGTGTGAAATTGAATATAAAGTGTTAGAAAATTTCCTCATATTTATCAAAATCCTTGTTCTGGAAATATTCTATGACTGATCAGAACCCCTCAGCATGTCAGAGGTCCATGAGCATTTCACCTCCCCTGCAACAGAAATACTCAGAGTTGTACTCACAGAGTCTGCAGACATTGGGATGTTCCAGCTTTAAGAGATGGCTCCAGGAGCTGCAGCTGCATTGTCCTGCAGCCAGAGGTTCCTGTGCCAAGGCTGGCAGTGATTCTGCCCCAGGCACTTCTCAGCTCCTTCCCAGCCCTGACTGATTGAAGCTCTCTGTGCCTCTGGGCTGTGCCCGGGCTGGCTGCAGGCAGTGCCCCAGCCCTGCTGGGCTGGCAGAAGAGCTGCTCAGCAAGAGAAATGTGCTTTTGAAGCTCTTCTTGCTTACCAGGAGCTGCCTCTGTGCCAGGAGCCCAGCCCAGCTCAGCAGCACAGACACAGCACCAGGACTTTAATGACCCTCTGGGGCTTTGTGCTCAGGCCCTGAACATCAGTCCCTGAGAGGCAGCTGAAGAAACCTCTCCAGAACTCCAAGTCAGAATCCAACTCCAAAGTTTCTTGGACTTTTAATGGGTCCCACTGAGGGACACGACTGAGAAAGTGTCCCCAGGCCCCAGGCAGAGCAGAGAACTGGAGGCAGTGATGCCAGGTGGGGACAAAGAGAAGCCAAGTCTTGGTGGCCTGGGGCACAGCAGGGTCTGTGCCAGCAAGGGCTGGGAGGAGGCACCTTGTCCTGATTCCCTGGGGCCTCCTGGCACAGCCCCAGCCAGGCTGGGCACTGCCAGCCCCTTGTCCTGCCCTCAGCATCCCCCCCTAGGCCACATCCCAGTGGCCTCAAGGATCTGCTGGAAGGAGTCCCTGGGGAGCCTTGCTCAGCAATGGCCCTGGGGGCTCCCAAATGCTCCCAGGGAATGCAGGTTTTTCAAAGGACTTTGTGTTTGGCTTTTGCCTTGAAGTCTCTGAGAAGTTTGTGCAATCATGGTCTCCAATTATCTGCTGTAATTAGTCCCTGGAGAGGCTTTGTCAGTAACAACACTCAGTGGGGCTTATTAATGCTTCAAGGTACTTCAGTTATTTGAAGGTACTTGGTGTTTCCCTTTTGATACAGACTCTGTGAGAGGTTTGTGCAATCATGGCCCCAATTATCTGCTTTAACGAGTCCCTTGAGAGCGTTGTACTGACACTCAGTGGGGCTCATTTATGCTTTGAGGTACTCAAGGTTTTTAAAGTACTTTGGATTTTCCTTTCCACACTGAGTCTTTGAGAAGTTTTTGTGCCATCCTGGCTTCCAATTCTCTCCTCCAAGGAGTCCATGAGGAGCCTGTGTTGGGGATGGACCTCAGTGGGACCGATTCATGCCTTGACATACTTTGGGGTTTTCTTCTGACTTTGACTCCTGGACAGGTTTGTGCAATCTCCTCTCATGCCCTGATGTTCCAGGGCTCAGCTCGAAATGCACCATGGGGCTTATTAGCATCAAACAAGTCGTGACAAACCATGGCTCAGCCTTGATTTCCCCCTGGTCTAGTGCTGTTCATCATGAAGTTTCCTGTTGGGGAAATAGTTCAAAGATTTTCTATTTATTTCTATTCCTATTTTGAAGGACGCCTTTTATTATTTTTCTTATTATGCAAGAGGTGATTAAAGCATTCTGTGACTGATATTGATCCAGGGACTCTCCTAAGGAGGTCTGGCCTGGTCAGAGAAGCTGTGCCTTGAGCTCTGACCCAGTGTCAACAACCTTGCTCCACATCCCCAACCCCATCCTGTCTCTCCTCACTCACTTGGGATCTGCTTTGCTTGGAGATCTGACTGCACACAGACAAAGAGGGGTTTTGTCTTTTTAATTCTTTGAAGCAATCTAAAACTCTTGAGTTTCTCTGTTGAAAACATAGACCTTCCTCAAGGCTGTGCCAAGTGCAAGGTGCCACCAAGGTGCCACCAAGGCCACTCCAGGCCTGCCCTGGGCCAGCTGTGAGGGTGGATCATCATCCCAACCTGCTCTGTGCCATTGCAAAAACCAAAATTCTGCTTAATTTGATGTTGATTTCTGTCAGGGACCGGATACCCCCCTACCCTAGAGACAATATTTTCTGAAATGTCCTTGTTGACCACACCAGAAACATATTTTTGGGCCCTGTAATTGTTGCTGGGGCTCCTTCAAGGGGAATGGCATGGCCACTAGTGCCTCTGCAACTCCTTTCCCAATGGCCTGGGCTTGTACAGCCGCTATGTCTTCTGTGGTCCTGAGGCAATGACAGCCTCAATCACCTGCAGGAGTGTGGGTTCCATCTCTAGTGGAAGGGCACAGCCCTTTCTTACATTCCAGGTTGGCATTGGCTACCCTCAATGAGTTTAGTAATTCATTTTGAGTCTTTTCATCCTGGACTTGTTTCTCTAGTGCCTGTTTAATGCAATCAATCAATTTCATGCAGGGCTCTCTGGGTTCTTGTCTTATGTTTACATAGTCCAAACTGGGGGTGCTACCATCCAGTACCTGGATTAAAGCTTCCAAAGCCATCTCTTTTCTATCGTCCAATACTTCTCTGGGGATACCTGCTGCTTGATCATCGGGCAGGCTGTGTTGTCCTTTTCCAGCTAGATGGCTGATTGTCAATTGCGCCCTTGCCTCATTATTAGCATAGTCTGCTATTAATTGATTTAGTAAACACTTCCACCCCCCTTTCCCACAGGGTGTATTCTGTAGGTGATAAAAACATGGTCATAATATATTTTAAATCACAGGGGGTTACATGTGCTGTGAACATGGCTCTCATTAGGCCATTAAAACAAGGTGAGTCCTGCCTCTAGTCTTTAGCTGCCCCACACAGCTCCTTGATTTCCCCGTACACCAATGGCTGATACCTGGGATTCTGCTCCCTTCTTTCATCATGTCCTGGGGCAACGAGGACTTTCAAGACTATTTGCCAGTCTCCTTCCTTAACTGCTTCCTCCCAGATCCTTTCCCAGGGATCTTCTAGGCTTGAGGGGAGAGGTGGCTCTGGGGAATCCAAACTGTCTTCTGGGGAGGAAGAATAACTTGGAGCAGAAACACTTGGATTAGAAATAGTGTGACAGTTTGCCTTAGTATCCTTGACCATGGGGTTTCTATTGCTGCCAGAGGGTGAGTAAAGGGCGCTGCCATTTTGTCATTTTCTGGAGCTGTGGCCCAGGGTGGAGGTGGAATGAATGACAGTGGAGGCATGACCTGCAGGCACGGGGGTGGAGTCTGGAGGTTTGTTCAGAGTGGAAGAGAAGGTTGTGGTAGCAGGAAGTGGAGGAGCCAAGATGGAGGGAATATGGTCAGGCTCCCGAGCCACATTCGGGCTTCTTCCATCTTGGGTCTCCAGGGCACAATGCTCCAAGACAGCGTGGCCATTGCCATCTTGGACCATCATGGAAAGTCCAAGAAAGGCAGGTTTCAGGGGAGGTCCCGGGTTAGGAGTGACTGATGGATCAAGTTTTCGACACACAGCTTGCTGGTGAAGGGTCTGAAGGATGGTGTAGAAGAAGGGGAGCATGCGGGGTGCAATGGGTTCCCTTTTGATCAAAAGGTTTACAATTTAAATCCCACAGAGTCACGAAATTCGGTAGTATGGATTACGTCAGCATAAGTGTCTGGAAAGTTTTTTATGATCAACCTCACGACTGATTTTAAATTTTTCTTTGAAAATATTTTGTCATGATCAGTGAGAATTAACTTAAAGTGTCCATATAAGCTCCTTTCTACTTTGGACAACTGACCACCCATTTTTCTCTCTCTCCGCCTTGGGGGGAACAGCCACCGGAATTCCCCAAATCAGTTATGGGATGTGGATCCATATTTTAAAAACACAGTGGCAAAATGGTTGATAAATGTCCTGCATTTTCCCAAATCCACCTGCAATCCTCCACAGGAGGAAAACGTCATCATCCTCACCAATGCTGGCTCAGGTCCCTCGAAGTGATTGGAAATCCACTGGGCCCAGCACAATCCACAATCCCGGGGAGCCCTGGCCTATCTCTCAGCTAACCCCAGCTGACGTAACTGAATGTCAGGGTCCCTGCTCAGGGGCCAGATGTCACAGTGAGGGTGGCTGAGACAAACCTGTCTGGTTCCCTGACTTCAGGGCGAGGGTGGCAAAAAGGAAAAGGAGCGGGTTCAATGGAGATGCCCAAAAAAATCTTCAATAATGGGGTGAAAAACAAAAAACATGGAGAAATCAAGCCCAGTATGAGGGGCAGGATCCAAAGACCTGAGATAAAGGGGAAGCAACAACATATACACTTGGGGCTAGAGAACTAGAACAATACCCATATAGGGGAAACAAGTAACCAGTAGGGAAGCAGAACTTGGACAACTTAGCATAACAACACTAAAAGCTTATGGGAGAACTCCCAAGCTCATCCTAAGTTAAACAAATGACTCCCAGGGCTTAAAACTCATTCCTGGTTCTTCCAGGACAAAATCTGGCTGACTCTGAGTTACAGCCAAGGTAACTCCCACACTGCTGCTTTGCACTGGCCCCTTGGGACCATGGAGCCCAACAGAGCCACAGTGATGTCCTTGGTTCCACGAGGCTCCACAGTGTCACAATGGTCCCTTGGATCCATGGTGCTCTGCAGTGTCACAATGGCCCCTTCATTTCACAAGGCCACAAGGTGTCACATTGGTCTTCATAAGAAGGAAACCACAGAACCTCCATGTTTCAGAAGCTGATGAACGGCAGCCACCAGAGGCCAAGGCAAGCCTGACCTGTCTGTCCTGGCAGGTTTGTCTGGGAGCAACCCTTAGATATTCAAAATTATGAATGTGGAATCCTAATTTCAGACATTTGTGCCTGGAGAAGGAGGATTTTTTTCCATGAAAAGAAAAGCATAGAGCCCTTTCCAGTGTTTGGAAAACAGGTCAGTGCTGGCACTCAGGAGTTAAAGACCATCCAGACCTGTCTCTTCTGGCAGCTTATGTCTGGCAGCAATCCTTGGATACACAGAAATTTGGAGGTGGAATCCTAATTTTGGCCATGGATACCTGGAAAAGATGGACAGTTCTTTTCCATACAAAGGAAAGCCCAGAGCCCCAGTGTTTCAGGGGCAGATGGGAGTGGCCTTCCACATTTCAAGGTCTGCCAGACCTGTCAGGTGACTCCTGGGAGGCCAAGGCAGCCAGACCTATTTTGTGTTCTCTTGGTTCCATGGGGCCCTGCAGTGTCACAAAGGCTCTATGCTTCCATGAAGTCTTGCAACATTACAGTGGTTCTCTTGCTTCCATAATGTCCTGTGGCATCATAATGGCCCCTTGGTTACACAAGTGCTTAAGGATCTTAATGGTCTCCATGGTTCGAAAAGGCCCCACAGTGTCATAATGGTCGTTGTGTTCCATGAAGCCCTGCTGTGTCACCATGGCCCCTTGGTTCTGTTGGGGCCCAGTAGTGCAATCTTGAGAGCTTTGTAACAAGCTGGCTCTGAGCTAATGGTCACAGTGAGATTAATTTGACCGAGATAGAGAATGAGGGGAGTTGCCATTCCAATTAAACTGTGTGTCCTTGGCCTACGGATGAAGTAATGCACAAAAACAGGTGGTAAAGCAAAACAGCTTGGGAAAGTAGTAGTAGTTGCACCAAAACAGCATGTAGATAGCTGATAACTAATTAGCCAATGGTGAGCTGGGATTTTGCACTATGGATGAGCTAATTAAAAGGTGTATAATAATTGGCGATTCGGGAATAAAGACGAGACTTGTAGATCATCATCTGGTGAACGAGTCTTCCTTCTCCATCAAATGGCTGACCCCGACGTCGACCCGTAATACGATTACGGACGGACACGGCTGCCACGGATCAGAGAAGTAGGAGCGGGTCCCTCTAAAGCAAGGGGTGGGACGGCAAACGAACCACTGCGAGTTCGCGGCCCTGGGAGCTGTACAGACAGTCTCAGCCTATGTGCTGCCGAAGCCTGGAGCCTTGCAACAGCGCTGATTAGGTATGGATAGGCAAGCAGCATATGATCTTTTCACTAGTTTTCTGCGTAAAAGGCAGATTAAGCGGATAGACTTGAAAAAGGATTTACCTGGGTTGTTAGATTATGGGTACGCTAGAGGGTTGTTTTTCAACCTCCATACTGTCCATGAGCTGACTGAGTGGCATAAGCTTGGGGATCTCTTGTATGAGCAGATTTTGGAGGATGATAAAACAGCTAAGAAGTTAGGGAAACTTTGGAGAGTTGTGCATAATGAGTTGCTGCAGTTTGTAGCTGAAAAGAAGGCAGCGGAGCAGGCTACAGAGGCGCACAAGCGGAATGCAGTTTACGATCCTTACATGCCGCTGGCGCCTTCGGTGTCAAAGGTTATCTTGCCTAAGGAGCCAGAGGTCGCGGGCAGCTCGGATGAGGCAGCAGGGACAGCTGGCTCAGGCGATTGCCCTCCATCGGCACCGCCTCTTGTAGAGGAATGTTGTAGTTCTGATTCTGAGCTCGAGCAGCTACGGCCGGAATCCCCCCCGTTGCGCAGGGAGCCTCGCCCCCCCGCGCCGGCAATTCACAACCCGCAACAACCCCCCCTCGCCGGCACGCCGACAGCCGTCCCGAGAGCTGTCCCTAGGACGCGGGCTGCCGTGGCGGAGGAGATGGCCAGGCAAAGGCGGGAGGCGTGGGCTGCCCTTGCTCGTGAGGCGATGGGGAAAGGTGATGCCGATATGCTCAATGCTGTAACCCTTGCCTGCCCGGTAGTTTATACGCCAGTTTATGATGCCCAAGGCCAGCGTATCCAGGATGAGGCTGAATATACCCCTTTAGACTGGAAACTTTTGTCACAACTGCGGTCGACAGTTAGCCAATTTGGTTTTAAGAGCGAGCCGGCACGGCAGATGTTAGATTATATCTTTAACATGTCCTTGTTAACAGTAAATGACATGAAAGGACTTGTTAGGCTAATTCTCACCCAGCACCAGCAGTTGCTGTTTAATGCTCATTGGCAAGCCCTTGTTAATGACTGCGTGGAGGTACAGCGTCCTCCCGGGGACCCCCTGCATGGCATTACGATCGATGAATTAATGGGCCTCGGCGCTTTTTCCCGCACAGAAGCCCAGCTCCTCGTAGGTGCGGATAAGACCAGGGAGGCTATGTGACTTGTAAGAGCTGCTATGGATTGCGTGAAAGAACCGGGAGGGGTACCAGCCTACATGGGAATTAAACAGGGGAGAGATGAGCCTTTTGGGTCGTTCATCGATAGAGCTGCGGGGGCTATAGACAGAGCGGCAGTGCCGGAGTATATGAAAGGTGCCCTTTCAAAGCAATGTGCATTGCAGAACAGTAATCCAGCCACTCAGAGGCTGCTAAGCACATTGGGGGCTAATTGGTCTATTGAGGAGGCTTTAGAAAGGACAGCGTTGCTGCCCACTGGCTCTCAAGTTTTTTTAGTGGATGCTCTTAAGCAGATTGGTGTAGGGTTACAAGAGGCAGTAAAAGAGACAGCTCAAGCCTCACGGAATCAGGTCTTAGCCGCTCTTGCACCCCTTCAAGCCTCGGCATCACAAAAGGGCTCGGCTCGCTGCTACAGATGTGGCGGAAATGGACATTTTCACTGAGATTGTCAGGCTACAGGTGTCTGGTGCCAACATTGCCGCTCGGATACTCATAATACAAATGCCTGTCGCCGCCGCTCAGGAAACAGATCGAGGAGCGCGAGGCGTGGCCGCGCCCAGACACAAATCGCCGCCATGACATCGGCACCCCCTGCAGTCTCCAGCCAGCCACAGCAGGGAGCCTTGGACTGGACCTGGCAGCAGCAGTAGACGTTTCTATTTTAACCACCCAGCCGCACAAAATACCTACAGGAGTTCACGGACCATTACAAATTCAAAACAAATCTGTTGGTGCCTTGTTGCTGGGATGCTCGTCTGTCACAATGATGGGACTATTTGTGCTACCAGGGGTTATCGATGCTGATTATACGGGGGAGATCCTGGTGATGGTACATACTCCTTTTCCCCCGGTTACTATTGCAAAAGGCCAGCGCATTGCACAATTGGTACCACGGCCACAACTTACTACTGGCATCTCTCCACGTGAAAGGAGGACACGAGCAGACGCAGGGTTTGGATCTATGGGAATCACCTTGCTAACTATGAACTTGGGGGAGAGACCTCGGAAAAAGGTGGAATTACAATTTCAGGGACGGACTATTGCTCTTATGGGACTACTGGACACTGGAGCTGATTCCAGTGTAATTAGCCCGGAGAATTGGCCTCATCAGTGGCCACTCTACCCTTCTGCAGACACCTTGACTGGAGTAGGGGGCCTCACCTTGGCCAGTTAAACGCCACCTTTGCAAGTGAGAGTGGATGGACAGCGGCTTACCACGGTTTTTTCGGTGGTCACTTTGCCACCGACGGTACAATGCCTTATTGGCTGGGACATTTTGGCCCAGTTAGGGGTGGTGTTAACCAATGAACACCCTTTGGGGTAATCGCCATTGCTTGGACTTTCCCTATTCCACTCACATGGAGGACTGATACACCTGTGATGGTTAAGCAGTGGCCGTTAAAAGGGGAAAGTCTGGAGCACGCTCATCAATTGGTGGAAGAACAATTTAAACAGGGACATCTTAAACTGTCTACCAGTCCATGGAATACTCCTATCTTTGTTATTAAAAAGAAATCCGGGAAATATTGGCTTTTGCATGATTTGTGAGCGGTAAACGACCAAATGGAACCTATGGGAGCTTTACAACCTGGCCTGCCAAACCCAGCCATGATTCCACAGGGTTGGCCATTATTAATACTGGATTTAAAGGACTGTTTTTTCACAATTGCCCTACATCCACAGGATACAAAGAGGTTTGCATTTACTTTACCAGCTATCAATCGAAATGGGCCAGATCGTCGCTTTGAATGGGCCGTCCTTCCCCAAGGAATGCGGAACTCCCCCACGTTGTGTCAGCTGTATGTGGACGCCGCGCTACAGCCTTTGCGCCAGAGATGGCCCCAGTGCATGATTTATCATTACATGGACGATATTTTGTTTGCACAGCCCGAGCCAATTACGGATCGTCGGGTAGATTTCAACCGTACGGTGCTGCTGCAGCATAATCTTGTAATTGCTCCTGAAAAGATTCAGCGATTGGCGCCATGGAGATATTTGGGATGGACCTTAACCGAGCAGACTATTAGGCCTCAGAAGCTGGAACTCACTACTCAGATAGGGACACTGAATGATGCTCAGAAGCTGCTTGGGGAATTACAATGGCTAAAACCGATAGTCGGGATCCCCAATCAGCTATTGGAGCAGTTACGCCCCTTATTGAAGGGCACAGACCCCGCTGCACCGGTTGCCTTGACAGCTCAACAACGAGATGCGCTGCAAGGTATAATTGACTGTATAAGTTCTGGACAGGTGCAGCGGCGGTCCCTCGATTTACCTGTTGATATTATTGTGTGGAACAGCTCTGCACATGTCTTGGGTGCCCTGTCTCAGCTTGAAAAGAAAACAGGGGAGCTCAGGGTATTGGAGTGGCTCTCTCCACCGCTACAGCAACAGAGAACTTTGAGAATGAAAATTGAAATGATTGCATCCCTCATAAAGAAAGGACGTCTTAGAGCAATCCAAGTTACAGGAGCAGAGCCTTCCACAATACGATTGCCCATTAAAAAGGACACGCTTGACTGGTATTTGGTGAACTCTGGGGAGCTCCAGGAAGCCCTTTTAGGAGCTGGAGCTGTCGTGGAGACTGGGAAACTGCATCCTAGTCCCCTCCAGTGGATGACAGAATGGGACTGGATAACAAAGCCCATTCGGAGTCTGTCACCATTAAGGGGGGCTATCACGGCCTTTATGGACGCTGGTAAAAAGTCCAGGAGAGCAGCCGTGACATGGAAACAGCAAGGACAGTGGCGACAACATTTGTTAGATGCAGATGCCAGGGACAGTCTACAGACATTGGAACTTTTAGCTGTAGTATGGGCAATGATGAATTTAAAAGGTCCTTTGAATATTGTGACTGACTCCCTTTATGTAGCAGGAGTAGCTGCCAGGGTACTATACTGGGGGAGAGGATATCTTTGTGTTTCCTCTCCAACAGGACCCTTGTGGATCCCTGCGAAGTGGACTCGAGCTGTACCAGATGTTGAGGACCGTCGTGGCCTTGTCACCGGAGGACAAAGAGAGGGTGCACAACAAACTGACACTGATATTGCAACCCTATTTGCAACGCCTCCAGCCCTACTCTAACGACGATTGGATCGAGTGGTGTTAAGACCTTATAGTAGAAGTAAAAGCTCCTCAATCACAGCCATGCTTGGACTGTGGGGACAATAAATGTGCTGCATGGATCACGCTAGACTGTGGAGGCTGTAATAAGGTGTTTTGGTTGGAGCAATCAACCGTTCGGCAGAACTGGTACCCAAGCTGCCGATTCTCCTGGAACTTGCAGAACTCGTGGCAGCGAGCACTAAGGGATTTTACAGGGCTTGATTTGGGAGGATCGTTAGGCTTATATGAAGCCCCGGACCAAATTATCTTGGCATATGTTACTTGGCAACTTAAGACCTTGTGTGAGCGAGTAGAAAAGCAAGCGCATAGTCACATAATAGCTTCGTGCTGTCGAAAGCTTGTGCCCCTCACACAGACATCCATTGTTGGACCGATTAAAAAGGACTGTGGGGTTGAGGAGGCACTAGACGACTGCATCAAGCAACTTAAGTCCTGTTCTTTTCACTCCAGAGGGACTGCCAAATTAAAAAGAGGCAGGAAAAAGAGCAGGAAAGGAAAATGAGGACTGCTGTGTTCATAGGGCTGTTGTCGTGTGTATTGGGGTTCACTCAGTATAACACACCTCGTGACAATGTTTGGGTGACCATTGCCAATAAGACCAAGCAAAGCTCCATATGTTTAAGTCTGGGTGGGGTGCGTAACCCGTTCAGAACCTGCTTAGCTGGACTCCCGGTATGGAAAGTAGCAGAGTTTAGGAGCTACATTAATAATCGCACCTTTATTAATCAGACTCTAATACAGAAGGGCCGTTGCAGTACAAACCCGGGGATAACACCCAGTCAGCAAGATGGATGCTGGCAATGCCGAATTATTCTGGCTCTGAATAAGACTAGCTTCCCCACCTCAGGAGCTTGATCTATTTGGCAGTGCCAATGCCAGCTTGGGAAAAAACACGGGGCGATGGCTCAGCTTTGAACCAGAGGATTCTGGGGGCCTTAATAGGCATAGAAAACACTGAGCAAACTTGGATTCCCACCTTCCGCTGTCGATGGTACATGCCCAATTGTATAGTCAATGTAAGGGCGGTGGCATTACAGTGCCTAAAGGATTACCACCAGGAATATTTCTGATTTGTGGGGATCGGGCCTGGAACGGAATTCCTATAAAGCCTCAAGGAGGGCCTTGTTATTTAGGGAAACTCAAAATATTCCACCCTAATATAACCCTCCTTATGCAGTGGAGTCATAACACTACACGACAGCGCCGAAGTCTGCATGAGTTTAATTGCGAGAATATAGGGCAACCCGCATTCTGGAGCGAGCTGAAACAGGTAGTAGTAGCCACACTTTTACCTGGAGGGGCAGCGAATAAGGCCATGAATTTGGCCAAGCAATTAGGCTGCTGGGCCAAAGACGAGCTGAACGCCACCTCCCAGGTATTGGACATGCTGTCTCAAGATGTACAAAGTGTAAATCACGCAGTATTGCAAAATAGAGCAGCAATCGATTGCTTATTATTAGCTCAAGGCCATGGTTGTGAGGAATTTGAGGGTATGTGTTGTATGAATTTAACGGATCATTCTGTATCAATACATGCAAAAATTAAAGAGCTCCAGAAAGGGTTACACGCCCTGAAGGAGAATGATGGATTGGGATTAGAAGGATGGTTAAAGAGCCTGGGACTGGGCCCTTGGCTGAGAATAATGATCATGTATGCTATAGGGATATTAGGTGTGATAGTATTGCTAATGCTTGTATTACCATGCTTGCTTAATTGCATACAAAGAATGGTGAGTCAGATGATGGAAAGGGCTTGGAAAACAACACTTCTAGCCCAAAAAGAAAACAGGGGAAATGTTGAGAGCTTTGTAACAAGCTGGCTCCGAGCTAAAGCTCACAGTGAGATTAATTTGACCAAGATAGAAGGTGAGGGGAGTTGCCATTCCAATTAAACTGTGTCCTTGGCCCACGGATGAAGCAATGCACCGAGCAGGTGGTGGAGAAAAATAGCCTGGGAAAGTGGTGATAGTTATACTAAAAACAGCACGTAGTTAGCTGATAGCTAGTTAGCCAATGGTGAGCTGGGATTTTGCACTATGCATGAGCTAATTAAAGGGTGTATAATAATCGGTGATTCGGGAATAAAGACGAGACTTGTCGATCATCATATGGTGAGCGAGTCTTCCTTCTCCATCAAAGTGGGGCCTCTCCCAGCCGGGAACTCTCCCGTTTGCTGCACTCGGGGATCCTGAACAACAACGGAGTCTGGGCTGATCCCCCCACTCCTCCAGGCTCAACCCTTCACCCTCTGGGGAGATGCCAAAGCATCCACAGGGAGCATTTCCTGCCCTCAGGGGAATTTCTCACAGGTGCCTTGCACTGACTCTTTGTGTCTGTGTGCACACAGGAGAGCTGGGGAAATGTGGCAGAAATGCTGCTCTCGGAGGGGTTGGAGTGCCTTGGATAGCTGAGTCAGTCAGGTCTGCAAGTGAGGTCAAGTCACGAAGTCTTAGCTCTGTTTCTAAGAGCTGTTCTTTTGCAAAGTTTAATGTAATTTATAAGCTGAGTTAAATACTGCTATGTGTTATTCCGCTGTTGAATTGATAAGTCATAGGCTGTAAAACAGGTTAAATACTCTTAAGCTCTGCTCTTTTGCTAGATTTTGAAGTTGAAGGTATCAGTTAAGATTTAAGTTAAGTCCTGTTAAGCTTGAGCTCTGTTCAGCTTTTAGGCCATATTCCTTTTATCCTTGCCCTCACTGTCCTTGTGTAACACATTCACAGGGACAGTTCTCAGTTCATTTCTGGTTTGACTGCCTGGATTTGGTTTGGTTTTGTTGTTGCTTTGTTCCCTCCGTGTGCCTGAAGTGTCCAGTCAGGAGCAGAGTGACTCTTGCCAAGGAACTTTGTGGTGCTGTTGCTTAATATTAAATCTGGTTGTTGCTGATCCCTTGCTGGGCATTTTTTCAGTGCTCTCAAGCCCTCGTTTGTAAAAGGGTGAAGGAGCCCTGGCCCAGGCTCTGGCCCTGGGGGACACAGGGACACTGCCAGGGGGTCCCTGTCCCCCTGTCCCACCCCCAGGGCCCCGGCCCCCCGTCCCCGTGTCAGGCTCTGGGGTCGATCTCGTGGAACATCCTCTGGGGGAGGCTGTGGCGCCGGGGGTGGGGGGACCCGGGGGGACAGGGGACCCCGCTGTGCACGAGCAGCGTTGGACTGCTCTGGGGAACTGTGAGGGGGGCTGGGGCAGAATGACCTCCCCAGTGACCTCACAGTGCCCCCTGTGATGCCATAACACCCTATAATGTCGCACAGACCCCTTGCAATGTCACAGAGCCATCTCTGTGATTGCACAGAGCCCACTTTGATGTCACACAGCCTTCTGTGATGTCACAGCCAACTCTGAGACACCTTTGATGTCAAAGAGCCAAACAGCCAACTGATGTCACAGAGCCAACTCTGGGATGTCACCCTGGAATGTCATGCAGCTGCACTGTGATGTCACAGAAGATGCTGTGATGTCAGAATGTTACCATGTGATGTCACAGTCTGTTCTGTGATGTCACAGCCTGCTCTGTGATGTTACACAGCAACCCAGTGATGTCCCAACCCACTCTCTGATGTCACAGAGCCACCCTCCATGATGGCAGGATCTGCTCTATGGCCTCACACCCTACTCTGTGATGTCACAGAGAGCTCTGTGATGTTACAACCCCCTCAGTGATGTCACTAAACCCTCTCTGTGATGTCATACTGCCACTCTGTAATGTCACAGCACACACTTTCACATCACAGTCTGCTCTATGATGTCATACAGTCATGCCATGATGTCACAGCCTGCTCTGGGATGTCACACAGAATCCCCTCTATGATGCTGTAGCTGCTCAACGACCTCACACAACAAATTCTGTGATGTCATAGCCCAATCTGTGACCTCACACAGCCCACTCTGTGCTGTCACACAGCCCCTTGCTAACATCACAGCTGCTCTGTGCCTCTAGGACACAGCCACAGAGGTGCCGCTGTGACACAGCCCCCTCTGGGACATCCCCCAGCCCCTGCCAGTGCTGAGCCCCTGTCAGCTCTGTCTGTGCCCTGCTGCTGTCCCTGAGCTGCCCTGGCAGTGCCCCAGCCCTGCTGGGCTGTGCACAGGAGCTGCTTATGGCCAGAGCTGTCTCTCTGCAGCGCTGCCCTTGCCAGGAGCTGCCTCTGTGCTCAGCAGCACAGACACAGCAGCAGGAATTTAATGACCCTCTGGGGCTGTGGTGCTCTTTGCATCAGACTCAGTCCCTCAGAGTGTGCTCAGAGAACTTCTCAGGGACTCAAAAAGAGACCGAAACACAGAAGTTTCTCATACTTTAAACCGATCCTTCTGAGGGACAGGACTGAGAAAGTGTCCCCAGGTTGAAGCCAGAGAACAACACTGGAGGCGTTGATGACAGGTGGGGAGAAGTGAGGAAAAGATGTCTCTCATGCTGAGCAATCCTGTGCCTCTGTCCCTGCAGGCTGTCATCATCCCCCGGCTGCCCCACCTGGCTGGCCCCTTCCTTTGCTGACAGCTCTGCCTCCTGCCTGCCTCTGCCTGCCCACACAAAGCCTTGGGCTGCTCCAGGCTCCTTCTGGGGGATGTGTTGCACCACAGCCTTGCCCTGGCAGGGAAATGCTTTTCTCCTGGTGTCCAGTCTGGGCCTCCTCAACTGCCCTTAGCACTATTATTTCTTCTTCAGGCTCATTCCCACTATGAAGAAAAGCTCCAGCCTCTCTGCTCCCTCCCGGACTACTCCTGTTCTGTCCTCAGTCTCCACACCACTGAGCCAAGAGCCATCACCTCTCCCACTGGTTATGTGATAAGGCCTCCAAACCCCATCTTGGGAGATTTTTGGGTCCTCTCCAAGGTCTGCGAAAATAGAAAAATAGTGGTCGAAATTATTTTCTCCCAAATCTTGCAGTGACAGAACAAGGGTCAATTCTTTCAACTGAATGAGGGTGGATTTACATTTGTTAGAAGGAGGAAATATTTTACAATTATGAGAGTGCACAAAACTGCAACTGTGTGCTTCCACAGAATTGGATTCCCCATCTCAGGAATTATCCAAAAGCAGGAGCTTTGTGCAATCTGACCCAATGAAACCCTCTCATCCCCAAGGACAGAATTCCTGTTGTGTGTGTTCTCTGCTGTGCTGGGTGCCCTCACAACGCTTCTGGCCAGAATGTCTGCTGAGAGCAGCCAGGATGCTGCAGGGGCAGGGACCTCACAGCCATCGCCATGGCAGCCCTGTGCCCTGGGCCTGGCTCTCCCCTTTCCTCTGCCCTGCCTTGTCTCTGCTGGCATGAAGAGTTTTGTCATTCATATATTGTCCCCAGGGTGCTGGGGCCAATGGCTTCCCAGGCAGGCTCCCGGAGCAGAAGTGGCTTTTCAGAGCCCAGGCAGAAATGAGCCCTGAGGCAGCAGCTCTGCAGTGCTGGCCACCAGGCCGGGCTGCCAAGGGAGGCTTCTGGCCATGGCCTGCAAGCAGCTGCTGCTGCCAAGGTGCCTTTGGTGCCTCAGGCTCTGCCTGGCACAGCTCCCAGCACGGCACTCTGCCCTTGTGCCCGAGCCCTTCCCTGTGCTGGGGCTGGCCTGGGGCTTTTCCTGCAGCAGGACCTGCCCTGCTCCTGGCACAGGAAAGGCAGTTCCTGCTGGAGCAGGAGGCTCTGCCTGCAATGGGCTCCAACAACTCCAGCCAGGCCCTGTTGACTTCAAAATTGCTTCCTAGAGCAGAATATTCTAATAATTGTTATAGAACCTATACTGTGAAGTAAATAACTGTGGTTAAGATCTTTCTGACTAATCACGATCACAATCCATCAGGGCTGTATTTATGTAAATATATCTGTCATTCCATCATTAATCCTGTGGGACAAATTGAATTAAGGTTCAATTCCACCTGTACAATCTCTACACCTTTGACAAAGTCTGGGGCTGGAATTCAATCCAGCTGCTCCCAGTCTCCTCCCTCTGAAGGAATTTTAGAAGTCTAGAGGCCCTGCAGGGGTTTGAGAATCCATGGTGGCTGTTGGGGGTCATTTCTCCACCTCATGTCTCAACAGAAATTTCTCCAATAAAGAAATAAAGCTTTTGCCTGAAGCTCCCACTGTGCCCTTGACAGGAACCCCTGTGAGTGTCTGGGACATCCCGGCTCTTTGGCAGTCTGGGGACTCCTGGGATGTCACCGTGGAGCCCCCGTGAGTGCCTGTGACAGATCGGTGCCTTTGCAGCCCAAGGTGCCCTGGGATGTCACCATAGAATGGCCGTGACTGCCTCTGACCACACGGCTCCTTACCAACCCCAGAAACCCCTGGGATGTGTCCATGGAGCCCCTGTCTCTGCCTGTGACATTCCAGCTCTTGAACAGCCTGGAGACTCTTGGAAAGTCCCCATGGAACCCTTTTGAGGGCCTGTGACAAATCTGATCCTTAGCGGGCAACCATCACCAGCCCCATTCCTGTGGTCAGTTTCCATGGCAACCATCACCAGGCCCCTGTTCCCCCAGGTCCACAGAACTGGCTGAGTTGGGAGGGATCCATGAGGATCCTGGAGTCCAACTGCTGGCCCTGCACAGGACACCCCAACAATGCCAGCCAGGGCCTGGCAGCGATGTGCAAACGCTGCTGGAGCTCAGAGAGCCCTGGAGCTGGGAGCCTTCCCTGGGGAGCCTGGGCACTGCTCCAGCAGCCTCTGGGGAAAAACCTTTTCCTGAGATCCAACCTGAGCCTGCCCTGACTCAGCTGCAGCCGTTCCCTCCAGTCCTGTCCCTGGGCACCAGAGGGAAGAGGTTCCCACAGCCCCAGCCAGGGACCCGCTCCCAAGGCTGCTGCCATGGCCACCAGGGCTGGGACCAGCTGGGATGCTCGATTTCCACAGACTGGGTTTAGGAATGGGATTCCCCAATTCTGTGCTCTTGCTAAAACCGCTCGTTCCCTTTCCCACCTCCCATGGAAAGCACAAAAGGCAAAGATCCTGGGCTGAGCTAAGAACAGTTTACTGCGAACAGCGGCAAGATAAGGAACAAACAGGAACAGCAACAATATTGATAGCTGGAATTAACCTACATATTTTGTTATGTAAAATTAAATTAAAATTAAATGCACCAAGTAGGGAGTGTTTCCAGAGCCAAAATTGCCAATCACCCTGAGCTTGCATGGCCTCTTTGTGGGCAGCTGGATCCCGCACCAGAGGCTGGAAGAGATTAAATGGTTCAACCATTCACATACCTGGGAGAAGCTGAAGGACAAACTTCACAGGAACCCTCTTGTTGCCTGTGACAAAGTGGTCAAAGCGTTTCAGCTGCAGGGAGCAGCTCAGGTGTTCCAAGATGTGCCACAGCCACTGCAGGAAATCCCAGCTGCGCCACCATGACAGGGGTGTGGTGTGGAGGAGGTACATCCCAACCCTCTTCCAGGCAGGGCTGGAAAAGCCTGTGCCTGTCACAGTTTTGGGACAGACAGGCAACTTTACACTCCATGCAGCAACAGCCAATGTTTATTGAAGGGCAGCCCCTTTTGTAGGGGATTCAAATTTCCCACTCATGCAGAAGTGACAACAAAGGTTTCAGCTCCACCGAGCCCACTGGTTGCATCCCTGGCTCAAAGGAATTGGCTGGGGTCCCCTTGTTTGAGCCTGAATTCAGCCAATCACTTTCATTCTTATGGACTTGTTTACTTCAATGAGCTAATGAGGTAGCTGGTCGAGTGAGTGTCTGTCAAGACCAAATTGTTTGTGCAGCTGTAGACCAGCTATAGCTGTCACAGTTCCCCCTTTCAGTTTTATTAGAAATACAAAGTGTTCTCTGTCATCCTTCTTCAAGGACCCTTTGCAGATAGAATGACAGCATAGAAAGATGACACATACGATTGTCCCAAACTCAACCAGCCTGACCTCTCTCAGCCAGTGATGCATCCCACTTATCATTGAAGATGATTCATTCATTCCCGGAAGCTATCAGGCAGGATCACCAGCATTTCAGGCTTTCTAATTGCTATGCCACAGGCTTATTACTGAGAAGTTACAAACTGATAACTCTACAAACAGGAAATATTTTAACTTTCAGAACTGTGGGAAAATTCAAATAACTCGTAAAATTACTTGTCCAGTTTCAGATTTTTGTCTTATATTCCTCAAATATATAAAATCCTCAATTTGCTATCCTTAAATATATATATATAATCTGCATGTCCCTAAATAGATGAAGTCCTTAAATGAACTTTTCATCTCAAAAGTCCTGTATCAGTTGCATGAGTTATTTAGCTCATTGCTCCCCAGCATCTGCTGCAGCTTCATCGGGATGATGTTGTCTCTGATCCTGAGCAGGACATAGATCAGGGTGGACACATCTAGCTGGTATCCACCATGTCCCGTTTCTGTGGAGACACACTCATACACACATCCCCGTGTAATGAGGTCCCATGGACCTTCCCACTTGTTTGTCATAATGTCTTTTATCATTACTTTAGATTTGGGTGATTGAGCATCACCAGATGATTGCAGTGACAGGAAATGATTGAAGATTATTGGGTTTTGAGATTGCTTCAACACTGTCAAATGATGTAATGTGTAAACAGTCTTTGTCACTTTGCTCTGTGGGGTTTTGCCAAACATTCCCCCCTTTTGTTTTTCTAACATGCGTTTTAGAGTGCCATGTGCCCTTTCTACAATGGCCTGTCCATTTGCTTGTCAGGGAATTCCAGTTTGGTGTGCCACACCCCAGAGCTGTAAAAATGGTCTAGTTTTTTGTGATGTGTATGCAGGTCCATTATCTGTTTTAATATCACGAGGGATATCCAAAGCAGCAAAGGCTAATTGCCGATGTGCAATTGCATCCCGACCTTTCTGCCCTGAATGTACTGATGCCCATATGGCAGAAGAAAAAGTATCAATTGATCTCCATGCACATATTTTAATTTTCCAAATTCTTGAATATATGTGACGTCAGTTTGCCAGATTTGTAATGCTTTTAATCCACGGGGATTAACCCCCATCTGTAATGGAGCAGCGTGGCCCTGGCGATCAGCACGTGTGTTTACTACGTTGCAAGCCTCTGTGCTGGAAAGCAGAAAATGTCCCCGTAGGGCTTGATTGCCTTGGTGAAAGAAGGCATGTGATGCCTTTGCCTGAGCCAGCATATCTGGCTGTGGTGCTGTCCAGGCAGGGCCAGCCAGGTGATCTGCTTGTGCATTGCCCTCTGTAATGAAACCTGGGAGATGTGTATGACTTCTAATATGAAGGATGTAATAAGGGCAAGTTCTGGCCAGAATGGCGTGCCACAAGGTTTTTAGCAAGCCAAATAATTGTGCGTTGTTAACTTCCTTTAATAGAGCTCAGTCCAATTTTTGTGTTCTATCTGCAACATGTGCAGAGTCAGTAACTACATTCAAAGGAGTGTGGAGAAAACACTGAAAAGCCATAGCTACAGCACATAGCTCTACTAACTGAGGTGACCCAATCTCATGTCCTTCCAATATTTGCCTTCCTTCCATGTCACAATGGACTTTACCATTTTCCCAGACCCGTCAGTGAATACAGCAATTCCTTTTAAGGGTGTTCGACTGCTCAGGGGTTTTAGGGATAGCTCAGTGGTCTTACTCATTTGCAGCAGTGGTAAATGGTAGCCAATTTGTCCCTTGAAATTTTGTAAAGCACGCTGTAGAGATGTTCTGTTGGCACAGCACCATTCAAATTCTTCCTGCTTTACAGGGAAAATGATTTTAGATGGATCTTTTGCATTCAATTCCAAACATCTTTGAGGTCATTTAATAATTAAGCAGACAATTCATTTGTAGATGGTAGGGGCTGTCTTTTGTGGTTGATGGGGCAAGAACACCCACTGTAAAACATGCAAAGGGGTCAGACCACTGAGTATCCCATTGTCCAATGACAGCGGCAGTATGGAAATTAACATTGAAAATAAACACAGTGATACACACTCCCAGGCACACTTGGTGAACCTGTCTGTGAGAGCTGCTCTGCTATTTGAAGAGGATCTTTTGCCTCTGGGGTCAGTGTCCAGGGAGATGTCAAATTAGGATCACCCTTTAGAAGGTTGAACAAGGGTGCTAATTGCAGAGTGGTCAATCTGATATAGGGTCTGAGCCAGTTTATGGTACCCAAAAGTTTTGAGCATCATTTACATTTCTAATTTTTGTTGAAAATTGAATTGTCTGGGGCTGTATGAATCACACTTTGGAGTCCAAGGTATTTCCAAGGTGTTTGCTGCTGTATCTTTTCTGGTGCCACTTGCAGCCCAAATGCTTTTACTGCTTGCATCAGGCTTGGCCAAATGAGTGAAAGATCTTCTTTAGTTGGAATCGCTATTAAAATATCATCCATAAAATGGTAACAGTATGGCTCTGGGAATTGTTCCCTTACTGATGAAAGAACGTGAGCAACATACCATTGGCAAATTATGGGGCTGTTTTTTAAACCTTGAGGAAGAACTTTGCATTGATAACGCTCCACTGGTGCAGTGTTATTAATGGATGGCACAGTGAAGGCAAACTTTGGGATACCATTTGGATGCAGTGGAGTGGTAGAGAAGCAAACTTTTAGATACACAATTAGGATATCCCAATTGGCAGGAAACATTGTGGGAGATGGCATATCTGCCTGTAAGGTTCCTGTGCTCTCCATGACTGCATTGATCTTTCTTAAAATGTTGAGCAGCCTCCATTTCCCAGACTTCTTTTTTATAACAAACACAGGGGTGTTCCAAGGGGTTATGGATGATTCTATGTGCCCTTGAGCCAGTTGTTCCTGCACCAAATTCTTAAGGGCATGTAGCTTCTGTTTCTCAAGGGGCCACTGTGGCACCCAGACAGGCTGAGTGTTAAGCCATTTTAAGGCTGGCGTGGGATGTTTCACAGTCTTTAGGACAGTGGTTTCCATTAAAAATTCATCCCCACCCTGACTCCCCAAGCAGATAAAATATTCCTTCCCCACAGGTTCAGTGGTACTGCCGTACAAGGGTACCATCCCACCATGGCCAGGCATGGTCTCACCATGGCTAGGCATGGCTGTAGGGGTGTTTTCAGGCCCAGAAAAGCATGCAGAGGTGGCTCTGCCACAGGCAGAGACAGCTACAGGGGTTTCAACCATTGCAGCATGGCACAGAGGAGCTGGAATCTCACAGGGGCTGGGCACTGCTTCTGTGATCTCAGCCATTGTGGCAGGGCTTGGCAGAGTGGCAGCAAGCCCTGATCCACAGCCAGGCATCCTACCACAGGGGCAAGGCATATCACAGCAGGGATGGCTGGGTGCCTTGCAGTGGCCGCAGTGGCAAAGCGCCTCCCTGCCACTCCCAAGCATCACTTCTGGGGTCCCAGCTGGTGCAGCAGGGCATGGGGGAGCAGCAGAGTGCCTGTTCAGTGCGAGTCTGCAGCACAGCGTCTCTCTACCCTCTGGATTGGCAGCACCATGCTTCGTTGACAACACGCACTGGTCTTGGGTGGTTGTGGAGGTTTCTGCCAGCCAGCAGAACAAGGGGCAGCAGAGCACAGAGCAGCAAAGCAGCCAGGCATTGCAGGGGTCTCAGCAGCCATGGCAGGGCACAGAGGGGCTGCATGGTGCCCATTCAACACAGCACGGCTGCTTGGGGCATCTCTGCTGCCGGCCCCAGGGACGGCGCACTCTGCTGACAACACGCTCCTGCCTGGGGCATGGCACGGCACCGGGCAACTGGGCGACATCCCACTGGGCAAATACCCCTGCTGGGGCAGCAGCCTGGTCCCAGGGGGCGTAAGGGTGCTCCTCAGGCAGGTCACCCTCGCCTGGGGAGGGTCCACAGCTGCCCAGTGGCCTCCCAGCACCCTGTGTTTTCTGCATTCATCCTCTTGCCTCACTCACCCAGCACAGCATCTGCTCTCCTTGCCACCTCCCCCTCTTCCTCCTGCCCTGCTTTTGCCATTCACCAGCTGCGATGCCTCTGCTGTCCTAACCACCCGCTTGCTCTGCAGCTATTTTATCATGTCCATTACAAGTCTCCAATGTTTAACAGCATTAATGGCAGAGTCGTCTCCTGTAAAGGCAGTTGTGAGGATATATCAGCCAGCCCACTCCCAACTTTTTAAATCTAGGGCAGCCCCTTCCAACGCGTCCAGTCCGTGGCTCTCACATCATGTTATTAGGACTAATAAAGTCCGTTCATCATATTTTTCAAATATTTTCTTTAAAATAGGAGTCCATACCTGCAGGAGGGGGTCCTCTGTTGTCAAAGCCCCTGCTCCCATGCTGGTGGTGTCTTCCACTTACAAAAAGAAAAAGAATAAGAGGGGAAAAAAGGGGGGGATCCAGACTGATCACGGCTCTCTACACCATTCTTTGCAGCTCAAAGGCTGCAAAGCCTGCAAAGGCAACTCCTCCTGGGTGCCCCGCAGCACTGGACGCCACTTTTCACAGTTCAAAGCTGTGGGCAGCTCCTCTTGGCTGCCCTGCCTGTTCCCTGTGCTATTGGTGGAAGCTGTCGTGATCAAATCGGGGACACCAATGGTTTCAGTTTCGGAGACGGGTGACTTGACACTCCGTGTTCATGCACCAACAGCCAGCTCACTTCCTTATATAGATAAGAAAGCCCATGAGGTTAATCCTCATTACATAAGTAAGGTAATTACAAAATCAATCACATATTTCAGTTATAAAGTTGGAATTATTTATACTGTGAGACCTACAGGCCACCACAGAGGAAGAGCTTGTGAATATGTAATCACTGTGTGTGATAAGACCTCTGCTTACTTGATGTTTGGGGCACTCAAATGGATGAATGATCCCCCAAGTGACCAGCACTGCATAAAGAATGGCTGCTTTCTAATACCCAAACTGTGTTAGAAAGTATCTATTTGGACAATTTCAGTATCAGTTCCACAAGGCCCCGTAGTTTCACAGTGGCCCTTTGGTTCTGAAGTGTCACAATGGCCTCAGTCCCACAAGGCCCTGCAATGTCCAAACAGTCCCCTTAATTCCATGGGGCCCTGAAGTGCTGCAATGGCCCCTTGGCTCCATGAGGCCCTGCAGTGTCACCCGGGGGCAGGAGGCCAGGAGGGATTCGTTCCCCACACGCTGCAGCTCCCTGCGCCAGCTGGCACCGACACCTTCTCCCAGGCCAGCACTGCAGGGCACAGCCAGGGCTGTGCCACACTGCAGCTCCCTGCAAACCACGGCAGGGGCTGCGAGGCCAAAACCCAAGTCACAGACAGTTTCTCACTCTTTCTGTCTGTATTTGACCAACAAATGACCTATTGTGGGGTCCTCTTTCCTGCAGTCACTGCAGCACTGGGACCATACCCGCAGCTCTGAGGGAGAGAAATGGCCAGCGCTGCACCTCTGCACTGATTCAGGGATGGTGGGAAATGCTCTGTGGGGTGGCTGGAATGATGGAAAAGGGACAATTGGCAGTGCAGAGGGAAACCCATCTGGGCTGCTGGACCGGGGCAAGACATCGTTGCCCAGGGGAGAAGTTGGCTGTGAAAGTCCCTCCTATGGATGCTCATTGCCCAAGAGTCAGGCACTGAAGAGCATCGAAACAACAGAGAGGAGGATGGGGCTGCCAGGATTAAAGTGTCTCAGCTGGGTCTGGACTGGCCACACAAGGGTGAGTTATTTCTGGACACCTCAGGTCATCAGGGCAGAGATGCAACCTCCAGATGGGCTCATGAGCAAGGGGTAGGTTTAACCATGGACACCATCTCCAGGTTATCCCTGACTGTGAAACGTGTCTGAGATCAAGCAGGGCCAGGCAGGCAAAGCCCCTGTGGTGTGGGGACAATGGTGGGAATATCAATCTGGGGAGACACGTGGTCTTTGTAGTGGGAGTAGGAAATTGGAGAACACCATTTTTAAACCACAACAGCCCTGTCAGAGCCAGCCCTCTCCCTGCCCCACCACTGCTGGATCAGGAAGGGCAGAGGCATGGGGGAGGGAAATGCACAGGGACTCCTCCTGGGAGAGACCTCGGGTAGTTTCCAGGCAAGGCCAAAGCACAGTCAGTGGAGAAGGGACACAGGGATGGGCTGCTTGTGTGCTCTGCCATGGCAGGAAGAGAGGCAGAGCTGCAGAGACACCCAGACCATGTGGATCCCTGCAGGAGTGGATCTCACACAGCAGCTCTCAGGCCTCTGTTGCTCACTGGTTGCTCTGGTTTGGTGTTCCCTGGTGGTTACACCAGCCCCCCACACCAGTGCTGTGTGCACACACACACCAGTCTCACCAGTGCCTGGGCCCCCAAAGGACACAGGACCTGATGATTTGTGGTCCCCACTCCAGTATCTGGCACTTGGACATCCCTTGGTACCCAGAGCAGAGAGAGCTCCCTTGTTCCAGACAGTTCCTGGCAATGGGGGTTTAGGGAAATGCCACAGGCTGTGGGGATCAGCTGTAGGGTGTAGCCAGGGACGCACGTTTGCTCATGACCAGCTCTTTCATCCCCTTTTCCCTGCTGATTCATGTTTGTTCTTTCACAGAGCACCATGGTGCCACCCTTTCCCTTCCTGTGGGCCTTTCTTAGGCATCACATGGGAAATGTTGCACATTCCCCAAATGCCCCTTGTGGATTTCCATCATGAATCTCAGACTCAATGCAGAACCCCCCATGCTCAACTGGCAAGGTCATGCTGGAAAGCTCTGCCATTGACCCCCTCGGTAAGTCTTTCATGAGGAGGTGTCAGAACTTTCATAAATTTGTTTTTTATCTTCTGTTTTTCAAATTGGAATGGCATTAAAATATCATCTACTGCAGCCCCGTTTCTGTGGGAAGGCACAACTACCACTGGAACAGATGGTCAAAGATCCTGACCTTGAACACATTTTGGAATGGGGTATTCATGTCTATGGATGACCTGTTTACAAATTCTCAACCTTATCACAAAATATTTCTTTCTTATGTCAAATCTAAAAATACCCTTGAGCATTCTAAAGGCTATGTCCCTTTCTCTGCCACTACAGGCCTATAAAAATATTTCAATTTTTATTGGATTATGACCACAATGTTTTAATCTGAAAAGACCTTGAAAGGACACAAAAATCTTCCAAGATGGGATTGGGAGGCCTCAAGCACATGACCCAGAGAGACTGATGGCCCAGGGCTCAGTGGTGTGAAGACTGATGACAGAACAGGAGTAGCCTGAGAGGGCTTGAAGGGTGGTTTCAGAAATGGTAGAGCTCTTCTTCATTGGATGGAAAAGCCTGAGAAAAAATCATGCCACAGAGAGTCACCTGGGGAGGTCCAGACTGGACGCAAGGAGAAAGGAATTTCTCTCCCAGGGCAGGGCTGTGGTGCAACACGTCCCCCAGAATGGGTCTGGGTCAGGCCAAGGCTTTGTGTGGGCAGGCAGAGGCAGGCAGGAGGCAGAGCTGTCAGCAAAGGAAGGGGCCAGCCAGGTGGGGCAGCCGGGGGATGACGACAGCCTGCAGGGACAGAGGCGCAGGGCAGGGACACCGTAGGACAGCCTGGGCTGCACAGGGCACAGGGATGGGCAGCAGCTGCAAGGCCCTGACAGAGCCAACTTGGGCAGCACTTTGGCCATGGCTGCTGGCCCTGGGCCTGAGGCCACGAGGGGACAAGTGACCCTTGCAGCCCTGGGGCCTCATTGCCTCCTTGTCCCTGCTCAGCAGCCTGGCAGGGGCCGCCCCATGGTGCTGCCCTTGGCATTGCACATCCCCACATCCCAGAGCCCATCCCAGGAAGAGCCCTGAGCAATGAGGGAGGGACAGGATCTGCCTGGCCAGGGGCTGGGGCTCAGGCCTTGGCCCTTTGCATTCCTGAAACACATCCAGGTTTGCTCAGCACCAGAGACACCTTTGCCTTGTTTGTCCCCAGCTGTCATCACTGCCTGCAGTGTTCTGCTCTCCCTGGAACCTGGGGACACTTTCTCAGTTGTGTCCCTCAGTGGGACCCATTACAACTTCAAGAAAGTTCAGAGTTTCAATTTAACCTTGAGTTCTTGAAAAGTTCTTTGAAGACTCTCTCAGGGACCGAGTATGAGGTAAACAACACCAAAGCCCTGAGAGGGTCATTAAAGTTTTCCAAGTCCAATTATGGAGAAATATTTCAAAGAGCTTGTAAGACATACACATACCTATTTTAAAGGCTTTATTTTATTACATTTCTCTTTAGATCAGAGGTGATTGCAGCATTCTGTGATTGATATTGACCCAGGGTCTCTCCTCAGGAGCTTTGGCCTGCTCAGAGAAGCTGTGCCTTGAGCTCTGACCCAGTGTGGACAACCTTGCTCCACATTCCCCAGCCCCATCCTGTCTGTCCTCACTCACCTGGGACCTGCTGGGCTTGCAGAGCTGGCTGCACTCAGCCTAAGAGGGGTTTTCCCTTTTTGTATTTTTTGAAGCAATCTCAAACTGCTGAGTTTCCCCACTGAACACAGACACACTCCTCAGGTGTGTGCCAGCCCAAGGTGCCACCAAAACCACTGCAGGCTGCCCTGGGCCAGCTGTGAGGGTGGATCATCAGCCCAAGCTGCACTGGGCCACTGCAAGGGGCTGTGGCCATGGACACTGCCCTGACCCCACTGCTGGGTTTGGCTGCCACAGCAACCGTGAGACATTAAACTGTGCTTGGAAACACTGGGGAGGACTGGGACATATTGGGGAACACTGGGAACGCTGTGGGAGACACTGGGATATACTGGGATTGACACTGGGGGATACTGGGACAATCTGGGAACACAGGGAATGCTGAGGGGCAATCTGGGCAGACTGGGAGGGACTATGCAGGTACAGTGAGACACACAGAGAGATACTGGGACACACTTGGAGTGATACTGGGAGATAATGAGACAAACTGGGAACACTGGGGACACAGTGTAGAAGACTGGAAGGCCCTGGGGCATACTGTGGATGACAGTGGGAGGAACTGGAAGGGACTAGAAATTAACTCAGGTGTATTGGAAGGGACTGGAGAGGCACTGGGGTCGTACTGGTCTGTACTGGGGATGAACTGGGCTGTGCTGGGAGGGACTGGAGGAGTTGAATGGGCTGTTCCCGCCTCCACTGTCTCCCATTTGCCGATGGTCCCGCCAATCACAGACAGCAGCCAATCAGCGCAGGGATTGGGGTCTTGGGAGCAGTGCCTGGTGTCAGCGCCATCTTTTATTTTTGCCTACAACTCCCGTCATGCCCAGCGGCCCGTTAAAGCCCCATTGGAGCTGGGACTACAACGCCCGTCATGCCCCGCGCTCCACAGAACCCACCCCGGCATCCGCCCCCCATCTGTCCCTTAAGTGTCCCCCAGACCCTCCAGGATCCCTCAGTGCCCCTCAGCGCCCATTCGGGACCCCGCAAAAGCGTCCCCGGATCCCCTGAGTGCTCCCAACCCCACAGATGTCGGGTACAGCCGCTTCTGGGAATTCATCTCCTCTCATCCCCCGCGGCCCCAGAGCTCCTCAGAGCACAGTCCCGCACCTAAAACTCGTGCCGTGCTCCGCGCCCTACAGAGCCCAGTTGGAGCTCCCCAAGTGCCCCCCAGGTATTACCGAACCAGTTACGTTCCCCCCGAGGACCTCAAGTCGCGGCTCGGACCCTGAAGTGTTCCCCAAATGCCTTCCTGAACCCCCAAACGCCGCGGTCCAGCCACTTCCGGGACTACAGCTCCCATCATGCCCAGCGGCGCACGTACAGCGCTCTTCGAGCCGGGACTTCATCTCCCGTCATGCCCCGCCATCACCAAAAGCCATTGCAGCTGCGCATACAACTCCCGTGATGCTCTGCGGCCCCGTTTAACCGTATTCTACCCGCGCCTACAGCTCCCATCACCCCCCGCGCCCCAGAGAGCCCCGTTCGAGCCCCCCCAAGGGCCCGCCCGGACCCCGAAGGGCCCCAAATTCCCCTCCCTGACCTCCAAGGGCCCCCCTGGACCCCCAAGTGCTCCCCTGGACCCCGAACTGTCCCTCAGAATCCCTGAGTGCCCCTCTAAGTGCCCACCCGGCTCCCCCAAGTGTAGTCCATACCCTCAAGTTCTTTCTAAATTCCCTCCCCAGACCCACAACTGCCTCAAATGTGCCCCAGAAATGTCTCCCTGGACACCAAAGGGCTCTCCCATGCCCCTGTCTGAGAAAAAGATGATAAAAATTATGACAAAATGACTGGACATATTACTAATTACCATAAAGAGGAAGAAATAAATAGCCAATAGACCTTAATTAATTAAGGAAGGGGATTGTGCTACATAGAACCAAAGAACATTAATGTTCTTGGCTAGTAAAAATGTATAGATTTTTATGCAAATATAAAAACTAGGTAAGAAAAACCATTGTTAATATTATAAATGAAAATAAATATATACATAATTAAATAATCACACAAAATAATGTGTTACAGAATAAAATAAAAGAATAAATTACATTAACATTTTTTGATATTTTGGGATGTCAGTCCCAGGTGGGTTATGACAGACATGGTGAGGCTGGGGGTGAGGAGCAGGTTGTGGAAACAGGGTCAGCCCAAAAGGGGCTTGTTCTTCTCCGTGCCCCGACCTCCTAAGGAGACATTCAGCATCAAGATCACTTGAGGAATGCTTCTATCACCTCTTCTCTGCAATGAAAAAAAACCAAACCAAACGAACACATGTGATTAAAAAACCAAAAATCATGAGGTGCACTTTGACATCTTCCTCCTTAACAGAACTCCAAACTGACTCCAATCACTGCACAAGCCCTGGAGACTTGAAGACAATTGAAGGGAGACAAAGAGCTCCTGAGGGCTTTCTGTGTTTTAATCAGCCCCACAGTGGATTTGGGGCTGGGTCCAGGAGCCTCAGGCACTGAGGGAAGGATGAAGAAGCTGCTCAAGGAGTCCGCAGCAAAACTCCAAGTGCCTTGGAGCATGGCTGGGCCCCAGTGAGGGCAGGGAGAGCCAAAGGCTCCCCAGGGACTGGTGTGAGCAGATCCTTGAGGCCAGGAGTGCGGGGAGCCCAAGGCTCTGGGCAGGGAACTGCAATGCTGAGCAAGGCCTGGGCTGGCTGGGGGAAGCAGAAAGGCCAAGCCCTGAGCCCAGCCTGGGCCAGCAGGGCCTGTCCCTCACGGGTGGCTCGGGGCTCTCTGTGGGGCAGGGGGATGTGAGGGGCAGCAAGGACAAATGCCATAAACCTGCAGCCCCTGCCAGCCTGGCCAGGGAGGCCGAGGGAGAGCCAAAGTGCAGCCCCTGCCAGGAAAGTTCCTGCTGTGGGGCCTCCAGAGGCGCTGCCCGGGCCCAGGGCACAAAGGCCTGGGTGCCTGTGGCCCTGCCAGCCCTGCCCAGCCCTTGGCCATCTGTCCTGCAGGCTGTGCCCCCTGCGCGTGCTGCTCCTGTGCCCTGGCCGGCTGCACTCGCCCCTCTCGCTGTGCCCCAGCATTTCTCAGCCAGCGTTTCTGTGCCCTCCCTGGGCTCCCTGCACCCAGCGCTGCCGGCTCCTGGCACACAGAGCCAGCCATGGCCCAGCCTCACGCTGCCACACCTCGAGCACCACAATTCCACCCTGGCAGGGACTTTGCTTTCTCCTCAGCTCCAGGCTGAACCTTCCAAGCTGCACTTTGGGGATGTTTCCTGCAATTCCCACTCCCAAGGAAAGCTCTGTCTCCTACTGCTCACAAAGAGAGAAGGGCTGGTGGGAGAAGTGCTGGTCAGAGGCTGTTTGGGGAACAGTGACCATGGAATTATTGAGCTTTTAAATATCCCATGAAAGGAGGGGCATCAATAAATCTTCTACACTGGACTTTTGAGGACAGACTTTGGCCTATTGAGGATGCAGATTTGGGGAGTACCAAATCAGGAACTGATTCTTTTAAAGGAAACAGCCCATAAAAACGATGAGTTCCAGGAAGGATGGAAACACTTCAAAAACAAAATCTTGAAGGAGCAAGAGTAGGCTGTCCCTTTGTGCAGAAAGATGACCCAGAGGGGGAAATGACTGGCCTGGCTGGGCATAGAGCTTTTGCAGGAATTTAGGGGTTAAAAAGAGGGTGCAGCACCTTTGGACATAGAGGCAGGTAAATCAAGAAATGTTTAAGGATGTTGTTAGGTTGTGCAGATAGAAAAAATTAGAGAGGTGAAAGATCAATTAGGACTTAACTTGGATACTTCTGTGAAGGATAATTATTATGTATTTATAAGCACATTAATGGCAAAAGGAGGGGTAAGGATAACCTGCATTTCTTATTGTGAGGGATATGGTTACCAAAGATGAAGAATGGGCAGAGGTACTTCACCCCTTCTTTGCTTCAGTTTTCAACAATAAGACAGGCCATCCTCAGGACAAGTGTTCTCCTGAGCTGGTAGATGGGCACAGGGAGCAGAACAGCCCCTGGAATCCAGGAGGAAGCAGCTGGGGACCTGCTGAGCCACTCAGGTGCTCACAGGTGTCTCTGGGAATAGATGGGATCCATCCCAGGGGGATGAGGGAGCTGGTGGATGAGCTCCCCAAGCTGCTCTCCATCATTTACCATCAGTCCTGGCTCAGCAGGGAGGTCCCAGAGGAGTGGAGGTGCCAATGTGAGCCCATCCCCAAGAAGGGCTGGAAGGAGGATCTGGGGAACTCCAGGCCTGTCAGCCTGACCTGGGTGCCTGGCAAGGTTATGGAACAGATCACCCTGAGAGCCATCACAGGGCACCCACAGGATGGCCGAGGGATCAGAGCCAGCCAGGGTGGATTTCAATATCTGCACTGATGATCTGCATGAGGGGACTGAGTCCAGCATCAGCAAATTTGCAGATGACACCATCTGGGTGTGACTGTGGATCTGCTGGAGGGGAGGAGGGCTCTGCACAGGGTCCTGGACAGGCTGGATCCAGGGCCCAAATCCAACAAGGTGAGGTTTAACAAGTCCCAGTGCCGGGTCCTGCACTTTGGCCACAACAACCCCTGCAGCACTACAGGCTGGGGACAGAGTGGCTGGACAGCAGCCAGGCAGAAAGGGACCTGCAGGGACTGATGGACAGCAGGCTGCACATGGGCCAGCAGTGTGCCCAGGTGGCCAAGAAGGCCAGTGGCTCCTGGCCTGGATCAGGAATGGTGTGGCCAGCAGGAGCAGGGCAGTGATTCTACCCATGGTGCCAAGTCAGGAACTGAAATGGGGAGTGGGGCCAAAGAGGAAAGGGCAAACAGGGATGGGCTGTTTGCAGAGGAGGGGACAGGGATGGGTAATAGGAAGAAATTTGTACTGCTAGGAGTAAAGAAGAAAAAGTGAAGCAAAGGAAATCCTGAGGGCAGTTTGGGGGTGGCTGCCAGGCAGCTCTGGCTCTGAGCAACAGCGCCTGCAGTGGCACAGGAAACTCCCAGCTGATGGGAACAAACTTTCTGGCTGACTGCAGAGGCCAGGACAAAGCTGAGTGGTTTCCCTGGTGTCCCTCAGGCCTTGGTGGCCCCAGGGGCTGATGGCATTTGTGCTCCCTCAGGTTCATGTCCCCACAGCAGCAGCATGGGGGTGCTCCTGCCTGCTCTGTGCAATGCAAACAGGGGCTCCTGAGCCAGTGCTGCCGTGGCTGTGCCTGCAAGGATGCAGCACCTGTGTGAGCTGGGAGAGAGGCCAGGGCTGCAGAGGGGGGATGTTGTTGGCAGCTCCATCAGGACGCTCTGGGACGCTGCCCTGGGCTGTGCAGCGCCCTGGGGATGGATCAGCCCCTGCTCTGCTGCTCCTTCCCGTCTCCCCCAGGGCCTTTGCAGAGCCCCAGCCATGCTGTTTGCCCCCAGCCTGCCCACGGCCAGCCTGGGGCTGCTCACCCTGGGGCTCTTCTGTGCTGAGCATTGGCCTGGCCGTGTTCTTGAGAGAGCCTGGGCAAGGAGCCTGCAGCCCCCAGGCCCTGGCCTGAGGCGTCAGCGCTGCCCCAGCAGTGCCCATGGCCTGTCCCTGCTGCAGCCCCGGCACTGCCACCCCCAGGACTGTGCCCGGCCCCGAGAGCACTCAGGCCCTGCAGCAACACCAGGGCCACCAGGGCAGCGGGGCAGGGCCACGGCAGCAGCACTGGCAACACCAAGTGCTGCTGCTGCTGCTGGGCACAGCTGCTGGGCCAGCACTGATCTGCCCCCAGCTCTGCACACAGACATTGCTGCTGCAGCTCCAGAGAAGGCAACCAAAGGGCATCTCTGCAGAAAACTCTGCTGGGAGATCTTTTATTTCCTTTATAGCCACCAGGAATGCAGCCTGTCATTGACACAGTCTGTGTCAATGCCACAGGGGAGATGGAGAGAAACAAAATGTGAAATGGCACAGACAATGACATTTATTTCTAGTCAATGTGAAAAATATAAAACAAAGGAAAAAATCCCAACAACTATACCAATAAGAAGTATCAAAGATGACTTTTATTACAAGTGATTTGCAGACACTGGCCAGCAGTTTAATGTTTCTGAAACCATCCAGTCATCAGTCTCCTCACTGCAGCCTTGAGCTCCTGGTTCCTCAGGCTGTAGATGAGGGGGTTCAGGGCTGGAGGCACCACCGAGTACAGAACTGACAGGGCCAGATCCAGGCATGGGGAGGACATGGAGGGGGACTTCAGGTGAGCAAACATGACAGTGCTGAGGAACAGAGAGACCACAGCCAGGTGAGGGAGGCAGGTGGAAAAGGCTTTGTGACGCCCCTGCTCAGAGGGGATCCTCAGCACAGCCCTGAAGATCTGCACATAGGAAAAAACAATGAACACAAAACAGCCAAGTGCTAAACAGGCACTAATAGCAATGAGCCCAAGTTCCTTGAGGTTTGAGTGTGAACAGGAGAGTTTGAGGATCTGGGGGATTTCACAGAAGAACTGGCCCAGGACATTGCCATGGCACAGGGGCAGGGAAAATGTATTGGCTGTGTGCAGCAGAGCAGTGAGAAAGGCACTGGCCCAGGCAGCTGCTGCCATGTGGGCACAAGCTCTGCTGCCCAGGAGGGTTCTGTAGTGCAGGGGTTTGCAGATGGACACGTAGCGGTCGTAGCACATGATGGTCAGGAGGCAATACTCTGCTGAGATGAAGAACAGATAGAAAAAGTGCTGTGCAGCACATCCTGTGTAGGAGATGGTGGTGGTGTCCCAGAGGGAATTGTGCATGGCTTTGGGGACAGTGGTGCAGATGGAGCCCAGGTCGCTGAGGGCCAGGTTGAGCAGGAAGAAGAACATGGGCGTGTGCAGGTGGTGGCCGCAGGCTAC
The DNA here is from genome assembly GCF_036417665.1 of Passer domesticus. Lineage (NCBI taxonomy): Eukaryota > Metazoa > Chordata > Aves > Passeriformes > Passeridae > Passer > Passer domesticus. The sequence goes on along the minus strand of NC_087503.1, from coordinate 3,808,531 downwards.
GGCGCTGATGATGAGGCCGTTGCCCAGGAGGGTAGCCAGGGAGATGCCCAGCAAGAGGCAGAAGTGCAGGAGCTGCAGCTGCCGCGTGTCTGCCAATGCCAGCAGCAGGAAGTGGCTGATGGAGCTGCTGTTGGACATTTGTGGTGCCTTGGCATGGGGATCTGTATAAAAATTAATCATAGAATAGTTGCATTAGGAGAGGATTTTAAATATCCCAGCACGGGCTGGGGACACTTTCCCCCCACTGCCTGCCCAGGGCTCTGCTGCCTGGAGCTGTCCCTGCCAGGAGCTGGTCCCTGTGCCCAGGGCTGGGCCCTGCCAGTGCTGCCAGAGCCCAGCCCAGCCCTGGGGGCTCAGCTCTGCCCTGCAGACCCCTCCCAGCTCTGGCACTGCCCAGGGGCAGCTCTGGCTCTGCAGGCTCTGATGGCAACATCAGAGCAACCCTGAGCAGGCTGGAAAATCGACACTGATGCTGCCTTTAAAGTGAACTGTGGTGATTGCTGTCACTGCCTGGTTTGTTCAGATTTGAGAAAATTGTTTTTATTTTTCTTCACCTGAACTGAGATTAACATCTATATGGAATTTCCGATCCAGGCAACCAACAGCAGTAGATTTAAAAAGCAGGATTTTCCCTTTTATCCAGCCCCTGACTAGCTGTGTTAGCTGTATAATCTACTTGTAGATGTTCGGCAGTTAAATGTTATGCTGGGAGCAATCCTGACCAATGCAGCATCCTCACCACACAAGGAGAACACTTCAAAGCCTTACCAGCTGTCTCCTCCCCCCCCAGATCTTGTCCCCCAGTGCTGGGAGCAGCTGCCAGGGCCGGCTGAGAGCTGTCCCTGGCAGGCAGCAGAGTCCCTGCCCCAGCACAGTGCCCTGGGCTGCAGGAGCCTGCTCTGCAGGACAGCCCTGGGCACCCCTGGCTGCTCTGCACAAGAGACAATCAGAGAATGTACTCATAGAGTCTGCAGGCATTGGGATGTTCCAGCTTTAGGAGATGGCTCCAGGAGCTGCAGCTGCATTGTCCTGCAGCCAGAGGTTCCTGTGCCAAGGGCTGGCAGTGATTCTGCCCCAGGCACTTCTCAGCACCTTCCCAGCTCTGACTGATTGAAGCTCTCTGTGCCTCTGGGCTGTGCCCGGGCTGGCTGCAGGCATTGCCCCAGCCCTGCTGGGCTGCCACAAGAGCTGCTCATCAAGAGAAATGTGCTTTTGAAGCTCTTCTTGCTTACCAGGAGCTGCCTCTGTGCCAGGAGCCCAGCCCAGCTCAGCAGCACAGACACAGTACAAGGACTTTAATGACCTTAATTGCTTTGTGAGCCACTCAGGAGCAGGAGGTGGAGCTTCCTTGTTCCGGAGTGACCCATTGTAAGAGACTTCTGGGGAGCGCGGCGAGCCGGAGTGCGGTGAACAGGAGCAGGCAAACAGGGTCACAGCAGTTCGCGCAGGCAGGGCAAGCAGGCAGGGCTGCAGGTTCCAGCTAGTTTGGTGAAGTATTGTTTTATTGGTTGATTGATCTTGGGCTTTCTCCTAAGCAATGGTTTTAACCCGGTCAAAATCCGTGGTTGGTACAAGTGTATATGACCAAGTAGAGCCCTCCAAAAAGGATGTGTCCGTACAGACCCATTCCTGCCCGGAGTGTTTGAGCTTATCAGTGGCTTCAGGGGATGTTATGGAGAAGGCCTGCCTGAGGTGTGAACAAGTGAATGACCTCCTTTCGCTAGTGGCTGAGCTTAGGGAAGAAGTTGAAAGGTTAAGGAGGATATTTCACTATCAGGGATAGTGAAAAGGAAATAGACTGGTGGAGTTCAGCCCTTACATCTTTAAGGGAGGCCCACCAGGAGTCAGAGGGCTCATGTGTCTTTCACTCTCAGGCAATAGAGGGGCACCTGGTAGATGAAGGGGAGTGGAAATGGGTCCCTGCTCGGGGTGGTAATAACAAAAAACCCCTCCTGCCCCCCATCCCCTAGCCAGGTGCCACTTCAGAATAGGTATGAGGCACTGGATCTAGACAGCCAGAGAGATGATTTAGAGGAAAATCATCTACCCAGTGAGCCTCCCAATTATGACTTGCCTAAAAAGAGGATTACCACCTCTAATGTCAAGAAAAAAAGAAGGGTAATCGTGATGGGTGATTCCCTTCTGAGGGGGACAGAGGGCCCCGTATGTCGACCTGACCCATCCCACAGGGAGGTCTGCTGCCTCCCTGGGGCCCAGGTACGAAACATCACTGAGAAACTTGCTAGGCTGATTCAGTCCTCTGATTATTACCCACTGCTGATACTCCAAGCTGGCAGTGATGAGATTGAAAAGAGGAGTGTCAAGGTGATTAAAAGGGAGTTTAGGGCACTGGGTCAAGTGGTTGATAGGACAGGTGCACAGGTAGTGTTCTGCTCAGTCCCTTTGGTGGCAGAGAAAAATAATGAAAGGAATAGGAAAACTCATATCATTAACAAATGGCTCAAGGGTTGGTGTTATCGGCAAAATTTTGGATTCTTTGATCATGGAGCAACCTTTCTGGCACCTGCTCTATTGGAATCAGATGGGGTACATCTCTCTGTTAAGGGTAGGAGGTTTTTAGCTCATGAACTGGCAGACCTTATTGAGAGGGCTTTAAACTAGGTTTGAAGGGGGAAGGGGATGCAGCTGGGCTGTTTGGAAGCAGGCCCAGGGGTGGTAAGACTGTGTTAGGGGAGAAATCAGCAGCCCAGCTGAGATGCATGTATACCAATGCACGCAGCATGGGTAACAAACAAGAAGAGCTGGAGGCCATGGTGCATCAGCAGGACTATGATGTAGTTGCCGTCACAGAAACGTGGTGGGATGACTCACATAGTTGGAGCACTGCACTGGATGGCTACAAGCTCTTCAGAAAAGACAGAAAAGGGAGAAGAGGTGGAGGGGTGGCCCTTTATATTAGGGAGGTTTTGGATGTCACAGGTATTGAGACTAATGATGATGAAGTTGAGTCCCTATGGGTAAAAATTAAGAGGAAGGCCAACAAGGCTGACATCCTACTGGGAGTCTGCTATCGTCCACCCAACCAGGATGAAGAGGTGGACAACTTATTCTATAAACAACTGAACAAAGTCTCAGGATCATCAGCCCTTGTTCTTGTAGGTGACTTCAACCTACCAGACATCTGCTGGGAACTCAATACAGCAAAAAACCAGCAATCTAGAAGGTTTTTAGAATGTGGGAGGATAACTTTTTGTCACAACTGGTGGGCAAACCCACCAGGGGAGGGGCTATGTTAGACCTATTGTTTACAAATAGAGATGGACTGGTAGGTGATGTGGAGGTTGTAGGCCGCTTGGGGCATAGTGATCATGAAACTATAGAATTCTCAATAATTGGTGAAATAAGGAGGAATATCAATAAGATCTCTACACTGGACTTCCGGAGGGCAGATTTTGGCCTATTTAAAAGACTTGTCCAGAGAATTCCTTGGGAAACAGCCTTTAAAAACAAAGGAGTCCAGGAGAGATGGGTGTGCTTCAAAGCAGAGATCTTGAGGGCACAAGAACAGACTGTCCCTGTGTGCCAAAAGATGAGTAGACGAGGCAAACGTCCAGTCTGGATGAGTAATGAGGTTTTGAAGGAACTTAGAAATAAGAAAAAGATGTATCATCTTTTTAAGGAGGGAGTGATTTCTGAGGAATTATTTAAGGGTGCTGCCAGGGCATGTAGAAAAAAAATTAGGGAGGCCAAAGCTCAGTTTGAACTCAACTTGGCAACTTCTGTTAAAAATAATAAAAAAAGTTTTTACAAATATATTAATGGTAAAAGGAAGGGTATAACCAACCTCGGTTCCTTATTGGATGGAGCAGGCAAAGTAGTTACTAAAGATGAGGAAAAGGCGGAAGTGCTTAATGTTTTCTTCACCTCAGTCTTTAGTGGTAAGGCAGTTTATCCTCATGACAACTGTCCTCAAGGGTTGGTAGGTGGTGCCAGGGATCAGAATGGTCCTCTTATTATCCAAGAGGAGGCACTCAGAGAACTGCTGGGACACTTGGATATTTAAAAATCAATGGGACCAGATGGGATTCACCCTAGGGTGATGAGGGAGCTGGCAGATGAGGTTGCCAAGCCGCTGTCCATCATTTACCAGGAGTCGTGGCTCACTGGTGAGGTTCCAGATGATTGGAAACTGGCCAATGTGACACCTGTTTACAAAAAAGGTGGTAAGGAGGATCCTGGCAATTACAGGCCAGTTAGCCTGACCTCAGTACCAGGTAAGATGGAACAGTTCACACTGAGTGCTATCACACAGCACTTACAGCATGGCCAGGGTATCAGAGCCAGTCATCAGGGGTTACGAAGGGTAGGCCATGTGTGACCAGCCTGGTCTCCTTCTGTGACCAGCTGACCCGCCTGGTGGACGCAGGAAAGGCTGTGCATGTTGTCTATTTAGACTTCAGCAAGGCCTTTGATACTGCCTCCCACAGCACACTCCTGGAGAAGCTGGCAGCCCACGGCTTGGACAGGAGCACTCTTGGCTGGGTTAGGAACTGGCTGGATGGCCGGGCCAGAGAGTGATGGTGAACGGTGCTGCATCCAGCTGGCGGCCAGTCACCAGTGCTGTCCCTCAGGGCTCTGTGCTGGGACCAGTCCTATTTCATATTTTTATAGACGACATGGATGAGGGCATCGAGTCCTTCATTAGTAAATTTGCAGCTGACACTAAGCTGGGAGCTTGTGTTGATCTCCTGGAAGGAAGGAGGGCTCTGCAGAGAGACTTGGATCAGTTGGATGGATGGGCAGAGTCCAGCAGCATGAAGTTTAATAAGTCTAAGTGCCGAGTTCTACGTTTTGGCCACAAAAATCCCCTACAATGTTACAAGCTGGCGACAGTGTGGCTGGACAGTGTTCAGGCAGAAAGGGACCTGGGGGTGCTGGTTGACAGCTGGTTGAATATGAGCCAGCAATGTGCCTTGGTGGCCAAGAAGGCCAATGGCATCCCAGCCTGCAGGAGGAATTGTGTGGCCAGCAGGAGCAGGGAGGTCATTCTTGCCCTGTACTCGGCCCTGGTGAGGCCGCACCTTGAGTACTGTGTCCAGTTCTGGGCCCCTCAGTTTAGGAAGGATGTTGAGATGCTTGAGCACGTCCAGAGGAGGGCAACAAGGCTGGTGAGGGGCTTGGAACACAAGCCCTATGAGGAATGTTTGAAGGAACTGGAGTTGTTTAGCCTGGAGAAACGGAGGCTTAGAGGTGACCTTATTGCTCTCTACAACTTCCTGAAGGGAGGTTGTAGACAGGTGGGGGTCAGTCTCTTCCACCGGGCAGCGACTGACAGAACAAGAGGACACAGTCTCAAGATACGTCAGGGAAGGTACAGGTTGGATATTAGGAAAAAGAAGTTAACCAAAAGAATAATAAAGTACTGGAATGTTCTTCCCAGGGAGGTGGTGGAATCAGTATCTTTGGATGTGTTTTAAAAATGGTGGAATATGGCATTTGGTGCTATAGTCTAATTGAGGTGTTGGGACATAGGTTGGACTTGATGATCCTAGACATGGCTTCCAACTTCATTATTCTGTGGTTCTCTGAAAACCTTGAAAATTATCAGCGGGCTCTGGAAAACTTTTTAAAAAAATCAGAAATGGATGTAGCTCTGTGAATTTTCAGGCACAGCTCTGGATCTGGAGGAAATATTTGCTTTGCATCAGCTAAGACACAGACAGACACACAGAAAATGGAGCACTGAACATCACAGACTGGGATAGTGTTTTTCCCAGAAGAACTGACAGAAGATCACAATGAAACACTACAGTGCCCCTGAACAATCCAATTGTCCAGGGAAACTCAGCAGCTGATGGTGTTGTGGTGCTACTGCCAATCCCTTCCATGAGCAAATCATTTCAGGACTGACTAACAGCCTCTGCCTTCTCACAGACACCAAGTGGTGCAGCAGTGCTCCAGGTGCTGCTGCCAACAGCCCCTGCAGGGAGGAGCACAGCCCCCAGTGCACGTGGGCTTTGGCTCCCTGTGGCACACAAGCCCCCCGGGGCACAGGTCTCTGGGGCAGGAGAGGGGCAGCAGCGCTGCCAGGGCTCGGGGGGTGGCAGGTGTGCTTGGGTGGGCACTCTGCCACACCTGCTGATGGCAGCGCTGCCCAGGCCCCAGGGCTCAGAGCAGCATTGGTGCCCTGGCCCACACGTTCCCTGTGCCTGTCACAGCCGCGGCTTTAGGATGGCCAGCAGTCGGGACGTGTCCCAAGGAGGCCGTGCCAGCTTCCGTGGAAGGCCCCGTGCCCTTGCCAGCGCGGCTGCCTCGGCAGCCCTGGGGGCTCCTTCTGCTGCCCTGAGCCCGCAGAGCAGGGCAGCGTTTGCTGATGGGCTGAGCCCTTCCTAAAGATCCTGTCGGGCTGCCTTAGACACTTGGGGCCAGGGATTCCTTCCAACCGGGGCCACTTTGGGTGGGCTGGGGGCGGCCCCAGGGCAGGTGGCAGTGTGTGCAAGGGCCCTTTGTGACACACTGCAGCACAGTCACCGTGGCATGGAATGGAGGAGTGTGTCCTTTGTGACACGTGGTGACATAGGAGCTGGTGGTGACAAGAACACTCCACAGCGCTCGGAGCAGGCGACGAGACAGGACGGGACAGAGCGGTGCTGTGAGGAGCCCCCACACAGTGCACTCGTTCCTGCCTGACCCGGAGCTTTTCTGAGGTGTTGTTCCTGCAGCTGACCTCGAGGCCAGACTGTGGGACTTGCTGACCTGAGTAATTTACCAGGAATCTCCTGTCATTGTGGCAGGAGCGCCCAAGACTAGAGTGCAGGACTTGCTGTCCTGCAGCTACCCTGAGACCTCTCTGTCTCAGAAATCTTCAAGGCACAACTGAAATTGCTGACTTGGCAATATCCTGAGGCATCTCTCTAGAAGGTGCCTTCAAGGCTGGAAGGTGGAATGGCAGGCAGATTTTTCAGCCTGTTCAAATGCTTCCGGGGGAAAAATAAGAAAGGCCCTGGAGCTGCTTCAGGAGAGCAACTTGAAGAGCCAGAGCAGATCCAGACACTGCAGGACGGTGAGTGGCAGAGCTGGGCCATAGGACTGGAGCCTGCAGCCAGCCTGGCCCCATCCCGTCCCATGGCATCCCATGGCATCCCATGGCATCCCATGGCATCCCATGGCATCCCATCCCATCCCATCCCATCCCATCCCATCCCATCCCATCCCATCCCATCCCAAGGCATCCCATCCCCTGGGGCCATGCCCATGGACAGGACGGAAGAGGGCCCAGGCAGACACCCCGCAGTGGCCGTGCTCCATCCCCCTGGGGCATCCCGGGGCTGTCCCTGCCTGGGGAGCGCAGGGCTGGGCTGTGTTCTCCGGCCTCTCCCGCAGCCCCTCAGCTCTGGCTGTGCTCGCTCTTTGCCAGATGCAGCCGTGGAGCGCACACAAGAGCAGCAATCCAGCCGTGGCCGCTTCCGCAGAACAGCGCAGGTACCTGCAGCCATGCCCACCTGGGCTGGGCCTGCTGTCCCTGCTCAGCCAAGCACTACACTTGGAGCATTCCTGGCTTCCCTGTCCTTTATTCTTTGGCAGATGTTCCGAAAATTCCCGCACATTCGGCATAGAAAGACCAACACCGCAGCAGCTGAGGGCCCAGCTGAGCCTGACTCGGGGCTGACCCAGCTCCAAGCAGAGCCTGATGTCAGCCCAGATTCAGCTGGGCTCTCGCAAGACTTGGACACCTCAGGGACTGAAACCTGGCCACAGGCTCTTCCCACATCAGTGACTGAGGATGGAGTCATAAAAAACACTGACAATGAAGAGATTGAGGCCTTGAAAAATACTGGAGCCATGCCCACTCCCCCTGAGATTTGTGCTTCCACTGTGGATTTTTTCCAGGACAGTGCTGTTCCTTATCAGCAGCAGGTAAGCAGCCTGGGGCCAGGACTGGAGGCCTCCCAGGGCCGTGTGTCCCCTCAAGCCTCGGTCACTGGGCCCCCTCAGCCTTTGAGGCCAGTAGATTGTGACGGGAAAGGAGGCACTTCTTGGGGGGAAACTGGGGAAGTTGCTCCCATAGACAGCGCTCCAGGTCTTCCCCATGCCTCCTCCAGGTGCCAGCCATGGTGAAGAACATCCACCAGAATCTCATGTCCCACGTCACTGTGGATGCCAGGCTGCACAGTGACATTGTGAGGCTGGCTGAGGAACACCCTGCAGATGTGGCGCTGACCCTCCTGCACTGTGCCCCAACGTGTGACAGGTACGGGGCCCACGTGCCTTGAGAGCTCAGGGCTCACCAGCCTTTAGGGCCCGTGGCCCATCACAGCCTGTCCAATGGGCTCTGCCAGACAGGCAGAGAGCTCCAGGACCCTCAGGCCCCTCTCTTTGCCCAGCCTGCTGCCAATGCTCCCTCCCTGCCCCTCAGGGCACCGGGGCTCAGTCACCTGTGCCCCCACAGCTGCACAGGGCATGGTACTGTGACTGCGATTCCCCTGACACAGAGCCCTGATCCCACAGAGCTGCTGCAATGATGTGGAGAGCCATAGGCTCATCACAACCAACAATGGAGAAGGTGCTGGCAACACTGCTCTGTGTGATGGAGGATTGGCCTGTGCACAGCACATGCATCTCCGATGGGGACAACAAGGACGTTTTTGCCCTGGCTGTGAGTTTCTGGAACTGGCCTTTGCTTGCCACCTGGTTGCCTCTCCAGCAGCTCTCCATCCTCTCCCTGCCTCAGTCGCTGGGACGAAACTTGGTCTAGGGGCAGACTCAGGGGGCACTAGGCCCACTGCTCCCCTGCATCTGCCCTTGGGCCCTGCCCCATGGACACCAGGGCACTGAGCGCTGTCTTGGGCTGCTTCTTCTGCAGGCAACTCTGGTGATCTGGGTCATTGTGCCTAAATGCCATGAGGCCATGATCCTTCATTCCTCCCGCCTGTTTGTGGCTCTGCTCTTCCATGTTGTCATCACCACACAGCAGCAGATGCCACCAGAGGAAGTTGAAAACTTCTGGAGAGCGTGCCAGGAGGAACACCGCCTTCCCAGCAAGCCCAGCAGGTCCCAGTCCTCCTGTCCTTCCCCTGCCCTTGTGGCCAGTGCCAGTGCTCCCAGTGTGACCTGGGCTTTGCTCTGCACACAGGTTTGCAGTGCAGGCCATGAAGGCTCTGCTCTGCCGACTGGAGTGTGACCAGGAGGTGATGGCTATGGAGCGTAAGTGTGGCTGGGACACGCTGCTGTGTGCTCACACCCAGCACTATGCCGTGGGTCTGCTGGCCAGGTGAGATCCCCTTCTCCTCCACACTGCCCCCAGCATTTGTGCCCTGTGCCCGGGTGCCCCACACAGTCCCTGTGGTCATGGGCCAGAGGGCCTTGTCACCAAGGGACGGCCAAGGAGACTGGAAAAGGCTGGGAGAGGAGGGTGCCCAGAAGGGGCCACCTCCCACAGCGCTCACATCCTCTCCAGGGATGCTGGGCAAAGACCAGACCTCTGTGAGTCAGTCCTGGGCAAGGTTTGGTCCCCCCACCTCAGGCTCTTGGTGTCTTTTTTCCCCTTCCAGAGAGATGCGCCGTGTCTCTCTCTCCTTGTGTTCTGGGATTGCTCTGCGCCTGCTTGGGCTGCTCAGCAGGGAGGAGCCACACTGGGATCTGCCCGGCCTGGCGTTCCTTGTGGAGGTGAGCCTGAAGGCCAGCGCTGCCTGGCTGAGCTGCCTCCCAGCTCTCTGCCCTCTCGTAGCCGCAGCTGCCTGGGACGGTGCCCGTACCCTGTGCTGCTGCCTGGGCCCAGCCCTGTGCGGTTCCGGGCTGCTGCTGGCCGGGTGCCCTGTCACTGCCCTGTGCCTTTCAAGGTCCTCGAGTGGCTGGACTTGAGGGAATGTGCTGACAGCATCCTGGAGATCATGTCAAGGCACCTGAGGAACGAGTGCAGGGAGAGGCGTCACCTGGCGCTCAGAGGCCTCGTGGTGCTCAGCAAGGATCCCTCGATGGTGAGAAGGGGCAGCGGCTGAAGCTGCGCTGGGGAAAGCAGCCCCATGGGCTGGCAGGGCTGAGGCAGCTGAGGCAGCTGCTCCCAGCTCTCCTGCCTCACCTGCCCCACTGCTTTGGGGCAGGCCTTTGGCCTGTGGGCCCTGCAGCAGCAGGCTGGGGTTGCAGTGTCAGGGTGGTGCTGGCGCTGCAGCCGTCCATGGCTTCCCAGCACAGCCTTGTGTTCCACACAGGCCAGGAGAATGGGCACTCTGTCTCCAAGCCTTCTGGAGCTGCTGGGTGATGCAGACGGAGAGCTGGTTGGCATGACGCTCTCTGTGTTCACTAATTTGCTCAAGAGCAAAGACATGCTGGTATCCAGCACCACTGCCCCGAAGCTGGCTGAGGCTCTCCTGCTGCTCTTCGACCACGTAAGGCTTTGTATCCCCAGCCTCGGGCACTGGGTGCTGCCCTGAAACTTTGTGCACTGTGGATTTTTGTACTCTTCAGGTGGGCCTGGAGTAGATGGCGCTGAGTTTTTTTCTTTCATTCAGGACAACAGCCATGTGCAGCTGCTCTCCCTTGACCTCTTCTTCAAGGTGATGGATTTGGTAGCAGAGGAGGGAAAAAAGCCTCTTAAGTCAGTGGTGTGCCAGAGCCTTCCTGCACTCTTCTTCCACTGCCACAATGAGAATCAGCTTGTGGCCGAGGTGAGGACTCGTGGGCTGCTGGTGTCCCCCTGGCAGGGGGCTGGGCTGCCGGCTGCCCTGCTCACATCCCGAGCTGCAGCCTCCTCCAGGCTGTGGCACAGGGATGTGAGTCCTGTGCCCTGGGCTGTGGGGCTATCTCTGGGTCTCTGCTGCTCTCCAGGCTTCTCGGGAAATGCTGCATTGTGCGGCCGGGTTCCTGAAGAGGAGGGATCTCAAAGAGCTGGTGGAGGCAGAGAAGCTGTTGGCGTTTGCCGAGGTGTTGGTAAGAACAGCCTTAAGAACCGGCGGGGCTGCGGGGCGGCCCCGCGGCTCCCCGGGCAGCAGCCGGCCCTCTGCCTCCTGCGGAGCCCGGCGCCAGCGGCTGCTGGCCGCGCCTCAGGGCTGTGCGGGCAGGGGAGGCCGGGGCTGGGCGCAGGGAGCGCCCGCCACAGGGGCTGAGCCCGCGCCAAGCCTTCCCTGCTGCCGCTCTCTGCAGCTGGCAGAGGACACGAGCCGAGCGGCCGAGCAGCTGCGCCGGGCCCTGCGCTACCTGGAGAGCCCCCAGGAGCCCCTGCGAGAGGCGGCCATCAGGTTCATGGGTGAGCCCCGAGGCCGGGCTCCCTCCCCGGCCCGCCGCAGCTCGGCCCCAGCCCCGCCCGCTGCCCCGGCAGCGCCATCCGGGCCCGGCGCCGTGGAGCCCCGCCTGGCCCGGGCGCTGCTGCCGCCCTCTGGCAGCCGTGCCCTTGGGCGGCAGCGTGCGGCAAGGGCCCGGGCTGAGCCCTGCCGGGCCAGCAGGGCGTGTGGCCGCAGCGCTGGCAGCGCCGCTGGCAGGGAGCTGTGCCGCTGCCGCCGTGACAGGCTCTGTGTTCACAGGGATGGCCGGGCGGCACCTCAGGGGGCAGCCAGGAGAGCTCCTGATGATCTGCAGTGGTGAGTGATGGCAGCGGGCTGACAGCAGGAGTTGGCGGGTGAAGACCTGCGAGCCCTGCCCCGGCTGTGGAGGGCTCTGCTCCCGTGGGCTGAACGCACAGAGGTTTCAGGGCCATGTGGGGCATTCCTGGCCAGCAGCTTTGGGCTGATGCCCTTGGTCCCTGCTCCCTCCTGGCCATGGCAAGAGCCGGCTGGGATGGCCCTGGCAGGGGGCTCTCCTCCTCTCCGTGCAGATCCGGGATCTGACTGTGGCTCTGTTCCTCTCTCATGCAGCTCTTGAACTCCTGACGGAGGATATGAGCAGTGCCGTGTCAGAGCTGGCACTTCAAACACTGCATGTCCTCCGGGCAATTCAGCGTGGGCACTATTCCATCTTCCAGAGGCTGCAAGATCAGCTGCGCAGGGCATGGAAGAGTCGGCCTCGTCTGTCAGGGCTCGGCTGGCTGCATTGTCGGAGCTCTGAGGAGAACTGATGGGCCCCCACTTGTTGGGGACAACCCTAGCCAGTGGGAATTTTCCTTTATCTTTTAAGATTTTTCTTTTTTTTTTTTTTCCTCTTTTGAATTTCTGTAAATATAGAATGTGTTATAATTCACAGACTCCCAGGAGCTTTTCTTTGCTGCCCTGGATCTGCAGGGCAAGAGAGAGGAAACGGTGAAAAAGATGCTTGCGCTCAGCAGCAGAGCAAGCTGAGGGGTCCCTGAAGGGGGAAAATGGTGCTTGCACTCAGCCAGCTGCCCAGGCGTGCAGTGCTGCAGGGACAATGGCCAGAAGCCCCTTGGCCTGTGGTGGTTCTGCTGAAGCCTTTGTGCTGCCGCCAGAGCGGGTGGGCAGGGCCGGAGCTGCGGGGATCCCTGCTGGAGCGGTGCCTGGAGATGGCCACAAGGCCTGTGGCAGGCAGGAAGCACCATCCGTGTCCTCCTGGCCGTGTGCTGCTGGCTGCATTGCTGAGGGCTCCCAGGTGCCTCTGGCTGGGGCTCCTCTGGAGCTCCTGTGGGGCTGCGGCGCTGCTGCCGGGCAGCTTGGCCGGGCTGGGGGAGAGCCTGAGGGGCTGGGGCACTGGGAAGCCCTGAGCAATTGGGTGTCAGAGGCCATGAGCAGCCCCCTGGCAGCCACCTTGTTCCTGACAGAGTTGACTTACAAGACAGGTCCTGGGCACTCTGTAACTCCATGTATCAGTGTTGTTGGAACCCGAAATGTAGGGAATTCTCAGCCTTTTGGTCTTGTAAGCAAAGCTTAACATTTAAGACAGGATTTGATCTGAGACCTTGGAAAAAGTTTCCAAATTTAATAGCTGGAAGCGAGAATGTGGATTTAGAGTTCATAGCAGTGACACATGAAGCTCAGTGGAGAAAAGTTTAAAGTTTTAGACTTGAAGATGTAGAAAAAATGAAAGTAGTTACAAAAGTAAACAAGAAGTGGAGAATGCAGTGCTGTAGGTTTGTTTGCCATAACATGATTGCCTAAGGAAGCTTACAGTGTAGCATGAGTCCCTAAAGTGAAATGTTGAAGGATTGGGTCCAAAACATAAATATCCTTGTTGGCAGTGTTTTATTGGCCAATAAATCCTTAAAATGTCTTGTAACTAGAAGTCTTGTGACCTTGTGAGCCATACAGTGGAGATGTGAGCCAAACTCACCCTTCCTGTCTGTGTGAAAGATAAGAAAAATAAATGGCATCATCTAAAAAACTAGGAGGTCGGGTCTCTAACTCATTCCAAACTCCTTCAAATCCCCCTAAGTGTGATGTAGCTACAAATAGGTGACAGGGACTCTTAATTCTGGCTGTTTGACGCCAAACCAGCTGCTTTAGAAACTGTCACATAACCCTGTGTAATTATGTGGCAGAAATGCATCATTTTAAGAAATTTTCGCAACAGACATGAATGGAGGTTTGTTTGAAGGGCAGTTTAGGGGAAACCCTCACAGCAGAGGTCTGGCCTTTGGCCGAGCTGTGTCCCCTGCTGGTTGTGAAGTGTGCCATCAGCTCCAGGTGTTTCTGGGCTAAAAATATAATCAAGTCACTTGGACTTGCTCTTTTTGGCCTATAAAAGCTTGACCCACTTTCAGAGCAAATTTGGAGACCTCATTTATGGGTGGATGGACCACCTAGGATTTTCCCAATTGCTGGGAATGGTTCTCCAGGTCCTTGGTGCAAAACAGGGCACCCCAGCAACTAAGGATCTACAAGATGATAAACAATTCAGGTAATTGATGATGCATCTTTCTAAATCGCTCTCCTTTCTCTCTTACAGTACTGATTGAGGTGCACTGCCTTGCTTGTTTTTGCTTCTCACTAAAACCAAGTGCACATTTTTATTGAATGTATCATCTTTCACTGTGGTTCCTTAATATTCACAGTAAAATAAGAACATGATTTCCCGTGAGGTGTCCTTTAAATGGCCTCTGTCAATTGGCAGAACAACAGGAGGCTCCTGAGGGGCTGGAGCACTGGGAAGCCCTGAGCAATTGGGTGTCAGAGGCCATGAGCAGCCCCCAGGCAGCCGCCTTGTTCCTGACAGCCGGCTGCTCTGGCACTTCCCCACAGCGTCTGCCAGGCCTGCGGCAGAAGCCCTCGAGGCCGGGCCTCAGCAGGAGGCTGGGGACAGCCCTGAGGTGCCCAGGCTGGGCTGGCTGGGGACAGGGAGGGCAAAGCTCCCCTGCTGGGGCAAGGGATGAGGTGGTGGGAAGGCAGATAACCTGAGATTTTACCCCCCAAGTGTTCTTTCTTTCTTTCCCCTAACATTTATCTCAGGTTTGGTCCCATAATTATCTCTATCTGCCCTTTAGAAATTACTCAGAACACAGCAGGCTTTTGGGCTGTGTGGATCCCTAGCACACCAGAGCCATAGAAATAAGAGGCGTTTGTCAGCACTGGTGCACGGTGTACTCTAATCCCATCAGGCCATGTGGGGGCAGAACCCGTTTCCACTGCTGGGGTGACGGGGGGGATCACAGCAGGTGATCCTGTTGGAAGATGAGGGGAGCCTGACTGGGAAGTTCCGAGTGACAGAAACATCCTATTGTGACCGGCCCAGAGGCCCCATGTATTCTGGGCATAGACTTCCTCCGGAAGGGCTATCACAAAGACCCAAAGGGATGCAGGTGGGCTTTTGGAATAGCTGCTGTAGAGGCTGAGAACATTAAGCAGTTGAACACCTTGCCTGGATATCAGAAAACCCATCTGCAGAAGGAGTCCTGAAGGTGGAAGAGCAACAAGTACCAATTGCCACCTCGATGGTGCACTGCCGGGAGTATTGAACCAATCGAGATGCTGTGATCCCCATGCACAAAATGATCCGTGAACCGGAGAGCCAAGGGGTGGTCAGCAAAACCAACTCACCCTTCAATAGTCCCATCTGGCCTGTACAAAAGTCTGACAGAGAATGGAGATTGACTGTGGACTATTGTGCCTTGAATGAAGCGAATCCACCACTCAGCTCTGCTGTGGCAGATGTGCTGGAACTCCAGTACGAGCTGGCAGCTTTCTCAGAAATGGCCCCTCCTGCCGGAGGGGTGAGGCGCCCTGAGCCCCGGTGGGCACCCCACAGATCAGGGTACCCCCTGACCAAGCAAGTACTGGTCAGAGAAAAATGCTGTTCCCAGAAAAGCACTGAGTGCCAGAGTTGTCAGTCTGGAGGCACGGACAAACAGCTGCGGAGCGGCGCCTCCGCTTGAACGCGGTGGGGGTCAGAGAGCAGCCGCTGAAGGGGCAGATCATGGAGTGGAGGTTGCAGCATCCACTGGTTGCAGGGGTTTTTCCCCTGCAGCGTGGTGTTCGGAGAAAGCGGCAGCTGCCACCAGTGCAGCGGACACAGGCGTGAGGAATCGCCGCTGCAGATTTTCCTGGTTCCAGGGAGGGCGGCGCTGGCAGAGCCTTTGCCGCTGCCGGAGCGTTGCTGGCAACCCGAGGGCAACAGCGGGGAGCGGTGCCGGGAGTGGCGGAGGCGGCGGAATCGGCAGGGCCAGCGGGGCTGTTCCCTGCCGGCACTGCAGGCTCCCATGTCATGAAATCAATTGCTGGCCACGATGCAGGGGGACTGGATGTGCTCCCCAGCACAGGGCTGCCGGCTGCCGTCGCGGAGCCGTCCGCTCTCTTGTCGGGGGCGGGGGCGGCTTTGCACCCTCCTGGGGCACAGAGGCGGGGGAATCCAGCGGCGGGGCAGATCCACATGCCACACTGAGGGAAAAAGGAGGGGATGGAGATGGCAAAAGTCCCTCCAGCTCTGGTGAACGTGATGAAGAAGGGATGACCGCTGCTCCACTCAAAATAATTGTTGACCCATAAAGTGCAGCTGCTGAAGGCTTTGGTCCTTCCTGTGCATGCTCCAGGGAGACAGAAAAAAGCTGTTTCTGAGCCATGCGCAAAGCTGCTCCCCCCGCCCCATGCAGGTGGGGAAAACCAGTGGAGACTGTCCCTGGACAATTTGGTCCAGCTGTGGCGAGGGGCCTGATGGCCACCAACCTGGGGTAAGGCGCTTCTTCAACGAGGTTCTCTTCCTCACAATGGAGGAAAGTGATGCACTGAGCGGGAACTCCCAAGAAATTTCCTCAGCCCGCATGTGTTCCTCCAAAAGTCAAGATCCAGGGGTTGCCAAGCCCTGGAATCCAGCGAGAACTGCAAATCCACGAAAACCCATGAGCTTTTGCCCATCTGAAAAACTCATAGACATCTTCCTCCAACACAGGAATTCTGTAGTGCAGAGGCAGAAACCTCCACACTCCAATAGTGTTCTCCTCTAATGGAGAAAATTGAACTTCCATTTCTGAAGGCACCTCTTCCCAACCGTCACTCCATTTCTCGTGGAGGGCAATGCTATTGTCGGGAGGAGAAGGGTTAACAGTACCTTCTCAAGGAAGCCAAAGTGACCGGCCACAACGGGCTGTGCAGGGTCCCGCAGGGTCCAAGAGAAGGTCTAAGTGGCATCTCCCATCTCGTGACTCACCAAAGGAACACTGGACACTCTCTGTCAGTGTTCAGCAAACCTTTTCGTGTTCAGCCTCACCTGCAAACCCAATTGGATCCATCCAGCTCCTGGTTCTTCAGCCAATGTCAGAAGTCACCACTTATTGAATGCAGGGAGCCCCCAACGCGGCAAATGATTGGTATTTGACTCCATTGTTTCAGAAGACTGAACAATTGCTTTATTAAAACTAAACTACATTACATTATACTAGACTATATTAAAGAGATACTAAAAGAGACTAAAGAAAAACCCATGACTGTCTCCAGACAGTCAGGACACAGCTTTTTCCCAACTGCCAAGGAAAAAAAAAACCTCATCAGGATCCAACTGAAAAATCACTTCAGGTAAAAAAATCTTCCTAAACTATTCCATATGTCCAAAAACAACTGGAGCAGCAAGTAGAGACAAAAATTCTTTTCTCTTCTTCTCTGCTTCTCCAAAAAAAAATCCTGTGAGAGAAAATTATGTCCCTCTCTGTTCAGAGATTGTGAATGCCACATTGAACAAAAACAAAAAAAAAAAGAAAAAGAAAACAAAAATCTTGAAGAAAAAGAAAATCCTTCTCAAATGGCCCCAGCAGACAGAGCCTTCCAAATCAGCCCTCCACAGAGCTCCAGCAGCACAGCAAGGCTCTGCGGCAGAGACGAGGCCGTTTCTTCCATGCACTGAGGAATTGATCTTGCACTTTACACCATGTGGAGGAGGGAGCTCTCTGAATGGCCCGGAGAACGAACCCAGTTTCAATTGCAAGGTTTCTGATGGCGGGATTGCTGTCAAATGCCATTTCTTCAAGGGCTGCAAGAGAGAGCAACAGAACCAAGGTCAGATCCTGGATCTGTGGGGAGCGGAGGAGAGCCCCCTGCGAAGGTCATCCCGGGCAGCAATTTCCATGTCCAGGAGGGATCAGGCCAAAGCTGCTGGCCACGAAACCCCATGTGCCCTTGAAATCTCAGTGTGCTCTGCCCACACCACCCCTCATCCGCACAGGCACCAGAGACCTCTGCAGATGGGGCAGGCCCTGAAGATCCCCCATGGCCAGCTCAAGTTGTCAGCCCACTGCCCTCACTCACCATCACAGATGACCTGGAGCTCTCCTGGCTGCCCCCTCAGGTGCCGCCCGGCGATACCTGTGAACACAGAGCCTGTCACGGCGGCAGCGGCACAGCTCCCTGCCAGCGGCGCTGCCAGCGCTGCGGCCACACGCCCTGCTGGCCCGGCAGGGCTCAGCCCGGGCCCTTGCCGCACGCTGCCACCCAAGGGCACGGCTGCCAGAGGGCGGCAGCAGCGCCCGGGCCAGGCGGGCTCCACGGCGCCGGGCCCAGATGGCGCTGCCGGGGCAGCGGGCGGGGCTGGGGCCGAGCTGCGGCGGGCCGGGCAGGGAGCCCGGCCTCGGGGCTCACCCATGAACCTGATGGCCGCCTCTCGCAGGGGCTCCTGGGGGCTCTCCAGGTAGCGCAGGGCCCGGCGCAGCTGCTCGGCCGCTCGGCTCGTGTCCTCCGCCAGCTGCAGAGAGCGGCAGCAGGGAAGGCTTGGCGCGGGCTCAGCCCCTGTGGCGGGCGCTCCCTGCGCCCAGCCCCGGCCTCCCCTGCCCGCACAGCCCTGAGGCGCGGCCAGCAGCCGCTGGCGCCGGGCTCCGCAGGGGGCAGAGGGCCGGCTGCTGCCCGGGGAGCCGCGGGGCCGCCCCGCAGCCCCGCCGCGCCGGGGCTCCATGGGCACCCGGCTCGGGCCCACAGCAGCCTGGAGAAGAGCCCGCGCCGCCTCTGGGTGCAGCAGCGGGCAGGGGCACAGCTGCCAGCCCCGCACACTGAGCACCGCGCTCAGGGGCCTTCTCCAGGCTGAGGCTGGGGATTCTCGGTCGTCCTTACCAGGGCCTCGCCAAACCTCCATGTCTGATCCACCTGTAGCATTTGTTCAATATCCCTCCTCTTCAGGAATCTGGCTGAAGAATGCAGTGTTTCCCGGGAAGCCTGGAGAGCAGCAGAGATGTGGAGATGGCCCCACAGCCCAGGGCACAGGAGCATCCCAAAGCCACAGCCTGGGGGAGACTGCAGCCTGCAAGGCGCCAGGACAGGAGGCAGCCCAGCCGCCTCCCAGGGAGACAGCAGCCGGCCACAAGTCCTCACCTCAGCAACAATCTGATTCTCATCATGGCAGTGGAAGGAGAGTGGCAGCAGGCTCTGGAACACGTGTGACTTCAGGGCCTTTTTTCCATCTTCCATTAATAACTCCAGCATCTCTTGAAAGAACATCATGGAGCTCAGCTGCACCTGGCTATCATCCTGTAGGAAAGCAAGATCTGCATCAGCTGCTTCAGGCCCAGCAGGGCACAGGCCTGCATCTCCACAGGGCACAGAGCCTTACCCGGTCAAAGAGTGGCAGGAGCGCCTCAGCCAGCTGCAGAGCGAGGGAGCTGGGTATTGGGGCACCATTATCCAGAAATAAATATCTGAGTAGAAGAATGGTCATCCTGATCACGTCGCTGTCTTTTTCCTCCAGGAGCTCCACAAGACTTTCAGTCAGGCTCCACATTTTTTCAGCCTGTGTGGATCACAAGTTTGTGAAAGGCCACCCTGCTGCAGCAGGGCCTAGAGGCCAAAGCCCGTCCTGAAGCACTCGGGCAGCTGAAGCGGGAGGCAGGAGAGCTGGGAGCAGCTGCCCCGGGCCCAAAGCTCAGCCAAGCCAAGTGACAGCGTTTTCCAGCCCCACGCTGCCGGCAGGGCTTCAGCCACTGCCCCCTTCTCACCATCAAGGGATTCTTGCTCGCCACTGTGACTCCTCGGAGTGCCAAGTAATGCCTCTCCCTGTATTTGCTCTGCAGGTTCTTCGACATGATCTCCAGAACACTGTCTCTGCATTCCCTCAAGTCCAGGCACTCGAGGACCTGAAAGGCAGAAGGCAGTGACAGGGCACCCGGCCAGCAGGAGCCGGGAACCGCACAGGGCTGGGCCCAGGCAGCAGCACAGGTCCCAGGCAGGACCTACGAGAGGACAGAGAGCTGGGAGACATCTCAGCGTGGTAGTGCACCTGGAGAAGGCACGGCAAGACTTGGAGAGATGCCAGAGGGAGCAATGTCCCCAGTGCACCCAGAGAAGTGCTTCCATTCCCACCGCAATGCCATGGCCTCAAAGGCTCACAGGGACCAGCTGACGTGGCTTGGGTCGCCATGTGACTCATGGGGGAATGGAAGCCTGGCCACAGGCTGCTTACTTCATCTAGCCTGGAAACACCATTCTCCACAAGCAAATGCAGCAGGGTGGCACTGGTCTCCTGTCTGAGGACCTCTGAGTGTGCCCTGAGCCCAGTGCCCATGGCCCTGGCCTCTTCCTGCCGAACACTCTTGATGAATTTGCAAACAAACTGTAGGAGAAGGGCAAGAACCAGGGATGTTCCATGGAGTGCTCCACACACAATGCTGGGGTGAGAAGGGACAGCAGGCCCAGCCCAGGTGGGCATGGCTGCAGGTACCTGCGCTGTTCTGCGGAAGCGGCCACGGCTGGATTGCTGCTCTTGTGTGCGCTCCACGGCTGCATCTGGCAAAGAGCGAGCACAGCCAGAGCTGAGGGGCTGCGGGAGAGGCCGGAGAACACAGCCCAGCCCTGCGCTCCCCAGGCAGGGACAGCCCCGGGATGCCCCAGGGGGATGGAGCACGGCCACTGCGGGGTGTCTGCCTGGGCCCTCTTCCATCCTGTCCATGGGCATGGCCTCAGGGGATGGGATGGGATGGGATGGGATGGGATGGGATGGGATGGGATGGGATGGGACGGGACGGGACGGGACGGGACGGGACGGGACGGGACGGGATGGGATGGGATGGGATAGGACGGGACGGGACGGGATGGGGCCAAGCTGGCTGCAGGCTCCAGTCCTACGGCCCAGCTCTGCCACTCACCCTCCTGTGGTGGATGGAACGGCACCACCTCTTCTGTCTCCTGTCCTGGGTCAGCTCCAGGGCCTTCTTCCTTCTCCTCCACCCAGGGCAGCTTGGGTACTCTCGGGGGTCTCTGCTCCATGTCAGTGGCTGGAGCTAGTTGCAGGACAGATGCCTTGGAAAAGCTCCAGGACACCAAGTCCCACTCTCTGCCCTCGAGGGCACTGCAGAACAGAAGCCTCGGAAGGCCACAGGTCACCAGGTCCTGTGCTCTGGCCTCGAGGTCAGCTGCAGGAACAACACCTCAGAACAGCTCCAGGTCAGACAGGAACGAGTGCACTGTGTGGGGGCTCCTCACAGCACCGCTCTGTCCTGTCCTGTCCTGTCGCCTGTTCCGAGCGCTGTGGAGTGTTCTTGTCACCACCAGCTCCTATGTCACCACGTGTCACAAAGGACACACTCCTCCATTCCATGCCACGGTGACCGTGCTGCAGTGTGTCACAAAGGAACCTTGCACACACTGCCACCTGCCCTGGGGCCGCCCCCAGCCCAACCAAAGTGGCCCCGGTTGGAAGGAATCCCTGGCCCCAAGTGTCTAAGGCAGCCTGACAGGATCTTTAGGAAGGGCTCAGCCCATCAGCAAACACTGCCCTGCTCTGCAGGCTCAGGGCAGCAGAAGGAGCCCCCAGGGCTGCCGAGGCAGCCGCGCTGGCAAGGGCACAGGGCCTTCCACGGAAGCTGGCACGGCCTCCTTGGGACACGTCCCGGCTGCTGGCCATCCTAAACCCGCGGCTGTGCCAGGCACAAGGAACGTGTGGGCCAGGGCACCAATGCTGCTCTGAGCCCTGGGGCCTGGGCAGCGCTGCCATCAGCAGGTGTGGCAGAGTCCCCGCCCAAGCACACCTGCCACCCCCCGAGCCCTGGCAGCGCTGCTGCCCCTCTCCTGCCCCAGAGACCTGTGCCCCGGGGGGCTTGTGTGCCACAGGGAGCCAAAGCCCACGTGCACTGGGGGCTGTGCTCCTCCCTGCAGGGGCTGTTGGCAGCAGCACCTGGAGCACTGCTGCACCACTTGCTGTCAGAAGCTCTTACTACATGCTGAAATTATTTTCTTATTGAAGTAATTTCCTTCAGCACAAAAGCATCTTTACCATGACAACACGGAAAAATCTGGCATTAAAGACTCCTCAGTTCAGGAAAGCTTTACTTTCCATTTCTCAACTCAAGTAATTCCAAAAAGTTGCAAACTCCCCCAATCAATTGCAATCGACTGAGAACATGACAGTTGGAAATTGGCTTCCCATCTCAAAGCAGCATCTCATGTGCCTTAATGTCATGCATTGGGAGTCACTTTACAAACATAACACTACACAGAGGCAAACAGAAGGCCATTCTTTGCTTTCAAATGATTTTCAATGAATGGATGATAATATCCTCATTCACTTAAGGAATAGAAGCTCTAAAAGAATGAAAGTCCGCTCAGTGTTACAAAAGTAGCCCAATGAAATGAATAGATGGCAAAAGGGCCAATCGTCCCCCTGGTAGAGATATCTAACTGGCCAATAAAGTACAGCTCTCCCCTCTTCTTCCCTGCAGGAGAATCAGGACCATGAACAGAAATAGTCACAGCTGTCCTTTCTGCCCTCCATAACCAGTGTTGCACCAAACCACAGATGCTGCCTTCAAACTGACTCCAATTCCATCCAAGACCTCTCACCTTCCAGACAACGCCTTCCCCAACACGCCCCCAACACCAACCCCTCCAAACACCCACACAGGAGCCCTCAACCCCCCACCAGCACCCCCAGCTGTCCCTGTCCCTCCACAGAGCTTTCCCAGCCTCCAGCAGACCCCCTGGTTGCCTGCACGTGCTGTGGGATGGCCCTCAGGAGGATCTACTCCAAGGCCTTTCCCGGGAGGAAGCTCAGGTTGCCAGGCCCATGGTTCCTGGATCATCCTTCCCACCGAGCCTTCCTGTGCACGGCTGTTCCCTTGGCACATTTGCGCTCGGCTGGGACTTCTCCACTCACCCAGGGCTGCTGCTAAAGGATCGAGAGCAGCCTGGCAAGCTCTTCCTCCAGCTGCCTCTTTCCTCTTGGGGGAGGAAGAACATTCCACAGGCAAGAAACTGGTGCCTCCACAGACCCTGGATCCATGCTGGGACAGACAAGGATGTGAAGTATGTCATATGGAAAAACTCTTCATCACTAACCGCTCGCATTTGTTCTCTCTGTTCCTTTGTTACCCGTGGTATAAAGCAATACTCACTCGTTTGTCATACACAGAGGCCCCCGCCTACACAGCTCATTCACACCATGTGGGTTCAAGTCTGATGGGTGCCTTGCACAGGTGACACAGGGAGTCCCACCTACACGGTCCCGGGTCAGGGGTGAGCGTCCCCTTGGTGGGTTAGAGTCCCAGAGTACAGGAGTGGTATGCTAACTGGCATTGATTAAATGTGGCTGGAATTTGGATTGGGAGCTGGTTTAGAGAGTTTATTAAGTCTGGTATAATATCATGTGTGTGTCCATGTGTTAAATCTGTCAATGCAACATCATTTATTCTTTGCTTATGTGAAGATAAGGAAGGGAATGTGCTCAACACTGTTACCTTTTTCCTTTGGGGATGGAATGCTATTAATTGGAGTAGAAGTAGTCAGAAAATTGAGTGTGTGTTCCAAGGTTCATCTCTAAGAATGCAAGAAGTGGAGACACAGTCTCAGAGGGAAACAGCGTTTCCCTGGGCTGTCCTGGGTTGACTATATGATGCTTTTATCCCCAGTCGTCTTGTTCTGTTTATACTGAATAAGAAGTTTTACTCCTGTAAGACTCTCTTCCAGACAGTGAAGAAGGGAGGGAAGAAGCGCGCAGTTTGTTTTCAGACTGCTCTCAATCCTACACATTCCTGCTCCTGGACTGTGTTGTCTGCGGATGGACAGACAGCAGGACAGAGCTCCTTTTTTCCCTTTTTTTTTTTTTTTTTTTTTTTTTTTTTTTGCTTTTAGTTAGTTTTAGCTGGCTGAGGCAAAGAAGTTCCCTGGACTGTGATTTTTCCTTTTTCTTGGACCTGTTCAAGCCTGCTCTGCACTGAACACCCAGAAGAGCACCGGCAGCTCCACCTGTGGCCCCCTGGCCGGGCCTGGGCCGCGGCGTTTCCAGCACCGCAGGGACTGATCAGAGACTGAGTGAGCCGAGCTGCAACCCGGGGAGGGGACTGTTCTGAGTTTGCCTTTTTTTTTTTTGGAGCAGTGAGAAGTTTTATTGTTTAATATTGTTTGGGTTCTATTGTTTAATAAACAGGTTTCTTTCCACTTTTTCTCCAAGGAGATATTTTCTCCCGAACCGGTTGGAGGGGGGAGGGGCAATTGGAGCTGCTTTTGTAGAGAAGCCCCTTTGGGGGTTATGTCCCGAACCAGGACAATGGTCTTGCAGATTGGAAATTGAAATTGATTGTCTAGAGAACTTAAAATACTCTGAGGAGGTTCTGGTGGACATAGGTCCCTGGCAGCCTAGCTGGGAATTTTTTCCTGCAATAGGATGCTATCTTTTGGATGCTCGGAGCACCTTAAGCGCTCAGACAATTTTCTAGTTTGTGGGAAAGCCCCTAAGTACCCTTTTGTGTTGTATGAAAGAGTGTGAATATGTGGAACTGCATTTGCATTGTCACCCTGAGGGGCTTGGCAGGTGAGGGACAAGGAAGAAGTAGATGGTGAGAAAGGCCAGAGTGACTCTGACTCGAATGAGACTTACAGTCTGACAGGAACCAAGTGCAGTAGCTCTACCTGCATTTCCATTTTCTGATGACGGGAGTGGCAGGGAAAGCAAAGTGGCTGATGCCCTATGCTCCTTGTAACCCTCTGATCCCTTGTTTGTTGTGTAGGGGGCATAGAGATTGTAGTCCTTGTAGTGGCTCAAACAATTGGCCCATAGAAGAGAGCAATAGCGTACTTCTCAAAACAACTGGATGAAGTGAGTAGGGGACAGCCTGAGTGTGAGCAGTTGCTGCTCTTGTTTCAAACATCCAAGAAGCCTGAGAATTCACTCTAGGTGAACAAATAATTGTATTTATCTCACATTCAGTAGCAGCACTTCTTGAGCAAAAGGGTGTGTATTGGCTTTCACCCTCCAGATTGCTTAAACATCAGGCAGTTTTGGTGGAACAATGTGGTATTACCAAACTAATCTCTTCTCTAGTTAATCCAGCAGCATTCCTGGTCACTCACCAGACAGACAAGGAACCTTTGTAGCATGGCTGTATCAAAACCATGAAGTCACTTTATTCCAGCTGCCCAGATCTTAAAGAAACCCCAAATCCAGGAGCAGAATCTCTGTA
Organism: Passer domesticus; assembly: GCF_036417665.1. Taxonomy (NCBI): domain Eukaryota; kingdom Metazoa; phylum Chordata; class Aves; order Passeriformes; family Passeridae; genus Passer; species Passer domesticus. The sequence goes on along the minus strand of NC_087503.1, from coordinate 3,783,834 downwards.
CACAGATGGGAGTGGCTTTGTAAGAGCAGATCAGTGAAAATCAGGATATACGTGCCATGAAGCAGTTTGGAAAGAAAAAGGAGTATTGACAGCTCAAGGAAAGCAAATTAAGCATTCAGAAGAAATCTTAAAATTGTTGGAGGCAGTACTAGTACCTCAAGTGGTTGCAGTTATGCACTGCAAAGGACATCAGAAAGGAGAAACAGACCCCAAAAGGGGTAACAGGTTGCAAAAAGCAGCAGAACAAAGCCATGCTGAGGTTCAGGCACTAATTCCCAAAGGTAAGGAAGAATATGACAATGATGTATGTCATATAATTAGGAAGATCTAGAATTAGCAAGGAATTTATGAGCAGAACAGAAACATATTCTTTTTGCAACTCCTCAGGGATAGACAGTTATACCTGAAAGAGCATTGTGAAAATTAATTGCAGATGAACATAATTGTATACAGTGGGAAGGGGATGCCTTACATAATTATTTGATGAGGACAAGTGTAAGATGCAACCTGTACTCTAGTGGAAAGCAGGTATTCCAAGGGTGTGAAATAATGTCTCAGAACCAATCCACGAACTAGGACTAGAGTTGAGCTTGGCACAGTAGACAAGGGACAATATCCTGGACAGTACTGGCAAGTTGAGTTTTCTGAATTGCCAAGAAAAGTGGGCTCTAAATACCTTTTACCTTTCACTGATACCTTCTCAGCATGACCTAAGGCATTCCCAAGCCAAAGAAGTTGTCAAGATTTTGTTAAACAACATAATGGCCTGGTTCAGATTGCCTTTAGACATCTCCTCTGATCGAGGGCCATGTTTCCTAGCAAATATTGCACAGCAACTTTGCAATAATCTCCAAATCAACTGGCACCTACACATGCTGTATTGGCCCCAGGCCAGCAGCCAAGAGGAAAAGATGAATTATCTGCTAAAACAACAAATAGTCAAAACTGGACAAGGGGCCAACATACCTTGGCCCCAGGCCCTACTTTTGGCTTTATTACGGATTCCAGGAGACCAAGAACAAAAGAAAATCTGAATCCCTTGGAAATACTGTACAGAAGACCATATAAGCATAACTATGAAGGGGAAGATACTGTACAAGTTGGGGAGGGCTATCTGCAGAACCATGCTGTGCAACTAACACAACAGCTGCAGCAAATAAATCAACACATTTTGAGCAGATGAGCAAGAGGATGCTCCTCTCCACAAATCCAGCCTGGGGACCAGGTATATGTCAAATCCCCTGGGGGAAAGCCTCTTATCCCAAAATGGAAAGGACTATATTTGGTACTTCTAATCACTTATACAGCCTTTAAAGCTTAAAGCATTCACCCCTTGGCTACACTGTTCCAGAATTAAAAGACTTCTGCAAAAGGCAAGAGGAGTCCACAACTGGACCTCAGAAAGAACAGAAGAAACCAAGATGCGCTTCACACCATCATCATCTTCCCGATATTACTGATCAGAATCCAAGCCACAGTAGGGGACTGTCACTACCATCATGATCTCCTTGGCCTGCGAGATCCTGCTAGATGGAACATTCAAAACTATTTGGGACCTAATTGGCTAAAAGGGAATAATAAGGTAAAAACATTTTATGCTATTTTAAGGATTAATGACCAAGCAGTTGAAGATTGAGGAAAACCTGACTCCATGCTGGCCTTTCTTGTCCCACCTGAAAGCAGGACCTCTATGGCGTGTAAATTTGAAACTCACAAACCTCTTTTAGACGAGATTACTACAGTGACCATGCGCATCCGTGACCTTTCTAAAAAGCAGCGTGTGAATCCATTTTAATGTGATTCCTATCAGGATTTTTGTGCTATGCAAATTAAAATGGGAGACTATAACCCAGCACAAGAGAGTTCCCTTCTTCTGCAGTGCACAGGTGGGGTGGGAGGACCATCATCACACAGAGATACAGGAATTGAGCCTGCCAGGAATGCGACCCAACAAATATTGTTTCCAGCAGGCAGCTCTTGTGCCACTAGAATAATAAATTGTCCTGCTGGTATGCTTAGTACATGGAACAGGTCTCATGGAGGATCTGCTTCTGAGAATTGAATTTCATTCTTGGCATATTCCAGGCCATCAGAAACAGTAACCAATCAAGTTGGAGGGGAAGCCGGGAGCACAATCATCCTGTTAAAGTATATCATGCCCAATGTCATGACTGTGTGATGGCAACCCAGATATGCATGGAATTCTGACAGCACAACTACATCCTCTTATGGGCTGAGGTACTCAGAATACTCAGCCATTTGTAGTAGGAACTTCAGTAAAGTAAGTGTAATTTGTAACACTACCAGGGGCCAGTGTAAGGTTTCTGAAGGTTTCTGAAACGCTTGCCTAAAGGCAGGCAATGTATCTGAAGAAACCAGTTACCATGCCTTGGGTACTCGACAAGGAGCGAAACAGAACGGGTCACACAATACGCATTTAAAATTAAAACAAACAGCTTTACATTAGCAAACAATGGCATAGCACGGGACCCATGTGTGAAATAATATAGTCTTTCACTCTGTGGTAAAAAAAACAAATGAACAATTGTTGCTTTTAGATCCACAGTACTCTCTGAAAAAGCTGGAGGTAAAGATAGAGGCTAGAAGATCCAAAATTAAACAGCAATACTACCCATTCATACAGCAAAGCCTAAAAGGCTGGGAGACATGGATACATTCCCATTCACCAAATCATAGGTCTAAAAAAGGCTTAAGGGGATGGTTGGGTCTGAACTGGGAATATGAAATTCTATTGATCAAGAAGTCTTAATAAATGAAGCACTGTGAGTTTTTATATTGGACAGACACAAAATCCTCTCAGATCAGCCCTGCTAACACTTGCCCAAACCCACAGCCTGGCAGCTAACCTATTAACCACCCTGGCCAACAATACACAGCAGGATTGTTTCCAGCAGTTGTTGGCTTCATGGGAAAACTACAGGGTAACATTTCTTTAGCATTTCAATGTAGACCAGCTCAGCTGTGGCTACCGTCTGTAATCTCAGGAAAACTTAAAAAAAGGAGAGCTGGGGGAAATTACCATGAGAATTAACTAAATCATGCCTAAAAATGAAACCACAAAGGAATTTGAAAAAGACTTCCACACTTGGTGGCAATTGGTCAGTTTCACATAGAATGAACAGAACCCTGCAGTCTTTTACATTAACCATTAAGAATGCAACAAAATACTGTGTAATTCCAATTTTGGCCTGTGTGAGATCTGCTTGCACAACTATGACAACAGATTCATTTAATGAAACTGCTAATGGTACTACTTTCTCTATTTGTAATTTTCAACCAAAAGTGGATGTGACTTCAGCTGTACCACATAATAACTTCTCTTGAGATTATGCAGAATGTGTACGATGTTTATCATGAAGCACCCAAATTCCAAACTGGAAGGAACATTGGTGTTCTAAAACAAATGCTGTACCAGCCTAATATAGAATTGCTAATGGCAGAAGTCAAAAATGCATCTCACAGAGCCTTATGGACACTCAAATTGGTATCAAAGAAGTTACCAAAATCATCACCAAAATAGGGAAAGATAGAGAACATCATGAGTCAGATGTCTTCTTGTGATGGACAAATCTGCAATCACCAACAGCTCCTCAGATTTTTAGCTTCCTCAGCAAACCCGTTCTAATTTTTAAAAAAAATAACCCTCCTCTAAACCATCATGAACCTATGGATGTGGTAGAAAATTAAAAGAGCAGCATAACAGTACATATGTCCTGTGGACTGTGGAGGGAATCTTGCAAAAGAATTTGCATCAGGGTAAAGAGAAGGGGAGGATGAAACAAGGCCTTTGTTTGACACAAGCACAAGCAATTCACATAAGCAAACAAGTACTTAGCACAGACACAGGTAAGTACTTAGCAGCAGTTAGCATAAGAAAAACCTGGCAGGTCTAACTTGACAGGAGAGGGACTTGAAGAAAGCTTTAGACACATTCTACCAGAAGAAGGAAGGGCAAGTAGGGAATGAGCCCTGTGCAGGGAAGGCATGAGGAAGAAGTGCTGCTTTAGGGCATGGAGACAGCTCTGGCCAGCGCCTGGACATCAGCTTCAAGTACAGGAATCTGACAGAATGTATTTCTAACCCCCTGCCTATGCAATCACCTCAGCAGGGTGAAGATGGATGGTATTTTTGATACAACTCCTACGTCAACCCACTGAAATTTATACATGGCAGAGAAGCATTTTGGTGGGGTGCAGACCCCTGTCCTCCCGTCAGCTCAATAAAAGGGCTTTTGGTGGACAATGCATTTGTCTGCAGATTTCTTTGAATTAGGGAGACCTCTCGGGACTGCTGTATCCTGAGGGAACACCATGGGCCCAGACCTGTGCCTCAGCTTCCAGGGCCGCTCTTGGCCAGCATCCTGACGTGGATGCAGGACAGCTGCCAGGCACTGCTGGGACCCAGCGGGACAGGACCGGCTGCCTTGTGCCCACGTAGCCCTCCTCACACAGCCAGGGCCACCCCGAACCCAGACAAAGGCTCACGTGTCAGCAGAGAGGAGCAAGGAGCACTGGGCTCCACTCAGGGTATCTCAGCATGGTGCTGCAGTGGGAGGGGCAGGCAGGCCACCCACCTTCAGGGCATCCCCTGCATCAACAGGGCGTGCATTTTGGCCTTTTCATCCCTCCACACCAGAACCAGGCCTGACATCTCCTCCTCTGCAGTTTTTCCACTTAGGACGTCATCTCACGCTTGGCCAGTGCATCAGATGAGGCCGCAATGGCTTCTGATACCACCTCCATGCCAACCACAGCTCCACTGAGTGCTGTTCCTCTTTCACAGGTTAACTTCCCATCAACTGAGCAATCCATTGTTTCTCTCAAGGGTCACATTCCCACCAGTTCAACCATAAGGTTTCCCTCACTGTCTGCTCTTCATTATCTTGCTGACGTGCTCAACAGCGGATCAAATGTGGCAGGGCCTTAGACACAACTTCACTCCTGACACACGGGCTCCTTGTGCCACTGCTGGCCTTCCGTGTGCTCAGCAGGATCTGTACCTGCACAGGGTTGTGGAACTGCACTTTCAGCACAGGGACCGTGCCAGCCTGACCTGCCCTTGTTCCTCTGGGTCTGTGCACAAAACACGGCGTGGCAGAGAACGGCAGCAGGGGCCTGTGTGTCCCAGGGCCCCGGATTTGTTCTGCTGCAGCTCCACAGGGATGCAGGCAAAGTGAAGGAGCCAAACTGTTTAGTAATGGTAGGGGAAGCAAAGGAATGAGCTGGGAGGGGGAAAAGGGGAAGGGCTGGATCTGAGGACTAGAGGGAAAGAGCCATGAACAGGGAGGGAGAATGGAGGGAAAAAGAAGGGATGGGCAGAGTCTGAGGGCTGGAGGGAGGGAGCTATCTATAAGCAGGGAGAGGGCTGAAGCCATGCAAGTTTCCCACAGGCTCAGCTGTGCCAATCACGAGCTGTGCCTGGAGCTCCAGCTGGTCTCTTCTGGTCTCAAGGCAGTCTCATCTTCCATGGCATTTGCAGGTCTTCTACAAACACTGGTTCTTCTGAGCCAGTTCTGCAGCTCTCCCACTGACTATCTGTTGAATTACTATGTTTGCCTGGGAAGGGCTGTCATCTCTCCTCAGGGCTTGAAGGGCTGGAAGGGAGAGGAACAGAGCCACGGTCAGAGCCTGGATCTGTGGGAATCCTAGGAGACCTTTCTGCCAGGGCCATCCCACCCAGCTCTTGCCATGGCCACAAGAGAGGGGGTGTCAACTGGATCAGCTGGCCACCCAATCTGCCCCACCCCCCCCCCCCCCTTTCAGGCCATTCCCACTGACTAAGAAGGTGTCTTATTCTTTTCCATCGGTGTTCTTCCGCCTCTGGGTTCAAGGGTATTGTGGTTGGCAGCCACTCCAGAATGCCTAGTTCATTCTTCATTCTTGTTTCGGCAAGAACCCCTTGTGTGAGGACACGAGGCTTGACTCCATTTTCATCAGAAGGCTGATTTATTATGTTATATATTATACTAAAATACTACATTATAACTATACTAAAAGAACAGAGAGAAGAGATCAGAAGGCTACAAAGACAAGGATAGAATAGGAATGAATAACAAAAATCCTGTGACTGCTCACAGCCTTGGCACAGGTGGCTGTGATTGGTCACTGATTTAAAATAATCCACATGGACCAATGGAAGATGCACCTGTGGCATTCCACAGCAGTAGATAGTTATTGTTTACATTTCTTTCCTGAGACTGTCAGCTCCTCAGGACAGGAAAAATCCTAGCAGAGGCTTTTTCACTAAAATATCATGGCAACAGTTGTCTTCACGTCAGGGGAGATCTCAAAGGTATCAGTCAGCTCTAACCTCTTTTATAGTCCTTTTGAAATGGGGGAAGGGGACCCATTTCAAAATAGTCTATTGATAAAGGGTACAAGGAGTCCATCAGCAGTCCATCAGGAGCAGGTGTTGTCAGCAGCAGACGTCATAGGCAAGAACCATTGTCTTCTCAGTCCAGTGGTCGCTTGCAAAACTTGCTCCGGTCCCCACGCACGCCTTTCCTCACCCTACGGTGGGGATTTCACTCTCAATCCTTTTGGGAAGAAGAGGGGAGCTTTTCCATGTAGGGGTCGCAAGTCTCAGTCCTTGAGGGAGAACCCTCTCCCATCTCAGTCCATCTGTCACGGTGGATGATGTACGGGGAATGGAGGGTCTTTTAGTGGTGATCTCTGGGAAGGTCATTCCAGAGAGAAAGTCCAGGCAAGTCAGAAGGGTGGAGAAATTCCAGCACTAGTGTTGCTAGGTGATGCAGGCGAAGGAGAGCACACTGCCCCTTCTTGGGTGCAGTGTTCCATGAGTTGAGCAAACACACCCGTAGGCAATAATCTGGCTTGGTGGACCAGACAGACCTGGATTTTCAGAACAGGATCTTTCCCTTTCCCCGGTGGTCTTGGCTTTCATGACGATCGAGAGGCAAAAAATGAGGGAAGTTTCGGACAGACTCTCACAGACGGTTGTGAGGCAAAGGAAGGGAACTCCAGACTGTCTCTCACACATGCCATGTGCCAGGCAGGATTTGGTGTCACCCAAGCACCCTCAGCCCCAGGCTGGCAGAGCTCCAGGCCCAGGATAGCTGCCCCCGGCCTTTTCCCAGCTCCATGTTGGCCACAGGCCTTGCCCAGAGCCAGACGCCACTGGCAGCTTTCCCCCTTTGGCCACGCACAATTCCCTCACGCTGAGTGGCACCAGTGGCACCCGGCTTGCCTGCCTGAGCTCTGGGATCCACCAGCCTCTTCCAGGGCACCCTGAACCCCATTCTACCCAAAAGGATGGCAGCAGGCCCTGCCCTCCTGCCCCCTTGGGAATATTGCCTGCTGGGGGTCTATGTACAAATCACCAACAGGATGGGACTGCTGTGGAACACACCTCGAGCTGTTTATTTGCCAGCATCAATCTCATTACATGGTTATGACAATGGGAAGATTGCAGCAGCTCATGTCCCTGACAGCAGACCGAGAACTCAGTGTTACAACTCCAAGGATTTTTTGGCCAATCACACAAAGCAAAAGCATATTGACAGTAGCTCTATCCAACCACTAGAAAAACGTGTACCTTTGTTTAAAATAATGCTTGCTGATTTTGAATACAATACCTCCTTGTAAGCCTTAAAATGTAATGCACAGAGCTCCAGTATTAAGCTTAGAACTTCCTAATCTCTTGCCCAATATACCTTTCTGTAGCTTAGGGAGTTCTTCTAGCCAAGCATTAATACACTGACCACTGTTCTATTTCTCCTTACTTTTCTACTTCTAACATTACTTTTCTGCTGACAAACCTTAGGGCTACCACTTAGCTCTAATCACAGTTCTGCTGTCTCTGAGGCCTGCCTTTTGCAGCTTTTCCAAAATCCTCTGGCTCTGAGCATTCCCACAGAGGATGTGGCAGGGAGCTCTTGGCAAAGCTGCTCAGCCCTTCTGAGCCTGGGGGCTGCAGCTGCCCTCAGGCTGCCAGGGAGAACAGCAGCAGCCTCTTGCAGCAGCTGCAGCCTCCCGCAGCTGCCTCCCGAGCCTCCTTTGCTCCAGGCTGAACACGCCCGGCTCCCTCAGCTGCCCCTCACCAGCTCCAGTGCCATCTCTGCACGTGCCCCAGCCTCACAGTGTGGTCCCAAACCTGAGCCCACCATTCCAGATGCACCCTCAGCAGTGGCAAGTACTGGGAGATTGGTCCAAAATCATAGAATATTCTGAGCTGGAAGGGATCCACGAGGATAGATCCTAAAGGATGCCAAGAATTCTCCCAGTGGTGTTCAAATGTAGAGAGCAGCAGAAGAAAGGAAGACATTTTTCATATCAGAGCATCAAACTACCTGAATTAATCAAATTAGATGAAGAAACAGGTAATCATGGAATAAAATGAATTTATTTACATACTGCTTTCCATCATTTTAAAACATTGACTTATGTGATTGGTTTTGGGCATTTGTCTCTTTTCTTTTCTTGAGCAGAAATGAAATAGTTCCTTTAAAAATAACACCAAGATGTGGGTACACTACTGGCTGTGATGAAGGCCATCAATGATGGCAGTAATGCCGCTGGGATAAAATAGTTATGAAGGAAAAAAAAAAAAAAGAACAGCCCACATTGCAGCCAGAGAAGAGACCACAATGCCATGAGAGAGTCACGGGGAAATTGCCTGTGGGGATGGATAGGAGCAGGGCAAGAAGCAGGAGCGGTCCATCAGCAGCAATTCCTCACAGCAGCACAGCGAGCCAAGGGAGCCTCCTCACAAGAGCCAAGTGGCCAGAGCTCCTCAGGACACTCCTCTGCCCACAGAAATGCAACAGCTAGAAGCCTCCTTTGCACACCAAGGAGACCTTTTATTCAAGTGCTGCAAGGCCAGAAGGAAATACCCCTAAATTTTCTCTTGAACACCAGCATTAAGCATGGAAAAATGAACACAGGATTTTATGTCCTTTAAAACCAAACTGTACATTTAAAGAGGATGAAGTAGACAATTTTGTAATAAAAACAAAAGAAATGTGAAGTGGAATGAAAGCTGTGCTTTTATTTCCACAGAGTGCAGAAGTTCACATGGAGCCATTGGGTTAGGTGGGACAGAGGCTGGCAATAGGTGTCCTGTCTGTGAGGAGAGCCTTTGTCACCTCAGGTCCCTGAGGGCTCCCTCGGTGCCGGCAGGGCCCGGGGGCTCGGTGGCACAGGGCCCTGCTGGCCCCGCCGTGGGGAGAGCCCGTGTGCTGCTGCCTGGCAGGCCTGGGTTCCCGCAGTGCAGCCGGGGCTGCGGGCAGGCTGCAGCAGGGTTCCGTGCCCGCTGAGCCCCCGTGGCACCGGGACACCGCCCGGCCGGGCCGGGCACGTTCCGCCGGCACCCGGGCCCTGCCAACGGCAGAGCCGCCTGTGGGCAGCGCCCGCGGGCTGCAGCAGCGCGGAGCGAGCGCAGCTCCACTCGGGGAGCGCTGCTCGGCCTGAAAGCCTGTTCCAGCGCCTTTCCTGCCGCTCGGGAGACATTCCTCGCCCGCAAGCCCGCAGGCTTGTGCCAGGTAATTCTGCGCTCTGCTGCCAGGGGGCGAACACAGCAGCCGCGGCTGTCTCTGCTGCATTCCAGCGCTGAGCACCAGCAGGAACAGCTTCAAAGCCAGGCTCTTGCTCCTGCCTCTGCCAGCTGACAGCACTTTGCTGGGAAACAGTCACTGACCAGCCAAATGGCCTTCAAGGCCTTCTGGATGCAAATATTTAGCATTATTCTCCTCCAGCTTGCAGCGGGACAAATGCCTTGCAAGGGCAGAGGGCAAGGTTGCAGGAGGGCTTGCTGCTGCAGATTCAGCTTGAATGCTAAGTGTCTCTGAAGAGCAGGAGAGCCAGGCAATCCCTGGGGAAGGAGGGTGACAGGGGAAGCCCAAAGGCCCCTGGCTTCTGCCCCACGTGCTGCCAAAAGGTGCCAGCACGGAGAGGGAGAGGCTTGAGGGCAGAGGCAGCAGATGGGTGCCAGGGGGAACTCTGGGCTTTTCCTGGGCGCTGCCTGCAGCAGGTGCTCCAGCTGGGGCCTGGGATTGCCCCGTTGGGAGTGGGAGCAGCTGCCAGGGGCCGCTCTTGCAGTTGAACGGTCACAGCCGGGACTCCAGAGGGAGGCTGCAAAGCCCACGTGGAAACAGCCACATGCCAAAGTGAAGCCCAATCTGTTGATCGATAATTTTTCACTTTGAAGGCTCAGGGCCATTATAATGACAGCGGCCTTGTCTGTATCTATATTTGTAATCATGTTTCTAGAAGAACAGTGGCCACCAGAATATGTGAATCATTCAAGGATAGGTTGGACAAGTGTCTGTTTCACACCAGTTGTGCCAGTGGGGTGGTTCAGAAGCCATCACAGGATGCTCCTGTAGCCTCCTCCCCAGCGAGAAATCATTCTGCTCCATCCAGAGTGTGAGGTGCTGGAAGTGAATATCACCAATTGAAATGTAAATGTTTTCAGTTGTTTTTGTGGCTTTTTGAGATCTTGCATTGCAAGATTCCCTCTTGCATCTGTTGAGTGAATATTGTTATCTTTTTATCTAGAACTGTCTTTTAATTACTTTTTTTTACCCTCCATTTCTTTCCTTCCTCTTCCCACAAATGCTGCCATTCATGTGGGGCCCATTTAATTGTCTACAGGCAGGGTTCTTAGGGCACTTTTGTTCTGAACATGGAACTAAATTTCCTGGAGCCTGTAGCAGTGGCCTGGTTTGTTGTGCTCTTGGCCAAATCTGGAGTTCAGTGCTGACTTGAAATGCAGCATCCCTGCTGGGGGAAGGGGAAAATGGATCTCTTGGTTCTCCCATTCTCAGCTATGTGTCATCCTTGTGTCTGGATGGTTTCTGTTTAGGAGCACTGGAATGAGTCCCAGTTGGGCACTCCAGGCTCTGAGTGCAGCAAGTCCCTGGAGATCTTGACCTCCCCTTTAGGCATGAACTTGTGCAGATGGTGAATATCTGTTTGTTCTCTTCCAGAGAAGCTGACTCCAACTGAGGCTTCCTAATGGAACCGACAGACAAGCAGAAGATCGACAATAGGTAGGAATGAATTTGATGTAATCTTGGCTTCCCGGGTGCTGTGGTGAATATTGTGATGGTTTAGAAAAAGAATTCCCCCTGCTATGCAAGAATCAGCATTCCAGAGTGGGATAAATGAAGTAAGGATTGCCTGCCAGTGAGAGTGGCTTCAGAACACATTGGTATTTTAAGAGCTTCTGTTACAGAGCCAGGCCTGGATGTGATCCTGGGTCAGGGCAGATTCCCTGCTGAACTTTCTGAAGCCAATCTCTTATTGCTGGAGCCAGGGCACTCCCCTCTGCAGTTGGGGATGCTTTTCGCCTAGGAGTATTTTCCTGTTTCAGTCTATTGCAACACACAAGTTGCTTTTTTTTGGGATTGGGGTGAATTGTGTGAATTTTTACTTCTTGTGTAACATAATTGTAGCTGATGAGGACTGAGGTGATGTTTCATGGCAGGCATTCAGTTTCATCTGCTTCTTTGAGCAGTCAGGTTGTTGGGGTTTTCCTGGTGACACATCAAGTGAGGAGCAGCTGCAGCAAGTACAGGACTATTTGTAAATCTGCAGTGCTGAACTGTTTTCCCCCTGGAGATGGAGGACTTGGGACTGTGCAGTCCCCCTGCACCAAGGCTCCCACGTGCTGGGCGTGTTGGTGCAAAGCCTGGAGGTGCAGTTCCTGAAGCTTCCAGTGTTCCCTGACCTTAAGGGAAATGTGCAGGGTTCTGAGTGGGTGCGGAGCTCAGGTTTGCAAAGGGTTTGAAGAGCATCTGGACAAACACCTTCAAGGGCAGGCCAGACATGGGCAGCAAAGGTGTCTCCAGGGCTGGGGAGACTGGGAGATCTACAGGCTTATCCAAAAAGTCTGGGCATTTCAGTAGACAGCAGACTCATAGACTCTGAATTAGGAATGCCATCCAGTGCAAAAACCTGTTGATTGTAAGTGACGGCCCCTCAGGATGAGATGAGGCAGCTGTGCCTCGACTCTAGGAATGATTAAACTTTCAGGAGCTGATTATTGGTGTGGTATTGGAGTAAATGTCACTGCTGGAGCAGACAAAGCTCTCCCCTTGCAACCTGGGACACTTGGGAAGTTGCATTTGCAAAGAAGAATTTATGATTTGTATGTACAGAGGAGACTGTGCAGTAGAGTAGAAATAGATACCTGCATCTGCTATGCCTGCATGCTTTTCCTTCCCTGATGTCCATAAATATCAGAGCCAGAGTTTGCCCCATTTTGAAGTAGTCTTTCAAAGGCCAGGGACAGTTTTAAGGGTCTGGTTTTCCATGCTGGGACACTTTATTGTTGTTTTCTTGTGGGGCAGCTGTGATTGAGTACATACATATGTGGCTGAGGAGGAACAGGGGGATTTGACCTGGTGTTTTCTGAATTCCTGAAAACTCCTTTCTAATTACGCTGATAGGATGGCTTTCAATGCAGCTCCATGATTTTCTAGGGAAGCAGCTTTGCAAATGTATGTTTGAAGTTGAGAGTGAATTTCCAAGGTTGTTAATAAAGTGGACAAAGTTCAAGCCTTGAAAGTTGAAACACCTTCAGAACAGAAGATTCTGTTTGACTCGCAAGGGGGGAGACTGGGGTGAGAGGTCTGAAGGAGAACGAGACTGGCGCTTTCTCCCATTAATCATTGCAAGTGGATTTGCCAGCTCATGTGCTGATCAGCCCAGTGACTGGTTCTGCCTTTCACAAGGAAATGGGGGGAGAGTCCTTCCCTTCCCAGCCTTCTTGGAGGCTGGGATCAGGAGTAGCATTGCCTGAGAAGGATGTGTGCTGTCCCCTGTGTGTCTCATGGCTCTGGGGCACAGCACACAGTGGACAGAACTGATCTGTCCACTGTCAGCATGCTGAGGATTTCAACATTGCTTTGCTGCTGGCCATGTGCCCTTGTGGGAAAGGCCCCGTTTCTACAGGGAGTATAAACAGGGCCTGGAGTGTTAAGTCTCTTTTCTGTGTCTCTGTGTGAAAGGTGGAAGAACAACAGAGACTTGCTCCGTATTGTGGAGCAAGAGAGGCGGAGGAGGCAGGTGGCTCCAGAGGAGAAAGATCCATTCTTGGAGAAGACTCCCCTCTTTGCCAAGCCCTACAAGGTAATGGGAGTGGAGTGCAGGCTGGAAGGAGAGAAGGAAGGAGGCTTGTGGTGGGAGAGGAGAGCTGTGCCTTCTGCATGGGCTGTAGCAGCCTAGAGCCTGATTCCTGCAAACACGGCATCTTCCCGTCTGCTGCACTGAGCTTGCCTAACTGCCCTTGTGGGGATGCATGGAGATTCCATGAAGATTCTGAGCAATGTCTCTTGCTGAGATGGATCTCTTGCTTGGGCTGTTTCTGACATTTCCCCCTCTCTGTTCTTGTGCTGCAGACAGATAAAGAAGATGAGCTGTCAAGGCGCATCAAGAACCTGCTGGGCGATGTGGACTCCAAGGTGCTCCTGAGCCATGAGTCCCCTCTGAATCCCAGATGGAACCCAAAAAAGCCTCAATCCAACTCCCAGGCCTCCAGTCACAGGCCGGCCTCCAGTAAGACAAATCCATGTGAGGACATATGGAGAGAATCCTCACCAGAATCACTGAGCACCAGACCTAAGCCTGAGCAGAGCTACGGTGCCAGCAATGAAGGACTCTCAAATGGGAGGTCAGAAGCCAAAGCTCCACAATCTGAAATCCTTCCTGAGCCTGTCAAGGTGAGTTCAGTTGTTGGGGTCCTCTGTTGTTGCAGTCCCTCAAGGCCAAGGGAGCAGCACACAGGCCCTGCCTGGTTTGTGGCTCAGCCTCCCCAGAGGTCAAAAGCACTTGGTTGCCAGGTGCAATTTGGGGTTTTGCCAGTCTGATCCATCAGCACTGGGATGTTGCTGTGCCCTATGGAATGTAGGAGCCCACAGTGCTGAAGCACAGCAGTTGGTGTAGGATGGCCATGGAGATGGTTTTCAAATTGTGTTTGGCCTTTGGAATGAGAAGGAAAAGCTGGAGGCTGCAGCCAGCTTTTCCTGGAAAATGCTGTTGATCAGCTGCAAAGGACTGGAGCCAACATCATGTGGAAAACAGGAGGCAGCTGAGAGAAGTAGAGCACTGCAGGGCCTTGCTTTTTGCAGGAGCCATGCTTCATGCCAAAAAGATGAAGCAGCAGTGTGGATCTCCAACCCTTGAAAGTGCAGAGTGCTGCAATCAGCCCTGAGGCTCCCAGCAATGGGCAGTGTTTTTCCTTGCTGCTTGCAAGCCCAGTTGAGGGAGTGTGAAGAAAGGAGCAGGGATGCTGCATCTTCCTTGGGGAGTGCAGTGAGGGAGGGGAAGGAGTGTTTTTCTCTCAGACAGTGTTTCTGAGGGAGGGCTGGAGTCCCTGCCAGCTTCTGCCATCAGCTGGACGTGGACTCAGCTCTTTGGGGTGGCTCAAAGCCAACTTCTCTCCATAGTGTGTCTCTGAGCACCCCTGAAGAACCTCCACTGCTCCAAATTTGGCTGCTAAATCCATCACTTTGCCAAGCAAGGGGAGAGTGAGAAATGGTAGTCGGGGATTTGCAAATCCTGCAGGGGCAACAAGTGGATGCCTAAAGTCAGCCAGAACTTGCATAAACTGTGGGGCATCATTCCAGAAACATGAGAAGTCAGTGTTTTGTCCAGACTGCTGTTGCCGTCAGAAGAATAAGGAGTCTCCTTTTGTTTGGGTGAATAAGAAATATTCCCCTTTCTCTAGAAATGGCTTAGGAGAATTGGGATCAATTATTTCTGGCTGTTTTTCTTTTAACTAAGGAAGCTTTTTGCAGAACTTTTTAAATGCTGAGGCAGCCTGTGCCTTTGAAGACAAAGTTTATTGCTTGATAATATAATAGTAGAATTCCATAAAGGGAGAAGACTTCACAGACATACTTACATCCTAACAATAATCACAATAATGATAAATAGCAGTAGCAGTATTAGTAGTAGTAGTAGTAGTAGTAGTAGTAGCAGCAGTAGTTTACGAATGGAAAGAATATTTCCAGCCTGCCAGGTTCCAAAGGGATTTCCTCTTTTTCTCAGTTGGAAAAGAGATGACTTTGGGAATTTCAGCTGCTTTTCTGCTTGGCCTCCATTCTCAATTCCCCTTCAGATGGGCCTTTTGATCCTTAGTAGCACTGGATTATGAATGGAATTGCATGCCATTTCTAGAATTGTTGGTAACCAAATGCTGCTGTGTCCAGGTCAATTAGTAAAAAAGCCAAACAAACTCCTCCTGCCTCCCTCATTCTTGTTTCAGAAAAAGAAGTCCATTGATGTGCCATCCACTGCAAAAACGTTGAAGTTTGGTCTCTTCCATAATAGATCTCTGTATTTGCTCGTGTTCTGCATACATGAAAGAAATGGTTGGGGAAAAAATACATTGTTCAGCTCCTGATGACGCAGCAGACGTTGCCCTCCCTGAAAGTGTGTTTTGGGCTGGGCTGAGGAGAAGTAGGGATAAAAGCTGGAGTTGTAAGATCAGCCTTCCTCTCAGTCTGTGAGCGTAACGCTGCCTAGAGCAGTTCAAGGACCAGACTGACAACTCATGCCAGGCAGGCAGAGCTGCTCCTCCCTCAAGCTGGGGGTTGCCTTTCCTGAGCTCCCCTTGTCCAAAGGCTCTGGACGTGCTGCCTCGTGTCTGGGCTTCCAAATTTCCATTTGGGAAACAAAGGGCATCCAGCCCCATGTGTTCCTGAGAACCAGATGCCATTGTGCCTCAGAGTGTTTCTGAGTGGGCCAATGTGGCAGCAAACTTCTCTTGCCTCTTTTCCATTGTTTTCAGTAGGCTCTGTATGGGTAGAGCTGTAACACATTTGAGCCAGAGGAGGCAGAGGAATGGAAAATGCTTCAGGGACTCCTACTTGTGTATCAGTTGTGATCTGCAATGTGATGTTTTTCTGGAACACTTGAAGCATGTCATTTGTGTGGAAGCACAAAGCCCATTTTATCTTGATTGTCAGCACAAGCATTATCTGAGAGTGTTAGCCAGAAGTGGGAGTGCTGAGAGTGCTGCTGACCAAGTGGCTTTTAGGTGGTGCCTATGCCAGGCACACAGACATGCCTTGAAATCATCCCCACTTGTTGCACTGTGCTGAGTTCCCTCAGCTAACCTTGCCTCCTCCTCTCCTCTCTGTTTTTGTAACCAAAACAGGTTGTGGAAAAGCCATCTTCTTCAGTGGCTCCTCCAAGGTACAGTTGTGTCCCCATACTACCCTCTCGAACAAACCAACCACTTTTCATTTGAGGGGGAGAGGGAAGGGCTTCCTGGTTTCCCTTGAAGCTGCAGCCTTTGGTTTGATGCTGCTCAGAGCTGCTGTTGTTAATTGGTTTCATTCTTGTGAGGGTTTCAGGAAGGGTGCCATTAGAAATGAACAATCCAGGCATGCTGGAGTTGGCCTATGAACCAGACTTGTATTTCCCCTGGTGCTCCATTCTATTCTCCTCCTCACCCCCAGTGTGTCTGTAGATCCTCTGGTTTTGTATTGACCAAGAATCCATCCTGATATTTGTTACCCTCTATTGGAAGTGTTTCTTTTGGGGGTTGGGGCTTTCAGAAAGGCACTGGGCCGTTTTGGTAGTTTTTATCAACTTGAGTTGGCTGAATGCAGCTTCACAATGTAGCAGTGAAATCTGTTTACATTCTTGTCTGGCTGGGTGGGTGTTGGAGGTTTTATTATTCCCAGAGTGGTTTTTCATATATGCTTTATTTTTGGAGCGTGGCGATGTATTCCTCTGGCCTTCATCCCTCTGCTCTGAGTGCCCAAACACAGGGCTCAGTTTTAGTTTTGAATGCTGCCATGTCAATGGAATAAGTAAGTAACCTTCCCCCCTGCTGCTTCCTAATTTTGTCTCCTGGTGGCCTTGCAGAGCTCTCCAGTCCCAGCACAAGAGGGTGGCAGCAGCACAGCCCAGCAGCTCGGAGTCAGGGAGCACCAGGGAGTGCCACAGCTCCTCAGTGTCTGCACTTCCAAGAGCACCAGCACCTGAGGTGAATGCAAATCAAATGTAGAGGCTGCTCCCACAGCCCCTTGCCTCACCCTCTCTGCTGTCTGTGGGCAGTCAGGACAGGAGACCTTAAATACTGTCACTCTTCAGGTGTCCCCTTGAGACCTCTGCAGCAGCATCAGACATTTCTTGCCCTCTGCTTCCTTTCTAGATTTTCTCCTTTATAAACCCTTCCTGGACTTCAGTGCTAAACCTGGCAGTGTTCCCACTTGTCCTTTGGCATCATTGTCTAGCCCTTCTGGAGTTTTCACTCCAGGAGGAGTCCATTTAGGAGCTGAGAGATGAGACTTGGAGTGAATATGCTGAATGATCTTCGTCTGCAGCAGGGATCTCTGACTTTGGCCCCTGAGTCACTGGTTTCTCTTCATGGTTGTTTTGGACAATGGCTCTGTAAGGGAAAAGTCCCATCTTTCATTTTCTGCTTGTTTCAGTTCTGTTGATATCCTATTTCCTTCCTTCGACTTTGTCGGAAAGATGAACCTGTCTTTGATCATACAGCCCTGCAGTGCTGAAGCCTGGAGAGGGAGGAGGAGGAAGAAACAGTGAGGCTGCAGCCCTGCATCTCTGGCCTGTGTGCTGGGTGTTCAATATGGGAGAGGTGATTGGGCAACAGGGCTGGGCTCCTTGGCTCTCAGGAAATATCCAGTGAGCTGTGCTGCATGCAGGAGAAAGATTCAGCCAGAGAAAGGATCTTGGCAAGGCTGATCAAGGGGGCCTTGGGATGAAAGCTCATCCCTCCCTTCTGTTTTGGGTGAAACAAGAGCTGTGGGGAGACTCGTGCCCTGCAAGGAACCTGACAGTGAAGAGGTCTAGAGCAGAAGAAACTCTGCTGTTCTTCCCTCCTCCTGCTTTGAAATCCACTGGAATTAAAGTCTTTGGCCTCAGTTATACTGAACAGCCACACGCCAAATAGGATTTTTCCTGGCACATCCCTGGACATCCCTTCAGAAAGCCATTTCCTCCAGGCCAGGAGTTTGGCTCATTCAGCGTCTAAGGCACATGTCACCTGCAGCTGGGAATTCCTTCTTGATGGCTTCTTTTCCTGGCAGCACTGAAACCTTGAGGCTTCCATCTGGAACAGACAAGCAGAATGCAGTGCAGAGTGACTTAATCCACAGGGGATAACCATGCAGGGACTCACTTTGCCTTCACAGAGACACTGAACAGCTCTTTCTCCTCTTGCCCAAAGCAGAACCTTCGCTTCCTACATCGCCCCAGTCTCTTGAAGGCATCTTTCCAAAGGAGCTGTGAGAAGCCTTGAAAATAGTGCATCAATGAAGCTCAGATGTATCTCTTGTGCTCCAGTGCCAGGTTTCACCTCTTCTCCCAGCACATGAACAAAGCTGTTTGTAAAGCCAACCTCCTTGTTCGTGTCTTTAGGAGCCCCTCAGCCCCAGTGGGAGCCTGGTATTGCCTGCACTGACAGACTGGGATGTGTCAGAGGCTTCATGGCAGGGCCAAGAATTAGGGAGTGTCAGTGTGTAGAAAGGAACAGGAATATGACATCTTCCGTGGAGTGTGTTGAAAAAGGAGAGTCAAAACAATCCCAACCAAACAATAAAAAGGGCAAGTCAAGCTGTGTTCCTCTGCAGTTTACAAAGTCTGGAGGCGAGAAGCAGAATTTGAGGACAACTTAAAGTCACTGCTATTCTCAGGAAATAGGAAGATTTCTCCCTTGAAGCTGGCTGAAAACAGACGAGTAGTCTGCTCTATCTTGCATGTGCTCCATGTGTGGCTGCTTTCCTTGTGCCAGAAATGCTCACCAGAATCAAAGCAACCTTGCAGAGCTGGTCCATGAGCTGGGCTTAGTGTGAAGTTTGTGGTCTCTGCTTTAGTCCTTCAGAAAAGCTCCTGTGCCTGTAAGGCTGAACCCTTTTCTGTGTTCAAGTGCTGTGTGTAAGAAGTAGTGGGATGCCTTTGCAGGTGGCCAAGTGATGATGGTCAATTGCTTTGCCAAGCAAAAGCTCAATCTTGGCATGAGGAGCCAGCCTAGAGCCAGCCCGAGTTACCTGAGTAGGAAGAGTGTTCTGAACTGGAAGCCAAGAACCAACTGCACCTTACAAGGGTTGCATTTCAATCAAGGTTGTTTGGTTTTGGGGTTTGTTTGGTTGGGGTTTTTTTGTTTTGTTGTTTATTTCAGAAAAATGAGTCCCGTATTATTTGGGTGAATGACAAATATTACTCCTTCTCTAGAACTGAACTGGAAATTTCTCTGGAATTGAAAACCATATTTTCTAACTGTTTTTCTTAACTAATGAAACTTTTTGCTCAACTCTTTCACATGCAGAGGCAGCCTATGCCTTTGAAGGCAGAGCTTAGCTGCTACACTAGCAACTACAGGAAGTGATATTCAATAAACGGAGAACACGACAGAAACATACATTCTTAATAAGATGAATAAAAAGTCAGCAATGGAAAGGGTGTTTCCTGACTGCCAGGGAAGCCAGACCTTGATCATGCAGGAGGTGACTGGTGGTTTCAGCTCTTGCTGTGCCTGGTCTCTTTTCCTCAGTGCCCTTCAGATGAAACTGTTATTCCTTACTAGCATTTCATGATGGATGGACTTGCATGACATTTTTAGAGCTGCTGGTCAGGAAATGTTGACTGAGTGCTTGCTTGTTTGCTATCAATGAGGAAAATCCCCAAACAAACTGACAGTGCTTCCCTCTTTCTTGTTCCAGCCCATGGTGCACACTGCTGTGCAGTCCATTGAAGGAATATTGAAGGTGGGTACTCTTCAGTAGCAGATCTCCAATGGGAAAGCCTGTACAGATCCATGGGGAGGTGGATCCCTCTGACTCTGGGAAGGGTGAAACTCCCTCTGTGTCCTGAGAGCTGCTTCTCTCCCTCTCTTTGCAGGAAATGTGCAGCCCCCTGTCCCCTCTCCTGCCATCCCTTCAGTCACCCGAGAGAACAGAGACTTCCAAATTTCCTGTGCAGGCAAAGGTAACCCAGCCCAGTTTTTACAGGGCTTCCAATATATGACAAGAGATCTTGCTGCTGAGCAGAAGTCCAGTCTTGGCAGAAGGAGCCTGCCTGGAGACCTGCCTGAGTTCCCTGACCATAAACAGTGTTGAGAGTTAGAAACCAAGCAGCAGCTGTACCTTGTGTGGGGCTGCATTATACCCAGGTGGTTTTGGTTTGTTTTTTTGTTAACTTCAGTAAAAGAAAGACTCTGATTTTATATGTCTAAATGACAAATATTCTTGTCTCTTGTGAACTGTCTTAGAAGAATTGGCAATTATTTTTTCTAACTGCTCTTATGTTTTTTTAAACTACTGAGGTTTTATGCACAAGTCTTACATGCAGCCTGTGCCTTTGCAGGCAAGGATCAACTGCTTCAACAGCAGCTTAGGGAAAGTGCAGTTTCATAAAGGGAGCAGATTACAAAAACATACTTCATTTAAAAATTGCAGATAATAAGGATATGGTAGTGATGATGATGATAATGATAATGATAATAATAATAACTAAAACAATTATGATCATTTCAAAAATTAGTAATAGTAATAAAGAGCAGTAGGAGAAGGAGCAGTAGTCTAGAGATGGAAGCAGTGCCCCCTGATTGCCAGATTGCAAAGGGAAGACAGACATCTCAGAGCAGGAAGAGTAAGAGGAGTTGACATTGCTGGGTTCAGCTCTGTCCATGCCTGGTCTCTGTTGTTAACTCTCCTTTAGATCAGCCTTTTTCATTCTTACTCTTGCACATCTGCAACACATTTATGGAGCTGTTGGTAAGCAAAGGTTTGCTAAGTTCCTGCCAATTAATAACAAACCCAAACAAACTCCTGCTGTTTCCCTCATTCTTGTTTCAGGCCAAGAAGCCCTCTGATGTGCCATCAATTGAAGAAATTTTCAGGGTAAGTGCTCTTAAATAGAAGATCTCTGTGTTTGTTAATGTTTCACATACATTAACAAACTGGGTGGGGGAAAACTCCATTTTGAGAGCTGCTTCTCTCCCTCTCTTTCCAGGAAATGAGCAGCTCACTGCCAGCTCTCCTGTCCCATCTCCAGACGCCTCCAAGAGCAGAGACTTCCAAACTTCCATTGGCAACAAAGGTGACCCAGCCCATTTATGCCAGGTCTTCTGAGAAATGACAAGAGACCTTTCTGCTGAGCAGAAATTCAGCTCAGTTCTTTGGCAGCTCTTAGAGTGTTTTCAGAGGATTTATTCAAAAATGCACATGCCCATAAGGTGCCATTAACACAGTTTTGATGTCAGTAGATGTGCTGTTTAACTCCATGCTAAGCTCCTTTGTCCTTTTATTCTAGGAATCCCAACCTGATGGATCTGCAGCACAGAAGCAGAGTAAGTAGACGTGCAAAGTAAACACAGTTGTTTGTGTGCTGTCAGGTAATTTTGTGTGTTCTCTGTAGCAGAGACCATCAAGTGTTCCTACTGATGAAGCAGGGTGATTTCCTCTGCTTTGCTGAACAGGGATGGATTTAGGAATGGCTTAGGAAACTCTGACCATTCATTACCTTGAGCTCAAGGCAGCAGTTCAGCAGAGGACAAGCAATATTGAGTTAGGAAACTCCCATCTGGAGTGGTGAACAATCTTGGTGGCAAAGCCCTCCCTAGAAGAAAGTGACTCTCTAATCTTTTGCTGAGAGACCACAGGGTAATATACGCTCTGAGGGAGGCATAAAATGCAACGTTTTCATTTCTGCTTTCCAGAGCAGGCTGGCACAGCTTCAGAAACATTGCTGAGTTCTCAGCCAAGAGCATTGTAAGTAACCAGGCTCTGTTCTCATCTCTGCTGGGCAGTTACTTTGAAGAACTTGGAATGCACAACAATTTGGGTTATTAGTAAATTTTTCTCAGCAAACTTGATTGCAGGGAATTTTCACCAACAGAAAAAGTGTTGTTTTATGATGGACTCACTGAAATTGTTAAGGTGTGAAAAGGACTTGAAGGTCATCAAGTCCTATTGTTAATCCAGCAATGCCAAGTGCTCTAAACCATGTCATGACTACACTGGCTGTGATAAAAAGCAAAACATAACAAAAGAGAAGAAAAAAACCTCTTAAGTCTTTGTGTACCAGACTGAAGTTTTTGTCTTCCTTTAAGCTCTGTGGTGCTTAACATCTTGTCCCACTTGGTATTCATCAGCCTACTGATAATGCTGAGGCTGACATAAATGCCAAGGGATACCAGCTGAATCGGATCATTCCTGGCTATGGTTTTGGTGCCTGGCAGAACAAGTAATGCTACAGCTACCTAAACTGTGTAGATCTACTGATGACATTTTCAAGTTCCTTTGTTGTAAAACTTTCTTCAATTGCCCAAGTAGAGGTTTTCAAAAATGTGTTGTAGTTCTTTTATTTCAAAAGAAACACAAAGAAATATAGTATTTCACATGAACATTCTAGGAATCTCACTTTATATGCTTATAATACAGCTACATGCAGAGTGGGATGGAGATAAAATTTCTATAAGCTATGGGAATTGTGTGTTTGTCTGAATGGGTGTGAGTTTGAGATTTGATAATTTGCAAGCATTTTTTCATTCTGGTACTTTGTATTTTGAGTAAGGCAATGTATTCCTCTGGCCTTCTCCCCTCTGCTCTCAGTGCCCAAACACAGGGTTCAGTTTTAGGATTGAATGCTTCTATGTCAGTGGAATATGTAAGTAACCTTTCCCCCTGCTGCTTCCTAATTTTGTCTCCTGGTGGCCTTGCAGAGCTCTCCAGTCCCAGCACAAGAGGGTGGCAGCAGCACAGCCCAGCAGCTCGGAGTCAGGGAGCACCAGGGAGTGCCACAGCTCCTCCGTCTGTGACAGAGAGATCAGCTGCAGTGACAGTGAGGAGGACAACCTTCCAAGGGTGCTGGACCTGCCAGTGTGTGAGGTGAATTCAGAGACCATGGAGAGGCTGCTTCCACAGCCCCTTGCCCACTGCAGTGCCATGTCTTAGGAAGGAAGCAGATGTTGTACTCTGTTACCAAATTCTGCCAGATTTGCCCTGGAAATACTGATTTGTAAGACCCCTCTCACTGCAATGAAGGCTTAGGTATTTGCCACTGACTGGTTTATGGTTTTGTATTCCTCACATATCCATCCATGGTGCTCAAGAAGCAAATTTGTTGCTGGTTAGTTTAGAGTCATTTCTTCACAGGCCAAAGGCCAGACTTGATGACCTCTGGGCAAGAGTTCCTGGGCTCTGTTAAGCTGTGCTAGGACAGAAAGAGTCACAAAAGGCACCAGTCTTGAATCTGTCTTTTCTCTTTTGTTGGCAGCCTGAGCCATCAGCTGCTAAAAAGTGGCGCCTTGACAACCTGGTGACCCAGAGAAAGCAAGGAATGATGCCAAGAGAAGGTCCCAGGGAAATTGTCCGTGGGAATGGACGTGAGGAGGGTGTGAGGCAGGAGCAGGGCATCAGCAGCACTTCCTGCCAGCACCACTCCAAGGCAAGGGAGCCTCCTCCCAAGAGCTGTGGCCAAGTGGCCGAGGACACTCACAAGACCTCTGGCCAAACCACCAAGCATTTTCACAAGACCTCTGGCCAAGTGACTCAGGCTCCTCTGGAATCTCACGTTATGAGCACACACAGCTCTCTGAAGCCTCTTGTGCACACCAAGGAGGCCTTGCCCAGGAAGACTGTGGGTATCAAAAGGCCCAGCAAGCCCCTGGTGCATGACAAATGGAAAAAAGTCCTGAAACTGGAGCGTGAGCCTGGTCTTTTGCAGGTCAGAGACCAGTCTTGCAAGCACCAGCCCCGAGTCAAGAAAACAGAGGAGCCAAAATCCACCACTAAAAAAGCCCTGCAGCCGGCACTTCACAAGCCCTCTGAGGAGAGAAAGGACAAGGGCTCCCAGCAGGCCGAGGCCAAAGGCTTTTTGGATGCCAGGCTCCTGAGACATGCTCAGGAATGTGATGCCCTCATCCCCAGTAGCCACAGGCCTGGGGAATGGCACAGGGAGAAAGTGCCCTTGCCTCCTGGGGAGAAGAAGTTGTTCTTGCCTTTGAGGAAGGCAGACTTGAAGAGGAAAGCCATGAGGAGTCCTGAGGAGTCCCCTGGAAAGAAGAAGGTGAGAGGGGCCAGGGCAAGTGGGTTTGGACAATGAGCAAGGTGGTGCTTGAAAAACCCATGTGGAGTTTCCCCTTCATAGGTTGTCAGTGGAGCCATGATGCTTCTCCTCTCAAGGGTGTTCCAGTGTGTTATTTTCAATGTTTTCAGCCAGAATCCATCGACGTGAGCTGTATTGGTCTGTACTTTAGGTGAACTTTTATGACCTGAGTCAATTTTCCCCCCTGTTTTTATTCTTCCTACTAGAGAGAAGACAAGGGGGATACTCCCAGGAAGAAAAGGCAATGAGACAAAACATTCCCAACAAAATACTTCCAGATTTCAGCCCACAAAGGCTCCAATCAACTGAAGTGAGTATGCAGTGGTGGGATGTCAGAAAGATGTGTAAATCTAAGTCTCTCTTCAGAAGGGTAGCATGAAGAACTGGATCTCCTGTCCAGACACTCCAGAGTTTGCTTCTAACGTTGGTGTGCCTTCTGCAACTTCAGCTGCTGCAGGTTAGCCTTTGCATGCTGGAAGCTGCTGTTGGTTGGTGGTTTATGTACAAATGATGAATGGGATGGGATTGTTGTGGAGCATGTCTTAAATTGTTTATTTTTTAGCATTAGTCTTATTCCATTGTTATGACAATGAGAAGAAGTTTACATTTTTGGTAGCAGACATGGAACTCAGTGTTACAATTTACTATGAAAGTTTTGTTGACTAATGACACAAAGCAAAAGCATCTTGACAGTAGTTCTATCTAACTACTACATGTACATGTATTTTTTGTTAAAAATATCTTTGCTTCTTTTGAGTATAATACTTGTTTGTAAACTTTAAAAGAAAATGCACAGAGCTCTATTATTAAGCTTAGAACATCTTAATATCTTGCTAGATATACTTTTCTGTAGCTTAGGGACAAGTGTTAATGAACAGAGCATTGTTTGATTTGTCCTTAATTTTCTACTTCTTCTGTAATTTTTCTGTTGATAAATGTTAGGGCCATTGCTTAGCTCTCATTGTAGCTTTGTTGTCTCTGAGGTTTGCTTTTTGTAGCTTTCCTAAAACTCTGTGCTTTTAAGAATTCCCACAGCAGCACCCAGTGCAGAAAGCAGCTCTGAAGGTGTAGGTGGGTCAGGGTAGGGAGCCTTTCCCTTCTGACATTCTCTGAAAGCACAGAGGTGTCAGGGCTGTTGATTGTCTGGGAGAAGGGCTGTTCCAGTGGCATTAGGAATGGAAGAGCTTTGATTCTGGAATTCCTTCCTCCCTTTCCCTCAGGGAAAATGAGCAGCTGTCTTAGTCATGTGCTGGCCTTTGGAGTGGCAAGGGTGGGAGGTAGTTTTGGGCAGAGAGGGCTCTGGAGCAGGTCGGGGATGGTGCTGTGCTCTGTGTCAAATGGTCCTTGGTGCAGCATCAGCTGAGCCAAGGCAGAGCAGCTGGGGAGCACGTCTGCAGTGAGGAGGGACCAAAGCACGGGAAAAGTGGCTGCTGAAAGAGGTGAGAGGACTGTGCCATGCACAGCAGAGTCAGGCAAGAAGTGCAGCCTTACACCTGAGCATTCCCACTGCGTTTAACTTCATTTCCTGCTCTTCTGATGCTGCAATCCATGAGCTGGGAATTTCTGCTTGGTGTGTTCTTGGAAACTTTGCAAAGCTGACTACAAATGGTGCAAATGAGCAGTGGTGAAACAAGGTTGAGAGCTACTTGGTGCTGCTTCTTGTTGCCAGAATTCCATGGACCCCCTGATTTCAGATGATCAGAGATGTGCTAGGCCACTCTGTTATTGAATGTGAAAGTCTCTGCCAATTCAAGCTGCCTCTTATTTGAAGCCTCTCATCTTTGAAAGTGTTGCCTTGTTGACACAACACCATGAATGGCAGGATGTATCCAAGCTTTTAAGAAATGCCTACATTCTATGTATATCAGAGTCATGAATTTGCTTCTCTTGTCCAGAGCATCAGAAGACTCATTCTAAATGGAGAGAGAAAATGTGTTGCTGCCACCACTGCCGGCCATGACTGCTGTACAACGTGAACCGAATTTGACCATGAGGACCCAAAAGAGACCCAGAGCTGTGACTGACAACCTGGAGCTGCCTGCCGTGGATAACCCTGCCAGGAAGCAGGATGGATTCTTTGCCAAGCACAGGAAAGTGGAGGAAGTCCCTGAGGAGCAATCCCAGGCCATCACCATTGGTATCCAGGAGGGCTGGTGGGAGTATTCCTGCAACCCAGGCGTGCTGTGTGATGCACTGCAGAAACATCCTCTCAGATAAGTGACCATTTCTGACTGTAGGCGACTGCAACTAAAAGGAGTGTGTGTATAAAAAGGAGTGTGTTTGTAAAAGGAAATGGACTGCAATCTGGGCCTTAGGTTGTATATCATTCGGAGAAAATTGCTGCATTTATGGGTTAAAAAATTAGAATTTACTTGCTTTTTATAAAAAATTTGGCAGTTTAATGATGGCTCGGGGTATGGGGTCTATGATAGTTGGGGGTGAGGGATCATGTGTCAGTGTTCTGTCTTAGGCCAGGTTGTGCACAGTGCATTAGCTGCCTTCTAACTGCTTGCTTTTTCCTGATAATTTTCCTGCTTCCAGCCCTCACTGCACTCCCAGCTATTGAGCAAGGAAATCTGCTGATGAATTTCTCTGTGCTTGGGAGAAGTTGAATGGTGCAAAGCATTGTGAGCTGCCAGGTGAGAAGCCAAAGTTGCATTTCAGTTACTGGAGGGATTGCTGGGAAAGAAGGCAAGAGGGGGAGAGCCCAGTGCATAGACTATGCCTGGGAGAAATGAACATTTTCTCTGGAAATTTAGGAAAGCCTGGCTTTGCAATTGCTTTAGGCATCTCTCTCTGAGCAGCTTTCTCTCGGTGGTTTTTCAGGGATCTGCAGGGCATGAGAAGAATCCTTTTCCAGTGCCTTCTGTGCCACATGAAGCCAAGACAAGAACACCTGAAGTTAGGACAGTAAGTGTTTGTTTTGCAGCCCTGCCTGTAGTTTCTGAGGACAGCAGCCAGGGCTGGCCCTGCAGCCACCCCAGCCTCTGCTTCCTCATGAGCACTTCTTTTGGGAGCAAAGAGAGAGGGAGGGATGGGGCAGAGCTGCCCTCTCAGGGAAGCACTTGCTGAGTAGCTTGGCTACAGCTGAACAGCACTTGAATTTTGACTCCTTGCTGGGCCTTTGATCAGTATTGGCCAGAAGGAATTCCTAGAGCTGCTGATCCGTTTTTGATTGTACACTTTAATCATTACAAATGTTGCATTGTCCTGTGGTACAAGCAGTGGGGAATACTGAAAAGCTGTAACCTGCCATCCCATGGGGCCTTGGCAGTGTCATTTTCCATAAAACACCAGGGTTTGTGGGCCCCTCTGGGCAAAGGGATGCATTGCTATGATCTGCTGGCAAACTTGCAAAAGAAAATAAACACGATGGGGCTAGCTGAGTGGCTGGCAGGCTGTAAAAATCCTCTGCAGAAAGAGGCAGCTACTGAAAGTCAAAAAGTCTTGCAGGTCCTCTTGTAGTAAAGTCACTCCAGTCATTGATTGTGTTCTGCCAGGTGTGCCTGTTGGATGAATGCAACCAAATGTTTTCTCTCTTGCTCCTTTTGTTCCAGAGTTTGCTGCTGAACAAAGCCCAGTGAGGGGACCAAGAGCCGGCCTGACCTCACATAGAGAATGATTCAGAACTTTCAGTGACCAAGTGCCCTAACTGGGTCTCCAGGATGTAAATAGTTCCAAGTTCTCTAGTCTATCGAAACCTTACAAACACTTTTGTTTTATTTACTGTTCAATGCAAAGCACCTGCTTTTTTTTTTTGTTTGTTTGTTTTGTTTTGTTTTAAATACAGTTGTGTGTTCTTTTGGTTACTTTTGGACATCCTTGTGGTTTTTGAGGATAATGCTTTTCTATCTTGCAAAAGAAGGGATGGGCTGTGGTATCAGCCATTAAGATAAAACTGTGGAGAGAAGGATGGTGTAATATTCACTATAAAATAACTGGTGGTTAATGAAATAAAATAAAAAACCCCACAGCGTTATGTGTACTAAAACCAGTGGCCAAAAAGGCAGTGGTCAGACTAAATGATAGAGATTCAAACAGGAAGGCAGCTGTCCCCAGAAATGTACATTCCAGGGGATTTCTCTCCTCTGACAGGAGGCATTTTGGTAAGCATCACCAGCAACCACAAACTAAGTGATAGAAATTCAAATAGCAGGGAGACACTGTCTCCAGAGATATATACTACAATGTCTATTCCAAGGGATTTTTCCTTTGACCAGATTCCAGCAGGAGGCATATTGATAAGCATCATCAGAAGTTTTCCCCAGGAAGCTTTTTACCTCACAGCATTCCAGGAATTATCCACCAGTTCCAGAAACCGTGATAATATGCTAAAGAAGAAACCCTTCCAGGGCACAAAGAACTGCATAAAAGGGACCCTCTGAGAAATGCTCTTTGGAAACCCATGGGGACTTTGGTGCAAAAGGGCCAAATCCTAAATCTCCCCAACTCTGATCACCCGGCTTAGAGTCAGTTTTAGCTTCTGTTTTATTCCAAATTTATACTTTGATAACTTCATAAATTTAATTAATTTAATTGGAGTAGTCATTTATAATAGTAGTATCCCAAAACAATTGTGATGACAGGAAAGAACATCTCCCTTTTCTACATCATTTCATGATGTAGGAACAGCTTAGCAAAGTACTGAAATAAAGTTCCTCTTGGTTTTGTGGTTGCTCCAGCTGCCTGCCTGTGGTGACTCACACAGCCACATTTCCCAACAATCTGTTGGACATTGCCATAAACAAAGACAAGACTCCCAGGGAAGTTCCTCCTGAGGTGGAAGAAAAGCAATTCTTATCTCTGAGGTCTAAGCATGTGGGGCATCTGCCTGCATCTGTCAGCCCCAGACTTTGCAGAGCCCAGGCTGCAGAAACCCTCAGGGTTCACAAGCACTGACAGTGATTCTGGCAGCCAGCACCGCCCTCCAGTGGGGGCTGTTTGAACTCCATTCTACAATGGCTTTCTTTTTTGGGCTTGATAAATGCATTTAGAGTGCATGGATGGGCATCTCACCCCATGACTCCATCTAAATTCCAGAAAATCATTCTAAAATCTTCACAAACCAGGGCTTACCTTTTTGTAGGAATTACTTGGAAAACATAAATGACTGTGTGAATATAGAAATATTGCTTCTAAATGTATAGACAGTTTTATGTCCCATGCAGTAATTTTGAAATGCTCTACAGAACTACTGGATCAGCTCTAACAGGAATCTCTTCAGTGAACCATCAGTGAGAGAAAAAGGATTTCATTCCTTCATATACTGAGCATTCAAACTATGATCTACCACATTTCACTCCAAATAGAAAAACCGGAAGGTGAGGTTAGAAACAGAAGCATTTTGCCATAACTTTTGCAGATCTTTAAAACAGCATCAAGAGAAATCAGGATGTTGTCAGACTATTATCCCAGCAGATTTCTGCCAGTCCTTAGATCATAGAAAAAAATAAAGTTCTTACAAATCTAAACACCCTCCAGCACCCTCAGAACATGAGGAGCTGTTCGTCTCTAACTATGGAATTCATGCCACAGTCTTCACATCATGGAGATATACACAATTATGTCAACCTCCTTCAGAAAGAACTGGAGTCCTTTCAGGCATAGCTGATTTTAATTGATTATGTCATCATCTTACTTCTATCATTCATCTAGAAATTCCTGTGAAGTTTCAATCCAGGATTGCAGTCAAAGATAACATTAATACAACATTGAGTTAGTGTGCTCAAGAAGATCCAAACAACAAGGTGCAGAAAGATTAACTTAGCCCTATTTTCTTGGTCTTTACTACCAAGGGAAAGGGCTCGGACAAAAGGAAATAGCCTCCAGTGGTGCTGGAAAGACCAAGACATTTCTCCTGGAAAGCCTTTCAGGTTTCTTCTCTGCCCATAGCCCTGTAACCTCACTGTGCCACAGGGAACATCCCAAGGAGACCGGGAAATGCCCGGGGTTTACGGAAAATGCAGACAGTGGGCATGCTCTGTGTCCCATACACTTCCCAAGGGCTGCCAAGGGACACGGGGCTGCAGTGACACGCTGTCACCATCCGCTCATACAAGCGGGGCTCGTGATGGTTCATTAACTGATCTCAGAGTGCACAAACAACATTGAGGGGATTTCAGCATTCATCAACACAAATGCACCTTTTATTGAGTGCCCGCAGCAAATGCCATAGAAGGATTAGAAAAGAGATAAAGGATAGAGAGAGAGAGAGAGAAAGAGAGAGAGAGAGAGAGAGAAGGCAGAATATTGCTACCAACAGAGAGACAAAATCCTCATGGTCCGGCTAATACATCCCTTTTCTCAGGTGAGGAAGAATCTCAAAACACCTGGTTAACTCAAGGTTCTAGTATAGTCCATTCCTAAGGAGGCAACAGGTCTTGAAATCACTGAGGGGGAACAGATCCAATAAAGAAGAAGTCCATTGAAATCGCTGAGGGGAAAAGAAGGTACAGCCAGTCTGTGTTCTCAGCAATAGGTGAGAACCATTGTCTTCTTGGTCCAATGGCCACACCTGCAGGCAAACATCTCACTTTTGGTCAGGTTGGCTCCCCCACACACCTCCCCTGTGTTAGGGGTTTCAGTCTCAGTCCTTGGCAGGGGGAAGCTTCTCCATAGAGAGATTTCATGTCTCAGTCCTTGAGAGGGAGGCTTCTCCCATTTCAGTCTATCTGTCACGGTGGTTGGAAAGCAGAGGATGGCTCTTGTGTGAGGGGAGGGACCACCAAAGGTTACCCCAGAAAAGTCCCACCAGGCCAAGAGGTGGGGAAATGCTCAAGCTATTGTCACCAAACAGGTGCCAGCGTATAGGGCAAGTCGCCTCCTTGGCAGGCCCTGCCAGAAGCAGGCATTGTAGACAGAGCTGTGAACAATCACTTGGCAGGGCAGAACTCTGCTCAGGGGCCTCAAGATTATTTGGCCTTCATCCACCACTGGCAGGCCACAATTCCCATCAGGGTCCTCAGGCTTCCCATGTCTGTCCTTGAGACGGTCGTGAGGCAAAGGGAGGGAACGTCCAGACTGTCTCTAACGCATGCTGTTGTAAGTTTGGTCCTATTGGTTTTGGGGAAAGAATGGGGAGTTGTTTGTTGTGAGGAGAAAAGGTGTCCAGGACTTGGTGGGGACGGGAGGTGGACGAGGTGAGGAGTGATTGGGCCAGGGCACCAAGCAATCATTCGACGCCCTGAAGAAATGTTTGGCCCAGAATGAACCTGGCTAAAGACCTATCAGAGCGCCTAAATTCCCCCAATCAGTGCATGGATCCAAACCCCACCAATCCTGGACCAAACAGAGTTATAAAAGGGGGGTTTTCATTTGGGCACGGTTCTTGCGGGTTCGGGGGCAGTGTGATTAGTTCACTTGGAAAAGAACCCAACGTGTTCGCAGCACGTTGTTATTTTTTTTGAGCTGTTGTGAGGGGGTCCAAGCTTATCTTGGACCATCCATTCCTTCCAGCTTGTTTTTCAATAAACGAGAGCCTTTTTCATCTTTTTTTTTTTAAATCTGGCCTCGTACATTCATTACACTGTGCTGGAAATGGAGTATTGAGACATGTCTAAAAAGACACACAGTCTCAAGAAAAAAGGGACTTTTTGATAAAATAACAGAGAATAAGAACTATTTAGGGCTGTTTTAAAAAGAATGTGAATTCTAGCTGAGTAATGAACTTGAACAGCACTTAATTGAAGAACAAGACACAATGCCTTTCTGCCTAATGCCTAAATCTAAACTGTGTTATTGAAAGCATTATTATGAATTGTAGTTCCTCTACAGGTTAAAGGACCAATTGAAGTCCTGAGGCCTCAGCACCAGGCCCTGTCTGAGGCCTGAACAACAGGCCCTGAGCCAAAGCTGACCTCTAAATAAATTTTCCCACCAAATGTTATATTTGTATCTACTCATTAATGAATCACTATGAGCAGTATGATCTCTGTATGTGTTCATTGGTAAAACATGGCTATACCTTTCTGTATTTAAAAATCAGACAAGGCCCCATCTAGCCTTGTTTGGGGCTGAATGGTCAAAGTCATCTCCCTTGGTTCCTCCTTGGGCCCTGGCCAGGCTTTGGGAGGAACCCAAGAGGAGGATGAAAGCAGATGTTCCTGCACTAGAAGTGCTGTCAGTTTGTTCATTCAGCACTGTTAGAGCTGGGCCCTCTCACAGCGAGGTTGGAGCCTCACCTGTGGCTGGAGGCACCTGCAGGAATTCCCAGTGTCCAGGAGTGGCTCTGCAGCCCTTGGCTGTGACAGCTTCCCCCTGATGCTGTGTGGATCTGGGGGATGGTAAAGGCTGAGGGGAACTGGTGCTGGATCTTTCTTAATCACTGCTGCAATCTTTGATCTTTGGTGGTGATGATTGAGTGCATTGCTGAGCTGCTCCTATTGTAATTATTTCCTAATGATTATGTGCTTTACTTTTGTAATTTTTGCAGATTTACCTTATAAAAATTAGACAGTTCCTTCAGTTGGTGTCTGTGTCTTTGGTGCTGATCCTGCCCCCTGGCAAAACTGACCTTGTGGGCTCCACAGAACCAAGGGGCCCTTGTGACACTGCAGGGCCTCGTGTGACCAGGGGACCATGGTGACCCTGTGGGGCTTCATGGAACCAAGGGGCCATTGTGAAACTGGGGCCTCATGAAACCACGGAGTGTATTCTGACACTGCGTGGGGACTCATGGCGACAAGGGTCCATTGTTTTCCTCTCCCTGGCACTGCCCAGTTCAGCCTTTCCCTGCCCCTGCCCCAGCCCAGCAGAGCAGCAGAGTCAGGTCTGGCCCTGCAGCAGGAACTGGAGGCACTGGAGGTCAGGGACAGCCACTCTGGGTCTGGAATGCTCAGCAGATGCTCAGCTCGGGCAGCTCCTGCAGCCCCAGGGCCAGCCCCGCTGCCCAGCCCAGCAGCAGAGTTGGCCCCGGGGCTCCTCAGGCAGCTCCTGCTGGCCCAGGGACAGGGCAGCCTCTTGCCAGGGCTCCTCTGCACACCCACGGGCTCCTGCTCTGCTCCTGGCCCATGCCAGCTGCCCCCAGAGCCTTTCCCAGGGGAACACGTCTGGGCTGGCCCCAGCAGCCATTGCTGCAGCCCCTGCCCTGCTGCCCAGAGCCCCGAGCTGGGGCTGCTGCTCTGCAGAGCACGGGGGCTGTGCTGCCCGGGGCCCTGGGCTGCCTCTGCTGGGCTCTGCTGCTCAGCCTGGCACACAGAGGCAGCTGATGGTGCTCCCTGCACTCACCCCCTCCCACACAGGCTCTGCGGGGCCATGGAGGGGGCTCAGAGGTGCCTGCCTTGTGCCAGGGCTGCCAGAGGGGCTTGGGGCTGCCCTGGATCCTCCTGGGGGAGTTCCCTGAGGCTCAGAGCAGGCAGTGCCCAGACTCCTTTCCCCGGGCCTGCTGTGTCCCTGGGCTGCAGAGCTCTCCTGGCTCACAGCAGACATTCAGTCCTTGATCTCGGGGTGAGCCCAGCCTGGCCAGGCCTGTGCCCAGTGAGCTCCACTCCCTGCTGGTCTCTGGCACACCCTGTCCCTGCAGGTCCCCTGTGTTCTCCTGGCAGCTCCCAAGGCCCTCCAGACAAACCTTCCCCTGCCATCAGCCCTGGCACAAGCTGCAGAGCCCCAGGAAGGTTCAGCACAGACCATTCAGCATCTGATGGGCACTGGCCACCAACAAGCAAAACCTGACCCAGACCTGAGTCCCCTGAAGGCCCCAGTGAGACCCTGATCTCATCCCACTGAGCCCTGGGAGAACAAGGAACACGAGGAGCCTCTTGAGAGTCCTGAGAGTGCCTCTGGAGGGGAGCAAAGCCTTCCTGCCCTGCGCTCAGGAGATGCCCTTTGCTGGTGGAGCTGCTGTGCTGGAGCCCAGCTGTGTCCCAGCAGTGCCCATGGCCTGTCCCTGCCTGAGGGCACAGCACGGACACGCAGCAGGACAGTGACCAAGCTGCCAGAGCACCCCGGCCTGGCACCCACAGCAGGGCTGGGAAGGGGAGTGTGGAGCTGGGAGGAGCAGATGTGGAAAGAGGCAGGGCCATTGTCCCTGGCCGTGCTGCTGTGCTGGGAGCCCCTTCCCTCCACCTCTGCTCACAGGCACTGCCCCTGCAGAGCCAGAGAAGGGCTGAGGAAATGCCTTGAACACACAGGTCAGGACAGCCACTTATTTTTATTCAAATACAGAGGGAACAAGCCACCTAAAAGCCTTTGTGTTACAAAAGAGAAGTGGAAGTTCATGTAGAAATGCTCAGAGTAGTACTAGAGTATATTATAAAAAACATTTTAACACCGGGAAAATAATAAGAAAAGGTCCCAGTGACAAAACGGACAAATAGGAAAAAAAGGCCAAGATTGTAAAGAGTTACATTCACAAGGTTCTGGAGCAGAAAAGTTTAACATTTCTGAAAAGATACAGTCATCATTTTCCTCAGGGTACCCTTGAGCTCCTGGTTACTCAGGCTGTAGATGAGGGGGTTCAGGGCTGGAGGCACCGTCGAGTACAGAACTGACAGGGCCAGATCCAGGGATGGGGAGGAGATGGAGGGGGGCTTCAGGTAGGTGAATGAGGCAGTGCTGATAAACAGAGAGACCACAGCCAGGTGAGGGAGGCAGGTGGAAAAGGCTTTGTGCTGTCCCTGCTCAGAGGGGATCCTCAGCACGGCCCTGAAGATCTGCACATAGGAGAAAACAATGAATGCAAAACAGCAAAATGCTAAACAGATGGTGAACACAAGAAGCCCAAGTTCCCTGAGGTAGGATTTGGAGCAGGAGAGCTTGAGGATGTGTGGGATTTCACAGAAGAACTGGCCCAGGGCATTGCCATGGCACAGGGGCAGGGAAAATGTATTGGCCGTGTGCAGCAGTGAATAGAGAAAGCCACTGGCCCAGGCAGCTGCTGCCATGTGGGCACAAGCTCTGCTGCCCAGGAGGGTCCCGTAGTGCAGGGGTTTGCAGATGGACACGTAGCGGTCGTAGCACATGATGGTCAGGAGGAAATACTCTGCTGAGAAGAAGAACATAAAGAAAAAGAGCTGTGCAGCACATCCTGTGTAGGAGATGGTGGTGGTGTCCCAGAGGGAATTGTGCATGGCTTTGGGGACAGTGGTGCAGATGGAGCCCAGGTCGCTGAGGGCCAGGTTGAGCAGGAAGAAGAACATGGGCGTGTGCAGGTGGTGGCCGCAGGCTACGGCGCTGATGATGAGGCCGTTGCCCAGGAGGGCAGCCAGGGAGATGCCCAGCAAGAGGCAGAAGTGCAGGAGCTGCAGCTGCCGCGTGTCTGCCAATGCCAGTAGGAGGAAGTGGCTGATGGAGCTGCTGTTGGACATTTGCTGGGGCTGCACATGGGGACCTGTTCATGGAGAAAGGACAGTGAAGAGTTAGAGGGGATACCTGTAACCAAAATCAATGCTATTTCCCATACACCCTTCCCTGTAACACACACAGACACCCTTTTTTTTTCATGAGTCCTGGAGTTTTCTCTTTAAGCTCTCCCATATCTGTCCTGGTATTCCTGGATATCAAAAACCCTCAGCATTTCTACAGCCTTCTGGGAGGACAGAGAAAGTTTTGTGATGCAAAGTTATGAGTAGAGAGTGAGGGGAGATGGTCTGGCACTTCATTCTCTTTGGAGTTTCTCTGGGCTTTAAAACTTTCTCAGGTGGAAGATGTTCACACTCCCAAGTTTTCCCTAAACATCACCAGGTACTGCTGAGAGCAGATGGATCCACCACAGCCCAGCTCCACATTTGTAGACAAGGACTCACTTTACTCATTTCACCAACCCGAGAGCATTTTCAGTGCCAGAACACCTCTGCCTTTCCCCATCAATCTTATAACTCACAGAGGCTTGGCTGGGGGACAGGAGGGAGGGGGCTTGTTCAGAGGGAGGGGCTGCACTGGAGGGGATCCTGTGGACATCTCTAAACTCTCCCTGCCACAGCATTGCTGGGTTTTGTTTCCTCTCTATGCCTGATCTTCTCTCTGCTTCCTGGAGATTTTCCTCCTGCAGGAGTTTCCCTGTGCCTGATCTCTCCCTGCCAGCACTCACAGACCCCAGATCTCTGTGCCCTCTCCTTGGCCTGACAGAACTCTGCCTGTTTGGAGAGCACTGGCTGGGGGCAGGTTCTGTTTGCAGCTTGGAGAAAGGACAGCTCAGACTGAGCCTGATGGGTCCAGCAAAAGTGATGCTGCTGCTATCCATGGGCAGAGTGTCTTAAAGCAAATTAGGGATCTACTATGAACTTATTGATCACTAAAAGTAACAGTTCAGATGTCTCAGGCACTTGTCAAAATTCATAATTAATAATTCATAATCATCCTTTATTGTTCATTCTCCCTCTATGCCATTCTCCAGTAGTAGCAAACTGAATACAAAGTCTTAGGAAATTTCTGCTTTTTTATCAAAATCCTTGACTTGAAAATATTTTATGACTGATCAGAACCCCTCAGCATGTCAGAGCTTCATGAGCATTTCACCTCCCCTGCAGCAGAAATACTCAGAGTTGTACTCACAGAGTCTGCAGACATTGGGATGTTCCAGCTTTAGGAGATGGCTCCAGGAGCTGCAGCTGCATTGTCCTGCAGCCAGAGGTTCCTGTGCCAAGGGCTGCCAGTGATTCTGCCCCAGGCACTTCTCAGCACCTTCCCAGCTCTGACTGATTGAAGCTCTCTGTGCCTCTGGGCTGTGCCTGGGTGGCTGCAGGCAGTGCCCCAGCCCTGCTGGGCTGCCACAAGAGCTGCTCATCAAGAGAAATGTGCTTTTGAAGCTCTTCTTGCTTACCAGGAGCTGCCTCAGTGCCAGGAGCCCAGCCCAGCTCAGCAGCACAGACACAGCACCAGGACTTTAATGACCCTCTGGGGCTTTGTGCTGAGGCCCTGAACATCGGTCCCTGAGAGGCAGCTGAAGAAACCTCTGCAGAACTCCAAGGCAGAATCCAACTCCAAAGTTTCTTGGACTTTTAATGGGTCCCACTGAGGGACACCACTGAGAAAGTGTCTCCAGGCCCCAGGCAGAGCAGAGAACTGGAGGCACTGATGCCAGGTGGGGACAAAGAGAAGCCAAGTCTTGGTGGCCTGGGGCACAGCAGCAGGGTCTGTGCCAGCAAGGGCTGGGAGGAGACACCTTGTCCTGAGGCCCTGCGGCCTCCTGGCACAGCCCCAGCCAGGCTGGGCACTGTCAGCCCCTTGTCCTGCCCTCAGCATCCCCCCCTAGCCCACATCCCAGTGGCCTCAAGGATCTGCTGGAAGGAGTCCCTGGGGAGCCTTGCTCAGCAATGGCCCTGGGGGCTCCTGAATGCTCCCAGGGACTGCAGGTTTTTCAAAGGACTTTGGGTTTGGCTTTTGCCTTGGACTCTCTGAGAGGTTTGTGCAATCATGGCCTCCAATTTTCTGTTGTAATTAGTCCCTGGAGAGGCTTTGTCAGTAACAACACTCAGTGGGGGTCATTAATACTTCAAGGTACTTCAGTTATTTTAAGGTACTCGGTGTTTCCCTTTTGATACAGACTCTGGGAGAGGTTTATGCAATCATGGCCCCAGTTATCTGCTTTAACGAGTCCCTTGAGAGCCTTGTACTGACACTCAGTGGGGCTCATTAATACTATGAGGTACTCAAGGTTTTTAAAGTACTTTGGATTTTCCTTTTCACACTGAGTCTTTGAGAAGTTTTTGTGCCATCCTGGCTCCCAGTTCTCTCCTCCAAGGAGTCCATGAGGCGCCTGTGCTGGGATGGACCTCAGTGGGACCCATTCACGCCTTGACATACTTCGGGGTTTTCTTCTGACTTGGACTCCTGGACAGGTTTGTACAATCTCCTCTCAGGTCCTGAGGTTCCAGGGCTCAGCTCTAAATGCACCCTGGGGCTTATTAGCATCAAGCAAGTCCTGCCAAACCATGGCTCTGCCTTGATTTCCCTCTGCTCTAGTGCAGTTCATTAGGAGGGTTTCCTTTTTCAGTTATGGAGAAATATTTCAAAGAGCTTCTAGGAAGTATGTATTCCTATTTTAAAAGGTGTCTTTTATTGCTGTTCTTATTACACAAGAGGTGATTGCAGCATTCAGTGACTGATATTGATCCAGCAGGGACTCTCCTAAGGAGCTCTGGCCTGCTCAGAGAAGCTGTGCCTTGAGCTCTGACCCAGTGTGGATAACCTTGCTCCACATACCCCATGCCCATTTTGTCTCTCCTCACTCACCTGGGACCTGCTTTGCTCAGAGAACTGGCTGTACACAGCCAAAGAGGGGTCATCTTCTTTTGTATTTTGAACCAATCTAAAACTCCTGAGTTTCCCCATTGAAAACAGACATCCTCCTCAAGTGTGTGCCAAGCCCAAGCTGCCACCAAGGAGGTTCCCCTTCCCTAAGGCAGAACCCTGCAAGGAATATTTTAGACACACAGGAAGTTCTGCAATAAACACAAATCCAGAGTTTGCTCAGGGCAGAATTAGACCAACTCCTGATGGACAGACCAGCTTTGAACTCCTTGCAGCTGAAAGCTCTGAGCTGGGAGGTGTGGGAGAGACCCAAGAGTGAGGGAAGGGAAATGCAGAGCACCCAGCAAGTGCTTCTGTGCAGACAGGCTGTGGGGAAGGGCACTGCAGACCTGCCCTGGGCCAGCTGGGAGGGTGGATCATCATCCCAGTCTGCACTGGGCCATTACAAGACACTGTTGGATGGACACTGCACCGACCCCAGCGCGCCAGCCCATTGCTCAGGGCTGCTGTCACTGCCCAGAGCCAGAGGGGATCCCTGGCTGGGGGCTTGTGCCATGGCCACCTGCCCTGTGCCGCGCTGGCCGCTCAGGCACCAGGAACCAGCAGCAAAGGGCACTGCCAGGGCCAAAGGCCAGCTCAGCCAGACAGAAAGGGGCAGTGCTGGCACTGTTTCCATGGCAGCCCTCACTGGGGGTGACACCTGGGTCACCTGTCCTGGCAGCTGCCATGGAAAGCCCTGGCAGGGACTGAGGGCACAGACACTGGCACTGAGACACTGCTGGGCTGGGTGCTGAGCACAGGGCTGAGCACGCAGAGATGGTTTTGTTCTTGCTGAGCTGCAACAGAGCCAAGGCCTGTCCTGCCCCTCCTCCAGCCACGCTGGGCAGGGGCTGGGGCTGTGGGGGAGCTTGGCAGGGGACACAGCCAGGACAGGTGGCCCCAACTGACCCCAGGGATACCCCAGACCACAGGACATCATGCTCAGTGTATGAAGTGCGGGGAACAAGGAGGAAGGGGGGAATGTTGGAGTGAGGGTTTTTGCCTTGCCAGGTAATTCTTAGGCAAGAGGGGGCTCTGTTTCACCAGTGGGCAGGGTCAGTACCAAAGACACAGACACCAACTTAAGGAATCCTGTAATTTATATAATGCACAGCTGCAAAGAATTACAAAAGGATAAGCTCAGCAAAGCACATAATCGTTAGCAAAGAATTACAAAAGAAGCTCAGCAATCCATCCAGTCATTACTACCAAAGATTGCCTGCAGTGATTAAAGAAAGGTCCATCCCCAGTTACCCTCAGACTTTACCATCACCCAGATCCACACATCAGCTGGGGCAGACAAGGACTGCAGAGCCACTCCCAGACACTGGGAATTCCTGCAGGTGCCTCCACCTTTGCAGGCAACCGGGCTCCAAGCCTGCTGTGAAAGGACACAGCTTTTACACTGTCAAACAAACAAGCTGACATCACTGCTAGTGTGAGAACATCTGGTTTCATTCTCCTGTTTGGTTTCTCCCAAAGCCTGGCCAGGACTCCTGGGGGAATCAACAGAGTTGACTTTGATCCTTCACCCCCAAACAAGGCCAGATGGGGCCTTGTCTGGTTTCTAAATACAGAAAGAGAAATCCATGTTTTGTCAAGGAACACATCCACTGATCATGTTGTTAATAATGCTTTGTTAGTGAGTGGATACAAATATAACATTTGGTTGGAAGGTTCATCTAGAGATGAACTTTGCCTCCGGGCCTGTTCAGGCCTTGATCCCAGCCTGTTCAGGCCTTGCTACTTGGATGGGTCCTGAGACCTACAATGAACTACAACCTTCATAACCATTCTTTCAATAGCACAGTTTAGATTTAGGTATTAGGCATAAAGGCATCTCCCTTTGTGCTTCAATTAAGTGCTGTTAAATTTCATTACTTAGAGCTATTCACATTCCTTTTCAAACATGCCTAAAGAGTTGCTGTTCTTCTCTGTTATTTATCAAATGCCTCTCTTTTCTTGAGAATGTCTCTTTTAAGACAAGTCTCAATATTCCACTTTCCAGCACAAAGTGTCACAACAACTCTAACATGGAATGTTAGAGTGCACACCAAGTGCACACATTGCAATGATGACAGACACTGCCACAAATGCATTTCACAGCAGCCTCCAGTTTGGCAGCCATGAAGCCAATCCCACCAAGAAGAATTTTCTTCTTTCTGCCACTTTTCTCCTGCTCCTTCTGTCAAGGTGATTGCTGACTGTTGGCCTTCAAACCCATCACTGAGAGCAGTGCAACATTCCTGTCCCATGACAGCCCAGGCTCCTCCTTGGCCAGCAAGCAAAAAATCCAAGGCCATGCGGTTCTGCAGAGTCCCCATTTGTGTTTGTTGGAGCCCATAGGATGTGCTACCAGACATTTTAACAGCATCATTTGCTACTTCTTCTAATAATCCATCCAGTCAACTCCACAGGACGGGGCAGCACACATGGGGCCACAGGATGAACCAGAATCTTTTGCTTTCTGAAACCCAAGGCACTCCTTGGGGGGAAAATGTTCTCTGGGCTCCAGGTCTTCCTTGTGGTTGTTGCTGAAGGACCCTAAATGGTGGCCCTGCAGCCAGGAGTGGGGTAACACTGACACCGACCAGCTCCAGCATCCCAAGTTCTACTGATATTGGGAGTGATGGTAAAACACAGAAATCCTCTCACACTGTGGCCTCTGTAACTAGAACAGGGTTCAGTTTCTCCTGAAGGGAAATCTTAGTGAATCCTGTCAAACGGATCATTGTATTCCTGTGTTTTCTTGTCCCTTCATTGACAGTTACGAGTCAGAGCCCATGGACAGAGTTCTGGCTAGCCCACAGGGTGGCCCTCCAAGAGAGCCCCATTCCTCCCAACTTCGGCTGAGAACATACTCAGCAATTAGTGACATGGAGTACTTTGGCTACCCTGATCTTGAAATTTTCAGAACTAATCATTAAATTTTGATGACTAATCCCTTGGTGAAACACTGGAGGTGTTTGTGGCAAACAAAGATTCTGGCTGACTATCAAGATACAACTTGCAGACATCAGCAGTACTTCAGTGACACTGTTCTTCATTCTTTTTTCTCAATCTCATTTGAGTAAGGAACAATAATTCTGTTGTCCGTGGAGATGGAGCCTTTTTAATTCCAGAACAATGCCCCCAGGGTCCTTTCCTGTTCAGCTTCACCATATTGTCTGTGGCTAACAAGGCTTGGTGGGGCCCTTTCCCCTTTGGCTGGAAGGGGGCTGGGTCCCAGTCCCTGAGGGCACCCAGGCTCCTGGATGGAATTTGTCTGGAAGTCCCTCAGTGTCACAGCAGCATTCACATGGAGCCCTGTGGATCAGACCATTTTCCAAAGGGGCCATTGGGGCAAACAAGGAGATTTGGTCTGGCAGGATGTATAAAACAGTATCCTGTAATATCTACTTGTTCTCACACAGAACACTTGGCTGCAGGGACATATTCCCATTGTTCCTGCCCAGGTTTCAGGATTCAATATTGTCTTTCCTAGGAGCTGCTCCTTCAGCTGCCTCAGGAGGGCCTTTTGGCCTCTTGGGCCACACTCTGCCTCCATTATTAGGACTGCTGCATCCAAACCCTTTATCTCCACAAATGGTAATGACTGGAGGTGGATCTCCATTTTTCACAATCGTGCTTAAAATTGCAATATCAATAATTGTGCTACCCTGTCATGGGGTTGAATAATCCAGTCTTATTGACAATTGTTTAACAGAATTACTGTAATTTCTCCTTTATATTCAGCACCAATTCCTCCTTTCCTCCTGCCATGACATGAACATTTTGCAAGGCCAAGCTCCAAATGAGCAGTTACCAAACAAAAGAGTCCTGGAGGAATCAGAATTCCTGTCTCACTATTGATAGCTTTCATTTGCTTTGGATTTATCCTAATTAATTCCAGTGCATGAAGGTCCAGCCCCACAGCCTCTGGGCTGGCCCTGCCAGGGGCCATCACACCCACAACAATTTCCCAGGCAGTCCAAGCCTCACTGCCCATGGTTGTAGTTGCAAATTGGGTGCAGCTGTGCACAGCCAGGGGGTTTCCATTTCCCCAGTGGGCCATTGTTAAGGGTATGGAGCACATCTGGGAGATGGGTTCTCCATGGGGACAGGTTCCCATCTCCTCCTTTTTTCAACTGCTCTTTTAACAACCCCTTCACCCGTTCAACAAATCCTGCAGCTTGAGGATACTCTGGTTCATGAAAAACCCTGCAGTCTTAATCACGGTATTTTTCACAGTAACAGACAAAGCACTCTGCATCACAGTATCAGCAAACCCTGTAAAAATAAACAATTTCATCCCCTCTCCTTTTTTCATTGTATACAATCTCACAAAGTTTACCTCTGACATTAGGGTCCTGGCCAATCCTTTTCTGTAGAGTATTTAATGTTACATCCCTGAGCAGCCAAAGCTACCAAATTAGTATTGTCAGCAGTATTTCACATTATTACTATTTTATACATAGATATAGGTATTGATATAGAAATATAAATATAGACAGATAGGTATAGGCATATATATAATATATATATATAAAATATATATATAAAGGTCTTGTTATACTATAAATATGTACATAGTTATTTATGATATTAATATTTCACTTGCACAAATGCATTGAAGCTCAAGATTAAAACCTTCTGTTGCTCCATGTGGAGCATTCCAACAATAATTGTTCCTTCTGAAGGTGCTGTTTCCGATGTACTGTTAACAAATTCATCTTTGTCTGCCCAACCCCACAAATTATTTTCCTTTTCCGTATGCAATTTTTGGATGCATTTTAAGACATCCAGGGGTTCAGCTTCTTTTAACCAACTGCCCCACTGCTCACACAGTGCTGCGACCTCAGCCCACTCCAGAGCCAGCCAACTCCAGGGAAGGGCTTCCCATCTGGGAATTTCTGATGCCACTGATTCCTCACATTTACATTTAACAAGTGACATTTTGCTATGATCTGGCCAGACTCTGCCAGTTTTGTTTTACCAGTGGGCATGGTCAGCACCAAAGACACAGACTCCAACTGAAGGAATCAGTGTCATTTACTGCAGCTCAAAGCAGCAAAGAATCACAAAAGGAGCAGCTCAGCAATGCACCCAATCATCAGCACCAAAGATTGCAGCAGTGATTAAGAAAGATCCAGCACCAGTGTCCCTCAGACTTCACCATCCCCCAGATCCACACAGCAGCAGGGGGAAGCTGTCATAGCCAAGGACTGCAGAGCCACTCCTGGACACTGGGAATTCCTGCAGGTGCCTCCAGCCACAGCTGAGGCTCCAACCTCGCTGTGAGAGGGCCCAGCTCTGACAGTGCTGAATGAACAAACTGACAGCACTTCTAGTGTGGGAACATCTGGTTTCATCCTCCTCTTGGGTCCCTCCCAAAGCCTGGCCAGGGCTCAAGGAGGAACCAAGGGAGCTGACTTTGATCCTTCAGCCCCAAACAAGGCCAGATGTCAGATTTCATGGCCTTGTCTGGCTTGCAAATACTAAAAGATCAATACGTGTGTCACTAATGAGTAGCTACATCTATCACAGTGCTAATGGCCATGCATATTTAATCAGTGAGCATATACAAAGATAACCTTTGGTTGGAAGGTTCATCCAGAGGCCACCTTTGGCTCAGGGCCTGCTGTTCAGGCCTTGGCACTTCAGGGACGTGGTTTAGTGCTGGACTTGGCACTGCTGAGTGAACGGCTGGACTGGATGAGCTCAGAGGTCTTTTCCAACAGAAAGGATGCTGTGATTCCATTATTATATCTGCTGCATTCAGCTAGGTCTATTTGAGCAGCATTACTTTGCTCCAAAAGTTCCCTCTTGTTCAGCTCCTGTGGCCTGTGGTGGCAGCTCCTTCAGCTCCTGGTGCTAAGCTGCTCATGCTGAACGAGACAACTCGGAGAGATGAATACAGTCCATGCAATTCCTCCTGGGACACAGAGAGGGGAGGGTGTGGAAACAGGAGCATTGTTTGCTGTGGCCTCCTCTCTGCCCTTCACGCCTTTCAGTGCTTTGAACCAGCAAGGAGCTTTTTCCAAGCGTGCAATGGAGCAGCTGCTCCGGCTCCCAGCTCTGGCCCTTCCCAGTCTCTGACCTTGCTTGCCTTTGTCCCTCTTGCTGTGCCTTGGTTCCCCCAGGGCTCAGTGGCTGCTGCCCAGGACTGTAGGACTGGCGCAGATGCAGTGGTTGAGACCCTCCTTGCTCCACATGGGAACCAGGAGCAAAGGGCTGCAGCACCTCGTGCTGGGGCAGAGCCCGAATTCTGAGAGGGAATAACAGAGTTATTAATGTGTATTGCTGCATTGGCATGCAGGTGCTGTGCCTGGAAACACAGAGTTCAAGATGTGCAAAAGAATTCTGCAGCTCTTGACTGGATCAGGATGTTAGCAGTGCTGAACTCCAGCTCAGTCCAAAGCAAACACATCACACCTCTGCTCGTACTTGCTAGCTTTTTTTCTTCAGGGTATCCAGAGAAAAGTAAACAGAGGAGGAGCCTACCTTTTAATTGTTTATCAGAAATGTTTCTCAATTTGCTGTACAT
Source organism: Passer domesticus (assembly GCF_036417665.1). Classification (NCBI taxonomy): domain Eukaryota; kingdom Metazoa; phylum Chordata; class Aves; order Passeriformes; family Passeridae; genus Passer; species Passer domesticus. The sequence goes on along the minus strand of NC_087503.1, from coordinate 3,739,017 downwards.
TCCTTTTTTAGAATGAGTTTTCTGTTTAAAAAAAAGGAAAAAAGAAAAAAACATGAAAGATAAAAACAAAAAACAAATGTGTAGTGAAAATCTTTAACTTTGGATTAAGAGGTAACTGATCTTTTTAAAAAGAGAACTCAGTTACTTTGCAAATGTTCTGATGGCATGGATCCATATTACTGACCTCAACATCACGTTTTTAAAAGATTCTGGGTTTTCTTTGTAATATTAAGTTATTTTACATTGTGGTTGAATAAATAGGAAATTGAAAGATGGATTGTGCATGACTGTGTCTTGAGTGTAAAAATATTGCAGTTTGGAATTTGGATCTAAAGTGTTGGAAATGAAATTTATAAATCCCAGTGGATTGCGTGATAGCAGCTTTCCTAGAGGATGTGCAGCACTCCAAGGACTTCATCAGTGGGGTTGGGGGTAGTTGGACATTTGTCCTGTGCCACTCTGAGAATGGAATGGAACTTCGCCTGCCACCAGCCCAGGTCACCCTCTGCCACCAAAGCTCCTTGGACCTTGTGTCGCCCAAGCAGACACAAAGTGTTTGTGCTGCTCCCCCTTTTGCACAAACCCACAGAGAGCTGGGATTTTTCCAAGTCTCATGTCTGCATTGGGCCATATTCCTAGAGAAGCAGCAGCCCATCCCAATGAATATGGCGAGTTATGTGGATGGTTGTGAGCTCCACTTCCTACCTGGAAATCCTGAATCTGCTTCTGAATGCTGCTCCTTCAGCTCTTGGACGCCTTCTCCCACAGAGTAGGGAAAAAATACCCGGGCCACCAGTTAAATGGTGAGTTATGCTAAAGTTACTGCTCTGTGGGAAATCCCTATCCATCCATATCCTATTAATATATCCATACCTGGGGGTGTGCATGGTTTTGTCTTGTGTACAAAGGAAGGAGTGTGCAAGCAACGTGACTGACACTTTCACTGTCCATGTTCATCCCATACCCATGGGTATAGAGACATTATGGAAACCCTGGCACACACAGACCCTTCTGTCCCTGGATACAGAGGCATCCAAGAGCCCCTGGCACACACAGACCCTTCTATCGATGGATACAGAGACATCCAAGAGCCCCTGGCACACACAGACCCTTCTGTCCATGGATACAGAGACACCCAAGAGCCCCTGGCACACACAGACCCTTCTGTCCATGGATACAGAGACATCCAAGAGCCCCTGGCACACACAGACCCTTCTGTCCATGGATACAGAGACATCCAAGAGCCCCTGGCACACACAGACCCTTCTGTCCATGGATACAGAGACACCCAAGAGCCCCTGGCACACACAGACCCTTCTGTCCATGGATACAGAGACATCCAAGAGCCCCTGGCACACACAGACCCTTCTGCCTCTGGAGGATGGAGCGTGGCGGGTGGGGGCGGTTGGTGGGCAGCGAGTCCCGGACAGCAGGCCAGACCTGACTCCAGCCCTGCCAGGCCCTGCCAAGGCTCAGTACCAGCTCCTCTGGAATGGGAAAGCCCTTCAGCATTGTCCCTGCCCAGAGGGGCAGTGCTGGCCTGGCAGCACAGGTTGTTTTCCCCTCAGGCTGCAGGAGATGAGAACACAACGCTTGCCAGCACTGAGTGCGAGGCACAGCTCCGGGTGCTCCCCATGAACCTCAGCTCTGGGAGCACTGTCTGCCCCAAGCTCCAGGGGCTGCAGTGGGAGACCGGCTGGGCTCTGCCCTGGGGCCATCCTGCAGGGACAGCTGGAAACAGGGAGCATTCAGCTTCCACAAACAGCCAAGCCAGGGCTGCAAGGCAGCTGCTCCAGCCCGGACTGCACTGCTGTGTGCTGTGCTCTGGGGCTGGGGCTCCCCACACAGGGGACTGGACTGGTGTGCCAGAGGAGACAGAGAAGCTTCAGCTTCAGCCTAACTGAGGTGGCTGTATGGGCTGGGAAGAGTGGGGAGGCTCAAGGGGATTCACAGAGCTCATCTTGCTGCAAGGATGAAGAAAAGGGAGTGGGAACTCAGCAGTGAGGAGAGCTGAGGGCTGGAGAGTGGCTCTGAATGACACTAAAATCCCACTGCACCTCTGAGACATTGCTGCTCCTCAGCCAGTGACAGCATGAGTCCCTAAACCTGGGGTTCGGCCTTTCTTGTGGTCAGGGGCAACAAGGAAGGCCAGCAAGTAAAGGGGACTGCAATGGGCTGGGAATTCACTGGGGGAAAAAAGGGAGCAGTTGAGAAGTAAAAGGCAGGTGGGGGAGAGAACTGTTCAGAGAAGGGCTGAGCTACATCTTGAGCACGGTGAAAAATGTCATTTGGAGTCATCCCAGACTGATTTGATTTCAGAAGGTATTGAACAATTTTAATTTTTGGGAGGTGTCATGTTTTCCCTTGGAGGTGTCCACGCTGCAAACTTGAGCTGTGTTGTCAAAATGCTCAAGCAAGTCTGTGCTGCAGGTGACACCATTTCTTCTTTGGCTGATTCCAGCCCGGTGCTGAGCTCCAGCAGAGCCCTGGCAGAGCCCAGAGCAGCCTCAGCATCCACAGAGCCCGCTGCAAGGAGAGAAACCAGAAACTGCCCGTCAGCTAATGGCTCCTGTCCCCTAGTCCCAGCTGCCCGCGGTGCCCAGGCCGTGCTGGCTGTGCTCAGAGCTGTGCCCAGAGCTGCCCATCAGTGCTGCCTTTGGGAGCAGGGCAGGAGGGCAGGACATGTGCCCAGCCTGCAGCCAGCCATGGCACATCCACCTGCTCACCTGCTCAGCAGCTGCCCAGAGCAGGATGCTCCTGTGCTCGCTGCCATCTCCCAAAAGCTCTGATCCCACCCTGCCAAGCAGACAGGGACCCACCTCATGCCATCCACGGCTGGAAAAAAAGCTGGTCCCAAACAATGTCCTCAGCCTGCTCCAAGGGCACGGCCCATCCATGCCACAGCTGCTCCCAAGCACTTCCCAGTGCAGACTGGACCATCTAGAATGCTTCCTCTAGAAAAACAAACAACAAATTGTTGAAAATAGACTACACACAAAAAGGGAAAAAAAGAACAAAGGTAAAAATCATATCTCTGTGTGGGGATTGAGGAAGGCCCAACCCCTGCATGCTAGGGAAAAACCCAGCCATGGGTGAGCAAAGCCCAGGTTTTCTCCCTTCTCCCTGCACTGTCCCCCACAATAACCGTGATCCCAAAGCAAACAAGGGCAGTGGAGCTGCCCAAGCCCTTCCTAGCCTGCACAGCAAAGCAGCCCCTGCACAGATTTGGGAGTCCCACCCCTGCTCCCACCACGGGGGTTTGTTTGTGTCGGGCTGGCTGCCCCAGCCCCAGCCCGGGGCACGGTGGGTGCTGGGGGCTGTTGGCAGGGCCAGGAGCCCACTCCCATTTTGTACCCACCCCAGCCCATCCCACCAGCCCTGCCAAAAGCAGCTGGGCAGCCAACTGAAGGATCAGTTGCATCTGCCCCAGCCAAGGGGGAACCTTTGCTTCCCAGCCAGGCTGGGCAATGCCCAAATCTGGGAGCATTTCCCCAGGTGTGGACTCATCTGAAAATTCCCTGTGGAGTTTGGCTTTGAAGAAGGTGCCAGAATCAAAGTGCATCACCTTCAACTGCTGGTGGCCAGGTTGAGGAAGAGGTTGTCATCCTTGATGTCATCCTCGCTGTCTCCTGCAGCAGCAGCCCCACCCGGTACAGCTTCTCTGGGGGGTTCCTTCTCCTTCCCTTGGGTGAGACCAGGCTGTCAGGGCTCTGCCCAGGGCCCCAGCTGTCAGGGAACCAGGACAAGCAAAACCTGCTTGGATGGCGGCCACCAGGGCTGGGTAGAGCAGCTCAGCTCCAGCACAAGGGCTGCGTGTTCCCATCCCATGACGCTGGTACAGTGACACGGGCTGGGTTCCTTTGCTTCTCATTGCCAAGGCATGTGTGCAGCTGTAACTTACCAGGGCCCTGCATCACAGTGTGACTGTGGCTCTCTCCCTTCTTCTAGGGCAGATGAATATCCTGCATCCAAGGATGACAGAACACCTCTTCTAATGAGGGTCTGTCCAAGAAGTGCATGGATAAACACCACCCGATCAGATTTTGGCACTCTGGGGAGAGAAACCAGAAACTGCCCGTCAGCTGGAGAAGGCTCCTGACTGCTTTGCCCCCCTATTCCCTGCCCAGGCCATGCTGGATGCGCTCAGAGCTGGGCCTGAACTTTCCCATCAATTCTTGGTTTTGGGGGAGAGCAGGACATGTGCCACCTCCTCAGCAGCTGACAGAGCGGGATGCTCCCGAGCCCGCTGCTGTCTCCCAGCACTGGTATTGCACCCATGCCCAGAGAAGAGGATTCACCTGGAGAGAGCCGTTGTGGCAGCGAGAGCTGGCCCCAGCTGAAGTTCCAGCCCCTCCTGAAAGGCATCTTCCCACAGACCATCTGGTGCAGCAGGATGCCCAGGGACCAGATGGTAGCTGGCTCACCATGGTACCAGCCAAAGCGGGTCCATTCCGGGGGGCTGTATGATGGTGTTCCTGTGGAATACAGATGGAGTTCGTCAGGGGGATGCTGCTGCTCCCAGAGCCTGGCCCCAGCATCCCTGGGCGTGCAGGGGCTGCAGCAGTGGCACACAGGGTGACCACTGCCCTCTCACCAGCACTTGGGACTGGTGTACAAACTTTGGGTTGGAAAAGAGGCCACTGGTGTGGGAAGGGGACAGCGGAAGCCCTGGCTAGGCCTGACCATGACACGCAAAGGAAAAACCCACTGCGTGCTGGGGAAAAAACATGCCCTCATTCTCCCTGCCTGCATTGCCCCAAACATATTATGAAGCCAAGGCAAACAGGGCGAGTGGAGCAGTCCAAGCCCTTCCTCTTGCCTGCACACCAAACCTGGGGCACAGGTTCTGACCTCCCTCTCTGCTACCCCCACCCACAGCTGTTTTTGTCAGGCTGGCTGCACCAGCCCAGCCCCAGTCCTGGGCAGAGTGGTGGGCAAATCCTGCCAGCAGGGCTGGAAGATGGCTCCCCACCCAGCCCTGCTCTAAAGCAACTCAGCTGCAGATTCAGTCCCCTGAGTGGCAGCAAAAGGGAGAATCCCCACTGCCACACCCAGCTTGGGCTGTGAGATGTTGGGCCATGAGATGCCAGGAGCGGGAGCACAGCCCTGTGTAGGCTCACCTGCAAAGTGAGTGTAGGCTGTGTCTTGCAGGTAGGTGCCACAGCCAAAGTCGATGAGCTTTGCCTGCCCGGTGGCCAGGTCAACCAGGATGTTCTCTGGTTTGATGTCCCTGTGCAGGACCCCGCAGCTGGTGCAGTGCCGCACGGCCTCCAGCACCTGGCAGAACAGCGGCCGCGCCACCTCCTCCGGCAGGAACCCCCGTGCCCGAATGAAATGCAGGAGGTCCTGAGACTGCTCTGGCTGCTCCAGCACCATCAGAATGTCGCTGAGGAGCTCAAGCCATTCTAGCAGCTGGATGACACCGGGGAAGCCTGTGGACACCTTGTCCTGCAGCACAACCTCCAGGGGAGCGCTGGTGCCGTCGGGCTGCGGGAGGAGCACGATGCTGTCAGTGGGGGCCGATGCCGTGCCAGGGCTGGGCAACCCCTCAGCCAGCCCGGGATGCTCTGCGCCCTGCGCTGGCCCCACACCCACTCCCCCTCGAGACGTCCTGGCGGCTTCCACCATGCCGGGGCTCGGCTCATCCCCGCTTGGCACGGCCCGGCTTCTCCCGCTGTCCCGGCTCACTCACCAGCTCGCTCCAGTGCCGGATATGGTTCCGTGACACCCTTTTGATGGCCACCTGCAAGCCATTCCCTGAATGCAGAATTTGTACCTGACCCAAGCACTGCACTTACCTCTCCAGCATTGATTTCCAAGAAAAACAGGGGAAGCCAAACTGTGTGTAGGTCATGGTATCTTAAAATGTCTAAAACTTGCCAAGTCATGGATCTTAGAAGTGAGATCTATTTGGAATTAATGGGATGGACAACTAGTGCAAGATGGAAAAGGGAAGCATAAAAATAAATCGAGAAAAATGTCTTTAATTGTTTCAATTTTCGTTTAATTTCTTAAAAGCTCTTTCAGTTTTTCCAGAATCTTCTCCTCAGTCCTGTTTGCTTTTTCCAAGAACCTTTCCCGGAGAACGAGGTGCAGCTTCTGTCACAAGGTGTGCCACCAACTGCAGCTTTCCACACTGTGGGTGCAGCACAACACTTGCAGCAAAGCAGGAGAAATATTTGAAGAATTTGACAGCTTGTTCTTTTCTTTTCCTTGTGGGCTGGGCAGCTGTGCCATTGGTAAGGTTTTCATTGTTACTGTTCTACCCTAAGAAAACATGACAGGCTACCAAGAACTCTTAGGGAATGCAAGCCTGACTGAATGCAGAGAAACAAACTCTGGAGCCTGCAGCCAGAATTGGAGAGCTGTGTGATCATCATTCCAACACCCCCAAGGACATCTTGAAAATGATCTAGAAGACGAAAATGGGCTGACAGGGAGTTTGTTTCTGTCTTCAGTCCAGATTCTTCTACATCTGAAAACAATTCCACAGTCTCCATCTAAATCAAGAGTACAATCAGTTCATGAAAAGCCCCAGAACAAACTGTACCTCTCAGGAGATGACTGAAAGAATCTGAAAAGGGAAACTGCAGGAGAAATGCATTTCTCAGCACTGCAGTACTTGCCTACCGAAACCCTCGTCCATTTCCTCCCCATGCCTGGATCTGTTGGTGTCAGTTCTGTATTGGGTGGTGCCTCCAGCCCTGAATCCCCTCATCTACACGCCTGAGGAACCAGGAGCTCAAGGCTGCAGTGAGGAGACTGATGACTGGACATCTTAGGAAGCATTAAACTGATTGCCAATTTCAGCAAATCACTTGTAATAAAAGTTGTCTTTTATAGCTCTTTTGGTTTGGTTCTTTGATTTCCCTGTCGTTTTCCTTTTTAAATATTCTTCCTAAAGCTAGATGATTGTTTCTGCCATCTCTGACTTTGTTTCTCTCCACCTTCCTTGTGGCCACAGACTGTGACAATGAGGGGCTGCAGTCTCAATGGTTTTAAAGGAACTAAAGGATCTCCCAGCAAAGTTTTCTGCAGAGATCCCTCTTTTGTTGCCTTCTCTGGAGCTGCAGCAGCAATGTCTGTGTGCAGAGTTGGGGGCAGATCAGTGCTGGCACAGCAGCTGTGCCCAGCAGCAGCAGCAGCACTTGGTGTTGCCAGTGCTGCTGCCGTGGCCCTGCCCGCTGCCCTGGTGGCCCTGGTGTTGCTGCAGGGCCTGAGTGCTCTCGGGGCCGGGCACAGTCCTGGGGGTGGCAGTGCCGGGGCTGCAGCAGGGACAGGCCATGGGCACTGCTGGGGCAGCGCTGACGCCTCAGGCCAGGCCCTGGGGGCTGCAGGCTCCTTGCCCAGGCTCTCTCAAGAACACTGCCAGGCCAATGCTCAGCACAGAAAAGCCCCAGGGTGAGCAGCCCCAGGCTGGCCGTGGGCAGGCTGGGGGCAAACAGCATGGCTAGGGCTCTGCAAGGGCGCTGGGGGAGACAGGAAGGAGCAGCAGAGCAGGGGCTGATCCATCCCCAGGGCGCTGCACAGCCCAGGGCAGCGTCCCAGAGCGTCCTGATGGAGCTGCCAACAACATCCCCCCTCTGCAGCCCTGGCCTCTTCCCCAGCTCACACAGGTGCCACATCCTTGCAGGCACAGCCACGGCAGCACTGGCTCAGGAGCCCCTGTTTGCATTGCACAGAGCAGGCGGGAGCACCCCCATGCTGCTGCTGTGGGGACATGAACCTGAGGGAGCACAAATGCCATCAGCCCCTGGGGCCAGCAAGGGCTGGGGGACACCAGGAAAGCACTCAGCTTTGTCCTGCCCTCTGCAGTCAGCCAGAATGTTTGTTCCCATCAGCTGGGAGTTTCCTGTCCCACTGCAGATGCTATTGCTCAGTGCCAGGGCTGCCTGGCAGGCACCCCCAAACTGCCCTCAGCACTTCCTTGGCTTCACCTTTGCTTTTTTTTCCCCTTTTTTTTTGTACAAATTTCTTCCTGTTGCCCACCCCTGTTCCCTCCCCTGCAAAAAGCCCATCCCTGTTTGCCCTTTCCTCTCTGGCCCCACTCCCCATTGCAGTTCCTGACTTGGCACCATGGGAATGTCCCTTGGGCAGCAGGATCATCCTCCAAGTGCTGCAGGAATTGTCTGCAGGCTCCTGCAGTGCCTGGTGCTGCTCCCTTGCCAGAGGCACCCCAGGCCAGGGGGGCACATCTGGGCTGCTCTGTCTGCCTGTGGGGCTCCCTGTTGTGGGCAATGAGGAGGAGCTGCAGAGGCTCTGCAGGACTGACAGGATGGGCTTTGGGGCTGGCAGGAGAAGCTGAGGGACCTGGGCTGCTGGAGCTTCTGAAGAGGAGGCCCAGGGCTCATCCTGCAACTGCTGCAAGGGTGGTTCCAGAGAATCCCAGAATCAGCAGGGTTGGAAAAGACATTGGAGATCATCAAGTCCAACCTGTGCCCTGACACTGCCTTGTTTCCCCCAGGCCTCCCCTTCTCCAGGATAAACAACCCCAGCTCTCTCAGCCACTCCTCACAGGACTTTTGTTCCACACCCTTCACCAGCCTTGTTGCCCTTCTCTGGACACGCTCCAGCCCCTCCATGTCCTTCCTAAATTGAAGGGCCCAGAACTGGACACAGCATTTGAGGTGCTGCCCAACCAGTGCTGAGCACAGAGGAAGAATCACTGCCCTTTCCTGCTGGCCACACAATTCCTGATCCATAGCAGTGCCAGGCCGTGGATGTGGGACACGGTGGGGAGAGGGTGGGGCAAAGTGTTCTTGATTGTCACCCATGATGCGTCTTGATTTTCATGTCTATTCAGACTGCATTAGATGGAGCTGGGACTCAATATCAAGTGGACATTTCTGATCAGTATATAAACAGTAAAATAAAACAGAACACAAGAATTTTTTCTGCCTTGTTTTCAATACCATATATTCATTTTGAATACACTTCTGGAATTAACCTAATTTACCACAGAAGAATTGAAAACTTAAATAATTCTCATGGGGTTCTTTTGTTCAGGTATTTTAAACAAATGAACACCTGGATTCCTGAACTGAAGAGCTCAAGAATGAAGAGGCCGCTGGAAGAGTAAAATTCATCATCAACCTCCAAGTGGCTGAGGATCCATCCCCATCAGAGCAGCAATGAACAGAAATGGACAGAATGGCTGGGCTGGGCTGGGGAGAGGCCCTTGGTGCTGCCCAGAGCTCAGGGCAGCTGGCAGAGCTTGCAGGGAGCTGGGCTGGGCTCAGAGAGCCTGCCACAGAAACCATCAGTATCCATCTCAGCCTGGCTGAGCGTGCAGGGGCAGGACTCAGCCCAGGCCTTGTGGGGCAGGGCCAGCACCTGTGCAAGGCATTGAAAACAGGCAAATGCCCCAGAGAGGAGGCTGCTCTGTGCCCTTGGGGGCATGGACAGAGCAGGGAGGGGGCCCAGGATATTTGTCACTGCCAGCCTCTGTGCCCAGCCCTTGGCAGCCCTGGCTGCTGAGCCCAGCTTTGCCCTGGGCTGAGTTTGGCTGTGGCCCAGCTCCGTCCTCCTGCAGGGCTCAGGGCCTGTTCCCGGCCATGGCCAGCCCTGGCCGGCCTCTCTGCTGGCCCAGAGGCCAGCAGAGCCCGGGGCAGGGCTGTCTGTGCAGGCCCACAGGTGCCAGGGGCTGTGCAGGAGCTGGCAGAGGCTGCCCAGCAGGGAGGCCATGGGGCACAGAGCCCCAAGGCTGCTGTGGGCAGCACGGCACAGGGGCCGTTCCCAGCCGCAATGCTCCTGGCCTGGGCTGGGCCTGCACAGGGGCTGGGCCACCATGGCTGGGCCAGCACAGGGCCACCAAGGGGCCACGCAGCCACTGCCGGGGCTGACAGCAAGGCCAGGCACACACAAGCAATTGCTGAGCATGGCCTGCGCTGGCCAGGGCTGACTGTGCCACAGGCAGAGCTCAGCTGCCCTTGGGGGCTGCAGGAACACTCAGGAGCCCAAAGAGCCTCCATGGCTGTGCTGGAGACCAAGGCTGGAGCAGGGAAATGCAGGGCTGCTGCAGGATGGGGAGGGCATTGAATTGCAGCACACACCTCAGCTCTCTCTGATGATCCCGGCACCATGCTGGGCCCTGTTTCAGACTGCAGCAGAGCAGATGTTGATGGGACAGGAGCCCTGCTGGGCTGTCAGGGACCTGCAGCTTGCAAGGTGCTCTGCTCTCCCTCAGGTGCTCTCGGAGAGATCCAATCCCAGCTGGGCACCTCAGGGCACAAGTGGCACTGCCTGTTCATGGGCACACAGCTGATGTATGCCTGGAAAGGGGCACAGGTTTTAATACCTGTTAGTTTCATAATATACAAGCACATTTTTATTATCTGGGCCACTTGAGTACTGGGTCACTAATAAGAAATGGCAAAGTTTTCCTACCAGAAGCAGGAATTTCCTGGATCTACTAGATTCTTCTACTGATGGCAGGAGAAGAAATTCTGATCTTCCCATCTACTTGAGCCACCAATATTCAGTCTAATATTTCATGACCCCCTCCTTCAGGTGTTTCCAGTACTCCTGTTACAATGGCCATGTCTAAGGACATCTCTTCATTTAGAGCAGCTGGATCTATGTCCTTCCCCTTGCTCCCAGATTTCTTCCTGCAGCTGTTCTCTGGTCATTCCAACGTGTGTCCTTCGACTGGCTTCATGCTTTGAGCATCAGGGAGTTGCCAATCTCTCTGAAGTTTAAATACCTCCCTAGTCAGCATCTTACTTGTAGTTTTACCTTTTCTATCACCTCTTCTTAAGTCTCTGTCTAAAATCCTTCCTGTATGGCAATCCCTTGTGGATGGTGGACATGTCAGATGTTGCTGGCATGTCAAAAGGAACTTAGGGAAGGGGTTTGAGGTTTCTTAAATTTCATCATGTTCACATTTTTTATGTTGTCCATGAAGAGAAACCCTTCTGTGCCTCTGAGTCTCACCATCTCCTGGTCCCTCAAAGGACACAAACATGATCAGTTGTGGTTCCCACTCCAGTGGCTGCACTTGGACCTCCCTCCATAGCCAGAGCACAGCTCCTTTGTCCCAGAAAGTGCCTGGCAAAGGAGGGATGCAGGAAACAGGACAGGCTGTGGGGATCAGGGGCAGGGCAGAGCCAGGGAGAAGAATGACTTTTGCATTTGATGGAGCTGTGCCTTCCCGTGGCTTTGCTGGCTGACAAGAAATGAACATCCCTCTGTGTCTCGGGCAGCTCCTTCTCCAAGGAAAGCAGGTGGGAGTTGGAGCCAAGGAGCTGAAAGCTGCAGTTGCAGCCTGGGCTGGAGGGAGCTGAGATTTGCACAAGGCTGCTCTGAGTGCCAGGGCTTGGATGGGGGAAATGGTGGGGTGGGGGTAGGGACAGAGTCTGATTGATTGTCAGCCATGAAGGGTCTTGATTTTCATATCTATTCAGACTGCATGAGGAGGTACTTGGATTCAGTGTCAACTGGAGATTGCACATATCGATTTATTATTGGGAAAAAAACCACTAACAGGACCTAAAAAACCTTTTCTCCTTGTCTTTTTAAATAGAATATATTCAGTTTAAATGCACATCTGAAATCTGTCTAATTAGCCAGAAATGATTTGAAAACTTAAATTAATTATTCCCAGAGGCTTGGCTTGTTAAGGTGTTCTGAATGTTAATGAGCCCTGGGACACTGAATTCCGGCAGTGAAGAGCTGCAGGCTGAACAAGCTTCTGGAGCAGCGAAATCCAGCAGCAGGCTCCAAGTTGCTGAGGATGTCAGCAGCCCCCACTGAGGCCATCCCTTCCCAGAGACCGTGGGGGAATGGGCAGACAAGGAGAGCGTCCCTGGGGCTGGGCCAAGAGAACTCAGAGGCACCAGCGGCTCCAGCTGGGCAATGGAGTGTGGAATGTGGCTGGGAAAGCCCTGCCTGGGCTGTGCCAAGCAGGACAGACAAGCCCTGACTCCCATCCTCCAAACAACTCTCTCATGGAGACTTTAGAAGGAATTACGGTTGTTTGTCTATTCTGAGTTGGATGTACTGGAGAAATACTAACAAGTAATCCTGAAGACCTCAAACAACAAAACAGCCTTTACAGGGAACTTTAGAAAATCAGAGAAACTTTGGCAAAAGGTTTAATATGACATTCAACCAACAAAAAACACTTCTCAAAGCATTCATTTGGTCCATTCAACTGCACAAACTCGAAGCCTGTTCAATTTTAAGTTACTCAAATTTTCCAAGAGGACATATAAAGTAGAAGTAGACACAGAGAGAGAGGAGAAGTAATAAACATACAGAGAGGCACAGACACAGAGCTACCAACCCTTGCATTCCAGCACTGTTCAGATGGAAATGCCAAAAGGATGCAGGGTCAAGATGTGTGCTTACCTTGTGGTCAGCCTTCAATACCCCTTGGTCTTCCTGGGCCCTTCCCCCAGGTGGGACTTGGGCTCATTTGGTCACTCAGGAGCTGGGCTGGGGCTCCAGAGGTGGCTGTGGAGCATTGCCTGTGCTGTGCCAGGGACTGGCAGCCACTGCTGGGCTGGGATAGAGGCTCTGCGGGGATTGGGGTTCCAGGGCAGGGCAGTGCTCCAGGGCAGGGCAAGGCTGGATCTGCCCATTCTTCCCCGACACATGAAATGTTTTGAGCCAACTATCTCCTCCAGTCTGTCACAGTATGCAATGTTGGAGGTGAAATCCCAGTTCTGGCCACGGCACCTGGAAAAGAAGGAGAGGTCTTTCCCATAGGAAGGAAAGGGCAGAGCCCCAGTGTCTGGAAGGCAGGTGAGAGTCTCACTAGGCCAGCCAGACTTGTCAGTAATGGCAGATTTTGTCTGGGAGCAGTCTTTGAATTTAGGGAATTTTGGAGGTAGAAGCCCAATCTCAGCCATGGTGCCTGCAGAAGCAGGACAGTTCTTTCCACAAGAAGGAAAGCAGGGAGTCTTCCCCAGTGTTTTGGGGACAGATGAGAGGTGACCCTCATTAAACTGTTGTCAGCCAGTCTTGTCCTGGCAATATTCCTATGGGAATAATCCCTGGATATAAGGAAATCTGGTGATGAAATCCCTATTCTGGCCATGGGTGCCTGCAGGTGAAGGACAGGTCTTTTCCATATGAAAGAAAGTATGGAGCACCAGTGTTTCAACCGCAGATGAGAAGAGACCCTCAACATGCCATGGTCAGTTGGACCAGTCACGCAGCCCACGGGAGGCCAAACCAGCCAGACCTGTTCTGTGTTGCCGTGGTTTTAAGCGGCCCTGCAGTATCACCATGGTCCCCTTGGTTCCATGGGGCCCCACAGTGTCCTAATGGTGATTTCATTCAGTGGGGTCCAGCAGTGTCACCATGGTGCTTTGGTTCAATGGGGTCCCACAATGTCACAATGGACCCTTGGTTCCAGAAGGCCCCGAAGCGTCACATGGTCCCAATGATTCCATGAGGCCTTGCAGTGTCACAATGGTCTCTGTGGTTCCCCAGGCCCCACAATGACATGTGACTCCTCTATTACATGAGCCCTGCAATGTCACAATGAACCTTTGGACCACGGGGTCTTGCAGTGTCACAATGGTCTCCTTTGCCTCCACAGTTCATAATGGACCACTGATGACACCAGGCCCCACAATGTCACAATTGGTTCCATGCAGCCCTGCAGTGTCACAAAGGCCTCTTGGTTTCACAAGGCCCCACAGCATCACAATGGTCCTCTTGGTTCTGTGGAGACCCCCAGGGTCACAATGGTCTCACTGGTTCCATGAGGCCTCACATTGTCACAATGCTTTGCTCTTACCATGTGGCCTCATGGTGTCACAATGGTCTCCATTGATCCCATGACTCCATTGTGTGTCACAATGGCCCCTTGGTTCCATGAGGCTGTGAAGAGTCTTAATGGTCTCTCCATGGTTCCATGAGGCCTTGCAAAGTCACCATGGTCCCTTGGTCTCACAGGGCCCCACAGTGTCACAATGGTCCCTTGCTTCCACGGGCCCTGTGCTGCTGCATTCCCGCCTCCCCTTCTTAGGCCGCCCTGCCAGCTCAGAAATGCTCCTTGGGCCTCGGCCTTGGCCAACAGCCCCTGGGCTCACAGCTCCTCTGCAGCTCAGCACAAACACTGTCTACCCCAGACACTGCTGTGCCCAACCAGCTCCTGCTTTGTATAGGAGCAGCCCTGGGAACTGCTTTTGTTCCCTCAGTGGCACAACATCCCTGTTCTCACAGTGCCAAAGAAAGCTGTTGATGCCAAGTGCGGCCAGGATGAACCATTGCTGTGACTGCAGCCCCTCTCTTGGGGCCCTACAAACAGCGCTGCAAAAGGAGCCCCTTGGAGCTCTCCTGGGCCAGCGACTCCCTCTGAGTGGGGCCTCTCCCAGCCGGGAACTCTCCCGCTTGCTGCACTCGGGGTTCCTGAACAAGGAGGGAGCCTGGGCCGATCCCCCCACTCCTCCAGGCTCAACCCTTCACCCACTGGGGAGATGCCAAAGGATCCACAGGGAGCATTTCCTGCCCTCAGGGGAATTTCTCACAGGTGCCTTGCACTGACTCTTTGTGTCTGTGTGCACACAGGAGTGCCTGTGCTGGGGAGATGTGGCAGAAATGCTGCTCCCTGAGGGGTTGGAGTGCCTTGGATAGCTGAGTCAGTCAGGCCTGTAAGTAAGGTTAAGTCACAAGGTCTAAGTGAAGTTAAATTCTGCTAAGAGTTGTTCTTTTGCTAATTTGTTAAGTTTAATATAATTTATAAGCTAATTTAAATGTTGTTAAGTGTTATTCCTCTGTTAAATTTCTAAGTCATAGGTTAGCAATTAGGTTAAATACTGCCAAGCTCTGTTCTTTTGCTAAATTGTGAGTTTCAAAGTAGAAGTTAAGGTTAAGTCCTGTTAGGTTTGAGCTGTGTTAAGGTTTTAGGCAGTATTCCTTTTATCTTTGCGCTCACTGTCCTATAGTCGCACACTCACAGGGATGGTTCTCTGTTCATTTCTGGTTTGATTGCCTGGATTTTGTTTGGGTTTTTGGTGCTTTGTTTCCCTGGTCTGCTTGAAGTGTCCAGTCAGGAGCAGAGAGACTCTTGCCAAGGAACTTTGTGGTGCTGTCCCTTAATATTAAATCTGGTTGTTGCTGATTCCTTTGCTGGGGATATTTTCAGCACTCTCAAGCCCTCGTTCAGAACAGGGTGAAGGAGCCCTGGCCCAGGCTCTGGCCCTGGGGGACACGGGGATGCTGCCGGGGGGTTCCTGTCCCCCTGTCCCACCCCCCAGAGCCCCGGCCCCCCGTCCCCGTGTCAGGCTCTGGGGTCGATCTCGTGGAACATCCTCTGGGGGAGGCTGCGGCGCCGGGGGCGGGGGGACCCGGGGGGACAGGGAACCCCGCTGTGCACGAGCAGGGTTGGACTGCTCTGGGGGAACTGTGAGGGGGGCTGGGGCAGAGTGACCTCCCCAGTGACCTCACACAGCCCATGTGATGTCACACAGCCCCTGTGATGTCACATCCCCTCTGTGATGTCACACAGATACCCTGGGATGGCAGAATCCATTCCATGATGTCCAGCCTATGATGTCACAGAGCCTACTCTGTGATGTCACAGGCAACTCAGTGATGACACACAACAGCTCTGTGATGTCACAAAGTCCCTTCATGATATCACAGGGCCAGTGCTGGGATATCAGTATGTGATACCATAAAGCTGCTCTGTGATGTCACAGAAGATTTGGTGATGTCACAAAGTCACCATGTGATGTCACAGTCTGTTCTGTGACGTCACATCTGGCTCTATGATGTTACTCAGTCACCCAGTGATGTCACAACCCACTCTCTGATGTCACAGAGCCACCTTCCATGATTGCAGAGGATACTCCATGGCCTCATACCCTACTCTATGACATTACAGACTGCTCTGTGACGTCACAACCCCCTCAGTGATGTCACAAATCCCCCTCTGTGATACCATACTGCCACTCTGTAATGTCACAGCATACAGTGTGACCTTACAGCCTGCTCTATGATGTCCTACAGCGATGTCATGATGTCACAGCTTGTGCTGTGATGTCACGTAGTTCCCTCCATGATGCTGTAGTTGCTCAGTCACCTCACACAACAAACTCTGTGATGTCACAGCCCAATCTGGGGCCTCACACAGCCCACTCTGTGCTGTCACACAGCCCCTTGCTAACATCACAGCTGCTCTGTGCCTCCATGACACAGCCACAGAGGTGCCGCTGTGACACAGCCCCCTCTGGGACATCCCCCAGCCCCTGCCAGTGCTGAGCCCCTGTCAGCTCTGTCTGTGCCCTGCTGGTGTCCCTGAGCTGCCCTGGCAGTGCCCCAGTCCTGCTGGGCGGTGCACAGGAGCTGCTCCTGGCCAGAGCTGTCTCTCTGCAGCGCTGCCCTTGCCAGGAGCTGCCTCTGGGCCAGGAGCCCGGCCCAGCTCAGCAGCACAGACACAGCAGCAGGACTTTAATGACCCTCTGGGGATTGGGTGCTCTTTGCATCAGACTCAGTCCCTCCGAGTGTGCTCATAGAACTTCTCAGGAACTCAAAATCAGATTCAAAGTCCAAACAGTATTTAACTTTAAATGGGTCCCACTGTGGGACAAAACTCATGTCAAAGTGTCCCCAGGTTTCAGGTAGAGCAGAACACTGCAGGCAGTGATGACAGCTGGGGACAAACAAGGCAAAACTGCCTCTGGTGCTGAGCAAACCTGGATGTGTTTCAGGAATGCAAAGGACCAAGGCCTGAGCCCCAGGCCCTGGCAACACAGATTCTGTCCCTCCCTCATTGCTCAGGGCTCTTCCCGGGATGGGCTCTGGCATGTGGGGATGTGCAATGCCAAGGGCAGGACCATGGGGTGGCCCCTGCTGGGCTGCTGAGCAGGGACAAGGAGGCAATGAGGCCCCAGGGCTGCAAGGGTCACTTGTCCCCTCCTTGTGGCCTCAGGCCCAGGGCCAGCAGCCATGGCCAAAGTGCTGCCCAAGTTGGCTCTGTCAGGGCCTTGCAGCTGCTGCCCATCCCTGTGCCCTGTGCAGCCCAGGCTGTCCTACGGTGTCCCTGCCCTGCGCCTCTGTCCCTGCAGGCTGTCGTCATCCCCCGGCTGCCCCACCTGGCTGGCCCCTTCCTTTGCTGACAGCTCTGCCTCCTGCCTGCCTCTGCCTGCCCACACAAAGCCTTGGGCTTCTCCAGGCTCTGATTGGGGGATATTTTGCACCACAGCCTTGCCCTGGGTGGGAAATTCCTTTCTCCTAGTGTCTAGTCTGGGTCTCCCCAGCTGCCCTTGGTGCCATTATCTCTTTCTCTGGCTGTTTTATACAATAAAGAAAAATTCCAAGATGTGTGAAACCACCCTTCAATCCCTCCCCGGCTACTCTTATTCTGTCCTCAGTCTCCACACCACTGAGCCCAGAGTCTGCCGCCTCTCACTGCTGGTTATGGGATGAGGCCTCCAAAACATATCCTGAGAGGTTTGTGGGTCCTCTCCAAGGTCTGTGAAAATGAAAACAGTGGTCAAAGTTATTTTCACCCAAATCTTGCAGTGACAGAACAAGGCTCAATATCTTTGAACTGAATGAGGTCAGATTTACAATTGTTTAAAGGAAAAAATATTTTACAGTGGTGAGAATGGCACAAAACTGCAACTGTTCTTCCAGAGAAGTGGATTCCCCATCTCAGGAATTATCCAAGAGCAAGAGCTTTGTACAACCTGACCCAATGAAACCCTGTTCCCTCCCCGAGGACAGAATTCCTGTTGTGTGGGTTCTCTGATGTGCTGGGTGCCCTCACAACGCTTCTGGCCAGAATGTCTGCTGAGGGCAGCCAGGCTGCTGCAGGGGCAGTGACCTCACAGCCATCACCATGGCAGCCCTGTCCCCTGGGCCTGGCTCTCCCCTTTCCTCTGCCCCTGCCTTGTCTCTGCTGGCATGAAGAGTGTTCTCATTCATATCTTGTCCCCAAGGTGCTGGGGCCAATGGCTTCCCAGGCAGGCTCCTGCAGCAGAAGTGGCTTTTCAGAGCCCGGGCAGAAACGAGCCCTGAGGCAGCAGCTCTGCAGTGCTGGCCACCAGGCCGGGCTGCCAAGGGAGGCTTCTGGCCATGCCCTGCAAGCAGCTGCTGCTGCCAAGGTGCCTTTGGTGCGTCAGGCTCTGCCTGGCACAGCTCCCAGCACGGCACTCTGCCCTTGTGCCCGAGCCCTTCCCTGTGCTGGGGCTGGCCTGGGGCTTTTCCTGCAGTGGGACCTGCCCTGCTCCTGGCACAGGAAAGGCAGTTCCTGCTGGAGCAGGAGGCTCTGCCTGCAATGGGCTCCAACAACTCCAGCAAGGCCCTGTTCACTTCAAAATTGCTTCCTAGAGCAGAATAATCTAATAATTGTTTTAGCTCTGATACAGTGGAGTAAATAACTCATTTTTTAAAATTTAGTCTGTGGTGTAAACAAACTATTCTGTCTAGCCATGATCAGAATCAATCAGAGCTGTATTTACATAAATTTATCTAGTATTCCATTGATAATTCTGTGGGACAAATTGCATTAAGGTTCAGTTCCACCTGTCCAATCTTTTATACCTTTGGCAAAGGACCCGCTCCCAAGGCTGTTGCCATGGCCACCAGGGCTGGGACCAGCTGGGATGCTCGCTTTCCACGGGCCAGGGTTTAGGAATGGGATTCCCCAATTTTCTGCTCCCGCTAAAACCACGCTGCTGCTCGCTGCCCTCCCGCCTTCCATGGAAAGCACAAAAAGGAAAGATCCCGGGCTGGGATAAGAAAAATTTATTGGGAACAGCAACGAGATAAAAACCAAAAAAAAATAAAAATAATATTGACAACAGAAGGGATATGAAAAAGGGAAAACTGCAACACAAGTGACTGTCTCTTCCCAGCCACAATTTCCTCCTGCCTGCAAAGGACAATCTTCTCCTCAGGGAGAGAGAGAGACCCTTTCCTGCCCCTGGCAATGACTTGAGGTGAGAGTGAATGTAATGACACGGCCCTGGCCAGACCCTCATGTTCTTTGATCCCAGATCATGTCATTGGCAGGGGCAGGAAAAGGGACAGGTGTCTTCCCAGCATGGATCACAGGGAACATGGATCACTAGGGCTCTTCCCAACATGGGTCCTCCAATGAGGGATGAAGCTGGAGCAGGACACAAAGCTCTCCCTGCAGTTGGTACATTTGCAGGGCTTCCCTTACTGATGCTTCCGTTGGTGTCTGGTCAAGTCAGAGCTCTGGGTGAATCCCTTCCCACACGTGGCGCACTCATACGGCCTCTCCCCAGTGTGGATGCACTGGTGGGTGATGAGGGTGAAGTTGTGCTTGAAGCCCTTCCCACAGTCGGGGCAGCGGAAGGGCCACTCCTCATTGTGAATCCGCTCATGCAGGCAGAGATTTGAGCTGGTCTGAAACCTCTTCTGACACATGCAGCACTCGTAGGGCCTCTCCCCAGTGTGGATGGGCTGATGGGTGATGAGGTGGGAATTGCGCTTGAAGCCCTTCCCACAATCTGGGCAGCAGAAGGGCCTCTCATCAGTGTGAATCCGCTGGTGTCTGAGGAGAACTGAGCTGATCCGAAACCTCTTCTGGCACTCAGGACACTCATAGGGCCTCTCCCCGGTGTGGATGCGTTGGTGGGTCACAAGGGTGGATCTGTAGCTGAAGCCCTTCCCACATTCCCCACACTCGTAGGGTCATTCGCCAGTGTGGATCAT
Source organism: Passer domesticus (assembly GCF_036417665.1). NCBI lineage: Eukaryota > Metazoa > Chordata > Aves > Passeriformes > Passeridae > Passer > Passer domesticus. Next base: position 3,719,376 of record NC_087503.1, on the reverse strand, counting down.
CTGGTGGTGGATCAGGCTGCTGCTCTGCCTGAAGCACTTCCCACACTCCAAGCACTTGTAGGGCTGCTCCCCATCATGAAGCTGCTCATGGACCACCAGCTCTGAGCTCTGGCTGAAGCTCTCTCCACCTTCCTGGCCCAGGGGGGGTCTTTCCTTTTCAGAGTACCCTGGGCTGGGTTTGGAGCCCCTCATCCTATGGGATCTCTGTGTCTTTAATTCCCCATTGGATTCCTGTGCCATAGAGCCACTCAAAATTACCTCTTCCATGAGGTTCTGCCATGGGGATTTGTCATCCCTGGTCTCCATCCTCATCTCCTTGTCTGGGGGAGGAAGAACAAGGAGAGGATGGGATTTGCCTCTGTGCCACAGGGGAAGGGAAGGAGATCCTTCCAGCGCTTCCCCAGCAGGATGGTGTTGGCTGCAGGTTTGTCCTGCAGCCTTGGGCTGTGCTGGGCTGGGAGATGGAGCAGGAGAGAGGGGGAAAGGGGCACTGACTAGCTCCTCACCTGCCTGTGTGTCCCGGGGAATCTTTCCCTTAAGCTCAGCCTTCTCCTCCATCTGGCAGTGGTTTTGAGATGGGAAATTCTGGTTTGGGAGGAAAACAAGAGATGAGTGCATTGAGTTTTGCACTGGTTTGCGGGCAAACCTGGTGGAGAGTCTAAGCCAGAATTGCAATTTAATAAGAAAATTAAGATCAAGGCAATGATACAGAAACAAGGCCTTAAAATGACCCAGTCAGGATATAACCTGACACCCTGTTGCTCAGGGTGGTAGCAGCAGTCCCATTAAGTGGTGGCTGCAGTCCTGTTGCAGTGATGATCGTGATTCTGTCAAAGCAGTGATCCTGTAGAAGGGTCTGGTCTTCCTCTGAAGGTCCAATGGTGCTTATGGAGCTCTTGTCCTGTGGGAACCCAGTATGCAAGGTGCTACTGGTGTTGCAAACCTCAGTTTATATCCAGGTAGGAATGCTTGGCTCCTCCCCCTGGGCGGAGTATCCCACAATGGGATGATGTCATTTTATCTGCCCTGCAGGGACACTCAATGGCCCATTCACAGAAGATGGCCCTTGGAGGGTGTTATCAGGGCTCATACATGGAAGAGATAAAGAACACTACCCTGTCACACTTGCCCCACCCCAGGGGAGGTCTCTGTCTCTGTCACTCCCTTGTTGTCCCCGCTTTTCTCTTCCTTTCCATGTCTCTCTCTACCTCACATTTCCTGTTCTGTAAAATCCACTTTGGATTTGGTCTCGGAAGCACCTTAATTGGGGCAGAGGCATTTCTCTAACAATTTTCTTAACCAGGTTGCAACATTATTTTGGCACAGCGAGTTTAGGCACTGTTCTCTGACCCCAAGTGCCTTGGATAACAGCATGGTTCCCTCCTCTGAAGAGGTTGTGGAGGAACTCTTGGAAACTTGGATGCAGCTTCATCTGAGCAACTTATGTAAGAACTGATGAGGAAAATGGCTGTTGTGGGTGGCCAGTGTAAAGAAAATGTTTTGTTCTCCTTCCTTGAAAAGTTTCTTAAAATCACTGGAGGAAAGGGTGCAAATGTCACAAGCAAGACTGACAAGGTTCATTCACCCCAAGGTGAGGAACACAAGGCTGCTAAAAGTCCCACAGGAAGCCCAGCTCAAGGAGCTAAATTTCTGAATAAATGCCAAATACATAGGCTTGAGGGCTTTGCCAAATGTGAGAATCATTATTCTCTTCGTCCCTGTCACCGTTGTGACAGCCCCACAGTGCTTTCTCTTCCTTTTAGTAATCTGTATTGGGCCAAATTTCCACTTTTCTTCTATCTGAACGTGCCAGCAGCTGAGCTGGAGCTGTGCAGGAACCAATGAAACTTGGAATTGCCACAGAATTGCTTCTATTATTGGTTTTTTCATGTATTGGATTTGTTTGCATTTTAATCACATGTGACTTGTGGGAAAATCAAATATTCATCAAAATGATTAATGCAGAGTTAAATTTGATTTCTGCCAAGTTTATTGCCGGGGATGCACTGTGGGATCTCCTTCCCCTTCAATCTTGCACGGAAGCACATTCACAGGCTCTGGAGCAGGAGGGGGAACCGTGGGTGATTTGGGGTGTGTGGCTCGGCTGCTCCCGGCGCGGTTCCCCCGAGCCCCCGGCGCGGCTCCACCAGGCCCCCACACCACGGCGCTTGCCGGAGGTTCTTTAACAGAAATGCTGGTAAATTGACCAGCAGGAATTACACTAAATACAATTTCAAGAAGCTGCTGGTTTGCTGGGCAGTTTGCCGAATTCCACATTGTTGTTTCTTTCATTAAAACTGCACTTTAATAGGTCTTATTAAATTTATGCTTGCATAAAATTTGTGTCTACCATGGGCTTCTCTCAAAAATAAATTACATAAAATCATGACACACTTATTCCATCCTTTTAATCCCTCCAGTAAATCCATAATGCTGTTATTTCAATCACGGATTGTTCAACTTTTCAGTGCCTTATTTCCATTAATAGCATCAGAGTAAGTTAAATTTTGTTGTATGTATAACTTTTAAGGATATTAATTTTTAATTCTGTGATGTTAAATTTAATGCAAATTCAGGGTTGATAAGATTAAGTAAAATTAAACTTCATTATTGTTAGATTTGAGCAATGTTAAGTTACATTCTATTAATTTGAATTCCTTTTGTTCTGGATTGAAAGAAAATGTGTGTATTCTATTTGTCATCTGTAACAGGTAGGACAGTTATCTTCTGTTAATTAGACAGTTAATTTTCCCCCCAATAGCCCCCACAGATCCCCAGACACCCGCAAGGACCTTCAAGCTTTCTAAACTCCTTCTTATGAGAGGAGCCTTGGCGCAGCTGGTTAGAATCCCAGACCCAGACTTTTCAAGATTTTGTATGTAAAGAATTATAAAGGTGGAATGAAACATTTATAGAATTTGTCCCACAGGATTAAAGATGGCAAACCAGAGCTATTTCTATAAATATATATTATCTCTTATGGTAATGATTAGACAATATTATCTTAATCAGAAAAAATTGCTCCTAGATATAACAGCTGTAATATTATGAAATGATATGATATTATATCATATCATGTCATGCCATGTCATGTCATGTCATGTCATGTCATATCATATAGTATATCATATTATATCATATACTATCATATACTATCATATACTATCATATACTAGGAAGTGATTTCAAAGTAACTGTGTTAAAGCGAAACCAGTTATTAAGCAAAGATTGATGTCACTCCCTGTCTTGGTTTGGAAAGATGGATGTCTGCTAAGGAAGGCAGGAGCCTCTCCTGAAATCTAAAATGTAAACCCCCTCCCTCTGAATTGTTACAAATTTGAAATTAAGGGGCTCTCAGGCAAAGATATGGAAGCAGGAATAACAGTTCTTTATTAGGGAAGCAAATAAAAGGATAAAATAAACAATGCAGTAAAGCAAGACAACACTGACAGAGTCAGAACACAACCTGACACCCTGTTGGTCAGGGTGTTGGTAGCAATCCAATTGGAATGGTGGCTGCAGTCCTCCTGGAGTGCCAGGAGTGGTTCTGCTGGAGCAGGGATCCTGTAGAAAGGTGTAGTCTTCCTCCGAAGATCCAGTGGAAGAGGCAGCTGCTGTTTCTCTGGGAAAATCCAGTGGAGAAAGCCATGCTGGTGTTCCAGAATTTCAAGATTATATCTGGGTAGGAATGCTTGGCTCTCCCCTCTGGGCAGAGCATCTCACAATAGGATGCTGTAGTTCTTATCAGTCATGCAGTGCCATTCAATAGCCTTTATCAGCAGATGTCTGCCCAGAGGGAGGATTGGGTGTTGAAGAGATAAGGAAAACTGCCCAGTTAATAGAAGACAACTGCCATACAGATGGCAAAGAGAATACAATCTGTTTGGCAATCCAGGAGAGTGGGTTAGTGGGCTACCCTCAGGGAATGCTCGCCTGGTATTGAAGGGCAGGGTGGGAGCACCTGGATCTTGGAGCACGCAGCTGCCTCCCAGGTTTGGAGGTGCCTGAGGAGGGCTGGGACAATGCCAGGGACATCCTGCAGTGACATCCCCCCTGTCCGCTCGGGGTGAGCTCAGTCCCAAACCTGGCCCTGATCCTAGTCTCAATCTCACTCCATGTTTAGACACACTCACAGTTCTGTATTTAATCTCATCCCAGTCACAGACTCGTCTAGCCCCAGACCCATTCCCAATCCCAGCCCTAAAGCCAATCCCATGTCTAACATTAACTCCAATCCCAGTTCTAATCCAAATCTCAGCCCTAACTCCAACTCCACCCCCAAATCCAGCCCAATCCTAAATCCTCAGCCCCAAACCAAATCCCAGGTTCAGCTGTTCTGGGGGTTTGGGGGTGTCTCTGTCCCTCTGAGCCCGATGATGTTTGGGTGGGGTCACACCAGGGCTGAGAGGGACAGAGACCCCCCCGGCCTCCCCAGGGATGAGAAGGTTGGAGAGCCCCTCCAGCCCCGAGCACCCTCAGCGGTGAGAGGGACACAGAGCCCCTGGTCCCCAGCCCTGCACAAGCATTCCCTGAGACCAGTGGGATGGAGACCCCCTGAGCATCCCCCAGAGTGAGGGGACAGAGACCCCCGAGCATCCCCTGGGCTGCGAGGGACAGAGACTGGGCCGAGCACCCCCTGGCACAGGGATGAGAGGGAGGGAGAGCCCCCAGGCATTCCCTGGGGTGAGAATGATGGAGACCCCCTGGGGAATGACCTGGCGTGACAGGGACAGGGACAGGGACAGCCCCCACAAGCCCCTCCCAAGCATCCTCCAGGGTGAGGCAGAGACCACTTGAGCATCCCCTGGGCACTGGACAAAATAAACTTGGCAGAAATTAAATATAACTCTGCATTAATCATTTTGATGAATATTTGATTTTCCAAAAAGTCACATGTGATTAAAATGCAAATAAATCCCAAACATGAATAAACCGATAATAGAAGCAATTCTGTGGCAATTCCAAGTTTCATTGGTTCCTGCACAGCTCCAGCTCAGCTGCTGGCAGGTTCCCATAAAAGAAAAGTGGAAATTCGGCCCAACACAGATTAAAAGGAAGAGAAAGCACTGTGGGGCTGTCACAAGGGTGACAGGGATGAAGAGAATAATGATTCTCATATGTGGCAAAGCCCCTAAGCCTGTGAATTTGGCATTTATGCAGAAATTTAGCTACTTGAGCTGGACTTCTTGTGCGACTTTTAGCAGCCTTGTGTTCCTCACCATGGGGTGAGAGAACCTTGTCAGTCTTACTGGTATAATTTGCTCCCTTTCCTCCAGTGTTTTTAACAAACTTTTCAAGGAAGGAGAACAAAACATTTTCTTTACACTGGCCACCCACAACAGCCATTTTCCTCATCAATTCTTCCCTAAGTTGCTCAGATGTAGCTGCATCCAAATTTCTAAGAATTCCTCCAGAGAGGACCACAACCTCTTCAGAGGAGGGAACCATGCTGTTATCCAAGGCACTTGGAGTCAGAGAACAGTGCCTAAACTCGCTGTGCCAAAATAATGTTGCAATCTGGTTAAGAAAATTGTTAGAGAAATGCCTCTGCCCCACTTAAGGTGCTACCAAGAACAAATCCAAAGTGGATTGTATTGAACAGTAAGTGTGAGGTAGAGAGAGACATGGAAAGAGAAGAGAAAAGGGGGGACAACAAGGGAGTGACAGGGACAGAGACCTCCCCTGGGGTGGGGCAAGTGTGACAGGGCAGTGTTCTTTATCTCTTCCATGTATGAGCCCTGATAACAACCTCCAGGGGCCATCTTCTGTGAATGGGCCATTGAGTGTCCCTGCAGGGCTGGTAAAATGACATCATCCCATTGTGGGATACTCCGCCCAGGGGGAGGAGCCAAGCATTCCTACCTGGATATAAACTGAGGTTTGCAACACCAGTAGCACCTTGCATACTGGGTTCCCACAGGACAAGAGCTCCGTAAGCACCATTGGACCTTCAGAGGAAGACCAGACCCTTCTACAGGATCACTGCTTTGACAGAATCACGATCATCACTGCAACAGGACTGCAGCCACCACTTAATGGGACTGCTGCTACCACCCTGAGCAACAGGGTGTCAGGTTATATCCTGACTGGGTCATTTTAAGGCCTTGTTTCTGTATCATTGCCTTGATCTTAATTTTCTTATTAAATTGCAATTCTGGCTTAGACTCTCCACCTGGTTTGCCCGCAAACCAGTGCAAAACTCAATGCACTCATCTCTTGTTTTCCTCCCAAACCAGAATTTCCCATCTCAAAACCACTGCCAGATGGAGGAGAAGGCTGAGCTTAAGGGAAAGATTCCCCGGGACACGCAGGCAGGTGAGGAGCTAGTCAGTGCCCCTTTCCCCCTCTCTCCTGCTCCATCTCCCAGCCCAGCACAGCCCAAGGCTGCAGGACAAACCTGCAGCCAACACCATCCTGCTGGGGAAGCGCTGGAAGGATCTCCTTCCCTTCCCCTGTGGCACAGAGGCAAATCCCATCCTCTCCTTGTTCTTCCTCCCCCAGACAAGGAGATGAGGATGGAGACCAGGGATGACAAATCCCCATGGCAGAACCTCATGGAAGAGGTAATTTTGAGTGGCTCTATGGCACAGGAATCCAATGGGGAATTAAAGACACAGAGATCCCATAGGATGAGGGGCTCCAAACCCAGCCCAGGGTACTCTGAAAAGGAAAGACCCCCCCTGGGCCAGGAAGGTGGAGAGAGCTTCAGCCAGAGCTCAGAGCTGGTGGTCCATGAGCAGCTTCATGATGGGGAGCAGCCCTACAAGTGCTTGGAGTGTGGGAAGTGCTTCAGGCAGAGCAGCAGCCTGATCCACCACCAGATGATCCACACTGGCGAATGACCCTACGAGTGTGGGGAATGTGGGAAGGGCTTCAGCTACAGATCCACCCTTGTGACCCACCAACGCATCCACACCGGGGAGAGGCCCTATGAGTGTCCTGAGTGCCAGAAGAGGTTTCGGATCAGCTCAGTTCTCCTCAGACACCAGCGGATTCACACTGATGAGAGGCCCTTCTGCTGCCCAGATTGTGGGAAGGGCTTCAAGCGCAATTCCCACCTCATCACCCATCAGCCCATCCACACTGGGGAGAGGCCCTACGAGTGCTGCATGTGTCAGAAGAGGTTTCAGACCAGCTCAAATCTCCACCTGCATGAGCGGATTCACAATGAGGAGTGGTCCTTCCGCTGCCCCAACTGTGGGAAGGGCTTCAAGCACAACTTCACCCTCGTAAGGCACCAGTGCATCCACACTGGGGAGAGGCCGTATGAGTGCGCCACGTGTGGGAAGGGATTCACCCAGAGCTCTGACTTGACCAGACACCAACGGAAGCACCAGTAAGGCAAGCCCTGCAAATGCCCCAACTTCAGGGAGAGCTTTGTGCCCTGCTCCAGCTTCATCCCTCATTGGAGGACCCATGTTGGGAAGAGCCCTAGTGATCCATGTTCCCTGTGATCCATGCTGGGAAGACACCTGTCTCTTTTCCTGCCCCTGCCAATGACATGATGTGGGATCAAAGAACATGAGGGTCTGGCCAGGGCCGTGTCATTACATTCACTCTCACCTCAAGTCATTGCCAGGGGCAGGAAAGTGTCTCTCTCTCTCCCTGAGGAGAAGATTGTCCTTTGCAGGCAGGAGGAAATTGTGGCCGGGAAGAGACAGTCCTTGTGTTGCAGTTTTCCCTTTTTCATATCCATTCTGTTGTCAATATTATTTTTGTTACTTTTAGTTTTTTACCTCGTTGCTGTTCCCAATAAATTTTTCTTATCCCAGCCCGGGATCATTCCTTTTTGTGCTTTCCATGGAAGGCGGGAGGGCAGCGAGCAGCAGCGTGGTTTTAGCGGGAGCAGGAAATTGGGGAATCCCATTCCTAAACCCTGGCCCGTGGAAAGCGAGCATCCCAGCTGGTCCCAGCCCTGGTGGCCATGGCAACAGCCTTGGGAGCGGGTCCTTTGCCAAAGGTATAAAAGATTGGACAGGTGGAATTGAACCTTAATGCAATTTCTCCCACAGAATTAACAATGGAATACTAGATAAATTTATGTAAATACAGCTCTGATTGATTCTGATCATGACTAGACAGTATAGTTCGTTTACACCACAGACTAAATTTTATAAAATGAGTTATTTACTCCACTGTATCGGAGCTAAAACAATTATTAGATTATTCTGCTCTAGGAAGCAATTTTGAAGTGAACAGGGCCTTGCTGTAGTTGTTGGAGCCCGTAGCAGGCAGAGGAATTCTGTGCTTGGGGATGAGTGTGTTTCACTGGGTCAGGTTGTACAAAGCTCTTGCTCTGCATAATTCCTGAGATGGGGAATCCACTTCTCTGGAAAAACAGTTGCAGTTTTGTGCCATTCTCATAAATGTAAAATATTTTCTCCTTTAAACAATTGTAAATCTGCCCTCATTCAGCTCAAAGATACTGAGCATTGTTCTGTCACTGCAAGATTTGGGAGAAAATAACTTTGACCACTGTTTTCATTTTCACAGACCTTGGAGAGGACCCAAAAACCTCTCAGGATATGTTTTGGAGGCCTCATCCCATAACCAGCAGGGAGAGGCGGCAGACTCTGGGCTCAGTGGTGTGGAGACTGAGGACAGAATAAGAGCAGCCGGGGAGGGATTGAAGGGTAGTTTCAAACATCCTGGAGTTTTTCTTTATTGTGTAAAACAGCCAGAGAAAGAGATAATGGCACCAAGGGCAGCTGGGGAGGCCCAGACTGGACACCAGGAGAAAGGAATTTCCTTCCCAGGGCAGGGCTGTGGTGCAAGATATCCCCCATTCAGAGCCTGGAGCAGCCCAAGGCTTTGTGTGGGCAGGCAGAGGCAGGCAGGAGGCAGAGCTGTCAGCAAAGGAAGGGGCCAGCCAGGTGGGGCAGCCGGGGGATGATGACAGCCTGCAGGGACAGAAGCGCAGGGCAGGGACACCGTAGGACAGCCTGGGCTGCACAGGGCACAGGGATGGGCAGCAGCTGCAAGGCCCTGACAGAGCCAACTTGGGCAGCACTTTGGCCATGGCAGACACAAAGAGCACCAAAGCCCCAGAGGGTCATTAAAGTCCTTGTGCTGTGTCTGTGCTGCTGAGCTGGGCCGGGCTCCTGGCCCAGAGGCAGCTCCTGGCAGGGCTGGGGCCCTGCCAGGGCAGCTCAGGGACACCAGCAGGGCACAGACAGAGCTGACAGGGGCTCAGCACTGGCAGGGGCTGGGGGATGTCCCAGAGGGGGCTGTGTCACAGCGGCACCTCTGTGGCTGTGTCATGGAGGCACAGAGCAGCTGTGATGTCAGCAAGGGGCTGTGTGACAGCACGGAGTGGGCTGTGTGAGGTCACAGTTTGGGCTATGACATCACAGAGTTTGTTGTGTGAGGTCATTGAGCAACTACAGCATCATGGAGGGGACTGTGTGACATCACAGAGCAGGCTGTGACATCATGGCATGGCTGTATGACATCATAGAGCAGGCTGTAAGGTCACAGTGTGTGCTGTGATACTAGAGAGTGGCAATATGGTATCACAGAGAGGGTTTTTTGACATCACTGAGGGGGTTGTGACATCACAGAAGTCTCTGTAATGTCATAGAGTAGGGTGTGAGGCCATGGAGCACACTCTGTCGTCATGGAAGGCGGCTCTGTGACATCAGAGAGTGGGTTGTGACATCACTAGGTGACTAAGTAACATCATAGAGCCAGATGTGACATTACAGAACAGACTGTGACATCACATGGTGACTTTGTGACATCACCAAATTTTCTGTGACATCACAGAGCAGCTTTATGGTATCACAGAGTGATATTCTAGCACTGGCCCTGTGATATCATGAAGGGGCTTTGTGACATCACAGAGCAGCCTGTGACATCACAGAGCAGTAGTGTGTCATCACAGAGTTGCCTGTGACATTATAGAGTAGGCTTTGTGACATCATAGAATGGATTCTGCCATCACAGGGCACCTGTGTGACATCACACGGGGGTTGTGACATCACAGAATGGCTGTGTGACATCCCAGGGGAGGATGTGTAATATCACAAGATTAACTGTGACATCATAATGAGGGCTGTGTCATCACAAAGGGGCTGTGTGTCATCACAGGGGCTGGGTGACATCACAGGGGGCACTGTGAGGTCACTGGGGAGGTCACTCTGCCCCAGCCCCCCTCACAGTTCCCCCAGAGCAGTCCAACACTGCTCGTGCACAGCGGGGTCCCCTGTCCCCCCGGGTCCCCCTGCCCCCGGCGCCGCAGCCTCCCCCAGAGGATGTTCCACGAGATCGACCCCAGAGCCTGACGCGGGGACGGGGGGCCGGGACCCTGGGGGTGGGACAGGGGGACAGGGACCCCCCGGCAGTGTCCCCGTGTCCCCCAGGGCCAGAGCCTGGGCCAGGGCGCCTTCACCCTGTTATGAACAAGGGCTTGAGAGTGCTGAAAAAATCCCCAGCAAGGGATCAGCAACAACCAGATTTAATATTAAGCAACAGCACCACAAAGTTCCTTGGCAAGAGACATTCTTGACTGGACACTTCAGGCACAACAAAGAAACAAAACAACAACAAAACCAAACAAAATCCAAGCAATCGAACCAGAAATGAACTCTCCCTGTGCGTGTGTGTGACACAAGGACAGTGAGGGCAAGGATAAAAGGAATATGGTCTAAAAGCTGAACAGAGCTCAAACTTAACAGGACTTAACTTAACCTTAAGTGATACCTTCAACTTCACAATTTAACAAAAGAACAGTGCTTAACAGTATTTAATCTAATTTATAACATATGACTTTGCAATTTAATAGAGGAATGATATTTAATAGTATTCAACTTAGCTTATAACATATTAAACATAACAACTTAGCAAAATAACAACTCTTAGCAGCATTTAATGTCGCTTAGATCTCATGACCTAACCTTACTTCCAGGCCTGACTGACTCAGCTATCCAAGGCACTCCAACCCCTCCGAGAGCAGCATTTCTGTCACATTTCCCCAGCACAGGCACTCCTGTGTGCACACAGACACAAAGAGTCAGTGCAAGGCACCTGTGAGAAATTCCCCTGAGGGCAGGAAATAGTCCCTGTGGACGCTTTGGCATCTCCCCAGTGGGTGAAGGGTTGAGCCTGGAGGAGTGGGGGGATCAGCCAAGGCTCCCTCGTTGTTCAGGATCCCCGAGTGCAGCAAACGGGAGAGTTCCTGGCTGGGAGAGGCCCCACTCAGAGGGAGTCGCTGGCCCAGGAGAGCTCCAAGGGGCTCCTTTTGCAGTGCTGTTTGTAGGGCCCCAAGAGAGGGGCTGCAGTCACAGCAATGGTTCATCCTGGCCACACTTGGCATCAACAGCTTTCTTTGGCACTGTGAGAACAGGGATGTTGTGCCACTGAGGGAACAAAACCAGTTCACAGGGCTGCTCGAAGAGCGACCAGGAGCTGGTTGGGCAGCAGCAGTGCCTGGAGCAGACAGTGTTTGTGCTGAGCTGCAGAGGAGCTGAGCCCAGAGGCTGTTGGCCAAGGCCGAGGCCCAAGGAGCATTTCTGAGCTGGCAGGGCGGCCTGAGAAGGGGAGGGGGGAATGCAGCAGCACAGGGCCCATGGAACCAAGAGACCATGGTGACACTGTGGGGCCCTGTGAGACCAAGGGACCATTGTGACACTGGGGCATCATGGAAAATTGTGGAGATAATTCTGACGTTGCAAGGCCTCATGGAACCATGGAGAGACTATTAAGACTCTTCACAGCTTCATGGAACCAGGGGGCCATTGTGACATTGAGGGGACTCATGGGACCAGTGAGACCATTGTGACCCTGGGGGTCCCCACAGAACCAAGAGGACCATTGTGATACTCTGGGGCCTCATGAAACCAGGAGGCCTTTGTGACACTGCAGGGCTGCATGGAACCAAAGCTCCAGGGTGACACAGAGGGGCTTCCTGTCATCAATGGTCCATTGTGACACTGTGGAGCAAAGGAGACCATTGTGACAACCCAAACCCCCAGGGTCCAAAGGGCCAGTGTGACACTGCAAGGTCCCATGGAATCATTGGGACCATTGTGACACTGCAAGGTCCCATGGAATCATTGGGGCCGTTGTGACAGAGTGGGGCCTTCTGGAACCTAGGGTCCATTTTGACATTGTGTGACCTCATTGAACCAAGGGGCCATTGTGACTCTGCTGAACCCCATGGAATCAAGGCATCATTATGACACTGCAGGGCCCCATGGATTCAAGGCACCATTGTGACATTTCAAGGCCTCGTGTAACCAAGGTGTCATTGTGACACTATGGGGCCCCATAGAATCAAGGGGACACAGAACAGCTCTGGCTGGTTTGGCCTCCTGTAGACTGCCTGACTGGTCCAGCTGACCTTGGCATGTCACATCTTATCTGCTGCTGAAACACTGGTGCTCTGTGTGGTAAAGAACTCTCCTTCTCCTCCAGGAACATACGGCCACAATTGGGATTTCACCTCCAAATTTCCTTATATCTAGGCATTGTTCCTGTAAGAATATTGCCAGGTCAAGTCTGGCCGGCAATGGTTTCATGAGGGTCACCTCTCACCTGTCCCCAAAACACTGGGAAAGGCTCTGTGCTTTATCATAGCATGGGTTCCTGCTGGGTAATTAATAATTAGCATTCACAACTCCATTATTCCAGAAGGCTGATCAATCACTTTAGTATACTATACTACACTATTAAGAAAAACCCATCACCCTTGCAGGCTGTCCAGTTCAGCTTTGACCAGATAGGTCAATTGAATTTGTTAAAAGATTACCATCAAGTGCCCTCCCCCAACACAACTAAAACCAAACACCTACAAGCTAGAACCCATACAAAATAACCCTACAACTGAAATTAAACACAAAAAACCCCAAAAACCAACCATAAAACCAGTCCTAACACAACCCAAGCACAACTCCCACCAGAAGTTACCAGCCGGTCAGGTGTTAATCCTTTCAATACTTCAATCCTCCCTCGAGTAAAATTAAAAAAAAATACAAGCATATAAAAAAAACAACATGAAACCATCAAAGTCAGTAAAGAAGAATTTAAATCCCAAATAAAAAAAACCAAACAAACAAAAAACAGAAAAAATACCCTAATCTTAAAAAGAAAATAATCTTATAAACTATGGAGAAAAATCTCTTTTTTTTTATAACACATAAAACTATAAAAAATAAATTAATATAAAACAAAAACCTGCATATTAAAATAAACAAATGTTAAAATAACTGTAATTTCATCAAAAGTTTAAGCTGAAAAAAAAAAGTAGTCCAGTACCCCCAAGAGAAGATCTCTATTCCCAGATATATAAGTAATTTTAAAAGTAAGTAATAAAAACTTTTACCTTTAAGGAACTCATCTTTAAAACAGTACCCCATACATCAACATGGCCCATCAACAAGCTGTAAAAAAAACTTGTAGCAATAAAAACAACTTCACAATAACAAAGTTCCCCAGACAACTGTTATCCATGACAAAATTAAGAGCCACAAAAAAAAAAATCTAGTTTTTCCTCTTGTAAACCAAATCTCCAAACCTTAACAAGAAAAATTTCTCTCCCTAAGAAAACTAAAAAAGACTATTCTAGAAAGAATAAACTAACTAGAAATTTTAAGTTTAGTTTCTTTACACTGTCAGTAAAAAACAAAGGTCTAAAGCAAAAATGTGTTCTAAAGAGTTTATTTTAATTCTTACTACATTTTTTCTTTTATTTATTTATAATAAAAATTTATTTATACCCACTTATAATTTTAAACTTACTTTACTTTTCTCCTAATCCTATTTCACAAAAAAATAAATACATAAATAATTAACCGACACTAAAATCCACCTCACTCATCAATACATTAACTAAGAAATCTAAAAATTAGAAAAATCTTAATTTAAAAAACTAAAATCACTACAATCTTATGCTAAACTTTTTGCCAAAGTTTCTCTGATTTTCTAAAGTTGCTAGTAATGGCTGTTTGGTTATTTTGAGCTCCTGAGAAACTCCTGTTGGTATTTCTCCAGGGAGTCCAACTCAGAATACACAAGTAATTGTAATTCCTTTTAAATATCTCATTGAGAGAGTTGTTTGGGGGATGGGAGTCAGGGCTTGTCTGTCCTGCTTGGCACAGCCCAGGCAGGGCTTTCCCAGCCACATTCCACACTCCATTGCCCAGCTGGAGCCGCTGGTGCCCAGGGACGCTCTTCTTGTCTGCCCATTCCCCCACGGTCTCTGGGCAGGGATGGCCTCAGTGGGGGCTACTGACATCCTCAGCACCTTGGAGGCTGCTGCTGGATTTCACTGCTCCAGAGGCTTGTTCAGCCTGCAGCTCTTCAGTGCAGGAATTCAGTGTCCCAGGGCTCATTAACATTCAGAACACCTTAACAAGCCAAGCCTCTGGGAATAATTTGATTTCAGATTTCAAATCATTTGTGGTTAATTAGACAGATTTCAGAAGCCTATTCAAACTGAATATATTCTATTTAAAACGACAGTGAGAAAACATTTTTTAGGTCCTGTTTAGGTTTTTTTTTTTTCTCTTAACAAACTGATATGTGCAATCTCCAATTGGCACCGAATCCAAGTATTTCCTCATGCAGTCTGAATAGATATGAAAATCAAGACTCTTTATGGCTGACAGTCAACCAGACTCTGTCCCTACCCCCAGCCCACCATTTCCCCCATCCAAGCCCTGGCACTCAGAGCAGCCTTGTGCAAATCTCAGCTCCCTCCAGCCCAGGCTGCAACTGCAGCTTTCAGCTCCTTGGCTCCAACTCCCACCTGCTTTCCTTGGAGAAGGAGCTGCCCGAGACACAGCGGGATGTTCATTGATTGTCAGCCAACAAAGCCAAGGGAAGGCACAGCTCCATCAAATGCAAAAGTCATTCTTCTCCCTGGCTCTGCCCTGCCCCTGATCCCCGCAGCCTGTCCTGTTTCCTTCATCTCTCCTTTGCCAGGCACTTTCTGAGACAAGGGAGCTCTGCTCTGGCTATGGAGGGAGATCCAAGTGCAGCCACTGGAGTGGGAACCACAACTCATCATGTTTGTGCCCTTGGAGGGACCAGGAACTGGTAAGACTCAGAGGCACAGAAGGGTTTCTCTTCATGGACAACATAAAAAAATGTGAACATGATAAAATTTAAGAAATATCAAACCCTTTCCTGAGCTCCTTGTGACATCCCAGCAACATCTGACATGTCCACCATCCACAAGGGATTGCCATACAGGAAGGATTTTCAACAGAGACTTAAGAAGAGGTGATAGAAAAGATAAAACTACAAGTAAGATGCTGACTAGGGAGGTATTAAAACTTCAGAGAAATTGGGCAGCTCCCTGATGCTCAAAGCATGAAGCCAGTCAAAGGACACACATTGGAATGACCTGAGAACAGCTGCAGGAGGAAATCTGGGAGCAAGGGGAAGGACAGAGATCCAGCTGCTCTAAATGAAGAGATGTCCTTAGACACGGCCATTTAACCAGGACAGCCGGAAACACCTGAAGAAAGAGGGCAGTGAAATACTAGACTGAATGTTGGTGGCAAAGGTAGAGGGGAAGATCAGTATTTTTTCTCCTGCCATCAGTAGAAGAATCCATGAGATCCAGGAAACTCCTGTTCCTGGTGGGAAAACTTTGCCATTTCTTATAAGTACTCAAGTAATCCAGATAAAAAATATTTTCTGGTATATTATGACACTAACAGGTATTAAAACCTGTGCCCCTTTCCAGGCAGACATCAGCTGTGTGCCCATGAACAGGCAGTGCCACTTGTGCCCTGAGGTGCCCAGCTGGGATTGGATCTCTCCGAGAGCACCTGAGGGAGAGCAGAGCACCTTGCAAGCTGCAGGTCCCTGCCAGCCCCGCAGGGCTCCTGTCCCATCAACATCTGCTCTGCTGCCAATCACAGCTGGGATAGCACTGCCCCTGCTGTGTGATTGACAGCTCTGCCAGGGCTGGGGGCGGGGCTCTGTCCCACCACAAACCAAGGCCTCACCCGGCCCTGGCCCCACACAGGCATTCCGAGCATCCCAAGGTGTCTCGGGACATCGATCTCATCCAGCTTCTGACAGCGACCACGGTGACACTCCGGAACCTCATGGAACCAAGGGTCACTTGTGACAATGCGGGTCCAAGGAAACTATGGTGGGACTGTGGAACTTCATGGAATCACAGAATCCATTGTGCAATTCAGGGGCCCTGTGGAAGCAAGGGTCAATGATCAAACTGTGGGGCCCATAGAAACAAGGAGCCATTGTGACACAGCAGGGCCCCACAGAGCCAAGGGACCACTGTGACTCTGTTGGGGCTCATGAAACCAAGAAGCCATTGTGACATTGCCAGACTTCATGGAATCAAGGAGACCATTGTGATGGTGTGGGGACCCATGATATCAGTGGAACATGGAACAGGTCTGCCTGGTTTGACCTCCTGGGGCCAGTGTGACAGGTCCCGCTGAATTTGACATGTGAAGGGCCACTTCCCATCTGACTGTGAAGCACTGGGGCTCCGTGCTTTCCTTCCTATGGAAAAGAACTATCTTTCTTGTCTAGGCTCCCATGGCTTAAATTAGGATTGCTCCTCTAAAATTTCCTATATCCAAGGCTTTCTCCTAGACAAAATCTGCCAATCCAGTCAGGTCTGGCTAGTCTTGGCCTCTGGTGACTGCCTCTCATCTGCCCCTGGGGCTCGGCTGTTTTCTTCCTGTGGAGACCACTGAGAAGCTGTGGGGCATTGTGGAGCCAAAGGGCATTGTTACACTGTAGGAACTTGTGGAACCAAGGGGATCATTGTGACACTGTAAGGGTCTTGAGGAACCATGGAGACCATTGTAACACTTTGGGTTCTTGTGAAATGCAGGGGCATTGTGACACTGCAGAGTACCATGGATCCAAGGGATCATTGTGACACTGTGGAGCCTCACCAAACCAAGGACATCATTGTGGCTCTGTTGGGCTGCATGGTCCCAAGGGGCCAGTGTGAAGCAGCAGGGCTTTGTGGAACCAAGAGGCCATTGTTGCATTTCAGGGCCTCATGGAGCCAAAGGGCCGTTGTGATCCTGTGGGGCACCATGGATCCATGGAGACCATTGTGGCACTGCAAGGCCCCATGGAATCATTGTGACACTCTGGGCCCCCACAGAACCGAAGAGCCATTGTGACCCTGCAGGGCCTCATGGAGGGAAGGGGTCATTGTGACACTGTGGGAAGCTGTGGAACCATTGTTGCACTACTGGGCCCCAACAGAACCAAGGGGCCATGGTGACACAGCAGGGCTTCATGGAACACAAAGACCATTATGACACTGGGGGGCCTTTTCGAACCATGGAGACCATTAAGATCCTTAAGCACTTGTGTAACCAAGGGGCCGTTATGATGCCACAGGACATCATGGAAGCAAGAGAACCACTGTGATGTTGCATGATTTCATGGAAGCATACAGCCATTGTGACACTGCAGGGCCCTGTGGAACCAAGAGAACACAAAATAGGTCTGGCTGCGTTGGCCTCCCAGGAGTCACCTGACAGGTCTGTCTGACCTTGGAATGTGGAAGGCCACTCCCATCTGACCCTGAAACACTGGGGCTCTGGGCTTTCCCTTGTATGGAAAAGAACTGTCCATCTTTTCCAGATATCCATGGAAAAATTAGGATTCCACCTCCAATTTTCTGTGTATCCAAAGATTGCTGCCAGAGGAAAGCTGCCAGGACAGACAGGTCTGAATGGTCTTTTATTCCTGAGTGCCAGTACTGACCTGTTTTCCAAACACTGGAAAGGGCTCTATGCTTTTCTTTTTGTGGAAAAAAATCATCCTTCTCCAGGCACAAATGTCTGACATTAGGATTCCACATTCATAATTTTGAATATCCAAGGGTTGCTGCCAGACAAACCTGCCAGGACAGACAGGTCAGGCTTGCCTTGGCCCCTGGTGGCTGCCGTTCTTCAGCTCCTGAAACATGGGGGCTCTGTGGTTTCCTTCTTATGAAGTCCAATGTGACACTTTGTGGCCTTGTGAAATGCAGGGGCCTTGTGACACTGCAGAGCACCATGGATCCAAGGGACCATTGTGATACTCTGGAGCCTCATGGAACCAAGGACATGACTGTGGCTCTGTTGGGCCGCATGGTCCCAAGGGGCCAGTGCAAAGCAGCAGTGTGGGAGTTAGCCTGGCAGTAACTCAGAGTCAGCCAGATTTTGTCCTGAAAGAACCAGGGGTGAGTTTCAAGTCCTGGGATTCATTCGTTTAACTTAGGATGAGCTTGGGAATTCTCCCATAAGCCTTTAGTGTTGTTATGCTAAGTTGTCCAAGTTCTGCTTCCCTACTGCTTACTTGTTTCCCCTATATGGGTATTGTTCTAGAGTGTTCCACCCCCAAGTGTATGTATTGTTGC
Organism: Passer domesticus; assembly: GCF_036417665.1. Lineage (NCBI taxonomy): Eukaryota > Metazoa > Chordata > Aves > Passeriformes > Passeridae > Passer > Passer domesticus. The sequence goes on along the minus strand of NC_087503.1, from coordinate 3,701,027 downwards.
TTTGTCTCAGGTCTTTGGATCTTCCCCTCATACTGGGCTTGACTTCTCCATGTTTTTTGTTTTTCACCCCATTATTGGAGTTCTTTTTGGGCAACTCCATTGAACCCGCTCGTTTTCATTTTCACCAACTTCACTCTTAACTCAGTGAACCAGAGAGGTTTGTTGCAGCCACCCTCACTGCACCTGAGCAGGGGCCCTGACATACAGTTGCGTCAGCTGGGGTAAGCTGAGAGATAGGCCAGGGCTCCCCAGGATTGTGGATTGTGCTGGGCCCAGTGGATTTCCCATCACGTCGAGGGACCTGAGCCAGCATTGGTGGGCATGATGATGGTTTCCTCATGTGGGTAATTGCAGGTGGGTTTGGGAAAATGCAGGACATTTATCACCCATTTTGCCACAGTCATTTTAAAATACGGATCCACATCCCATAAATAATTTTGTGATTCTGTGGGATTTAAATTGTACAACCTTTCGATCAAAAGGGACCCCATTGCACCCCGCATGCTCCCCTTCTTCTACACCATCCTTGAGACCCTTCACCAGCAAGCTGTGTGTCAAAAACTTGATCCATCAGTCACTCCTAACCTGGGACCTCCCCTGAAACCTGCCTTTCTTAGACTCTCCATGATGGTCCAAGATGGCAATGGCCACGCTGTCTTGGAGCATTGTGCCCTGGAGACCCAAGATGGAAGAAGCCCGAATGTGGCTCGAGAGCCTGGCCATCCTGCCTCCATCCGGCTCCTCCACCTCCTGCTACCACAACCTTCTCTTCCACTCTGAACAAACCTCCAGACTCCACCCCTGTGACTGCAGGTCACGTCTCCACTGTCATTCATTCCACCTCCACCCTGAGCCACAGCTCCAGAAAATGACAAAATGGCAGCACCCTTTACTCACCCTCCGGCAGCAATATAAACCCCATGGTCAAGGATACTAAGCCAAACTGTCACACTATTTCTAATCCAAGTGTTTCTGCTCCAAGTTATTCTTCCTCCCCAGAAGACAGTTTGGATTCCCCAGAGCCACATCTCCCCTCAACCCTAGAAGGTCCCTGGGAAAGGATCTGGAAGGAAGCAGTTAAGGAAGGAGACTGGCAAATAGTCTTGAAACTCCTCATTGCTCCAGGCCATGATGAAAGAAGGGAGCAGAATCCCAGGTATCAGCCATTGGTTTATGGGGAAATCAAGGAGCTGTGTAGGGCAGCTAAAGACTAGAGGCAGGATTCACCTTGTTTTAATGGCTTAATGAGGGCCATATTCACGGCACATGTAACCCCCTATGATTTAAAATATATTATGACCATGTTTTTATCACCTACAGAATACACCCTGTGGGAAAGGGGGATGGAAGTGTTTACTAAATCAATTAATAGCAGACTATGCTAATAATGAGGCATGGGCGCAATTGACAATCAGCCATCTAGCTGGAAAAGGACAACATAGCCTGCCAGATGATCAAGCAGCAGGTATCCCCAGAGAAGTATAGTTTATATGTAGAAGAAGTATAAAAGAGATGGCTTTGAAAGCTTTAATCCAGGTACCGAATGGTAGCACTCCCAGTTTGCACTATGTAAACATAAGACAAGAACCCACAGACCCCTGCATGAAATTGATTGATCTCCTTAAACAAGCACTAGAGAAACAAGTCCGGGATGAAAAGACTCAAAACGAATTACTAAACTCATTGGGGGTAGCCAATGCCAACCTGGAATGTAAGAAAGGGCTGTGTGCCCTTCCACTAGAGATGGAACCCACACTCCTGCAGATGACTGAGGCTGTAATTGCCTCAGGACAGCAGAACACGTAGTGGCCGTACAAGCCCAGGCCATTGGGCAAGGAGTTGCAGAGGCCCTAGTGGCCATGCCATTCCCCTTTAAGGGGCCCCAGCAACAATTACAGGGCCCAAAAATATGTTTCCAGTGTGGTCAACAAGGACATTTTAGAAAATATTGTCTCTGGGGTAGGGGGGATATCCGGTCCCTAACAGAAATCAACATCAAACTAGGCAGAATTTCTCATTTTGCAATGGCCCAGTGCAGTTTGGGATGATGATCCACCCTCACAGCTGGCCCAGGGCAGGCATGGAGTGGCCTTGGTGACACCTGGGTGACACCTTGGGCTTGGCACAGCCTTGAGGAGGGTCTATGTTTTCAACAGAGACACTCAAGAGTTTTAGATTGCTTCAAAAAATTAAAAAGACAAAGCCCCTCTTTGGCTGTGTGCAGTCAGACCTCCAAGCAAAGCAGATCCCAAGTGAGTGAGGAGAGACAGGATGGGCTGGGGAATGTGGAGCAAGGTTGTTGACACAGGGCCAGAGCTCAAGGCACAGCTTCTCCGAACAGGCCAGACCTCCTTAGGAGAGTCCCTGGATCAATATCAGTCACAGAATGCTTCAATCACCTCTTGTGTAATAAGAAAAATAATAAAAGACATCCTTGAAAATAGGAATATATATTTAATAGAAAATCTTTGAAATATTTCCCCAACAGGCAGTGATGAACAGCAGTAGACCAGAGGGAAATCAAGGCAGAGCCATGGTTTGTCAGGACTTGCTTGATCCTAATAAGCCTCAGGGTGCATTTGGAGCTGAGCCCTGGAACCTCAGGGCATGAGAGGAGGTTGTACAAACCTATCCAGGAGTCAAAGTCAGAAGAAAACCCCAAAGTGTGTCAAGGCATGAATGGGTCCCACTAAGGTCCATCCCCAACACAGGCTCCTCATGGACTCCTTGGAGGAGAGAATTGGAGACCAGGATGGCACAAAAACTTCTAAAAGAATCAGTGTGGAAAGGAAAATCCAAAGTACGCTAAAAACCTTGAGTATCTCAAAGTATTAATGAGCCCCACTGAGTGTCAGTACAAAGCTCTCAAGGGACTCGTTAAAGCAGATAACTGGGGCCATGATTGCACAAACCGATCAGAAATTCAAGGCAAAATGAAAACCCAAAGTCCTTTGAAAAACCTGCAGTCCCTGGGAGCATTCAGGAGCCCCCAGGGCCATTGCTGAGCAAGGCTCCCCAGGGACTCCTTCCAGCAGATCCCTGAGGCCACTGGGATGTGGGCTAGGGGGGGATGCTGAGGGCAGGACAAGGGGCTGACAGTGCCCAGCCTGGCTGGGGCTGTGCCAGGAGGCCCCAGGGCCTCAGGACAAGGTGTCTCCTCCCAGCCCTTGCTGGCACAGACCCTGCTGCTGTGCCCCAGGCCACCAAGACTTGGCTTCTCTTTGTCCCCACCTTTCATCACTGCCTCCAGTTCTCTGCTCTGCCTGGGGCCTGGGGACACATTCTCAGTCGTGTCCCTCAGTGGGACCCATTAAAAGTCCAAGAAACTTTGGAGTTGGATTCTGCCTTGGAGTTCTGGAGAGGTTTCTTCAGCTGCCTCTCAGGGACTGATGTTCAGGGCCTGAGCACAAAGCTCCAGAGGGTCATTAAAGTCCTTGTGCTGTGTCTGTGCTGCTGAGCTGGGCCAGGCTCCTGGCACAGAGGCAGCTCCTGGCAAGGGCAGCCCTGCAGAGAGACAGCTCTGGCCAGGAGCAGCTCCTGTGCACAGCCCAGCAGGGCTGGAGCACTGCCTGCAGCACCCCGGGGCACAGTGCAGAGGCACAGAGGGGTTAAATTCAGCCTGGGCTGGGGAGCACAAAGCAGAGCTCACTCAGGGCTCACTAGAGGAGAAATCACCCTAGCATCTGAAACAGTCATTCCCTGGCTGTGGGAAGAGAAGCTGCAGTTCCTGCAGGGATATCCTGGAGCTGGCACATCCCACAGCTTTTAGGAGCTTTCAGGAGGACTCTCAGAGCTGCTCCAGGGCAGGGATGTGGCCCCAGGGCAGGGCTGGCTTTCCCTGCTGCCCCAGCCGAGGCACAGCCCAGGGCAGCTCCTGTTGCCAGGCTCTGCTGCAGGGCTGAGCAGCCGCGGGTGCAGCCAGGGGTGCCCAGGGCTGTCCTGCAGAGCAGGCTCCTGCAGCCCAGGGCGCTGTGCTGGGGCAGGGACTCTGCTGCCTGCCAGGGACAGCTCTCAGCCGGCCCGGGGAGCTGCTCCCAGCGCTGGGGAGAAGCTGTGGGGGGAAGGAGCCACCCTGAGCAGGGCAGGTGCTGCTGCTGAGAGGGGCTGGGTGGGGCAGGGCTGCTCCCAGCTCCAGAGCAGCCTGGGCACAGCTCCGGAGGACACTGCCCAAAGAAGGTAAGCCTGGCATTGCTGGAAAGATCAGGAGCTTTCTCTGAGAGTGTTTTCTTTTTCCTGCTTGGAGAAGGATGGGAAAGTTGGGTTAATGACAAAAAGATTTTTTCATTTTATAATTTTTTTTCATATATTCCTAGCTCTGTAAATTTCCATTATATAGTTATAAGACTATAATCCTTACTTAAATCTCTTGAACTCTTAATTAACTCTATTAAACTACTATTATATACTTCTATAATTATAATCCTTAATTAACTCTAGTGCATTTCCTAACTTTTCTCTTAGATTTTAGAACAATAAGCGGACTGTCTAAATACAGTCCTGAAATACTGTGTAGTCTTATTATCAGGAAGAAGACCTACAAGAAGAACATTTTGGTTTTTGACCAGAATGTGAACAGTTATAATAAAGCATGAAGGCAAAGAAACATTTGGACCTACTCCAATGGGTTGACCCAGGGGTGTGTAATTGGGGCAACTGAGTCTCCTATTGGATGTTCCTGTTAAATATCCTAATTAATCAATGTTAATAAATTGTTGAAATCAGGGGCAGTATGTGCCCCATCCCCACTGGGACACCTGGAAGCTTCCAATAAATGTCAGTTTTTACTTAAATGTTATTTCACTGTTGCAAGTGGGGTTTTTTTCTCTTTTGATTATAGACAACAGGGGGATGAGAGTAGCAGAACAGGAGTTGTAATCCCAGAATCACAGAACATTCTGAGTTGAAAGGGACACACAGGATCACCAAAGGAATGTTTGAACATTTACAGAGACTCCAGAACTGTAATTTTGGCTGGTCAGTCTCTCTGCTGGGAGCCTCCCAAAGGGCCCTCAGCCACTCCTCAGCCCTGGACAGCAGCAGCATCATCTCTGCAGGGCCCAGCAGGGCTCTCCTGAGCTGCCCTTGCCCACCTGCACACAGAGCCTGCCCCAGCCAGGGCCCTGCACACAGGCAGGTTTCTGTAGGGCCGGGGCCAGGGCACACAGGGTGGGATGGGCTCTGTGAGCGTTGGCAGGGACAAGGCTCCTCTCAGGAGGGAATGTCCAGGCCCAGGGAGATGCTCAGGCAAGGAGAGGGGCTGAAGAGAGCAGTGCTGGGGCAGGAGGGCACTGTTGGTGTGTGGGAGGTGCCGGGCACAGCTGGGCACAGGAACACTGTCCTGAGTGCCCGGCTGTCTCTGCCCTGTCCTCTCAGGCACAGCACCACAACATCTTCTCTTGTTTCTGCCCTGCCCTGATATTGTCACTGTTATCTGCTGCTCTCAGGGAGGCTCTGGCATTTGCAGCAGCTGAGTCAGGCACCGCCCTTGGCATTCCTGCCAGGCAGGGCTGTCCATGGGAAAGGGATGTCCAAGATTCCCTGGGACCTGTGGGGCTGTGGGCAAAGCAGTCCATGGGAAAGGGGAATGAGCTGAGCCCCCTCCCTGAGATCCCATCATGGGCACAGCCAGGGATCTCCTTGCTGTGCCCTTCCAAGCTCTGAGCTGCCCTCCTGGGTGCAAATCTGTGCCAGGGCCTCAGTCAGGCAGTTCCCTGAATGTCCCACGGGAAAGGGCAGAGCTGCCACAGCTGAGGAAATGCTGCTGGGTTTGCCAAGGGAGCCGTGAGTGTCCTTGGCACAAGGGGGTGCTGAAACCTTGCCCAGAGACCTTGAGAGAGGGTGAGACATTCAGGGATCCCTCTGCTCTGGGCAGGGTGTGGTTAATCCCAAGCTGACCCGGGAGTGGGATTGTGCTCTGATTGCAGCCAAAGGTGCCAAGCCAGGGCAGTTGGGAACAAGCCCATTCAGCTCCTCACCTTCCATCTGCCACAGGGAATCCTTTGCCTCTCTCATCTCTCAGTGACAAACTCTGAGTGCAGAAGGAATGCTGGGGATTTCTGACCTCAGAGAGCCAGGAATGAATTTCTAAAACAATTCCAAAACCCAACTCCTGACATTCTTCAGAAGTGTGAGTGCAGATGGTACCAATTCTTTCTCCATTAGGAGTGATTCCCCTGACAAATCCTGAATATCCAGCCTTGTCCCTCTGCCCCATTGCCACAAACCCAGGGCAGCAGGGCAGGGATGGCTCCTTGAGAGCCCCCATGCACAGGCCTGGCTGCTCCTGGCACACTCAGCCAGCACAACTGGAGCTCAGGCAGGAACCTGGGGGAAGGTTTTCCCAGAGCAGGAACAAGGGTGGGCGAGTACCGCTGGAACAGTCTGCAGGGAATGGCCCAGGTTTGGCTCAAAGCAGCCTCTCCTGACTTGTCACTGTCCTTTCTCCATGAACAGGTCCCCATGTGCAGCCACAGCAAATGTCCAACAGCAGCTCCATCAGCCACTTCCTCCTGCTGGCATTGGCAGACACACGGCAGCTGCAGCTCCTGCACTTCTGCCTCTTGCTGGGCATCTCCCTGGCTGCCCTCCTGGGCAACGGCCTCATCATCAGCGCCGTAGCCCGCGGCCACCACCTGCACATGCCCATGTTCTTCTTCCTGCTCAACCTGGCCCTCAGCGACCTGGGCTCCATCTGCACCACTGTCCCCAAAGCCATGCACAATTCCCTCTGGGACACCACCACCATTTCCTACAAAGGATGTGCTGCACAGCTCTTTTTTTTGTATTTCTTCCTAGCTGCAGAGTTTTCCCTCCTGACCATCATGTGCTACGACCGCTACGTGTCCATCTGCAAACCCTTGCACTACGAGACCCTCCTGGGCAGCAGAGCTTGTGCCCACACGGCAGCAGCTGCCTGGGCCAGTGCCTTTCTCAATGCTCTCATGCACACAGCCAATACATTTTCCCAGCTCTTGTGCCATGGCAATGCCCTGGGCCAGTTCTTCTGTGAAATCACCCAGATCCTCAAGCTCTCCTGCTCACAATCCGACCTCAGGGAACTGGGGCTCAGTGCAGTTAGTGCTTGTTTGGTATTTGGCTGTTTTGTGTTCATTGTTTTCTCCTATGTGCAGATCTTCAGGGCTGTGCTGAGGATCCCCTCTGAGCAGGGACGTCACAAAGCCTTTTCCACCTGCCTCCCTCACCTGGCCGTGGTCTCTCTGTTTGTCAGCACGGTTATCTTTGCTCACCTTAAGCCCCCCTCCATCTCCTCTCCATCCCTGGATCTGGCCTTGTCAGTTCTGTACTCGGTGGTGTCTCCAGCCCTGAACCCCCTCATCTACAGCCTGAGGAACCAGGAGCTCAAGGATGCCCTGAGGAAAATAATAACTCTATCTTTTCAGAAGCAGTAAACTCTCTTTTTTTCTGCTCAGAACCTTCAGAAGGTAACTCTTTACAATCTTGGCTGTTTTTTTCCTATTTGTCCATTTCTTCATTCAGACCTTTTTCTTATTATTTTTCTGGTGTTATAATATTTTTCATAAATTACTGGAGTACTACTCATCATTTTTACATGAACATCTACTTTTCTTTTGCAGCACAAAGAATTTCAGGAGGCTTGTTCCCAGTCCATTTCAATAAAAATAAGTGTTTTCCCTGACTTGTGTGTCCAAGGCATTTCCTCAGCCCTTCTCTGGCTCTGCAGGGGCAGTGCCTGTGAGCAGAGGTGGAGGGAAGGGGCTCCCAGCACAGCAGCACGGCCAGGGACAATGGCCCTGCCTCTTTCCACATCTGCTCCTCCCAGCTCCACACTCCCCTTCCCAGCCCTGCTGTGGGTGCCAGGCCGGAGTGCTCTGGCAGCTTGGTCACTGTCCTGCTGCGTGTCCGTGCTGTGCCCTCAGGCAGGGACAGGCCATGGGCACTGCTGGGACACAGCTGGGCTCCAGCACAGCAGCTCCACCAGCAAAGGGCATCTCCTGAGCGCAGGACAGGAAGGCTTTGCTCCCCTCCAGAGTCACTCTCAGGACTCCTAAGAGGCTCCTCATGTTCCTTGTTCTCCCAGGGCTCAGTGGGATGAGATCAGGGTCTCTGGGGCCTTTGCGGGACTCAAGTCTGGGTCAGGTTTTGCTTGTTGGTAGCCAGTGCCCATCAGATGCTGAATGGTCTGTGCTGAACCTTCCTGGGGCTCTGCATCTTGTGCCAGGGCTGATGGCAGGGGAAGGTTTGTCTGGAGGGCCTTGGGAGCTGCCAGGAGAACACAGGGGACCTGCAGGGACAGGGTGTGCCAGGGAGCAGCAGGGAGTGGAGCTCACTGGGCACAGGCCTGGCCAGGCTGGGCTCACCCCGAGATCCAGGACTGAATGTCTGCTGTGAGCCAGGAGAGCTCTGCAGCCCAGGGACACAGCAGGCCCAGGGAAAGGAGTCTGGGCACTGCCTGGTCTGACCCTCAGGGAACTCCCCCAGGAGGATCCAGGGCAGCCCCAAGCCCCTCTGGCAGCCCTGGCACAAGGCAGGCACCTCTGAGCCCCCTCCATGGCCCCACAGAGCCTGTGTGGGAGGGGGTGAGTGCAGGGAGCACCATCAGCTGCCTCTGTGTGCCAGGCTGAGCAGCAGAGCCCAGCAGAGGCAGCCCAGGGCCCCGGGCAGCACAGCCCCCGTGCTCTGCAGAGCAGCAGCCCCAGCTCGGGGCTCTGGGCAGCAGGGCAGGGGCTGCAGCAATGGCTGCTTGGGCCAGCACAGACATGTTCCCCTGGGAAAGGCTCTGGGGGCAGCTGACATGGGCCAGGAGCAGAGCAGGAGCCCGTGGGTGTGCAGAGGAGCCCTGGCAAGAGGCTGCCCTGTCCCTGGGCCAGCAGGAGCTGCCTGAGGAGCCCTGGGGCCAACTCTGCTGCTGGGCTGGGCAGCGGGGCTGGCCCTGGGGCTGCAGGAGCTGCCCGAGCTGAGCATCTGCTGAGTATTCCAGACCCAGAGTGGCTGTCCCTGACCTCCAGTGCCTGCAGTTCCTGCTGCAGGGCCAGACCTGACTCTGCTGCTCTGCTGGGCTGGGGCAGGGGCAGGGAAAGGCTGAACTGGGCAGTGCCAGGAAGAGGAAAACAATGGACCCTTGTTGCCATGAGTCCCCCCGCAGTGTCAGAATACACTCCGTGGTTCCATGAGGCCCCAGTGTCACAATGGCCCCTTGGTTCCATAAAGCCCCACAGGGTCACCATGGTCCCCTGGTCACACGAGGTCCTGCAGTGTCACAAGGGCCCCTTGGTTCTGTGGAGCCCACAAGGTCAGTTTTGCCAGTGGGCAGGATCAGCACCAAAGACACAGACACCAACTGAAGGAACTATCTAATTTTTATAAGGTAAATCTGCAAAAATTACAAAAGTAAAGCACATAATCATTAGGAAATAATTACAATAGGAGCAGCTCAGCAATGCACTCAATCATCACCACCAAAGATCAAAGATTGCAGCAGTGATTAAGAAAGATCCAGCACCAGTTCCCCTCAGCCTTTACCATCCCCCAGATCCACACAGCAGCTGGGGGAAGCTGTCCCAGCCAAGGGCTGCAGAGCCACTCCTGGACACTGGGAATTCCTGCAGGTGCCTCCAGCCACAGCTGAGGCTCCAACCTTGCTGTGAGAGGGCCCAGCTCTGACAGTGCTGAATGAACAAACTGACAGCACTTCTAGTGCAGGAACATCTGGTTTCGTCCTCCTCTTGGGTTCCTCCCAAAGCCTGGCCAGGGCCCAAGGAGGAACCAAGGGAGCTGACTTTGACCATTCAGTCCCAAACAAGACCAGATGGGGCCTTGTCTGATTTTTAAATATCAGATTTAGGCATTAGGCAGAAAGGCATTGTGTCTTGTTATTCAATTAAGTGCTGTTCAAGTTCATTACTCAGCTAGAATTCACATTCTTTTTAAAACAGCCCTAAATAGTTATTATTCTCTGTTATTTTATCAAAAAGTCCCTTTTTTCTTGAGACTGTGTGTCTTTTTAGACATGTCTCAATACTCCATTTCCAGCACAGTGTAATGAATGAAGGAGGCCAGATTTCAAAAAAAAGATGAAAAAGGCTCTCGTTTATTGAAAAACAAGCCGGAAGGAACGGAGGGTCCAAGATAAGCTTGGACCCCCTCACAACAGCTCAAAAAAAATAACAACATGCTGCGAACATGTTGGGTTTATTTCTGCGTGAATTAATCCCACTGCCCACGAACCAGAAAGAACCGTGCCCAAACGAAAACCCCCCCTTTTATAACTCACTTTGGTCCAGGATTGGTGGGGTTTGGATCCGCGCACTGATGGGGGGAATTTAGGCGCTCTGATAGGTCTTTAGCCAGGTTCATTCTGGGCCAATCATTTCTTCAGGGCGTCGAATGATTGCTTGGTGCCCTAGCCCAATCACTCCTCGCCTCGTCCACCTCCCGTCTCCACCAAGTCCTGGACACCTTTTCTCCTCACAACAAACAACTCCCCATTCTTTCCCCAAAACCAATAGGACCAAACTTATAACAGCATGTGTTAGAGACAGTCTGGAGTTCCCTCCCTTTGCCTCACGACCGTCTCAAGGACAGACATGGGGAGCCTGAGGACCCTGATGGGAATTGTGGGCTGCCAGGGGTGGATGAAGGCCAAATAATCCTGAGGCCCTGAGCAGAGTTCTGGCCTGCCAAGCGATTGTTCACAGCTGTGTCTACAATGCCTGCTTCTGGCAGGGCCTGCCAAGGAGGTGACATGCCCTGTACACTGGCACCTGATTGGTGACAATAGCTTGAGCATTTCCCCACCTCTTGGCCTGGTGGGACTTTTCTGGGGTAACCTTTGGTGGTCCCTCCCCTCACAGAAGAGCCATCCTCTGCTTTCCAACCACCGTGACAGACAGACTGAGATGGGAGAAGCCTCCCTCTCAAGGACTGAGACATGAAATCTCTCTATGGAGAAGCTCCCCCCTGCCAAGGACTGAGACTGAAACCCCTAACACTGGGGAGGTGTGTAGGGGAGCCAACCTGACCAAAAGTGAGATGTTTGTCTGCAGGTGTGGCCATTGGACCAAGAAGACAGTGGTTCTCACCTACTGCTGAGAACACAGACTGGCTGTACCTTCTTTTCCCCTCAGTGATCAATGGACTTCTTCTTTATTGGATCTGTTCCCCCTCAGTGATTTCAAGACCTGTTGCCTCCTTAGGAATGGACTATACTAGAACCTTGAGTTAACCAGGTGTTTTGAGATTCTTCCTCACATGACAAAAGGGATGTATTAGCCGGACCATGAGGATTTTGTCTCTCTGTTGGTAGCAATATTCTGCCTCCTCTCTCTCTCTCTCTCTCTCTATCCTTTATCTCTTTTCTAATCCTTCTATTGCATTTGCTGCGGGCTCTCAATAAAAGGTGCATTTGTTTGGATTAATACTGAAATCCCCTCGGTGTTGTTTGTGCACTCTGAGATCAGTTAATGAACCATCACGAGCCCCTCTTGTATGAGCAGATGGTGACAGCGTGTCACTGCAGCCCCGTGTGCCTTGGCAGCCCTTGGGAAGTGTATGGGACACAGAGCATGCCCACTGTCTGCATTTTCCGTAAATCCCGTGCATTTCCCTGTCTCCTTGGGATGTTCCCTGTGGCACAGTGAGGTTACAGGGCTATGGGCAGAGAAGAAACCTGAAAGGCTTTCCTGGAGAAATGTCCTGGTCTTTCCAGCACCACTGGAGGCTATTTCCTCTTGTCCAAGCCTTTCCCTTGCTAGTAAAGACAGAGAAAATGGAGCTAAGTTAATCTTTCTGTAACTTGTTGTTTGGAACTTCTTCAGCACACTAACTCAATGTTGTATTAATGCTGTCTTTGCAATCCTGGATTGAAATTTCACAGGGATTTCTAGATGAATGATAGAAGTACGATGATGACATAATCTATTAAAATCAACTATGCCTGAAAGGACTCCAGTTCTTTCTGAGGGAGATTGACATAATTGTGTATACCCCCATGATGTGAAGACTGCGGCATGAATTCCATGGTTAGAGATGAACAGCTCCTCATGTTTTGAGGGTGCTGGAGGATGTTTAGATTTGTAAGAACTTTATTCTTTTTTATACTCTTAAGGACTTGCAGAAATCTGCTGGGATTATAGTCTGACAACATTCTGATTTCTCTTAATGGTGTTTTAAAGATCTGCAAAAGTTATGGCAAAATGCTTCTATTTCTAACCTTACCTTCTAGTTTTTCTATTTGGAGTGAATTGTCGTAGATCATAGTTTGAATGTGCAGTATGTGAAAGAATTAACTTCTTTTTCTCTCACATGGTTCACTAAAGAGATTCCTGTTATAGCTGATCCACAAGTTCTGTAGAGCATTTCAAAATGACTGCATGGGACATAAAACTGTCTATAAATTAAGAAGCAATATTTCTGTATTGACAGAGGCCCTTATGTTTTCCAAGTAATTCCTAAAAAATGGTAAGTCATGGTTTGTGAAGATTTTAGAATGATTTTCTGGAATTTAGATGGAGTCATGAGGTGAGATGCCCATCCATGCACTCTAAATGCATTTATCAAGCCCAAAAAAGAAAGCCATTGTAGAATGGAGTTCAAACAGCCCCCACTGGAGGGCGGCGCTGGCTGCCAGAATCACTGTCAGTGCTTGTGAACCCCGAGGGTTTCTGCAGCCAGGGCTCTGCAAAGTCAGGGGCTGACGGATGCAGGCAGATGCCCCACATGCTTAGACCTCAGAGATAAGAATTGCTTTTCTTCCACTACAGGAGGAACTTCCCTGGGAGTCTTGTCTTTGTTCACGGCAATGTCCAAAAGATTGTTGGGAAATGTGGCTGTGTGAGTCACCACAGGCAGGCAGCTGGAGCAACCACAAAACCAAGAGGAACTTTATTTCAGTACTTTGCTAAGCTGTTCCTACATCATGAAATGATGTAGAAAAGGGAGATGTTCTTTCCTGTCATCACAATTGTTTTGGGATACTACTATTATAAATGACTACTCCAATTAAATTAATTAAATTTATGAAGTTATCAAAGTATAAATTTGGAATAAAACAGAAGCTAAAATTGACTCTAAGCCGGGTGATCAGAGTTGGGGAGATTTAGGATTTGGCCCTTTTGCACCAAAGTCCCCATGGGTTTCCAAAGAGCATTTCTCAGAGGGTCCCTTTTATGCAGTTCTTTGTGCCCTGGAAGGGTTTCTTCTTTAGCATATTATCACGGTTTCTGGAACTGGTGGATAATTCCTGGAATGCTGTGAGGTAAAAAGCTTCCTGGGGAAAACTTCTGATGATGCTTATCAATATGCCTCCTGCTGCAATCTGGTCAAAGGAAAAATCCCTTGGAATAGACATTGTAGTATATATCTCTGGAGACAGTGTCTCCCTGCTATTTGAATTTCTATCACTTAGTTTGTGGTTGCTGGTGATGCTTACCAAAATGCCTCCTGTCAGAGGAGAGAAATCCCGTGGTATGACATTTCTGGGGACAGCTGCCTTCCTGTTTGAATCTCTATCATTTAGTCTGACCACTGCCTTTTTGGCCACTGGTTTTAGTACACATAATGCTGTGGGGTTTTTTATTTTATTTCCTTAACCACCATTTTTTTTATAGTGAATATTACACCATCCTTCTCTCCACAGTTTTATCTTAATGGCTGATACCACAGCCCATCCCTTCTTTTGCAAGATAGAAAAGCATTATCCTCAAAAACCACAAGGATGTCCAAAAGTAACCAAAAGAACATACAACTGTATTTAAAACAAAACAAAACAAACAAACAAACAAAAAAAAGCAGGTGTTTTGCATTGAACAGTAAATAAAACAAAAGTGTTTGTAAGGTTTCCATAGACTAGAGAACTTGGAACTATTTACATCCTGGAGACCCAGTTAAGGCACTTGGTCACTGAACGTTCTGAATCATTCTCTATGTGAGGTCAGGCCGGCTCTTGGTCCCCTCACTTGGCTTTGTTCAGCAGCAAACTCTGGAACAAAAGGAGCAAGAGAGAAAACATTTGGTTGCATTCATCCAACAGGCACACCTGGCAGAACACAATCAATGACTGGAGTGACTTTACTACAAGAGGACCTGCAAGACTTTTTGACTTTCAGCACCTGCCTCTTTCTGCAGAGGATTTTTACAGCCTGCCAGCCACTCAGCTAGCCACATCGTGTTTATTTTCTTTTGCAAGTTTGCCAGCAGATCATGGCAATGCATCCCTTTGCCCAGAGGGGCCCACAAAACTTGGTGTTTTATGGAAAATGACACTGCCAAAGCCCCATGGGATGGCAGGTTACAGCTTTTCAATATTCCCCACTGCTTGTACCACAGGACAATGCAACATTTATAACGATTAAAGTGTACAGTCAAAAACGGATCAGCAGCTCTAGGAATTCCTTCTGGCCCATACTGATCCAAGGCCCAGCAAGGAGTCAAAATTCAAGTGCTGTTCAGCTGTAGCCAAGCTACTCGGCAAGTGCTTCCCTGAGAGGGCAGCTCTGCCCCATCCCTCCCTCTCTCCTTGCTCCCAAAAGAAGTGGTCATGAGGAAGCAGAGGCCAGGGTGGCTGCAGGGCCAGCCCTGGCTGCTGTCTTCAGAAACTACAGGCAGGGCTGCAAAACAAACACTTACTGTCCTAACTTCAGGTGTCTTGTCTTGGCTTCATGTGGCACAGAAGGCACTGGAAAAGGATTCTTCTCATGCCCTGCAGATCCCTGAAAAACCACCGAGAGAAAGCTGCTCAGAGAGAGATGCCTAAAGCAATTGTAAAGCCAGGCTTTCCTAAATTCCCAGAGAAAATGTTCATTTCTCCCATGCATACTCTATGCACCGGGCTCCCCCCTCTTGCCTTGTTCCCCAGCAATCCCTCCAGTAACTGAAATGCCACCTTGGCTTCTCACCTGGCAGCTCATATTGCTTTGCACCATTCAACTTCTCCCAAGCAAAGAGAAATTCATCAGCAGATTTCCTTGCTCAATAGCTGGGAGTGCAGTGAGGGCTGGAAGCAGGAAAATTATCAGGAAAAAGCAAGCAGTTAGAAGGCAGCTAATGCACTGTGCACAACCTGGCCTAAGACAGAACATTGACACATGCTCCCTCACCCCCAAATATCATAGACCCCATACCACAAGCCATCATTAAACAGACAAATTTTTTATAAACAGCCAGTAAATTCTAATTTTTAACCCATAAATGCAGTAATTTCCTTGGAATGATATACAACCTAAGGCCCAGATTGCAGTCCATTTCTTTTATAAACACACTCCTTTTTATACACACACTCCTTTTGGTTGCAGCTGCCTACAGTCAGAAATGGTCACTTATCTGAGAGGATGTTTCTGCAGTGCATCACACAGCACGCCTGGGTTGCAGGAATACTCCCACCAGCCCTCCTGGATACCAATGGTGATGGCCTGGGTTTGCTCCTCAGGGTCTTCCTCCACTTTTCTGTGCTTGGTTAAGAATCCATCCTGCTTCCTGGCAGGGTTATCCACGGCAGGCAGCTCCAGGTTGTCAGTCACAGCTCTGGGTCTCTTTTGCATAGTCATGCTGAACTTTGGTTCCAGTTGTGCAGCAGTCATGGCTGGCAGTGGTGGCAGCAACACATCTGCCCTCGCAGTTTGGAATGAGTCTTCTGAGGCTCTGGACAAGAGAAGCAAATTCATGACTCTGATGTACATAGAATGTAGGCATTTCTTAAAAGCTTGGCTACATCCTGCCATTCATGGTGTTGTGTCAACAAGGCAACACTTTCAAAGACGAGAAGCTTCAAGTAAAAGGCAGCCTGAATTGGTAGAGACTTTCACATTCAATAACAGAGTGGCCTAGCTGATCATCTGAAATCAGGGGGTCCATGGAATTCTGGCAATAGGAAGCAGCACCAAGTAGCTCTCAACCTTGTTTCACCACTGCTCATTTGCACCATTTGTAGTCAGCATTGCAACGTTTTCAAGAACACACCAAGCAGAAAATCCCAGCTCATGGATTGCAGCATCAGAAGAGCAGGAAATGAAGTTAAACGCAGTGAGAAGGCTCAGGTGTAAGGCTGCACTTCTTGCCTGACTCTGCTGTGCATGGCACAGTCCTCTCACCTCTTTCAGCAGCCACTTTTCCCGTGCTTTGGTCCCTACTCACTGCAGACGTGCTCCCCAGCTGCTCTGCCTTGGCTCAGCTGATGCTGTACCAAGGACCATTTGACACAGAGCACAGCACCATCCCCGACCTGCTCCAGAGCCCTCTCTGCCCAAAACTACCTCCCACCCTTGCCACTCCAAAAGCCAGCACATGACTAAGACAGCTGCTCATTTTCCCTGAGGGAAAGGGAGGAAGGAATTCCAGAATCAAAGCTCTTCCATTCCTAATGCCATAGGAACAGCCCTTCTCCCAGCTAAACATCAGCCCTGACACCTCTGTGCTTTCAGAGAATATCAGAAGGGAAAGGCTCCCTTCCCTGACCCACCTACACCTTCAGAGCTGCTTTCTGCACTGGGTGCTGCTGTGGGAATTCTTAAAAGAACAGAGTTTTAGGAAAGCTACAAAAATCAAACCTCAGAGACAACAAAGCTACAATGAGAGCTAAGCAATGGCCCTAAGATTTATCAATAGAAAAATTACAGAAGAAGTAGAAAACTAAGACAAATCAAACAATGCTCTGTATATCAACACTTGTCCCTAAGCTACAGAAAAGTATATCTAGCAAGATATTAAGAAATTCTAAGCTTAATTATAGAGTTCTGTGTATTGTCCTTTAAAGCTTACAAACAAGTATTATACTCAAAAGAAGCAAACATTGTTTTAACAAAAAATACATGTACATATAGTAGTCAGATAGAACTACTGTCAAGATGCTTTTGCTTTGTGTGATTAGTCAAAAAAACTTTTAAACTAAGTTGTAACATTAAGTTCTTTTTCTGCTACCAAAAATGTAAACTTCTTCTCATTGTCATAACCATGGAATAAGACTGATGCTAAAAAATAAATAACTTAAGACATGCTCCAACATGGGAACAACAATCCCATCCCATTCTTCATTTCTACATAAAGCCCCAACCAACAGCAGCTTCCAGCATGCAAAGGCCAATCTGCAGCCGCTGAAGTTGCAGAAGGCACACCATGTTAGAAGCAAACTCTGGAGTGTCTGGACAGGAGATCCAGTTCTTCATGCTACCCTTCTGAAGAGAGACTTAGATTTGCACATCTTTCTTACATCCCATCACTGCATACTCACTTCAGTTGATTGGAGCCTTTGTGGGCTGAAATCTGGAAGTATTTTGTTGGGAATGTTTTGTCTCATTGCCTTTTCTTCCTGGGAGTATCCCCCTTGTCTTCTCTCTAGTAGGAAGAATAAAAACAGGGGGGAAAATTGACTCAGGTCATAAAAGTTCACCTAAAGTACAGACCAATACAGCTCACTTCGATGGATTCTGGCTGAAAACATTGAAAATAACACACTGGAACACCCTTGAGAGGAGAAGCATCATGGCTCCACTGACAACCTATGAAGGGGAAACTCCACATGGGTTTTTCAAGCACCACCTTGCTCATTGTCCAAACCCACTTGCCCTGGCCCCTCTCACCTTCTTCTTTCCAGGGGACTCCTCAGGACTCCTCATGGCTTTCCTCTTCAAGTCTGCCTTCCTCAAAGGCAAGAACAACTTCTTCTCCCCAGGAGGCAATGGCACTTTCTCCCTGTGCCATTCCCCAGGCCTGTGGCTACTGGGGATGAGGGCATCACATTCCTGAGCATGTCTCAGGAGCCTGGCATCCAAAAAGCCTTTGGCTTTGGCCTGCTGGGAGCCCTTGTCCTTTCTCTCTTCAAAGGGCTTGTGAAGTGCCGGCTGCAGGGCTTTTTTAGTGGTGGATTTTGGCTCCTCTGTTTTCTTCACTCGGGGCTGGTGCTTGCAAGACTGGTCTGTGACCTGCAAAAGACCAGGCTCACTCTCCAGTTTCAGGACTTTTTTCCATTTGTCATGCACCAGGGGCTTGCTGGGCCTTTTGATACCCACAGTCTTCCTGGGCAAGGCCTCCTTGGTGTGCACAAGAGGCTTCAGAGAGCTGTGTGTGCTCATAACGTGAGATTCCAGAGGAGCCTGAGTCACTCGGCCAGAGGTCTTGTGAAAATGCTTGGTGGTTTGGCCAGAGGTCTTGTGAGTGTCCTCGGCCACTTGGCCACAGCTCTTGGGAGGAGGCTCCCTTGCCTTGGAGTGGTGCTGGCAAGAAGTGCTGCTGATGCCCTGCTCCTGCTTTGCACCCTCCTCACGTCCATTCCTACGGGCAATTTCCCTGAGACCCTCTCTTGCCACTAATCCTTGCTTTCTCTGGGTCACCAGGTTGTCAAGGCGCCACTTTTTAGCAGTTGATGGCTCAGGCTGCCAACAAAAGAGAAAAGAAGGATTCAAGACTGGTGCCTTTTGTGACTCTTTCTGTCCTAGCACAGCTCACCAGAGCCCAGGGACTCTTGCCCAGAGGTCATCAAGTCCGGCCTTTGGCCTGTGAAGAAATGACTCTAAACTAACCGGCAACAAACTTGCTCCTTGAGCACCATGCATGGATATGTGAGGAATAAAAAACCATAAACCAGTCAGTGGCAAATAACGAAGCTTCATTGCAGTGAGAGGGGTCTTACAAATCAGTATTTCCAGGGCAAATCTGGCAGAATTTGGTAACAGAGTACCACATCTGCTTCCTTCCTAAGAGACGGCACTGCAGTGGGCAAGGGGCTGTGGAAGCAGCCTCTCCATGGTCCCTGAATTCACCTCACGCACTGGCAGGTCCAGCACCCTTGGAAGGTTGTCCTCCTCACTGTCACTGCTGTTGATCTCTCTGTCACACACTGAGGAGCTGAGGCACTCCCTGGTGCTCCCTGACTCCGAGCTGCTGGGCTGTGCTGCTGCCACCCTCCTGTGCTGGGACTGGAGAGCTCTGCAAGGCCACCAGGAGACAAAATTAGGAAGCAGCAGGGGGAAAGATTACTTACATATTCCACTGACATGGAAGCATTCAAACCTAAAACTGAACCCTGTGTTTGGGCACTGAGAGCAGAGGGGAGAAGGCCAGAGGAATACATTGCCTTACTCAAAATACAAAGTACCAGAATGAAAAAATGCTTGCAAATTATCAAATCTCCAACTCACACCCATTCAGACAAACATAAACAGCTCCCAAAGCTTATAGAAATTTTATCTTTATCCCACTCTGCAACTAACAATATTATTAGCATATAAAGTGAGGTTCCTAAAAAGTCCATGTGAAATACTATATTTCTTTGCGTTTCTTTTGAAATAAAAGAACTACAACACATTTTTGAAAACCTCTACTTGGGCAATTGAAGAAAGTTTTACAACAAAGGAACTTGAAAATGTCATCAGTAGATCTACACAGTTTAGGTAGCTGTAGCATTACTTGTCCTGCCATAACCATATGCACCAAAACCATAGCCAGGAATGATCCGATTCAGCTGGTATCCCTTGGCATTTATGTCAGCCTCAGCATTATCAGTAGGTTGACGAGTGCCAAGTGGGACAAGATGTTAAGCACCACAGAGCTTAAAGGAAGACACAAACTTCAGTCTGGTACACAAAGACTTAAGAGGTTTTTTCTTCACTTTTATTATGTTTTGCTTTTTATCACAGCCAGTGTAGTCGTGACATGGTTTAGTGCACTTGGCATTGCTGGATTAACAATAGGACTTGATGACCTTCAAGTGCTTTTCAAACCTTAACAATTTCAGTGAGTCCATCATAAAACAACACTTTTTCTGTTGGTGAAAATTCCCTGCAATCAAGTTTGCTGAGAAAAATTTACTAATAACCCAAACTGATGTGCATTCCAGGTTCTTGTAAGCAACTGCCCAGCAGAGATGAGAACAGGGCCTGGTTACTTACAATGCTCTTGGCTGAGAACTGGGCAATGTTTCTGAAGCTGTGCCAGCCTGCTCTGGAAAGCAGAAATGAAAAGGTTGCATTTATATGCCTCCCTCAGAGCGTATATTACCCTGTGGTCTCTCAGCACCAGATTAGAGAGTCACTTTCTTCTAGGGAGGGCTTTGCCACCAAGACTGTTCATCACTCCAGATGGGAGTTTGCTAACTCAATATTGCTTGTCCTCTGCTGAACTGCTACGTTGAGCTGAAGGTAATGAATGGTCAGAGTTTCCTAAGCCATTCCTAAATCCATCCCTGTTCAGCAAAGCAGAGGAAATCACCCTGCTTCATCAGTAGGAACACTTGATGGTCTCTGCTACAGAGAACACACAAAATTACCTGACAGCACACAAACAACTGTGTTTACTTTGCACGTCTACTTACTCTGCTTCTGTGCTGCAGATCCATCAGGATGGGATTCCTAGAATAAAAGGACAAAGGAGCTTAGCATGGACTTAAACAGCACATCTACTGACATCAAAACTGTGTTAATGGCACCTTATGGGCATGTGCATTTTTGAAGAAATCTTTTGAAAACACTCTAAGAGCTGCCAAAGAGCTGAACTGGATTTCTGCTCAGCAGAAAGGTCTCTTGTCATTTCTCAGAAGGCCTGGCATAAATGGGCTGGGTCACCTTTGTTGCCAATGGAAGTTTGGAAGTCTCTGCTCTTGGAGGCGTCTGGAGATGGGACAGGAGAGCTGGCAGTGAGCTGCTCATTTCCTGGAAAGAGAGGGAGAGAAGCAGCTCTCAAAATGGAGTTTTCCCCCACCCAGTTTGTTAATGTATGTGAAACATTAGCAAGCACAGAGATCTTCTATTTAAGAGCACTTACCCCGAAAATTTCTTCAATTGATGGCACATCAGAGGGCTTCTTTGCCTGAAACACGAACGAGGGAAACAGCAGGAGTTTGTTTGGGTTTGTTACTAATTGGCAGGAACTCAGCAAACCTTTGCTTACCAACAGCTCCATAAATGTATTGCAGATGAGTAAGAGTAAGAATGAAAAAGGCTGATCTAAAGGAGAGTTAACAACAGAGACCAGGCATGGACAGAGCTGAACCCAGCAATGTCAGCTCCTCTTACTCTTCCTGCTCTGAGATGTGTGTCTTCCCTTTGCAATCTGGCAATCAGGGGGCACTGCTTCCATGTCTAAACTACTGCTCCTCCTCCTACTGCTCTTTATCACTATTACTAATTTTTGAAATTATTATAATTGTTTTAGTTATTATCATTATCATTATCATCATCATCATCATCATTATTACTACCATATCCTTATTATCTGTAATTTTAAAATAAAGTATGTTGTTGTAATCTGCTCCCTTTATGAAACTGCACTTTCCCTAAGCTGCTGTTGAAGAAGTTGATCCTTGCCTGCAAAGGCACAGGCTGCATGTAAGACTTGTGCATAAAGCCCCAGTAGTTTAAAAAAAAACAAGAAAGCAGTTAGAAATAATAATTGCCAATTCTTCTAAGACAGTTCACAAGAGACAAGAATATTTGTCATTTAGACATATAAAATCAGAGTCTTTCTTTTACTGAAGTTAACAAAAAAACAAACCAAAACCACCTGGGTATAATGCAGCCCCACACAAGGTACAGCTTCTGCTTGGTTTCTAACTCTTAAGACTGTTTATGGTCAGGGAACTCAGGCAGGTCTCCAGGCAGGCTCCTTCTGCCAAGACTGGACTTCTGCTCAGCAGAAAGATCTCTTGTCATTTATTGGAAGCCCCGTAAAAAGTGGGCTGGGTTACCTTTGCCTGCACGGGAAATTTGGAAGTCTCTGTTCTCTCAGGTGACTGAAGGGATGGCAGGAGAGGGGACAGGGGGCTGCACATTTCCTGCAAAGAGAGGGAGAGAAGCAGCTCTCAGGACACAGAGGGAGTTTCACCCTTCCCAGAGTCAGAGGGATCCACCTCCCCATGGATCTGTACAGGCTTTCCCATGGAGATCTGCTACTGAAGAGTACCCACCTTCAATATTCCTTCAATGGACTGCACAGCAGTGTGCACCATGGGCTGGAACAAGAAAGAGGGAAGCACTGTCAGTTTGTTTGGGGATTTTCCTCCTTGATAGCAAACAAGCATGCACTCAGTCAACATTTCCTGACCAGCAGCTCTAAAAATGTCATGCAAGTTCATCCATCATGAAATGCTAGTATGGAATAACAGTTTTGTCTGAAGGGCACTGAGGAAAAGAGACCAGGCACAGCAAGAGCTGAAACAACCAGTCACCTCCTGCAAGATCATTTGTCTGGCTTCCCTGGCAGTCAGGAAACACCCTTTCCATTGCTGACTTTTTATTCATCTTATTATGAATGTATGTTTCTGTCGTGTTCTCCCTTTATTGAATATCACTTCCTGTAGTTGCTAGTGTAGCAGCTAAGCTCTGCCTTCAAAGGCTTAGGCTGCCTTTGAAAGAGTTGAGCAAAAAGTTTCATTAGTTAAGAAAAACAGTTAGAAAATATAGTTTTCAATTCCAGAGAAATTCCCAGTTCAGTTCTAGAGAAGGACTAATATTTGTCATTCACCCAAATAATACGAGACACGTTTTTCTGAAGTAAAAAACAAAAAAACCAAAAGCCCAACCAAACACCCCAAAAACCAAACGACCTTGATTGAAATGCAGCCCTTGTAAGGTGCAGTTGGTGCTTGGCTTCCAGTTCAGAACACTGTTCCTGTTCAGGTAACTCGGGCTGGTTCCACGCTGGCTCCTCCTGCCAAGATTGAGCTTTTGCTTGGCAACGCACTTGACCATCATCACTTGGCCTCCTGCAAAGGCATCCTACTACTTCTTACACACAGCACTTGAACACAGAAAAGGGTTCAGGCTTACAGGCACAGGAGCTTTTCTGAAGGATTAAAGCAGAGACCACAAACTTCACACCAAGCCCAGCTCATGGACCAGCTCTGCAAGGTTGCTTTGATTCTGGTGAGCATTTCTGGCACAAGAAAAGCAGCCACACATGGAGCTCATGTAAGATAGAGCAGACTCGTCATCTGTTTTCAGCCAACTTCAATGGAGAAATCTTATTTCCTGAGAATAGCAGTGACTATAGGTTGTCCTCAAATTCTGCTTCTCGCCTCCAGACTTTGTAAACTGCAGAGGAACACAGCTGGACTTGCCCTTTTTATTGTTTGGTTGGGATTGTTTTGACTCTACTTTTTCAACGCACTCCACGGAAGATGTCACATTCCTGTTCCTTTCTGCACGCTGACACTCCCTAATGCTTGGCCCTGCCATGAAGCCTCTGACACATCCCAGTCTGTCAGTGCAGGCAATACCAGGCTCCCGCTGGGGCTGAGGGGCTCCTAAAGACACGATCAAGGAGGTTGGCTTTACAAACAGCTTTGTTCATGTGCTGGGAGAAGAGGTGAAACCTGGCACTGGAGCACAAGAGATACATCTGAGCTTCATTGATGCACAATTTTCAAGGCTTCTCACAGCTCCTTTGGAAAAATGCCTTCAAGAGACTGGAGTGATGTAGGAAGCGAAGGTTCTGCTTTGGGCAAGAGGAGAAAGAGCTGTTCAGTGTCTCTGTGAAGGCAAGGTGAGTCCCTGCATGGTTATCCCCTGTGGATTAAGTCACTCTGCACTGCATTCTGCTTGTCTGTTCCAGCTGGAAGCCTCTAGGTTTCAGTGCTGCCAGGAAAAGAAGCCATCAAGAAGGAATTCCCAGCTGCAGGTGACATGTGCCTTAGACGCTGAATGAGCCAAACTCCTGGCCTGGAGGAAATGGCTTTCTGAAGGGATGTCCAGGGATGTGCCAGGAAAAATCCTATTTGGCGTGTGGCTGTTCACTATAACTGAGGCCAAAGACGTTAATTCCAGTGGATTTCAAAGCAGGAGGAGGGAAGAACAGCAGAGTTTCTTCTGCTCTAGACCACTTCACTGTCAGGTTCCCTGCAGGGCACAAGTCTCCCCACAGCTCTTGTTTCACCCAAAACAGCAGGGAGGGGTGACCTTTCATCCCAAGACCCCCTTGATCAGCCTTGCCAAGATCCTTTCTCTGGCTGAATCTTTCTCCTGCATGCAGCACAGCTCACTGGATATTTCCTGAGAGCCAAGGAGCCCAGCCCTGTTGCGCAATCACCTCTCCCATATTGAACACCCAGCACACAGGCCATAGATGCAGGGCTGCAGCCTCACTGTTTCTTCCTCCTCCTCCCTCTCCAGGCTTCAGCACTGCAGGGCTGTATGATCAAAGACAGGTTCATCTTTCTGAGAAAGTCGAAGGAGGGAAATAAGATACCAACAGAACTGAAACAAGCAGAAAATGAAAGATGGGACTTTTTCCTTACAGAGCCATTGTCCAAAACAACCATGAAGAGAAACCAGTGACTCAGGGGCCAAAGTCAGAGATCCCTACTGCAGAGGAGGATCATTCAGCATATTCACTCCAAGTTTCATCTCTCAGCTCCTAAATGGACTCCTCCTGGAGTGAAAACTCCAGAATGGCTAGACAATGATGCCAAAGGACAAGTGGGAACACTACCAGGTTTAGCACCCGAAGTCCAGGAAGGGTTTATAAAGGAGAAAATCAAGAAAGGAAGCAGAGGGCAAGAAATGTCTGATGCTGCTGCAGAGGTCTCAAGGGGACACCTGAAGAGTGGCAGTATTTAAGGTCTCCTGTCCTGACTGCCCGCAGACAGCAGAGAGGGTGAGGCAAGGGGCATGGGAGCAGCCTCTACATTTGATTTGCATTCACCTCAGGTGCTGGTGCTCTTGGAAGTGCAGACACTGAGGAGCTGTGGCACTCCCTGGTGCTCCCTGACTCCGAGCTGCTGGGCTGTGCTGCTGCCACCCTCTTGTGCTGGGACCGGAGAGCTCCGCAAGGCCACCAGGAGACAAAATTAGGAAGCAGCAGTGAGGAAGGTTACTTACTTATTCCATTGACATGGCAGCATTCAAAACTAAAACTGAACCCTGTGTTTGGCCACTCAGAGCAGAGGGATGAAGGCCAGGGGAATACATTGACAGACTCCTAAAATAAAGCATATATGAAGAAACACTCTGGGAATAATAAAACCTCCAACACCCACCCCGCCAGACAAGAATGTAAACAGTATCTCACTGCTACATTATGAAGCTGCATTCAGCCAACTCAAGTTGATAAAAACTACCAAAATGGCCCAGTGCCTTTCTGAAAGCCCCAACCCCCAAAAGAAACACTTCCAATAGAGGGTAACAAATTTCAGGATGGATTCTTGGTCAATACAAAACCAGAGGATCTACAGACACACTGGGGGTGAGGCGGAGAATAGAATGGAGCACCAGGGGAAATACAAGTCTGGTTCTTAGGCTGACTCCAGCAAGCCTGGATTGTTAGTTTCTAATGGCAGCTTTCCTGAAACCCCAGAAGAATGAAACCAACTTTCAACAGCAGCCCTGAGCAGCATCAAACCGAAGGCTGAAGCTTCAAGGGAAACCAGGAAGCCCTTCCCCTCTCCCCCTCAAATGAAAAGTGGTTTGTTTGTTCTAGAGGGTAGTATGGGGACACAACTGTACCTTGGAGGAGCCAGTGAAGAAGATGGCTTTTCCACAACCTGTTTTGGTCACAAAAACAAAGAGAAGAGGAGGAAGCAAGGTTAGCTGAGGGAACTCAGCCCAGTGCAACAAGTGGGAATGATTTCAAGGCATGTCTGTGTGCCTGGCGTAGGCACCACCTAAAAGCCACTTGGTCAGCAGCACTCTCAGCACTCCCACTTCTGGCTAACACTCTCAGATAATGCTTGTGCTGACAATCAAGATAAAATGGGCTTTGTGCTTCCACACAAATTACATGCTTTAAGTGTTCCTGAAAAACATCACATTGCAGATCACAACTGAAACACAAGTAGGAGTCCCTGAACCATTTTCCATTCCTCTGCCTCCTCTGGCTCAAACATGCTACAGCACTACCCATACAGAGCCTACTGAAAACAATGGAAAAGAGGCAAGAGAAGTTTGCTGCCACATTGGCCCACTCAGAAACACTCTGAGGCACAATGGCATCTGGTTCTCAGGAACTCATGGGGCTGGATTCCCTTTGTTTCCCAAATGGAAATTTGGAAGCCCAGACACGAGGCAGCAGGTCCAGAGCCTTTGGACAAGGGGAGCCCAGGAAAGGCAACCCCCAGCTTGAGGGAGGAGCAGCTCTGGCTGCCTGGCATGAGTTGTCAGTCTGGTCCTTGAACTGCTCTAGGCAGCGTTACGCTCACAGACTGAGAGGAAGGCTGATCTTACAACTCCAGCTTTTATCCCTACTTCTCCTCAGCCCAGCCCAAAACACACTTTCAGGGAGGGCAACATCTGCTGAGTCAGCAGGAGCTGAACAATGTATTTTTTCCCCAACCATTTCTTTCATGTATGCAGAACATGAGCAAATACAGAGATCTATTATGGAAGAGACCAAACTTCAACGTTTTTGCAGTGGATGGCACATCAATGGGCTTCTTTTTCTGAAACAAGAATGAGGAAGGCAGGAGGAGTTTGTTTGGCTTTTTTACTAATTGACATGGACACAGCAGCATTTGGTTACCAACAACTCTAGAAATGGCATGCAATTCCATTCATAATCCAATGCTACTGAGGATCAAAAGGCCCATCTGAAGGGGAATTGAGAAGGTCAAGTGGAAAAGCAGCTGACATTCCCAAAGTCATCTCTTCTGCCTCTAAGAAAAAGAGGAAATCCTTTTGGAACCTGGCAGGCTGGAAATATTCTTTCCATTCGTAAACTACTGCTGCTGCTACTACTACTACTACTAGTACTACTCCTACTCCTGCTATTTATCATTACTGTGATTATGATGATATAAGTATGTCTGTGCAGTCTTCTCCTTTTATGGAATTCTACTATTATACTAGTTAAAAGAAAAACAGACAGAAATAATAGTTCCCAATTCTTCTAAGCCATTTCTAGAGAAAGAGGAATATTTCTCATTCACCCAAACGAAAGGAGACTCCTTATTCTTCTGAAAGCAACAGCAGTCTGGACAAGACACTGACTTCTGACGTTTCTGGAATGATGCCCCACAGTTTATGCAAGTTCTGGCCAATTTTAGGCTTCCTCGTCTTGCCCCTGCAGGATTTGCAAATTTCTCTTTCCTCACTCTCCCCTTGCTTGGCAAAGGGATGGATTTAGCAGCCAAATTTGGAGCAGTGGAGGTTCTCCAGGGGTGCCCAGAGACACAATATGGAGAGAAGTTGGCTTTGGGCCACCCCAAAGAGCTGAGTCCACGTCCAGATGATGGCAGAAGCTGGCAGGGACTCCAGCCCTCCCTCAGAAACACTTTTTCTGAGAGAAAAACACTCCTTCCCCTCCCTCACTGCACTCCCCAAGGAAAATGCAGCATCCCTGCTCCTTTCTTCACACTCCCTCAACTGGGCTTGCAAGCAGCAAGGAAAAACACTGCCCATTGCTGGGAGCCTCAGGGCTGATTGCAGCACTCTGCACTTTCAAGGGTTGGAGATCCACACTGCTGCTTCATCTTTTTGGCATGAAGCATGGCTCCTGCAGAAGGCAAGGCCCTGCAGTGCTCTACTTCTCACAGCTGCCTCCCGTTTTCCACAAGATGTTGCCTCCAGTCCTTTGCAGCTGATCAACAGCATTTTTCAGGAAAAGCTGGCTGCAGCCTCCAGCTCTTCCTTCTCATTCCAAAGGCCAAACACAATTAGAAAACCATCTCCATGGCCATCCTACACCAACTGCTGTGCTTCAGCACTGTGGGCTCCTACATTCCATAGGGCACAGCAACATCCCAGTGCTGATGGATCAGACTGGCAAAACCCCAAATTGCACCTGGCAACCAAGTGCTTTTGACCTCTGGGGAGGCTGAGCCATGAACCAGGCAGGGCCTGTGTGCTGCTCCCTTGGCCTTGAAGGACTGCCAACAACAGAGGACCCCAACAATGGAACTCACCTTGACAGGCTCAGGAAGGATTTCAGGTTGTGGAGCTTTGGCTTCTGACCTCCCATTTGAGAGTCCTTCATTGCTGGCACCGTAGCTCTGCTCAGGCTTAGGTCTGGTGCCCAGTGATGCTGGTGAGGATTCTCTCCATATGTCCTCACATGGATTTGTCTTACTGGAGGCCGGCCTATGACTGGAGGCCTGGGAGTTGGATTGAGGCTTTTTTGGGATCCATCTGGGATTCAGAGGGGACTCATGACTCAGGAGCACCTTGGAGTCCTCGTCGCCCAGCAACTTCTTGATGCGCCTTGACAGCTCATCTTCTTTATCTGTCTGCAGCACAAGAACAGAGAGGGGGAAATGTCAGAAACAGCCCAAGCAAGAGATCCAGCTCAGCAAGAGACATTGCTCAGCATCTTCATGGAATCTCCATGCATCCCCACAAGGGCAGTTAGGCAAGCTCAGTGCAGCAGACGGGAAGATGCCGTGTTTGCAGGAATCAGGCTCAAGGCTGCTACAGCCCATGCAGAAGGCACAGCTCTCCTCTCCCACCACAAGCCTCCTTCCTTCTCTCCTTCCAGCCTGCACTCCACTCCCATTACCTTGTAGGGCTTGGCAAAGAGGGGAGTCTTCTCCAAGAATGGATCTTTCTCCTCTGGAGCCACCTGCCTCCTCCGCCTCTCTTGCTCCACAATACGGAGCAAGTCTCTGTTGTTCTTCCACCTTTCACACAGAGACACAGAAAAGAGACTTAACACTCCAAGCCCTGTTTATACTCCCTGCAGAAACGGGGCCTTTCCCACAAGGGCACACGGCCAGCAGCAAAGCAATGTTGAAATCCTTAGCATGCTTTCAGTGGACAGATCAGTTCTGTCCACTGTGTGCTGTGCCCCAGAGCCATGAGACACACAGGGACAGCACACACCCTTCTCAGGGAATGCTACTCCTGATCCCAGCCACCAAGAAGGCTGGGAAGGACTCTCCCCCCATTTCCTTGTGAAAGGCAGAAGCAGTCACTGGGCTGATCAGCACATGAGCTGGCAAATCCACTTGCAATGATTAATGGGAGAAAGCGCCAGTCTTGTTCTCCTTCAGACCTCTCACCCCAGTCTCCTCCCTTGTGAGTCAAACAGAATCTTCTGTTCTGAAGGTGTTTCAACTTTCAAGGCTTAAATGTTGTTCACTTTATTAACAACCTTGGAAATTCACTCTCAACTTCAAACATACATTTGGAAAGCTGCTTTCCTAGAAAATCATGGAACTGCATTTAAAGCCATCCTATCAGCGTAATTAGAAAGGAGTTCTCAGGAATTCAGAAAACACCAGGTCAAATCCCCCTGTTCCTCCTCAGCCACATATGTATGTACTCAATCACAGCTGAGAAAACACAAGAAAACAACAATAAAGTGTCCCAGCATGGAAAACCAGATCCTTTAAACTGTCCCTGGCCTTTGAAAGACTACTGCAAAATGGGGCAAACTCTGGCTCTGATATTTATGGACATCAGGGAAGGAAAAGCATGCAGGCATAGCAGATGCAGGTATCTATTTCTACTCTACTGCACAGTCTCCTCTGTACATACAAATCATAAATTCTTCTTTGCAAATGCAACTTCCCAAGTGTCCCAGGTTGCAAGGGGAGAGCTTTGTCTGCTCCAGCAGTGACATTTACTCCAATACCACACCAATAATCAGCTCCTGAAAGTTTAATCATTCCTAGAGTCAAGGCACAGCTGCCTCATCTCATCCTGAGGGGCCGTCACTTACAACCAACAGGTTTTTGCACTGGATGGCATTCCTAATTCAGAGTCTATGAGTCTGCTGTCTACTGAAATGCCCAGACTTTTTGGATAAGCCTGTAGATCTCCCAGTCTCCCCAGCCCTGGAGACACCTTTGCTGCCCATGTCTGGCCTGCCCTTGAAGGTGTTTGTCCAGATGCTCTTCAAACCCTTTGCAAACCTGAGCTCTGCTGCCACTCAGAACCCTGCACATTTGCCTTAAATTCAGGGAACACTGGAAGCTTCAGGAACTGCACCTCCAGGCTTTGCACCAACACGCCCAGCACCTGGGAGCCTTGGTGCAGGGGGACTGCACAGTCCCAAGTCCTCCATCTCCAGGGGGAAAACAGCTCAGCACTGCAGATTTACAAATAGTCCTGTACTTGCTGCAGCTGCTCCTCACTTGATGTGTCACCAGGGAAACCCCAACAACCTGACTGCTCAAAGAAGCAGATGAAACTGAATGGCTGCCCTGAAACATCACCACAGTCCTCATCAGCTACAATTATGTTACACAAGAAGTAAAAATTCACACAATTCGCCCCCATCCCAAAAAAAATGCAACTCGTGCGTTGCTACAGACTGAAACAGGAAAATACTCCTAGGCCAAAAGCATCCCCAACTGCAGAGGGGAGTGCCCTGGCTCCTGCAATAAGAGATTGGCTTCAGAAAGTTCAGCAGGGAATCTGTCCTGACCCAAGATCATATCCAGGCCTGGCTCTGTAACAGAAGCTCTTAAAATACCAATGTGCTCTGAAGCCACTCTCACTGGCAGGCAATCCTTACTTCATTTGTCCCACTCTGGAATGCTGATTCTTGCATAGCAGGGGAAATTCTTTTTCTAAACCATCACAACATTCACCACAGCACCCACGAAGCTAAGATTGCATCAAATTCATTCCTACCTATTGTCTCTCTTCTGCTTGTCTGTCGGTTCCATTAGGAAGCCTCAGTTGGAGTCAGCTTCTCTGGAAGAGAACAAACAGATATTCACCATCTGCACGAGTTCATGCCTAAAGGGGAGGTCAAGATCTCCAGGGACTTGCTGCACTCAGAGCCTGGAGTGCCCGACTGGGACTCATTCCAGTTCTCCTAAACAGAAACCAACCAAACACAAGGATGACACATAGCTGAGAATGGGAGAACCAAGAGATCCATTTTCCCCTTCCCCCAGCAGGGATGCTGCATTTCAAGTCAGCACCGAACTCCAGATTTGGCCAAGAGCATAACAAACCAGGCCACTGCTACAGGCTCCAGGAAATTTATTACCATGTTCAGAACAAATGTGCCCTAAGAACCCTGCCTGTAGACAACAAAATGGGCCCCACATGAATGGCAGCATTTGTGGGAAGAGAAAGGAAAAAATGGAGGTTAAAAAAAAGCCATAAAAAGACAGTTCTAGATGAAAAGATAACAATATTCCCTCTACAGATGCAAGAGGGAATCTTGCAATGCAAGATCTCAAAAAGCCAGAAAAAGGACTGAAAACATTTACATTTCAATTGATGATATACACTTGCAGCATCTCACACTCTGGAGGGAGCAGAATGATTTCTCGCTGTGGAGGAGGCTACAGGAGCATCCTGTGATGGCTTCTGAACCACCCCACTGGCACAACTGGTGTGAAACAGGAGCACACAGACACACTTGGGAGAAGAGGTGAAGCAGCTGAGCTCGAGGCCACGGCTTTAACAGCAGGGAAGGGACCAGCAGGGAACCATTCTGCAAGCCCCAGAGAGTCACAGGCCACTACAGATGGGAATCCTGTCAAAGCCCCACCTCCCCATGCAGCTAGGAAGCCTGAGAATAGACACTCACGCTGAGCTCAGAGGACAGATCTGGAAGCAAACAAACACTGCATCTTTGCTGCCTCCTCACCAGCATGAAAACCAAACTGTTCTCTGGGAAACAAACTGCCTTAAAACAACAAGGTGCCCGCTTGAATGTAAAGATAAATGGAGGTGGGAGAAGTAGCAAGTGCATGCAGGGAGAAGTCATTCCAAATTTTATTCCAGCTTCTGTTGAGTGGGCCTGGCATTGACCTAACTTGTGCAGAGAGACATGCACGCCCACTTGTGAATAAACAGCATGGCCAGAGCCCTGCTCTGTCACCAGCTTATCCAGCACACAAGTGGCCAGCAGGAAAATCTAGGTTCCACTAAACAGTCAAAAGGTTTTGCAAGGGCCCTTGACAGGGACAGGTTTTCAGCCACACTGGCGCCCCATGGATTTGAGGTTGCGTGGGCAGCAATAACCTGACACTATTGGCACGAGGCACAAACGCTCCTGCAAGCAAGCTGTGCTTCTGAACACAAGCTTTCCTGGCTTGTGTTCAGTGACCCTGATGGGAATTCTTACAAGCTTTTGACAGCGCTCTTTTTGGCCAGGCTCATTGCTGTGTCCCATAGCAGGACATATTTGATTGCTCTTCTTTCTGCTTTCTCCATCCAGCCACAGGCAGAGAGGTGCTCTAATGAAACAAGGAAGCTTGGAAGCTGCTTGGAAACTTAAAGCTCATGTAGCCACCTGAAGAGCTTTTCCTTCAAATGTTGCTATCGCTGAACTTCACGTGATATTTTGATGGACAAAGTTTGGCGTTTTGCGTATATTGAGGCATTTGAAGGGAAAACTTGATGTACAGTCAGAGAAAACACCAGATTCATAGAACCACCACGCCATAAAACCATAGAAGCATCAAATGTTGTAGGTTGGAAGGGGCCTCAGATTTCACCTTGTTCAACTCCTCTGCCGTGGGCAGGGACACCTTTCACTAGACCAGGTTTCTCAAAGACTTCTCCAACCTATCCTTGAATGATTCAAATATTCTGGTAGCCACTGTTCTTATAGAAACATGATATACAAATATAAATACAGACAAGGCCATTGTCATTATAACGGCCTTGAGTCTTCAAACTGAAAAAAATTATCAATCAACAGCTTGGGCTTCACTTTGGCATGTGGCTGTTTCCACGTGGGCTTTGCAGCCTCCCTCTGGAGTCCCGGCTGTGACCGTTCAACTGCAAGAGCGGCCCCTGGCAGCTGCTCCCACTCCCAACGGGGCAATCCCAGGCCCCAGCTGGAGCACCTGCTGCAGGCAGTGCCCAGGAAAAGCCCAGAGTTCCCCCTGGCACCCATCTGCTGCCTCTGCCCTCAAGCCTCTCCCTCTCCGTGCTGGCACCTTTTGGCAGCACGTGGGGCAGAAGCCAGGGGCCTTTGGGCTTCCCCTGTCACCCTCCTTCCCCAGGGATTGCCTGGCTCTCCTGCTCTTCAGAGACACTTAGCATTCAAGCTGAATCTGCAGCAGCAAGCCCTCCTGCAACCTTGCCCTCTGCCCTTGCAAGGCATTTGTCCCGCTGCAAGCTGGAGGAGAATAACGCTAAATATTTGCATCCAGAAGGCCTTGAAGGCCATTTGGCTGGTCAGTGACTCTTTCCCAGCAAAGTGCTGTCAGCTGGCAGAGGCAGGAGCAAGAGCCTGGCTTTGAAGCTGTTCCTGCTGGTGCTCAGCGCTGGAATGCAGCAGAGACAGCCGCGGCTGCTGTGTTCGCCCCCTGGCAGCAGAGCGCAGAATTACCTGGCACAAGCCTGCGGGCTTGCGGGCGAGGAATGTCTCCGAGCGGCAGGAAAGGCGCTGGAACAGGCTTTCAGGCCGAGCAGCGCTCCCCGAGTGAAGCTGCGCTCGCTCCGCGCTGCTGCAGCCCGCGGGCGCTGCCCACAGGCGGCTCTGCCCTTGGCAGGGCCCGGGTGCCGGCGGAACGTGCCCGGCCCGGCCGGGCGGTGTCCCGGTGCCACGGGGGCTCAGCGGGCACGGAACCCTGCTGCAGCCTGCCCGCAGCCCCGGCTGCACTGCGGGAACCCAGGCCTGCCAGGCAGCAGCACACGGGCTCTCCCCACGGCGGGGCCAGCAGGGCCCTGTGCCACCGAGCCCCCGGGCCCTGCCGGCACCGAGGGAGCCCTCAGGGACCTGAGGTGACAAAGGCTCTCCTCACAGACAGGACACCTATTGCCAGCCTCTGTCCCACCTAACCCAATGGCTCCATGTGAACTTCTGCACTCTGTGGAAATAAAAGCACAGCTTTCATTCCACTTCACATTTCTTTTGTTTTTACTACAAAATTGTCTACTTCATCCTCTTTAAATATACAGTTTGGTTTTTAAAGCACATAACAGCCCATGCCTCATTTTCCCATTCCTAATGCTGGATTTCCAGGCCATAAGGTATTCTCCTACTTAAGCACGAAAGTAAAGGAGGCTCCTAGCTGTTGCATTTCTGTGGGCAGAGGAGTGTCCTGAGGAGCTCTGGCCACTTGGCTCTTGTGAGGAGGCTCCCTTGGCTCGCTGTGCTGCTGTGAGGAATTGCTGCTGATGGACCGCTCCTGCTTCTTGCCCTGCTCCTATCCATCCCCACAGGCAATTTCCCTGAGACTCTCTCATGGCATTGTGGTCTCTTCTCTGGCTGCAATCTAGGCAGTTCTTTTTTTTTTTTCCTTCATAACTATTTTATCCCAGATGCATTACTGCCATCCATCATTGATGGCCTCCATGACTGTGAGGGGAGGGAATATCTCGGTGTTATTTTTAAAGGAACTATTTAATTTCTACTCAAGAAAAGGAAAGTGACAAATGCTATAAAGCAATCACATAAAGCCAAGTTTTAAAATTATGGAAAGCAGTATGTAAATAAATTAGGTTTATTGCTTTGCAACCTGTTTCTTCATCCAATTTGATTAATTCAGGCAGTTTGATGCTCTGATACCGAAAACGTCTTCCTTTCTTCTGCTGCTCTCTACATTTGAACACCACTGGGAGAATTCTTGGCATCCTTTAGGATCTATCCTCGTGGATCCCTTCCAGCTCAGAATATTCTATGATTTTGGACCAATGTCCCAGTACTTGCCACTGCTGCGGGTGCATCTGGAATGGTGGGCTCAGGTTTGGGACCACACTGTGAGGCTGGGGCACGTGCAGAGATGGCACTGGAGCTGGTGAGGGGCAGCTGAGCGAGGCCGGGCGTGTTCAGCCTGGAGCAAAGGAGGCTCGGGAGGCAGCTGCGGGAGGCTGCAGCTGCTGCAAGAGGCTGCTGCTGTTCTCCCTGGCAGCCTGAGGGCAGCTGCAGCCCCCCGGCTCAGAAGGGCTGAGCAGCTTTGCCAAGAGCTCCCTGCCACATCCTCTGTGGGAATGCTCAGAGCCAGAGGATTTTGGGAAAGCTGTAAAAGGCAGGCCTCAGAGACAGCAGAACTGTGATTAGAGCTAAGTGGTAGCCCTAAGGTTTGTCAGCAGAAAAGTAATGTAAGTAGTAGAAATATAAGGACAAAGAGAACAATGGTCAGTGTATTAACGCTTGGCTAGAAGAACTCCCTAAGCTACAGAAAAGTATATCTAGAAAGAGATTAGGAAGTTCTAAGCTTAATTCTGGAGCTCTGTGCATTGTATTTTAAGGCTTACAAACAGGTATTGTATTCAAAATCAGCAAGCATTATTTTACCCAAAGGTACGTGTTTTTCTAGTGGTTGGATAGAGCTACTGTCAATATGCTTTTGCTTTGTGTGATTGGCCAAAAAACTCTGGAGTTGTAACACTGGGTTCTTGGTCTGCTGTCAGGGACATGAGCTGCTGCAATCTTCCCATTGTCATAAACATGTAATGAGACTGATGCTGGCAAATAAACAGCTCGAGGTGTGTTCCACAGCAGTCCCATCCTGTTGGTGATTTGTACATAGACCCCCAGCAGGCAATATTCCCAAGGGGGCCGGAGGACAGGGGCTGCTGCCATCCTTTTGGGTAGAATGGGGTTCAGGGTGCCCTGGAAGAGGCTGGCAGATCCCAGGGCTCAGGAAGGCAAGCCGGGTGCCACTGGTGCCACTCAGCGTGAGGGAATTGTGCGTGGCCAAAGGGGGAAAGCTGCCAGTGGCGTCTGGCTCTGGGCAAGGCCTGTGGCCAACATGGAGCTGGGAAAGGGGCCAGGGGCAGCTGTCCTGGGCCTGGAGCTCTGCCAGCCTGGGGCTGAGGGTGCTTGGGTGACACCAAATCCTGCCTGGCACATGGCATGTGTGAGAGACAGTCTGGAGTTCCCTTCCTTTGCCTCACAACCGTCTGTGAGAGTCTGTCCGAAACTTCCCTCATTTTTTGCCTCTCGATCGTCATGAAAGCTAAGACCACCGGGGAAAGGGAAAGATCCTGTTCTGAAAATCCAGGTCTGTCTGGTCCACCAAGCCAGATTATTGCCTACGGGTGTGTTTGCTCAACTCATGGAACACTGCACCCAAGAAGGGGCAGTGTGCTCTCCTTCGCCTGCATCACCTAGCAACACTAGTGCTGGAATTTCTCCACCCTTCTGACTTGCCTGGACTTTCTCTCTGGAATGACCTTCCCAGAGATCACCACTAAAAGACCCTCCATTCCCCATACATCATCCACCGTGACAGATGGACTGAGATGGGAGAGGTTTCTCCCTCAAGGACTGAGACATGCGACCCCTACATGAAAAGCTCCCCTCTTCTTCCCAAAAGGATTGAGAGTGAAATCCCCACCGTAGGGTGAGGAAAGGTGTGCGTGGGGACCGGAGCAAGTTTTGCAAGCGACCACTGGACTGAGAAGACAATGATTCCTGCCTACGACATCTGCTGCTGATGACACCTGCTCCTGATGGACTGCTGATGGACTCCTTGTACCCTTTATCAATAGACTATTTTGAAATGGGTCCCCTTCCCCCATTTCAAAAGGACTATAAAAGAGGTTAGAGCTGACTGATACCTTTGAGATCTCCCCTGACGTGAAGACAACTCTTGCCATGATATTTTAGTGAAAAAGCCTCTGCTAGGATTTTTCCTGTCTTGAGGAGCTGAGAGCCTCAGGAAAGAAATGTAAACAATAACTATCTGCTGCTGTGGAATGCCACAGGTGCATCTTCCATTGGTCCATGTGGATTGTTTTAAATCAGTGACCAATCACAGCCACCTGTGCCAAGGCTGTGAGCAGTCACAGGATTTTTGTTATTCATTCCTATTCTATTCTTGTCTTTGTAGCCTTCTGATCTCTTCTCTCTGTTCTTTTAGTATAGTTGTAATGTAGTATTTTAGTATAATATATAACATAATAAATCAGCCTTCTGATGAAAATGGAGTCAAGCCTCGTGTCCTCACACAAGGGGTTCTTGCTGAAACAAGAATGAAGAATGAACTAGGCATTCTGGAGTGGCTGCCAACCACAATACCCTGGAACCCAGAGGCGGAAGAACACCGATGGAAAAGAATAAGACACCTTCTTAGTCAGTGGGAATGGCCTGAAAGGGGGGGAGTGGTGGGGCAGATTGGGTGGCCAGCTGATCCAGTTGACACCCCCTCTCTTGTGGCCATGGCAAGAGCTGGGTGGGATGGCCCTGGCAGAAAGGTCTCCTAGGATTCCCACAGATCCAGGCTCTGACCATGGCTCTGTTCCTCTCCCTTCCAGCCCTTCAAGCCCTGAGGAGAGATGACAGCCCTTCCCAGACAAACATAGTAATTCAACAGATCAGTGGGAGAGCTGCAGAACTGGCTCAGAAGAACCAGTGTTTGTAGAAGACCTGCAAATGCCATGGAAGATGAGACTGCCTTGAGACCAGAAGAGACCAGCTGGAGCTCCAGGCACAGCTCGTGATTGGCACAGCTGAGCCTGTGGGAAACTTGCATGGCTTCAGCCCTCTCCCTGCTTATAGATAGCTCCCTCCCTCCAGCCCTCAGACTCTGCCCATCCCTTCTTTTTCCCTCCATTCTCCCTCCCTGTTCATGGCTCTTTCCCTCTAGTCCTCAGATCCAGCCCTTCCCCTTTTCCCCCTCCCAGCTCATTCCTTTGCTTCGCCTTCCATTAATAAACAGTTTGGCTTCTTCACTTTGCCTGCATCCCTGTGGAGCTGCAGCAGAACAAATCTGGGGCCCTGGGACACACAGGCCCCTGCTGCCGTTCTCTGCCACGCCGTGTTTTGTGCACAGACCCAGAGGAACGAGGGCAGCTCAGGCTGGCACGGTCCCTGTGCTGAAGGTGCAGTTCCACAACCCTGTGCAGGTACAGATCCTGCTGAGCACATGGAAGGCCAGCAGTGGCACAAGGAGCCCGTGTGTCAGGAGCCAAGTCGTGTCTAAGGCCCTGCCACATTTGATCTGCTGCTGTGCATGTCAGCAAGATAATGAAGAACAGACAGTGAAGGAAACCTTATGGTTGAACTGGTGGGAACGTGACCCTTGAGAGAAACAATGGATTGGTCAATTGATGCGAAGTTAACCTGTGAAAGAGGAACAGCACACAGTGGAGCTGTGGTTGGCATGGAGGTGGTATCAGAAGCCATTGCGGCCTCATCTGATGCACTGGCCAAGCGTGAGATGACGTCCTAAGTGGAAAAACTGCAGAGGAGGAGATGTCAGGCCTGGTTCTGGTGTGGAGGGATGAAAAGTACAAAATGCATGCCCTGTTGATGCAGGAGATGCCCTGAAGGTGGGTGGCGTGCCTGCCCCTCCCACTGGAGCACCATGCTGAGATACTCTGAGAGGGGCCCAGTGCTCCTTGCTCCTCTCTGCTGACACATGAGCCTTTGTCTGGTTTTGGGGTGGCCCTGGCTGTGTGAGGGGGGCTACGTGGGCACGAGACAGCCGGTCCTGTCCCGCTGGGTCCCAGCAGTGCCTGGCAGCTGTCCTGCATCCACGCCAGGAGGCTGGCCAAGAGCGGCCCTGGAAGCTGAGGCACAGGTCAGGGCCCATGGTGTTCCCTCAGGATACAGCAGTCCCGAGGGGTCTCCCTAATTCAAAGAAATCTGCACACAAATGCATTGTCCACCAAAAGCCCTTTTATTGAGCTGATGGGAGGACAGGGATCTGCACCCCACCAAAATGCTTCTCTGCCATGTATAAATTTCAGTGGGTTGATGTAGGAATTGTATCAAAAATACCATCCATCTTCACCCTGCTGAGGTGATTGCATAGGCAGAGGGTTAGAAATACATTCTGTCAGATTCCTGTACTTGAAGCTGATGTCCAGGCGCTGGCCAGAGCGGTCTCCATGCCCTAAAGCAGCACTTCTTCCTCATGCCTTCCCTGCCCAAGGCTCATTCCCTACTTGCCCTTCCTTCTTCTGCTAGAATGTGTCTAAAGCTTTTTTCAAGTCCCTCTCCTGTCAAGTTAGGCCCCCCAGGTTTTTCTTATGCTAACTGGTGCTAGGTACTTACCTGTGTCTGTGCTAAGTACTTGTTTGCTTATGTGAATTGCTTGTGCTTGTGTCAAACAAAGGCCTTATTTCATCCTCCCATTCTCTTTATCCTGATGCAAATTCTTTTGCAAGATTCCCTCCACAGTCCACAGGACATATGTACTGTTATGCTGCTCTTTTAATTTTCTACCACATCCATAGGTTCATGATGGTTAAGAGGAGGGTTAATTTTTTTTTTTTTAATTAGAACTGGTTTGCTGAGGAAGGTAAAACTCGGAGGAGCTGTTGGTGATTGCAGATTTGTCCATCACAAGAAGACATCTGACTCATGATGTTCTCTTTATTTCTCTATTTTGGTGATGATTTTGGTAACTTCTTTGATACCAATTTCAGTGTCCATAAGGCTCTGTGAGATGCATTTTTGACTTCTGCCACAGGCCATTCTATATTAGGCTGGTACAGTATTTGTTTTAGAACATCAATGTTCCTTCCAGTTTGGAATTTTGGGTGCTTCATGATACATATCGTACGCATTCTGCATAATCTCAAGAGAAGTTATTGTGTGGTGTAGCTCAAGTCACATCCACTTTTGGTTGTGAATTACAAATAGAGAAGTCAGTACTATTAGCAGTTTCATTTAAAGAATCTGTTGTAATAGTTGTGCAAGCAGATCTCACCCAGGCACATCCCCTTCCCACATAACATACCTGTGACTGTGCATGGGTTACTGGGCTCATTTCACAAATACAAGGGCTGCCCTCAGTGTGCAGACACCGATCCTCTCTGTCAAGCCCTGCATTTTTGCACACAAAATTCAGTGCACCCCTTGGTACACATGCTTTGATACTAAGAGTTTGCCACTTTCCAGTTTTCTTGTTGAAAATGGCCCACACATTATGCTGAATGGGTGTGACAGTTACGTGAGTTCTTATAGCTCCAAGGACCAAAATTTGAATTACACAGTATTTTGTTGCATTCTTAATGGTTAATTGTAAAAGACTGCAGGGTTCTGTTCATTTTATGGGAAATTGACCAATTGCCTCCAAGTGTGGAAGTCTTTTTCAAATTCCTTTGTGGTTTCATTTTTAGGCATGATTTAGTTAATTCTCATGGCAATTTCCCCAGCTCTCCTTTTTTTTAAGATTTCCTGAGATTACAGACCACAGCCACAGCTGAGCTTGTCTACATTGAAATGCTAAAGAAATGTTACCCTGTAGTTTTCCCATAAAGCCAACAAGTGCTGGTGTAGTGGTGCGTTGTTTTGTTTCTTTCAAAATTTGTTGTAATTTGTTGTATGAGCATTGTACTATAGCTTTGCTCGGGTTCCCTCTCTCTCTATTCCAGTGTTGATTGCCCCATCAGTCACCCAGTTCCCTCCCCAGTTTCTATTGTATCTTTGTTAACCCCTCCCTGATCCCCTGTCAGTCACTCGGTGGCCACCCCTCTCCTTCCAGAATCTTCGGTAGAGGCCATTGGGTGATTGGATCAGGGGCCAGGGCTCCTCCCAAGTTCTCCCCCCATTGGATTACCGTTGTTGTCTGTTATGTTGCTCCTCCCCTGTTCTTGTTCCTGATTGGCCCTCGCCCCCGAGTTATAATCCCCTGCCGGGCTTGTGTTCGGGGTTCCTCGGCGGTCCTCCCCTGTGAATAAACCTCCCTGCTCAAACCACCGTCGAGGTCCCGTCTTTTCTTCTCCTGCGGGTTGCAGCCATTCGAGAAACATCTTAGTTCTGTGGATCCTCTGTCCCCAAGGCGAAAGCCTTAGGCGCCCTTCCCGAGAAGAAGCTCTTCCCGTGGGAGAGTGCCCCCCGTGCTGCCGGCGGTGCTGGCCGCAGCTAGCCGGGACGCTTACGCTTTCGGGGAAGCCAGCCGCCGCCGCTGCATGCTGGAAACAATCCTGCTGTGTATTGTTGGCCAGGGTGGTTAATAGGTTAGCTGCCAGGCTGTGGGTTTGGGCAAGTGTTAGCAGGGCTGATCTGAGAGGAGTTTGTGTCTGTCCAATATAAGAACTCACAGTGCTTCATTTATTGGCTAAGACTTCTTGATCAATAGAATTTCATATTCCCAGTTCAGACCCAAACCATCCCCTTAAGCCTTTTTTAGACCTATGATTTGGTGTCTGGGAATGTATCCATGTCTCCCAGCCTTTTAGGCTTTGCTGTATGAATGGGTAGTATTGCTGTTTAATTTTGGATCTATTAGCCTGCATCTTTACCTCCAGCTTTTTCAGAGAGTACTGTGGATTTAGAAGCAATGATCGTTCATTTGTTTTTCTTACCCCAGAGTGAAAAACTATATTATTTCACATATGGGTCCCGTGCTATGCCATTGTTTGCTAATGTAAAGTTGTTTAATTTTAAATGCATATTGTGTGACCCCTTCTGTTTTGCTCCTTGTCGAGTACCCAAAGCATGGTAACTGGTTTCTTCAGATACATTGCCTGCCTTTAGGCAAGCGTTTCAGAAACCTTCAGAAACCTTACACTGGCCCCTGGTAGTATTACAAAGGACACTTACTTTACTAAAGTTCCCAGTACAAATGGCTGAGTATTCTGAGTACCTCAGCCCATAAGAGGCTGTAGTTGTGCTGTCAGGATTCCATGCATATCTGGGTTGCCATCACACGGTCATGAGATTGGGCATGATATACCCTAACAGGATGATTGTGCTCCCGGCTTCCCCTCCAACTTGACTGGTTACTGTTTCTGATGGCCTGGAATATGCCAAGAATGAAATTCAATTCTCAAAAGCAGATCCTCTATGAGACCTGTTCCATGTACTAAGCATACCAGCAGGATGATTTATTATTCTAGTGGCACAAGAGCTGCCTGCTGGAAACAATATTTGATTCCTGGCAGGCTCAATTCCTGTATCTCTGTGTGATGATGGTCCTTCCACCCCACCTGTGCCCCGCAGAAGAAGGGAACTATCTTGTGCTGGGTTATAGTCTCCCCTTTTAATTTGCATAGCACAAAAATCCTGACAGGAATCACAGGAACATGGATTCACACACTGTTTGTTAGAAAGGTCACGGATGCACATGGTCACTGCAGTAATCTCATCTAAAAGAGGTTTGTCAGTTTCAAATTTACACGCCATAGAGATCCTGCTTTCAGGTGGGACAAGAAAGGCCAGCATGGAGTCAGGTTTTCCTCAATCTTCAACTGCTCGGTCATTAATCCTTAAAATAGCACAAAGTGTTTTTACCTTATTAATCCCTTTTAGCCAATTAGGTCCTGAATAGTTTTGAGTGCTCCATCTACCAGGATCTTGAAGGCCAAGGAGATCATGATGGTAGTGACAGTCACCTACTGTGGCTTGGATTCCGATCAGAAATATTGGGAAGACAATGATGGTGTCAAGTGCATCTTGGTTTCTTCTGTTCTTTCTGAGGTCCAGTTGTGGACTCTACTTGCCTTTTGCTGAAGTCTTTTAATTCTGGAATAATTTATCCAAGAGGGTGGTGCTTTAAGCTTTAAGGGCTGTATAAGTGATTAAAAGTACCAAATAGAGTCCTTTTCATTTTGTGATAAGAGGCTTTCCCCCAGGGGATTTGACATATACCTGGTCCCCAGGCTGGATTTGTGGAGAGGAGCATCCTCTTGCTCCTCTGCTCAAAATGTGTTGATTTATTTGCTGCAGCTGTTGTGTCAGTTGCACAGCATGGTTCAGCAGATACCCCTCCCCAACTTGTACAGTATCTTCCCCTTGACAGTTATGCTTATATGGTCTTCTGTGCAGTATTTCCAAGGGATTCAGATTTTCTTTTGTTCTTGGTCTCCAGGAATCCATAATAAAGCCAAAGGTAGGGCCTGGGGCCAAGGTATGTTGGCCCCTTGTCCAGTTTTGACTATTTGTTGTTTTAGCAGATAATTTCTTTTCATCTTTTCCTCTTGGCTGCTGGCCTGCGGCCAATACGGCATGTGTAGGTGCCAGTTGATTTGGAGATTGTTGCAAAGTTGCTGTGCAATATTTGCTAGGAAACGTGGCCCTCGATCGGAGGAGATGTCTAAAGGCACTCTGAACCAGGCCATTATGCTGTTTAACAAAATCTTGACAACTTCCTTGGCTTTATTTGTTTGGGTTGGGAATGCCTTAGGTCATGCTGAGAAGGTATCAGTGAAAGGTAAAAGGTATTTAGAGCCCCCTTTTCTTGGC
The DNA here is from genome assembly GCF_036417665.1 of Passer domesticus. Lineage (NCBI taxonomy): Eukaryota > Metazoa > Chordata > Aves > Passeriformes > Passeridae > Passer > Passer domesticus. The sequence continues at coordinate 3,658,136 of NC_087503.1, read as the reverse complement.
AATTCAGAAAACTCAACTTGCCAGTGCTTTCCAGGATATTGTCCTTTGTCTACTGTGCCAAGCTCAACTCTAGTCCTAGTTTGTGGATTGGTTCTGAGACATTATTTCACACCCTTGGCTTACCTGCTTTCCACTAGAGTACAGGTTGCATCTTACTCTTGTCCTTCTCAAATAATTATGTAAGGCATCCCCTTCCCAGTGTATACAATTATGTTCATCCTTAATTAATTTTCACAATGCTCTTTCAGGTATAACTGTCTATCCCTGAGGAGTTGCAAAAAGAATATGTTTCCATTCTGCTCATGAATTCCTTGCTAATTCTAGATCTTCCTGATTATACGACATACATCATTGTCATATTCTTCCTTACCTTTGGGAATTAGTGCCTGAACCTCAGCATGGCTTTGTTCTGCTGCTCTTTTTGCAACCTGTTACCCCTTCTGGGGTCTGTTTCTCCTTTCTGATGTCCTTTGCAGTGCATAACTGCAACCTCTTGAGGTACTAGTACTGCCTCCAGCATTTTTAAGGTTTCTTCTGAATGCTTAATTTGCTTTCCTTGAGCTGTCAATACTCCTTTTTCTTTCCAAACTGCTTCATGGCACATATTACTCTGAAGGCATACTTGGAATCTGTTCATATATTGATCCTTTTTCCTCAGGCTGGTCAGAAGGTACAGGTTCAAGTGATTATCTCTGCCTTCTGATGAGCTGACTTGCTCTGTGCTAATTGTATATCCTGATTTTCACTGATCTGCTCTTACAAAGCCACTCCCATCTGTGTACTGAGATTCTGCTCCTGGATTTGGGCTTTCTTTAAGATCTGGGCAGCTGGAATAAAGTGACTTCATGGTTTTGATACAGCCATGCTACAAAGGTTCCTTGTCTGTCTGGTGAGTGACCAGGAATGCTGCTGGATTAACTAGAGAAGAGATTAGTTTGGTAATACCACATTGTTCCACCAAAACTGCCTGATGTTTAAGCAATCTGGAGGGTGAAAGCCAAGGCCCACCCTTTTGCTCAAGAATTGCTGCTACTGAATGTGAGATAAATACAATTATTTGTTGACCTAGAGTGAATTCTCAGGCTTCTTGGATGTTTGAAACAAGAGCAGCAACTGCTTACACTCAGGCTGTCCCCTACTCACTTCATCCAGTTGTTTTGAGAAGTACGCTATTGCTCTCTTCTATGGGCCAATTGTTTGGGCCGCTACAAGGACTACAATCTCTACACCCCCTACACAACAAACAAGGGATCAGAGGGTTACAAGGAGCATAGGGCATCAGTCACTTTGCTTTTCCTGCCACTCCCGTCATCAGAAAATGGAAATGCAGGTAGAGCTACTGCACTTGGTTCCTGTCAGACTGTAAGTCTCATTCGTGTCAGAGTCACTCTGGCCTTTCTCACCATCTACTTCTTCCTTGTCCCTCACCTGCCAAGCCCCTCTGGGTGACAATGCAAATGCAGTTCCACATATTCACACTCTTTCATACAACACAAAAGGGTACTTAGGGGCTTTCCCACAAACTAGAAAATTGTCTGAGCGCTTAAGGTGCTCCGAGCATCCAAAAGATATCATCCTATTGCTGGAAAAAATTCCCAGCTAGGCTGTCAGGGACCTATGTCCTCCAGAACCTCCTCAGAGTATTTTAAGTTCTCTAGACAATCAATTTCAATTTCCAATCTGCAAGACCATTGTCCTGGTTCGGGGCTTGTTTGGGACATAACCCCCAAAGGGGCTTCTCTACAAAAGCAGCTCCAATTGCCCCTCCCCCCTCCAACCGGTTCGGGAGAAAATATCTCCTTGGAGAAAAAGTGGAAAGAAACCTGTTTATTAAACAATAGAACCCAAACAATATTAAACAATAAAACTTCTCACTACTCCAAAAAAAAAAAAATAGGCAAACTCAGAACAGTCCCCTCCCTGGGTTGCAGCTCGGCTCACTCAGTCTCTGATCAGTCCCTGCGGTGCTGGAAACGCCGCGGCCCAGGCCCGGCCAGGGGGCCACAGGTGGAGCTGCCGGTGCTCTTCTGGGTGTTCAGTGCAGAGCAGGCTTGAACAGGTCCAAGAAAAAGGAAAAATCACAAAGCAAAGCACCCATCAGACTTGAACCCACATGACGTGAGTGAGCTGTGTAGGCGGGGGCCTCTGTGTATGACAAACGAGTGAGTATTGCTTTATACCACAGGTAACAAAGGAACAGAGAGAACAAATGCGAGCGGTTAGTGATAAAGAGTTTTTCCATATGACATACTTCACATCCTTGTCTGTCCCAGCATGGATCCAGGGGCTGTGGAGGCACCAGTTTCTTGCCTGTGGAATGTTCTTCCTCCCCCAAGAGGAAAGAGGCAGCTGGAGGAAGAGCTTGCCAGGCTGCTCTCCATCCTTTAGCAGCAGTCCTGGGTGACTGGAGAAGTCCCAGCCGAGCGCAAATGTGCCAAGGGAACAGCCGTGCACAGGAAGGCTCGGTGGGAAGGATGATCCAGGAACCATGGACCTGGCAGCCTGAGCTTGCTCCCGGGAAAGGCCTTGGAGCAGATCCTCCTGAGTGCCATCCCACGGCACATGCAGGGAACCAGGGGGTCTGCTGGAGGCTGGGAAAGCTCTGCGGAGGGACAGGGACAGCTGGGGGTCCTGGCGGGGTGTTGAGGGCTCCTGTGTGGGTGTTTGGAGGGGTTGGTGTTGGGGGCGTGTTGGGGAAGGATTTGTCTGGAAGGGGAGAGGTCTTGGATGGAATTGGAGTCAGTTTGAAGGCAGCATCTGTGGTTTGGTGCAACACTGGTTATGGAGGGCAGAAAGGACAGCTGTGACTATTTCTGTTCATGGTCCTGATTCTCCTGCAGGGAAGAAGAGGGGAGAGCTGTACTTTATTGGCCAGTTAGATATCTCTACCAGGGGGACGATTGGCCCTTTTGCCATCTATTCATTTCATTGGGGTACTTTTGTAACACTGAGTGGACTTTCATTCTTTTAGAGCTTCTATTCCTTAAGTGAATGAGGATATTATCATCCATTCATTGAAAATCATTTGAAAGCAAAGAATGGCCTTCTGTTTGCCTCTGTGTAGTGTTATGTTTGTAAAGTGACTCCCAATGCATGACATTAAGGCACATGAGATGCTGCTTTGAGATGGGAAGCCAATTTCCAACTGTCATGTTCTCAGTCGATTACAATTGATTGGGGGAGTTTGCAACTTTTTGGAATTACTTGAGCTGAGAAATGGAAAGTAAAGCTTTCCTGAAGTGAGGAGTCTTTAATGCCAGATTTTTCCGTGTTGTCATGGTAAAGATGGTTTTGTGCTGAAGGAAATTACTTCAATAAGAAAATAATTTTAGCATGTAGTAAGAGCTTCTGACAGCAAGTGGTGCAGCAGTGCTCCAGGTGCTCCTGCCAACAGCCCCTGCAGGGAGGAGCACAGCTCACAGTGCACGTGGGCTTTGGCTCCCTGTGGCACAGAAGCCCCCCGGGGCACAGGTCTCTGGGGCAGGAGAGGGGCAGCAGTGCTGCCAGGGTTCGGGGGGTGGCAGGTCTGCTTGGGTGGGGACTCTGCCACACCTGCTGATGGCAGCGCTGCCCGGGCCCCAGGGCTCAGAGCAGCATTGGTGCCCTGGCCCACACGTTCCCGGTGCCTGTCCCAGCCGCGGGTTTAGGATGGCCAGCAGTCGGGACGTGTCCCAAGGAGGCCGTGCCAGCTTCCGTGGAAGGCCCCGTGCCCTTGCCAGCGCGGCTGCCTCGGCAGCCCTGGGGGCTCCTTCTGTTGCCCTGAGCCCGCAGAGCAGGGCAGCGTTTGCTGATGGGCTGAGCCCTTCCTAAAGATCCTGTCGGGCTGCCTTAGACACTTGGGGCCAGGGATTCCTTCCAACCGGGGCCACTTTGGGTGGGCTGGGCAGGGCCCCAGGGCAGGTGGCAGTGTGTGCAAGGTTCCTTTGTGACACGCTGCAGCACGGTCACCGTGGCATGGAATGGAGGAGTGTGTCCTTTGTGACACGTGGTGACAAAGGAGCTGGTGGTGACAAGAACACTCCACAGCGCTCGGAGCAGGCGACGGGACAGGACGGGACAGAGCGGTGCTGTGAGGAGCCCCCACACAGTGCAATCGTTCCTGTCTGACCTGGAGCTGTTCTGAGGTGTTGTTCCTGCAGCTGACCTCGAGGTCAGAGCAGAGGACCTGGTGACCTGTGGCCTTCCGAGGCTTCTGTTTGGCAGTGCCCTCGAGGGCAGAGCGCGGGACTTAGTGCCCCGGAGCTTTTCCAAGGCATCTGTCCTGCAACTAGCTCCAGTCACTGACATGGAGCAGAGACCCCCGAGAGTACCCAAGCTGCCCTGTGTGGAGGAGGAGGAAGAAGGCCCTGGAGCTGACCCAGGACAGGAGACAGAAGAGGTGGTGCCGTTCCATCCACCACAGGAGGGTGAGTGGCAGAGCTGGGCCGTAGGACTGGAGACTGCAGCCAGCTTGGCCCCATCCCGTCCCGTCCTATCCCATCCCATCCCATCCCATCCCATCCCATCCCATCCCATCCCATCCCATCCCATCCCATCCCATCCCCTGGGGACATGCCCATGGACAGGACAGAAGAGGGACCAGGCAGACACCCCGCAGTGGCCGTGCTCCATCCCCCTGGGGCACCCCGGGGCTGTCCCTGCCTGGGGAGCGCAGGGCTGGGCTGTGTTCTCCGGCCTCTCCCGCAGCCCCTCAGCTCTGGCTGCGCTCGCTCTTTGCCAGATGCAGCCGTGGAGCGCACACAAGAGCAGCAATCCAGCCGTGGCCGCTTCCGCAGAACAGCGCAGGTACCTGCAGCCATGCCCACCTGGGCTGGGCCTGCTGTCCTTGCTCGGCCGAGCACCGTGTGTGGAGCACTCCATGGAACATCCCTGGTTCTTGCCCTTCTCCTACAGCTCGTTTGCGAATTCATTAAGAGTGTTCGGCAGGAAGAGGCCAGGGCCATGGGCACTGGGCTCCGAGCACACTCAGAGGTCCTCAGACAGGAGACCAGTGCCACCCTGCTGCATTTGCTTGTGGAGAATGGTGTTTCCAGGCTAGATCAAGTAAGCAGCCTGTGGCCAGGCTTCCATTCCCCCATGAGTCACATGGCGACCCAAGCCACGTCAGCTGGTCCCTGTGAGCCTTTGAGGCCATGGCATTGCGATGGGAATGGAAGCACTTCTCTGGGTGCACTGGGGACATTGCTCCCTCTGGCATCTTTCCAAGTCTTGCCGTGCCTTCTCCAGGTGCACTACCACGCTGAGATGTCTCCCAGCTCTCTGCCCTCTCATAGGTCCCGCGTGGGACCTGTGCTGCTGCCTGGGCCCAGCCCTGTGCGGTTCCGGGCTCCTGCTGGCCAGGTGCCCTGTCACTGCCTTCTGCCTTTCAGGTCCTCGAGTGCCTGGACTTGAGGGAATGCAGAGACAGTGTTCTGGAGATCATGTCGAAGAACCTGCAGAGCAAATACAGGGAGAGGCGTCACTTTGCACTCCGAGGAGTCACAGTGGCAAGCAAGAATCCCTTGATGGTGAGAAGGGGGCAGTGGCTGAAGCCCTGCCGGCAGTGTGGGGCTGGAAAACGCTGTCACTTGGGCTTGGGTGAGCTTTGGGCCCTGGGGCAGCTGCTCCCAGCTCTCCTGCCTCCCGCTTCAGCTGCCTGAGTGCTTCGGGACAGGCTTTGGCCTCTAGGCCCTGCTGCAGCAGGGTGGCATTTCACAAACTTGTGATCCACACAGGCTGAAAAAATGTGGAGCCTGACTCAAAGTCTTGTGGAGCTCCTGCAGGAAAAAGAGAGCGACATGATCAGGATGACCATTCTTCTACTCAGATATTTATTTCTGGATAATGGTGCCCCCATACCCACCTCCATCGCCCTGCAGCTGGCTGAGGCGCTCCTGCCACTCTTTGACTGCGTAAGGCTCTGTGCCCACAGCCACGGGCACTGGCTGCTGCCCGGGCACTTGGTCCCCTGTGGAGATGCAGGCCTGTGCCCTGCTGGGCCTGAAGCAGCTGATGCTGAGCTCTTTTGTTTTTGCTTTCTTACAGGATGATAGCCAGGTGCAGCTGAGCTCCATGACGGTCTTTCAAGAGATGCTGGAGTTATTAATGGAAGATGGAAAAAAGGCCCTGAAGTCACACGTGCTCCAGAGCCTGCTGCCACTCTCCTTCCACTGCCATGATGAGAATCAGATTGTTGCTGAGGTGAGGACTTGTGGCCGGCTGCTGTCTCCCTGGCAGGGGGCTGGACTGCCTCCTGTCCTGGCGCCTTGCAGGCTGCAGCCTCCCCCAGGCTGTGGCTTTGGGATGCTCCGGTGCCCTGGGCTGTGGGGCCATCTCCACGTCTCTGCTGCTCTCCAGGCTTCCCGGGAAACACTGCATTCTTCAGCCAGATTCCTGAAGAGGAGGGATATCGAACAAATGCTACAGGTGGATCAGACATGGAGGTTTGGCGAGGCCCTGGTAAGGACGACCGAGAATCCCCAGCCTCAGCCTGGAGAAGGCCCCTGAGCGCGGTGCTCAGTGTGTGGGGCTGGCAGCTGTGCCCCTGCCCGCTGCTGCACGCAGAGGCGGCGCGGGCTCTTCTCCAGGCTGCTGTGGGCCCGAGCCGGGTGCCCATGGAGCCCCGGCGCGGCGGGGCTGCGGGGCGGCCCCGCGGCTCCCCGGGCAGCAGCCGGCCCTCTGCCCCCTGCGGAGCCCGGCGCCAGCGGCTGCTGGCCGCGCCTCAGGGCTGTGCGGGCAGGGGAGGCCGGGGCTGGGCGCAGGGAGCGCCCGCCACAGGGGCTGAGCCCGCGCCAAGCCTTCCCTGCTGCCGCTCTCTGCAGCTGGCAGAGGACACGAGCCGAGCGGCCGAGCAGCTGCGCCGGGCCCTGCGCTACCTGGAGAGCCCCCAGGAGCCCCTGCGAGAGGCGGCCATCAGGTTCATGGGTGAGCCCCGAGGCCGGGCTCCCTCCCCGGCCCGCCGCAGCTCGGCCCCAGCCCCGCCCGCTGCCCCGGCAGCGCCATCCGGGCCCGGCGCCGTGGAGCCCCGCCTGGCCCGGGCGCTGCTGCCGCCCTCTGGCAGCCGTGCCCTTGGGCGGCAGCGTGCGGCAAGGGCCCGGGCTGAGCCCTGCCGGGCCAGCAGGGCGTGTGGCCGCAGCGCTGGCAGCGCTGCTGGCAGGGAGCTGTGCCGCTGCCGCCGTGACAGGCTCTGTGTTCACAGGGATGGCCGGGCGGCACCTGAGGGGGAAGATGGAAGAGCTCCAGGTCATCTGTGATGGTGAGTGAGGGCAGTGGGCTGACAACTTGAGCTGGCCATGGGGGATCTGCAGGGCCTGCCCCATCTGCAGAGGTCTCTGGTGCCTGTGCGGATGAGGGGTGGTGTGGGCAGAGCACACTGAGATTTCAAGGGCACATGGGGTTTCGTGGCCAGCAGCTTTGGCCTGATCCCTCCTGGACATGGAAATTGCCGCCCGGGATGACCTTCGCAGGGGGCTCTCCTCCGCTCCCCACAGATGCAGGATCTGACCTTGGTTCTGTTGCTCTCTCTTGCAGCCCTTGAAGAAATGGCATTTGACAGCAATCCCGCCATCAGAAACCTTTCAATAGAAACTGGGTTCGTTCTCCGGGCCATACAGAGAGCTCCCTCCTCCACATGGCGTAAAGTGAAAGATCAATTCCTCAGTGCATGGAAGAAACGGCCTCGTCTCTGCCGCAGAGCCTTGCTGTGCTGCTGGAGCTCTGTGGAGGGCTGATTTGGAAGGCTCTGTCTGCTGGGGCCATTTGAGAAGGATTTTCTTTTTCTTCAAGATTTTTGTTTTCTTTTTTTTTTTTTTTTTGTTTTTTTTTTTTTTTGTTCAATGTGGCATTCACCATCTCTGAACAGAGAGGGGCATAATTTTCTCTCACAGGATTTTTTTTTGGAGAAGCAGAGAAGAAGAGAAAAGAATTTTTGTCTCTACTTGCTGCTCCAGTTGTTTTTGGACATACGGAATAGTTTAGGAAGATTTTTTACCTGAAGTGATTTTTCAGTCGGATCCTGATGAGGTTTTTTTTTTTCCTTGGCAGTTGGGAAAAAGCTGTGTCCTGACTGTCTGGAGACAGTCACGGGTTTTTCTTTAGTCTCTTTTAGTATCTCTTTAATATAGTCTAGTATAATGTAATGTAGTTTAGTTTTAATAAAGCAATTGTTCAGTCTTCTGAAACAATGGAGTCAAATACCAATCATTTGCCACGTTGGGGGCTCCCTGCATTCGATAAGTGGTGACTTCTGACATTGGCTGAAGAACCAGGAGCTGGATGCATCCAATTGGGTTTGCAGGTGAGGCTGAACACGAAAAGGTTTGCTGAACACTGACGGAGAGTGTCCGGTGGTCCTTTGGTGACTCACGAGATGGGAGATGCCACTTAGACCTTCTCTTGGACCCTGCGGGACCCTGCGCAGCCCATTGTGGCCGGTCACTTTGGCTTCCTGGAGAAGGTACTGTTAACCCTTCACCTCCCAACAATAGCATTGCCCTCCGCAAGAAATGGAGTGACGGTTGGGAAGAGGTGCCTTCAGAAATGGAAGTTCAATTTTCTCCATTAGAGGAGGACACTATTGGAGTGTGGAGGTTTCTGCCTCTGCACTACAGAATTCCTGTGTTGGAGGAAGATGTCTATGAGTTTTTCAGATGGGCAAAAGCTCACGGGTTTTCGTGGATTTGCAGTTGTCCCTGGATTCCAGGGCTTGGCAACCCCTGGATCTCGACTTTTGGAGGAACACATGATAGCTGAGGAAATTTCTCGGGAGTTCCCACTCAGGCATCACTTTCCTCCATTGTGAGGAAGAGAACCTCGTTGGAGAAGCGCCTTACCCCAGGCTGGTGGCCATCAGGCCCCTCGCCACAGCTGGACCAAATTGTCCAGGGACAGTCTCCACTGGTTTTCCCCACCTGCATGGGGCAGGGGGGAGCAGCTTTGCGCATGGCTCAGAAACAGCTTTTTTCTGTCTCCCTGGAGCATGCACAGGAAGGACCAAAGCCTTCAGCAGCTGCGCTTTATGGGTCAACAATTATTTTGACTGGAGCAGCGGTCATCCCTTCTTCATCACGTTCACCAGAGCTGGAGGGACTTTTGCCACCTCCATCCCCTCCTTTTTCCCTCAGTGTGGCGTGTGGATCTGCCCCGCCGCTGGATTCCCCCGCCTCTGTGCCCCAGGAGGGTACAAAGCCGCCCCCGCCCCCGACAAGAGAGTGGACGGCTCCGCGACGGCAGCCGGCAGCCCTGTGCTGGGGAGCACATCCAGTCCCCCTGCATCGTGGCCAGCAATTGATTTCACGACATGGGAGCCTGCAGTGCCGGCAGGAACACCCGCCGCAGGCCCTGCCGATTCCGCCGCCTCCGCCACTCCCGGCACCGCTCCCCGCTGTTGCCCTCGGGTTGCCAGCAACGCTCCGGCAGCGGCGAAGGCTCTGCCAGCGCCGCCCTCCCTGGAACCGGGAAAATCTGCAGCGGCGATTCCTCACACCTGTGTCCGCTGCACTGGTGGCAGCTGCCGCTCTCTCCGAACACCACGCTGCAGGGGAAAAACCCCTGCAACCAGTGGATGCTGCAACCTCCACTCGATGATCTGCCCCTTCAGCGGCTGCTCTCTGACCCCCACCGCATTCAAGCGGAGGTGCCGCTCTGCAGCTGTTTGTCCATGTCTCCAGACTGACAACTCTGGCACTCAGTGCTTTTCTGGGAACAGCATTTTTCTCTGACCAGTACTTGCTTGGTCAGGGGGTACTCTGATCTGTGGGGTGCCCACCGGGGCTCAGGGTGCCTCACCCCTCCGGCAGGAGGGGCCATTTCTGAGAAAGCTGCCAGCTCGTACTGGAGTTCCAGCACGTGTGCCACAGCAGAGCTCAGTGGTGGATTCACTTCATTCAAGGCACGATAGTCCACAGTCAATCTCCATTCTCTGTCAGACTTTTGTACAGGCCAGATGGGACTATTGAAGGGTGAGTAGGTTTTGCTGACCACCCCTTGGCTCTCCAGTTCACGGATCATTTTGTGCATGGGGATCACAGCATCTCGATTGGTTCAATACTCCCGGCAGTGCACCATCGAGGTGGCAATTGGTACTTGTTGCTCTTCCACCTTCAGGAATCCTTCTGCAGATGGGTTTTCTGATATCCAGGCAAGGTGTTCAACTGCTTAATGTTCTCAGCCTCTACAGCAGCTATTCCAAAAGCCCACCTGCATCCCTTTGGGTCTTTGTGATAGCCCTTCTGGAGGAAGTCTATGCCCAGAATACATGGGGCCTCTGGGCCGGTCACAATAGGATGTTTCTGCCACTCCTTCCCAGTCAGGCTCACCTCATCTTCCAACAGGATCACCTGCTGTGATCCCCCCCGTCACCCCAGCAGTGGAAACGGGTTCTGCCCCCACATGGCCTGATGGGATTAGAGTACACCGTGCACCAGTGCTGACAAAAGCCTCTTATTTCTATGGCTCTGGTGTGCTAGGGATCCACACAGCCCAAAAGCCTGCTGTGTTCTGAGTAATTTCTAAAGGGCAGATAGAGATAATTATGGGACCAAACCTGAGATAAATGTTAGGGGAAAGAAAGAAAGAACATTTGGGGGGTAAAATCTCAGGTTATCTGCCTTCCCACCACCTTGTCCCTTGCCCCAGCAGGGGAGCTTTGCCCTCCCTGTCCCCAGCCAGCCCAGCCTGGGCACCTCAGGGCTGTCCCCAGCCTCCTGCTGAGGCCCGGCCTCGAGGGCTTCTGCTGCAGGCCTGGCAGACGCTGTGGGGAAGCGCCAGAGCAGCCGGGTGTCAGGAACAAGGCGGCTGCCTGGGGGCTGCTTGTGGCCTCTGACACCCAATTCCTCAGGGCTTCCCAGTGCTTCAGCCCCTCAGGAGCCTTCTGTTGTTCTGCCAATTGACAGAGGCGATTTAAAGGACACCTCACGGGAAATCATGTTCTTATTTTACTGTGAATATTAAGGAACCACAGTGAAAGATGATACATTCAATAAAAATGTGCACTTGGTTTTAGTGAGAAGCAAAAACAAGCAAGGCAGTGCACCTCAATCAGTACTGTAAGAGAGAAAGGAGAGTGATTTAGAAAGATGCATCATCAATTGCCTGAATTGTTTATCATCTTGTAGATCCTCAGTTGCTGGGGTGCCCTGTTTTGCACCAAGGACCTGGAGAACCATTCCCAGCAATTGGGAAAATCCTAGGTGGTCCATCCACCCATAAATGAGGTCTCCAAATTTGCTCTGAAAGTGGGTCAAGCTTTTATAGGCCAAAAAGAGCAAGTCCAAGTGACTTGATTATATTTTTAACCCAGAAACACCTGGAGCTGATGGCACACTTCACAACCAGCAGGGGACACAGCTCGGCCAAAGGCCAGACCTCTGCTGTGAGGGTTTCCCCTAAACTGCCCTTCAAACAAACCTCCATTCATGTCTGTTGCGAAAATTTCTTAAAACGATGCATTTCTGCCACATAATTACACAGGGTTATGTGACAGTTTCTAAAGCAGCTGGTTTGGAGTCAAACAGCCAGAATTAAGAGTCCTTGTCATCTATTTGTAGCTACATCACACTTAGGGGGATTTGAAGGAGTTTGGAATGAGTTAGAGACTGGACCTCTGAGTTTTTTAGATGATGCCATTTCTTTTTCTTATCTTTGACACAGACAGGAAGGGTGAGTTTGGATCACATCTCCACTGTATGGCCCACAAGGCCACAAGACTTCTTGTTACAAGACCTTTTAAGCTTTACTTGATCAATAAAACACTGCCAACAAGGATATGTATGTTTTGGACCCAATCCTTCAACATTTCGTCTTACGGATTCATGCTACATTGTAAGCTTCCTTAGCCAATCATGTTATGGCACACAAACCTACAGCACTGCATTCTCCACTTCTTGTTTACTTTTGTAAATACTTTTATTTTTTCTACATCTTAAAGTCTATAACTTTAAACTTTCCTCCACTGAGCTTCATGTGTCACTGCTATGAACTCTAAATCTACATTCTTGCTTCCAGCACCTAAATTTGGAAGCCTTTTCCAAGGTCTCAGATCAAATCCTCTGTTAAATTCTAAGCTTTGCTTACATGACCAAAGGTCTGAGAATTCCCTACATTTCGGGTTCCAACAGCACTGATGCAGTGAGTTACAGAGTGCCCAGGACCTGTCTTGTAAGTCAACTCCGTCAGGAACAAGGCGGCTGCCAGGGGGCTGCTCATGGCCTCTGACACCCAATTGCTCAGGGCTTCCCAGTGCCCCAGCCCCTCAGGCTCTCCCCCAGCCCGGCCAAGCTGCCCGGCAGCAGCGCCGCAGCCCCACAGGAGCTCCAGAGGAGCCCCAGCCAGAGGCACCTGGGAGCCCTCAGCAATGCAGCCAGCAGCACACGGCCAGGAGGACACGGATGGCGCTTCCTGCCTGCCACAGGCCTTGTGGCCATCTCCAGGCACCGCTCCAGCAGGGATCCCCGCAGCTCCGGCCCTGCCCACCCGCTCTGTCGGCAGCACAAAGGCTTCAGCAGAACCACCACAGGCCAAGGGGCTTCTGGCCATTGTCCCTGCAGCACTGCACGCCTGGGCAGCTGGCTGAGTGCAAGCACCATTTTCCCCCTTCAGGGACCCCTCAGCTTGCTCTGCTGCTGAGCACAAGCATCTTTTTCACCATTTCCTCTCTCTTGCCCTGCAGATCCTGGGCAGCAAAGAAAAGCTCCTGGGAGTCTGTGAATCATAACACAGTCTATATTTACAGAAATTCAAAAGAGGAAAAAAAAAAAAAAGAAAAATCTTAAAAGATAAAGGAAAATTCCCACTGGCTAGGGTTGCCCCCACCAAGTGTGCCTTGCCCATCAGTTCTCCTCAGAGCTCCGACAATGCAGCCAGCCGAGCCCTGACAGACGAGGCCGACTCTTCCATGCCCTGCGCAGCTGATCTTGCAGCCTCTGGAAGATGGAATAGTGCCCACGCTGAATTGCCCGGAGGACATGCAGTGTTTGGAGTGCCAGCTCTGACACGGCACTGCTCATATCCTCCGTCAGGAGTTCAAGGGCTGCATGAGAGAGGAACAGAGCCACAGTCAGATCCCGGATCTGCACGGAGACGAGGAGAGCCCCCTGCCAGGGCCATCCCAGCCAGCTCTTGCCATGGCCAGGAGGGAGCAGGGACCAAGGGGATCAGCCCAAAGCTGCTGGCCAGGAATGCCCCACATGGCCCTGAAACCTCTGTGCGTTCAGCCCACGGGAGCAGAGCCCTCCACAGCCGGGGCAGGGCTTGCAGGTCTCCATGCCAGTCCCTGCTGTCAGCCCGCTGCCCTCACTCACCGCTGCAGATCATCAGGAGCTCTCCTGGCTGCCCCCTGAGGTGCCGCCCGGCCATCCCTGTGAACACAGAGCCTGTCAGGGCGGCAGCGGCACAGCTCCCTGCCAGCGGCGCTGCCAGCGCTGCGGCCACACGCCCTGCTGGCCCGGCAGGGCTCAGCCCGGGCCCTTGCCGCACGCTGCCGCCCAAGGGCACGGCTGCCAGAGGGCGGCAGCAGCGCCCGGGCCAGGCGGGGCTCCACGGCGCCGGGCCCGGATGGCGCTGCCGGGGCAGCGGGCGGGGCTGGGGCCGAGCTGCGGCGGGCCGGGGAGGGAGCCCGGCCTCGGGGCTCACCCATGAACCTGATGGCCGCCTCTCGCAGGGGCTCCTGGGGGCTCTCCAGGTAGCGCAGGGCCCGGCGCAGCTGCTCGGCCGCTCGGCTCGTGTCCTCTGCCAGCTGCAGAGAGCGGCAGCAGGGAAGACTTGGCGCGGGCTCAGCCCCTGTGGCGGGCGCTCCCTGCGCCCAGCCCCGGCCTCCCCTGCCCGCACAGCCCTGAGGCGCGGCCAGCAGCCGCTGGCGCCGGGCTGCGCAGGGGGCAGAGGGCCGGCTGCTGCCTGGGGAGCCGCGGGGCCGCCCCGCAGCCCCGCCGGTTCTTAAGGCTGTTCTTACCAACACCTCGGCAAACGCCAACAGCTTCTCTGCCTCCACCAGCTCTTTGAGATCCCTCCTCTTCAGGAACCCGGCCGCACAATGCAGCGTTTCCCGAGAAGCCTGGAGAGCAGCAGAGACCCAGAGATAGCCCCACAGCCCAGGGAACAGGACTCACATCCCTGTGCCACAGCCTGGAGGAGGCTGCAGCTCGGGATGTGAGCAGGGCAGCCGGCAGCCCAGCCCCCTGTCAGGGGGACACCAGCAGCCCACGAGTCCTCACCTCGGCCACAAGCTGATTCTCATCGTGGCAGTGGAAGAAGAGTGCAGGAAGGCTCTGGCACACCACTGACTTAAGAGGCTTTTTTCCCTCCTCTGCTACCAAATCCATCACCTTGAAGAAGAGGTCAAGGGAGAGCAGCTGCACATGGCTGTTGTCCTGAATGAAAGAAAAAAACTCAGCGCCATCTACTCCAGGCCCACCTGAAGAGTACAAAAATCCACAGTGCACAAAGTTTCAGGGCAGCACCCAGTGCCCGAGGCTGGGGATACAAATCCTTACGTGGTCGAAGAGCAGCAGGAGAGCCTCAGCCAGCTTCGGGGCAGTGGTGCTGGATACCAGCATGTCTTTGCTCTTGAGCAAATTAGTGAACACAGAGAGCGTCATGCCCACCAGCTCTCCGTCTGCATCACCCAGCAGCTCCAGAAGGCTTGGAGACAGAGTGCCCATTCTCCTGGCCTGTGTGGAACACAAGGCTGTGCTGGGAAGCCATGGACGGCTGCAGTGCCAGCACCACCCTGACACTGCAACCCCACCCTGCTGCTGCAGGGCCCACAGGCCAAAGGCCTGCCCCAAAGCAGTGGGGCAGGTGAGGCAGGAGAGCTGGGAGCAGCGGGCTCAGCTGCCTCAGCCCTGCCAGCCCATGGGGCTGCTTTCCCCAGCGCAGCTTCAGCCGCTGCCCCTTCTCACCATCGAGGGATCCTTGCTGAGCACCACGAGGCCTCTGAGCGCCAGGCGACGCCTCTCCCTGCACTCGTTCCTCAGGTGCCTTGACATGATCTCCAGGATGCTGTCAGCACATTCCCTCAAGTCCAGCCACTCGAGGACCTGAAAGGCACAGGGCAGTGACAGGGCACCCGGCCAGCAGCAGCCCGGAACCGCACAGGGCTGGGCCCAGGCAGCAGCACAGGGCACGGGCACCGTCCCAGGCAGCTGCGGCTACGAGAGGGCAGAGAGCTGGGAGGCAGCTCAGCTAGGCAGCGCTGGCCTTCAGGCTCACCTCCACAAGGAACGCCAGGCCGGGCAGATCCCAGTGTGGCTCCTCCCTGCTGAGCAGCCCAAGCAGGCGCAGAGCAATCCCAGAACACAAGGAGAGGGAGACACGGCGCATCTCTCTGGAAGGGGAAAAAAGACACCAAGAGCCTGAGGTGGGGGGACCAAACCTTGCCCAGGACTGACTCACAGAGGTCTGGTCTTTGCCCAGCATCCCTGGAGAGGATGTGAGCGCTGTGGGAGGTGGCCCCTTCTGGGCACCCTCCTCTCCCAGCCTTTTCCAGTCTCCTTGGCCGTCCCTTGGTGACAAGGCCCTCTGGCCCATGACCACAGGGACTGTGTGGGGCACCCGGGCACAGGGCACAAATGCTGGGGGCAGTGTGGAGGAGAAGGGGGTCTCACCTAGCCAGCAGACCCACGGCATAGTGCTGGGTGTGAGCACACAGCAGCGTGTCCCAGCCACACTTACGCTCCATAGCCATCACCTCCTGGTCACACTCCAGTCGGCAGAGCAGAGCCTTCATGGCCTGCACTGCAAACCTGTGTGCAGAGCAAAGCCCAGGTCACACTGGGAGCACTGGCACTGGCCACACGGGCAGGGGAAGGGCAGGAGGACTGGGACCTGCTGGGCTTGCTGGGAAGGCGGTGTTCCTCCTGGCACGCTCTCCAGAAGTTTTCAACTTCCTCTGGTGGCATCTGCTGCTGTGTGGTGATGACAACATGGAAGAGCAGAGCCACAAACAGGCGGGAGGAATGAAGGATCATGGCCTCATGGCATTTAGGCACAATGACCCAGATCACCAGAGTTGCCTGCAGAAGAAGCAGCCCAAGACAGCGCTCAGTGCCCTGGTGTCCATGGGGCAGGGCCCAAGGGCAGATGCAGGGGGAGCAGTGAGCCTAGTGCCCCCTGAGTCTGCCCCTAGACCAAGTTTCATCCCAGCGACTGAGGCAGGGAGAGGATGGAGAGCTGCTGGAGAGGCAACCAGGTGGCAAGCAAAGGCCAGTTCCAGAAACTCACAGCCAGGGCAAAAACATCCTTGTTGTCCCCATCGGAGGTGCATGTGCTGTGCACAGGCCAATCCTCCATCACACAGAGCAGTGTTGCCAGCACCTTCTCCATTGTTGGTTGTGATGAGCCTATGGCTCTCCACATCATTGCAGCAGCTCTGTGGGATCAGGGCTCTGTGTCAGGGGAATCTCAGTCACAGTACCATGCCCTGTGCAGCTGTGGGGGCACAGGTGACTGAGCCCCGGTGCCCTGAGGGGCAGGGAGGGAGCATTGGCAGCAGGCTGGGCAAAGAGAGGGGCCCGAGGGTCCTGGAGCTCTCTACCTGTCTGGCAGAGCCCATTGGACAGGCTGTGATGGGCCACGGGCCCTAAAGGCTGGTGAGCCCTGAGCTCTCAAGGCACGTGGGCCCCGTACCTGTCACACGTTGGGGCACAGTGCAGGAGGGTCAGCGCCACGTCTGCAGGGTGTTCCTCAGCCAGCCTCACAATGTCACTGTGCAGCCTGGCATCCACAGTGACGTGGGACATGAGATTCTGGTGGATGTTCTTCACCATGGCTGGCACCTGGAGGAGGCATGGGGAAGACCTGGAGCGCTGTCTATGGGAGCAACTTCCCCAGTTTCCCCCCAAGAAGTGCCTCCTTTCCCGTCACAATCTACTGGCCTCAAAGGCTGAGGGGGCCCAGTGACCGAGGCTTGAGGGGACACACGGCCCTGGGAGGCCTCCAGTCCTGGCCCCAGGCTGCTTACCTGCTGCTGATAAGGAACAGCACTGTCCTGGAAAAAATCCACAGTGGACGCACAAATCTCAGGGGGAGTGGGCATGCCTCCAGTATTTTTCAAGGCCTCAATCTCTTCATTGTCAGTGTTTTTTATGACTCCATCCTCAGTCACTGATGTGGGAAGAGCCTGTGGCCAGGTTTCAGTCCCTGAAGTGTCCAAGTCTTGCGAGAGCCCAGCTGAATCTGGGCTGACATCAGGCTCTGCTTGGAGCTGGGTCAGCCCCGAGTCAGGCTCAGCTGGGCCCTCAGCTGCTGTGGTGTTGGTCTTTCTACACCGAATGTGCGGGAATTTTCGGAACATCTGCCAAAGAATAAAGGACAGGGAAGCCAGGAATGCTCCAAGTGTAGTGCTTGGCTGAGCAGGGACAGCAGGCCCAGCCCAGGTGGGCATGGCTGCAGGTACCTGCGCTGTTCTGTGGAAGCGGCCACGGCTGGATTGCTGCTCTTGTGTGCGCTCCACGGCTGCATCTGGCAAAGAGCGAGCACAGCCAGAGCTGAGGGGCTGCGGGAGAGGCCGGAGAACACAGCCCAGCCCTGCGCTCCCCAGGCAGGGACAGCCCCGGGATGCCCCAGGGGGATGGAGCACGGCCACTGCGGGGTGTCTGCCTGGGCCCTCTTCCGTCCTGTCCATGGGCATGGCCCCAGGGGATGGGATGCCTTGGGATGGGATGGGATGGGATGGGATGGGATGGGATGGGATGGGATGGGATGGGATGGGATGGGACGGAATGGGGCCAGGTTGGCTGCAGGCTCCAGTCCTACGGCCCAGCTCTGCCACTCACCGTCCTGCAGTGTCTGGATCTGCTCTGGCTCTTCAAGTTGCTCTCCTGAAGCAGCTCCAGGGCCTTTCTTATTTTTCCCCCGGAAGCATTTGAACAGGCTGAAAAATCTGCCTGCCATTCTACCTTCCAGCCTTGAAGGCACCTTCTAGAGAGATGCCTCAGGATATTGCCAAGTCAGCAATTTCAGTTGTGCCTTGAAGATTTCTGAGACAGAGAGGTCTCAGGGTAGCTGCAGGACAGCAAGTCCTGCACTCTAGTCTTGGGCGCTCCTGCCACAATGACAGGAGATTCCTGGTAAATTACTCAGGTCAGCAAGTCCCACAGTCTGGCCTCGAGGTCAGCTGCAGGAACAACACCTCAGAACAGCTCCAGGTCAGACAGGAACGAGTGCGCTGTGCGGGGGCTCCTCACAGCACCGCTCTGTCCCGTCCTGTCCCGTCACCTGCTCCGAGCGCTGTGGAGTGTTCTTGTCACCACCAGCTCCTATGTCACCACGTGTCACAAAGGACACACTCCTCCATTCCATGCCACGGTGACCGTGCTGCAGCGTGTCACAAAGGGCCCTTGCACACACTGCCACCTGCCCTGGGGCCGCCCCCAGCCCACCCAAAGTGGCTCCGGTTGGAAGGAATCCCTGGCCCCAAGTGTCTAAGGCAGCCCAACAGGATCTTTAGGAAGGGCTCAGCCCATCAGCAAATGCTGCCCTGTTCTGCGGGCTCAGGGCAGCAGAAGGAGCCCCCAGGGCTGCCGAGGCAGCCGCGCTGGCAAGGGCACAGGGCCTTCCATGGAAGCTGGCACGGCTTCCTTGGGACACGTGCCGGCTGCTGGCCATCCTAAACCCGCGGCTGTGACAGGCACAGGGAACGTGTGGGCCCAGGGCACCAATGCTGCTCTGAGCCCTGGGGCCCGGGCAGCGCTGCCATCAGCAGGTGTGGCAGAGTGCCCACCCAAGCAGAGCTGCCAGCCCCCGAGCCCTGGCAGCACTGCTGCCCCTCTCCTGCCCCAGAGACCTGTGCCCTGGGGGGCTTGTGTGCCACAGGGAGCCAAAGCCCACGTGCACTGGGGGCTGTGCTCCTCCCTGCAGGGGCTGTTGGCAAGAGCACCTGGAGCACTCCTGCACCACTTGGTGTCTGTGAGAAGGCAGAGGCTGTTAGTCAGTCCTGAAATGATTTGCTCATGGAAGGGATTGGCAGTAGCACCACAACACCATCAGCTGCTGAGTTTCCCTGGACAATTGGATTGTTCAGGGGCACTGTAGTGTTTCATTGTGATCTTCTGTCAGTTCTTCTGGGGAAAACACTAGCCCCGTCTGTGATGTTCAGTGCTCCATTTGCTGTGTGTCTGTCTATGTCTTAGCTGATGCAAAGCAAATATTTCCTCCAGATCCAAAGAGCTGTGCCTGAAAATTCACAGAGCTACATCCATTTCTGATTTTTTTAAAAAGTTTTCCAGAGCCCACTGATAATTTTCAAGGTTTTCAGAGAACCACAGAATAATGAGGTTGGAAGACATGTCTAGGATCATCAAGTCCAACCTATGCCCCAACACCTCAATTAGACTATAGCACCAAATGCCATATTCCACCATTTTTAAAACACATCCAAAGATACTGATTCCACCACCTCCCTGGGAAGAACATTCCAGTACTTTATTATTCTTTTGGTTAACTTTTTTTTCCTAATATCCGACCTGTACCTTCCCTGACGTATCTTGAGACTGTGTCCTCTTGTTCTGTCAGTCGCTGCCCGGTGGAAGAGACTGACCCCCACCTGTCTACAACCTCCCTTCAGGAAGTTGTACAGAGCAATAAGGTCACCTCTAAGCCTCCGTTTCTCCAGGCTAAACAACCCCAGTTCCTTCAAACATTCCTCATAGGGCTTGTGTTCCAAGCCCCTCACCAGCCTTGTTGCCCTCCTCTGGACGTGCTCAAGCATCTCAACATCCTTCCTAAACTGAGGGGCCCAGAACTGGACACAGTACTCAAGGTGCGGCCTCACCAGGGCCGAGTACAAGGCAAGAATGACCTCCCTGCTCCTGCTGGCCACACAATTCCTACTGCAGGCCGGGATGCCATTGGCCTTCTTGGCCACCAAGGCACATTGCTGGCTCATATTCAACCAGCTGTCAACCAGCACCCCCAGGTCCCTTTCTGCCTGAACACTGTCCAGCCACACTGTCGCCAGCTTGTAACATTGTAGGGGATTTTTGTGGCCAAAACGTAGAACTCGGCACTTAGACTTATTAAACTTCATGCTGCTGGACTCTTCCCATCCATCCAACTGATCCAAGTCTCTCTGCAGAGCCCTTCTTCCTTCCAGGAGATCAACACAAGCTCCCAGCTTAGTGTCAGCTGCAAATTTACTAATGAAGGACTCGACGCCCTCATCCATGTTGTCTATAAAAATATGAAATAGGACTGGTCCCAGCACAGAGCCCTGAGGGACAGCACTGGTGACTGGCCGCCAGCTGGATGCAGCACCGTTCACCATCACTCTCTGGCCCGGCATCCAGCCAGTTCCTAACCCAGCCAAGAGTGCTCCTGTCCAAGCCGTGGGCTGCCAGCTTCTCCAGGAGTGTGCTGTGGGAGGCAGTATCAAAGGCCTTGCTGAAGTCTAAATAGACCACATGCACAGCCTTTCCTGCGTCCACCAGGCAGGTCAGCTGGTCACAGAAGGAGACCAGGCTGGTCACACATGGCCTACCCTTCGTAACCCCTGATGACTGGCTCTGATACCCTGGCCATGCTGTAAGTGCTGTGTGATAGCACTCAGTGTGAACTGTTCCATCTTACCTGGTACTGAGGTCAGGCTAACTGGCCTGTAATTGCCAGGATCCTCCTTACCACCTTTTTTGTAAACAGGTGTCACATTGGCCAGTTTCCAATCATCTGGAACCTCACCAGTGAGCCACGACTCCTGGTAAATGATGGAGAGCGGCTTGGCAACCTCATCTGCCAGCTCCCTCATCACCCTAGGGTGAATCCCATCTGGTCCCATTGATTTTTAAATATCCAAGTGTCCCAGCAGTTCTCTGACTGCCTCCTCTTGGATAATAAGAGGACCATTCTGATCCCTGGCACCACCTACCAACCCTTGAGGACAGTTGTCATGAGGATAAGCTGTCTTACCACTAAAGACTGAGGTGAAGAAAACATTAAGCACTTCCGCCTTTTCCGCATCTTTAGTAACTAGTTTGCCTGCTCCATCCAATAAGGAACTGAGGTTGGTTATACCCTTCCTTTTACCATTAATATATTTGTAAAAACTTTTTTTATTATTTTTAACAGAAGTTGCCAAGTTGAGTTCAAACTGAGCTTTGGCCTCCCTAATTTTTTTTCTACATGCCCTGGCAGCACCCTTAAATAATTCCTCAGAAATCACTCCCTCCTTAAAAAGATGATACATCTTTTTCTTATTTCTAAGTTCCTTCAAAACCTCATTACTCATCCAGACTGGACGTTTGCCTCGTCTACTCATCTTTTGGCACACAGGGACAGTCTGTTCTTGTGCCCTCAAGATCTCTGCTTTGAAGCACACCCATCTCTCCTGGACTCCTTTGTTTTTAAAGGCTGTTTCCCAAGGAATTCTCTGGACAAGTCTTTTAAATAGGCCAAAATCTGCCCTCTGGAAGTCCAGTGTAGAGATCTTATTGATATTCCTCCTTATTTCACCAATTATTGAGAATTCTATAGTTTCATGATCACTATGCCCCAAGCGGCCTACAACCTCCACATCACCTACCAGTCCATCTCTATTTGTAAACAATAGGTCTAACACAGCCCCTCCCCTGGTGGGTTTGCCCACCAGTTGTGACAAAAAGTTATCCTCCACACATTCTAAAAACCTTCTAGATTGCTGGTTTTTTGCTGTATTGAGTTCCCAGCAGATGTCTGGTAGGTTGAAGTCACCTACAAGAATAAGGGCTGATGATCCTGAGACTTTGTTCAGTTGTTTATAGAATAAGTTGTCCACCTCTTCATCCTGGTTGGGTGGACGATAGCAGACTCCCAGTAGCATGTCAGCCTTGTTGGCCTTCCTCTTAATTTTTACCCATAGGGACTCAACTTCATCATCATTAGTCTCAATACCTGTGACATCCAAAACCTCCCTAATATAAAGGGCCACCCCTCCACCTCTTCTCCCTTTTCTGTCTTTTCTGAAGAGCTTGTAGCCATCCAGTGCAGTGCTCCAACTATGTGAGTCATCCCACCACGTTTCTGTGATGGCAACTACATCATAGTCCTGCTGATGCACCATGGCCTCCAGCTCTTCTTGTTTGTTACCCATGCTGCGTGCATTGGTATACATGCATCTCAGCTGGGCTGCTGATTTCTCCCCTAACACAGTCTTACCACCCCTGGGCCTGCTTCCAAACAGCCCAGCTGCATCCCCTTCCCCCTTCAAACCTAGTTTAAAGCCCTCTCAATAAGGTCTGCCAGTTCATGAGCTAAAAACCTCCTACCCTTAACAGAGAGATGTACCCCATCTGATTCCAATAGAGCAGGTGCCAGAAAGGTTGCTCCATGATCAAAGAATCCAAAATTTTGCCGATAACACCAACCCTTGAGCCATTTGTTAATGATATGAGTTTTCCTATTCCTTTCATTATTTTTCTCTGCCACCAAAGGGACTGAGCAGAACACTACCTGTGCACCTGTCCTATCAACCACTTGACCCAGTGCCCTAAACTCCCTTTTAATCACCTTGACACTCCTCTTTTCAATCTCATCACTGCCAGCTTGGAGTATCAGCAGTGGGTAATAATCAGAGGACTGAATCAGCCTAGCAAGTTTCTCAGTGATGTTTCGTACCTGGGCCCCAGGGAGGCAGCAGACCTCCCTGTGGGATGGGTCAGGTCGACATACGGGGCCCTCTGTCCCCCTCAGAAGGGAATCACCCATCACGATTACCCTTCTTTTTTTCTTGACATTAGAGGTGGTAATCCTCTTTTTAGGCAAGTCATAATTGGGAGGCTCACTGGGTAGATGATTTTCCTCTAAATCATCTCTCTGGCTGTCTAGATCCAGTGCCTCATACCTATTCTGAAGTGGCACCTGGCTAGGGGATGGGGGGCAGGAGGGGTTTTTTGTTATTACCACCCCGAGCAGGGACCCATTTCCACTCCCCTTCATCTACCAGGTGCCCCTCTATTGCCTGAGAGTGAAAGACACATGAGCCCTCTGACTCCTGGTGGGCCTCCCTTAAAGATGTAAGGGCTGAACTCCACCAGTCTATTTCCTTTTCACTATCCCTGATACTCCTTAACCTTTCAACTTCTTCCCTAAGCTCAGCCACTAGCAAAAGGAGGTCATTCACTTGTTCACACTTCAGGCAGGCCTTCTCCATAACATCCCCTGAAGCCACTGATAAGCTCAAACACTCCGGGCACGAATGGGTCTGTACGGACACATCCTTTTTGGAGGGCTCTACTTGGTCATATACACTTGTACCAACCATGGATTTTGACCAGGTTAAAACCATTGCTTAGGAGAAAGCCCAAGATCAATCAACCAATAAAACAATACTTCACCAAACTAGCTGGAACCTGCAGCCCTGCCTGCTTGCCCTGCCTGCGCGAACGGCTGTGACCCTGTTTGCCTGCTCCTGCTCACCGCACTCCGGGTCGCCGCGCTCCCCAGAGGTCTCTTACAATGGGTCACTCCGGAACAAGGAAGCTCCACCTCCTGCTCCTGAGTGGCTCACAAAGCAATTAAGGTCATTAAAGTCCTTGTGCTGTATCTCTGCTGCTGAGCTGGGCTGGGCTCCTGGCACAGAGGCAGCTCCTGGTAAGCAAGAAGAGCTTCAAAAGCACATTTCTCTTGATGAGCAGCTCTTGTGGCAGCCCAGCAGGGCTGGGGCACTGCCTGCAGCCAGCCCGGGCACAGCCCAGAGGCACAGAGAGCTTCAATCAGTCAGAGCTGGGAAGGTGCTGAGAAGTGCCTGGGGCAGAATCACTGCCAGCCCTTGGCACAGGAACCTCTGGCTGCAGGACAATGCAGCTGCAGCTCCTGGAGCCATCTCCTAAAGCTGGAACATCCCAATGCCTGCAGACTCTATGAGTACATTCTCTGATTGTCTCTTGTGCAGAGCAGCCAGGGGTGCCCAGGGCTGTCCTGCAGAGCAGGCTCCTGCAGCCTAGGGCGCTGTGCTGGTGCAGGGACTCTGCTGCCTGCCAGGGACAGCTCTCAGCCGGCCCTGGCAGCTGCTCCCAGCACTGGGGGACAAGATCTGGGGGGAAGGAGACAGCTGGTAAGGCTTTGAAGTGTTCTCCTTGTGTGGTGAGGATGCTGCATTGGTCAGGATTGCTCCCAGCATAACATTTAACTGCCGAACATCTACAAGTAGATTATACAGCTAACACAGCTAGTCAGGGGCTGGATAAAAGGGAAAATCCTGCTTTTTCAATCTACTGCTGTTGGTTGCCTGGATCGGAAATTCCATATAGATGTTAATCTCAGTTCAGGTGAAGAAAAATAAAAACAATTTTCTCAAATCTGAACAAACCAGGCAGTGACAGCAATCACCACAGTTCACTTTAAAGGCAGCATCAGTGTCGATTTTCCAGCCTGCTCAGGGTTGCTCTGATGTTGCCATCAGAGCCTGCAGAGCCAGAGCTGCCCCTGGGCAGTGCCAGAGCTGGGAGGGGTCTGCCGGGCAGAGCTGAGCCCCCAGGGCTGGGCTGGGCTCTGGCAGCACTGGCAGGACCCAGCCCTGGGCACAGGGACCAGCTGCTGGCAGGGACAGCTCCAGGCAGCAGAGCCCTGGGCAGGCAGTGGGGGGAAAGTGTCCCCAGCCCGTGCTGGGATATTTAAAATCCTCTCCTAATGCAACTATTCTATGATTAATTTTTATACAGATCCCCATGCCAAGGCACCAAAATGTCCAACAGCAGCTCCATCAGCCACTTCCTCCTGCTGGCATTGGCAGACACGCGGCAGCTGCAGCTCCTGCACTTCTGCCTCTTGCTGGGCATCTCCCTGGCTGCCCTCCTGGGCAACGGCCTCATCATCAGCGCCGTAGCCTGCGGCCACCACCTGCACACGCCCATGTTCTTCTTCCTGCTCAACCTGGCCCTCAGCGACCTGGGCTCCATCTGCACCACTGTCCCCAAAGCCATGCACAATTCCCTCTGGGACACCACCACCATCTCCTACACAGGATGTGCTGCACAGCTCTTTTCATTTCTGTTCTTCATCTCAGCAGAGTATTTCCTCCTGACCATCATGTGCTACGACCGCTACGTGTCCATCTGCAAACCCCTGCACTACGGGACCCTCCTGGGCAGCAGAGCTTGTGCCCACATGGCAGCAGCTGCCTGGGCCAGTGCCTTTCTCACTGCTCTGCTGCACACAGCCAATACATTTTCCCTGCCCCTCTGCCATGGCAATGTTCTGGGCCAGTTCTTCTGTGAAATCCCCCAGATCCTCAAACTCTCCTGTTCACACTCAAACCTCAAGGAACTTGGGCTCATTGCTATTAGTGCCTGTTTAGCACTTGGCTGTTTTATGTTCATTGTTTTCTCCTATGTGCAGATCTTCAGGGCTGTGCTGAGGATCCCCTCTGAGCAGGGTTGGCACAAAGCCTTTTCCCCCTGCCTCCCTCACCTGGCTGTGGTCTCTCTGTTCTTCAGCACTGTCATGTTTGCTCACCTGAAGTCCCCCTCCATGTCCTCCCCATCCCTGGATCTGGCCCTGTCAGTTCTGTACTCGGTGGTGCCTCCAGCCCTGAACCCCCTCATCTACAGCCTGAGGAACCAGGAGCTCAAGGCTGCAGTGTGGAGACTGATGACTGGATGCTTTCACAAACATTAAACTGCTGGCCAGTGTCTGCAAATCACTTGTAATAAAAGTCATCTTTGATACTTCTTATTGGTATAGTTGTTGGGATTTTTTCCTTTGTTTTATATTTTTCACATTGACTACAAATAAATGTCATTGTCTGTGCCATTTCACATTTTGTTTCTCTCCATCTCCCCTGTGGCATTGACACAGACTGTGTCAATGACAGGCTGCATTCCTGGTGGCTATAAAGGAAATAAAAGATCTCCCAGCAGAGTTTTCTGCAGAGATGCCCTTTTGTTGCCTTCTCTGGAGCTGCAGCAGCAATGTCTGTGTGCAGAGCTGGGGCAGATCAGTGCTGGCACAGCAGCTGTGCCCAGCAGCAGCAGCAGCACTTGGTGTTGCCAGTGCTGCTGCCGTGGCCCTGCCCCGCTGCCCTGGTGGCCCTGGTGTTGCTGCAGGGCCTGAGTGCTCTCGGGGCCAGGCACAGTCCTGGGGGTGGCAGTGCCGAGGCTGCAGCAGGGACAGGCCATGGGCACTGCTGGGGCAGCGCTGACGCCTCAGGCCAGGCCCTGGGGGCTGCAGGCTCCTTGCCCAGGCTCTCTCAAGAACACGGCCAGGCCAATGCTCAGCACAGAAAAGCCCCAGGATGAGCAGCCCCAGGCTGGCCGTGGGCAGGCTGGGGGCAAACAGCATGGCTGGGGCTCTGCAAGGGCCCTGGGGGAGATGGGAAGGAGCAGCAGAGCAGGGGCTGATCCATCCCCAGTGCGCTGCACAGCCCAGGGCAGCGTCCCAGGGCATCCTCATGGAGCTGCCAACAACATCCCCCCTCTGCAGCCCTGGCCTCTCCCCCAGCTCACACAGGTGCCGCATCCTTGCAGGCACAGCCACGGCAGCACTGGCTCAGGAGCCCCTGTTTGCATTGCACAGAGCAGGCAGGAGCAACCCCATGCTGTTGATGTGGGGACATGAACCTGAGGGAGCACAAATGCCATCAGCCCCTGGGGTCAGCAAAGGCTGGGGAACACCAGGGAAACCACTCAGCTTTGTCCTGGCCTCTGCAGTCAGCCAGAAAGTTTGTTCCCATCAGCTGGGAGTTTCCTGTGCCACTGCAGGCGCTGTTGCTCAGAGCAGGGCAGCCTGGCAGCCACCCCCAAACAGCCCTCAGGATTTCCTTTGCTTCACTTTTTCTTCTTTACTCCTAGCAGTACAAATTTCTTCCTATTACCCATCCCTGTCCCCTCCTCTGCAAACAGCCCATCCCTGTTTGCCCTTTCCTCTCTGGCCCCACTCCCCATTTCAGTTCCTGACTTGGCACCATGGGTAGAATCACTGCCCTGCTCCTGCTGGCCACACCATTCCTGATCCAGGCCAGGAGCCACTGACCTTCTTGGCCACCTGGGCACACTGCTGCCTCATGTCCAGCCTGCTGTCCATCAGTCCCTGCAGGTCCCTTTCTGCCTGTCTGCTCTCCAGCCATTCTGTCCCCAGCCTGTAGTGCTGCAGGGGTTGTTGTGGCCAAAGTGCAGGACCCGACACTGGGACTTGTTAAACCTCACCTTGTTGGATTTGGGCCCTGGATCCAGCCTGTCCAGGGCCCTGTGCAGAGCCCTCCTCCCCTCCAGCAGATCCACAGTCACACTCAGATGGTGTCATCTGCAAATTTGCTGATGCTAGACTCAATTCCCTCACGCAGATCATCAGTGCAGATATTGAAATCCACCCTGGCTGGCTCTGATCCCTCGGCCATCCTGTGGGTGCCCTGTGATGGCTCTCAGGGTGATCTGTTCCATAACCTTGCCAGGCACCCAGGTCAGGCTGACAGGCCTGGAGTTCCCCAGATCCTCCTTCCAGCCCTTCTTGGGGATGGGCTCACACTGGCACCTCCACTCCTCTGGGACCTCCCTGCGAGCCAGGACTGATGGTAAATGATGGAGAGCAGCTTGGGGAGCTCATCCACCAGCTCCCTCATCCCTCTGGGATGGATCCCATCTATTCCCAGAGACACCTATGAGCACCTGAGTGGCTCAGCAGGTCCCCAGCTGCTTCCTCCTGGATTCCAGGGGCTGCTCCCTGTGCCCATCTACCAGCTCAGGAGAACACTTGTCCTGAGGATGGCCTGTCTTATTGTTGAAAACTGAGGCAAAGAAGGGGTGAAGTACCTCTGCCCATTCTTCATCTTTGGTAACCATATCCCTCACAATAAGAAATGCAGGTTATCCTTACCCCTCCTTTTGCCATTAATGTGCTTATAAATACATAATAATTATCCTTCACAGAAGTATCCAAGTTAAGTCCTAATTGATCTTTCACCTCTCTAATTTTTTCTATCTGCACAACCTAACAACATCCTTAAACATTTCTTGATTTACCTGCCTCTATGTCCAAAGGTGCTGCACCCTCTTTTTAACCCCTAAATTCCTGCAAAAGCTCCATGCCCAGCCAGGCCAGTCATTTCCCCCTCTGGGTCATCTTTCTGCACAAAGGGACAGCCTACTCTTGCTCCATCAAGGTTTCTTTGCTGAAGTGTGTCCATCCTTCCTGGAACCCTGTGTTTTTAAGGGCTGTTTCCCTTAAAAGAATCAGTTCCTGATTTGGTACTCCCCAAATCTGCCTCCTCAATAGGCCAAAGTCTGCCCTTAAAAGTCCAGTGTAGAAGATTTATTGATGCCCCTCCTTCTTTCATGGAATATTTTAAAACTTAATAATTTCATGGTCTTCATGGTCACTGTACCCCAAACAGCCTCTGACCAGCACTTCTCTCACCAGCCCTTCTCTGTTTGTGAGCAGCAGGAGACAGAGCTTTCCTTGGGAGTGGGAATTGCAGGAAACCTCCCCAAAGTGCAGCTTGGAAGGTTCAGGCTGGAGCTGAGGAGAAAGCAAAGTCCCTGCCAGGGTAGAATTGTGGTGCTCGAGGTGTGGCAGCGTGAGGCTGGGCCATGGCCGGCTCTGTGTGCCAGGAGCCGGCAGCACTGGGTGCAGGGAGCCCAGGGAGGGCACAGAAACGCTGGCTGAGAAATGCTGGGGCACAGCGAGAGGGGCGAGTGCAGCCGGCCAGGGCACAGGAGCAGCACGCGCAGGGGGCACAGCCTGCAGGACAGATGGCCGAGGGCTGGGCAGGGCTGGCAGGGCCACAGGCACCCAGGCCTTTGTGCCCTGGGCCCGGGCAGCGCCTCTGGAGGCCCCACAGCAGGAACTTTCCTGGCAGGGGCTGCACTTTGGCTCTCCCTCGGCCTCCCTGGCCAGGCTGGCAGGGGCTGCAGGTTTATGGCATTTGTCCTTGCTGCCCCTCACATCCCCCTGCCCCACAGAGAGCCCCGAGCCACCCGTGAGGGACAGGCCCTGCTGGCCCAGGCTGGGCTCAGGGCTTGGCCTTTCTGCTTCCCCCAGCCAGCCCAGGCCTTGCTCAGCATTGCAGTTCCCTGCCCAGAGCCTTGGGCTCCCCGCACTCCTGGCCTCAAGGATCTGCTCACACCAGTCCCTGGGAGCCTTTGGCTCTCCCTGCCCTCACTGGGGCCCAGCCATGCTCCAAGGCACTTGGAGTTTTGCTGCTGACTCCTTGAGCAGCTTCTTCATCCTTCCCTCAGTGCCTGAGGCTCCTGGACCCAGCCCCAAATCCACTGTGGGGCTGATTAAAACACAGAAAGCCCTCAGGAGCTCTTTGTCTCCCTTCAATTGTCTTCACGTCTCCAGGGCTTGTGCAGTGATTGGAGTCAGTTTGGAGTTCTGTTAAGGAGGAAGATGTCAATGTGCACCAAACACATGATGTTTGGATTTAATCATATGGGTGGTTTTCTATTTTTCAGTTCAGAAAAGAGGTGATAGAAGCATTCCCGAAGTGATCTTGATGCTGAATGTCTCCTTAGGAGGTCTGAGCATGGAGAAGAACAAGCCCCTTTTGTGCTGACCCTGTTTGTACAGCCTGCTGCTCACCCCAGCCTCACCATGTCTGACATGGCCCACCTGGGACTGACATCCTAAAGCATGCAAAAATGTTGCTGTAATTTATTATTTTATTTTATTCTGTATCAAATTTTTTTGTGTTATTATTTAACTACGTATATATTTATTATATTCATTTCTATTTATAATAATAACATTGTTTTTTCTTACCTAGTTTTTATGTTGTGAAATACAAAACTATGTTTTGTGTCAGGTACATACAGGCAACCTGTGTACCTGTGATTGGGATATGTGTGGAAACTGATCATGGGACAGTTACAAAGACAATTCTAATAAATAACTGAGGAAGTAAAGCATGGAAGAAGGCCTT
The DNA here is from genome assembly GCF_036417665.1 of Passer domesticus. Lineage (NCBI taxonomy): Eukaryota > Metazoa > Chordata > Aves > Passeriformes > Passeridae > Passer > Passer domesticus. The sequence goes on along the minus strand of NC_087503.1, from coordinate 3,628,339 downwards.
TGAACCTTTCCTTTGTTCGCAATTAACCTTTATAACTCTTCAGCTGATTTAGGACCATTCAAATTGAAGCTTTAAGGATGTTGCTGCTTGACAGGAACTTTCTGCTTCTAGCTAAAATGAGTTTTGCAATAATAACCTTTTGAAGTATCATTTTAGAATATTGCTTGTAATAAGTATCTTTGGAACTGTAGCTTTAGAATATATCAAAAGGAAACATGCTTATCTCAACACCTTAACAAAACAGTGAAAAGCAGCTTGAGAAAGGAAGATGAACATCAACTCTATCAAGGACTGATAGTTTCAACAAAGGGAAGCTGGACATCACTGTTATGAGATTTACAGTCCTTGCAATTAAAAGGTGGACCCACATCTGGAATCTGGACCTCACCAGCTGGGAGACTTCTTTCTTCTTTCGGAAGCTGGACCCCACCATACGGGGATACTCTTTTCTGAGATACATCCTGAGAAAAACTAAATCACAATAGTGTATAGAATTGTGACATAAAAATTGGGAACAGAAACTGCTGAGAAAGCTTATGAGTACCCCTATAAATATCTGTAAGCTCCAACTATCGGCGTGCAGTTGGAGGGAAAATTTTCCCCACTGTACCCAGCGCTGTTTTGCTCATACTTTACCATATTAATTAATAAATTGATTGCTGCTTGAATATTGGCCTCGTCAAGCTTCTCATTTATAACATTTCACATCCTTTTCTCTTGGATGCAGTTGACAAACTTTCTCATGCTGGCTGCTCAAGGGCAGTGTGCTTCTGCTATCAGGCACGTACACAGAGTGTTTGCAAGCGTGCTTCTAAATCCACGGAATGTCCATTGTTTTG